>NW_027142212.1:2506122-3759183 GCF_036365525.1 Heterodontus francisci | reverse complement strand
CATGCACTGATACCCAGGAACACAGACACACACTGACACCCAGTAACAAAGACATACACTGATACCAAGTCACAAAGACATACACTGATACCCAGTATCACAGACACACACTTCCACCAAGTAACAAAGACATACACTGACACCAAGTCACAAAGAGACACACTGACACCCAGTAACAAAGACATACACTGACACCAAGTCACAAAGACATACACTGATACCCAGGAACACAGACACACACTGACACCCAGTAACAAAGACATACACTGACAGCCAGTAACAAAGACATACACTGACACCAAGTCACAAACACATACACTGACACGAAGTAACAAAGACATACACTGATACCCAGTAACACAGACACACACTGACACCCAGTTAGATACACACACTGACACCAAGTTACAACGACATACATTGACACCAAGTATTTTGACGTGCACTGATACCCAGTAACAAAGACATACACTGACACCAGGTCACAAAGACATACACTTACACAAAGTAACACAGACATACACTTACACCAAGTAACAAAGACATACACTGATACCCAGTAACTCAGACACACACTGACACCAAGTAACAAAGACATACACTGACACCAAGTAACAAAGACATACAATTACACCATGTAACAAAGACACACACTTACACCAAGTAACAAAGACATACACTGACACCAAGTCACAAAGACACACATTGATACCCAGTAACACAGACACACACTTACACCAAGTAACAAAGACATACACTGACACCCAGTAACAAAGACAGACACTGATACCAAGTCACAAAGACATACACTGACACGAAGTAACAAAGACATACACTGATACCCAGTAACACAGACACACACTGACACCCAGTTAGATACACACACTGACACCAAGTTACAAAGACATACATTGACACCAAGTATTTTGACGTGCACTGATACCCAGTAACAAAGACATACACTGACACCAGGTCACAAAGACATACACTTACACAAAGTAACACAGACATACACTTACACCAAGTAACAAAGACATACACTGACACCCAGTAACACAGACAAACACGGACACCAAGTAACAAAGACACACAGTTGCACCCAGTATCAAAGACATGCACTGACACCCAGTAACACAGACACACACGGACACCAAGTAACAAAGACTCACACTGACACCAAGTAACACAGACACACACTGACACCCAGTAAGACAAACGACCACACTGACACCCAGTAACACAGATACACACTGGGCAGCACAGTGGCGCAGTGGTTAGCACTGCAGCCTCACAGCTCCAGCGACCCGGGTTCGATTCTGGGTACTGCCTGTGCGGAGTTTGCAAGTTCTCCCTGTGTCTGCGTGGGTTTCCTCCGGGTGCTCCGGTTTCCTCCCACATCCCAAAGACTTGCAGGTTGGTAGGTTAATTGGCCATTATAAATTGCCCCTAGTATAGGTAGGTGGTAGGGAAATATATAGGGGCCGGTGGGGATGTTATTGGAATATGGGATTCGTGTAGGATCAGTATAAATGTTTGGTTGAATGTCGGCACAGACTCGGTGGGCCGGAGGGCCTGTTTCAGTGCTGTATCTCTAAACTAAACTAAATACTGACACCTAGTGTCACAGACACACACTGACACCCAGTAACAAAGACATACACTGATGCACAGAAACACACTGACACCAAGTAACAAAGACATACACTAACACCAAGTATTTTGACATGCACTGATACCCAGTAACAAAGACATACACTGACACCAAGTCACAAAGACATACACTTACACCAAGTAACAAAGACATACACTGACACCCAGTAACAAAGACATCCACTGACAACATGTCACAAGCACATGCACTGACATCAAGTAACAAAGACATGAACTGACACCAAGTAACAAAGACATACACTGATACCCAGTATCACAGACACACACTTACACAAAGTAACAAAGACATACACTGACACCAAGTAACAAAGACATACACTGACACCAAGTCACAAAGAGACACACTGACACCCAGTAACAGAGACATACACTGACACCAAGTCACAAAGAGACACACTGACACCCAGTAACAAAGACATACGCTGACACCAAGTCACAAAGACATACACTGATACCCAGGAACACAGACACACACTGACACCCTGTAACAAAGACAGATACTGATACCAAGTCACAAAGACATACACTGATACCCAGTAACACAGACACACACTTACACCAAGTAACAAAGACATACACTGACACCAAGTCACAAAGAGACACACTGACACCCAGTAACAAAGACATACACTGACACCAAGTCACAAAGACATACACTGATACCCAGGAACAAAGACACACACTGACACCCAGTAACAAAGACAGACACTGATACCAAGTCACAAAGACATACACTGATACCCAGGAACACAGACACACACTTCCACCAAGTAACAAAGACATACACTGACACCAAGTCACAAAGAGACACACTGACACCCAGTAACAGAGACATACACTGAGACCAAGTCACAAAGAGACACACTGACACCCAGTAACAAAGACATACGCTGACACCAAGTCATAAAGACATACACTGATACCCAGGAACACAGACACACACTGACACCCAGTAACAAAGACAGACACTGATACCAAGTCACAAAGACATACACTGATACCCAGTAACGCAGACACACAATGACACCCAGTAACAAAGCCATACACTGATACCAAGTCACAAAGACATACACTGATACCCAGTAACACAGACACACACTGACACCAAGTAACAAAGACATACACTGACACCAAGTCACAAAGAGACACACTGACACCCAGTAACAAAGACATACACTGACACCAAGTCACAAAGACATACACTGATACCCAGGAACAAAGACACACACTGACACCCAGTAACAAAGCCAGACACTGATACCAAGTCACAAAGACATACACTGATACCCAGGAACACAGACACACACTTCCACCAAGTAACAAAGACATACACTGACACCAAGTCACAAAGAGACACACTGACACCCAGTAACAGAGACATACACTGAGACCAAGTCACAAAGAGACACACTGACACCCAGTAACAAAGACATACGCTGACACCAAGTCATAAAGACATACACTGATACCCAGGAACACAGACACACACTGACACCCAGTAACAAAGACAGACACTGATACCAAGTCACAAAGACATACACTGACACGAAGTAACAAAGACATACACTGATACGCAGTAACACAGACACACACTGACACCCAGTTAGATACACACACTGACACCAAGTTACAAAGACATACATTGACACCAAGTATTTTGACGTGCACTGATACCCTGTAACAAAGACAGACACTGATACCAAGTCACAAAGACATACACTGATACCCAGTAACACAGACACACACTTACACCAAGTAACAAAGACATTCACTGACACCAAGTCACAAAGAGACACACTGACACCCAGTAACAAAGACATACACTGACACCAAGTCACAAAGACATACACTGAGACCCAGGAACAAAGACACACACTGACACCCAGTAACAAAGACAGACACTGATACCAAGTCACAAAGTCTTACACTGATACCCAGGAACACAGACACACACTTCCACCAAGAAACAAAGACATACACTGACACCAAGTCACAAAGAGACACACTGACACCCAGTAACAGAGACATACACTGAGACCAAGTCACAAAGAGACACACTGACACCCAGTAACAAAGACATACGCTGACACCAAGTCATAAAGACATACACTGATACCCAGGAACACAGACACACAATGACACCCAGTAACAAAGACCTACACTGACACCAAGTAACAAAGACATACAATTACACCATGTCACAAAGACACACACTTACACCAAGTAACAAAGACATACACTGACACCAAGTCACAAAGACATACACTGATACCCAGTAACGCAGACACACAATGACACCCAGTAACAAAGCCATACACTGATACCAAGTCACAAAGAAATACACTGATACCCAGTAACACAGACACACACTTACAGCAAGTAACAAAGACATACACTGATACCCAGGATCACAGACACACACTGACACCCAGTAACAAAGACATACACTGATACCAAGTCACAAAGACATACACTGATATCCAGTAACACAGACACACACTGACACCAAGTTACAAAGACATACACTGACACGAAGTAACAAAGACATACACTGATACCCAGTAACACAGACACACACTGACAGCCAGTTAGATACACACACTGACACAAAGTAACAAAGACATACATTGACACCAAGTATTTTGACACGCACTGATACCCAGTAACAAAGACATACACTGACACCAAGCCACAAAAACATACACTTACACCAAGTAACACAGACATACTCTTACACCAAGTAACAAAGACATACACAGACACCCAGTAACAAAGACATCAACTGACAACAAGTCACAAGCACATGCACTGACACCAAGTAACAAAGAAATAAACTGACACCAAGTAACAAAGTCATACACTTACACCAAGTAACAAAGACATAAACTGACACCAAGTAACAAAGACATACACTGATACCCAGAATCACAGACACACACTTACACCAAGTAACAAAGACATACACTGACACCCAGTATCACAGACACACACTTACACCAAGTAACAAAGACATACACTGACACCAAGTCACAAAGACTTGCACTGATACCCAGGAACACATACACACACTGACACCCAGTAACAAAGACATACACTGATACCAAGTCACAAAGACATACACTGATACCCAGTATCACAGACACACACTTCCACCAAGTAACAAAGACATACACTGACACCAAGTCACAAAGAGACACACTGACACCCAGTAACAAAGACATATACTGACACCAAGTCACAATGACATACACTGATACCCAGGAACACAGACACACACTGACACCCAGTAACAAAGACAGACACTTATACCAAGTCACAAAGACATACACTGATACCCAGTAACGCAGACACACAATGACACCCAGTAACAAAGACATACACTGATACCAAGTCACAAAGACATACACTGATACCCAGTAACTCAGACACACACTGACACCAAGTAACAAAGACATACACTGACACCAAGTAACAAAGACATACAATTACACCATGTAACAAAGACACACACTTACACCAAGTAACAAAGACATACACTGACACCAAGTCACAAAGACGCACACTGATACCCAGTAACACAGACACACACTTACACCAAGTAACAAAGACATACACTGACAGCCAGTAACAAAGACATACACTGACACCAAGTCACAAACACATACACTGACACGAAGTAACAAAGACATACACTGATACCCAGTAACACAGACACACACTGACACCCAGTTAGATACACACACTGACACCAAGTTACAAAGACATACATTGACACCAAGTATTTTGACGTGCACTGATACCCAGTAACAAAGACATACACTGACACCAGGTCACAAAGACATACACTTACACAAAGTAACACAGACATACACTTACACCAAGTAACAAAGACATACACTGACACCCAGTAACACAGACAAACACGGACACCAAGTAACAAAGACACACAGTTGCACCCAGTATCAAAGACATGCACTGACACCCAGTATCACAGACATACACTTACACAAAGTAACACAGACATACACTGACACCAAGTCACAAAGAGACACACTGACACCCAGTAACAGAGACATACACTGAGACCAAGTCACAAAGAGACACACTGACACCCAGTAACAAAGACATACGCTGACACCAAGTCATAAAGACATACACTGATACCCAGGAACACAGACACACACTGACACCCAGTAACAAAGACAGACACTGATACCAAGTCACAAAGACATACACTGATACCCAGTAACGCAGACACACAATGACACCCAGTAACAAAGCCATACACTGATACCAAGTCACAAAGACATACACTGATACCCAGTAACACAGACACACACTGACACCAAGTAACAAAGACATACACTGACACCAAGTCACAAAGAGACACACTGACACCCAGTAACAAAGACATACACTGACACCAAGTCACAAAGACATACACTGATACCCAGGAACAAAGACACACACTGACACCCAGTAACAAAGACAGACACTGATACCAAGTCACAAAGACATACACTGATACCCAGGAACACAGACACACACTTCCACCAAGTAACAAAGACATACACTGACACCAAGTCACAAAGAGACACTCTGACACCCAGTAACAGAGACATACACTGAGACCAAGTCACAAAGAGACACACTGACACCCAGTAACAAAGACATACGCTGACACCAAGTCATAAAGACATACACTGATACCCAGGAACACAGACACACACTGACACCCAGTAACAAAGACAGACACTGATACCAAGTCACAAAGACATACACTGACACGAAGTAACAAAGACATACACTGATACCCAGTAACACAGACACACACTGACACCCAGTTAGATACACACACTGACACCAAGTTACAAAGACATACATTGACACCAAGTATTTTGACGTGCACTGATACCCAGTAACAAAGACATACACTGACACCAGGTCACAAAGACATACACTTACACAAAGTAACACAGACATACACTTACACCAAGTAACAAAGACATACACTGACACCCAGTAACACAGACAAACACGGACACCAAGTAACAAAGACACACAGTTGCACCCAGTATCAAAGACATGCACTGACACCCAGTAACACAGACACACACGGACACCAAGTAACAAAGACTCACACTGACACCAAGTAACACAGACACACACTGACACCCAGTAAGACAAACGACCACACTGACACCCAGTAACACAGATACACACTGGGCAGCACAGTGGCGCAGTGGTTAGCACTGCAGCCTCACAGCTCCAGCGACCCGGGTTCGATTCTGGGTACTGCCTGTGCGGAGTTTGCAAGTTCTCCCTGTGTCTGCGTGGGTTTCCTCCGGGTGCTCCGGTTTCCTCCCACATCCCAAAGACTTGCAGGTTGGTAGGTTAATTGGCCATTATAAATTGCCCCTAGTATAGGTAGGTGGTAGGGAAATATATAGGGGCCGGTGGGGATGTTATTGGAATATGGGATTCGTGTAGGATCAGTATAAATGTTTGGTTGATGGTCGGCACAGACTCGGTGGGCCGGAGGGCCTGTTTCAGTGCTGTATCTCTAAACTAAACTAAATACTGACACCTAGTGTCACAGACACACACTGACACCCAGTAACAAAGACATACACTAACACCAAGTATTTTGACATGCACTGATACCCAGTAACAAAGACATACACTGACACCAAGTCACAAAGACATACACTTACACCAAGTAACAAAGACATACACTGACACCCAGTAACAAAGACATCCACTGACAACATGTCACAAGCACATGCACTGACATCAAGTAACAAAGACATGAACTGACACCAAGTAACAAAGACATACACTGATACCCAGTATCACAGACACACACTTACACAAAGTAACAAAGACATACACTGACACCAAGTAAGAAAGACATACACTGACACCAAGTCACAAAGAGACACACTGACACCCAGTAACAGAGACATACACTGACACCAAGTCACAAAGAGACACACTGACACCCAGTAACAAAGACATACGCTGACACCAAGTCACAAAGACATACACTGATACCCAGGAACACAGACACACACTGACACCCTGTAACAAAGACAGACACTGATACCAAGTCACAAAGACATACACTGATACCCAGTAACACAGACACACACTTACACAAAGTAACAAAGACATTCACTGACACCAAGTCACAAAGAGACACACTGACACCCAGTAACAAAGACATACACTGACACCAAGTCACAAAGACATACACTGATACCCAGGAACAAAGACACACACTGACACCCAGTAACAAAGACAGACACTGATACCAAGTCACAAAGACATACACTGATACCCAGGAACACAGACACACACTTCCACCAAGTAACAAAGACATACACTGACACCAAGTCACAAAGAGACACACTGACACCCAGTAACAGAGACATACACTGAGACCAAGTCACAAAGAGACACACTGACACCCAGTAACAAAGACATACGCTGACACCAAGTCATAAAGACATACACTGATACCCAGGAACACAGACACACACTGACACCCAGTAACAAAGACAGACACTGATACCAAGTCACAAAGACATACACTGATACCCAGTAACGCAGACACACAATGACACCCAGTAACAAAGCCATACACTGATACCAAGTCACAAAGACATACACTGATACCCAGTAACACAGACACACACTGACACCAAGTAACAAAGACATACACTGACACCAAGTCACAAAGAGACACACTGACACCCAGTAACAAAGACATACACTGACACCAAGTCACAAAGACATACACTGATACCCAGGAACAAAGACACACACTGACACCCAGTAACAAAGACAGACACTGATACCAAGTCACAAAGACATACACTGATACCCAGGAACACAGACACACACTTCCACCAAGTAACAAAGACATACACTGACACCAAGTCACAAAGAGACACACTGACACCCAGTAACAGAGACATACACTGAGACCAAGTCACAAAGAGACACACTGACACCCAGTAACAAAGACATACGCTGACACCAAGTCACAAAGACATACACTGATACCCAGTAACACAGACACACACTGACACCAAGTAACAAAGACATACACTGACACCAAGTAACAAAGACATACAATTACACCATGTCACAAAGACACACACTTACACCAAGTAACAAAGACATACACTGACACCAAGTCACAAAGACACACACTGATACCCAGTAACACAGACACACACTGACACCAAGTAACAAAGACATACACTGACACCAAGTCACAAAGAGACACACTGACACCCAGTAACAAAGACATACACTGACACCAAGTCACAAAGACATACACTGATACCCAGGAACACAGACACACACTGACACCCAATAACAAAGACAGACACTGATACCAAGTCACAAAGACATACACTGATACCCAGGAACACAGACACACACTTCCACCAAGTAACAAAGACATACACTGACACCAAGTCACAAAGAGACACACTGACACCCAGTAACAGAGACATACACTGAGACCAAGTCACAAAGAGACACACTGACACCCAGTAACAAAGACATACGCTGACACCAAGTCATAAAGACATACACTGATACCCAGGAACACAGACACACACTGACACCCAGTAACAAAGACAGACACTGATACCAAGTCACAAAGACATACACTGATACCCAGTAACGCAGACACACAATGACACCCAGTAACAAAGCCATACACTGATACCAAGTCACAAAGACATACACTGATACCCAGTAACACAGACACACACTGACACCAAGTAACAAAGACATACACTGACACCAAGTAACAAAGACATACAATTACACCATGTCACAAAGACACACACTTACACCAAGTAACAAAGACATACACTGACACCAAGTCACAAAGACACACACTGATACCCAGTAACACAGACACACACTTACACCAAGTAACAAAGACATACACTGATACCCAGGAACACAGACACACACTGACACCCAGTAACAAAGACATACACTGATACCAAGTCACAAAGACATACACTGATATCCAGTAACACAGACACACACTGACACCAAGTAACAAAGACATACACTGACACCAAGTAACAAAGACATACAATTACACCATGTAACAAAGACACACACTTACACCAAGTAACAAAGACATACACTGACACCAAGTCACAAAGACATACACTGATACCCAGTATCACAGACACACACTTCCACCAAGTAACAAAGACATACACTGACACCAAGTCACAAAGAGACACACTGACACCCAGTAACAAAGACATACACTGACACCAAGTCACAAAGACATACACTGATACCCAGGAACACAGACACACACTGACACCCAGTAACAAAGACAGACACTGATACCCAGTAACACAGACAAACACGGACACCAAGTAACAAAGACACACAGTTGCACCCAGTATCAAAGACATGCACTGACACCCAGTAACACAGACACACACGGACACCAAGTAACAAAGACTCACACTGACACCAAGTAACACAGACACACACTGACACCCAGTAAGACAAACGACCACACTGACACCCAGTAACACAGATACACACTGGGCAGCACAGTGGCGCAGTGGTTAGCACTGCAGCCTCACAGCTCCAGCGACCCGGGTTCGATTCTGGGTACTGCCTGTGCGGAGTTTGCAAGTTCTCCCTGTGTCTGCGTGGGTTTCCTCCGGGTGCTCCGGTTTCCTCCCACATCCCAAAGACTTGCAGGTTGGTAGGTTAATTGGCCATTATAAATTGCCCCTAGTATAGGTAGGTGGCAGGGAAATATATAGGGGCCGGTGGGGATGTTATTGGAATATGGGATTCGTGTAGGATCAGTATAAATGTTTGGTTGATGGTCGGCACAGACTCGGTGGGCCGGAGGGCCTGTTTCAGTGCTGTATCTCTAAACTAAACTAAATACTGACACCTAGTGTCACAGACACACACTGACACCCAGTAACAAAGACATACACTAACACCAAGTATTTTGACATGCACTGATACCCAGTAACAAAGACATACACTGACACCAAGTCACAAAGACATACACTGACACCAAGTCACAAAGAGACACACTGACACCCAGTAACAGAGACATACACTGAGACCAAGTCACAAAGAGACACACTGACACCCAGTAACAAAGACATACGCTGACACCAAGTCATAAAGACATACACTGATACCCAGGAACACAGACACACACTGACACCCAGTAACAAAGACAGACACTGATACCAAGTCACAAAGACATACACTGATACCCAGTAATGCAGACACACAATGACACCCAGTAACAAAGCCATACACTGATACCAAGTCACAAAGACATACACTGATACCCAGTAACACAGACACACACTGACACCCAGTAACAAAGACAGACACTGACACCAAGTCACAAAGAGACACACTGACACCCAGTAACAAAGACATACACTGACACCAAGTCACAAAGACATACACTGATACCCAGGAACACAGACACACACTGACACCCAGTAACAAAGACAGACACTGATACCAAGTCACAAAGACATACACAGATACCCAGTAACGCAGACACACAATGACACCCAGTAACAAAGACATACACTGATACCAAGTCACAAAGACATACACTGATACCCAGTAACACAGACACACAGTGACACCAAGTAACAAAGACATACACTGACACCAAGTAACAAAGACATACACTAACACCCAGTAACAAAGACATGCACTGACACCAAGTCACAAACACATACACTGACACGAAGTCACAAAGAGACACACTGACACCCAGTAACAGAGACATACACTGAGACCAAGTCACAAAGAGACACACTGACACCCAGTAACAAAGACATACGCTGACACCAAGTCACAAAGACATACACTGATACCCAGTAACACAGACACACACTGACACCAAGTAACAAAGACATACACTGACACCAAGTAACAAAGACATACAATTACACCATGTCACAAAGACACACACTTACACCAAGTAACAAAGACATACACTGACACCAAGTCACAAAGACACACACTGATACCCAGTAACACAGACACACACTGACACCAAGTAACAAAGACATACACTGACACCAAGTCACAAAGAGACACACTGACACCCAGTAACAAAGACATACACTGACACCAAGTCACAAAGACATACACTGATACCCAGGAACACAGACACACACTGACACCCAATAACAAAGACAGACACTGATACCAAGTCACAAAGACATACACTGATACCCAGGAACACAGACACACACTTCCACCAAGTAACAAAGACATACACTGACACCAAGTCACAAAGAGACACACTGACACCCAGTAACAGAGACATACACTGAGACCAAGTCACAAAGAGACACACTGACACCCAGTAACAAAGACATACGCTGACACCAAGTCATAAAGACATACACTGATACCCAGGAACACAGACACACACTGACACCCAGTAACAAAGACAGACACTGATACCAAGTCACAAAGACATACACTGATACCCAGTAACGCAGACACACAATGACACCCAGTAACAAAGCCATACACTGATACCAAGTCACAAAGACATACACTGATACCCAGTAACACAGACACACACTGACACCAAGTAACAAAGACATACACTGACACCAAGTAACAAAGACATACAATTACACCATGTCACAAAGACACACACTTACACCAAGTAACAAAGACATACACTGACACCAAGTCACAAAGACACACACTGATACCCAGTAACACAGACACACACTTACACCAAGTAACAAAGACATACACTGATACCCAGGAACACAGACACACACTGACACCCAGTAACAAAGACATACACTGATACCAAGTCACAAAGACATACACTGATATCCAGTAACACAGACACACACTGACACCAAGTAACAAAGACATACACTGACACCAAGTAACAAAGACATACAATTACACCATGTAACAAAGACACACACTTACACCAAGTAACAAAGACATACACTGACTCCAAGTCACAAAGACATACACTGATACCCAGTATCACAGACACACACTTCCACCAAGTAACAAAGACATACACTGACACCAAGTCACAAAGAGACACACTGACACCCAGTAACAAAGACATACACTGACACCAAGTCACAAAGACATACACTGATACCCAGGAACACAGACACACACTGACACCCAGTAACAAAGACAGACACTGATACCCAGTAACACAGACAAACACGGACACCAAGTAACAAAGACACACAGTTGCACCCAGTATCAAAGACATGCACTGACACCCAGTAACACAGACACACACGGACACCAAGTAACAAAGACTCACACTGACACCAAGTAACACAGACACACACTGACACCCAGTAAGACAAACGACCACACTGACACCCAGTAACACAGATACACACTGGGCAGCACAGTGGCGCAGTGGTTAGCACTGCAGCCTCACAGCTCCAGCGACCCGGGTTCGATTCTGGGTACTGCCTGTGCGGAGTTTGCAAGTTCTCCCTGTGTCTGCGTGGGTTTCCTCCGGGTGCTCCGGTTTCCTCCCACATCCCAAAGACTTGCAGGTTGGTAGGTTAATTGGCCATTATAAATTGCCCCTAGTATAGGTAGGTGGCAGGGAAATATATAGGGGCCGGTGGGGATGTTATTGGAATATGGGATTCGTGTAGGATCAGTATAAATGTTTGGTTGATGGTCGGCACAGACTCGGTGGGCCGGAGGGCCTGTTTCAGTGCTGTATCTCTAAACTAAACTAAATACTGACACCTAGTGTCACAGACACACACTGACACCCAGTAACAAAGACATACACTAACACCAAGTATTTTGACATGCACTGATACCCAGTAACAAAGACATACACTGACACCAAGTCACAAAGACATACACTGACACCAAGTCACAAAGAGACACACTGACACCCAGTAACAGAGACATACACTGAGACCAAGTCACAAAGAGACACACTGACACCCAGTAACAAAGACATACGCTGACACCAAGTCATAAAGACATACACTGATACCCAGGAACACAGACACACACTGACACCCAGTAACAAAGACAGACACTGATACCAAGTCACAAAGACATACACTGATACCCAGTAACGCAGACACACAATGACACCCAGTAACAAAGCCATACACTGATACCAAGTCACAAAGACATACACTGATACCCAGTAACACAGACACACACTGACACCCAGTAACAAAGACAGACACTGACACCAAGTCACAAAGAGACACACTGACACTCAGTAACAAAGACATACACTGACACCAAGTCACAAAGACATACACTGATACCCAGGAACACAGACACACACTGACACCCAGTAACAAAGACAGACACTGATACCAAGTCACAAAGACATACACAGATACCCAGTAACGCAGACACACAATGACACCCAGTAACAAAGACATACACTGATACCAAGTCACAAAGACATACACTGATACCCAGTAACACAGACACACAGTGACACCAAGTAACAAAGACATACACTGACACCAAGTAACAAAGACATACAATTACACCATGTAACACAGACACACACTTACACCAAGTAACAAAGACATACACTAACACCCAGTAACAAAGACATGCACTGACACCAAGTCACAAACACATACACTGACACGAAGTAACAAAGACATACACTGATACCCAGTAACACAGACACACACTGACAGCCAGTTAGATACACACACTGACACAAAGTAACAAATACATACATTGACACCAAGTATTTTGACATGCACTGATACCCAGTAACAAAGACATACACTGACACCAAGCCACAAAGACATACACTTACACCAAGTAACACAGACATACACTTACACCAAGTAACAAAGACATACAAAGACACCCAGTAACAAAGACATCAACTGACAACAAGTCACAAGCACATGCACTGACACCAAGTAACAAAGAAATAAACTGACACCAAGTGACAAAGTCATACACTTACACCAAGTAACAAAGACATAAACTGACACCAAGTAACAAAGACATACACTGATACCCAGAATCACAGACACACACTTACACCAAGTAACAAAGACATACACTGACACCCAGTATCACAGACACACACTTACACCAAGTAACAAAGACATACACTGACACCAAGTACAAAGACTTGCACTGATACCCAGGAACACATACACACACTGACACCCAGTAACAAAGACATACACTGATACCAAGTCACAAAGACACACACTGACACCCAGTAACAAAGACATACACTAACACCAAGTATTTTGACATGCACTGATACCCAGTAACAAAGACACACACTTCCACCAAGTAACAAAGACATACACTGACACCAAGTCACAAAGAGACACACTGACACCCAGTAACAGAGACATACACTGAGACCAAGTCACAAAGAGACACACTGACACCCAGTAACAAAGACATACGCTGACACCAAGTCATAAAGACATACACTGATACCCAGGAACACAGACACACACTGACACCCAGTAACAAAGACAGACACTGATACCAAGTCACAAAGACATACACTGATACCCAGTAACGCAGACACACAATGACACCCAGTAACAAAGCCATACACTGATACCAAGTCACAAAGACATACACTGATACCCAGTAACACAGACACACACTGACACCAAGTAACAAAGACATACACTGACACCAAGTCACAAAGACATGCACTGATACCCAGGAACACAGACACACACTGACACCCAGTAACAAAGACATACACTGATACCAAGTCACAAAGACATACACTGATACCCAGTATCACAGACACACACTTCCACCAAGTAACAAAGACATACACTGACACCAAGTCACAAAGAGACACACTGACACCCAGTAACAAAGACATATACTGACACCAAGTCACAATGACATACACTGATACCCAGGAACACAGACACACACTGACACCCAGTAACAAAGACAGACACTGATACCAAGTCACAAAGACATACACTGATACCCAGTAACGCAGACACACAATGACACCCAGTAACAAAGGCATACACTGATACCAAGTCACAAAGACATACACTGATACCCAGTAACTCAGACACACACTGACACCAAGTAACAAAGACATACACTGACACCAAGTAACAAAGACATACAATTACACCATGTAACAAAGACACACACTTACACCAAGTAACAAAGACATACACTGACACCAAGTCACAAAGACACACACTGATACCCAGTAACACAGACACACACTTACACCAAGTAACAAAGACATACACTGACAGCCAGTAACAAAGACATACACTGACACCAAGTCACAAACACATACACTGACACGAAGTAACAAAGACATACACTGATACCCAGTAACACAGACACACACTGACACCCAGTTAGATACACACACTGACACCAAGTTACAAAGACATACATTGACACCAAGTATTTTGACATGCACTGATACCCAGTAACAAAGACATACACTGACACCAAGTCACAAAGACATACACTTAAACCAAGTAACAAAGACATACACTGACACCCAGTAACAAAGACATCCACTGACAACATGTCACAAGCACATGCACTGACATCAAGTAACAAAGACATGAACTGACACCAAGTAACAAAGACATACACTGATACCCAGTATCACAGACACACACTTACACAAAGTAACAAAGACATACACTGACACCAAGTAAGAAAGACATACACTGACACCAAGTCACAAAGAGACACACTGACACCCAGTAACAGAGACATACACTGACACCAAGTCACAAAGAGACACACTGACACCCAGTAACAAAGACATACGCTGACACCAAGTCACAAAGACATACACTGATACCCAGGAACACAGACACACACTGACACCCTGTAACAAAGACAGACACTGATACCAAGTCACAAAGACATACACTGATACCCAGTAACACAGACACACACTTACACCAAGTAACAAAGACATTCACTGACACCAAGTCACAAAGAGACACACTGACACCCAGTAACAAAGACATACACTGACACCAAGTCACAAAGACATACACTGATACCCAGGAACAAAGACACACACTGACACCCAGTAACAAAGACAGACACTGATACCAAGTCACAAAGACATACACTGATACCCAGGAACACAGACACACACTTCCACCAAGTAACAAAGACATACACTGACACCAAGTCACAAAGAGACACACTGACACCCAGTAACAGAGACATACACTGAGACCAAGTCACAAAGAGACACACTGACACCCAGTAACAAAGACATACGCTGACACCAAGTCATAAAGACATACACTGATACCCAGGAACACAGACACACACTGACACCCAGTAACAAAGACAGACACTGATACCAAGTCACAAAGACATACACTGATACCCAGTAACGCAGACACACAATGACACCCAGTAACAAAGCCATACACTGATACCAAGTCACAAAGACATACACTGATACCCAGTAACACAGACACACACTGACACCAAGTAACAAAGACATACACTGACACCAAGTCACAAAGAGACACACTGACACCCAGTAACAAAGACATACACTGACACCAAGTCACAAAGACATACACTGATACCCAGGAACAAAGACACACACTGACACCCAGTAACAAAGACAGACACTGATACCAAGTCACAAAGACATACACTGATACCCAGGAACACAGACACACACTTCCACCAAGTAACAAAGACATACACTGACACCAAGTCACAAAGAGACACACTGACACCCAGTAACAGAGACATACACTGAGACCAAGTCACAAAGAGAGACACTGACACCCAGTAACAAAGACATACGCTGACACCAAGTCACAAAGACATACACTGATACCCAGTAACACAGACACACACTGACACCAAGTAACAAAGACATACACTGACACCAAGTAACAAAGACATACAATTACACCATGTCACAAAGACACACACTTACACCAAGTAACAAAGACATACACTGACACCAAGTCACAAAGACACACACTGATACCCAGTAACACAGACACACACTGACACCAAGTAACAAAGACATACACTGACACCAAGTCACAAAGAGACACACTGACACCCAGTAACAAAGACATACACTGACACCAAGTCACAAAGACATACACTGATACCCAGGAACACAGACACACACTGACACCCAATAACAAAGACAGACACTGATACCAAGTCACAAAGACATACACTGATACCCAGGAACACAGACACACACTTCCACCAAGTAACAAAGACATACACTGACACCAAGTCACAAAGAGACACACTGACACCCAGTAACAGAGACATACACTGAGACCAAGTCACAAAGAGACACACTGACACCCAGTAACAAAGACATACGCTGACACCAAGTCATAAAGACATACACTGATACCCAGGAACACAGACACACACTGACACCCAGTAACAAAGACAGACACTGATACCAAGTCACAAAGACATACACTGATACCCAGTAACGCAGACACACAATGACACCCAGTAACAAAGCCATACACTGATACCAAGTCACAAAGACATACACTGATACCCAGTAACACAGACACACACTGACACCAAGTAACAAAGACATACACTGACACCAAGTAACAAAGACATACAATTACACCATGTCACAAAGACACACACTTACACCAAGTAACAAAGACATACACTGACACCAAGTCACAAAGACACACACTGATACCCAGTAACACAGACACACACTTACACCAAGTAACAAAGACATACACTGATACCCAGGAACACAGACACACACTGACACCCAGTAACAAAGACATACACTGATACCAAGTCACAAAGACATACACTGATATCCAGTAACACAGACACACACTGACACCAAGTAACAAAGACATACACTGACACCAAGTAACAAAGACATACAATTACACCATGTAACAAAGACACACACTTACACCAAGTAACAAAGACATACACTGACACCAAGTCACAAAGACATACACTGATACCCAGTATCACAGACACACACTTCCACCAAGTAACAAAGACATACACTGACACCAAGTCACAAAGAGACACACTGACACCCAGTAACAAAGACATACACTGACACCAAGTCACAAAGACATACACTGATACCCAGGAACACAGACACACACTGACACCCAGTAACAAAGACAGACACTGATACCCAGTAACACAGACAAACACGGACACCAAGTAACAAAGACACACAGTTGCACCCAGTATCAAAGACATGCACTGACACCCAGTAACACAGACACACACGGACACCAAGTAACAAAGACTCACACTGACACCAAGTAACACAGACACACACTGACACCCAGTAAGACAAACGACCACACTGACACCCAGTAACACAGATACACACTGGGCAGCACAGTGGCGCAGTGGTTAGCACTGCAGCCTCACAGCTCCAGCGACCCGGGTTCGATTCTGGGTACTGCCTGTGCGGAGTTTGCAAGTTCTCCCTGTGTCTGCGTGGGTTTCCTCCGGGTGCTCCGGTTTCCTCCCACATCCCAAAGACTTGCAGGTTGGTAGGTTAATTGGCCATTATAAATTGCCCCTAGTATAGGTAGGTGGCAGGGAAATATATAGGGGCCGGTGGGGATGTTATTGGAATATGGGATTCGTGTAGGATCAGTATAAATGTTTGGTTGATGGTCGGCACAGACTCGGTGGGCCGGAGGGCCTGTTTCAGTGCTGTATCTCTAAACTAAACTAAATACTGACACCTAGTGTCACAGACACACACTGACACCCAGTAACAAAGACATACACTAACACCAAGTATTTTGACATGCACTGATACCCAGTAACAAAGACATACACTGACACCAAGTCACAAAGACATACACTGACACCAAGTCACAAAGAGACACACTGACACCCAGTAACAGAGACATACACTGAGACCAAGTCACAAAGAGACACACTGACACCCAGTAACAAAGACATACGCTGACACCAAGTCATAAAGACATACACTGATACCCAGGAACACAGACACACACTGACACCCAGTAACAAAGACAGACACTGATACCAAGTCACAAAGACATACACTGATACCCAGTAACGCAGACACACAATGACACCCAGTAACAAAGCCATACACTGATACCAAGTCACAAAGACATACACTGATACCCAGTAACACAGACACACACTGACACCCAGTAACAAAGACAGACACTGACACCAAGTCACAAAGAGACACACTGACACCCAGTAACAAAGACATACACTGACACCAAGTCACAAAGACATACACTGATACCCAGTAACGCAGACACACAATGACACCCAGTAACAAAGACATACACTGATACCAAGTCACAAAGACATACACTGATACCCAGTAACACAGACACACAGTGACACCAAGTAACAAAGACATACACTGACACCAAGTAACAAAGACATACAATTACACCATGTAACACAGACACACACTTACACCAAGTAACAAAGACATACACTAACACCCAGTAACAAAGACATGCACTGACACCAAGTCACAAACACATACACTGACACGAAGTAACAAAGACATACACTGATACCCAGTAACACAGACACACACTGACAGCCAGTTAGATACACACACTGACACAAAGTAACAAATACATACATTGACACCAAGTATTTTGACATGCACTGATACCCAGTAACAAAGACATACACTGACACCAAGCCACAAAGACATACACTTACACCAAGTAACACAGACATACACTTACACCAAGTAACAAAGACATACACAGACACCCAGTAACAAAGACATCAACTGACAACAAGTCACAAGCACATGCACTGACACCAAGTAACAAAGAAATAAACTGACACCAAGTAACAAAGTCATACACTTACACCAAGTAACAAAGACATAAACTGACACCAAGTAACAAAGACATACACTGATACCCAGAATCACAGACACACACTTACACCAAGTAACAAAGACATACACTGACACCCAGTATCACAGACACACACTTACACCAAGTAACAAAGACATACACTGACACCAAGTCACAAAGACTTGCACTGATACCCAGGAACACATACACACACTGACACCCAGTAACAAAGACATACACTGATACCAAGTCACAAAGACACGCACTGACACCCAGTAACAAAGACATACACTAACACCAAGTATTTTGACATGCACTGATACCCAGTAACAAAGACACACACTTCCACCAAGTAACAAAGACATACACTGACACCAAGTCACAAAGAGACACACTGACACCCAGTAACAGAGACATACACTGAGACCAAGTCACAAAGAGACACACTGACACCCAGTAACAAAGACATACGCTGACACCAAGTCATAAAGACATACACTGATACCCAGGAACACAGACACACACTGACACCCAGTAACAAAGACAGACACTGATACCAAGTCACAAAGACATACACTGATACCCAGTAACGCAGACACACAATGACACCCAGTAACAAAGCCATACACTGATACCAAGTCACAAAGACATACACTGATACCCAGTAACACAGACACACACTGACACCAAGTAACAAAGACATACACTGACACCAAGTCACAAAGACATGCACTGATACCCAGGAACACAGACACACACTGACACCCAGTAACAAAGACATACACTGATACCAAGTCACAAAGACATACACTGATACCCAGTATCACAGACACACACTTCCACCAAGTAACAAAGACATACACTGACACCAAGTCACAAAGAGTCACACTGACACCCAGTAACAAAGACATATACTGACACCAAGTCACAATGACATACACTGATACCCAGGAACACAGACACACACTGACACCCAGTAACAAAGACAGACACTGATACCAAGTCACAAAGACATACACTGATACCCAGTAACGCAGACACACAATGACACCCAGTAACAAAGACATACACTGATACCAAGTCACAAAGACATACACTGATACCCAGTAACTCAGACACACACTGACACCAAGTAACAAAGACATACACTGACACCAAGTAACAAAGACATACAATTACACCATGTAACAAAGACACACACTTACACCAAGTAACAAAGACATACACTGACACCAAGTCACAAAGACACACACTGATACCCAGTAACACAGACACACACTTACACCAAGTAACAAAGACATACACTGACAGCCAGTAACAAAGACATACACTGACACCAAGTCACAAACACATACACTGACACGAAGTAACAAAGACATACACTGATACCCAGTAACACAGACACACACTGACACCCAGTTAGATACACACACTGACACCAAGTTACAAAGACATACATTGACACCAAGTATTTTGACATGCACTGATACCCAGTAACAAAGACATACACTGACACCAAGTCACAAAGACATACACTTACACCAAGTAACAAAGACATACACTGACACCCAGTAACAAAGACATCCACTGACAACATGTCACAAGCACATGCACTGACATCAAGTAACAAAGACATGAACTGACACCAAGTAACAAAGACATACAGTGATACCCAGTATCACAGACACACACTTACACAAAGTAACAAAGACATACACTGACACCAAGTAAGAAAGACATACACTGACACCAAGTCACAAAGAGACACACTGACACCCAGTAACAGAGACATACACTGACACCAAGTCACAAAGAGACACACTGACACCCAGTAACAAAGACATACGCTGACACCAAGTCACAAAGACATACACTGATACCCAGGAACACAGACACACACTGACACCCTGTAACAAAGACAGACACTGATACCAAGTCACAAAGACATACACTGATACCCAGTAACACAGACACACACTTACCCCAAGTAACAAAGACATTCACTGACACCAAGTCACAAAGAGACACACTGACACCCAGTAACAAAGACATACACTGACACCAAGTCACAAAGACATACACTGATACCCAGGAACAAAGACACACACTGACACCCAGTAACAAAGACAGACACTGATACCAAGTCACAAAGACATACACTGATACCCAGGAACACAGACACACACTTCCACCAAGTAACAAAGACATACACTGACACCAAGTCACAAAGAGACACACTGACACCCAGTAACAGAGACATACACTGAGACCAAGTCACAAAGAGACACACTGACACCCAGTAACAAAGACATACGCTGACACCAAGTCATAAAGACATACACTGATACCCAGGAACACAGACACACACTGACACCCAGTAACAAAGACAGACACTGATACCAAGTCACAAAGACATACACTGATACCCAGTAACGCAGACACACAATGACACCCAGTAACAAAGCCATACACTGATACCAAGTCACAAAGACATACACTGATACCCAGTAACACAGACACACACTGACACCAAGTAACAAAGACATACACTGACACCAAGTCACAAAGAGACACACTGACACCCAGTAACAAAGACATACACTGACACCAAGTCACAAAGACATACACTGATACCCAGGAACAAAGACACACACTGACACCCAGTAACAAAGACAGACACTGATACCAAGTCACAAAGACATACACTGATACCCAGGAACACAGACACACACTTCCACCAAGTAACAAAGACATACACTGACACCAAGTCACAAAGAGACACACTGACACCCAGTAACAGAGACATACACTGAGACCAAGTCACAAAGAGACACACTGACACCCAGTAACAAAGACATACGCTGACACCAAGTCACAAAGACATACACTGATACCCAGTAACACAGACACACACTGACACCAAGTAACAAAGACATACACTGACACCAAGTAACAAAGACATACAATTACACCATGTCACAAAGACACACACTTACACCAAGTAACAAAGACATACACTGACACCAAGTCACAAAGACACACACTGATACCCAGTAACACAGACACACACTGACACCAAGTAACAAAGACATACACTGACACCAAGTCACAAAGAGACACACTGACACCCAGTAACAAAGACATACACTGACACCAAGTCACAAAGACATACACTGATACCCAGGAACACAGACACACACTGACACCCAATAACAAAGACAGACACTGATACCAAGTCACAAAGACATACACTGATACCCAGGAACACAGACACACACTTCCACCAAGTAACAAAGACATACACTGACACCAAGTCACAAAGAGACACACTGACACCCAGTAACAAAGACATACGCTGACACCAAGTCATAAAGACATACACTGATACCCAGGAACACAGACACACACTGACACCCAGTAACAAAGACAGACACTGATACCAAGTCACAAAGACATACACTGATACCCAGTAACGCAGACACACAATGACACCCAGTAACAAAGCCATACACTGATACCAAGTCACAAAGACATACACTGATACCCAGTAACACAGACACACACTGACACCAAGTAACAAAGACATACACTGACACCAAGTAACAAAGACATACAATTACACCATGTCACAAAGACACACACTTACACCAAGTAACAAAGACATACACTGACACCAAGTCACAAAGACACACACTGATACCCAGTAACACAGACACACACTTACACCAAGTAACAAAGACATACACTGATACCCAGGAACACAGACACACACTGACACCCAGTAACAAAGACATACACTGATACCAAGTCACAAAGACATACACTGATATCCAGTAACACAGACACACACTGACACCAAGTAACAAAGACATACACTGACACCAAGTAACAAAGACATACAATTACACCATGTAACAAAGACACACACTTACACCAAGTAACAAAGACATACACTGACACCAAGTCACAAAGACATACACTGATACCCAGTATCACAGACACACACTTCCACCAAGTAACAAAGACATACACTGACACCAAGTCACAAAGAGACACACTGACACCCAGTAACAAAGACATACACTGACACCAAGTCACAAAGACATACACTGATACCCAGGAACACAGACACACACTGACACCCAGTAACAAAGACAGACACTGATACCCAGTAACACAGACAAACACGGACACCAAGTAACAAAGACACACAGTTGCACCCAGTATCAAAGACATGCACTGACACCCAGTAACACAGACACACACGGACACCAAGTAACAAAGACTCACACTGACACCAAGTAACACAGACACACACTGACACCCAGTAAGACAAACGACCACACTGACACCCAGTAACACAGATACACACTGGGCAGCACAGTGGCGCAGTGGTTAGCACTGCAGCCTCACAGCTCCAGCGACCCGGGTTCGATTCTGGGTACTGCCTGTGCGGAGTTTGCAAGTTCTCCCTGTGTCTGCGTGGGTTTCCTCCGGGTGCTCCGGTTTCCTCCCACATCCCAAAGACTTGCAGGTTGGTAGGTTAATTGGCCATTATAAATTGCCCCTAGTATAGGTAGGTGGCAGGGAAATATATAGGGGCCGGTGGGGATGTTATTGGAATATGGGATTCGTGTAGGATCAGTATAAATGTTTGGTTGATGGTCGGCACAGACTCGGTGGGCCGGAGGGCCTGTTTCAGTGCTGTATCTCTAAACTAAACTAAATACTGACACCTAGTGTCACAGACACACACTGACACCCAGTAACAAAGACATACACTAACACCAAGTATTTTGACATGCACTGATACCCAGTAACAAAGACATACACTGACACCAAGTCACAAAGACATACACTGACACCAAGTCACAAAGAGACACACTGACACCCAGTAACAGAGACATACACTGAGACCAAGTCACAAAGAGACACACTGACACCCAGTAACAAAGACATACGCTGACACCAAGTCATAAAGACATACACTGATACCCAGGAACACAGACACACACTGACACCCAGTAACAAAGACAGACACTGATACCAAGTCACAAAGACATACACTGATACCCAGTAACGCAGACACACAATGACACCCAGTAACAAAGCCATACACTGATACCAAGTCACAAAGACATACACTGATACCCAGTAACACAGACACACACTGACACCCAGTAACAAAGACAGACACTGACACCAAGTCACAAAGAGACACACTGACACCGAGTAACAAAGACATACACTGACACCAAGTCACAAAGACATACACTGATACCCAGGAACACAGACACACACTGACACCCAGTAACAAAGACAGACACTGATACCAAGTCACAAAGACATACACAGATACCCAGTAACGCAGACACACAATGACACCCAGTAACAAAGACATACACTGATACCAAGTCACAAAGACATACACTGATACCCAGTAACACAGACACACAGTGACACCAAGTAACAAAGACATACAATTACACCATGTAACAAAGACATACAATTACACCATGTAACAAAGACACACACTTACACCAAGTAACAAAGACATACACTGACACCAAGTCACAAAGACATACACTGATACCCAGTATCACAGACACACACTTCCACCAAGTAACAAAGACATACACTGACACCAAGTCACAAAGAGACACACTGACACCCAGTAACAAAGACATACACTGACACCAAGTCACAAAGACATACACTGATACCCAGGAACACAGACACACACTGACACCCAGTAACAAAGACAGACACTGATACCCAGTAACACAGACAAACACGGACACCAAGTAACAAAGACACACAGTTGCACCCAGTATCAAAGACATGCACTGACACCCAGTAACACAGACACACACGGACACCAAGTAACAAAGACTCACACTGACACCAAGTAACAAAGACATACACTGACACCAAGTAACAAAGACATACAATTACACCATGTAACACAGACACACACTTACACCAAGTAACAAAGACATACACTAACACCCAGTAACAAAGACATGCACTGACACCAAGTCACAAACACATACACTGACACGAAGTAACAAAGACATACACTGATACCCAGTAACACAGACACACACTGACAGCCAGTTAGATACACACACTGACACAAAGTAACAAATACATACATTGACACCAAGTATTTTGACATGCACTGATACCCAGTAACAAAGACATACACTGACACCAAGCCACAAAGACATACACTTACACCAAGTAACACAGACATACACTTACACCAAGTAACAAAGACATACACAGACACCCAGTAACAAAGACATCAACTGACAACAAGTCACAAGCACATGCACTGACACCAAGTAACAAAGAAATAAACTGACACCAAGTAACAAAGTCATACACTTACACCAAGTAACAAAGACATAAACTGACACCAAGTAACAAAGACATACACTGATACCCAGAATCACAGACACACACTTACACCAAGTAACAAAGACATACACTGACACCCAGTATCACAGACACACACTTACACCAAGTAACAAAGACATACACTGACACCAAGTCACAAAGACTTGCACTGATGCCCAGGAACACATACACACACTGACACCCAGTAACAAAGACATACACTGATACCAAGTCACAAAGACACACACTGACACCCAGTAACAAAGACATACACTAACACCAAGTATTTTGACATGCACTGATACCCAGTAACAAAGACACACACTTCCACCAAGTAACAAAGACATACACTGACACCAAGTCACAAAGAGACACACTGACACCCAGTAACAGAGACATACACTGAGACCAAGTCACAAAGAGACACACTGACACCCAGTAACAAAGACATACGCTGACACCAAGTCATAAAGACATACACTGATACCCAGGAACACAGACACACACTGACACCCAGTAACAAAGACAGACACTGATACCAAGTCACAAAGACATACACTGATACCCAGTAACGCAGACACACAATGACACCCAGTAACAAAGCCATACACTGATACCAAGTCACAAAGACATACACTGATACCCAGTAACACAGACACACACTGACACCAAGTAACAAAGACATACACTGACACCAAGTCACAAAGACATGCACTGATACCCAGGAACACAGACACACACTGACACCCAGTAACAAAGACATACACTGATACCAAGTCACAAAGACATACACTGATACCCAGTATCACAGACACACACTTCCACCAAGTAACAAAGACATACACTGACACCAAGTCACAAAGAGACACACTGACACCCAGTAACAAAGACATATACTGACACCAAGTCACAATGACATACACTGATACCCAGGAACACAGACACACACTGACACCCAGTAACAAAGACAGACACTGATACCAAGTCACAAAGACATACACTGATACCCAGTAACGCAGACACACAATGACACCCAGTAACAAAGACATACACTGATACCAAGTCACAAAGACATACACTGATACCCAGTAACTCAGACACACACTGACACCAAGTAACAAAGACATACACTGACACCAAGTAACAAAGACATACAATTACACCATGTAACAAAGACACACACTTACACCAAGTAACAAAGACATACACTGACACCAAGTCACAAAGACACACACTGATACCCAGTAACACAGACACACACTTACACCAAGTAACAAAGACATACACTGACAGCCAGTAACAAAGACATACACTGACACCAAGTCACAAACACATACACTGACACGAAGTAACAAAGACATACACTGATACCCAGTAACACAGACACACACTGACACCCAGTTAGATACACACACTGACACCAAGTTACAAAGACATACATTGACACCAAGTATTTTGACGTGCACTGATACCCAGTAACAAAGACATACACTGACACCAGGTCACAAAGACATACACTTACACAAAGTAACACAGACATACACTTACACCAAGTAACAAAGACATACACTGACACCCAGTAACACAGACAAACACGGACACCAAGTAACAAAGACACACAGTTGCACCCAGTATCAAAGACATGCACTGACACCCAGTATCACAGACATACACTTACACAAAGTAACACAGACATACACTGACACCAAGTCACAAAGAGACACACTGACACCCAGTAACAGAGACATACACTGAGACCAAGTCACAAAGAGACACACTGACACCCAGTAACAAAGACATACGCTGACACCAAGTCATAAAGACATACACTGATACCCAGGAACACAGACACACACTGACACCCAGTAACAAAGACAGACACTGATACCAAGTCACAAAGACATACACTGATACCCAGTAACGCAGACACACAATGACACCCAGTAACAAAGCCATACACTGATACCAAGTCACAAAGACATACACTGATACCCAGTAACACAGACACACACTGACACCAAGTAACAAAGACATACACTGACACCAAGTCACAAAGAGACACACTGACACCCAGTAACAAAGACATACACTGACACCAAGTCACAAAGACATACACTGATACCCAGGAACAAAGACACACACTGACACCCAGTAACAAAGACAGACACTGATACCAAGTCACAAAGACATACACTGATACCCAGGAACACAGACACACACTTCCACCAAGTAACAAAGACATACACTGACACCAAGTCACAAAGAGACACACTGACACCCAGTAACAGAGACATACACTGAGACCAAGTCACAAAGAGACACACTGACACCCAGTAACAAAGACATACGCTGACACCAAGTCATAAAGACATACACTGATACCCAGGAACACAGACACACACTGACACCCAGTAACAAAGACAGACACTGATACCAAGTCACAAACACATACACTGACACGAAGTAACAAAGACATACACTGATACCCAGTAACACAGACACACACTGACACCCAGTTAGATACACACACTGACACCAAGTTACAAAGACATACATTGACACCAAGTATTTTGACGTGCACTGATACCCAGTAACAAAGACATACACTGACACCAGGTCACAAAGACATACACTTACACAAAGTAACACAGACATACACTTACACCAAGTAACAAAGACATACACTGACACCCAGTAACACAGACAAACACGGACACCAAGTAACAAAGACACACAGTTGCACCCAGTATCAAAGACATGCACTGACACCCAGTAACACAGACACACACGGACACCAAGTAACAAAGACTCACACTGACACCAAGTAACACAGACACACACTGACACCCAGTAAGACAAACGACCACACTGACACCCAGTAACACAGATACACACTGGGCAGCACAGTGGCGCAGTGGTTAGCACTGCAGCCTCACAGCTCCAGCGACCCGGGTTCGATTCTGGGTACTGCCTGTGCGGAGTTTGCAAGTTCTCCCTGTGTCTGCGTGGGTTTCCTCCGGGTGCTCCGGTTTCCTCCCACATCCCAAAGACTTGCAGGTTGGTAGGTTAATTGGCCATTATAAATTGCCCCTAGTATAGGTAGGTGGTAGGGAAATATATAGGGGCCGGTGGGGATGTTATTGGAATATGGGATTCGTGTAGGATCAGTATAAATGTTTGGTTGATGGTCGGCACAGACTCGGTGGGCCGGAGGGCCTGTTTCAGTGCTGTATCTCTAAACTAAACTAAATACTGACACCTAGTGTCACAGACACACACTGACACCCAGTAACAAAGACATACACTAACACCAAGTATTTTGACATGCACTGATACCCAGTAACAAAGACATACACTGACACCAAGTCACAAAGACATACACTTACACCAAGTAACAAAGACATACACTGACACCCAGTAACAAAGACATCCACTGACAACATGTCACAAGCACATGCACTGACATCAAGTAACAAAGACATGAACTGACACCAAGTAACAAAGACATACACTGATACCCAGTATCACAGACACACACTTACACAAAGTAACAAAGACATACACTGACACCAAGTAAGAAAGACATACACTGACACCAAGTCACAAAGAGACACACTGACACCCAGTAACAGAGACATACACTGACACCAAGTCACAAAGAGACACACTGACACCCAGTAACAAAGACATACGCTGACACCAAGTCACAAAGACATACACTGATACCCAGGAACACAGACACACACTGACACCCTGTAACAAAGACAGACACTGATACCAAGTCACAAAGACATACACTGATACCCAGTAACACAGACACACACTTACCCCAAGTAACAAAGACATTCACTGACACCAAGTCACAAAGAGACACACTGACACCCAGTAACAAAGACATACACTGACACCAAGTCACAAAGACATACACTGATACCCAGGAACAAAGACACACACTGACACCCAGTAACAAAGACAGACACTGATACCAAGTCACAAAGACATACACTGATACCCAGGAACACAGACACACACTTCCACCAAGTAACAAAGACATACACTGACACCAAGTCACAAAGAGACACACTGACACCCAGTAACAGAGACATACACTGAGACCAAGTCACAAAGAGACACACTGACACCCAGTAACAAAGACATACGCTGACACCAAGTCATAAAGACATACACTGATACCCAGGAACACAGACACACACTGACACCCAGTAACAAAGACAGACACTGATACCAAGTCACAAAGACATACACTGATACCCAGTAACGCAGACACACAATGACACCCAGTAACAAAGCCATACACTGATACCAAGTCACAAAGACATACACTGATACCCAGTAACACAGACACACACTGACACCAAGTAACAAAGACATACACTGACACCAAGTCACAAAGAGACACACTGACACCCAGTAACAAAGACATACACTGACACCAAGTCACAAAGACATACACTGATACCCAGGAACAAAGACACACACTGACACCCAGTAACAAAGACAGACACTGATACCAAGTCACAAAGACATACACTGATACCCAGGAACACAGACACACACTTCCACCAAGTAACAAAGACATACACTGACACCAAGTCACAAAGAGACACACTGACACCCAGTAACAGAGACATACACTGAGACCAAGTCACAAAGAGACACACTGACACCCAGTAACAAAGACATACGCTGACACCAAGTCACAAAGACATACACTGATACCCAGTAACACAGACACACACTGACACCAAGTAACAAAGACATACACTGACACCAAGTAACAAAGACATACAATTACACCATGTCACAAAGACACACACTTACACCAAGTAGCAAAGACATACACTGACACCAAGTCACAAAGACACACACTGATACCCAGTAACACAGACACACACTGACACCAAGTAACAAAGACATACACTGACACCAAGTCACAAAGAGACACACTGACACCCAGTAACAAAGACATACACTGACACCAAGTCACAAAGACATACACTGATACCCAGGAACACAGACACACACTGACACCCAGTAACAAAGACAGACACTGATACCAAGTCACAAAGACATACACTGATACCCAGGAACACAGACACACACTTCCACCAAGTAACAAAGACATACACTGACACCAAGTCACAAAGAGACACACTGACACCCAGTAACAGAGACATACACTGAGACCAAGTCACAAAGAGACACACTGACACCCAGTAACAAAGACATACGCTGACACCAAGTCATAAAGACATACACTGATACCCAGGAACACAGACACACACTGACACCCAGTAACAAAGACAGACACTGATACCAAGTCACAAAGACATACACTGATACCCAGTAACGCAGACACACAATGACACCCAGTAACAAAGCCATACACTGATACCAAGTCACAAAGACATACACTGATACCCAGTAACACAGACACACACTGACACCAAGTAACAAAGACATACACTGACACCAAGTAACAAAGACATACAATTACACCATGTCACAAAGACACACACTTACACCAAGTAACAAAGACATACACTGACACCAAGTCACAAAGACACACACTGATACCCAGTAACACAGACACACACTTACACCAAGTAACAAAGACATACACTGATACCCAGGAACACAGACACACACTGACACCCAGTAACAAAGACATACACTGATACCAAGTCACAAAGACATACACTGATATCCAGTAACACAGACACACACTGACACCAAGTAACAAAGACATACACTGACACCAAGTAACAAAGACATACAATTACACCATGTAACAAAGACACACACTTACACCAAGTAACAAAGACATACACTGACACCAAGTCACAAAGACATACACTGATACCCAGTATCACAGACACACACTTCCACCAAGTAACAAAGACATACACTGACACCAAGTCACAAAGAGACACACTGACACCCAGTAACAAAGACATACACTGACACCAAGTCACAAAGACATACACTGATACCCAGGAACACAGACACACACTGACACCCAGTAACAAAGACAGACACTGATACCCAGTAACACAGACAAACACGGACACCAAGTAACAAAGACACACAGTTGCACCCAGTATCAAAGACATGCACTGACACCCAGTAACACAGACACACACGGACACCAAGTAACAAAGACTCACACTGACACCAAGTAACACAGACACACACTGACACCCAGTAAGACAAACGACCACACTGACACCCAGTAACACAGATACACACTGGGCAGCACAGTGGCGCAGTGGTTAGCACTGCAGCCTCACAGCTCCAGCGACCCGGGTTCGATTCTGGGTACTGCCTGTGCGGAGTTTGCAAGTTCTCCCTGTGTCTGCGTGGGTTTCCTCCGGGTGCTCCGGTTTCCTCCCACATCCCAAAGACTTGCAGGTTGGTAGGTTAATTGGCCATTATAAATTGCCCCTAGTATAGGTAGGTGGTAGGGAAATATATAGGGGCCGGTGGGGATGTTATTGGAATATGGGATTCGTGTAGGATCAGTATAAATGTTTGGTTGATGGTCGGCACAGACTCGGTGGGCCGGAGGGCCTGTTTCAGTGCTGTATCTCTAAACTAAACTAAATACTGACACCTAGTGTCACAGACACACACTGACACCCAGTAACAAAGACATACACTAACACCAAGTATTTTGACATGCACTGATACCCAGTAACAAAGACATACACTGACACCAAGTCACAAAGACATACACTGACACCAAGTCACAAAGAGACACACTGACACCCAGTAACAGAGACATACACTGAGACCAAGTCACAAAGAGACACACTGACACCCAGTAACAAAGACATACGCTGACACCAAGTCATAAAGACATACACTGATACCCAGGAACACAGACACACACTGACACCCAGTAACAAAGACAGACACTGATACCAAGTCACAAAGACATACACTGATACCCAGTAACGCAGACACACAATGACACCCAGTAACAAAGCCATACACTGATACCAAGTCACAAAGACATACACTGATACCCAGTAACACAGACACACACTGACACCCAGTAACAAAGACAGACACTGACACCAAGTCACAAAGAGACACACTGACACCAGGTCACAAAGACATACACTTACACAAAGTAACACAGACATACACTTACACCAAGTAACAAAGACATACACTGACACCCAGTAACACAGACAAACACGGACACCAAGTAACAAAGACACACAGTTGCACCCAGTATCAAAGACATGCACTGACACCCAGTATCACAGACATACACTTACACAAAGTAACACAGACATACACTGACACCAAGTCACAAAGAGACACACTGACACCCAGTAACAGAGACATACACTGAGACCAAGTCACAAAGAGACACACTGACACCCAGTAACAAAGACATACGCTGACACCAAGTCATAAAGACATACACTGATACCCAGGAACACAGACACACACTGACACCCAGTAACAAAGACAGACACTGATACCAAGTCACAAAGACATACACTGATACCCAGTAACGCAGACACACAATGACACCCAGTAACAAAGCCATACACTGATACCAAGTCACAAAGACATACACTGATACCCAGTAACACAGACACACACTGACACCAAGTAACAAAGACATACACTGACACCAAGTCACAAAGAGACACACTGACACCCAGTAACAAAGACATACACTGACACCAAGTCACAAAGACATACACTGATACCCAGGAACAAAGACACACACTGACACCCAGTAACAAAGACAGACACTGATACCAAGTCACAAAGACATACACTGATACCCAGGAACACAGACACACACTTCCACCAAGTAACAAAGACATACACTGACACCAAGTCACAAAGAGACACACTGACACCCAGTAACAGAGACATACACTGAGACCAAGTCACAAAGAGACACACTGACACCCAGTAACAAAGACATACGCTGACACCAAGTCATAAAGACATACACTGATACCCAGGAACACAGACACACACTGACACCCAGTAACAAAGACAGACACTGATACCAAGTCACAAACACATACACTGACACGAAGTAACAAAGACATACACTGATACCCAGTAACACAGACACACACTGACACCCAGTTAGATACACACACTGACACCAAGTTACAAAGACATACATTGACACCAAGTATTTTGACGTGCACTGATACCCAGTAACAAAGACATACACTGACACCAGGTCACAAAGACATACACTTACACAAAGTAACACAGACATACACTTACACCAAGTAACAAAGACATACACTGACACCCAGTAACACAGACAAACACGGACACCAAGTAACAAAGACACACAGTTGCACCCAGTATCAAAGACATGCACTGACACCCAGTAACACAGACACACACGGACACCAAGTAACAAAGACTCACACTGACACCAAGTAACACAGACACACACTGACACCCAGTAAGACAAACGACCACACTGACACCCAGTAACACAGATACACACTGGGCAGCACAGTGACGCAGTGGTTAGCACTGCAGCCTCACAGCTCCAGCGACCCGGGTTCGATTCTGGGTACTGCCTGTGCGGAGTTTGCAAGTTCTCCCTGTGTCTGCGTGGGTTTCCTCCGGGTGCTCCGGTTTCCTCCCACATCCCAAAGACTTGCAGGTTGGTAGGTTAATTGGCCATTATAAATTGCCCCTAGTATAGGTAGGTGGTAGGGAAATATATAGGGGCCGGTGGGGATGTTATTGGAATATGGGATTCGTGTAGGATCAGTATAAATGTTTGGTTGATGGTCGGCACAGACTCGGTGGGCCGGAGGGCCTGTTTCAGTGCTGTATCACTAAACTAAATACTGACACCTAGTGTCACAGACACACACTGACACCCAGTAACAAAGACATACACTAACACCAAGTATTTTGACATGCACTGATACCCAGTAACAAAGACATACACTGACACCAAGTCACAAAGACATACACTTACACCAAGTAACAAAGACATACACTGACACCCAGTAACAAAGACATCCACTGACAACATGTCACAAGCACATGCACTGACATCAAGTAACAAAGACATGAACTGACACCAAGTAACAAAGACATACACTGATACCCAGTATCACAGACACACACTTACACAAAGTAACAAAGACATACACTGACACCAAGTAAGAAAGACATACACTGACACCAAGTCACAAAGAGACACACTGACACCCAGTAACAGAGACATACACTGACACCAAGTCACAAAGAGACACACTGACACCCAGTAACAAAGACATACGCTGACACCAAGTCACAAAGACATACACTGATACCCAGGAACACAGACACACACTGACACCCTGTAACAAAGACAGACACTTACACCAAGTAACAAAGACATACACTGACACCCAGTAACACAGACAAACACGGACACCAAGTAACAAAGACACACAGTTGCACCCAGTATCAAAGACATGCACTGACACCCAGTAACACAGACACACACGGACACCAAGTAACAAAGACTCACACTGACACCAAGTAACACAGACACACACTGACACCCAGTAAGACAAACGACCACACTGACACCCAGTAACACAGATACACACTGGGCAGCACAGTGGCGCAGTGGTTAGCACTGCAGCCTCACAGCTCCAGCGACCCGGGTTCGATTCTGGGTACTGCCTGTGCGGAGTTTGCAAGTTCTCCCTGTGTCTGCGTGGGTTTCCTCCGGGTGCTCCGGTTTCCTCCCACATCCCAAAGACTTGCAGGTTGGTAGGTTAATTGGCCATTATAAATTGCCCCTAGTATAGGTAGGTGGTAGGGAAATATATAGGGGCCGGTGGGGATGTTATTGGAATATGGGATTCGTGTAGGATCAGTATAAATGTTTGGTTGATGGTGGGCACAGACTCGGTGGGCCGGAGGGCCTGTTTCAGTGCTGTATCTCTAAACTAAACTAAATACTGACACCTAGTGTCACAGACACACACTGACACCCAGTAACAAAGACATACACTGATGCACAGAAACACACTGACACCAAGTAACAAAGACATACACTAACACCAAGTATTTTGACATGCACTGATACCCAGTAACAAAGACATACACTGACACCAAGTCACAAAGACATACACTTACACCAAGTAACAAAGACATACACTGACACCCAGTAACAAAGACATCCACTGACAACATGTCACAAGCACATGCACTGACATCAAGTAACAAAGACATGAACTGACACCAAGTAACAAAGACATACACTGATACCCAGTATCACAGACACACACTTACACAAAGTAACAAAGACATACACTGACACCAAGTAACAAAGACATACACTGACACCAAGTCACAAAGAGACACACTGACACCCAGTAACAGAGACATACACTGACACCAAGTCACAAAGAGACACACTGACACCCAGTAACAAAGACATACGCTGACACCAAGTCACAAAGACATACACTGATACCCAGGAACACAGACACACACTGACACCCTGTAACAAAGACAGACACTGATACCAAGTCACAAAGACATACACTGATACCCAGTAACACAGACACACACTTACACCAAGTAACAAAGACATACACTGACACCAAGTCACAAAGAGACACACTGACACCCAGTAACAAAGACATACACTGACACCAAGTCACAAAGACATACAATGATACCCAGGAACAAAGACACACACTGACACCCAGTAACAAAGACAGACACTGATACCAAGTCACAAAGACATACACTGATACCCAGGAACACAGACACACACTTCCACCAAGTAACAGAGACATACACTGAGACCAAGTCACAAAGAGACACACTGACACCCAGTAACAAAGACATACGCTGACACCAAGTCATAAAGACATACACTGATACCCAGGAACACAGACACACACTGACACCCAGTAACAAAGACAGACACTGATACCAAGTCACAAAGACATACACTGATACCCAGTAACGCAGACACACAATGACACCCAGTAACAAAGCCATATACTGATACCAAGTCACAAAGACATACACTGATACCCAGTAACACAGACACACACTGACACCAAGTAACAAAGACATACACTGACACCAAGTAACAAAGACATACAATTACACCATGTCACAAAGACACACACTTACACCAAGTAACAAAGACATACACTGACACCAAGTCACAAAGACACACACTGATACCCAGTAACACAGACACACACTTACACCAAGTAACAAAGACATACACTGATACCCAGGAACACAGACACACACTGACACCCAGTAACAAAGACATACACTGATACCAAGTCACAAAGACATACACTGATATCCAGTAACACAGACACACACTGACACCAAGTAACAAAGACATACACTGACACCAAGTAACAAAGACATACAATTACACGATGTAACAAAGACACACACTTACACCAAGTAACAAAGACATGCACTGACACCAAGTCACAAAGACATACACTGATACCCAGTATCACAGACACACACTTCCACCAAGTAACAAAGACATACACTGACACCAAGTCACAAAGAGACACACTGACACCCAGTAACAAAGACATACACTGACACCAAGTCACAAAGACATACACTGATACCCAGGAACACAGACACACACTGACACCCAGTAACAAAGACAGACACTGATACCAAGTCACAAAGACATACACTGATACCCAGTAACGCAGACACACAATGACACCCAGTAACAAAGACATACACTGATACCAAGTCACAAAGACATACACTGATACCCAGTAACACAGACACACACTGACACCAAGTAACAAAGACATACAATTACACCATGTAACAAAGACAAACACTTACACCAAGTAACAAAGACATACACTGACACCAAGTCACAAAGACACACACTGATACCCAGTAACACAGACACACACTTACACCAAGTAACAAAGACATACACTGACACCCAGTAACAAAGACATACACTGACACCAAGTCACAAACACATACACTGACACGAAGTAACAAAGACATACACTGAGACCCAGTAACACAGACACACACTGACACCCAGTTAGATACACACACTGACACCAAGTAACAAAGACATACACTGACACCAAGTCACAAAGACATACACTTACACCAAGTAACACAGACATACACTTACACCAAGTAACAAAGACATACACTGACACCCAGTAACAAAGACATCCACTGACAACAAGTCACAAGCACATGCACTGACACCAAGTAACAAAGTCATAAACTGACACCAAGTAACAAAGACATACACTGACACCAAGTCACAAAGACATGCACTGATACCCAGGAACACAGACACACACTGACACCCAGTAACAAAGACATACACTGACACCAAGTCACAAAGACATACACTGATACCCAGTATCACAGACACACACTTCCACCAAGTAACAAAGACATACACTGACACCAAGTCACAAAGAGACACACTGACACCCAGTAACAAAGACATACACTGACACCAAGTCACAAAGACATACACTGATACCCAGGAACACAGACACACACTGACACCCAGTAACAAAGACAGACACTGATACCAAGTCACAAAGACATACACTGATACCCAGTAACGCAGACACACAATGACACCCAGTAACAAAGACATACACTGATACCAAGTCACAAAGACATACACTGATACCCAGTATCACAGACACAAACTTCCACCAAGTAACAAAGACATACACTGACACCAAGTCACAAAGAGACACACTGACACCCAGTAACAAAGACATACACTGACACCAAGTCACAAAGACATACACTGATACCCAGGAACACAGACACACACTGACACCCAGTAACAAAGACAGACACTGATACCAAGTCACAAAGACATACACTGATACCCAGGAACACAGACACACACTGACACCCAGTAACAAAGTCATACACTTACACAAAGTAACAAAGACATAAACTGACACCAAGTAACAAAGACATACACTGATATCCAGTATCACAGACACACACTCACACAAAGTAACAAAGACATACACTGACACCAAGTCACAAAGTCATACACTGATACCCAGGAACACAGACACACACTGACACCCAGTAACAAAGACATAATATGATACCAAGTCACAAAGACATACACTGATACCCAGTATCACAGACACACACTTCCACCAAGTAACAAAGACATACACTGACACCAAGTCACAAAGAGACACACTGACACCCAGTAACAAAGACATACACTGACACCAAGTCACAAAGACATACACTGATACCCAGGAACGCAGACACACACTGACACCCAGTAACAAAGACAGACACTGATACCAAGTCACAAAGACATACACTGATACCCAATAACGCAGACACACAATGACACCCAGTAACAAAGACATACACTGATACCAAGTCACAAAGACATACACTGATACCCAGTAACACAGACACACACTGACACCAAGTAACAAAGACATACACTGACACCGAGTAACAAAGACATACAATTACACCATGTAACAAAGACACACACTTACACCAAGTAACAAAGACATACACTGACACCAAGTCACAAAGACACACACTGATACCAAGTAACACAGACACACACTTACACCAAGTAACAAAGACATACACTGACACCAAGTCACAAAGAGACACACTGACACCCAGTAACAAAGACATACACTGACACCAAGTCACAAAGAGACACACTGACACCCAGTAACAGAGACATACACTGACACCAAGTCACAAAGAGACACACTGACACCCAGTAACAAAGACATACGCTGACACCAAGTCACAAAGACATACACTGATACCCAGGAACACAGACACACACTGACACCCAGTAACAAAGACAGACACTGATACCAAGTCACAAAGACATACACTGATACCCAGTAACACAGACACACACTTACACCAAGTAACAAAGAAATACACTGACACCAAGTCACAAAGAGACACACTGACACCCAGTAACAAAGACATACACTGAAACCAATTCACAAAGACATACACAGATACCCAGTAACAAAGACACACACTTCCACCAAGTAACAAAGACATACACTGACACCAAGTCACAAAGAGACACACTGACACCCAGTAACAGAGACATACACTGAGACCAAGACACAAAGAGACACACTTACACCCAGTAACAAAGACATACGCTGACACCAAGTCATAAAGACATACACTGATACCCAGTAACAAAGACAGACACTGATACCAAGTCACAAAGACATACACTGATACCCAGTAACGCAGACACACAATGACACCCAGTAACAAAGCCATACACTGATACCAAGTCACATAGACATACACTGATACCCAGTAACACAGACACACACTGACACCAAGTAACAAAGACATACACTGACACCAAGTAACAAAGACATACAATTACACCATGTGACAAAGACACACACTTACACCAAGTAACAAAGACATACACTGACACCAAGTCACAAAGACACACACTGATACCCAGTAACACAGACACACACTTACACCAAGTAACAAAGACATACACTGATACCCAGGAACACAGACACACACTGACACCCAGTAACAAAGACATACACTGATACCAAGTCACAAAGACATACACTGATATCCAGTAACACAGACACACACTGACACCAAGTAACAAAGACATACACTGACACCAAGTAACAAAGACATACAATTACACCATGTAACAAAGACACACACTTACACCAAGTAACAAAGACATACACTGACACCAAGTCACAAAGACATACACTGATACCCAGTATCACAGACACACACTTCCACCAAGTAACAAAGACATACACTGACACCAAGTCACAAAGAGACACACTGACACCCAGTAACAAAGACATACACTGACACCAAGTCACAAAGACATACACTGATACCCAGGAACACAGACACACACTGACACCCAGTAACAAAGACAGACACTGATACCAAGTCACAAAGACATACACTGATACCCAGTAACGCAGACACACAATGACACCCAGTAACAAAGACATACACTGATACCAAGTCACAAAGGCAAACACTGATACCCAGTAACACAGACACACACTGACACCAAGTAACAAAGACATACACTGACACCAAGTAACAAAGACATACAATTACACCATGTAACAAAGGCACACACTTACACCAAGTAACAAAGACATACACTGACACCAAGTCACAAAGACACACACTGATACCCAGTAACACAGACACACACTTACACCAAGTAACAAAAACATACACTGACACCCAGTAACAAAGACATACACTGACACCAAGTCACAAACACATACACTGACACGAAGTAACAAAGACATACACTGATACCCAGTAACACAGACACACACTGACACCCAGTTAGATACACACACTGACACCAAGTAACAAAGACATACATTGACACCAAGTATTTTGACATGCACTGATACCCAGTAACAAAGACATACACTGACACCAAGTCACAAAGACATACACTTACACCAAGTAACACAGACATACACTTACACCCAGTAACAAAGACATACACTGACACCCAGTCACAAGCAAATGCACTGACATCAAGTCACAAGCACATGCACTGACACCAAGTAACAAAGACATACACTGATACCCAGTATCACAGACACACACTTACACAAAGTAACAAAGACATACACTGACACCAAGTCACAAAGACAGACACTGATACCCAGGAACACAGACACACACTGACACCCATTAACAAAGACATACACTGATACACAGTATCACAGACACACACTTCCACCAAGTAACAAAGACATACACTGACACCAAGTCACAAAGAGACACACTGACACCCAGTTACAAAGACATACACTGACACCAAGTCACAAAGACATACACTGATACCCAGGAACACAGACACACACTGACACCCAGTAACAAAGACATACACTGATACCAAGTCACAAAGACATACACTGATACCCAGTATCACAGACACACACTTCCACCAAGTAACAAAGACATACACTGACACCAAGTCACAAAGAGACACACTGACACCCAGTAACAAAGACATGCACTGACACCAAGTCACAAAGACATACACTGATACCCAGGAACACAGACACACACTGACACCCAGTAACAAAGACAGACACTGATACCAAGTCACAAAGACATACACTGATACCCAATAACGCAGACACACAATGACACCCAGTAACAAAGACATACACTGATACCAAGTCACAAAGACATACACTGATACCCAGTAACACAGACACACACTGACACCAAGTAACAAAGACATACACTGACACCAAGTAACAAAGACATACAATTACACCATGTAACAAAGACACACACTTACACCAAGTAACAAAGACATACACTGACACCAAGTCACAAAGACACACACTTACGCCAAGTAACAAAGACATACACTGACACCCGGTATCACAGACACACACTTACACCAAGTAACAAAGACATACACTGACACCAAGTCACAAAGACATGCACTGATACCCAGGAACACAGACACACACTGACACCCAGTAACAAAGACATACACTGATACCAAGTCACAAAGACATACACTGATACCCAGTATCACAGACACACACTTCCACCAAGTAACAAAGACATACACTGACACCAAGTCACAAAGAGACACACTGACACCCAGTAACAAAGACATACACTGACACCAAGTCACAAAGACATACACTGATACCCAGGAACACAGACACACACTGACACCCAGTAACAAGGACAGACACTGATACCAAGTCACAAAGACATACACTGATACCCAGTAACGCAGACACTCAATGACACCCAGTAACAAAGACATACACTGATACCAAGTCACAAAGACATACACTGATACCCAGTAACACAGACACACACTGACACCAAGTAACAAAGACATACAATTACACCATGTAACAAAGACATACAATTACACCATGTAACAAAGACACACACTTACACCAAGTAACAAAGACATACACTGACACCAAGTCACAAAGACACACACTGATACCCAGTAACACAGACACACACTTACACCAAGTAACAAAGACATACACTGACACCAAGTCACAAAGAGACACACTGACACCCAGTAACAAAGACATACACTGACACCAAGTCACAAAGACATACACTGATACCCAGGAACACAGACACACACTGACACCCAGTAACAAAGACAGACACTGATACCAAGTCACAAAGACATACACTGATACCCAGGAACACAGACACACACTTCCACCAAGTAACAAAGACATACACTGACACCAAGTCACAAAGAGACACACTGACACGCAGTAACAGAGACATACACTGACACCAAGTCACAAAGACATACACTGATACCCAGGAACACAGACACACACTGACACCCAGTAACAAAGACATACACTGATACCAAGTCACAAAGACATACACTGATACCCAGTATCACAGACACACACTTCCACCAAGTAACAAAGACATACACTGACACCAAGTCACAAAGAGATACACTGACACCCAGTAACAAAGACATACACTGACACCAAGTCACAAAGACAGACACTGATACCCAGGAACACAGACACACACTGACACCCAGTAACAAAGACAGACACTGATACCAAGTCACAAAGACATACACTGATACCCAATAACGCAGACACACAATGACACCCAGTAACAAAGACATACACTGATACCAAGTCACAAAGACATACACTGATACCCAGTAACACAGACACACACTGACACCAAGTAACAAAGACATACACTGACACCAAGTAACAAAGACATACAATTACACCATGTAACAAAGACACACACTTGCACCAAGTAACAAAGACATACACTGACACCAAGTCACAAAGACACACACTGATACCCAGTAACACAGACACACACTTACACCTAGTAACAAATACATACACTGACACCAAGTCACAAAGAGACACACTGACACCCAGTAGCAAAGACATACACTGACACAAAGTCACAAAGACATACACTGATACCCAGGAACACAGACACACACTGACACCCAGTAACAAAGACAGACACTGATACCAAGTCACAAAGACATACACTGATACCCAGGAACACAGACACACACCTCCAACAAGTAACAAAGACATACACTGACACCAAGTCACAAAGAGACACACTGACACCCAGTAACAGAGACATACACTGACACCAAGTGAGAAAGAGACACACTGACACCCAGTAACAAAGACATACACTGACACCAAGTCACAAAGACATACACTGATACCCAGGAACACAGACACACACTGACACCCAGTAACAAAGACAGACACTGATACCAAGTCACAAAGACATACACTGGTACCCAGTAACGCAGACACACAATGACACCCAGTAACAAAGACATACACTGATACCAAGTCACAAAGACATACACTGATACCCAGTAACACAGACACACACTGACACCAAGTAACAAAGACATACACTGACACCAAGTAACAAAGACATACAATTACACCATGTAACACAGACGCACAATTACACCAAGTAACAAAGACATACACTGACACCCAGTAACAAAGACATGTACTGACACCAAGTCACAAACACATACACTGACACGAAGTAACAAAGACATACACTGATACCCAGTAACACAGACACACACTGACACCCAGTTAGATACACACACTGACACAAAGTAACAAAGACATACATTGACACCAAGTATTTTGACATGCACTGATACCCAGTAACAAAGACATACACTGACACCAAGTCACAAAGACATACACTTACACCAAGTAACACAGACATACACTTCCACCAAGTAACAAAGACATACACTGACACCCAGTAACAAAGACATCCACTGACAACAAGTCACAAGCACATGCACTGACACCAAGTAACAAAGAAATAAACTGACACCAAGTAACAAAGTCATACACTTACACCAAGTAACAAAGACATAAACTGACACCAAATAACAAAGACATACACTGATACCCAGTATCACAGACACACACTTACACCAAGTAACAAAGACATACACTGACACCCAGTATCACAGACACACACTTACACCAAGTAACAAAGACATACACTGACACCAAGTCACAAAGACATGCACTGATACCCAGGAACACATGCACACACTGACACCCAGTAACAAAGACATACACTGATACCAAGTCACAAAGACATACACTGATACCCAGTATCACAGACACACACTTCCACCAAGTAACAAAGACATACACTGACACCAAGTCACAAAGAGACACACTGACACCCAGTAACAAAGACATATACTGACACCAAGTCACAAAGACATACACTGATACCCGGGAACACAGACACACACTGACACCCAGTAACAAAGACAGACACTGATACCAAGTCACAAAGACATACACTGATACCCAGTAACGCAGACACACAATGACACCCAGTAACAAAGACATACACTGATACCAAGTCACAAAGACATACACTGATACCCAGTAACACAGACACACACTGACACCAAGTAACAAAGACATACACTGACACCAAGTAACAAAGACATACAATTACACCATGTAACAAAGACACACAATTACACAAAGTAACAAAGACATACACTGACACCAAGTCACAAAGACACACACTGACACCAAGTCACAAACACATACACTGACACGAAGTAACAAAGACTTACACTGATACCCAGTAACACAGACACACACTGACACCCAGTTAGATACACACACTGACACCAAGTAACAAAGACATACATTGACACCAAGTATTTTGACGTGCACTGATACCCAGTAACAAAGACATACACTGACACCAGGTCACAAAGACATACACTTACACAAAGTAACACAGACATACACTTACACCAAGTAACAAAGACATACACTGACACCCAGTAACACAGACAAACACGGACACCAAGTAACAAAGACACACAGTTACACCCAGTATCAAAGACATGCACTGACACCCAGTAACACAGACACACAATTACACCATGTAACAAAGACACACACTTACACCAAGTAACACAGACATACACTGACACCAAGTCACAAAGACATACACTGATACCCAGGAACACAGACACACACTGACACCCAGTAACAAAGACATACACTGATACCAAGTCACAAAGACATACACTGATACCCAGTATCACAGACACACACTTCCACCAAGTAACAAAGACATACACTGACACCAAGTCACAAAGAGACACACTGACACCCAGTAACAAAGACATACACTGACACCAAGTCACAAAGACATACACTGATACCCAGGAACACAGACACACACTGACACCCAGTTACAAAGACAGACACTGATACCAAGTCACAAAGACATACACTGATACCCAGGAACACAGACAAACACTGACACCCAGTAACAAAGTCATACACTGATACCAAGTCACAAAGACATACACTGATACCCAGTATCACAGACACACACTTCCACCAAGTAACAAAGACATACACTGACACCAAGTCACAAAGAGACACACTGACACCCAGTAACAAAGACATACACTGACACCAAGTCACAAAGACATACACTGATACCCAGGAACACAGACACACACTGACACCCAGTAACAAAGACAGACACTGATACCAAGTCACAAAGACATACACTGATACCCAATAACGCAGACACACAATGACACCCAGTAACAAAGACATACACTGATACCAAGTCACAAAGACATACACTGATACCCTGTAACACAGACACACACTGACACCAAGTAACAAAGACATACACTGACACCAAGTAAAAAAGACATACAATTACACCATGTAACAAAGACTTACACTGATACCCAGTAACACAGACACACACTTACACCAAGTAACAAAGACATACACTGACACCCAGTATCAAAGACATACACTGACACCAAGTCACAAACACATACACTGACACGAAGTAACAAAGACATACACTGATACCCAGTAACACAGACACACACTGACACCCAGTTAGATACACACACTGACAGCAAGTAACAAAGACATACATTGACACCAAGTATTTTGACATGCACTGATACCCACTAACAAAGACATACACTGACACCAAGTCACAAAGACATACACTTACACCAAGTAACACAGACATGCACTTACACCAAGTAACAAAGACATACACTGACACCAAGTCACAAAGACATACACTTACACCAAGTAACAAAGACAGACACTGACACCCAGTAACAAAGACATCCACTGACAACAAGTCACAAGCACATGCACTGACATCAAGTAACAAAGACATGAACGGACACCAAGTAACAAAGACATACACTGATACCCAGTATCACAGACACACACTTACACAAAGTAACAAAGACATACACTGACACCAAGTCACAAAGACATACACTGATACCCAGGAACACAGACACACACTGACACCCAGTAACAAAGACAGACACTGATACCAAGTCCCAAAGACATACACTGATACCCAGTATCACAGACACATACTTCCACCAAGTAACAAAGACATACACTGACACCAAGTCACAAAGAGACACACTGACACCCAGTAACAAAGACATACACTGACACCAAGTCACAAAGACATACACTGATACCCAGGAACACAGCTACACACTGACACCCAGTAACAAAGACAGACACTGATACCAAGTCACAAAGACATACACTGATACCCAGGAACACAGACATACACTGACACCCAGTAACAAAGTCATACACTTACACCAAGTAACAAAGACATAAACTGACACCAAGTAACAAAGACATACACTGATACCCAGTATCACAGACACACACTTACACAAAGTAACAAAGACATACACTGACACCAAGTCACAAAGACATACACTGATACCCAGGAACACAGACACACACTGACACCCAGTAACAAAGACATACACTGATACCAAGTCACAAAGACATACACTGATACCCAGTATCACAGACACACACTTCCACCAAGTAACAAAGACATACACTGACACCAAGTCACAAAGAGACACACTGATACCCAGTAACAAAGAAATACACTGACACCAAGTCACAAAGACATACACTGATATCCAGGAACACAGACACACACTGACACCCAGTGACAAAGACAGACACTGATACCAAGTCACAAAGACATACACTGATACCCAATAACGCAGACACACAATGACACCCAGTAACAAAGACATACACTGATACCAAGTCACAAAGACATACACTGATACCCAGTAACACAGACACACACTGACACCAAGTAACAAAGACATACACTGACACCAAGTAACAAAGACACTCACTTACACCATGTAACAAAGACATACACTGACACCAAGTCACAAAGACACACACTGATACCCAGTAACACAGACACACACTTACACCAACTAAAAAAGACATACACTGACACCCAGTAACAAAGACATGCACTGACACCAAGTCACAAACACATACACTGACACCAAGTAACAAAGAAATAAACTGACACCAAGTAACAAAGTCATACACTTACTCCAAGTAACAAAGACATAAACTGACACCAAGTAACAAAGACATACACTGATACCCAGTAACACAGACACACACTGACAGCCAGTTAGATACACACACTGACACAAAGTAACAAAGACATACATTGACACCAAGTATTTTGACATGCACTGATACCCAGTAACAAAGACATACACTGATACCCAGTAACACAGACACACACTGACACCCAGTTAGATACACACACTGACACAAAGTAACAAAGACATACATTGACACCAAGTATTTTGACATGCACTGATACCCAGTAACAAAGACATACACTGACACCAAGTCACAAAGACATACACTTACACCAAGTAACACAGACATACACTTACACCAAGTAACAAAGACATACACTGACACCCAGTAACAAAGACATCCACTGACAACAAGTCACAAGCACATGCACTGACACCAAGTAACAAAGTCATAAACTGACACCAAGTAACAAAGACATACACTGACACCAAGTCACAAAGACATGCACTGATACCCAGGAACACAGACACACACTGACACCCAGTAACAAAGACATACACTGATACCAAGTCACAAAGACATACACTGATACCCAGTATCACAGACACACACTTCCACCAAGTAACAAAGACATACACTGACACCAAGTCACAAAGAGACACACTGACACCCAGTAACAAAGACATACACTGACACCAAGTCACAAAGACATACACTGATACCCAGGAACACAGACACACACTGACACCCAGTAACAAAGACAGACACTGATACCAAGTCACAAAGACATACACTGATACCCAGTAACGCAGACACACAATGACACCCTGTAACAAAGACATACACTGATACCAAGTCACAAAGACATACACTGATACCCAGTATCACAGACACAAACTTCCACCAAGTAACAAAGACATACACTGACACCAAGTCACAAAGAGACACACTGACACCCAGTAACAAAGACATACACTGACACCAAGTCACAAAGACATACACTGATACCCAGGAACACAGACACACACTGACACCCAGTAACAAAGACAGACACTGATACCAAGTCACAAAGACATACACTGATACCCAGTAACACAGACACACACTGACACCCAGTTAGATACACACACTGACACAAAGTAACAAAGACATACATTGACACCAAGTATTTTGACATGCACTGATACCCAGTAACAAAGACATACACTGATACCCAGTAACACAGACACACACTGACACCCAGTTAGATACACACACTGACACAAAGTAACAAAGACATACATTGACACCAAGTATTTTGACATGCACTGATACCCAGTAACAAAGACATACACTGATACCCAGTAACACAGACACACACTGACACCCAGTTAGATACACACACTTACACCAAGTAACACAGACATACACTTCCACCAAGTAACAAAGACATACACTGACACCCAGTAACAAAGACATCCACTGACAACAAGTCACAAGCACATGCACTGACACCAAGTAACAAAGAAATAAACTGACACCAAGTAACAAAGTCATACACTTACACCAAGTAACAAAGACATAAACTGACACCAAATAACAAAGACATACACTGATACCCAGTATCACAGACACACACTTACACCAAGTAACAAAGACATACACTGACACCCAGTATCACAGACACACACTTACACCAAGTAACAAAGACATACACTGACACCAAGTCACAAAGACATGCACTGATACCCAGGAACACATGCACACACTGACACCCAGTAACAAAGACATACACTGATACCAAGTCACAAAGACATACACTGATACCCAGTATCACAGACACACACTTCCACCAAGTAACAAAGACATACACTGACACCAAGTCACAAAGAGACACACTGACACCCAGTAACAAAGACATATACTGACACCAAGTCACAAAGACATACACTGATACCCGGGAACACAGACACACACTGACACCCAGTAACAAAGACAGACACTGATACCAAGTCACAAAGACATACACTGATACCCAGTAACGCAGACACACAATGACACCCAGTAACAAAGACATACACTGATACCAAGTCACAAAGACATACACTGATACCCAGTAACACAGACACACACTGACACCAAGTAACAAAGACATACACTGACACCAAGTAACAAAGACATACAATTACACCATGTAACAAAGACACACAATTACACCAAGTAACAAAGACATACACTGACACCAAGTCACAAAGACACACACTGACACCAAGTCACAAACACATACACTGACACGAAGTAACAAAGACATACACTGATACCCAGTAACACAGACACACACTGACACCCAGTTAGATACACACACTGACACCAAGTAACAAAGACATACATTGACACCAAGTATTTTGACGTGCACTGATACCCAGTAACAAAGACATACACTGACACCAGGTCACAAAGACATACACTTACACAAAGTAACACAGACATACACTTACACCAAGTAACAAAGACATACACTGACACCCAGTAACACAGACAAACACGGACACCAAGTAACAAAGACACACAGTTACACCCAGTATCAAAGACATGCACTGACACCCAGTAACACAGACACACAATTACACCATGTAACAAAGACACACACTTACACCAAGTAACACAGACATACACTGACACCAAGTCACAAAGACATACACTGATACCCAGGAACACAGACACACACTGACACCCAGTAACAAAGACATACACTGATACCAAGTCACAAAGACATACACTGATACCCAGTATCACAGACACACACTTCCACCAAGTAACAAAGACATACACTGACACCAAGTCACAAAGAGACACACTGACACCCAGTAACAAAGACATACACTGACACCAAGTCACAAAGACATACACTGATACCCAGGAACACAGACACACACTGACACCCAGTTACAAAGACAGACACTGATACCAAGTCACAAAGACATACACTGATACCCAGGAACACAGACAAACACTGACACCCAGTAACAAAGTCATACACTGATACCAAGTCACAAAGACATACACTGATACCCAGTATCACAGACACACACTTCCACCAAGTAACAAAGACATACACTGACACCAAGTCACAAAGAGACACACTGACACCCAGTAACAAAGACATACACTGACACCAAGTCACAAAGACATACACTGATACCCAGGAACACAGACACACACTGACACCCAGTAACAAAGACAGACACTGATACCAAGTCACAAAGACATACACTGATACCCAATAACGCAGACACACAATGACACCCAGTAACAAAGACATACACTGATACCAAGTCACAAAGACATACACTGATACCCTGTAACACAGACACACACTGACACCAAGTAACAAAGACATACACTGACACCAAGTAAAAAAGACATACAATTACACCATGTAACAAAGACTTACACTGATACCCAGTAACACAGACACACACTTACACCAAGTAACAAAGACATACACTGACACCCAGTATCAAAGACATACACTGACACCAAGTCACAAACACATACACTGACACGAAGTAACAAAGACATACACTGATACCCAGTAACACAGACACACACTGACACCCAGTTAGATACACACACTGACAGCAAGTAACAAAGACATACATTGACACCAAGTATTTTGACATGCACTGATACCCACTAACAAAGACATACACTGACACCAAGTCACAAAGACATACACTTACACCAAGTAACACAGACATGCACTTACACCAAGTAACAAAGACATACACTGACACCAAGTCACAAAGACATACACTTACACCAAGTAACAAAGACAGACACTGACACCCAGTAACAAAGACATCCACTGACAACAAGTCACAAGCACATGCACTGACATCAAGTAACAAAGACATGAACGGACACCAAGTAACAAAGACATACACTGATACCCAGTATCACAGACACACACTTACACAAAGTAACAAAGACATACACTGACACCAAGTCACAAAGACATACACTGATACCCAGGAACACAGACACACACTGACACCCAGTAACAAAGACAGACACTGATACCAAGTCCCAAAGACATACACTGATACCCAGTATCACAGACACATACTTCCACCAAGTAACAAAGACATACACTGACACCAAGTCACAAAGAGACACACTGACACCCAGTAACAAAGACATACACTGACACCAAGTCACAAAGACATACACTGATACCCAGGAACACAGCTACACACTGACACCCAGTAACAAAGACAGACACTGATACCAAGTCACAAAGACATACACTGATACCCAGGAACACAGACATACACTGACACCCAGTAACAAAGTCATACACTTACACCAAGTAACAAAGACATAAACTGACACCAAGTAACAAAGACATACACTGATACCCAGTATCACAGACACACACTTACACAAAGTAACAAAGACATACACTGACACCAAGTCACAAAGACATACACTGATACCCAGGAACACAGACACACACTGACACCCAGTAACAAAGACATACACTGATACCAAGTCACAAAGACATACACTGATACCCAGTATCACAGACACACACTTCCACCAAGTAACAAAGACATACACTGACACCAAGTCACAAAGAGACACACTGATACCCAGTAACAAAGAAATACACTGACACCAAGTCACAAAGACATACACTGATATCCAGGAACACAGACACACACTGACACCCAGTGACAAAGACAGACACTGATACCAAGTCACAAAGACATACACTGATACCCAATAACGCAGACACACAATGACACCCAGTAACAAAGACATACACTGATACCAAGTCACAAAGACATACACTGATACCCAGTAACACAGACACACACTGACACCAAGTAACAAAGACATACACTGACACCAAGTAACAAAGACACTCACTTACACCATGTAACAAAGACATACACTGACACCAAGTCACAAAGACACACACTGATACCCAGTAACACAGACACACACTTACACCAACTAAAAAAGACATACACTGACACCCAGTAACAAAGACATGCACTGACACCAAGTCACAAACACATACACTGACACCAAGTAACAAAGAAATAAACTGACACCAAGTAACAAAGTCATACACTTACTCCAAGTAACAAAGACATAAACTGACACCAAGTAACAAAGACATACACTGATACCCAGTAACACAGACACACACTGACAGCCAGTTAGATACACACACTGACACAAAGTAACAAAGACATACATTGACACCAAGTATTTTGACATGCACTGATACCCAGTAACAAAGACATACACTGATACCCAGTAACACAGACACACACTGACACCCAGTTAGATACACACACTGACACAAAGTAACAAAGACATACATTGACACCAAGTATTTTGACATGCACTGATACCCAGTAACAAAGACATACACTGACACCAAGTCACAAAGACATACACTTACACCAAGTAACACAGACATACACTTACACCAAGTAACAAAGACATACACTGACACCCAGTAACAAAGACATCCACTGACAACAAGTCACAAGCACATGCACTGACACCAAGTAACAAAGTCATAAACTGACACCAAGTAACAAAGACATACACTGACACCAAGTCACAAAGACATGCACTGATACCCAGGAACACAGACACACACTGACACCCAGTAACAAAGACATACACTGATACCAAGTCACAAAGACATACACTGATACCCAGTATCACAGACACACACTTCCACCAAGTAACAAAGACATACACTGACACCAAGTCACAAAGAGACACACTGACACCCAGTAACAAAGACATACACTGACACCAAGTCACAAAGACATACACTGATACCCAGGAACACAGACACACACTGACACCCAGTAACAAAGACAGACACTGATACCAAGTCACAAAGACATACACTGATACCCAGTAACGCAGACACACAATGACACCCTGTAACAAAGACATACACTGATACCAAGTCACAAAGACATACACTGATACCCAGTATCACAGACACAAACTTCCACCAAGTAACAAAGACATACACTGACACCAAGTCACAAAGAGACACACTGACACCCAGTAACAAAGACATACACTGACACCAAGTCACAAAGACATACACTGATACCCAGGAACACAGACACACACTGACACCCAGTAACAAAGACAGACACTGATACCAAGTCACAAAGACATACACTGATACCCAGTAACACAGACACACACTGACACCCAGTTAGATACACACACTGACACAAAGTAACAAAGACATACATTGACACCAAGTATTTTGACATGCACTGATACCCAGTAACAAAGACATACACTGATACCCAGTAACACAGACACACACTGACACCCAGTTAGATACACACACTGACACAAAGTAACAAAGACATACATTGACACCAAGTATTTTGACATGCACTGATACCCAGTAACAAAGACATACACTGACACCAAGTCACAAAGACATACACTTACACCAAGTAACACAGACATACACTTACACCAAGTAACAAAGACATACACTGACACCCAGTAACAAAGACATCCACTGACAACAAGTCACAAGCACATGCACTGACACCAAGTAACAAAGTCATAAACTGACACCAAGTAACAAAGACATACACTGACACCAAGTCACAAAGACATGCACTGATACCCAGGAACACAGACACACACTGACACCCAGTAACAAAGACATACACTGATACCAAGTCACAAAGACATACACTGATACCCAGTATCACAGACACACACTTCCACCAAGTAACAAAGACATACACTGACACCAAGTCACAAAGAGACACACTGACACCCAGTAACAAAGACATACACTGACACCAAGTCACAAAGACATACACTGATACCCAGGAACACAGACACACACTGACACCCAGTAACAAAGACAGACACTGATACCAAGTCACAAAGACATACACTGATACCCAGTAACGCAGACACACAATGACACCCTGTAACAAAGACATACACTGATACCAAGTCACAAAGACATACACTGATACCCAGTATCACAGACACAAACTTCCACCAAGTAACAAAGACATACACTGACACCAAGTCACAAAGAGACACACTGACACCCAGTAACAAAGACATACACTGACACCAAGTCACAAAGACATACACTGATACCCAGGAACACAGACACACACTGACACCCAGTAACAAAGACAGACACTGATACCAAGTCACAAAGACATACACTGATACCCAGGAACACAGACACACACTGACACCCAGTAACAAAGTCATACACTTACACAAAGTAACAAAGACATAAACTGACACCAAGTAACAAAGACATACACTGATATCCAGTATCACAGACACACACTCACACAAAGTAACAAAGACATACACTGACACCAAGTCACAAAGACATACACTGATACCCAGGAACACAGACACACACTGACACCCAGTAACAAAGACATAATCTGATACCAAGTCACAAAGACATACACTGATACCCAGTATCACAGACACACACTTCCACCAAGTAACAAAGACATACACTGACACCAAGTCACAAAGAGACACACTGACACCCAGTAACTAAGACATACACTGACACCAAGTCACAAAGGCATACACTGATACCCAGGAACACAGACACACACTGACACCCAGTAACAAAGACAGACACTGATACAAAGTCACAAAGACATACACTGATACCCAATAACGCAGACACACAATGACACCCAGTAACAAAGACATACACTGATACCAAGTCACAAAGACATACACTGATACCCAGTAACACAGACACACACTGACACCAAGTAACAAAGACATACACTGACACCGAGTAACAAAGACATACAATTACACCATGTAACAAAGACACACACTTACACCAAGTAACAAAGACATACACTGACACCAAGTCACAAAGACACACACTGATACCAAGTAACACAGACACACACTTACACCAAGTAACAAAGACATACACTGACACCAAGTCACAAAGAGACACACTGACACCCAGTAACAAAGACATACACTGACACCAAGTCACAAAGAGACACACTGACACCCAGTAACAGAGACATACACTGACACCAAGTCACAAAGAGACACACTGACACCCAGTAACAAAGACATACGCTGACACCAAGTCACAAAGACATACACTGATACCCAGGAACACAGACACACACTGACACCCTGTAACAAAGACAGACACTGATACCAAGTCACAAAGACATACACTGATACCCAGTAACACAGACACACACTTACACCAAGTAACAAAGAAATACACTGACACCAAGTCACAAAGAGACACACTGACACCCAGTAACAAAGACATACACTGACACCAATTCACAAAGACATACACTGATACCCAGGAACAAAGACACACACTTCCACCAAGTAACAAAGACATACAATGACACCAAGTCACAAAGAGACACACTGACACCCAGTAACAGAGACATACACTGAGACCAAGACACAAAGAGACACACTGACACCCAGTAACAAAGACATACGCTGACACCAAGTCATAAAGACATACACTGATACCCAGGAACACAGACACACACTGACACCCAGTAACAAAGACAGACACTGATACCAAGTCACAAAGACATACACTGATACCCAGTAACGCAGACACACAATGACACCCAGTAACAAAGCCATACACTGATACCAAGTCACATAGACACACACTGATACCCAGTAACACAGACACACACTGACACCAAGTAACAAAGACATACACTGACACCAAGTAACAAAGACATACAATTACACCATGTGACAAAGACACACACTTACACCAAGTAACAAAGACATACACTGACACCAAGTCACAAAGACACACACTGATACCCAGTAACACAGACACACACTTACACCAAGTAACAAAGACATACACTGATACCCAGGAACACAGACACACACTGACACCCAGTAACAAAGACATACACTGATACCAAGTCACAAAGACATACACTGATATCCAGTAACACAGACACACACTGACACCAAGTAACAAAGACATACACTGACACCAAGTAACAAAGACATACAATTACACCATGTAACAAAGACACACACTTACACCAAGTAACAAAGACATACACTGACACCAAGTCACAAAGACATACACTGATACCCAGTATCACAGACACACACTTCCACCAAGTAACAAAGACATACACTGACACCAAGTCACAAAGAGACACACTGACACCCAGTAACAAAGACATACACTGACACCAAGTCACAAAGACATACACTGATACCCAGGAACACAGACACACACTGACACCCAGTAACAAAGACAGACACTGATACCAAGTCACAAAGACATACACTGATACCCAGTAACGCAGACACACAATGACACCCAGTAACAAAGACATACACTGATACCAAGTCACAAAGACAAACACTGATACCCAGTAACACAGACACACACTGACACCAAGTAACAAAGACATACACTGACACCAAGTAACAAAGACATACAATTACACCATGTAACAAAGACACACACTTACACCAAGTAACAAAGACATACACTGACACCAAGTCACAAAGACACACACTGATACCCAGTAACACAGACACACACTTACACCAAGTAACAAAAACATACACTGACACCCAGTAACAAAGACATACACTGACACCAAGTCACAAACACATACACTGACACGAAGTAACAAAGACATACACTGATACCCAGTAACACAGACACACACTGACACCCAGTTAGATAAACACACTGACACCAAGTAACAAAGACATACATTGACACCAAGTATTTTGACATGCACTGATACCCAGTAACAAAGACATACACTGACACCAAGTCACAAAGACATACACTTACACCAAGTAACACAGACATACACTTACACCCAGTAACAAAGACATACACTGACACCCAGTCACAAGCAAATGCACTGACATCAAGTCACAAGCACATGCACTGACACCAAGTAACAAAGACATACACTGATACCCAGTATCACAGACACACACTTACACAAAGTAACAAAGACATACACTGACACCAAGTCACAAAGACATACACTGATACCCAGGAACACAGACACACACTGACACCCATTAACAAAGACATACACTGATACCAAGTCACAAAGACATACACTGATACACAGTATCACAGACACACACTTCCACCAAGTAACAAAGACATACACTGACACCAAGTCACAAAGAGACACACTGACACCCAGTAACAAAGACATACACTGACACCAAGTCACAAAGACATACACTGATACCCAGGAACACAGACACACACTGACACCCAGTAACAAAGACATACACTGATACCAAGTCACAAAGACATACACTGATACCCAGTATCACAGACACACACTTCCACCAAGTAACAAAGACATACACTGACACCAAGTCACAAAGAGACACACTGACACCCAGTAACAAAGACATGCACTGACACCAAGTCACAAAGACATACACTGATACCCAGGAACACAGACACACACTGACACCCAGTAACAAAGACAGACACTGATACCAAGTCACAAAGACATACACTGATACCCAATAACGCAGACACTCAATGACACCCAGTAACAAAGACATACACTGATACCAAGTCACAAAGACATACACTGATACCCAGTAACACAGACACACACTGACACCAAGTAACAAAGACATACACTGACACCAAGTAACAAAGACATACAATTACACCATGTAACAAAGACACACACTTACACCAAGTAACAAAGACATACACTGACACCAAGTCACAAAGACACACACTTACGCCAAGTAACAAAGACATACACTGACACCCGGTATCACAGACACACACTTACACCAAGTAACAAAGACATACACTGACACCAAGTCACAAAGACATGCACTGATACCCAGGAACGCAGACACACAATGACACCCAGTAACAAAGACATACACTGATACCAAGTCACAAAGACATACACTGATACCCAGTATCACAGACACACACTTCCACCAAGTAACAAAGACATACACTGACACCAAGTCACAAAGAGACACACTGACACCCAGTAACAAAGACATACACTGACACCAAGTCACAAAGACATACACTGATACCCAGGAACACAGACACACACTGACACCCAGTAACAAGGACAGACACTGATACCAAGTCACAAAGACATACACTGATACCCAGTAACGCAGACACTCAATGACACCCAGTAACAAAGACGTACACTGATACCAAGTCACAAAGACATACACTGATACCCAGTAACACAGACACACACTGACACCAAGTAACAAAGACATACAATTACACCATGTAACAAAGACATACAATTACACCATGTAACAAAGACACACACTTACACCAAGTAACAAAGACATACACTGACACCAAGTCACAAAGACACACACTGATACCCAGTAACACAGACACACACTTATACCAAGTAACAAAGACATACACTGACACCAAGTCACAAAGAGACACACTGACACCCAGTAACAAAGACATACACTGACACCAAGTCACAAAGACATACACTGATACCCAGGAACACAGACACACACTGACACCCAGTAACAAAGACAGACACTGATACCAAGTCACAAAGACATACACTGATACCCAGGAACACAGACACACACTTCCACCAAGTAACAAAGACATACACTGACACCAAGTCACAAAGAGACACACTGACACGCAGTAACAGAGACATACACTGACACCAAGTCACAAAGACATACACTGATACCCAGGAACACAGACACACACTGACACCCAGTAACAAAGACATACACTGATACCAAGTCACAAAGACATACACTGATACCCAGTATCACAGACACACACTTCCACCAAGTAACAACGACATACACTGACACCAAGTCACAAAGAGATACACTGACACCCAGTAACAAAGACATACACTGACACCAAGTCACAAAGACAGACACTGATACCCAGGAACACAGACACACACTGACACCCAGTAACAAAGACAGACACTGATACCAAGTCACAAAGACATACACTGATACCCAATAACGCAGACACACAATGACACCCAGTAACAAAGACATACACTGATACCAAGTCACAAAGACATACACTGATACCCAGTAACACAGACACACACTGACACCAAGTAACAAAGACATACACTGACACCAAGTAACAAAGACATACAATTACACCATGTAACAAAGACACACACTTACACCAAGTAACAAAGACATACACTGACACCAAGTCACAAAGACACACACTGATACCCAGTAACACAGACACACACTTACACCTAGTAACAAATACATACACTGACACCAAGTCACAAAGAGACACACTGACACCCAGTAACAAAGACACACACCTCCAACAAGTAACAAAGACATACACTGACACCAAGTCACAAAGAGACACACTGACACCCAGTAACAGAGACATACACTGACACCAAGTGAGAAAGAGACACACTGACACCCAGTAACAAAGACATACACTGACACCAAGTCACAAAGACATACACTGATACCCAGGAACACAGACACACACTGACACCCAGTAACAAAGACAGACACTGATACCAAGTCACAAAGACATACACTGGTACCCAGTAACGCAGACACACAATGACACCCAGTAACAAAGACATACACTGATACCAAGTCACAAAGACATACACTGATACCCAGTAACACAGACACACACTGACACCAAGTAACAAAGACATACACTGACACCCAGTAACAAAGACATGTACTGACACCAAGTCACAAACACATACACTGACACGAAGTAACAAAGACATACACTGATACCCAGTAACACAGACACACACTGACACCAAGTTAGATACACACACTGACACAAAGTAACAAAGACATACATTGACACCAAGTATTTTGACATGCACTGATACCCAGTAACAAAGACATACACTGACACCAAGTCACAAAGACATACACTTACACCAAGTAACACAGACATACACTTCCACCAAGTAACAAAGACATACACTGACACCCAGTAACAAAGACATCCACTGACAACAAGTCACAAGCTCATGCACTGACACCAAGTAACAAAGAAATAAACTGACACCAAGTAACAAAGTCATACACTTACACCAAGTAACAAAGACATAAACTGACACCAAATAACAAAGACATACACTGATACCCAGTATCACAGACACACACTTACACCAAGTAACAAAGACATACACTGACACCCAGTATCACAGACACACACTTACACCAAGTAACAAAGACATACACTGACACCAAGTCACAAAGACATGCACTGATACCCAGGAACACATACACACACTGACACCCAGTAACAAAGACATACACTGATACCAAGTCACAAAGACATACACTGATACCCAGTATCACAGACACACACTTCCACCAAGTAACAAAGACATACACTGACACCAAGTCACAAAGAGACACACTGACACCCAGTAACAAAGACATATACTGACACCAAGTCACAAAGACATACACTGATACCCGGGAACACAGACACACACTGACACCCAGTAACAAAGACAGACACTGATACCAAGTCACAAAGACATACACTGATACCCAGTAACGCAGACACACAATGACACCCAGTAACAAAGACATACACTGATACCAAGTCACAAAGACATACACTGATACCCAGTAACACAGACACACACTGACACCAAGTAACAAAGACATACACTGACACCAAGTAACAAAGACATACAATTACAGAAACTTTTTCCCCGGGTGGAGCAAAGCGTTACAAGGGGTCATAAATTTAAGGTGAAGGGTGGGAGATATAAGGGGGATGTCAGGGGAAGGTTCTTTACCCAGAGAGTGGTCGAGGCATGGAATGCCTTGCCCGGGGAAGTTGTTGAGTCAGAAACTTTAGGGACTTTCAAAAGGCTTTTGGATAGGTATATGGATAAAGGAGAATGATGGGGTATAGATTAAATTGTCCTTGACAGAGGACAAAGGATCGGCACAACATTGTGGGCCGAAGGGCCTGTTCTGTGCTGTATGTTCTATGTTCTATGTTCTATGTACACCATGTAACAAAGACACACAATTACACCAAGTAACAAAGACATACACTGACACCAAGTCACAAAGACACACACTGACACCAAGTCACAAACACATACACTGACACGAAGTAACAAAGACATACACTGATACCCAGTAACACAGACACACACTGACACCCAGTTAGATACACACACTGACACCAAGTAACAAAGACATACATTGACACCAAGTATTTTGACGTGCACTGATACCCAGTAACAAAGACATACACTGACACCAGGTCACAAAGACATACACTTACACAAAGTAACACAGACATACACTTACACCAAGTAACAAAGACATACACTGACACCCAGTAACACAGACAAACACGGACACCAAGTAACAAAGACACACAGTTACACCCAGTATCAAAGACATGCACTGACACCCAGTAACACAGACACACAATTACACCATGTAACAAAGACACACACTTACACCAAGTAACACAGACATACACTGACACCAAGTCACAAAGACATACACTGATACCCAGGAACACAGACACACACTGACACCCAGTAACAAAGACATACACTGATACCAAGTCACAAAGACATACACTGATACCCAGTATCACAGACACACACTTCCACCAAGTAACAAAGACATACACTGACACCAAGTCACAAAGAGACACACTGACACCCAGTAACAAAGACATACACTGACACCAAGTCACAAAGACATACACTGATACCCAGGAACACAGACACACACTGACACCCAGTTACAAAGACAGACACTGATACCAAGTCACAAAGACATACACTGATACCCAGGAACACAGACAAACACTGACACCCAGTAACAAAGTCATACACTGATACCAAGTCACAAAGACATACACTGATACCCAGTATCACAGACACACACTTCCACCAAGTAACAAAGACATACACTGACACCAAGTCACAAAGAGACACACTGACACCCAGTAACAAAGACATACACTGACACCAAGTCACAAAGACATACACTGATAACAAGGAACACAGACACACACTGACACCCAGTAACAAAGACAGACACTGATACCAAGTCACAAAGACATACACTGATACCCAATAACGCAGACACACAATGACACCCAGTAACAAAGACATACACTGATACCAAGTCACAAAGACATACACTGATACCCAGTAACACAGACACACACTGACACCAAGTAACAAAGACATACACTGACACCAAGTAAAAAAGACATACAATTACACCATGTAACAAAGACATACACTGATACCCAGTAACACAGACACACACTTACACCAAGTAACAAAGACATACACTGACACCCAGTAACAAAGACATACACTGACACCAAGTCACAAACACATACACTGACACGAAGTAACAAAGACATACACTGATACCAAGTAACACAGACACACACTGACACCCAGTTAGATACACACACTGACACCAAGTAACAAAGACATACATTGACACCAAGTATTTTGACATGCACTGATACCCACTAACAAAGACATACACTGACACCAAGTCACAAAGACATACACTTACACCAAGTAACACAGACATGCACTTACACCAAGTAACAAAGACATACACTGACACCAAGTCACAAAGACATACACTTACACCAAGTAACAAAGACAGACACTGACACCCAGTAACAAAGACATCCACTGACAACAAGTCACAAGCACATGCACTGACATCAAGTAACAAAGACATGAACGGACACCAAGTAACAAAGACATACACTGATACCCAGTATCACAGACACACACTTACACAAAGTAACAAAGACATACACTGACACCAAGTCACAAAGACATACACTGATACCCAGGAACACAGACACACACTGACACCCAGTAACAAAGACAGACACTGATACCAAGTCCCAAAGACATACACCGATACCCAGTATCACAGACACATACTTCCACCAAGTAACAAAGATATACACTGACACCAAGTCACAAAGAGACACACTGACACCCAGTAACAAAGACATACACTGACACCAAGTCACAAAGACATACACTGATACCCAGGAACACAGCTACACACTGACACCCAGTAACAAAGACAGACACTGATACCAAGTCACAAAGACATACACTGATACCCAGGAACACAGACATACACTGACACCCAGTAACAAAGTCATACACTTACACCAAGTAACAAAGACATAAACTGACACCAAGTAACAAAGACATACACTGATACCCAGTATCACAGACACACACTTACACAAAGTAACAAAGACATACACTGACACCAAGTCACAAAGACATACACTGATACCCAGGAACACAGACACACACTGACACCCAGTAACAAAGACATACACTGATACCAAGTCACAAAGACATACACTGATACCCAGTATCACAGACACACACTTCCACCAAGTAACAAAGACATACACTGACACCAAGTCACAAAGAGACACACTGATACCCAGTAACAAAGAAATACACTGACACCAAGTCACAAAGACATACACTGATATCCAGGAACACAGACACACACTGACACCCAGTGACAAAGACAGACACTGATACCAAGTCACAAAGACATACACTGATACCCAATAACGCAGACACACAATGACACCCAGTAACAAAGACATACACTGATACCAAGTCACAAAGACATACACTGATACCCAGTAACACAGACACACACTGACACCAAGTAACAAAGACATACACTGACACCAAGTAACAAAGACACTCACTTACACCATGTAACAAAGACATACACTGACACCAAGTCACAAAGACACACACTGATACCCAGTAACACAGACACACACTTACACCAACTAAAAAAGACATACACTGACACCCAGTAACAAAGACATGCACTGACACCAAGTCACAAACACATACACTGACACCAAGTAACAAAGAAATAAACTGACACCAAGTAACAAAGTCATACACTTACTCCAAGTATCAAAGACATAAACTGACACCAAGTAACAAAGACATACACTGATACCCAGTAACACAGACACACACTGACAGCCAGTTAGATACACACACTGACACAAAGTAACAAAGACATACATTGACACCAAGTATTTTGACATGCACTGATACCCAGTAACAAAGACATACACTGATACCCAGTAACACAGACACACACTGACACCCAGTTAGATACACACACTGACACAAAGTAACAAAGACATACATTGACACCAAGTATTTTGACATGCACTGATACCCAGTAACAAAGACATACACTGACACCAAGTCACAAAGACATACACTTACACCAAGTAACACAGACATACACTTACACCAAGTAACAAAGACATACACTGACACCCAGTAACAAAGACATCCACTGACAACAAGTCACAAGCACATGCACTGACACCAAGTAACAAAGAAATAAACTGACACCAAGTAACAAAGTCATACACTTACTCCAAGTAACAAAGACATAAACTGACACCAAGTAACAAAGACATACACTGATACCCAGTATCACAGACACACACTTACACCAAGTAACAAAGACATACACTGACACCCAGTATCACAGACACACACTTACACCAAATAACAAAGACATACACTGACACCAAGTCACAAAGACATGCACTGATACCCAGGAACACATACACACACTGACACCCAGTAACAAAGACATACACTGATACCAAGTCACAAAGACATACACTGATAACCAGTATCACAGACACACACTTCCACCAAGTAACAAAGACATACACTGACACCAAGTCACAAAGAGACACACTGACACCCAGTAACAAAGACATATACTGACACCAAGTCACAAAGACATACACTGATACCCAGGAACACAGACACACACTGACACCCAGTAACAAAGACAGACACTGATTCCAAGTCACAAAGACATACACTGATACCCAGTAACGCAGACACACAATGACACCCAGTAACAAAGACATACACTGACACCAAGTCACAAAGACATACACTGATACCCAGTAACACAGACACACACTGACACCAAGTAACAAAGACATACACTGACACCAAGTAACAAAGACATACAATTACACCATGTAACAAAGACACACACTTACACCAAGTAACAAAGACATACACTGACACCAAGTCACAAAGACACACACTGATACCCAGTAACACAGACACACACTTACACCAAGTAACAAAGACATACACTGACAGCCAGTAACAAAGACATACACTGACACCAAGTCACAAACACATACACTGACACGAAGTAACAAAGACATACACTGATACCCAGTAACACAGACACACACTGACACCCAGTTAGATACACACACTGACACCAAGTAACAAAGACAGACATTGACACCAAGTATTTTGACGTGCACTGATACCCAGTAACAAAGACATACACTGACACCAGGTCACAAAGACATACACTTACACAAAGTAACACAGACATACACTTGCACCAAGTAACAAAGACATACACTGACACCCAGTAACACAGACAAACACGGACACCAAGTAAAAAAGACACACAGTTACACCCAGTATCAAAGACATGCACTGACACCCTGTAACACAGACACACACGGACACCAAGTAACACAGTCACACACTGACACCCAGTAAGACAAACGACCACACTGACACCCAGTAACACAGATACACACTGGGCAGCACAGTGGCGCAGTGGTTAGCACTGCAGCCTCACAGCTCCAGCGACCCGGGTTCGATTCTGGGGACTGCCTGTGCGGAGTTTGCAAGTTCTCCCTGTGTCTGCGTGGGTTTCTTCCGGGTGCTCCGGTTTCCTCCCACATCCCAAAGACTTGCAGGTTGGTCGGTTAATTGGCCATTATAAATTGCCCCTAGTATAGGTAGGTGGTAGGGAAATATATAGGGGCCGGTGGGGATGTTATTGGAATATGGGATTAGTATAAATGTTTGGTTGATGGTCGGCACAGACTCGGTGGGCCGGAGGGCCTGTTTCAGTGCTGTATCTCTAAACTAAACTAAATACTGACACCTAGTGTCACAGACACACACTGACACCCAGTAACAAAGACATACACTGATGCACAGAAACACACTGACACCAAGAAATTTGACATGCACTGATACCCAGTAACAAAGACATACACTAACACCAAGTATTTTGACATGCACTGATACCCAGTAACAAAGACATACACTGACACCAAGTCACAAGCACATGCACTGACACCAAGTAACAAAGACATAAACTGACACCAAGTAACAAAGTCATACACTTACACCAAGTAACAAAGACATAAACTGACACCAAGTAACAAAGACATACACTGATCCCCAGGAACACAGACACACACTGATACCCAGTATCACAGACACACACTTCCACCAAGTAACAAAGACATACACTGACACCAAGTCACAAAGAGACACACTGACACCCAGTAACAAAGACATGCACTGACACCAAGTCACAAAGACATACACTGGTACCCAGGAACACAGACACACACTGACACCCAGTAACAAAGACAGACACTGATACCAAGTCACAAAGACATACACTGATACCCAGTAACACAGACACACACTGACACCAGGTAACAAAGACATACACTGACACCAAGTAACAAAGACATACAATTACACCATGTAACAAAGACACACACTTACACCAAGTCACAAACACATACACTGACACGAAGTAACAAAGACATACACTGATACCCAGTAACACAGACACACACTGACACCCAGTTAGATGCACACACTGACACCAAGTAACAAAGACATACACTGATACCCAGTAACACAGACACACACTGACACCAAGTAACAAAGACATACACTGACAACAAGTCACAAAGACACACACTGATACCCAGTAACACAGACACACACTTACACCAAGTAACAAAGACATACACTGATACCCAGGAACACAGACACACACTGACACCCAGTAACAAAGACATACACTGATACCAAGTAACAAAGACATACACTGATATCCAGTAACACAGACACACACTGACACCAAGTAACAAAGACATACACTGACACCAAGTAACAAAGACATACAATTACACGATGTAACAAAGACACACACTTACACCAAGTAACAAAGACATACACTGACACCAAGTCACAAAGACATACACTGATACCCAGTATCACAGACACACACTTCCACCAAGTAACAAAGACATACACTGACACCAAGTCACAAAGAGACACACTGACACCCAGTAACAAAGACATACACTGGCACCAAGTCACAAAGACATACACTGATACCTAGGAACACAGACACACACTGATACCCAGTAACAAAGACAGACACTGATACCAAGTCACAAAGACATACACTGATACCCAGTCACGCAGACACACAATGACACCCAGTAACAAAGACATACACTGATACCAAGTCACAAAGACATACACTGATACCCAGTAACACAGACACACACTGACACCAAGTAACAAAGACATACACTGACACCAAGTAACAAAGACATACAATTACACCATGTAACAAAGACACACACTTACACCAAGTAACAAAGACATACACTGACACCAAGTCACAAAGACATACACTGATACCCAGTATCACAGACACAAACTTCCACCAAGTAACAAAGACATACACTGACACCAAGTCACAAAGAGACACACTGACACCCAGTAACAAAGACATACACTGACACCAAGTCACAAAGACATACACTGATACACAGGAACACAGACACACACTGACACCCAGTAACAAAGACAGACACTGATACCAAGTCACAAAGACATACACTGATACCCAGTAACACAGACACACAATGACACCAAGTAAAAAAGACATACACTGACACCAAGTAACACAGACATACACTTCCACCAAGTAACAAAGACATACACTGACACCAAGTCACAAAGAGACACACTGACACCCAGTAACAAAGACATGCACTGACACCAAGTCACAAAGACATACACTGATACCCAGGAACACAGACACACACTGACACCCAGTAACAAAGACAGACACTGATACCAAGTCACAAAGACATCCACTGATACCCAGTAACACAGACACACACTGACACCAGGTAACAAAGACATACACTGACACCAAGTAACAAAGACATACAATTACACCATGTAACAAAGACACACACTTACACCAAGTCACAAACACATACACTGACACGAAGTAACAAAGACATGCACTGATACCCAGTAACACAGACACACACTGACACCCAGTTAGATGCACACACTGACACCAAGTAACAAAGACATACACTGATACCCAGTAACACAGACACACACTGACACCAAGTAACCAAGTCATACAATTACACCATGTAACAAAGACACACACTTACACCAAGTAACAAAGACATACACTGACACCAAGTCACAAAGACACACACTGATACCCAGTAACACAGACACACACTTACACCAAGTAACAAAGACATACACTGATACCCAGGAACACAGACACACACTGACACCCAGTAACAAAGACATACACTGATACCAAGTAACAAAGACATACACTGATATCCAGTAACACAGACACACACTGACACGAAGTAACAAAGACATACACTGACACCAAGTAACAAAGACATACAATTACACCATGTAACAAAGACACACACTTACACCAAGTAACAAAGACATACACTGACACCAAGTCACAAAGACATACACTGATACCCAGTATCACAGACACACACTTCCACCAAGTAACAAAGACATACACTGACACCAAGTCACAAAGAGACACACTGACACCCAGTAACAAAGACATACACTGACACCATGTCACAAAGACATACACTGATACCCAGGAACACAGACACACACTGATACCCAGTAACAAAGACAGACACTGATACCAAGTCACAAAGACATACACTGATACCCAGTAACGCAGACACACAATGACACCCAGTAACAAAGACATACACTGATACCAAGTCACAAAGACATACACTGATACCCAGTAACACAGACCCACACTGACACCAAGTAACAAAGACATACACTGACACCAAGTAACAAAGACATACAATTACACCATGTAACAAAGACACACACTTACACCAAGTAACAAAGACATACACTGACACCAAGTCACAAAGACATACACTGATACCCAGTATCACAGACACACACTTCCACCAAGTAACAAAGACATACACTGACACCAAGTCACAAAGAGACACACTGACACCCAGTAACAAAGACATACACTGACACCAAGTCACAAAGACATACACTGATACACAGGAACACAGACACACACTGACACCCAGTAACAAAGACAGACACTGATACTAAGTCACAAAGACATACACTGATACCCAGTAACACAGACACACACTGACACCAAGTAAAAAAGACATACACTGACACCAAGTAACAAAGACATACAATTACACCATGTAACAAAGACACACACGTACACCAAATAACAAAGACATACACTGACACCAAGTCACAAGGCATACACTGACACCAAGTCACAAAGACACACACTGATACCCAGTAACACAGACACACTTACACCAAGTAAAAAAGACATACACTGACACCCAGTAACAAAGACATGCACTGACACAAAGTCACAAACACATGCACTGACACGAAGTAACCAAGACATACACTGATACCCAGTAACACAGACACACACTGACACCCAGTTAGATACACACACTGACACAAAGTAACAAAGACATACATTGACACCAAGTATTTTGACATGCACTGATACCCAGTAACAAAGACATACACTGACACCAAGTCACAAAGACATACACTTACACCAAGTAACACAGACATACACTTACACCAAGTAACAAAGACATACACTGACACCCAGTAACAAAGACATCCACTGACAACAAGTCACAAGCACATGCACTGACACCAAGTAACAAAGAAATAAACTGACACCAAGTAACAAAGTCATAGACTTACTCCAAGTAACAAAGACATAAACTGACACCAAGTAACAAAGTCATACACAGATACCCAGTATCACAGACACACACTTATATCAAGTAACAAAGACATACACTGACACCCAGTATCACAGGCACACACTTACACCAAGTAACAAAGACATACACTGACACCAAGTCACAAAGACATGCACTGATACCCAGGAACACATACACACACTGACACCCAGTAACAAAGACATACACTGATACCCAGTATCACAGACACACACTTCCACCAAGTAACAAAGACATACATTGACACCAAGTCACAAAGAGACACACTGACACCCTGTAACAAAGACATATACTGACACCAAGTCACAAAGACATACACTGACACCAAGTCACAAAGACACACACTGATACCCAGTAACACAGACACACACTTACACCAAGTAACAAAGACATACACTGACAGCCAGTAACAAAGACATACACTGACACCAAGTCACAAACACTTACACTGACACGAAGTAACAAAGACATACACTGATACCCAGTAACACAGACACACACTGACACCCAGTTAGATACACCCACTGACACCAAGTAACAAAGACATACACTAACACCAAGTATTTTGACGTGCACTGATACCCAGTAACAAAGACATACACTGACACCAGGTCACAAAGACATACACTTACACAAAGTAACACAGACATACACTTACACCAAGTAACAAAGACATACACTGACACCCAGTAACACAGACAAACACGGACACCAAGTAAAAAAGACACACAGTTACACCCAGTATCAAAGACATGTATTGACACCCAGTAACACAGACACACACGGACACCCAGTAACAAAGAATCACACTTACACCAAGTAACACAGACACACACTGACACCCAGTAAGACAAACGACTACACTGACACCCAGTAACACAGATACACACTGGGCAGCACAGTGGCGCAGTGGTTAGCACTGCAGCCTCACAGCTCCAGCGACCCGGGTTCGATTTTGGGTACTGCCTGTGCGGAGTTTGCAAGTTCTCCCTGTGTCTGCGTGGGTTTCCTCCGGGTGCTCCGGTTTCCTCCCACATCCCAAAGACTTGCAGGTTGGTCGGTTAATTGGCCATTATAAATTGCCCCTAGTATAGGTAGGTGGTAGGGAAATATATAGGGGCCTGTGGGGATGTTATTGGAATATGGGATTCGTGTAGGATGAGTATAAATGTTTGGTTGATGGTGGGCACAGACTCGGTGGGCCGGAGGGCCTGTTTCAGTGCTGTATCTCTAAACTAAACTAAATACTGACACCTAGTGTCACAGACACACACTGACACCCAGTAACAAAGACAAACACTGATGCACAGAAACACATTGACACCAAGTATTTTGACATGCACTGATACCCAGTAACAAAGACATACACTGACACCAACTCACAAAGACATACACTGATACACAGAAACACACTGACACCAAGTAACAAAGACATACACTAACACCAAGTATTTTGACATGCACTGATACCCAGTAACAAAGACATACACTGACACCAAGTCACAAACACATACACTGACACGAAGTAACAAAGACATACACCGATACCCAGTAACACAGACACACACTGACACCCAGTTAGACGCACACACTGACACCAAGTAACAAAGACATACACTGATACCAAGTCACAAAGACATACAATGATACCCAGTAACACAGACACACACTGACACCAAGTAACAAAGACATACAATTACACCATGTAACAAAGAAACACACTTACACCAAGTAACAAAGACATACACTGACACCAAGTCACAAAGACACACACTGATACCCAGTAACACAGACACACACTGATACCAAGTAACAAAGACATACACTGATACCCAGGAACACAGACACACACTGACACCCAGTAACAAAGACATACACTGATACCAAGTAACAAAGACATACACTGATATCCAGTAACACAGACACACACTGACACCAAGTAACAAAGACATACACTGACACCAAGTAACAAAGACATACAATTACACCATGTAACAAAGACACACACTTCCACCAAGTAACAAAGACATACACTGACACCAAGTCACAAAGAGACACACAGACACCCAGTAACAAAGACATACACTGACACCAAGTCACAAAGACATACACTGATACCCAGGAACACAGACACACACTGACACCCAGTAACAAAGACAGACACTGATACCAAGTCACAAAGACATACACTGATACCCAGTAATGCAGACACACAATGACACCCAGTAACAAAGACATACACTGATACCAAGTAACAAAGACATACACTGACACCAAGTAACAAAGACATACAATTACACCATGTAACAAAGACATACACAGATACCCAGTAACACAGACACACACTTACACCAAGTAACAAAGACATACACTGACACCCAGTAACAAAGACATACACTGACACCAAGTCACAAACACATACACTGACACGAAGTAACAAAGACATACACTGATACCCAGTAACACAGACACACACTGACACCCAGTTAGATACACACACTGACACCAAGTAACAAAGACATACATTGACACCAAGTATTTTGACATGCACTGATACCCAGTAACAAAGACATACACTGACACCAAGTCACAAAGACATACACTTACACCAAGTAACACAGACATACACTTACACCAAGTAACAAAGACATACACTGACACCCAGTAACAAAGACATCTACTGACAACAAGTCACAAGCACATGCACTGACACCAAGTAACAATGACATAAACTGACACCAAGTAACAAAGTCATACACTGATACCCAGTATCACAGACACACACTTACACCAAGTAACAAAGACATACACTGACACCCAGTATCACAGACACACACTTACACCAAGTAACAAAGACATACACTGACACCAAGTCACAAAGACATGCACTGATACCCAGGAACACAGACACACACTGACACCCAGTAACAAAGACATACACTGATACCAAGTCACAAAGACATACTCTGATACCCAATATCACAGACACACACTTCCACCAAGTAACAAAGACATACACTGACACCAAGTCACAAAGACACACACTGACACCCAGTTAGATGCACACACTGACACCAAGTAACAAAGACATACACTGATACCAAGTCACAAAGACATACACTGATACCCAGTAACACAGACACACACTGACACCAAGTAACAAAGACATACAATTACACCATGTAACAAAGACACACACTTACACCAAGTAACAAAGACATACACTGACACCAAGTCACAAAGACACACACTGATACCCAGTAACACAGACACACACTTACACCAAGTAACAAAGACATACACTGATACCCAGGAACACAGACACACACTGACACCCAGTAACAAAGACATACACTGATACCAAGTAACAAAGACATACACTGATATCCAGTAACACAGACACACACTGACACCAAGTAACAAAGACAAACACTGACACCAAGTAACAAAGACATACAATTACACCATGTAACAAAGACACACACTTACACCAAGTAACAAAGACATACACTGACACCAAGTCACAAAGACATACACTGATACCCAGTACCACAGACACACAAATCCACCAAGTAACAAAGACATACACTGACACCAAGTCACAAAGAGACACACTGACACCCAATAACAAAGACATACACTGACACCAAGTCACAAAGACATACACTGATACCCAGTAACGCAGACACACAATGACACCCAGTAACAAAGACATACACTGATACCAAGTCACAAAGACATACACTGATACCCAGTAACACAGACACACACTGACACCAAGTAACAAAGACATACAATTACACCATGTAACAAAGACACACACTTACACCAAGTAACAAAGACATACACTGACACCAAGTCACAAAGACACACACTGATACCCAGTAACACAGACACACACTTACACCAAGTAACAAAGACATACACTGATACCCAGGAACACAGACACACACTGACACCCAGTAACAAAGACATACACTGATACCAAGTAACAAAGACATACACTGATATCCAGTAACACAGACACACACTGACACCAAGTAACAAAGACATACACTGACACCAAGTAACAAAGACATACAATTACACCATGTAACAAAGACACACACTTACACCAAGTAACAAAGACATACACTGACACCAAGTCACAAAGACATACACTGATACCCAGTACCACAGACACACAAATCCACCAAGTAACAAAGACATACACTGACACCAAGTCACAAAGAGACACACTGACACCCAGTAACAAAGACATACACTGACAGCAAGTCACAAAGACATACACTGATACCCAGTAACGCAGACACACAATGACACCCAGTAACAAAGACATACACTGATACCAAGTCACAAAGACATACACTGATACCCAGTAACACAGACACACACTGACACCAAGTAACAAAGACATACACTGACATCCAGTAACAAAGACATACACTGACACCAAGTCACAAACACATACACTGACACGAAGTAACAAAGACATACACTGATACCCAGTAACACAGACACACACTGACACCCAGTTAGAGACATACACTGACACCAAGTAACAAAGACATACAATTACACCTTGTAACAAAGACATACACTGATACCCAGTAACACAGACACACACTTACACCAAGTAACAAAGACATACACTGACACCCAGTAACAAACACATACACTGACACCAAGTCACAAACACATACACTGACACGAAGTAACAAAGACATACACTGATACCCAGTAACACAGACACACACTGACACCCAGTTAGATACACACACTGACACCAAGTAACAAAGACATACATTGACACCAAGTATTTTGACATGCACTGATACCCAGTAACAAAGACATACACTGACACCAAGTAACAAAGACATACACTTACACCAAGTAACACAGACACACACTTACACCAAGTAACAAATACATACACTGACACCAAGTTACAAAGACACACACTGATACCCAGTAACACAGACACACACTGATACCAAGTAACAAAGACATACACTGATACCCAGGAACACAGACACACACTGACACCCAGTAACAAAGACATACACTGATACCAAGTAACAAAGACATACACTGATATCCAGTAACACAGACACACACTGACACCAAGTAACAAAGACATACACTGACACCAAGTAACAAAGACATACAATTACACCATGTAACAAAGACACACACTTCCACCAAGTAACAAAGACATACACTGACACCAAGTCACAAAGAGACACACAGACACCCAGTAACAAAGACAGACACTGATACCAAGTCACAAAGACATACACTGATACCCAGTAACGCAGACACACAATGACACCCAGTAACAAAGACATACACTGATACCAAGTAACAAAGACATACACTGACACCAAGTAACAAATACATACAATTACACCATGTAACAAAGACATACACAGATACCCAGTAACACAGACACACACTTACACCAAGTAACAAAGACATACACTGACACCCAGTAACAAAGACATACACTGACACCAAGTCACAAACACATACACTGACACGAAGTAACAAAGACATACACTGATACCCAGTAACACAGACACACACTGACACCCAGTTAGATACACACACTGACACCAAGTAACAAAGACATACACTGACACCAAGTCACAAAGACATACACTTACACCAAGTAACACAGACATACACTTACACCAAGTAACAAAGACATACACTGACACCCAGTAACAAAGACATCTACTGACAACAAGTCACAAGCACATGCACTGACACCAAGTAACAATGACATAAACTGACACCAAGTAACAAAGTCATACACTGATACCCAGTATCACAGACACACACTTACACCAAGTAACAAAGACATACACTGACACCCAGTATCACAGACACACACTTACACCAAGTAACAAAGACATACACTGACACCAAGTCACAAAGACATGCACTGATACCCAGGAACACAGACACACACTGACACCCAGTAACAAAGACATACACTGATACCAAGTCACAAAGACATACTCTGATACCCAATATCACAGACACACACTTCCACCAAGTAACAAAGACATACACTGACACCAAGTCACAAAGAGACACACTGACACCCAGTAACAAAGAAATACACTGACACCAAGTAACAAAGACATACACTGATACCCAGTAACACAGACACACACTGACACCCAGTTAGATGCACACACTGATACCAAGTAACAAAGACATACACTGATACCAAGTCACAAAGACATACACTGATACCCAGTAACACAGACACACACTGACACCAAGTAACAAAGACATACAATTACACCATGTAACAAAGACACACACTTACACCAAGTAACAAAGACATACACTGACACCAAGTCACAAAGACACACACTGATACCCAGTAACACAGACACACACTTACACCAAGTAACAAAGACATACACTGATACCCAGGAACACAGACACACACTGACACCCAGTAACAAAGACATACACTGATACCAAGTAACAAAGACATACACTGATATCCAGTAACACAGACACACACTGACACCAAGTAACAAAGACATACACTGACACCAAGTAACAAAGACATACAATTACACCATGTAACAAAGACACACACTTACACCAAGTAACAAAGACATACACTGACACCAAGTCACAAAGACATACACTGATACCCAGTACCACAGACACACAAATCCACCAAGTAACAAAGACATACACTGACACCAAGTCACAAAGAGACACACTGACACCCAGTAACAAAGACATACACTGACACCAAGTCACAAAGACATACACTGATACCCAGTAACGCAGACACACAATGACACCCAGTAACAAAGACATACACTGATACCAAGTCACAAAGACATACACTGATACCCAGTAACACAGACACACACTGACACCAAGTAACAAAGACATACACTGACACCCAGTAACAAAGACATACACTGACACCAAGTCACAAACACATACACTGACACGAAGTAACAAAGACATACACTGATACCCAGTAACACAGACACACACTGACACCCAGTTAGAGACATACACTGACACCAAGTAACAAAGACATACAATTACACCATGTAACAAAGACATACACTGATACCCAGTAACACAGACACACACTTACACCAAGTAACAAAGACATACACTGACACCCAGTAACAAACACATACACTGACACCAAGTCACAAACACATACACTGACACGAAGTAACAAAGACATACACTGATACCCAGTAACACAGACACACACTGACACCCAGTTAGATACACACACTGACACCAAGTAACAAAGACATACATTGACACCAAGTATTTTGACATGCACTGATACCCAGTAACAAAGACATACACTGACACCAAGTCACAAAGACATACACTTACACCAAGTAACACAGACATACACTTACACCAAGTAACAAAGACATACACTGACACCCAGTAACAAAGACATCCACTGACAACAAGTCACAAGCACATGCACTGACACCAAGTAACAAAGACATAAACTGACACCAAGTAACAAAGCTATACACTGATACCCAGTATCACAGACACACACTTACACCAAGTAACAAAGACATACACTGACACCCAGTATCACAGACTCACACTTACACCAAGTAACAAAGACATACACTGACACCATGTCACAAAGACATGCACTGATACCCAGGAACACAGACACACACTGACACCCAGTAACAAAGACATACACTGATACCAAGTCACAAAGACATACACTGATACCCAGTATCACAGACATACACTGACAGCAAGTAACAAAGACCTACAATTACACCATGTAACAAAGACATACACTGATACCCAGTAACACAGACACACACTTACACCAAGTAACAAAGACATACACTGACACCCAGTAACAAAGACATACACTGACACCAAGTCACAAACACATACACTGACACGAAGTAACAAAGACATACACTGATACCCAGTGACACAGACACACACTGACACCCAGTTAGATACACACACTGACACCAAGTAACAAAGACATACATTGACACCAAGTATTTTGACATGCACTGATACCCAGTAACAAAGACATACACTGACACCAAGTCACAAAGACATACACTTACACCAAGTAGCACAGACATACACTGACATCCAGTAACAAAGACATCCACTGACAACAAGTCACAAGCACATGCACTGACACCAAGTAACAATGACATAAACTGACACCAAGTAACAAAGTCATACACTGATACCCAGTATCACAGACACACACTTACACCAAGTAACAAAGACATACACTGACACCCAGTATCACAGACTCACACTTACACCAAGTAACAAAGACATACACTGACACCAAGTCACAAAGACATGCACTGATACCCAGGAACACAGACACACACTGACACCAAGTAACAAAGACATACACTGATACCAAGTCACAAAGACATACATTGATACCCAGTATCACAGACACACACTGACACCCAGTAACAAAGACATACACTGATGCACAGAAACACACTGACACCAAGTAACAAAGACATGCACTAACACCAAGTATTTTGACATTCACTGATACCCAGTAACAAAGACATACACTGACACCAAGTCACAAAGACATACACTGACACCAAGTCACAAAGAGACACACTGACACCCAGTAACAAAGACATACACTGACACCAAGTCACAAAGACATACACTGATACCCAGGAACACAGACACACACTGACACCCAGTAACAAAGACAGACACTGATACCAAGTCACAAAGACATACACTGATACCCAGTAACGCAGACACACAATGACACCCAGTAACAAAGACATACACTGATACCAAGTCACAAAGACATACACTGACACCAAGGAACAAAGACAAACAATTACACCATGTAACAAAGACACACACTTACACCAAGTAACAAAGACATACACTGACACCAAGTCACAAAGACACACACTGATACCCAGTAACAAAGACATACACTGACACCCAGTAACAAAGACATACACTGACACCAAGTCACAAACACATACACTGACACGAAGTAACAAAGACATACACTGATACCCAGTAACACAGACACACACTGACACCCAGTTAGATACACACACTGACACCAAGTAACAAAGACATACATTGACACCAAGTATTTTGACATGCACTGATACCCAGTAACAAAGACATACACTGACACCAAGCCACAAAGACATACACTTACACCAAGTAACACAGACATACACTTACACCAAGTAACAAAGACATACACTGACACCCAGTAACACAGACAAACACGGACACCAAGTAACAAAGACACACAGTTACACCCAGTATCAAAGACATGCACTGACACCCAGTAACACAGACACACACGGACACCAAGTAACAAAGACCTACACTGATACCAAGTCACAAAGACATACACTGATACCCAGTAACACAGAAACACACTGACGCCCAATAACAATGACATACACTGAAACCATGTCACAAAGACATACACTGATACCCAGTAACACAGAAACACACTGACACCCAGTAACAAAGACATGCACTGAAACCAAGTCACAAAGACATACACTGATACCCAGTAACACAGACATACACATACACCAAGTAACAAAGACAGACAATTACACCAAGTAACAAAGACATACACTGACACCAAGTATTTTGACATACACTGACACCAAGTAACAAAGACAGACACTGATACCCAGTAACACAGACACACACTTTCGCCAATAAACAAAGAGATACACTGACACCAAGTAACAAAGACACACACTTACTCCAAGTAAGACAGACATACACTGACACCAAGTAACACAGACCTACACTAAAAGAAAGTAACAAAGACATACACTGATACCCAGGAATACAGACACACAGTTACACCAAGTAACACAGACACACAATTACACCAAGTAACAAAGACATAAACTAACAGCAAGTAACGCAGACATACACTGACACCAAGTAACAAAGACATACAATTATACCAAGTAACAAAGACACAAACTTACACCAAGTAACACAGATATACACTAGCACCAAGTAACAAAGACATGCACTGACACCCAGTAACAAAGACATACAATGATACCCAGTAACACAGAAACACACCTACACCAAGTAACACAGACACACACTTTCACCAAGTAACAAAGACATACTCTTACACCAAGTGACACAGACATACACTGACACAAAGTAACAAAGACAAGCACTGATACCCAGTAAGACAGACACACACTGACACCCAGTTAGAAACACACACTGACCCCCAGTAACACAGACACACACTGAACCCCAGTAACACAGACATACACTGACACCAAGTCACAAAGGCACACACTGGCACCCAGTAACAAAGACATAAACCGACACCAAGTCACAAAGACATACACTGATACACAGACACACACTTACACCAAGTAACACAGACATACACTGACACCAAGTAACAAAGACATACACTGATACCCAGTTTCACAGACACACACTTACACCAAGTAAAAAGACATACACTGACACCAAGTCACAAAGACACACACAGACACTCAGTAACAAAGACATACACTGACACCAAGTCACAAAGACATACAATGATACCCAGGAACACAGACATCCACTGACACCCGGTAACAAAGACATATACTGATACCAAGTCACAAAGACATACACTGATACCCAGTAACACAGACACACACTGACACCCAGTAACAAAGACATACACTGATACCAAGTCACAAAGACATACACTGATACCCAGTAACACAGAAACACACTGACTCCCAATAACAAAGACATACACTGAAAGCAAGTCACAAAGACATACACTGATACCCAGTAACACAGACACACACTGACACCCAGTAACAAAGACATACACTGAAACCAAGTCACAAAGACATACACTGATACCCAGTAACACAGACACACACATACACCAAGTAACAAAGAGAGACAATTACACCAAGTAACAAAGACATACACTGACACCAAGTATTTTGACATACACTGACACCAAGTAACAAAGACAGACACTGATACCCAGTAACACAGACACACACATTTTCGCCAAGTAACAAAGAGATACTCTGACACCAAGTAACAAAGACACACACTTACTCCAAGTAAGACAGACATACACTGACACCAAGTAACACAGACATGCACTGACACCAATTAACAAAGACATACACTGACACCAAGTCACAAAGCCATACACTGATGCCAAGTCACAAAGACATATATTGATGCCCAGCAACACAGACACACACTGACACCAAGTAAAAAAGAGATACACTGACACCAAGTAACAAAGACACACACTTACACCAAGTAACACAGACATACACTGACACCAAAAAACAAAGACATACACTTACACCAAGTAACAAAAACGGACAATTACACCAAGTAACAAAGACGTACACTTACACCATGTATTTTGACATACACTGACACCAAGTAACAAAGACATACACTGATACCCAGTAACACAGACACACACTTACACCAAGTAACAAAGACATCCACTGCACTCCAAGTCACAAAGACACACACTGACACCCAGTAACAAAGACATACACTGACACCAAGTCACAAAGACATACACTGATACCCAGTAACAAAGACACACACTTACACCAAGTAACAAAGACATACACTGACACCCAGTAACAAAGACATACACTGACACCCAGTAACACAGACACACACGGACACCAAGTAACAAAGACACACACTTACACCAAGTAACACAGACACACACTGACACCCAGTAACACAGACACACACTTACACCAAGTAACACAGACATACACTGACACCAAGTAACAAAGACATACACTGATACCCAGTAACACAGAGACACACTTACACCAAGTAAAACAGACATACACTGACATCAAGTAACAAAGACATCCACTGATACCCAGGAACACGGACACACACTTACACCAAGTAACACAGATACACACTTACACCAAGTAACAAAGACATACACTTACACCAAGTAACACAGACATACACTGACACCCAGTAACAAAGATATACAATTACACCAAATAAACAAGACACACAGTTACACCAAGTAACAAAGATATACACTGACACCCAGTAACACAGACAGACACGGACACCAAGTAGCAAAGACACACAGTTACACCAAGTAACACAGACACACACTTAGAACAAGTAACAAAGACAGACACTGACCCCCAGTAACACATACACACACTGAACCCCAGTAACACAGACATACACTGGCACTAAGTAACAAAGACATGCACTGACACCCAGTAACAAAGACATACACTGACACCAAGTCACAAAGACTTACACTGATACACAGACACACTCTTACACCAAGTAACACAGACACACACTTACACCAAGTAACAACGACATACACTTACACAAAGTAACAAAGACACACACATACACCAAGTAACACAGACATACACTGACACCAAGTAACAAAGACATACACTGATACCCAGGAACACAGACACACACTTACACCAAGAAACACAGACATACACTTACACCAAGTAACACAGACATGCACTGACACCAAGTAACAAAGACATCCAATTACACCAAGTAACAAAGACATACACTTACACCAAGTAGCACAGATATACACTGATACCCAGTAACACAGACACACACTGACACCAAGTAACAAAGACATGCACTGACACCAAGTAACAAAGACACACACTTACACCAATAACACAGACATGCACTCACACCAAGTAACAAAGACATGCACTGACACCAAGTAACAATGACTTACACTTACACCAAGTAACAAAGACACACATTGACACCCAGTAACAAAGACATACACTGACACCAAGTCACAAAGACACACACTGACACCCAGTAACAAAGACATACACTGACACCAAGTCACAAAGACATACTCTGATACCCAGTAACACAGAGACACGCTTACACCAAGTAACGCAGACACACACTTACACCAAGTAACAAAGACATACACTTACACCAAGTAACACAGACACACACTGACACCCAGTAACAAAGACAGACACTGATACCAAGTCACAAAGACATACACTGACACCAAGTCGCAAAGACATACATTGATACCCAGGAACACAGACACACACTGACACCCAGTAACAAAGACAGACACTGATACCAAGTCACAAAGACATACACTGATACCCAATAACGCAGACACACAATGACTCCCAGTAACAAAGACATACACTGATACCAAGTCACAAAGACATACACTGATACCCAGTAACACAGACACACACTGACACCAAGTAACAAAGACATACACTGACACCATGTAAAAAAGACATACAATTACACCATGTAACAAAGACATACACTGATACCCAGTAACACAGACACACACTTACACCAAGTAACAAAGACATACACTGACACCCAGTAACAAAGACATACACTGACACCAAGTCACAAACACATACACTGACACGAAGTAACAAAGACATACACTGATACCCAGTAACACAGACACACACTGACACCCAGTTAGATACACACACTGACACCAAGTAACAAAGACATACATTGACACCAAGTATTTTGACATGCACTGATACCCACTAACAAAGACATACACTGACACCAAGTCACAAAGACATACACTTACACCAAGTAACACAGACATGCACTTACACCAAGTAACAAAGACATACACTGACACCAAGTCACAAAGACATACACTTACACCAAGTAACAAAGACAGACACTGACACCCAGTAACAAAGACATCCACTGACAACAAGTCACAAGCACATGCACTGACATCAAGTAACAAAGACATGAACGGACACCAAGTAACAAAGACATACACTGATACCCAGTATCACAGACACACACTTACACAAAGTAACAAAGACATACACTGACACCAAGTCACAAAGACATACACTGATACCCAGGAACACAGACACACACTGACACCCAGTAACAAAGACAGACACTGATACCAAGTCCCAAAGACATACACTGATACCCAGTATCACAGACACATACTTCCACCAAGTAACAAAGACATACACTGACACCAAGTCACAAAGAGACACACTGACACCCAGTAACAAAGACATACACTGACACCAAGTCACAAAGACATACATTGATACCCAGGAACACAGCTACACACTGACACCCAGTAACAAAGACAGACACTGATACCAAGTCACAAAGACATACACTGATACCCAGGAACACAGACATACACTGACACCCAGTAACAAAGTCATACACTTACACCAAGTAACAAAGACATAAACTGACACCAAGTAACAAAGACATACACTGATACCCAGTATCACAGACACACACTTACACAAAGTAACAAAGACATACACTGACACCAAGTCACAAAGACATACACTGATACCCAGGAACACAGACACACACTGACACCCAGTAACAAAGACATACACTGATACCAAGACACAAAGACATACACTGATACCCAGTATCACAGACACACACTTCCACCAAGTAACAAAGACATACACTGACACCAAGTCACAAAGAGACACACTGATACCCAGTAACAAAGAAATACACTGACACCAAGTCACAAAGACATACACTGATATCCAGGAACACAGACACACACTGACACCCAGTGACAAAGACAGACACAGATACCAAGTCACAAAGACATACACTGATACCCAATAACGCAGACACACAATGACACCCAGTAACAAAGACATACACTGATACCAAGTCACAAAGACATACACTGATACCCAGTAACACAGACACACACTGACACCAAGTAACAAAGACATACACTGACACCAAGTAACAAAGACATACAATTACACCATGTAACAAAGACACTCACTTACACCATGTAACAAAGACATACACTGACACCAAGTCACAAAGACACACACTGATACCCAGTAACACAGACACACACTTACACCAAATAAAAAAGACATACACTGACACCCAGTAACAAAGACATGCACTGACACCAAGTCACAAACACATACACTGACACCAAGTAACAAAGAAATAAACTGACACCAAGTAACAAAGTCATACACTTACTCCAAGTAACAAAGACATAAACTGACACCAAGTAACAAAGACATACACTGATACCCAGTAACACAGACACACACTGACAGCCAGTTAGATACACACACTGACACAAAGTAACAAAGACATACATTGACACCAAGTATTTTGACATGCACTGATACCCAGTAACAAAGACATACACTGACACCAAGTCACAAAGACATACACTTACACCAAGTAACACAGACATACACTTACACCAAGTAACAAAGACATACACTGACACCCAGTAACAAAGACATCCACTGACAACAAGTCACAAGCACATGCACTGACACCAAGTAACAAAGAAATAAACTGACACCAAGTAACAAAGTCATACACTTACTCCAAGTAACAAAGACAAAAACTGACACCAAGTAACAAAGACATACACTGATACCCAGTATCACAGACACACACTTACACCAAGTAACAAAGACATACACTGACACCCAGTATCACAGACACACACTTACACCAAATAACAAAGACATACACTGACACCAAGTCACAAAGACATGCACTGATACCCAGGAACACATACACACACTGACACCCAGTAACAAAGACATACACTGATACCAAGTCACAAAGACATACACTGATAACCAGTATCACAGACACACACTTCCACCAAGTAGCAAAGACATACACTGACACCAAGTCACAAAGAGACACACTGACACCCAGTAACAAAGACATATACTGACACCAAGTCACAAAGACATACACTGATACCCAGGAACACAGACACACACTGACACCCAGTAACAAAGACAGACACTGATTCCAAGTCACAAAGACATACACTGATACCCAGTAACGCAGACACACAATGACACCCAGTAACAAAGACATACACTGACACCAAGTCACAAAGACATACACTGATACCCAGTAACACAGACACACACTGACACCAAGTAACAAAGACATACACTGACACCAAGTAACAAAGACATACAATTACACCATGTAACAAAGACACACACTTACACCAAGTAACAAAGACATACACTGACACCAAGTCACAAAGACACACACTGATACCCAGTAACACAGACACACACTTACACCAAGTAACAAAGACATACACTGACAGCCAGTAACAAAGACATACACTGACACCAAGTCACAAACACATACACTGACACGAAGTAACAAAGACATACACTGATACCCAGTAACACAGACACACACTGACACCCAGTTAGATACACACACTGACACCAAGTAACAAAGACAGACATTGACACCAAGTATTTTGACGTGCACTGATACCCAGTAACAAAGACATACACTGACACCAGGTCACAAAGACATACACTTACACAAAGTAACACAGACATACACTTGCACCAAGTAACAAAGACATACACTGACACCCAGTAACACAGACAAACACGGACACCAAGTAAAAAAGACACACAGTTACACCCAGTATCAAAGACATGCACTGACACCCTGTAACACAGACACACACGGACACCAAGTAACAAAGACTCACACTTACACCAAGTAACACAGTCACACACTGACACCCAGTAACACAGATACACACTGGGCAGCACAGTGGCGCAGTGGTTAGCACTGCAGCCTCACAGCTCCAGCGACCCGGGTTCGATTCTGGGGACTGCCTGTGCGGAGTTTGCAAGTTCTCCCTGTGTCTGCGTGGGTTTCTTCCAGGTGCTCCGGTTTCCTCCCACATCCCAAAGACTTGCAGGTTGGTCGGTTAATTGGCCATTATAAATTGCCCCTAGTATAGGTAGGTGGTAGGGAAATATATAGGGGCCGGTGGGGATGTTATTGGAATATGGGATTAGTATAAATGTTTGGTTGATGGTCGGCACAGACTCGGTGGGCCGGAGGGCCTGTTTCAGTGCTGTATCTCTAAACTAAACTAAATACTGACACCTAGTGTCACAGACACACACTGACACCCAGTAACAAAGACATACACTGATGCACAGAAACACACTGACACCAAGAAATTTGACATGCACTGATACCCAGTAACAAAGACATACACTGACACCAAGTCACAAAGACAAACACTGATACACAGAAACACACTGACACCAGGTAACAAAGACATACACTAACACCAAGTATTTTGACATGCACTGATACCCAGTAACAAAGACATACACTGACACCAAGTCACAAGCACATGCACTGACACCAAGTAACAAAGACATAAACTGACACCAAGTAACAAAGTCATACACTTACACCAAGTAACAAAGACATAAACTGACACCAAGTAACAAAGACATACACTGATCCCCAGTAACACAGACACACACTGATACCCAGTATCACAGACACACACTTCCACTAAGTAACAAAGACATACACTGACACCAAGTCACAAAGAGACACACTGACACCCAGTAACAAAGACATGCACTGACACCAAGTCACAAAGGCATACACTGGTACCCAGGAACACAGACACACACTGACACCCAGTAACAAAGACAGACACTGATACCAAGTCACAAAGACATACACTGATACCCAGTAACACAGACACACACTGACACCAGGTAACAAAGACATACACTGACACCAAGTAACAAAGACATACAATTACACCATGTAACAAAGACACACACTTACACCAAGTCACAAACACATACACTGACACGAAGTAACAAAGACATACACTGATACCCAGTAACACAGACACACACTGACACCCAGTTAGATGCACACACTGACACCAAGTAACAAAGACATACACTGATACCCAGTAACACAGACACACACTGACACCAAGTAACAAAGACATACACTGACACCAAGTCACAAAGACACACACTGATACCCAGTAACACAGACACACACTTACACCAAGTAACAAAGACATACACTGATACCCAGGAACACAGACACACACTGACACCCAGTAACAAAGACATACACTGATACCAAGTAACAAAGACATACACTGATATCCAGTAACACAGACACACACTGACACCAAGTAACAAAGACATACACTGACACCAAGTAACAAAGACATACAATTACACCATGTAACAAAGACACACACTTACACCAAGTAACAAAGACATACACTGACACCAAGTCACAAAGACATACACTGATACCCAGTATCACAGACACACACTTCCACCAAGTAACAAAGACATACACTGACACCAAGTCACAAAGAGACACACTGACACCCAGTAACAAAGACATACACTGGCACCAAGTCACAAAGACATACACTGATACCCAGGAACACAGACACACACTGATACCCAGTAACAAAGACAGACACTGATACCAAGTCACAAAGACATACACTGATACCCAGTAACGCAGACACACAATGACACCCAGTAACAAAGACATACACTGATACCAAGTCACAAAGACATACACTGATACCCAGTAACACAGACACACACTGACACCAAGTAACAAAGACATACACTGACACCAAGTAACAAAGACATACAATTACACCATGTAACAAAGACACACACTTACACCAAGTAACAAAGACATACACTGACACCAAGTCACAAAGACATACACTGATACCCAGTATCACAGACACAAACTTCCACCAAGTAACAAAGACATACACTGACACCAAGTCACAAAGAGACACACTGACACCCAGTAACAAAGACATACACTGACACCAAGTCACAAAGACATACACTGATACACAGGAACACAGACACACATTGACACCCAGTAACAAAGACAGACACTGATACCAAGTCACAAAGACATACACTGATACCCAGTAACACAGACACACAATGACACCAAGTAAAAAAGACATACACTGACACCAAGTAACACAGACATACACTTCCACCAAGTAACAAAGACATACACTGACACCAAGTCACAAAGAGACACACTGACACCCAGTAACAAAGACATGCACTGACACCAAGTCACAAAGACATACACTGATACCCAGGAACACAGACACACACTGACACACAGTAACAAAGACAGACACTGATACCAAGTCACAAAGACATCCACTGATACCCAGTAACACAGACACACACTGACACCAGGTAACAAAGACATACACTGACACCAAGTAACAAAGACATACAATTACACCATGTAACAAAGACACACACTTACACCAAGTCACAAACACATACACTGACACGAAGTAACAAAGACATACACTGATACCCAGTAACACAGACACACACTGACACCCAGTTAGATGCACACACTGACACCAAGTAACAAAGACATACACTGATACCCAGTAACACAGACACACACTGACACCAAGTAACCAAGTCATACAATTACACCATGTAACAAAGACACACACTTACACCAAGTAACAAAGACATACACTGACACCAAGTCACAAAGACACACACTGATACCCAGTAACACAGACACACACTTACACCAAGTAACAAAGACATACACTGATACCCAGGAACACAGACACACACTGACACCCAGTAACAAAGACATACACTGATACCAAGTAACAAAGACATACACTGATATCCAGTAACACAGACACACACTGACACCAAGTAACAAAGACATACACTGACACCAAGTAACAAAGACATACAATTACACCATGTAACAAAGACACACACTTACACCAAGTAACAAAGACATACACTGACACCAAGTCACAAAGACATACACTGATACCCAGTATCACAGACACACACTTCCACCAAGTAACAAAGACATACACTGACACCAAGTCACAAAGAGACACACTGACACCCAGTAACAAAGACATACACTGACACCAAGTCACAAAGACATACACTGATACCCAGGAACGCAGACACACACTGATACCCAGTAACAAAGACAGACACTGATACCAAGTCACAAAGACATACACTGATACCCAGTAACGCAGACACACAATGACACCCAGTAACAAAGACATACACTGATACCAAGTCACAAAGACATACACTGATACCCAGTAACACAGACCCACACTGACACCAAGTAACAAAGACATACACTGACACCAAGTAACAAAGACATACAATTATACCATGTAACAAAGACACACACTTACACCAAGTAACAAAGACATACACTGACACCAAGTCACAAAGACATACACTGATACCCAGTATCACAGACACACACTTCCACCAAGTAACAAAGACATACACTGACACCAAGTCACAAAGAGACACACTGACACCCAGTAACAAAGACATACACTGACACCAAGTCACAAAGACATACACTGATACACAGGAACACAGACACACACTGACACCCAGTAACAAAGACAGACACTGATACCAAGTCACAAAGACATACACTGATACCCAGTAACACAGACACACACTGACACCAAGTAAAAAAGACATACACTGACACCAAGTAACAAAGACATACAATTATACCATGTAACAAAGACACACACGTACACCAAGTAACAAAGACATACACTGACACCAAGTCACAAGGCATACACTGACACCAAGTCACAAAGACACACACTGATACCCAGTAACACAGACACACTTACACAAAGTAAAAAAGACATACACTGACTCCCAGTAACAAAGACATGCACTGACACAAAGTCACAAACACATACACTGACACGAAGTAACCAAGACATACACTGATACCCAGTAACACAGACACACACTGACACCCAGTTAGATACACACACTGACACAAAGTAACTAAGACATACATTGACACCAAGTATTTTGACATGCACTGATACCCAGTAACAAAGACATACACTGACACCAAGTCACAAAGACATACACTTACACCAAGTAACACAGACATACACTTACACCAAGTAACAAAGACATACACTGACACCCAGTAACAAAGACATCCACTGACAACAAGTCACAAGCACATGCACTGACACCAAGTAACAAAGAAATAAACTGACACCAAGTAACAAAGTCATAGACTTACTCCAAGTAACAAAGACATAAACTGACACCAAGTAACAAAGTCATACACAGATACCCAGTATCACAGACACACACTTATATCAAGTAACAAAGACATACACTGACACCCAGTATCACAGGCACACACTTACACCAAGTAACAAAGACATACACTGACACCAAGTCACAAAGACATGCACTGATACCCAGGAACACATACACACACTGACACCCAGTAACAAAGACATACACTGATACCCAGTATCACAGACACACACTTCCACCAAGTAACAAAGACATACATTGACACCAAGTCACAAAGAGACACACTGACACCCTGTAACAAAGACATATACTGACACCAAGTCACAAAGACATACACTGACACCAAGTCACAAAGACACACACTGATACCCAGTAACACAGACACACACTTACACCAAGTAACAAAGACATACACTGACAGCCAGTAACAAAGACATACACTGACACCAAGTCACAAACACATACACTGACACGAAGTAACAAAGACATACACTGATACCCAGTAACACAGACACACACTGACACCCAGTTAGATACACACATTGACACCAAGTAACAAAGACATACACTAACACCAAGTATTTTGACGTGCACTGATACCCAGTAACAAAGACATACACTGACACCAGGTCACAAAGACATACACTTACACAAAGTAACACAGACATACACTTACACCAAGTAACAAAGACATACACTGACACCCAGTAACACAGACAAACACGGACACCAAGTAAAAAAGACACACAGTTACACCCAGTATCAAAGACATGCATTGACACCCAGTAACACAGACACACACGGACACCCAGTAACAAAGAATCACACTTACACCAAGTAACACAGACACACACTGACACCCAGTAAGACAAACGACTACACTGACACCCAGTAACACAGATACACACTGGGCAGCACAGTGGCGCAGTGGTTAGCACTGCAGCCTCACAGCTCCAGCGACCCGGGTTCGATTTTGGGTACTGCCTGTGCGGAGTTTGCAAGTTCTCCCTGTGTCTGCGTGGGTTTCCTCCGGGTGCTCCGGTTTCCTCCCACATCCCAAAGACTTGCAGGTTGGTCGGTTAATTGGCCATTATAAATTGCCCCTAGTATAGGTAGGTGGTAGGGAAATATATAGGGGCCTGTGGGGATGTTATTGGAATATGGGATTCGTGTAGGATGAGTATAAATGTTTGGTTGATGGTGGGCACAGACTCGGTGGGCCGGAGGGCCTGTTTCAGTGCTGTATCTCTAAACTAAACTAAATACTGACACCTAGTGTCACAGACAAACACTGACACCCAGTAACAAAGACAAACACTGATGCACAGAAACACACTGACACCAAGTATTTTGACATGCACTGATACCCAGTAACAAAGACATACACTGACACCAACTCACAAAGACATACACTGATACACAGAAACACACTGACACCAAGTAACAAAGACATACACTAACACCAAGTATTTTGACATGCACTGATACCCAGTAACAAAGACATACACTGACACCAAGTCACAAACACATACACTGACACGAAGTAACAAAGACATACACTGATACCCAGTAACACAGACACACACTGACACCCAGTTAGACGCACACACTGACACCAAGTAACAAAGACATACACTGATACCAAGTCACAAAGACATACAATGATACCCAGTAACACAGACACACACTGACACCAAGTAACAAAGACATACAATTACACCATGTAACAAAGACACACACTTACACCAAGTAACAAAGACATACACTGACACCAAGTCACAAAGACACACACTGATACCCAGTAACACAGACACACACTGATACCAAGTAACAAAGACATACACTGATACCCAGGAACACAGACACACACTGACACCCAGTAACAAAGACATACACTGATACCAAGTAACAAAGACATACACTGATATCCAGTAACACAGACACACACTGACACCAAGTAACAAAGACATACACTGACACCAAGTAACAAAGACATACAATTACACCATGTAACAAAGACACACACTTCCACCAAGTAACAAAGACATACACTGACACCAAGTCACAAAGAGACACACAGACACCCAGTAACAAAGACATACACTGACACCAAGTCACAAAGACATACACTGATACCCAGGAACACAGACACACACTGACACCCAGTAACAAAGACAGACACTGATACCAAGTCACAAAGACATACACTGATACCCAGTAACGCAGACACACAATGACACCCAGTAACAAAGACATACACTGATACCAAGTAACAAAGACATACACTGACACAAAGTAACAAAGACATACAATTACACCATGTAACAAAGACATACACAGATACCCAGTAACACAGACACACACTTACACCAAGTAACAAAGACATACACTGACACCCAGTAACAAAGACATACACTGACACCAAGTCACAAACACATACACTGACACGAAGTAACAAAGACATACACTGATACCCAGTAACACAGACACACACTGACACCCAGTTAGATACACACACTGACACCAAGTAACAAAGACATACATTGACACCAAGTATTTTGACATGCACTGATACCCAGTAACAAAGACATACACTGACACCAAGTCACAAAGACATACACTTACACCAAGTAACACAGACATACACTTACACCAAGTAACAAAGACATACACTGACATCCAGTAACAAAGACATCTACTGACAACAAGTCACAAGCACATGCACTGACACCAAGTAACAATGACATAAACTGACACCAAGTAACAAAGTCATACACTGATACCCAGTATCACAGACACACACTTACACCAAGTAACAAAGACATACACTGACACCCAGTATCACAGACACACACTTACACCAAGTAACAAAGGCATACACTGACACCAAGTCACAAAGACATGCACTGATACCCAGGAACACAGACACACACTGACACCCAGTAACAAAGACATACACTGATACCAAGTCACAAAGACATACTCTGATACCCAATATCACAGACACACACTTCCACCAAGTAACAAAGACATACACTGACACCAAGTCACAAAGAGACACACTGACACCCAGTAACAAAGAAATACACTGACACCAAGTAACAAAGACATACACTGATACCCAGTAACACAGACACACACTGACACCCAGTTAGATGCACACACTGACACCAAGTAACAAAGACATACACTGATACCAAGTCACAAAGACATACACTGATACCCAGTAACACAGACACACACTGACACCAAGTAACAAAGACATACAATTACACCATGTAACAAAGACACACACTTACACCAAGTAACAAAGACATACACTGACACCAAGTCACAAAGACACACACTGATACCCAGTAACACAGACTCACACTTACACCAAGTAACAAAGACATACACTGATACCCAGGAACACAGACACACACTGACACCCAGTAACAAAGACATACACTGATACCAAGTAACAAAGACATACACTGATATCCAGTAACACAGACACACACTGACACCAAGTAACAAAGACATACACTGACACCAAGTAACAAAGACATACAATTACACCATGTAACAAAGACACACACTTACACCAAGTAACAAAGACATACACTGACACCAAGTCACAAAGACATACACTGATACCCAGTAACAAAGACATACACTGACACCAAGTCACAAAGACATACACTGATACCCAGTAACGCAGACACACAATGACACCCAGTAACAAAGACATACACTGATACCAAGTCACAAAGACATACACTGATACCCAGTAACACAGACACACACTGACACCAAGTAACAAAGACATACACTGACACCCAGTAACAAAGACATACACTGACACCAAGTCACAAACACATACACTGACACGAAGTAACAAAGACATACACTGATACCCAGTAACACAGACACACACTGACACCCAGTTAGAGACATACACTGACACCAAGTAACAAAGACATACAATTACACCATGTAACAAAGACATACACTGATACCCAGTAACACAGACACACACTTACACCAAGTAACAAAGACATACACTGACACCCAGTAACAAACACATACACTGACACCAAGTCACAAACACATACACTGACACGAAGTAACAAAGACATACACTGATACCCAGTAACACAGACACACACTGACACCCAGTTAGATACACACACTGACACCAAGTAACAAAGACATACATTGACACCAAGTATTTTGACATGCACTGATACCCAGTAACAAAGATATACACTGACACCAAGTCACAAAGACATACACTTACACCAAGTAACACAGACATACACTTACACCAAGTAACAAAGACATACACTGACACCCAGTAACAAAGACATCCACTGACAACAAGTCACAAGCACATGCACTGACACCAAGTAACAAAGACATAAACTGACACCAAGTAACAAAGCCATACACTGATACCCAGTATCACAGACACACACTTACACCAAGTAACAATGACATACACTGACACCCAGTATCACAGACTCACACTTACACCAAGTAACAAAGACATACAATGACACCAAGTCACAAAGACATGCACTGATACCCAGGAACACAGACACACACTGACACCCAGTAACAAAGACATACACTGATACCAAGTCACAAAGACATACACTGATACCCAGTATCACAGACATACACTGACAGCAAGTAACAAAGACATACAATTACACCATGTAACAAAGACATACACTGATACCCAGTAACACAGACACACACTTACACCAAGTAACAAAGACATACACTGACACCCAGTAACAAAGACATACACTGACACCAAGTCACAAACACATACACTGACACGAAGTAACAAAGACATACACTGATACCCAGTGACACAGACACACACTGACACCCAGTTAGATACACACACTGACACCAAGTAACAAAGACATACATTGACACCAAGTATTTTGACATGCACTGATACCCAGTAACAAAGACATACACTGACACCAAGTCACAAAGACATACACTTACACCAAGTAGCACAGACATACACTGACACCCAGTAACAAAGACATCCACTGACAACAAGTCACAAGCACATGCACTGACACCAAGTAACAATGACATAAACTGACACCAAGTAACAAAGTCATACACTGATACCCAGTATCACAGACACACACTTACAGCAAGTAACAAAGACATACACTGACACCCAGTATCACAGACTCACACTTACACCAAGTAACAAAGACATACACTGACACCAAGTCACAAAGACATGCACTGATACCCAGGAACACAGACACACACTGACACCAAGTAACAAAGACATACACTGATACCAAGTCACAAAGACATACACTGATACCCAGTATCACAGACACACACTGACACCCAGTAACAAAGACATACACTGATGCACAGAAACACACTGACACCAAGTAACAAAGACATGCACTAACACCAAGTATTTTGACATTCACTGATACCCAGTAACAAAGACATACACTGACACCAAGTCGCAAAGACATACACTGATACCCAGGAACACAGACACACACTGACACCCAGTAACAAAGACAGACACTGATACCAAGTCACAAAGACATACACTGATACCCAGTAACGCAGACACACAATGACACCCAGTAACAAAGACATACACTGATACCAAGTCACAAAGACATACACTGACACCAAGGAACAAAGACAAACAATTACACCATGTAACAAAGACACACACTTACACCAAGTAACAAAGACATACACTGACACCAAGTCACAAAGACACACACTGATACCCAGTAACAAAGACATACACTGACACCCAGTAACAAAGACATACACTGACACCAAGTCACAAACACATACACTGACACGAAGTAACAAAGACATACACTGATACCCAGTAACACAGACACACACTGACACCCAGTTAGATACACACACTGACACCAAGTAACAAAGACATACATTGACACCAAGTATTTTGACATGCACTGATACCCAGTAACAAAGACATACACTGACACCAAGTAACACAGACATACACTTACACCAAGTAACAAAGACATACACTGACACCCAGTAACACAGACAAACACGGACACCAAGTAACAAAGACACACAGTTACACCCAGTATCAAAGACATGCACTGACACCCAGTAACACAGACACACACGGACACCAAGTAACAAAGACTCACACTTACACCAAGTAACACAGACACACACTGACACCCAGTAAGACAAACGACCACACTGACACCCAGTAACACAGACACACACTGACACCAAGTAACAAAGACATACACTGACACCCAGTAACACAGATACACACTGGGCGGCACAGTGGCGCAGTGGTTAGCACTGCAGCCTCACAGCTCCAGCGACCCGGGTTCGATTCTGGGTACTGCCTGTGCGGAGTTTGCAAGTTCTCCCTGTGTCTGCGTGGGTTTCCTCCGGGTGCTCCGGTTTCCTCCCACATCCCAAAGACTTGCAGGTTGGTAGGTTAATTGGCCATTATAAATTGCCCCTAGTATAGGTAGGTGGTAGGGAAATATATAGGGGCCGGTGGGGATGTTATTGGAATATGGGATTCGTGTAGGATTAGTATAAATGTTTGGTTGATGGTCGGCACAGACTCGGTGGGCCGGAGGGCCTGTTTCAGTGCTGTAACTCTAAACTAAACTAAATACTGACACCTAGTGTCACAGACACACACTGACACCCAGTAACAAAGACATACACTGATGCACAGAAACACACTGACACCAAGTAACAAAGACATACACTAACACCAAGTATTTTGACATTCACTGATACCCAGTAACAAAGACATACACTGACACCAAGTCACAAAGACATACACTGACACCAAGTCACAAAGAGACACACTGACACCCAGTAACAAAGACATACACTGACACCAAGTCACAAAGACATACACTGATACCCAGGAACACAGACACACACTGACACCCAGTAACAAAGACAGACACTGATACCAAGTCACAAAGACATACACTGATACCCAGTAACGCAGACACACAATGACACCCAGTAACAAAGACATACACTGATACCAAGTCACAAAGACATACACTGACACCAAGGAACAAAGACAAACAATTACACCATGTAACAAAGACACACACTTACACCAAGTAACAAAGACATGCACTGACACCAAGTCACAAAGACACACACTGATACCCAGTAACACAGACACACACTTACACCAAGTAACAAAGACATACACTGACACCCAGTAACAAAGACATACACTGACACCAAGTCACAAACACATACACTGACACGAAGTAACAAAGACGTACACTGATACCCAGTAACACAGACACACACTGACACCCAGTTAGATACACACACTGACACCAAGTAACAAAGACATACATTGACACCAAGTATTTTGACATGCACTGATACCCAGTAACAAAGACATACACTGACACCAAGTCACAAAGACATACACTTACAGCAAGTAACGCAGACATACACTTACAGCAAGTAACAAAGACATACACTGACACCCAGTAACAAAGACATCCACTGACAACAAGTCACAAGCACATGCACTGACACCAAGTAACAAAGACATAAACTGACACCAAGTAACAAAGTCATACACTGATACCCAGTATCACAGACACACACTTACACCAAGTAACAAAGACATACACTGACACCCAGTATCACAGACACACACTTACACCAAGTAACAAAGACATACACTGACACCAAGTCACAAAGACATGCACTGATACCCAGGAACACAGACACACACTGACACCCAGTAACAAAGACATACACTGATTCCAAGTCACAAAGACATACACTGATACCCAGTATCACAGACACACACTTCCACCAAGTAACAAAGACATACACTGACACCAAGTCACAAAGAGACACACTGACACCCAGTAACAAAGACATACACTGACACCAAGTCACAAAGACATACACTGATACCCAGGAACACAGACACACACTGACACCCAGTAACAAAGACAGACACTGATACCAAGTCACAAAGACATACACTGATACCCAGCAACGCAGACACACAATGACACCCAGTAACAAAGACATACACTGATACCAAGTCACAAAGACATACACTGTATACCCAGTAACACAGACACACACTGACACCAAGTAACAAAGACATACACTGACACCAAGGAACAAAGACAAACAATTACACCATGTAACAAAAACACACACTTACACCAAGTAACAAAGACATACACTGACACCAAGTCACAAAGACACACACTGATACCCAGTAACACAGACACACACTTACACCAAGTAACAAAGACATACACTGACACCCAGTAACAAAGACATACACTGACACCAAGTCACAAAAACATACACTGACACGAAGTAACAAAGACATACACTGATACCCAGTAACACAGACACACACTGACACCCAGTTAGATACACACACTGACACCAAGTAACAAAGACATACATTGACACCAAGTATTTTGACATGCACTGATACCCAGTAACAAAGACATACACTGACACCAAGCCACAAAGACATACACTTACACCAAGTAACACAGACATACACTGACACCAAGTAACAAAGACATACACTGACACCCAGTAACACAGACAAACACGGACACCAAGTAACAAAGACTCACACTTACACCAAGTAACAAAGACATACACTGACACCAAGTAACACAGATACACACTGGGCGGCACAGTGGCGCAGTGGTTAGCACTGCAGCCTCACAGCTCCAGCGACCCGGGTTCGATTCTGGGTACTGCCTGTGCGGAGTTTGCAAGTTCTCCCTGTGTCTGCGTGGGTTTCCTCCGGGTGCTCCGGTTTCCTCCCACATCACAAAGACTTGCAGGTTGGTAGGTTAATTGGCCATTATAAATTGCCCCTAGTATAGGTAGGTGGTAGGGAAATATATAGGGGCCGGTGGGGATGTTATTGGAATATGGGATTCGTGTAGGATTAGTATAAATGTTTGGTTGATGGTCGGCACAGACTCGGTGGGCCGGAGGGCCTGTTTCAGTGCTGTATCTCTGAACAAAACTAAATACTGACACCTAGTGTCACAGACACACACTGACACCAAGTCACAAAGACATACACTGATACACAGAAACACACTGACACCAAGTAACAAAGACATACACTAACACCAAGTATTTTGACATGCACTGATACCCAGTAACAAAGACATACACTGACACCAAGTCACAAAGACATACACTTACACCAAGTAACAAAGACATACACTGACACCCAGTAACAAAGACATCCACTGTCAACAAGTCACAAGCACATGCACTGACACCAAGTAACAAAAACATAAACTGACACCAAGTAACAAAGTCATACACTTACACCAAGTAACAAAGACATAAACTGACACCAAGTAACAAAGACATACACTGATACCCAGGAACACAGACACACACTGACACCCAGTAACAGAGACATACACTGATACCAAGTAACAAAGACATACACTGATACCCAGTATCACAGACACACACTTCCACCAAGTAACAAAGACATACACTGACACCAAGTCACAAAGAGACACACTGACACCCAGTAACAAAGACATACACTGACACCAAGTCACAAAGACATACACTGATACCCAGGAACACAGACACACACTGACACCCAGTAACAAAGACAGACACTGATACCAAGTCACAAAGACATACACTGATACCCAGTAACGCAGACACACAATGACACCCAGTAACAAAGACATACACTGATACCAAGTCACAAAGACATACACTGATACCCAGTAACACAGACACACACTGACACCAGGTAACAAAGACATACACTGACACCAAGTAACAAAGACATACAATTACACCATGTAACAAAGACACACACTTACACCAAGAAACAAAGACATACACTGACACCAAGTCACAAAGACACACACCGATACCCAGTAACACAGACACACACTTACACCAAGTAACAAAGACATACACTGACACCCAGTAACAAAGACATACACTGACACCAAGTCACAAACACATACACTGACACGAAGTAACAAAGACATACACTGATACCCAGTAACACAGACACACACTGATACCAAGTCACAAAGACATACACTGATACCCAGTAACGCAGACACACAATGACACCCAGTAACAAAGACATACACTGATACCAAGTCACAAAGACATACACTGATACCCAGTAACACAGACACATACGGACACCAAGTAACAAAGACTCACACTTACACCAAGTAACACAGACACACACTGACACCCAGTAAGACAAACGACCACACTGACACCCAGTAACACAGACACACACTGACACCAAGTAACAAAGACAGACACTGACACCCAGTAACACAGATACACACTGACACCCAGTAACAAAGACATACACTGATACCATGTCACAATGACATACACTGATACCCAGTAACACAGAAACACACTGACACCCAGTAACAAAGACATACACTGAAACCAAGTCACAAAGACATACACTGATACCCAGTAACACAGACACACACATACACCAAGTAACAAAGACAGACAATTACACCAAGTAACAAAGACATACACTGACACCAAGTATTTTGACATACACTGACACCAAGTAACAAAGACAGACACTGATACCCAGTAACACAGACACACACTTTCGCCAATTAACAAAGAGATACACTGACACCAAGTAACAAAGACACACACTTACTCCAAGTAAGACAGACATACACTGACACCAAGTAACAAAGACATACACTGACACCCAGTAACAAAGACACACACTGACACCAAGTCACAAACACATACACTGACACACAGTAACAAAGACATACACTGATACCCAGTAACACAGACACACACTTACACCAAGTAACAAAGACATACACTGACACCCAGTATCACAGACACACACTTACACAAAGTAACAAAGACATACACTGACACCAAGTCACAAAGACATACACTGATACCCAGTAACACAGACACACAGTGACACCCAGTAACAAAGACCTACACTGATACCAAGTCACAAAGACATACACTGATACCCAGTAACACAGAAACACACTGACGCCCAATAACAATGACATACACTGAAACCATGTCACAAAGACATACACTGATACCCAGTAACACAGAAACACACTGACACCCAGTAGCAAAGACATGCACTGAAACCAAGTCACAAAGACATACACTGATACCCAGTAACACAGACATACACATACACCAAGTAACAAAGACAGACAATTACACCAAGTAACAAAGACATACACTGACACCAAGTATTTTGACATACACTGACACCAAGTAACAAAGACAGACACTGATACCCAGTAACACAGACACACACTTTCGCCAATAAACAAAGAGATACACTGACACCAAGTAACAAAGACACACACTTACTCCAAGTAAGACAGACATACACTGACACCAAGTAACAAAGACATACACTGATACCCTGTAACACAGACACACACTTACACGAAGTAACACAGACCTACACTAAAAGAAAGTAACAAAGACATACACTGATACCCAGGAATACAGACACACAGTTACACCAAGTAACACAGACACACAATTACACCAAGTAACAAAGACATAAACTAACAGCAAGTAACGCAGACATACACTGACACCAAGTAACAAAGACATACAATTATACCAAGTAACAAAGACACAAACTTACACCAAGTAACACAGATATACACTAGCACCAAGTAACAAAGACATGCACTGACACCCAGTAACAAAGACATACAATGATACCCAGTAACACAGAAACACACCTACACCAAGTAACACAGACACACACTTTCACCAAGTAACAAAGACATACTCTTACACCAAGTGACACAGACATACACTGACACAAAGTAACAAAGACAAGCACTGATACCCAGTAAGACAGACACACACTGACACCCAGTTAGAAACACACACTGACCCCCAGTAACACAGACACACACTGAACCCCAGTAACACAGACATACACTCACACCAAGTCACAAAGGCACACACTGGCACCCAGTAACAAAGACATACACCGACACCAAGTCACAAAGACATACACTGATACACAGACACACACTTACACCAAGTAACACAGACATACACTGACACCAAGTAACAAAGACATACACTGATACCCAGTTTCACAGACACACACTTACACCAAGTAAAAAGACATACACTGACACCAAGTCACAAAGACACACACAGACACTCAGTAACAAAGACATACACTGACACCAAGTCACAAAGACATACAATGATACCCAGCAACACAGACATCCACTGACACCCGGTAACAAAGACATATACTGATACCAAGTCACAAAGACATACACTGATACCCAGTAACACAGAAACACACTGACATCCAGTAACAAAGACATACACTGAAACCAAGTCACAAAGACATACACTGATACCCAGTAACACAGACACACACTGACACCCAGTAACAAAGACATACACTGATACCAAGTCACAAAGACATACACTGATACCCAGTAACACAGAAACACACTGACTCCCAATAACAAAGACATACACTGAAAGCAAGTCACAAAGACATACACTGATACCCAGTAACACAGACACACACTGACACCCAGTAACAAAGACATACACTGATACCATGTCACAAAGACATACACTGATACCCAGTAACACAGAAACACACTGACACCCAGTAACAAAGACATACACTGAAACCAAGTCACAAAGACATACACTGATACCCAGTAACACAGACACACACATACACCAAGTAACAAAGAGAGACAATTACACCAAGTAACAAAGACATACACTGACACCAAGTATTTTGACATACACTGACACCAAGTAACAAAGACAGACACTGATACCCAGTAACACAGACACACACATTTTCGCCAAGTAACAAAGAGATACTCTGACACCAAGTAACAAAGACACACACTTACTCCAAGTAAGACAGACATACACTGACACCAAGTAACACAGACATGCACTGACACCAATTAACAAAGACATACACTGACACCAAGTCACAAAGCCATACACTGATGCCAAGTCACAAAGACATATATTGATGCCCAGCAACACAGACACACACTGACACCAAGTAAAAAAGAGATACACTGACACCAAGTAACAAAGACACACTCTTACACCAAGTAACACAGACATACACTGACACCAAAAAACAAAGACATACACTTACACCAAGTAACAAAAACGGACAATTACACCAAGTAACAAAGACGTACACTTACACCATGTATTTTGACATACACTGACACCAAGTAACAAAGACATACACTGATACCCAGTAACACAGACACACACTTACACCAAGTAACAAAGACATCCAATGCACTCCAAGTCACAAAGACACACACTGACACCCAGTAACAAAGACATACACTGACACCAAGTCACAAAGACATACACTGATACCCAGTAACAAAGACACACACTTACACCAAGTAACACTGACATACACTGACACCAAGTAACAAAGACATCCACTGATACCGAGTAACACAGACACACACTTACACCAAGTAACAAAGACATACACTGACACCCAGTAACAAAGACATACACTGACACCCAGTAACACAGACACACACGGACACCAAGTAACAAAGACACACACTTACACCAAGTAACACAGACACACACTGACACCCAGTAACACAGACACACACTTACACCAAGTAACACAGACATACACTGACACCAAGTAACAAAGACATACACTGATACCCAGTAACACAGAGACACACTTACACCAAGTAACACAGACATACACTGACATCAAGTAACAAAGACATCCACTGATACCCAGGAACACGGACACACACTTACACCAAGTAACACAGATACACACTTACACCAAGTAACAAAGACATACACTTACACCAAGTAACACAGACATACACTGACACCAAGTCACAAACACATACACTGACACGAAGTAACAAAGACATACACTGATACCCAGTAACACAGACACACACTGATACCAAGTCACAAAGACATACACTGATACCCAGTAACGCAGACACACAATGACACCCAGTAACAAAGACATACACTGATACCAAGTCACAAAGACATACACTGATACCCAGTAACACAGACACACACGGACATCAAGTAACAAAGACTCACACTTACACCAAGTAACACAGACACACACTGACACCCAGTAAGACAAACGACCACACTGACACCCAGTAACACAGACACACACTGACACCAAGTAACAAAGACAGACACTGACACCCAGTAACACAGATACACACTGACACCCAGTAACAAAGACATACACTGATACCATGTCACAATGACATACACTGATACCCAGTAACACAGAAACACACTGACACCCAGTAACAAAGACATACACTGAAACCAAGTCACAAAGACATACACTGATACCCAGTAACACAGACACACACATACACCAAGTAACAAAGACAGACAATTACACCAAGTAACAAAGACATACACTGACACCAAGTATTTTGACATACACTGACACCAAGTAACAAAGACAGACACTGATACCCAGTAACACAGACACACACTTTCGCCAATTAACAAAGAGATACACTGACACCAAGTAACAAAGACACACACTTACTCCAAGTAAGACAGACATACACTGACACCAAGTAACAAAGACATACACTGACACCCAGTAACAAAGACACACACTGACACCAAGTCACAAACACATACACTGACACACAGTAACAAAGACATACACTGATACCCAGTAACACAGACACACACTTACACCAAGTAACAAAGACATACACTGACACCCAGTATCACAGACACACACTTACACAAAGTAACAAAGACATACACTGACACCAAGTCACAAAGACATACACTGATACCCAGTAACACAGACACACAGTGACACCCAGTAACAAAGACCTACACTGATACCAAGTCACAAAGACATACACTGATACCCAGTAACACAGAAACACACTGACGCCCAATAACAATGACATACACTGAAACCATGTCACAAAGACATACACTGATACCCAGTAACACAGAAACACACTGACACCCAGTAACAAAGACATGCACTGAAACCAAGTCACAAAGACATACACTGATACCCAGTAACAAAGACATACACATACACCAAGTAACAAAGACAGACAATTACACCAAATAACAAAGACATACACTGACACCAAGTATTTTGACATACACTGACACCAAGTAACAAAGACAGACACTGATACCCAGTAACACAGACACACACTTTCGCCAATAAACAAAGAGATACACTGACACCAAGTAACAAAGACACACACTTACTCCAAGTAAGACAGACATACACTGACACCAAGTAACAAAGACATACACTGATACCCAGTAACACAGACACACACTTACACCAAGTAACACAGACCTACACTAAAAGAAAGTAACAAAGACATACACTGATACCCAGGAATACAGACACACAGTTACACCAAGTAACACAGACACACAATTACACCAAGTAACAAAGACATAAACTAACAGCAAGTAACGCAGACATACACTGACACCAAGTAACAAAGACATACAATTATACCAAGTAACAAAGACACAAACTTACACCAAGTAACACAGATATACACTAGCACCAAGTAACAAAGACATGCACTGACACCCAGTAACAAAGACATACAATGATACCCAGTAACACAGAAACACACCTACACCAAGTAACACAGACACACACTTTCACCAAGTAACAAAGACATACTCTTACACCAAGTGACACAGACATACACTGACACAAAGTAACAAAGACAAGCACTGATACCCAGTAAGACAGACACACACTGACACCCAGTTAGAAACACACACTGACCCCCAGTAACACAGACACACACTGAACCCCAGTAACACAGACATACACTGACACCAAGTCACAAAGGCACACACTGGCACCCAGTAACAAAGACATACACCGACACCAAGTCACAAAGACATACACTGATACACAGACACACACTTACACCAAGTAACACAGACATACACTGACACCAAGTAACAAAGACATACACTGATACCCAGTTTCACAGACACACACTTACACCAAGTAAAAAGACATACACTGACACCAAGTCACAAAGACACACACAGACACTCAGTAACAAAGACATACACTGACACCAAGTCACAAAGACATACAATGATACCCAGGAACACAGACATCCACTGACACCCGGTAACAAAGACATATACTGATACCAAGTCACAAAGACATACACTGATACCCAGTAACACAGAAACACACTGACATCCAGTAACAAAGACATACACTGAAACCAAGTCACAAAGACATACACTGATACCCAGTAACACAGACACACACTGACACCCAGTAACAAAGACATACACTGATACCAAGTCACAAAGACATGCACTGATACCCAGTAACACAGAAACACACTGAATCCCAATAACAAAGACATACACTGAAAGCAAGTCACAAAGACATACACTGATACCCAGTAACACAGACACACACTGACACCCAGTAACAAAGACATACACTGATACCATGTCACAAAGACATACACTGATACCCAGTAACACAGAAACACACTGACACCCAGTAACAAAGACATACACTGAAACCAAGTCACAAAGACATACACTGATACCCAGTAACACAGACACACACATACACCAAGTAACAAAGAGAGACAATTACACCAAGTAACAAAGACATACACTGACACCAAGTATTTTGACATACACTGACACCAAGTAACAAAGACAGACACTGATACCCAGTAACACAGACACACACATTTTCGCCAAGTAACAAAGAGATACTCTGACACCAAGTAACAAAGACACACACTTACTCCAAGTAAGACAGACATACACTGACACCAAGTAACACAGACATGCACTGACACCAATTAACAAAGACATACACTGACACCAAGTCACAAAGCCATACACTGATGCCAAGTCACAAAGACATATATTGATGCCCAGCAACACAGACACACACTGACACCAAGTAAAAAAGAGATACACTGACACCAAGTAACAAAGACACACTCTTACACCAAGTAACACAGACATACACTGACACCAAAAAACAAAGACATACACTTACACCAAGTAACAAAAACGGACAATTACACCAAGTAACAAAGACGTACACTTACACCATGTATTTTGACATACACTGACACCAAGTAACAAAGACATACACTGATACCCAGTAACACAGACACACACTTACACCAAGTAACAAAGACATCCACTGCACTCCAAGTCACAAAGACACACACTGACACCCAGTAACAAAGACATACACTGACACCAAGTCACAAAGACATACACTGATACCCAGTAACAAAGACACACACTTACACCAAGTAACACTGACATACACTGACACCAAGTAACAAAGACATCCACTGATACCGAGTAACACAGACACACACTTACACCAAGTAACAAAGACATACACTGACACCCAGTAACAAAGACATACACTGACACCCAGTAACACAGACACACACGGACACCAAGTAACAAAGACACACACTTACACCAAGTAACACAGACACACACTGACACCCAGTAACACAGACACACACTTACACCAAGTAACACAGACATACACTGACACCAAGTAACAAAGACATACACTGATACCCAGTAACACAGAGACACACTTACACCAAGTAAAACAGACATACACTGACATCAAGTAACAAAGACATCCACTGATACCCAGGAACACGGACACACACTTACACCAAGTAACACAGATACACACTTACACCAAGTAACAAAGACATACACTTACACCAAGTAACACAGACATACACTGACACCCAGTAACAAAGATATACAATTACACCAAGTAAACAAGACACACAGTTACACCAAGTAACAAAGATATACACTGACACCCAGTAACACAGACAGACACGGACACCAAGTAGCAAAGACACACAGTTACACCAAGTAACACAGACACACACTTAGAACAAGTAACAAAGACAGACACTGACCCCCAGTAACACATACACACACTGAACCCCAGTAACACAGACATACACTGGCACTAAGTAACAAAGACATGCACTGACACCCAGTAACAAAGACATACACTGACACCAAGTCACAAAGACTTACACTGATACACAGACACACTCTTACACCAAGTAACACAGACACACACTTACACCAAGTAACAAAGACATACACTGACACCAAGTAACAACGACATACACTTACACAAAGTAACAAAGACACACACATACACCAAGTAACACAGACATACACTGACACCAAGTAACAAAGACATACACTGATACCCAGGAACACAGACACACACTTACACCAAGAAACACAGACATACACTTACACCAAGTAACACAGACATGCACTGACACCAAGTAACAAAGACATCCAATTACACCAAGTAACAAAGACATACACTTACACCAAGTAGCACAGATATACACTGATACCAAGTAACACAGACACACACTGACACCAAGTAACAAAGACATGCACTGACACCAAGTAACAAAGACACACACTTACACCAATAACACAAACATGCACTCACACCAAGTAACAAAGACATGCACTGACACCAAGTAACAATGACGTACACTTACACCAAGTAACAAAGACACACATTGACACCCAGTAACAAAGACATACACTGACACCAAGTCACAAAGACACACACTGACACCCAGTAACAAAGACATACACTGACACCAAGTCACAAAGACATACTCTGATACCCAGTAACACAGAGACACGCTTACACCAAGTAACGCAGACACACACTTACACCAAGTAACAAAGACATACACTTACACCAAGTAACACAGACATACACTGACACCATGTATCAAAGACATACAATTACACCAAGTAACAAAGACAGACACTTACACCAAGTAACACAGATATACACTGACACCCAGTAACAAAGACATACACTGACACCAAGTCACAAAGACATACACTGATACCCAGTAACAAAGACACACACTTACACCAATTAACACAGAGATACACTGACACCAAGTTACAAAGACATCCACTGATACCGAGTAACACAGACACACACTTACACCAAGTAACAAAGACATACACTGACACCCAGTAACAAAGACATACACTGACACCCAGTAACACAGACACACACGGACACCAAGTAACAAAGACACACACTTACACGAAGTAACACAGACACACACTGACATCCAGTAACACAGACACACACTTACACCAAGTAGCACAGACATACACTGACACCAAGTAACAAAGACATACACTGATACCCAGTAACACAGACACACACTGACACCAAGTAACACAGACATACACTGACACCAAGTAACAAAGACATACACTGATACCCAGGAACACGGACACACACTTACACCAAGTAACACAGATACACACTTACAGCAAGTAACTAAGACATACACTTAGACCAAGTAACACAGACATACACTGACACCCAGTAGCAAAGATATACAATTACACCAAGTAACCAAGACACACAGTTACACCAAGTAACACACATATACACTGACACCCAGTAACACAGACACACACGGACACCAAGTAACAAAGACACACAGTTACACCAAGTAACACAGACACACACTTAGAACAAGTAACAAAGACAGACACTGATACCCAGTAACACAGACACACACTGACACCCAGTTAGAAACACACACTGACCCCCAGTAACACAGACACACACTGAACCCCAGTAACACAGACAAACACTGGCACCAAGTAACAAAGACATGCACTGACACCCAGTAACAAAGACATACACTGACACCAAGTCACAAAGACTTACACTGATACACAGACACACTCTTACACCAAGTAACACAGACACACACTTACACCAAGTAACAAAGACATACACTGACACCAAGTAACAAAGACATACACTTACACAAATTAACAAAGACACACACAAACACCAAGTAACACAGACATACACTGACACCAAGTAACAAATACATACACTGATACCCAGGAACACAGACACACACTTACACCAAGTAACACAGACACACACTTACACCAAGTAACAAAGACATACACTTACACCAAGTAACACAGACATGCACTGACACCAAGTAACAAAGACATACAATTACACCAAGTAACAAAGACATACTCTTACACCAGGTAGCACAGATATACACTGATACCCAGTAACACAGACACACACTGACACCAAGTAACAAAGACATGCACTGACACCAAGTAACAAAGACAAACGCTTACACCAAGTAACAAAGACACACACTTACACCAAGTAACACAGACATGCACTCACACCCAGTAACAAAGACATACACTGACACCTAGTCACAAAGACATACACAGATACCCAGTAACACAGACACACACTGAAAGCCAGTAACAAAGACATACTCTGATACCAAGTCACAAAGAAATACACTGATAGCCAGTAACACAGACACACACTGACACCAAGTAACAAAGACATGCACTCACACCAAGTAACAAAGACACACACTTACGCCAAGTAACACAGACACACGCTTAGACCAAGTAACAAAGACATACACTTACACCAAGTAACACAGACATACACTGACACCAAGTAACAAAGGCATACAATTACACCAAGTAACAATGACACACACTTACACCAAGTAACACAGATAAGCACTGGCACCAAGTAACAAAGACATGCACTGACACCCAGTAACAAAGACATACAATGATACCCAGGAACACAGACACACACTTACACCAAGTAACACAGACACACACTTGCACCAAGTAACACAGACACAGACTGACACCAAGTAACAAAGACAGACACTGATACCCAGTAACACAGACACACACTGAACACCAGCAACACAGACTTACACTGACACCAAGTCACAAAGGCACACACAGACACCCAGTAACAAAGACATACACTGACACCAAGTCACAAAGACAAACACTGATACACAGACACACACTTACACCAAGTAACACAGACATACTCTGACACCAAGTAACAAAGACATACACTGATACCCAGTATCACAGACACACACATCCACCAAGTAACAAAGACATACACTGACTCCAAGTCACAAAGACATACAATGATACCCAGGAACACAGATATACACTGACACCCAGTGACAAAGACATATACTGATCCCAAGACACAAAGACATACACTGATACCCAGTAACACAGAAACACACTTACACGAAGTAACAAAGACAGACAATTACACCAAGTAACAAAGACACACACTTACACCAAGTATTTTGACATACACTGACACCAAGTAACAAAGACATACACTGACTCCAAGTCAGAAAGACACACACTGACACCCAGTAACAAAGCGATACACTGAAACCAAGTCTCAAAGACATACACTGATACCCAATAACACAGACACACACTTACACGAAGTAACAAAGACAGACAATTACACCAAGTAACAAAGACATACACTTACATCAAGTATTTTGACATACACTGACACCAAGTAACAAAGACATACACTGACTCCAAGTCAGAAAGACACACACTGACACCCAGTTACAAAGACATACACTGACACCAAGTCACAAAGACATACATTGATACCCAGTAACACAGATATACACTGACACCCAGTGACAAAGACATATACTGATACCAAGTCACAAAGACATACACTGATACCCAGTAACACAGAAACACACTGACACCCAGTAACAAAGAGATACACTGAAACCAAGTCTCAAAGACATACACTGATACCCAGTAACACAGACACACACTTCCACGAAGTAACAAAGACAGACAATTACACCAAGTAACAAAGACATACACTTACACCATGTATTTTGACATACACTGACACCAAGTCACAAAGACACACACAGACACCCTGTAACAAAGAGATACACTGACACCAAGTAACAAAGACACACACTTACACCAAGTAACACAGACATACACTGACACCAAGTCACAAAGCCATACACTGATACCAAGTCACAAAGACATACATTGATGCCCAGTAACACAGACACACACTGACACCAAGTAACAAAGACATACACTGACACCAAGTAACAAAGACACACACTTACACCAAGTAACACAGACATACACTGACACCAAGTAACAAAGACATACACTTGCACCAAGTAACAAAGACGGACAATTACACCAAGTAACAAAGACATACACTTACACCAAGTATTTTGACAAACACTGACACCAAGTAACAAAGACATACACTGACACCAAGTAACAAAGACATACACTGATACCCAGTAACACAGACACACACTTATACCATGTAACACAGACATACACTGACACCAAGTAACAAAGACATACACTGATATCCAGGAACACAGACACACACTTACACCAAGTAACACAGACACACACTTACACCAAGCACCAAAGACATACACTTTCACCAAGTAACACAGACAGACACTGACACCAAGTAACAAAGACATACAATTACACCAAGAAACAAAGACACACACTTACACCAAGTAACACAGATATACATTGGCACCAAGTGACAAGGACACACACGGACACAAAGTAACACAGACACACACTTACTCCAAGTTACACAGACATACACTGACACCAAGCAACAAAGACATACACTGATACCCAGTAACACAGGCACACACTTACACCAAGTAATACAGACATACACTGACACCCAGTAACAAAGACATACACTGACACCAAGTCGCAAAGACATACACTGACACCCAGGAACACAGACACACACTGACACCCAGTAACAAAGACGTACACTGATACCAAGTCACAAAGACATACACTGATACCCAGTAACGCAGACACACACTGACACCCAGTAAAAAAGACATACAGTGATACCAAGTCACACAGACATACACTGATACCCAGTAACACAGACACACACTGAAAGCAAGTAACAAAGACATACTCTGATACCAAGTCACAACGACATACACTGATACCCAGTAACACAGACACACACTGACACCAAGTAACAAAGACATGCACTGACACCAAGTAACAAAGACAAACGCTTACACCAAGTAACAAAGACACACACTTACACCAAGTAACACAGACATGCACTCACACCAAGTAACAAAGACATACACTGACACCAAGTAACAAAGACATACACTTACACCAAGTAACAAAGACACACACTTACACCAAGTAACAAAGACATACACTTACACCAAGTATTTTGACAGACACTGACACAAAGTAGCAAAGGCATACACTGATACAGAGTAAATCAGACGCACACTTACACCAAGTAACAAAGACATACACTGACACCAAGTCACAAAGACACACACTGACACCCAGTAACAAAGACATACACTGGCACCAAGTAACAAAGACATGCACTGACAGCCAGTAACACAGACACACACGGACACCATGTAACAAAGACACACACTTACACCAAGTAACACAGACACACACTTTCACCAAGTAACTAAGACATACACTGGTACCCAGTAACACAGACACACACTTACACCAAGTAACAAAGACATACAATGACACCCAGGAACACAGACCCACACGGACACCAAGTAACAATGACACACACTTACACCAAGTAACAGAGACACACACTGACACCCAGTAACACAGACACACACTTACACAAAGTAACACAGACATACACTGACACCAAGTAACAAAGACATACACTGATACCCAGTAACACAGACACACACTTACACCAAGTAACGCAGACATACACTGACACCTAAGTAACAAAGACATACACTGTTACCCAGGGACCCAGAGACACACTTACAGCAAGTAACACAGACACACACTTACACCAAGTAACGCAGACATACACTGACACCAAGTCACAAAGACATACACTGACTCCAAGTCAGAAAGACACACACTGACACCCAGTTACAAAGACATACACTGACACCAAGTCACAAAGACATACAATGATACCCAGTAACACAGATATACACTGACACCCAGTGACAAAGACATATACTGATACCAAGTCACAAAGACATACACTGATACCCAGTAACACAGAAACACACTGACACCCAGTAACAAAGAGATACACTGAAACCAAGTCTCAAAGACATACACTGATACCCAGTAACACAGACACACACTTCCACGAAGTAACAAAGACAGACAATTACACCAAGTAACAAAGACAAACACTTACACCATGTATTTTGACATACACTGACACCAAGTCACAAAGACACACACTGACACCCTGTAACAAAGAGATACATTGACACCAAGTAACAAAGACACACACTTACACCAAGTAACACAGACATACACTGACACCAAGTAACACAGACTTACACTGACACCAATTAACAAAGACATGCACTGACACCAAGTCACAAAGCCATACAATGATACCAAGTCACAAAGACATACATTGATGCCCAGTAACACAGACACACACTGACACCAAGTAACAAAGACATACACTGACACCAAGTAGCAAAGACACACACTTACACCAAGTAACACAGACATACACTGACACCAAGTAACAAAGACATACACTTACACCAAGTAACAAAGACGGACAATTACACCAAGTAACAAAGACATACACTTACACCAAGTATTTTGACATACACTGACACCAAGTAACAAAGACATACACTGACACCAAGTAACAAAGACATACACTGATACCCAGTAACACAGACACACACTTACACCATGTAACACAAACATACACTGACACCAAGTAACAAAGACATACACTGATATCCAGGAACACAGACACACACTTACACCAAGTAACACAGACACACACTTCCACCAAGTACCAAAGACATACACTTTCACCAAGTAACAAAGACAGACACTGACACCAAGTAACAAAGACATACAATTACACCAAGTAACAAAGACACACACTTGCACCAAGTAACACAGATATACATTGGCACCAAGTGACAAGGACATGCACTGACACCCAGCAACACAGACACATACGGACACAAAGTAACACAGACACACACTTACTCCAAGTTACACAGACATACACTGACACCAAGCAACAAAGACATACACTGATACCCAGTAACACAGGCATACACTTACACCAAGTAATACAGACATACACTGACACCAAGTCACAAAGACACACACTGACACCCAGTAACAAAGACATACACTGACACCAAGTCGCAAAGACATAAACTGACACCCAGGAACACAGACACACACTGACACCCAGCAACAAAGACGTACACTGATACCAAGTCACAAAGACATACACTGATACCCAGTAACGCAGACACACACTGACACCCAGTAACAAAGACATACACTGATACCAAGTCACAAAGACATACACTGATACCCAGTAACACAGACACACACTGAAAGCCAGTAACAAAGACATACTCTGATACCAAGTCACAAAGACATACATTGATACCCAGTAACACAGACACACACTGACACCAAGTAACAAAGACATGCACTGACACCAAGTAACAAAGACAAACGCTTACACCAAGTAACAAAGACACACACTTACACCAAGTAACACAGACATGCACTCACACCAAGTAACAAAGAAATACACTGACACCAAGTAACAAAGACATACACTTACACCAAGTAACAAAGACACACACTTACACCAAGTAACAAAGACATACACTTACACCAAGTATTTTGACTGACACTGACACAAAGTAACAAAGACATACACTGACACCCAGTAACACAGACGCACACTTACACCAAGTAACAAAGACATACACTGACACCAAGTCACAAAGACACACACTGACACCCAGTAACAAAGACATACACTGGCACCAAGTAACAAAGACATGCACTGACAGCCAGTAACACAGACACACACGGACACCAAGTAACAAAGACACACACTTACACCAAGTAACACAGACACACACTTACACCAAGTAACTAAGACATACAATGGTACCCAGTAACACAGACACACACTTACACCAAGTAACAAAGACATACAATGACACCCAGGAACACAGACACACATGGACACCAAGTAACAAAGACACACACTTACACCAAGTAACAGAGACACACACTGACACCCAGTAACACAGACACACACTTACACCAAGTAACACAGACATACAATGACGCCAAGTAACAAAGACAAACACTGATACCCAGTAACACAGACACACACTTACACCAAGTAACGCAGACATACACTGACACCTAAGTAACAAAAACATACACTGTTACCCAGGGACCCAGAGACACACTTACACCAAGTAACACAGACACACACTTACACCAAGTAACGCAGACATACACTGAAACCAAGTCACAAAGACATACACTGATACCCAGTAACACAGACACACACTGAAAGCCAGTAACAAAGACATACTCTGATACCAAGTCACAAAGACATGCACTGATACCCAGTAACACAGACACACACTGACACGAAGTAACAAAGACATACGCTGATACCAAGTCACAAAGACATACACTGATACCCAGTAACACAGACACACACTGACACCAAGTAACAAAGACATGCACTCACACCAAGTAACAAAGACATGCACTTACACCAAGTATCAAAGACTCACACTTACACCAAGTAACAAAGACATACACTTACACCAAGTATTTTGACAGACACTGACACCAAGTAACAAAGACACACACTTACACCAAGTAACAAAGACATACACTGACACCAAGTCACAAAGACACACACTGACACCAGTAACAAAGACATACACTGACACCAAGTCACAAAGACATACACTGATACCCAGTAACACAGAGACACGCTTACACCAAGTAACGCAGACACACACTTACACCAAGTAACAAAGACATACACTTGCACCAAGTAACACAGACATACACTGACAGCATGTATCAAAGACATACAATTACACCAAGTAACAAAGACAGACACTTACACCAAGTAACACAGATATACACTGGCACCAAGTAACAAAGACATGCACTGACAGCCAGTAACACAGACACACACGGACACCAAGTAAATAAGACACACACTTACACCAAGTAACACAGACACACACTTACACAAAGTAACAAAGACAGACACTGATACCCAGTAACAAAGATACACTGATACCCAGTAACACAGACACACACTTTCACCAAGTAACACAGACACACACTTACACCAAGTAACGCAGACATACACTGACACCCAGTAACAAAGACATACACTGATACCCAGTAACACTGACACACACTGAAAGCCAGTAACAAAGACATACTCTGATACCAAGTCACAAAGACATACACTGATACCCACTAACACAGACACACACTGAAAGCCAGGAACAAAGACATACTCTGATAGCAAGTCAGAAAGACATACACTGATACCCAGTAACACAGACACACACTGACACCAAGTAACAAAGACATGCACTCACACCAAGTAACAGAAGACATACACTTGCACCATATATCAAAGACACACACTTACACCAAGTAACAAAGACATACACTTACACCAAGTATTTTGACAGACACTGACACCAAGTAACAAAGACATACACTGATACCCAGTAACACAGACACACACTTACACCAAGTAACAAAGACATACACTGATACCCATTAACACAGAGAAACGCTTACACCAAGTAACGCAGACACACACTTACACCAAGTAACAAAGACGTACACTTACACCAATTAACACAGACATACACTGACACCAAGTATCAAAGGCATACAATTACACCAAGTAACAAAGACAAACACTTACACCAAGTAACACAGATATACACTGGCACCAAGTAACAAAGACATGCACTGACAGCCAGTAACACAGACACACACCGACACCAAGTAACAAAGACACACACTTACACCAAGTAACACAGACACACACTTACACAAAGTAACAAAGACAGACACTGATACCCAGTAACACAGACACACAATTACACCAAGTAACAAAGACATACACTTACACCAAGTATTTTGACAGACACTGACACCAAGTAACAAAGACACACACTTACACCAAGTAACACAGACACACACTTACACAAAGTAACAAAGACAGACACTGATACCCAGTAACACAGACACACAATTACACCAAGTAACAAAGACAAACGCTTACCCCAAGTAACAAAGACACAAACTTACACCAAGTAACACAGACATGCACTCACACCAAGTAACAAAGACATACACTGACACCAAGTAACAAAGACATACACTTACACCAAGTAACAAAGACATACACTTACACCAAGTATTTTGACAGACACTGACACAACGTAACAAAGACATACACTGATACCCAGTAACACAGACGCACACTTACACCAAGTAACAAAGGCATACACTGACACCAAGTCACAAAGACACACACTGACACCCAGTAACAAAGACATACACTGGCACCAAGTAACAAAGACATGCACTGACAGCCAGTAACACAGACACACACGGACACCAAGTAACAAAGACACACACTTACACCAAGTAACACAGACACACACTTACACCAAGTAACTAAGACATACACTGGTACCCAGTAACACAGACACACACTTACACCAAGTAACAAAGACATACAATGACACCCAGGAACACAGACACACACGGACACCAAGTAATCAAAGACACACACTTACACCAAGTAACAGAGACACACACTGACACCCAGTAACACAGACACACACTTACACCAAGTAACACAGACATACACAGACACCAAGTAACAAAGACATACACTGATACCCAGTAACACAGACACACACTTACACCAAGTAACGCAGACATACACTGACACCTAAGTAACAAAGACATACACTGCTACCCAGGGACCCAGAGACACACTTACACCAAGTAACACAGACACACACTTACACCAAGTAACGCAGACATACACTGACACCAAGTCACAAAGACATGCACTGACTCCAAGTCAGAAAGACACACACTGACACCCAGTTACAAAGACATACACTGACACCAAGTCACAAAGACATACAATGATACCCAGTAACACAGATATACACTGACACCCAGTGACAAAGACATATACTGATACCAAGTCACAAAGACATACACTGATACCCAGTAACACAGAAACACACTGACACCCAGTAACAAAGAGATACACTGAAACCAAGTCTCAAAGACATACACTGATACCCAGTAACACAGACACACACTTCCACGAAGTAACAAAGACAGACAATTACACCAAGTAACAAAGACAAACACTTACACCATGTATTTTGACATACACTGACACGAAGTCACAAAGACACACACTGACACCCTGTAACAAAGAGATATATTGACACCAAGTAACAAAGACACACACTTACACCAAGTAACACAGACATGCACTGACACCAAGTAACACAGACTTACACTGACACCAATTAACAAAGACATGCAGTGACACCAAGTCACAAAGCCATACACTGACACCAAGTAACAACGACATACACTTACACCAAGTAACAAAGACGGACAATTACACCAAGTAACAAAGACATACACTTACACCAAGTATTTTGACATACACTGACACCAAGTAACAAAGACATACACTGACACCAAGTAACAAAGACATACACTGATACCCAGTAACACAGACACACACTTACACCATGTAACACAGACATACACTGACACCAAGTAACAAAGACATACACTGATATCCAGGAACACAGACACAAACTTACACCAAGTAACACAGACACACACTTACACCAAGTACCAAAGACATACACTATCACCAAGTAACACAGACATACACTGACACCAAGTAACAAAGACATGCAATTACACCAAGTAACAAAGACACACACTTACACCAAGTAACACAGATATACATTGGCACCAAGTGACAAGGACATGGACTGACACCCAGCAACACAGACACACACGGACACAAAGTAACGCAGACACACACTTACTCCAAGTTACACAGACATACACTGACACCAAGCAACAAAGACATACACTGATACCCAGTAACACAGGCACACACTTACACCAAGTAATACAGACATACACTGACACCAAGTCACAAAGACACACACTGACACCCAGTAACAAAGACATACACTGACACCAAGTCGCAAAGACATACACTGACACCCAGGAACACAGACACACACTGACACTCGGTAACAAAGACGTACACTGATACCAAGTCACAAAGACATACACTGATACCCAGTAACGCAGACACACACTGACACCCAGTAACAAAGACATACACTGATACCAAGTCACAAAGACATGCACTGATACCCAGTAACACAGACACACACTGAAAGCCAGTAACAAAGACATTCTCTGATACCAAGTCACAAAGACATACACTGATACCCAGTAACACAGACACACACTGACACCAAGTAACAAAGACATGCACTGACACCAAGTAACAAAGACATACACTTGCACCAAGTAACACAGACATGCACTCACACCAAGTAACAAAGACATACACTGACACCAAGTAACAAAGACATACACTTACACCAAGTAACAAAGACACACACTTACACCAAGTAACAAAGACATACACTTACACCAAGTATTTTGACAGACACTGACACAAAGTAACACAGACATACACTGATACCCAGTAACACAGACGCACACTTACACCAAGTAACAAAGACATACACTGACACCAAGTCACAAAGACACACACTGACACCCAGTAACAAAGACATACACTGGCACCAAGTAACAAAGACATGCACTGACAGCCAGTAACACAGACACACACGGACACCAAGTAACAAAGACACACACTTACACCAAGTAACACAGACACACACTTACACCAAGTAACAAAGACATACAATGACACCCAGGAACAAAGACACACACGGACACCAAGTAACAAAGACACACACTTACACCAAGTAACAGAGACACACACTGACACCCAGTAACACAGACACACACTTACACCAAGTAACACAGACATACACTGACATCAAGTAACGAAGACATCCACTGATTCCCAGTAACACAGACACACACTTACACCAAGTAACGCAGACATACACTGACACCTAAGTAACAAAGACATACACTGTTACCCAGGGACCCAGAGACACACTTACACCAAGTAACACAGACACACACTTACACCAAGTAACGCAGACATACACTGACACCAAGTCACAAAGACATACACTGATACCCAGTAACACAGACACACACTGAAAGCCAGTAACAAAGACATACTCTGATACCAAGTCACAAAGACATGCACTGATACCCAGTAACACAGACACACACTGACACGAAGTAACAAAGACATACTCTGATACCAAGTCACAAAGACATACACTGATACCCAGTAACACAGACACACACTGACACCAAGTAACAAAGACATGCACTCACACCAAGTAACAAAGACATGCACTTACACCAAGTAACAAAGACACACACGTACACCAAGTAACAAAGACATACACTTACACCAAGTATTTTGACAGACACTGACACCAAGTAACAAAGACATACACTGATACCCAGTAACACAGACACACACTTACACCAAGTAACAAATACATACACTGACACCAAGTCATAAAGACACACACTGACACCAGTAACAAAGACATACACTGACACCAAGTCACAAAGACATACACTGATACCCAGTAACACAGAGACACGCTTACACCAAGTAACGCACACACACACTTACACCAAGTAACAAAGACATACACTTACACCAAGTAACACAGACATACACTGACAGCATGTATCAAAGACATACAATTACACCAAGTAACAAAGACAGACACTTACACCAAGTAACACAGATATACACTGGCACCAAGTAACAAAGACATGCACTGACAGCCAGTAACACAGACACACACGGTCACCAAGTAACAAAGACACACACTTACAGCAAGTAACACAGTCACACACTTACACAAAGTAACAAAGACAGACACTGATACCCAGTAACAAAGATACACTGATACCCAGTAACACAGACACACACTTACACCAAGTAACGCAGACATACACTGACACCAAATAACAAAGACAGACACTGTTACCCAGGGACACAGACACACACTTACACCAAGTAACACAGACACACACTTACACCAAGTAACGCAGACATACACTGACACCAAGTCACAAAGACATACACTGATCCCCAGTAACACAGACACACACTGAAAGCCAGTAACAAAGACATACTCTGATACCAAGTCACAAAGACATACACTGTTACCCAGTAACACAGACACACACTGAAAGCCAGGAACAAAGACATACTCTGATACCAAGTCAGAAAGACATACACTGATACCCAGTAACACAGACACACACTGACACCAAGTAACAAAGACATGCACTCACACCAAGTAACAAAGACATACACTGACACCAAGTATCAAAGACACACACTTACACCAAGTAACAAAGACATACACTTACACCAAGTATTTTGACAGACACTGACACCAAGTAACAAAGACATACACTGATACCCAGTAACACAGACACACACTTACACCAAGTAACAAAGACATACACTGATACCCAGTAACACAGAGAAACGCTTACACCAAGTAACGCAGACACACACTTACACCAAGTAACAAAGACATACACTTACACCAAGTAACACAGACATACACTGACACCAAGTATCAAAGGCATACAATTACACCAAGTAACAAAGACAGACACTTACACCAAGTAACACAGATATACACTGGCACCAAGTAACAAAAACATGCACTGACAGCCAGTAACACAGACACACACGGACACCAAGTAAAAAATACACACACTTACACCAAGTAACACAGACATACACTTACACAAAGTAACAAAGACAGACACTGATCCCCAGTAACACAGACACACAAGGACACCAAGTAACAAAGACATAAACTGACACCCAGGAACACGGACACACAAGGACACCAAGTAACAAAGACACACACTTACACCAAGTAACAGAGACACACACTGACACCCAGTAACACAGACACACACTTACACCAAGTAACAAAGACATACACTGATACCAAGTCACAAAGACATACACTGATACCCAGTAACACAGATACACACTGACACGAAGTAACAAAGACATGCACTGACACCAAGTAACAAAGACATGCACTTACACCATGTAACAAAGACACACACTTACACCAAGTAACACAGACACACACTGACACCAAGTAACAAAGACATACAATGACACCAAGTAACAAAGACATACACTTACACCAAGTAACAAAGACAGACAGTTACACCAAGTAACAAAGACATACACGTACACCAAGTATTTTGACATTCAAAGACACCAAGTAACAAAGACATACACTGATACCCAGTAACACAGACACACACTTACACCAAGTAACAAAGACATACACTGACACCAAGTCACAAAGACACACACTGACACTCAGTAACAAAGACATACAATGACACCAAGTAATACAGACAGACACTAACACCAAGTAACAAAGACATACACTGATACCCAGGAACACAGACACACACTTACACCAAGTAACACAGAACTACACTGACACCAAGTAACAAAGACATACACTGATACCCAGTAACACAGACAAACACTTACACCAAGTAACACAGACATACACTGACACCAAGTAACAAAGACATACACTGATACCCAGGAACACAGACACACACTTACACCAAGTAACACAGACACACACTTACACCAAGTAACAAAGACATACACTGACACCAAGTAACACAGACATACACTGACACCAAGTAACACAGACATACACTGACACCAAGTAACAAAGACATACAATTACACCAAGTAACAAAGACACACACTTCCACCAAGCTACACAGATATACACTTACACCAATTATTTTGACATACAAAGACACCAAGTAACAAAGACAGACACTGATACCCAGTCACACAGATACACACTTACACAAAGTAACAAAGACATACACTGACACCAAGTCACAAAGACATACACTGACACTCAGTAACAAAGACAGACACTGACACCAAGTCACAAAGACATACACTGATACCCAGGAACAAAGACACACACTTACACCAAGTAACACAGACATACACTGACACCAAGTAACAAAGACATACACTGATACCCAGTAACACAGACAAACACTTACACCAAGTAACACAGACATACACTGACACCAAGTAACAAAGACATACACTGATACCCAGGAACACAGACACACACTTACACCAAGTAACACAGACACACACTTACACCAAGTAACACAGACATACACTGACACCAAGTAACACAGACATGCACTGACACCAAGTAACAAAGACATACAATTGCAGCAAGTAACAAAGACACACACTTACACCAAGCAACACAGATATACACTTGCACCAAGTAACAAAGACATGCACTGACACCCAGTAACACAGAAACACACGGACACCAAGTAACAAAGACACACACTTACACCAAGTAACACAGACACACACTGACACCCAGTAACACAGACACACACTTACACCAAGTAACACAGACATACACTGACACCAAGTAACAAAGACATACACTGACACACAGGAACACAGACACACACGGACACCAAGTAACACAGACACAAACTGACACCCAATAACACAGACACACACTTACACCAAGTAGAACAGACATACACAGACACCAAGTAACAAATACATACACTGATACCCTGTAACACAGAGATACACTTACACCAGGTAACACAGACATACACTGACACCAAGTAACAAAGACATACACTGATACCCAGGAAACAGACACACACTTAAAACAAGTAACACAGACACACACTTACACCAAGTAACAAAGACATACACTTACACCAAGTAACACAGACATACACTGACATCAAGTAACAAATACATACAATTACACCAAGAAACAAAGACACACACTTACACCAAGTAACACAGATATACACTGTCACCAAGTAACAAAGACATGCACTGACACCCAGTAACAAAGACACACACTTACACCAAGTAACACAGACACACACTTACACCAAGTAACAAAGAGAGACACTGATACCCAGTAACACAGACACACACTTACATCAAGTAACAAAGACATACACTGACACCCAGTAACAAAGACATACACTGACACCCAGGAACACAGACACACACGGACACCAAGTAACAAAGACACACACTTACACCAAGTAACACAGATATACACTGTCACCAAGTAACAAAGACATGCGCTGACACCCAGTAACACAGACACACACGGACACCAAGTAACAAAGACACACACTTACACCAAGTAACACAGACGCACACTTACACCAAGTAACAAAGAGAGACACTGAAACCCAGTAACACAGACACACACTTACATCAAGTAACAAAGACATACACTGACACCCAGTAACAAAGACATACACTGACACCCAGGAAAACAGACACACACGGACACCAAGTAACAAAGACACACTCTTGCACCAAGTAACACAGACACACACTGACACCCAGTAACACAGACACACACTTACACCAGGTAACACAGACATACACTGACACCAAGTAACAAAGACATACACTGATACCCAGAAACACAGACACACACTTACACCAAGTAACACAGACATGCACTGACACCAACTAACAATGACATACACTGTTACCCAGGAACACAGACACACACGTACACCAAGTAACATAGACACACACTTACACCAAGTAACAAAGACATACACTTACACCAAGTAACACAGACATGCACTGACACCCAGTAACACAGACACACACGGACACCAAGTAACAAAGACGCACACTTACACCAAGTAACACAGACACACAATGACACCCAGTAACACAGACACACAGTTACACCAAGTAACACAGACATACACCGACACCAAGTCACACAGATATACACTGACATCAAGTAACAAATACATACAATTACACCAAAAAACAAAGACACACACTTACACCAAGTAACTCAGTTATACACTGTCACCAAGTAACAAAGATATGCACTGACACCCAGTAACACAGACACACACGGACACCAAGAAACAAAGACACACACTTACACCACGTAACACAGACACACACTTACACCAAGTAACAAAGAGATACACTGATACCCCGTAACACAGACACACACTTACATCAAGTAACAAAGACATACACTGACACCCAGTAACAAAGACATACACTGACACCCAGGAACACAGACACACACGGACACCCAGTAACAAAGACACACACTTGCACCAAGTAACACAGACACACACTGACACCCAGTAACACAGACACACACTTACACCAAGTAACTCAGTTATACACTGTCACCAAGTAACAAAGATATGCACTGACACCCAGGAACACAGACACACACGTACACCAAGTAACATAGACACACACTTACACCAAGTAACAAAGACATACACTTACACCAAGTAACACAGACATACACTGACACCAAGTAACAAAGACATACAATTACACCAAGTAACAAAGACACACCCTTACACCAAGTAACACAGATATACACTGGCACCAAGTGACAAAGACATGCACTGACACCCAGTAACACAGACACACATGGACACCAAGTAACAAAGACACAAACTTACACCAAGTAACAAAGACATACACTGACACCCAGTAACAAAGACATACACTGACACCCAGTAACACAGACACACACGGACACCAAGTAACAAAGACGCACACTTACACCAAGTAACACAGACACACACTGACACCCAGTAACACAGACACACACTTACACCAAGTAACACAGGCATACACTGACACCAAGTAACAAAGACATACACTGATACCCAGTAACACAGACACACACTTACACCAAGTAACACAGACATGCACTGACACCAACTAACAATGACATACACTGTTACCCAGGAACACAGACACACACTTACACCAAGTCACACAGACACACACTGACCCCAAGTAACACAGACATACACTGACACCAAGTAACAAAGACATACACTGTCACCAAGTCACAAAGACACACACTGACACCCAGTAACAAAGACATACACTGACACCAAGTCACAAAGACAAACACTGATACACAGACACACACGAACACAAAGTAACACGGACATACACTGACACCAAGTAACAGAGACATACACTGATACCCAGTATCACAGACACACACTTACACCAAGTAACAAAGACATACACTGACACCAAGTCACAAAGACACAAACTGACACCCAGTAACAAAGACATGCACTGACACCAAGTCACAAAGACATACACTGATACCCAGTAACACAGAAACACACTGACACCCAGTAACAAAGACATACACTGATACCAAGTCACAAAGACATACACTGATACTCAGTAACACAGACACACACTTACACACAGTACCAAAGACATACACTGATACCAAGTCACAAAGACATACACTGATACCCAGTAACACAGACACACACTGACACGAAGTAACAAAGACATGCACTGACACCAAGTAACAAAGACATACACTTACACCATGTAACAAAGACACACACTTACACCAAGTAACGCAGACACACACTGACACCAAGTAACAAAAACATACACTGACACCAAGTAACAAAGACATACACTTACACCAAGTAACAAAAACAGACAGTTACACCAAGTAACAAAGATATACACTTATACCAAGTATTTTGACAGACACTGACACCAAGTAACAAAGACATACACTGATACCCAGTAACACAGACACACACTTACACCAAGTAACAAAGACATACACTGATACCAAGTCACAAAGACATACACTGATACCCAGTAACACAGACACACACTGACACGAAGTAACAAAGACATGCACTGACACCAAGTAACAAAGACATACACTTACACCATGTAACAAAGACACACACTTACACCAAGTAACACAGACACACACTGACACCAAGTAACAAAGACATACAATGACACCAAGTCACAAAGACATACACTTACACCAAGTAACAAAGACAGACAGTTACACCAAGTAACAAAGACATACACTTACACCAAGTATTTTGACATGCAAAGACACCAAGTAACAAAGTCATACACTGATACCCAGTAACACAGACACACACTTACACCAAGTAACAAAGACATACACTGACACCAAGTCACAAAGACACACACTGACACTCAGTAACAAAGACATACACTGACACCAAGTCACAAATACAGACACTGATACCCAGTAACACAGACACACACTTACACCAATTAACACAGAAAGACACTGACACCAAGTAACAAAGACAAACACTGATACCCAGTAACACAGAAACACACTTACACCAAGTAACAAAGACAGACACTGACACCCAGTAACAAAGACATACACTGACACCCAGTAACACAGACACACACGGACACCCAGGAGCACAGACACACACTTACACCCAGGAACACAGACACACACTTACACCAAGTAACACAGACATACACTGACACCAAGTAACAAAGACATACACTGACACCCAGTAACACAGACAAACACTTACACCAAGTAACACAGTCATACACTGACACCAAGTAACAAAGACATACACTGATACCGAGGAACACAGACACACACTTTCACCAAGTAACAAAGACAGACACTGATACCCAGTAATACAGACACACAATGCCACCAAGTAACAAAGACATACACTGACACCCAGTAACACAGACACACACTGACACCAAGTAACAAAGGCATACACTGACACCAAGTAACGAAGACATACACATACACCAAGTATTTTGACATACACTGACACCAAGTAACAAAGACCTACACTGATACCCAGTAACACAGACACACACTGACACCAAGTAACAAAGACATACACTGACAACAAGTCACAAAGGCACACACTGACACCCAGTATCAAACACATAAACTGACACCAAGCCACAAAGACATACACTGAAACCCAGGAACACAGACACACACTTACACCAAGTAACACAGACACACACTTACACCAAGTAACAAAGACATACACATACACCAAGTAACAAAGACAGACCCTGACACCCAGTAACACAGACACACACTTACACCAAGTAACAAAGACATACACTGAAACACAGTAGCACAAACAAACACACACTGGCACCCAGTAACACAGAGAAACACAAATAAACAGTAACAAAGACATACACTGACACCAAGTAACACAGACATACACTGACACCAAGTAACAAAGACATACAATTACACCAAGTAACAAAGACACACACTTACACCAAGTAACACAGATATACACTGGCACCAAGTAACAAAGACATGCACTTACACCAAGTAACACAGACACACACGGACACCAAGTAACAAAGACACACACTTACACCAAGTAACACAGACACACAGTGACACCCAGTAACACAGACACGTACTTACACCAAGTAACAAAGACACACACTGACACCCAGTAACAAATACATACACTGACACCAAGTCACAAAGACATACACTGATACCCAGTAACACAGACACACACTTACACCAAGTAACACAGACATACACTGACACCAAGTAACAAAGACATACAATGATACCCAGGAACACAGTCACACACTTACACCAAGTAACACAGCACACACTTACACCAAGTAACAAAGACATACACTTACACCCAGTAACACAGGCATACACTGACACCAAGGAACAAAGACACGCAATTACACCAAGGAACAAAGACACACACTTACACCAAGTAACAAAGACAGACACTGATACCCAGTAACACAGACACAAACTCACACCAAGTAACAAAGACATACACTGACACCCAGTAACAAAGACATACACTGACACCCAGGAACAAAGACACACACGGACACCCAGTAACACAGAGCAACACCAATAAACAGTAACAAAGACATACACTGACACCAAGTAACACAGACACGCACTGACACCCAGTAACAAAGACATACACTGACACCAAGTCCCAAAGACATACACTGACACCAAGTAACAAAGACATACACTGATACCCAGAAACACAGACACACACTTACACCAAGTAACACAGACATGCACTGACACCAACTAACAATGACATACACTGTTACCCAGGAACACAGACACACACGTACACCAAGTAACATAGACACACACTTACACCAAGTAACAAAGACATACACTTACACCAAGTAACACAGACATACACTGACACCAAGTAACAAAGACATACAATCACACGAAGTAACAAAGACACACCCTTACACCAAGTAACACAGATATACACTGGCACCAAGTGACAAAGACATGCACTGACACCCAGCAACACAGACACACATGGACACCAAGTAACAAAGACACAAACTTACACCAAGTAACAAATACATACACTGACACCCAGTAACAAAGACATACACTGACACCCAGTAACAAAGACACACACAGACACCAAGTAACAAAGACGCACACTTACACCAAGTAACACAGACACACACTGACACCCAGTAACACAGACACACATTTACACCAAGTAACACAGACATACACTGACACCAAGTAACACAGACATACACTGACATCAAGTAACAAATACATACAATTACACCAAGAAACAAAGACACACACTTACACCAAGTAACACAGATATACACTGTCACCAAGTAACAAAGACATGCACTGACACCCAGTAACACAGACAGACACGGACACCAAGCAACAAAGACACACACTTACACCAAGTAACACAGACACACACTTACACCAAGTAACAAAGAGATACACTGATACCCAGTAACACAGACACACACTTACATCAAGTAACAAAGACATACACTGACACCCAGAAACAAAGACATACACTGACACCCAGGAACACAGACACACACGGACACCAAGTAACAAAGACACACACTTGCACCAAGTAACACAGACACACACTGACACCCAGTAACACAGACACACACTTACACCAAGTAACACAGACATACACTGACACCAAGTAACAAAGACATACACTGATACCCAGAAACACAGACACACACTTACACCAAGTAACACAGACATGCACTGACACAAACTAACAAAGACATACACTGTTACCCAGGAACACAGACACACACGTACATCAAGTAACATGGACACACGCTTACACCAAGTAACAAAGACATACACTTACACCAAGTAACACAGACATACACTGACATCAAGTAACAAATACATAGAATTACACAAAGTAACAAAGACACACACTTACACCAAGTAACACAGACACACACGGACACCAAGTAACAAAGACACACACTTACACCAAGTAACACAGACACACACTTACACCAAGTAACAAAGAGAGACACTGATACCCAGTAACACAGACACACACTTACATCAAGTAACAAAGACATACACTGACACCCAGTAACAAAGACATACACTGACACCCAGGAACAAAGACACACACGGACACCAAGTAACAAAGACACACACTTGCACCAAGTAACACAGACACACACTGACACCCAGTAACACAGACACACACTTACACCAAGTAACAAAGACACACACTTACACCAAGTAACACAGACACACACTGACACCAAGTAACAAAGACATATAATGACACCAAGTAACAAAGACATACACTTACACCAAGTAACAAAGACAGACAGTTACACCAAGTAACAAAGACATGCACTTACACAAAGTATTTTGACATGCAAAGACACCAAGTAACAAAGACATACACTGATACCCAGTAACACAGACACACAGTTATACCAAGTAACAAAGACATACACTGACACCAAGTCACAAAGACACACACTGACACTCAGTAACAAAGACATACACTGACACCAAGTCACAAATACAGACACTGATACCCAGTAACACAGACACACACTTACACCAATTAACACAGAAAGACACTGACACCAAGTAACAAAGACAAACACTGATACCCAGTAACACAGAAACACATTTACACCAAGTAACAAAGACAGACACTGACACCCAGTAACAAAGACATACACTGACACCCAGTAACACAGACACACATTGACACCCAGGAACACAGACACACACTTACACCCAGGAACACAGACACACACTTACACCAAGTAACACAGACATACACTGACACCAAGTAACAAAGTCATACACTGACACCCAGTAACACAGACAAACACTTACACCAAGTAACACAGACATACACTGACACCAAGTAACAAAGACATCCACTGATACCCAGGAACACAGACACACACTTACACCAAGTAACACAGACACACACTTACACCAAGTAACAAAGACATACACTTACACCAAGTAAGCCAGACACACACTTACACCAAGTAACAAAGACAGACACTGATACCCAGTAACACAGACACACAATGACACCAAGTAACAAAGACATACACTGACACCCAGTAACACAGACACACACTGACACCAAGTAACAAAGACATACACTGACAACACGTCACAAAGACACACACTGACACCCAGTATCAAAGACATAAACTGACACCAAGCCACAAAGACATACACTGATACCCAGGAACACAGACACACACTGACACCAAGTAACAAAGGCATACACTGACAGCAAGTAACGAAGACATACACTTACACCAAGTATTTTGACATACACTTACACCAAGTAACAAAGACCTACACTGATACCCAGTAACACAGACACACACTGACACCAAGTTACAAAGACATACACTGACAACAAGTCACAAAGACACACACTGACACCCAGTATCAAAGACATAAACTGACACCAAGCCACAAAGACATACACTGATACCCAGGAACACAGACACACACTTACACCAAGTAACACAGACACACACTTACACCAAGTAACAAAGACATACACATACACCAAGTAACAAAGACAGACCCTGACACCCAGTAACACAGACACACACTTACACCAAGCAACAAAGACAGACACTGGAACACATTAGCACAAACAAACACACACTGGCACCCAGGAACACTGAGAAACACTAATAAACAGTCACAAAGACATACACTGACACCAAGTAACACAGACATTCACTGACACCAAGTAACAAAGACATACAATTACACCAAGTAACAAAGACACACACTTACACCAAGTAACACAGATATACACTGACACCAAGTAACACAGACACACACTTACACCAAGTAACACAGACATACACTGATACCCAGGAACACAGACACACACTTACACCAAGTAACACAGACACACATTTACACCAAGTAACAAAGACATACGCTTACACCAAGTAACACAGACATACACTGACATAAGGTAACAAAGACATACACTGATACCCAGTAACACAGACACACACTTACACCAAGTAACAAAACCATACACTGACACCCAGTAACACAGACATACACTGACACAAAGTAACAAAGACATACACTGATACCCAGTAACACAGACACACACTTACACCAAGTAACAAAGAGAGACACTGATACCCAGTAACACAGACACACACTTACATCAAGTAACAAAGACATACACTGACACCCAGTAACAAAGACATGCACTGACACCCAGGAACAAAGACACACACGGACACCAAGTAACAAAGACACACACTTGCACCAAGTAACACAGACACACACTGACACCCAGTAACACAGACACACACTTACACCAAGTAACAAAGACACACACTTACACCAAGTAACACAGACACACACTGACACCAAGTAACAAAGACATATAATGACACCAAGTAACAAAGACATACACTTACACCAAGTAACAAAGACAGACAGTTACACCAAGTAACAAAGACATACACTTACACAAAGTATTTTGACATGCAAAGACACCAAGTAACAAAGACATACACTGATACCCAGTAACACAGACACACAGTTATACCAAGTAACAAAGACATACACTGACACCAAGTCACAAAGACACACACTGACACTCAGTAACAAAGACATACACTGACACCAAGTCACAAATACAGACACTGATACCCAGTAACACAGACACACACTTACACCAATTAACACAGAAAGACACTGACACCAAGTAACAAAGACAAACACTGATACCCAGTAATACAGAAACACACTTACACCAAGTAACAAAGACAGACACTGACACCCAGTAACAAAGACATACACTGACACCCAGTAACACAGACACACATTGACACCCAGGAACACAGACACACACTTACACCCAGGAACACAGACACACACTTACACCAAGTAACACAGACATACACTGACACCAAGTAACAAAGTCATACACTGACACCCAGTAACACAGACAAACACTTACACCAAGTAACACAGACATACACTGACACCAAGTAACAAAGACATCCACTGATACCCAGGAACACAGACACACACTTACACCAAGTAACACAGACACACACTTACACCAAGTAACAAAGACATACACTTACACCAAGTAAGCCAGACACACACTTACACCAAGTAACAAAGACAGACACTGATACCCAGTAACACAGACACACAATGACACCAAGTAACAAAGACATACACTGACACCCAGTAACACAGACACACACTGACACCAAGTAACAAAGACATACACTGACAACAAGTCACAAAGACACACACTGACACCCAGTATCAAAGACATAAACTGACACCAAGCCACAAAGACATACACTGATACCCAGGAACACAGACACACACTGACACCAAGTAACAAAGGCATACACTGACAGCAAGTAACGAAGACATACACTTACACCAAGTATTTTGACATACACTGACACCAAGTAACAAAGACCTACACTGATACCCAGTAACACAGACACACACTGACACCAAGTAACAAAGACATACACTGACAACAAGTCACAAAGACACACACTGACACCCAGTATCAAAGACATAAACTGACACCAAGCCACAAAGACATACACTGATACCCAGGAACACAGACACACACTTACACCAAGTAACACAGACACACACTTACACCAAGTAACAAAGACATACACATACACCAAGTAACAAAGACAGACCCTGACACCCAGTAACACAGACACACACTTACACCAAGCAACAAAGACAGACACTGGAACACATTAGCACAAACAAACACACACTGGCACCCAGGAACACTGAGAAACACTAATAAACAGTCACAAAGACATACACTGACACCAAGTAACACAGACATTCACTGACACCAAGTAACAAAGACATACAATTACACCAAGTAACAAAGACACACACTTACACCAAGTAACACAGATATACACTGGCACCAAGTAACACAGACACTCACTTACACCAAGTAACACAGACATACACTGATACCCAGGAACACAGACACACACTTACACCAAGTAACACAGACACACATTTACACCAAGTAACAAAGACATACGCTTACACCAAGTAACACAGACATACACTGACATAAGGTAGCAAAGACATACACTGATACCCAGTAACACAGACACACACTTACACCAAGTAACAAAACCATACACTGACACCCAGTAACACAGACATACACTGACACAAAGTAACAAAGACATACACTGATACCCAGTAACACAGACACACACTTACACCAAGTAACAAAGAGAGACACTGATACCCAGTAACACAGACACACACTTACATCAAGTAACAAAGACATACACTGACACCCAGTAACAAAGACATGCACTGACACCCAGGAACAAACACACACACGGACACCAAGTAACAAAGACACACACTTGCACCAAGTAACACAGACACACACTGACACCCAGTAACACAGACACACACTTACACCAAGTAACAAAGACACACACTTACACCAAGTAACACAGACACACACTGACACCAAGTAACAAAGACATATAATGACACCAAGTAACAAAGACATACACTTACACCAAGTAACAAAGAAAGACAGTTACACCAAGTAACAAAGACATACACTTACACAAAGTATTTTGACATGCAAAGACACCAAGTAACAAAGACATACACTGATACCCAGTAACACAGACACACAGTTATACCAAGTAACAAAGACATACACTGACACCAAGTCACAAAGACACACACTGACACTCAGTAACAAAGACATACACTGACACCAAGTCACAAATACAGACACTGATACCCAGTAACACAGACACACACTTACACCAATTAACACAGAAAGACACTGACACCAAGTAACAAAGACAAACACTGATACCCAGTAACACAGAAACACACTTACACCAAGTAACAAAGACAGACACTGACACCCAGTAACAAAGACATACACTGACACCCAGTAACACAGACACACATTGACACCCAGGAACACAGACACACACTTACACCCAGGAACACAGACACACACTTACACCAAGTAACACAGACATACACTGACACCAAGTAACAAAGTCATACACTGACACCCAGTAACACAGACAAACACTTACACCAAGTAACACAGACATACACTGACACCAAGTAACAAAGACATCCACTGATACCCAGGAACACAGACACACACTTACACCAAGTAACACAGACACTCACTTACACCAAGTAACAAAGACATACACTTACGCCAAGTAAGCCAGACACACACTTACACCAAGTAACAAAGACAGACACTGATACCCAGTAACACAGACACACAATGACACCAAGTAACAAAGACATACACTGACACCCAGTAACACAGACACACACTGACACCAAGTAACAAAGACATACACTGACAACAAGTCACAAAGACACACACTGACACCCAGTATCAAAGACATAAACTGACACCAAGCCACAAAGACATACACTGATACCCAGGAACACAGACACACACTGACACCAAGTAACAAAGGCATACACTGACAGCAAGTAACGAAGACATACACTTACACCAAGTATTTTGACATACACTGACACCAAGTAACAAAGACCTACACTGATACCCAGTAACACAGACACACACTGACACCAAGTAACAAAGACATACACTGACAACAAGTCACAAAGACACACACTGACACCCAGTATCAAAGACATAAACTGACACCAAGCCACAAAGACATACACTGATACCCAGGAACACAGACACACACTTACACCAAGTAACACGGACACACACTTACACCAAGTAACAAAGACATACACATACACCAAGTAACAAAGACAGACCCTGACACCCAGTAACACAGACACACACTTACACCAAGCAATAAAGACAGACACTGGAACACATTAGCACAAACAAACACACACTGGCACCCAGGAACACTGAGAAACACTAATAAACAGTCACAAAGACATACACTGACACCAAGTAACACAGACATTCACTGACACCAAGTAACAAAGACATACAATTACACCAAGTAACAAAGACACACACTTACACCAAGTAACACAGATATACACTGGCACCAAGTAACACAGACACACACTTACACCAAGTAACACAGACATACACTGATACCCAGGAACACAGACACACACTTACACCAAGTAACACAGACACACATTTACACCAAGTAACAAAGACATACGCTTACACCAAGTAACACAGACATACACTGACATAAGGTAACAAAGACATACACTGATACCCAGTAACACAGACACACACTTACACCAAGTAACAAAACCATACACTGACACCCAGTAACACAGACATACACTGACACAAAGTAACAAAGACATACACTGATACCCAGTAACACAGACACACACTGACACCCAGTAACAAAGACATACACTGATACCAAGTCACAAAGACATACACTGATACCCAGTAACACAGACACACACTTACACCAAGTAACAAAGACATACACTGACACCCAGTAACACAGACACACACTTACACTAAGTAACAAAGACATACACTGACACCCAGTAAGACAGACACACATGGACACCAAGTAACAAAGACACACACTTACACCAAGTAACACAGACACACTGACACCCAGTAACACAGACACACACTTACACCAAGTAACACAGACATACACTGACACCAAGTAACACAGACATACACTGATACCCAGGAACACAGACACACACTTCCACCAAGTAACACAGACACACACTTACACCAAGTAACAAAGACATACGCTTCCACCAAGTAACACAGACATACACTGACACCAAGTAACAAAGACATACAATTACACCAAGTAACAAAGACACACACTTACACCAAGTAACACAGATATACACTGGCACCAAGTAACAAAGACATGCACTGACACCCAGTAACACAGACACACACGGACACCAAGTAACAAAGACACAAACTTACACCAAGTAACACAGATACACACTGACACCCAGTTACGCAGACACACACTTACACCAAGTAACACAGACATACACTGATACCCAGTAACACAGACACACACTTCCACCTAGTAACAAAGACATACACGGATACCAAGTCACAAAGACATACACTGATACCCAGTAACACAGACACACACTGACACGAAGTAACAAAGACATGCACTGTAACCAAGTAACAAAGACACACACTGACACCCAGTAACAAAGACACACACTTACACCAAGTAACACAGACACACACTGACACCAAGTAACAAAGACATACAATGACACCAAGTAACAAAGAAATACACTTACACCAAGTAACAAAGACTGACAGTTACACCAAGTAACAAAGACATAGACTTACACCAAGTATTTTGACATGCAAAGACACCAAGTAACAAAGACATACACTGATACCCAGTAACACAGACACACACTTACACCAAGTAACAAAGACATACAATGACACCAAGTCACAAAGACACACACTGACACTCAGTTACAAAGACATACACTGACACCAAGTCACAAATACAGACACTGATACCCAGTAACACAGACACACACTTACACCAATTAACACAGAAAGACACTGACACCAAGTAACAAAGACAAACACTGATACCCAGTAACACAGAAACACACTCACACCAAGTAACAAAGACAGACACTGACACCCAGTAACAAAGACATACACTGACACCCAGTAACACAGACACACACGGACACCCAGGAACACAGACACACACTTACACCCAGGAACACAGACACACACTTACACCAAGTAACACAGACATACACTGACACCAAGTGACAAAGACATACACTGACACCCAGTAACACAGACTAACAATTACACCAAGTAACACAGACATACACTGACACCAAGTAACAAAGCCATACACTGATACCCAGGAACACAGACACACACTTACACCAAGTAACACAGACACACACTTACACCAAGTAACAAAGACATACACTTACACCAAGTAACACAGACACACACTTTCACCAAGTAACAAAGACAGACACTGATACCCAGTAACACAGACACACAATGACACCAAGTAACAAAGACATACACTGACACCCAGTAACACAGACACACACTGACACCAAGTAACAAAGGCATACACTGACAGCAAGTAACGAAGACATACACTTACACCAAGTATTTTGACATACACTGACACCAAGTAACAAAGACCTACACTGATACCCAGTAACACAGAAACACTGACACCAAGTAACAAAGACATACACTGACAACAAGTCACAAAGACACACACTGACACCCAGTATCAAAGACATAAACTGACACCAAGCCACAAAGACATACACTGATAACCAGGAACACAGACACACACTTACACCAAGTAACACAGACACACAATTACACCAAGTAACAAAGACATACACATACACCAAGTAACAAAGACAGACCCTGACACCCAGTAACACAGACACACACTTACTAAAGTAACAAAGACATACACTGAAACACAGTAGCACAAACAAACACACACTGGCACCCAGTAACACAGAGAAACACTAATAAACAGTAACAAAGACATACACTGACTCCAAGTAACACAGACATACACTGCCACCAAGTAACAAAGACATACAATTACACCAAGTAACACAGACACACACTTACACCAAGAAACAAAGACATACACTTACACCAAGTAACACAGACATACACTGACACCAAGTAACAAAGACATACAATTACACCAAGTAACAAAGACACACACTTACACCACGTAACACAGATATACACTGGCACCAAGTAACAAAGACATGCACTTACACCAAGTAACACAGACACACACGGACACCAAGTAACAAAGACACACACTTACACCAAGTAACACAGACACACAGTGACACCCAGTAACACAGACACATACTTACACCAAGTAACAAAGACACACACTGACACCCAGTAACAAAGACATACACTGACACCAAGTCACAAAGACATAGACTGATACACAGTAACACAGACACACACTTACACCAAGTAACACAGACATACACTGACACCCAGTAACACAGACGCACACTTACACCAAGTAACACAGACACACACTGACACCAAGTAACAAAGACATACAATGATACCCAGGAACACAGACACACACTTACACCAAGTAACACAGACATACACTTATACCAAGTAACAAAGACATACACTTACACCCAGTAACACAGACATACACTGACACCAAGGAACAAAGACATGCAATTACACCAAGGAACAAAGACACACACTTACACCAAGTAACAAAGACATACACTTACACCAAGTAACACAGACATACACTGACACCAAGTAAAAAAGACATACAATTACACCAAGTAACAAAGACACACACTTACACCAAGTAACACAGATATACACTGGCACCAAGTAACAAAGACATGCACTTACACCAAGTAACACAGACACACACGGACACCAAGTAACAAAGACACACACTTACACCAAGTAACACAGACACACAGTGACACCCAGTAACACAGACACATACTTACACCAAGTAACAAAGACACACACTGACACCCAGTAACAAAGACATACACTGACACCAAGTCACAAAGACATACACTGATACACAGTAACACAGACACACACTTACACCAAGTAACACAGACATACACTGACACCCAGTAACACAGACGCACACTTACACCAAGTAACACAGACATACACTGACACCAAGTAACAAAGACATACAATGATACCCAGGAACACAGACACACACTTACACTAAGTAACACAGACACACACTTATACCAAGTCACAAAGACATACACTTACACCCAGTAACACAGACATACACTGACACCAAGGAACAAAGACATGCAATTACACCAAGGAACAAAGACACACACTTACACCAAGTAACAAAGACAGACACTGATACCCAGTAACACAGACACAAACTTACACCAAGTCACAAAGACATACACTGACACTCAATAGCACAAACAAACACACACTGACACCCAGTAACACAGAGAAACACTAATAAACAGTAACAAAGACATACACTGACACCAAGTAACACAGACACACACTGACACCCAGTAACAAAGACATACACTGACACCAAGTCCCAAAGACATACACTGATACCAATTCACAAAGACATGCACTGATACCCAGCAGCACAGACACACACTGACACCAAGTAACAAAGACATACACTGACAGCAAGTAACAAAGAGATACACTTACACTAAGTATTTTGACATACACTGACACCAAGTAACAAAGACATACACTGATACCCAGTAACACAGACACACACGGACACCAAGTAACACAGACATACACTGACACCCAGTAACACAGACGCACACTTACACCAAATAACAAAGACAAGCACTGACACACAGTAACAAAGACATACACTGACACCCAGTAACACAGACACACACGGACACCAAGTAAAAAAGACGCAGAAATACACCAAGTAACACAGAAACCCACTGACACCCAGTAACACAGACACACACTGACACCAAGTAACACAGACATACACTGACACAAAGTAACAAAGACATACACTGACACCCAGTAACACAGACACACATGGACACCAAGTAACAAAGACACACACTTACACCAAGTAACACAGACACACACTGACACCCAGTAACACAGACACACACTTACACCAAGTGACACAGACATACACTGACACCAAGTAACAAAGACATACACTGAAACCCAGTGACACAGACACACACTTACACCAAGTAACACAGACATACACTGATACCCAGGAACACAGACACACACTTACACCAAGTAACACAGACACACATTTACACCAAGTAACAAAGACATACGCTTACACCAAGTAACACAGACATACACTGACACAAATTAACAAAGACATACACTGATACCCAGTAACAAAGACACACACTTACACCAAGTAACAAAACCATACACTGACACCCAGTAACACAGACATACACTGACACAAAGAAACAAAGACATACACTGATACCCAGTAACACAGACACACACTTATACCAAGTAACACAGACAGACACTGACACCAAGTCATAAAAACACACACTGACACCCAGCAGCAAAGACATACACTGACACCAATTCACAAAGACATACACTGATACCCAGGAACACAGACACACACTGACACCCAGTAACAAAGACATACACTGATACCAAGTCACAAAGACATACACTGATACCCAGTAACACAGACACACACTTACACCAAGTAACAAAGACATACACTGACACCCAGGAACACAGACACACACTTACACCAAGTAACAAAGACATACACTGACACCCAGTAAGACAGACACACATGGACACCAAGTAACAAAGACACACACTTACACCAAGTAACACAGACACACACTGATACCTAGTAACACAGACACACACTTACACCAAGTAACACAGACATACACTCACACCAAGTAACAAAGACATACACTGATACCCAGTAACACAGACACACACTTACGCCAAGTAACACAGACATACACTGATACCCAGGAACACAGACACACACTTCCACCTAGTAACACAGACACACACTTCCACCAAGTAACAAAGACATACGCTTCCACCAAGTAACACAGACATACACTGACACCAAGTAACAAAGACATACAATTACACCAAGTAACAAAGACACACACTTACACCAAGTAACACAGATATACACTGGCACCAAGTAACAAAGACATGCACTGACACCCAGTAACACAGACACACACGGACACCAAGTAACAAAGAAACAAACTTACACCAAGTAACACAGATACACACTGACACCCAGTTACACAGACACACACTTACACCAAGTAACACAGACATACACTGACACCAAGTAACAAAGACATACACTGATACCCAGTAACACAGACACACACTTACACCAAGTAACACAGACATACACTGACACAAATTAACAAATACATACACTGATACCCAGTAACAAAGACACACACTTACACCAAGTAACAAAACCATACACTGACACCCAGTAACACAGACATACACTGACACAAAGAAACAAAGACATACACTGATACCCAGTAACACAGACACACACTTATACCAAGTAACACAGACATACACTGACACCAAGTCATAAAAACACACACTGACACCCAGCAGCAAAGACATACACTGACACCAAGTCACAAAGACATACACTGATACCCAGGAACACAGACACACACTGACACCCAGTAACAAAGACATACACTGATACCAAGTCACAAAGACATACACTGATACCCAGTAACACAGACACACACTTACACCAAGTAACAAAGACATACACTGACACCCAGTAACACAGACACACACTTACACCAAGTAACAAAGACATACACTGACACCCAGTAAGACAGACACACATGGACACCAAGTAACAAAGACACACACTTACACCAAGTAACACAGACACACACTGATACCTAGTAACACAGACACACACTTACACCAAGTAACACAGACATACACTCACACCAAGTAACAAAGACATACACTGATACCCAGTAACACAGACACACACTTACGCCAAGTAACACAGACATACACTGATACCCAGGAACACAGACACACACTTCCACCTAGTAACACAGACACACACTTCCACCAAGTAACAAAGACATACGCTTCCACCAAGTAACACAGACATACACTGACACCAAGTAACAAAGACATACAATTACACCAAGTAACAAAGACACACACTTACACCAAGTAACACAGATATACACTGGCACCAAGTAACAAAGACATGCACTGACACCCAGTAACACAGACACACACGGACACCAAGTAACAAAGAAACAAACTTACACCAAGTAACACAGATACACACTGACACCCAGTTACACAGACACACACTTACACCAAGTAACACAGACATACACTGACACCAAGTAACAAAGACATACACTGATACCCAGTAACACAGACACACACTTACACCAAGTAACACAGACATACACTGACACCAAGTAACAAGGACATTCACTGATACCCAGGAACACAGACACACACTTACACCAAGTAACGCAGACATACACTGACACCAAGTAACAAAGACATGCACTGATACCCAGTAACACAGACACACACTGACAACCAGTTAGAAACACACACTGACCCCCAGTAACACAGACACAGGCTGACCCCCAGTAACACAGACATGCACTGACACCAAGTCACAAAGACACACACTGACACTCAGTAACAAAGACATACACTGACACCATGTCACAAAGACATACACTGATACCCAGGAACACAGACACACACTGACACCCAGTAACAAATACATACACTGATACCAAGTCACAATGACATGCACTGATACCCAGTAACACAGACACACACTTACACCAAGTAACAAAGACATACACTGACACCCAGTAACAAAGACATACACTGACACCCAGTAACACAGACACACATGGACACCAAGTAACAAAGACACACACTTACACCAAGTAACACAGACACATACTGACACCCAGTAACACAGACACACACTTACACCAAGTAACACAGACATACACTGACACCAAGTAACAAAGACATACACTGATACTCAGTAACACAGACACACACTTACACCAAGTAACACAGACAGACACTGATACCCAGTAACACAGACATACACTTACACCAAGTAACAAAGACATACACTGAAACCCAGTAACACAGACACACTGTTACACCAAGTACCAAAGAAAGATACTGATACCCAGTAACACAGACACACACTTACACCAAGTAAAAAAGACATACACTGACACCCAGTAACAAAGACATACACTGACACCCAGTAACACAGACACACACGGACACCAATTAACAAAGACACACACTTACACCAAGTAACACAGACACACACTGACACCAAGTAACAAAGACATACACTGATACCCAGGATTTCAGACACACACTTACACCAAGTAACACAGACACACACTTACACCAAGTAACAAAGACATACACTTACACCAAGTAACACAGACATACACTGACACCAAGTAACAAAGACACACACTTGCACCAAGTAACACAGATATACACTGGCTCCAAGTAACAAAGACATGCACTTACACCAAGTAACACAGACACACACGGACAACAATGAACAAAGACACACACTTACACCAAGTAACACAGACATACACTGACACCCAGTAACTCAGACACATACTTACACCAAGTCACAAAGACATACACTGATACCCAGTAACACAGACACACACTTATACCAAGTAACACAGACATACACTGTCACCCAGTAACACAGACGCACAATTACACCAAGTAACACAGACATACACTGACACCAAGGAACAAAGACATGCAATTACACCAAGGAACAAAGGCACACACTTACACCAAGTAACAAAGACAGACACTGATACCCAGTAACACAGACACAAACTTACACCAAGTAACAAAGACATACACTGACACTCAATAGCACAAAAAAACACACACTCACACCCAGTAGCACAGAGAAACACTAATAAACAGTAACAAAGACATACACTGACACCAAGTAACACAGACACACACTGACACCCAGTAACAAAGACATACACTGACTCCAAGTCCCAAAGACATACACTGATACCAAGTCACAAATACATACACTGATACCCAGTAACACAGACACAGACTTACACCAAGTAACAAAGACATACACTGACACTAAGTCACAAAGACACACACTGACACCCAGTAACAAAGACATACACTGACAGCAAGTAACAAAGAGATACACTTACACTAAGTATTTTGAGATACACTGACACCAAGTAACAAAGACATACACTTATACCCAGTAACACAGACACACACGGACACCAAGTAACACAGACATACACTGACACCCAGTAACACAGACGCACACTTACACCAAATAACAAAGACATGCACTGACACACAGTAACAAAGACATACACTGACACCAAGTAACACAGACACCCACTGACACCCAGTAATACAGACACACACTGACACCAAGTAACACAGACATACACTGACACAAAGTAACAAAGACATACACTGATACCCAGTAACACAGACACACACTTACACCAAGTAACACAGACATACACTGACACCAAGTCATAAAAACACACACTGACACCCAGCAGCAAAGACAAACACTGACACCAAGTCACAAAGACATACACTGATACCCAGGAACACAGACACACACTGACACCCAGTAACGAAGACATACACTGATACCAAGTCACAAAGACATACACTGATACCCAGTAACACAGACACACACTTACACCAAGTAACAAAGACATACACTGACACCCAGTAACACAGACACAAACTTACACCAAGTAACAAAGACATACACTGACACCCAGTAACACAGACACACATGGACACCAAGTAACAAAGACACACACTTACACCAAGTAACACAGACACACACTGACAACCAGTAACACAGACACACACTTACACCAAGTGACACAGACATACACTGACACCAAGTAACAAAGACATACACTGAAACCCAGTGACACAGACACACACTTACACCAAGTAACACAGACATACACTGATACCCAGGAACACAGACACACACTTACACCAAGTAACACAGACACACATTTACACCAAGTAACAAAGACATACGCTTACACCAAGTAACACAGACATACACTGACACAAATTAACAAAGACTTACACTGATACCCAGTAACAAAGACACACACTTACACCAAGTAACAAAACCATACACTGACACCCAGTAACACAGACATACACTGACACAAAGAAACAAAGACATACACTGATACCCAGTAACACAGACACACACTTATACCAAGTAACACAGACATACACTGACACCAAGTCATAAAAACACACACTGACACCCAGCAGCAAAGACATACACTGACACCAAGTCACAAAGACATACACTGATACCCAGGAACACAGACACACACTGACACCCAGTAACAAAGACATACACTGATACCAAGTCACAAAGACATACACTGATACCCAGCAACACAGACACACACTTACACCAAGTAACAAAGACATACACTGACACCCAGTAACACAGACACACACTTACACCAAGTAACAAAGACATACACTGACACCCAGTAAGACAGACACACATGGACACCAAGTAACAAAGACACACACTTACACCAAGTAACACAGACAGACACTGACACCTAGTAACACAGACACACACTTACACCAAGTAACACAGACATACACTGACACCAAGTAACAAAGACATACACTGATACCCAGTAACACAGACACACACTTACGCCAAGTAACACAGACATACACTGATACCCAGGAACACAGACACACACTTCCACCTAGTAACACAGACACACACTTCCACCAAGTAACAAAGACATCCGCTTCCACCAAGTAACACAGACATACAATGACACCAAGTAACAAAGACATACAATTACACCAAGTAACAAAGACGCACACTTACACCAAGTAACACAGATATACACTGGCACCAAGTAACAAAGACATGCACTGACACCCAGTAACACAGACACACACGGACACCAAGTAACAAAGAAACAAACTTACACCAAGTAACACAGATACACACTGACACCCAGTTACACAGACACACACTTACACCAAGTAACACAGACATACACTGACGCCAAGTAACAAAGACATACACTGATACCCAGTAACACAGACACACACTTACACCAAGTAACACAGACATACACTGACACCAAGTAACAAGGACATTCACTGATACCCAGGAACACAGACACACACTTACACCAAGTAACGCAGACATACACTGACACCAAGTAACAAAGACATGCACTGATACCCAGTAACACAGACACACACTGACACCCAGTTAGAAACACACACAGACCCCCAGTAACACAGACACACGCTGACCCCCAGTAACACAGACATGCACTGACACCAAGTCACAAAGACACACACTGACACCCAGTAACAAAGACATACACTGACACCATGTCACAAAGACATACACTGATACCCAGGAACACAGACACACACTGACACCCAGTAACAAATACATACACTGATACCAAGTCACAATGACATGCACTGATACCCAGTAACACAGACACACACTTACACCAAGTAACGAAGACATACACTGACACCCAGTAACACAGACACACACTTACACCAAGTAACAAAGACATACACTGACACCCAGTAACAAAGACATACACTGACACCCAGTAACACAGACACACATGGACACCAAGTAACAAAGACACACACTTACACCAAGTAACACAGACACATACTGACACCCAGTAACACAGACACACACTTACACCAAGTAACACAGACATACACTGACACCAAGTAACAAAGACATACACTGATACTCAGTAACACAGACACACACTTACACCAAGTAACACAGACATACACTGATACCCAGTAACAAAGACATACGCTTACACCAAGTAACACAGACATACACTTACACCAATTAACAAAGACAGACACTGAAACCCAGTAACACAGACACACTGTTACACCAAGTACCAAAGAAAGATACTGATACCCAGTAACACAGACACACACTTACACCAAGTAAAAAAGACATACACTGACACCCAGTAACAAAGACATACACTGACACCCAGTAACACAGACACACACGGACACCAAGTAACAAAGACACACACTTACACCAAGTAACACAGACACACACTGACACCAAGTAACAAAGACATACACTGATACCCAGGATTTCAGACACACACTTACACCAAGTAACACAGACACACACTTACACCAAGTAACAAAGACATACACTTACACCAAGTAACACAGACATACACTGACACCAAGTAACAAAGACACACACTTGCACCAAGTAACACAGATATACACTGGCACCAAGTAACAAAGACATGCACTTACACCAAGTAACACAGACACACACGGACAACAATGAACAAAGACACACACTTACACCAAGTAACACAGACACACACTGACACCCAGTAACTCAGACACATACTTACACCAAGTAACAAAGACATACACTGATACCCAGTAACACAGACACACACTTATACCAAGTAACACAGACATACACTGACACCCAGTAACACAGACGCACACTTACACCAAGTAACACAGACATACACTGACACCAAGTAACAAAGACATACAATGATACCCAGGAACACAGACACACACTTACACCAAGTAACACAGACACACACTTACTCAAGTAACAAAGACATACACTTACACCCAGTAACACAGGCATACACTGACACCAAGGAACAAAGACATGCAATTACACCAAGGAACAAAGGCACACACTTACACCAAGTAACAAAGACAGACACTGATACCCAGTAACACAGACACAAACTTACACCAAGTAACAAAGACATACACTGACACTCAATAGCACAAACAAACACACATTCACACCCAGTAGCACAGAGAAACACTAATAAACAGTAACAAAGACAAACACTGACACCAAGTAACACAGACACACACTGACACCCAGTAACACAGACATACACTGACTCCAAGTCCCAAAGACATACACTGATACCAAGTCACAAATACATACACTGATACCCAGTAACACAGACACAGACTTACACTAAGTAACAAAGACATACACTGACACCAAGTCACAAAGACACACACTGACACCCAGTAACAAAGACATACACTGACACCAAGTCACAAAGACATACACTGATACCCAGTAACACAGACACACACTTACACCAAGTAACACAGACATACCCTGACACCCAGTAACACAGACGCACACTTACACCAAATAACAAAGACATACACTGACACCCAGTAACAAAGACATACACTGACACCCAGTAACACAGACACACACGGACACCAAGTAAAAAAGACACAGACTTACACCAAGCAACACAGACACACACTGACACCCAGTAACACAGACACACACTGACACCAAGTAACATAGACATACACTGACACAAAGTAACAAAGACATACACTGATACCCAGTAACACAGACACACACTTACACCAAGTAACACAGACATACACTGACACCAAGTCATAAAAACACACACTGACACCCAGCAGCAAAGACAAACACTGACACCAAGTCACAAAGACATACACTGATACCCAGGAACACAGACACACACTGACACCCAGTAACGACGACATACACTGATACCAAGTCACAAAGACATACACTGATACCCAGTAACACAGACACACACTTACACCAAGTAACAAAGACAGACACTGACACCCAGTAACACAGACACAAACTTACACCAAGTAACAAAGACATACACTGACACCCAGTAACACAGACACACATGGACACCAAGTAACAAAGACACACACTAACACCAAGTAACACAGAAACACACACTGACACCCAGTAACACAGACACACACTTCCACCAAGTGACAAAGACATACACTGACACCAAGTAACAAAGACATACACTGAAACCCAGTAACACAGACACACACTTACACCTGGTAACACAGACATACACTGATACCCAGGAACACAGACACACACTTACACCAAGTAACACAGACACACATTTACACCAAGTAACAAAGACATACGCTTACACCAAGTAACACAGACATACACTGACACAAAGTAACAAAGACATACACTGATACCCAGTAACACAGACATACTCTTACACCAAGTAACAAAACCATACACTGACACCCAGTAACACAGACATACACTGACACAAAGTAACAAAGAAATACACTGATACCCAGTAACACAGACACACACTTACACCAAGTAACACAGACATACACTGACACCAAGTCATAAAAACACACACTGGAACCCAGCAGCAAAGACATACACTGACACCAAGTCACAAAGACATACACTGGTAACCAGGAACAAAGACACACACTGACACCCAGTAGCAAAGACATACACTGATACCAAGTCACAAAGACATACACTGATACCCAGTAACACAGACACACACTTACCCCAAGTAAAAAAGACATACACTGACACCCAGTAACACAGACACACACTTACACCAAGTAACAAAGACATACACTGACACCCAGTAAGACAGACACACATGGACACCAAGTAACAAAGACACACACTTACACCAAGTAACACAGACACACACTGACACCCAGTAACACAGACACAAACTTACACCAAGTAACACAGACATACACTGACACCAAGTAACAAAGACATACACTGATACCCAGTAACACAGACACACACTTGCACCAAGTAACACAGACATACACTGATACCCAGGAACACAGACACACACTTCCACCAAGGAACACAGACACACACTTACACCAAGTAACAAAGACATAGGCTTCCACCAAGTAACACAGACATACACTGACACAAAGTAACAAAGACATACACTGATACCCAGTAACACAGACACACACTTACACCAAGTAACACAGACAGACACTGACACCAAGTCATAAAAACACACACTGACACCCAGCAGCAAAGACATACACTGACACCAAGTCACAAAGACATACACTGGTACCCAGGAACAAAGACACACACTGACACCCAGTAGCAAAGACATACACTGATACCAAGTCACAAAGACATACACTGATACCCAGTAACACAGACACACACTTACCCCAAGTAAAAAAGACATACACTGACACCCAGTAACACAGACACACACTTACACCAAGTAACAAAGACATACACTGACACCCAGTAAGACAGACACACATGGACACCAAGTAACAAAGACACACACTTACACCAAGTAACACAGACACACACTGACACCCAGTAACACAGACACACACTTACACCAAGTAACACAGACATACACTGACACCAAGTAACAAAGACATACACTGATACCCAGTAACACAGACACACACTTACACCAAGTAACACAGTCATACACTGATACCCAGGAACACAGACACACACTTCCACCAAGTAACACAGACACACACTTACACCAAGTAACAAAGACATACGCTTCCACCAAGTAACACAGACATACACTGACACCAAGTAACAAAGACATAAAATTACACCAAGTAACAAAGACACACACTTACACCAAGTAACACAGATATACACTGGCACCAAGTAACAAAGACATGCACTGACACCCAGTAACACAGACACACACGGACACCAAGTAACAAAGACACAAACTTACACCAAGTAACACAGATACACACTGACACCCAGTTACACAGACACACACTTACACCAAGTAACACAGACATACACTGACACCAAGTAACAAAGACATTCACTGATACCCAGTAACACAGACACACACTTACACCAAGTAACACAGACATACACTGACACCAAGTAACAAGGACATTCACAGATACCCAGGAACACAGACACACACTTACACCAAGTAACGCAGACACACACGTACACCAAGTAACAAAGACATACACTTACACCAAGTAACACAGACATACACTGACACCAAGTAACAAAGACATGCACTGATACCCAGTAACACAGACACACACGGACACCCAGTTAGAAACACACACTGACCCACAGTAACACAGACACACGCTGACCCCCAGTAACACAGACATACACTGACACCACGTCACAAAGACACACACTGACACCCAGTAACAAAGACATACACTGACACCATGTCACAAAGACATACACTGATACCCAGGAACACAGACACACACTGACACCCAATAACAAAGACATACACTGATACCAAGTCACAATGACATGCACTGATACCCAGTAACACAGACACACACTTACACCAAGTAACAAAGACATACACTGGCACCCAGTAACACAGACACACACTTACACCAAGTAACAAAGACATACACTGACACCCAGTAACAAAGACATACACTGACACCCAGTAACACAGACACACATGGACACAAAGTAACAAAGACACACACTTACACCAAGTAACACAGACACATACTGACACCCAGTAACACAGACACACAATTACACCAAGTAACACAGACTTACACTGACACCAAGTAACAAAGACATACACTGATACCCAGTAACACAGACACACACTTACACCAAGTAACACAGACATACACTGATACCCAGTAACAAAGACATACGCTGACACCAAGTAACACAGACATAAACTTACACCAAGTAACAAAGACATACACTGAAACCCAGTAACACAGACACACTGTTACACCAAGTACCAAAGAAAGACACTGATACCCAGTAACACAGACACACACTTACACCAAGTAAAAAAGACATACACTGACACCCAGTAACAAAGACATACACTGACACCCAGTAACACAGACATACACTGACACCAAGTAACAAAGGCATACAATTACACAAAGTAACAAAGACACAAACTTACACCAAGTAACACAGATATACACTGGCACCAAGTAACAAAGACATGCACTTACACCAAGTAACACAGACACACACGGACAACAATGAACAAAGACACACACGTACACCAAGTAACACAGACACACACTGACACCCAGTAACTCAGACACATACTTACACCAAGTAACAAAGACACACACTGACACCCAGTAACAAAGACATACACTGACACCAAGTCACAAAGACATACACTGATACCCAGTAACACAGACACACACTTACACCAAGTAACACATATCTACACTGACACCCAGTAACACAGACGCACACTTACACCAAGTAACACAGACATACACTGACACCAAGTAACAAAGACATACAATGATATGCAGGAACACAGACACACACTTACACCAAGTAACATAGACACACACTTACACCAAGTAACAAAGACATACACTGACACCCAGTAACACAGGCATACAATGACACCAAGTCACAAAGACATGCAATTACACCAAGGAACAAAGACTCAAACTTACACCAAGTAACAAAGACATACACTGACACTCAGTAGCACAAACAAACACACACTGACACCCAGTAACACAGAAAAACAGTAATAAACAGTAACAAAGACATACACTGACACCAAGTAACACAGACATCCACTGACACCAAGTAACAAAGACATACACTGATACCCAGTAACACAGACACACACTTACACCAAGTAACACAGACATACACTGATACCAAGGAACACAGACACACACTTCCACCAAGTAACACAGACACACACTTACACCAAGTAACAAAGACATACGCTTCCACCAAGTAACACAGACATACACTGACACCAAGTAACAAAGACATACAATTACACCAAGTAACAAAGACACACACTTACACCAAGTAACACAGATATACACTGGCACCAAGTAACAAAGACATGCACTGACACCCAGTAACACAGACACACACGGACACCATGTAACAAAGACACAAACTTACACCAAGTAACACAGATACACACTGACACCCAGTTACACAGACACACACTTACACCAAGTAACACAGACATACACTGACACCAAGTAACAAAGACATTCACTGATACCCAGTAACACAGACACACACTTACACCAAGTAACACAGACATACACTGACACCAAGTAACAAGGACATTCACTGATATCCAGGAACACAGACACACACTTACACCAAGTAACGCAGACACACACGTACACCAAGTAACAAAGACATACACTTACACCAAGTAACACAGACATACACTGACACCAAGTAACAAAGACATGCACTGATACCCAGTAACACAGACACACACGGACACCCAGTTAGAAACACACACTGACCCACAGTAACACAGACACACGCTGACCCCCAGTAACACAGACATACACTGACACCAAGTCACAAAGACACACACTGACACCCAGTAACAAAGACATACACTGATACCAAGTCACAATGACATGCACTGATATCCAGTAACACAGACACACACTTACACCAAGTAACAAAGACATACACTGACACCCAGTAACACAGACACACACTTACACCAAGTAACAAAGACATACACTGACACCCAGTAACAAAGACATACACTGACACCCAGTAACACAGACACACATGGACACCAAGTAACAAAGACACACACTTACACCAAGTAACACAGACACATACTGACACCCAGTAACACAGACACACACTTACACCAAGTAACACAGACTTACACTGACACCAAGTAACAAAGACATACACTGATACCCAGTAACACAGACACACACTTACACCAAGTAACACAGAAACACACACGGACAACAATGAACAAAGACACACTCTTACACCAAGTAACACAGACACACACTGACACCCAGTAACTCAGACACCTACTTACACCAAGTAACAAAGACACACACTGACACCCAGTAACAAAGACATACACTGACACCAAGTCACAAAGACATACACTGATACCCAGTAACACAGACACACACTTACACCAAGTAACAAAGATCTACACTGACAACCAGTAACACAGACGCACACTTACACCAAGTAACACAGACATACACTGACACCAAGTAACAAAGACATACAATGATACCCAGGAACACAGACACACACTTACACCAAGTAACACAGACACACACTTACACCAAGTAACAAAGACATACACTGACACCCAGTAACACAGGCATACAATGACACCAAGTCACAAAGACATGCAATTACACCAAGGAACAAAGACACACACTTACACCAAGTAACACAGACATACACTGACACCAAGTAACAAAGACATACACTGTTACCCAGTAACACAGACACACACTTACACCAAGTAACAAAGACATACACTGATACCAAGTAACACAGACACACACTTACACCAAGTAACACAGACATACACTGACACCAAGTAACAAAGACATACAATGATACCCAGGAACACAGACACACACTTACACCAAGTAACACAGACACACACTTACACCAAGTAACAAAGACAGACACTGATACCCAGTAACACCGACACAAACTTACACCAAGTAACAAAGACATACACTGACACTCAGTAGCACAAACAAACACACACTGACACCCTGTAACACAGAGAAACACTAATAAACAGTAACAAAGACATACACTGCCACCAAGTAACACAGACAGACACTGACACCAAGTAACAAAGACATACAATTACACCAAGTAACAAAGACACACACTTACACCAAGTAACACAGGTATACACCGGCACCAAGTAACACAGACACACACTTACACCAAGTAACAAAGACATACACTTACACCAAGTAACACAGACATGCACTGACACCAAGTAACAAAGACATACAATTACACCAAGTAACAAAGACATACACTTACACCAAGTAACACAGATATACACTGGCACCAAGTAACAAAGACATGCACTTACACCAAGTAACACAGACACACACGGACACCAAGTGACAAAGACACACACTTACACCAAGTAACACAGACACACAGTGACACCCAGTGACACAGACACATACTTACACCAAGTAACAAAGAAACACACACACACCCAGTAACAAAGACATACACTGACACCAAGTCACAAAGACATACACTGATACCCAGTAACACAGACACACATTTACACCAAGTAACACAGACATGCACTGACACCCAGTAACACAGACGCACACTTACACCAAGTAACACAGACATACACTGACACCAAGTAACAAAGACATACAATGATACCCAGGAACACAGACACACACTTACACCAAGTAACACAGACACACACTTACACCAAGTAACAAAGACATACACTTACACCCAGTAACACAGGCATACACTGACACCAAGGAACAAAGACATGCAATTACACCAAGGAACAAAGACACACACTTACACCAAGTAACAAAGACAGACACTGATACCCAGTAAAACAGACACAAACTTACACCAAGTAACAAAGACATACACTGACACTCAATAGCACAAACAAACACACACTGACACCCAGTAACACAGAGAAACACTAATAAACAGTAACAAAGACATACACTGACACCAAGTAACACAGACACACACTGACACCCAGTAACAAAGACATACACTGATACCAAGTCACAAAGACATACACTGATCCCCAGTAACACAGACACACACTTACACCAAGTAACAAAGACATACACTGACACCCAGTAACACAGACACACACTTACACCAAGTAACAAAGACATACACTGACACCCAGCAACACAGACACACATGGACACCAAGTAACAAAGACACACACTTACACCAAGTAACACAGACACACACTGACACCCAGTAACACAGACACACACTTACGCCAAGTAACACAGACATACACTGACACCAAGTAACAAAGACATACACTGATACCCTGTAACACAGACACACACTTACACCAAGTAACACAGACATACACTGATACCCAGGAACACAGACACACACTTCCACCAAGTTACACGGACACACACTTACACCAAGTAACAAAGACATACGCTTCCACCAAGTAGCACAGACATACACTGACACCAAGTAACAAGGACATACACTGATACCCAGTAACACAGACACACACTGACACCCAGTCAGAAACAAACACTGACCCCCAGTAACACAGACACACGCTGACCCCCAGTAACACAGACATACACTGACACCAAGTCACAAAGACACACACTGACACCCAGTAACAAAGACATACACTGACACCATGTCACAAGACATACACTGATACCCAGTAACACAGACACACATTGACACCCAGTAACAAAGACATACACTGATACCAAGTCACAATGACATACACTGATACCCAGTAGCAAAGACACACACTGACACCCAGAAACAAAGACATACACTGATACCAAGTCACAAAGACATACACTGATACCCGGTAACACAGACACACACTGACACCAAGTAACAAAGACATGCACTGACAACAAGTAACAAAGACATACACTTACACCAAGTAACAAAGACACACACTTACACCAAGTAACACAGACATACACTGACACCAAGTAACAAAGACATACACTACACCAAGTAACAAAGACATACACTTACACCAAGTAACAAAGACAGACAATTACACCAAGTAACAAAGACAAACACTTACACAAAGTATTTTGACATACACTGACACCAAGTAATAAAGACATACACTGATACCCAGTAACACAGACACACACTTTCACCAAGTAACAAAGACTTACACTGACACTAAGTCACAAAGACACACACTGACACCCAGTAACAAAGACAGACACTGACACCAAGTCACAAAGACATACACTGATACCCAGTAACAAAGACACACACTTACAGCAAGTAACAATGAAAGACACTGATACCCAGTAACACAGACACACACGGACACCAAGTAACAAAGACACGCACTTACACCAAGTAACACAGGCACACACTGACACCCAGTAACACAGACACACACACATACACCAAGTAACACAGACAGACACTGACACCAAATAACAAATACATACAATGATACCCAGGAACACAGACACACACTTACACCAAGTAACAAAGACATACAATGATACCAGGCAACACAGACACACACTTGCACCAAGTAACACAGACACACACTTACACCAAGTAACAAAGACATACACTTACACCAAGTAACAAAGACAGACAATTACACCAAGTAACAAAGACAAACACTTACACAAAGTGTTTTGACATAGTCTGACACCAAGTAATAAAGACATCCACTGATACCCAGTAACACAGACACACACTTTCACCAAGTAACAAAGACTTACACTGACACTAAGTCACAAAGACACACACTGACACCCAGTAACAAAGACAGACACTGACACCAAGTCACAAAGACATACACTGATACCCAGTAACAAAGACACACATTTACAGCAAGTAACAATGAAAGACACTGATACCCAGTAACACAGACACACACGGACACCAAGTAACAAAGACACGCACTTACACCAAGTAACACAGGCACACACTGACACCCAGTAACACAGACACACACACATACACCAAGTAACACAGACAGACACTGACACCAAATAACAAATACATACAATGATACCCAGGAACACAGACACACACTTACACCAAGTAACACAGACATACACTGACACCAAGTAACAAAGACATACAATGATACCAGGCAACACAGACACACACTTGCACCAAGTAACACAGACACACACTTACACCAAGTAACAAAGACATACACTTACACCAAGTAACACAGACACAAACTTACACCAAGTAACAAAGAGATACACTGATACCCAGTAACACAGACACAAACCTACACCAAGTAACAAAGACACACACTGACACTCAGTAACAATAACAAACACACACTGACACCCAGTAACAAAGACATACACTGACACCAAGTCACAAAGACATGCACTGATACCCAGTAACACAGACACATAAAAACATCAAGTAACAAAGACATACAATTACACCAAGTAACAAAGAAACACACTTACACCAAGTAACACAGACACACACGTACACCAAGTAACAAAGACATACACTTACACCAAGTAACACAGACATACACTGACACCAAGCAACAAAGAGATGCACTGATAACCAGTTACACAGACACACACTGACACCCAGTTAGAAACACACACTGACCCCCAGTAACACAGACACACGCTGACCCCCAGTAACACATACATACACTGACACCAAGTCACAAAGACACACACTGACACCCAGTAACAAAGACATACACTGACACCATGTCACAAAGACATACACTGATACCCAGGAACACAGACACACACTGACACCCAGTAACAAAGACATACACGACACCAAGTCACAATGACATGCACTGATACCCAATAACACAGAAACACACTGACACCCAGTAACAAAGACATACACTGATAACAAGTCACAAAGACATACACTGATACCCAATAACACAGAAACACACTGACACCCAGTAACAAAGACATACACTGACACCAAGTCACAAAGACACACACTGACACCCAGTAACAAAGACATGCACTGATACCAAGTCACAAAGACATACAGTGATACCCAGTAACACAGACACACACTGACACCCGGTAACAAAGACATACCCTGATACCAAGTCACAAAGACATACACTGATACCCGGTAACACAGACACACACTGACACCAAGTAACAAAGACATGCACTGACACCAAGTAACAAAGACATACACTTACACCAAGCAACAAAGACACACACTTACACCAAGTAACACTGACATACACTGACACCAAGTAACAAAGACATACACTACACCAAGTAACAAAGACATACACTTACACCAAGTAACAAAGACAGACAATTACACCAAGTAACAAAGACAAACACTTACACAAAGTATTTTGACATACACTGACACCAAGTAATAAAGATATACACTGATACCCAGTAACACAGACACACAGTTGCACCAAGTAACAAAGACTGACACTGACACTAAGTCACAAAGACACACACTGACACCCAGTAACAAAGACAGACACTGACACCAAGTCACAAAGACATACACTGATACCCAGTAACACAGACACACACTTACACCAAGTAACAAAGACACACACTGACACCCAGTAACAAAGACATAAACTGACAACATGTCACAAAGACATACACTGATACCAAGTCACAAAGACATACACTGATACCCAGTAGCACAGACACACACTTACAACAAGTAACAAAGACACACACTGACACCCAGTAACAAAGACATAAACTGACAACAAGTCACAAAGACATACACTGATACCAAGTCACAAAGACATACACTGACACCAAGTCACAAAGACACACACTGACTCCCAGTAACAAAGACATACACTGACACCAAGTCACAAAGACATACACTGATAACCAGTAACACAGACAAACTCTTACTCCAAGTAACACAGACATATACTGGCAACAAGAAACAAAGACATACACTGATACCCAGTAACACAGACACACACGTACACCAAGTAACACAGACACACACTGACACCCAGTAACACAGACACACACTTACACCAAGTAACACAGACAAACACTGACACCAAGTAACAAAGACATACACTGATACCCGGTAACACAGACACACACTTACACCAAGTAACACAGACATACACTGATACCCAGGAACACAGACACACACTTACACAAAGTAACAGAGACACATACTTACACCAAGTAACAAAGACACACACTTACACCAAGTAACACAGACATACACTGACACCAAGTTACAAAGACACACACTGACACCCAGCAGCAAAGACGTACACTGACACCAAGTCACAAAGACATACACTGATACCCAGTAACACAGACACACACAGACACCCAGTAGCAAAGACTTACACTGATATCAAGTCACAAGAAACATACACTGATGCCCAGTAACACAGACAGACGCTAACACCCAGTCTCAAAGACATACACTGATACTCAGTAACACAGACACACACCGACACACAGTAACAAAGCCATACACTGATACCAAGTCACAAAGACATACACTGATACCCAGTAACACAGACACACACTGACACCAAGTAACACAGACATACACTGACACCAAGTAACAAAGACATACACTGATACCCAGTAACACAGACACACACTTACACCAAGTAACACAGACATACACTGACACCAAGTAACAAATACATACACTGACACCAAGTTACAAAGACATACACTTACACCAAGTAACAAAGACAGACAATTACACCAAGTAACAAAGACAGAAAATAACACCAAGTAACAAAGACATACACTTACACCAAGTATTTTGACATACACTGACACCCAGTAACAAAGACATACACTGACACCAAGTCACAAAGACACACACTGACACCCAGCAACAAAGACATGCACTGATACCAAGTCACAAAGACATACAGTGATACCCAGTAACACAGACACACACTGACACCCGGTAACAAAGACATACCCTGATACCAAGTCACAAAGACATACACTGATACCCGGTAACACAGACACACACTGACACCAAGTAACAAAGACATGCACTGACACCAAGTAACAAAGACATACACTTACACCAAGCAACAAAGACACACACTTACACCAAGTAACACTGACATACACTGACACCAAGTAACAAAGACATACACTACACCAAGTAACAAAGACATACACTTACACCAAGTAACAAAGACAGACAATTACACCAAGTAACAAAGACAAACACTTACACAAAGTATTTTGACATACACTGACACCAAGTAATAAAGATATACACTGATACCCAGTAACACAGACACACAGTTGCACCAAGTAACAAAGACTGACACTGACACTAAGTCACAAAGACACACACTGACACCCAGTAACAAAGACAGACACTGACACCAAGTCACAAAGACATACACTGATACCCAGTAACACAGACACACACTTACACCAAGTAACAAAGACACACACTGACACCCAGTAACAAAGACATAAACTGACAACAAGTCACAAAGACATACACTGATACCAAGTCACAAAGACATACACTGATACCCAGTAGCACAGACACACACTTACAACAAGTAACAAAGACACACACTGACACCCAGTAACAAAGACATAAACTGACAACAAGTCACAAAGACATACACTGATACCAAGTCACAAAGACATACACTGACACCAAGTCACAAAGACACACACTGACTCCCAGTAACAAAGACATACACTGACACCAAGTCACAAAGACATACACTGATAACCAGTAACACAGACAAACTCTTACTCCAAGTAACACAGACATACACTGGCAACAAGAAACAAAGACATACACTGATACCCAGTAACACAGACACACACGTACACCAAGTAACACAGACACACACTGACACCCAGTAACACAGACACACACTTACACCAAGTAACACAGACAAACACTGACACCAAGTAACAAAGACATACACTGATCCCCGGTAACACAGACACACACTTACACCAAGTAACACAGACATACACTGATACCCAGGAACACAGACACACACTTACACAAAGTAACAGAGACACATACTTACACCAAGTAACAAAGACACACACTTACACCAAGTAACACAGACATACACTGACACCAAGTTACAAAGACACACACTGGCACCCAGCAGCAAAGACGTACACTGACACCAAGTCACAAAGACATACACTGATACCCAGTAACACAGACACACACAGACACCCAGTAGCAAAGACTTACACTGATATCAAGTCACAAGAAACATACACTGATGCCCAGTAACACAGACAGACGCTAACACCCAGTCTCAAAGACATACACTGATACTCAGTAACACAGACACACACCGACACACAGTAACAAAGCCATACACTGATACCAAGTCACAAAGACATACACTGATACCCAGTAACACAGACACACACTTACACCAAGTAACAAAGATCTACACTGACAACCAGTAACACAGACGCACACTTACACCAAGTAACACAGACATACACTGACACCAAGTAACAAAGACATACAATGATACCCAGGAACACAGACACACACTTACACCAAGTAACACAGACACACACTTACACCAAGTAACAAAGACATACACTGACACCCAGTAACACAGGCATACAATGACACCAAGTCACAAAGACATGCAATTACACCAAGGAACAAAGACACACACTTACACCAAGTAACACAGACATACACTGACACCAAGTAACAAAGACATACACTGTTACCCAGTAACACAGACACACACTTACACCAAGTAACAAAGACATACACTGATACCAAGTAACACAGACACACACTTACACCAAGTAACACAGACATACACTGACACCAAGTAACAAAGACATACAATGATACCCAGGAACACAGACACACACTTACACCAAGTAACACAGACACACACTTACACCAAGTAACAAAGACAGACACTGATACCCAGTAACACCGACACAAACTTACACCAAGTAACAAAGACATACACTGACACTCAGTAGCACAAACAAACACACACTGACACCCTGTAACACAGAGAAACACTAATAAACAGTAACAAAGACATACACTGCCACCAGGTAACACAGACAGACACTGACACCAAGTAACAAAGACATACAATTACACCAAGTAACAAAGACACACACTTACACCAAGTAACACAGGTATACACTGGCACCAAGTAACACAGACACACACTTACACATAGTAACAAAGACATACACTTACACCAAGTAACACAGACATGCACTGACACCAAGTAGCAAAGACATACAATTACACCAAGTAACAAAGACATACACTTACACCAAGTAACACAGATATACACTGGCACCAAGTAACAAAGACATGCACTTACACCAAGTAACACAGACACACACGGACACCAAGTGACAAAGACACACACTTACACCAAGTAACACAGACACACAGTGACACCCAGTGACACAGACACATACTTACACCAAGTAACAAAGAAACACACACACACCCAGTAACAAAGACATACACTGACACCAAGTCACAAAGACATACACTGATACCCAGTAACACAGACACACATTTACACCAAGTAACACAGACATGCACTGACACCCAGTAACACAGACGCACACTTACACCAAGTAACACAGACATACACTGACACCAAGTAACAAAGACATACAATGATACCCAGGAACACAGACACACACTTACACCAAGTAACACAGACACACACTTACACCAAGTAACAAAGACATACACTTACACCCAGTAACACAGGCATACACTGACACCAAGGAACAAAGACATGCAATTACACCAAGGAACAAAGACACACACTTACACCAAGTAACAAAGACAGACACTGATACCCAGTAAAACAGACACAAACTTACACCAAGTAACAAAGACATACACTGACACTCAATAGCACAAACAAACACACACTGACACCCAGTAACACAGAGAAACACTAATAAACAGTAACAAAGACATACACTGACACCAAGTAACACAGACACACACTGACACCCAGTAACAAAGACATACACTGATACCAAGTCACAAAGACATACACTGATCCCCAGTAACACAGACACACACTTACACCAAGTAACAAAGACATACACTGACACCCAGTAACACAGACACACACTTACACCAAGTAACAAAGACATACACTGACACCCAGCAACACAGACACACATGGACACCAAGTAACAAAGACACACACTTACACCAAGTAACACAGACACACACTGACACCCAGTAACACAGACACACACTTACGCCAAGTAACACAGACATACACTGACACCAAGTAACAAAGACATACACTGATACCCTGTAACACAGACACACACTTACACCAAGTAACACAGACATACACTGATACCCAGGAACACAGACACACACTTCCACCAAGTTACACGGACACACACTTACACCAAGTAACAAAGACATACGCTTCCACCAAGTAGCACAGACATACACTGACACCAAGTAACAAGGACATACACTGATACCCAGTAACACAGACACACACTGACACCCAGTCAGAAACAAACACTGACCCCCAGTAACACAGACACACGCTGACCCCCAGTAACACAGACATACACTGACACCAAGTCACAAAGACACACACTGACACCCAGTAACAAAGACATACACTGACACCATGTCACAAGACATACACTGATACCCAGTAACACAGACACACATTGACACCCAGTAACAAAGACATACACTGATACCAAGTCACAATGACATACACTGATACCCAGTAGCAAAGACACACACTGACACCCAGTAACAAAGACATACACTGATACCAAGTCACAAAGACATACACTGATACCCGGTAACACAGACACACACTGACACCAAGTAACAAAGACATGCACTGACAACAAGTAACAAAGACATACACTTACACCAAGTAACAAAGACACACACTTACACCAAGTAACACAGACATACACTGACACCAAGTAACAAAGACATACACTACACCAAGTAACAAAGACATACACTTACACCAAGTAACAAAGACAGACAATTACACCAAGTAACAAAGACAAACACTTACACAAAGTATTTTGACATACACTGACACCAAGTAATAAAGACATACACTGATACCCAGTAACACAGACACACACTTTCACCAAGTAACAAAGACTTACACTGACACTAAGTCACAAAGACACACACTGACACCCAGTAACAAAGACAGACACTGACACCAAGTCACAAAGACATACACTGATACCCAGTAACAAAGACACACACTTACAGCAAGTAACAATGAAAGACACTGATACCCAGTAACACAGACACACACGGACACCAAGTAACAAAGACACGCACTTACACCAAGTAACACAGGCACACACTGACACCCAGTAACACAGACACACACAAATACACCAAGTAACACAGACAGACACTGACACCAAATAACAAATACATACAATGATACCCAGGAACACAGACACACACTTACACCAAGTAACAAAGACATACAATGATACCAGGCAACACAGACACACACTTGCACCAAGTAACACAGACACACACTTACACCAAGTAACAAAGACATACACTTACACCAAGTAACAAAGACAGACAATTACACCAAGTAACAAAGACAAACACTTACACAAAGTATTTTGACATACTCTGACACCAAGTAATAAAGACATACACTGATACCCAGTAACACAGACACACACTTTCACCAAGTAACAAAGACTTACACTGACACTAAGTCACAAAGACACACACTGACACCCAGTAACAAAGACAGACACTGACACCAAGTCACAAAGACATACACTGATACCCAGTAACACAGGCACACACTGACACCCAGTAACACAGACACACACACATACACCAAGTAACACAGACAGACACTGACACCAAATAACAAATACATACAATGATACCCAGGAACACAGACACACACTTACACCAAGTAACACAGACATACACTGACACCAAGTAACAAAGACATACAATGATACCAGGCAACACAGACACACACTTGCACCAAGTAACACAGACACACACTTACACCAAGTAACAAAGACATACACTTACACGAAGTAACACAGACACAAACTTACACCAAGTAACAAAGAGATACACTGATACCCAGTAACACAGACACAAACCTCCACCAAGTAACAAAGACACACACTGACACTCAGTAACAATAACAAACACACACTGACACCCAGTAACAAAGACATACACTGACACCAAGTCACAAAGACATGCACTGATACCCAGTAACACAGACACATAAAAACATCAAGTAACAAAGACATACAATTACACCAAGTAACAAAGAAACACACTTACACCAAGTAACACAGACACACACGTACACCAAGTAACAAAGACATACACTTACACCAAGTAACACAGACATACACTGACACCAAGCAACAAAGAGATGCACTGATAACCAGTTACACAGACACACACTGACACCCAGTTAGAAACACACACTGACCCCCAGTAACACAGACACACGCTGACCCCCAGTAACACATACATACACTGACACCAAGTCACAAAGACACACACTGACACCCAGTAACAAAGACATACACTGACACCATGTCACAAAGACATACACTGATACCCAGGAACACAGACACACACTGACACCCAGTAACAAAGACATACACGACACCAAGTCACAATGACATACACTGATACCCAATAACACAGAAACACACTGACACCCAGTAACAAAGACATACACTGATAACAAGTCACAAAGACATACACTGATACCCAATAACACAGAAACACACTGACACCCAGTAACAAAGACATACACTGACACCAAGTCACAAAGACACACACTGACACCCAGTAACAAAGACATGCACTGATACCAAGTCACAAAGACATACAGTGATACCCAGTAACACAGACACACACTGACACCCGGTAACAAAGACATACCCTGATACCAAGTCACAAAGACATACACTGATACCCGGTAACACAGACACACAATGACACCAAGTAACAAAGACATGCAGTGACACCAAGTAACAAAGACAGACAATTACACCAAGTAACAAAGACAAACACTTACACAAAGTATTTTGACATACACTGACACCAAGTAATAAAGATATACACTGATACCCAGTAACACAGACACACAGTTGCACCAAGTAACAAAGACTGACACTGACACTAAGTCACAAAGACACACACTGACACCCAGTAACAAAGACAGACACTGACACCAAGTCACAAAGACATACACTGATACCCAGTAACACAGACACACACTTACACCAAGTAACAAAGACACACACTGACACCCAGTAACAAAGACATAAACTGACAACAAGTCACAAAGACATACACTGATACCAAGTCACAAAGACATACACTGATACCCAGTAGCACAGACACACACTTACAACAAGTAACAAAGACACACACTGACACCCAGTAACAAAGACATAAACTGACAACAAGTCACAAAGACATACACTGATACCAAGTCACAATGACATACACTGACACCAAGTCACAAAGACACACACTGACTCCCAGTAACAAAGACATACACTGACACCAAGTCACAAAGACATACACTGATAACCAGTAACACAGACAAACTCTTACTCCAAGTAACACAGACATACACTGGCAACAAGAAACAAAGACATACACTGATACCCAGTAACACAGACACACACGTACACCAAGTAACACAGACACACACTGACACCCAGTAACACAGACACACACTTACACCAAGTAACACAGACAAACACTGACACCAAGTAACAAAGACATACTCTGATCCCCGGTAACACAGACACACACTTACACCAAGTAACACAGACATACACTGATACCCAGGAACACAGACACACACTTACACAAAGTAACAGAGACACATACTTACACCAAGTAACAAAGACACACACTTACACCAAGTAACACAGACATACACTGACACCAAGTTACAAAGACACACACTGACACCCAGCAGCAAAGACGTACACTGACACCAAGTCACAAAGACATACACTGATACCCAGTAACACAGACACACACAGACACCCAGTAGCAAAGACTTACACTGATATCAAGTCACAAGAAACATACACTGATGCCCAGTAACACAGACAGACGCTAACACCCAGTCTCAAAGACATACACTGATACTCAGTAACACAGACACACACCGACACACAGTAACAAAGCCATACACTGATACCAAGTCACAAAGACATACACTGATACCCAGTAACACAGACACACACTTACACCAAGTAACAAAGATCTACACTGACAACCAGTAACACAGACGCACACTTACACCAAGTAACACAGACATACACTGACACCAAGTAACAAAGACATACAATGATACCCAGGAACACAGACACACACATACACCAAGTAACACAGACAGACACTGACACCAAATAACAAATACATACAATGATACCCAGGAACACAGACACACACTTACACCAAGTAACACAGACATACACTGACACCAAGTAACAAAGACATACAATGATACCAGGCAACACAGACACACACTTGCACCAAGTAACACAGACACACACTTACACCAAGTAACAAAGACATACACTTACACGAAGTAACACAGACACAAACTTACACCAAGTAACAAAGAGATACACTGATACCCAGTAACACAGACACAAACCTCCACCAAGTAACAAAGACACACACTGACACTCAGTAACAATAACAAACACACACTGACACCCAGTAACAAAGACATACACTGACACCAAGTCACAAAGACATGCACTGATACCCAGTAACACAGACACATAAAAACATCAAGTAACAAAGACATACAATTACACCAAGTAACAAAGAAACACACTTACACCAAGTAACACAGACACACACGTACACCAAGTAACAAAGACATACACTTACACCAAGTAACACAGACATACACTGACACCAAGCAACAAAGAGATGCACTGATAACCAGTTACACAGACACACACTGACACCCAGTTAGAAACACACACTGACCCCCAGTAACACAGACACACGCTGACCCCCAGTAACACATACATACACTGACACCAAGTCACAAAGACACACACTGACACCCAGTAACAAAGACATACACTGACACCATGTCACAAAGACATACACTGATACCCAGGAACACAGACACACACTGACACCCAGTAACAAAGACATACACGACACCAAGTCACAATGACATACACTGATACCCAATAACACAGAAACACACTGACACCCAGTAACAAAGACATACACTGATAACAAGTCACAAAGACATACACTGATACCCAATAACACAGAAACACACTGACACCCAGTAACAAAGACATACACTGACACCAAGTCACAAAGACACACACTGACACCCAGTAACAAAGACATGCACTGATACCAAGTCACAAAGACATACAGTGATACCCAGTAACACAGACACACACTGACACCCGGTAACAAAGACATACCCTGATACCAAGTCACAAAGACATACACTGATACCCGGTAACACAGACACACAATGACACCAAGTAACAAAGACATGCAGTGACACCAAGTAACAAAGACAGACAATTACACCAAGTAACAAAGACAAACACTTACACAAAGTATTTTGACATACACTGACACCAAGTAATAAAGATATACACTGATACCCAGTAACACAGACACACAGTTGCACCAAGTAACAAAGACTGACACTGACACTAAGTCACAAAGACACACACTGACACCCAGTAACAAAGACAGACACTGACACCAAGTCACAAAGACATACACTGATACCCAGTAACACAGACACACACTTACACCAAGTAACAAAGACACACACTGACACCCAGTAACAAAGACATAAACTGACAACAAGTCACAAAGACATACACTGATACCAAGTCACAATGACATACACTGACACCAAGTCACAAAGACACACACTGACTCCCAGTAACAAAGACATACACTGACACCAAGTCACAAAGACATACACTGATAACCAGTAACACAGACAAACTCTTACTCCAAGTAACACAGACATACACTGGCAACAAGAAACAAAGACATACACTGATACCCAGTAACACAGACACACACGTACACCAAGTAACACAGACACACACTGACACCCAGTAACACAGACACACACTTACACCAAGTAACACAGACAAACACTGACACCAAGTAACAAAGACATACTCTGATCCCCGGTAACACAGACACACACTTACACCAAGTAACACAGACATACACTGATACCCAGGAACACAGACACACACTTCCACAAAGTAACAGAGACACATACTTACACCAAGTAACAAAGACACACACTTACACCAAGTAACACAGACATACACTGACACCAAGTTACAAAGACACACACTGACACCCAGCAGCAAAGACGTACACTGACACCAAGTCACAAAGACATACACTGATACCCAGTAACACAGACACACACAGACACCCAGTAGCAAAGACTTACACTGATATCAAGTCACAAGAAACATACACTGATGCCCAGTAACACAGACAGACGCTAACACCCAGTCTCAAAGACATACACTGATACTCAGTAACACAGACACACACCGACACACAGTAACAAAGCCATACACTGATACCAAGTCACAAAGACATACACTGATACCCAGTAACACAGACACACACTTACACCAAGTAACAAAGATCTACACTGACAACCAGTAACACAGACGCACACTTACACCAAGTAACACAGACATACACTGACACCAAGTAACAAAGACATACAATGATACCCAGGAACACAGACACACACTTACACCAAGTAACACAGACACACACTTACACCAAGTAACAAAGACATACACTGACACCCAGTAACACAGGCATACAATGACACCAAGTCACAAAGACATGCAATTACACCAAGGAACAAAGACACACACTTACACCAAGTAACACAGACATACACTGACACCAAGTAACAAAGACATACACTGTTACCCAGTAACACAGACACACACTTACACCAAGTAACAAAGACATACACTGATACCAAGTAACACAGACACACACTTACACCAAGTAACACAGACATACACTGACACCAAGTAACAAAGACATACAATGATACCCAGGAACACAGACACACACTTACACCAAGTAACACAGACACACACTTACACCAAGTAACAAAGACAGACACTGATACCCAGTAACACCGACACAAACTTACACCAAGTAACAAAGACATACACTGACACTCAGTAGCACAAACAAACACACACTGACACCCTGTAACACAGAGAAACACTAATAAACAGTAACAAAGACATACACTGCCACCAAGTAACACAGACAGACACTGACACCAAGTAACAAAGACATACAATTACACCAAGTAACAAAGACATACACTTACACCAAGTAACACAGATATACACTGGCACCAAGTAACAAAGACATGCACTTACACCAAGTAACACAGACACACACGGACACCAAGTGACAAAGACACACACTTACACCAAGTAACACAGACACACAGTGACACCCAGTGACACAGACACATACTTACACCAAGTAACAAAGAAACACACACACACCCAGTAACAAAGACATACACTGACACCAAGTCACAAAGACATACACTGATACCCAGTAACACAGACACACATTTACACCAAGTAACACAGACATGCACTGACACCCAGTAACACAGACGCACACTTACACCAAGTAACACAGACATACACTGACACCAAGTAACAAAGACATACAATGATACCCAGGAACACAGACACACACTTACACCAAGTAACACAGACACACACTTACACCAAGTAACAAAGACATACACTTACACCCAGTAACACAGGCATACACTGACACGAAGGAACAAAGACATGCAATTACACCAAGGAACAAAGACACACACTTACACCAAGTAACAAAGACAGACACTGATACCCAGTAAAACAGACACAAACTTACACCAAGTAACAAAGACATACACTGACACTCAATAGCACAAACAAACACACACTGACACCCAGTAACACAGAGAAACACTAATAAACAGTAACAAAGACATACACTGACACCAAGTAACACAGACACACACTGACACCCAGTAACAAAGACATACACTGATACCAAGTCACAAAGACATACACTGATCCCCAGTAACACAGACACACACTTACACCAAGTAACAAAGACATACACTGACACCCAGTAACACAGACACACACTTACACCAAGTAACAAAGACATACACTGACACCCAGCAACACAGACACACATGGACACCAAGTAACAAAGACACACACTTACACCAAGTAACACAGACACACACTGACACCCAGTAACACAGACACACACTTACGCCAAGTAACACAGACATACACTGACACCAAGTAACAAAGACATACACTGATACCCTGTAACACAGACACACACTTACACCAAGTAACAAAGACATACACTTACACCAAGTAACACAGACATGCACTGACACCAAGTAACAAAGACATACAATTACACCAAGTAACAAAGACATACACTTACACCAAGTAACACAGATATACACTGGCACCAAGTAACAAAGACATGCACTTACACCAAGTAACACAGACACACACGGACACCAAGTGACAAAGACACACACTTACACCAAGTAACACAGACACACAGTGACACCCAGTGACACAGACACATACTTACACCAAGTAACAAAGAAACACACACACACCCAGTAACAAAGACATACACTGACACCAAGTCACAAAGACATACACTGATACCCAGTAACACAGACACACATTTACACCAAGTAACACAGACATGCACTGACACCCAGTAACACAGACGCACACTTACACCAAGTAACACAGACATACACTGACACCAAGTAACAAAGACATACAATGATACCCAGGAACACAGACACACACTTACACCAAGTAACACAGACACACACTTACACCAAGTAACAAAGACATACACTTACACCCAGTAACACAGGCATACACTGACACCAAGGAACAAAGACATGCAATTACACCAAGGAACAAAGACACACACTTACACCAAGTAACAAAGACAGACACTGATACCCAGTAAAACAGACACAAACTTACACCAAGTAACAAAGACATACACTGACACTCAATAGCACAAACAAACACACACTGACACCCAGTAACACAGAGAAACACTAATAAACAGTAACAAAGACATACACTGACACCAAGTAACACAGACACACACTGACACCCAGTAACAAAGACATACACTGATACCAAGTCACAAAGACATACACTGATCCCCAGTAACACAGACACACACTTACACCAAGTAACAAAGACATACACTGACACCCAGTAACACAGACACACACTTACACCAAGTAACAAAGACATACACTGACACCCAGCAACACAGACACACATGGACACCAAGTAACAAAGACACACACTTACACCAAGTAACACAGACACACACTGACACCCAGTAACACAGACACACACTTACGCCAAGTAACACAGACATACACTGACACCAAGTAACAAAGACATACACTGATACCCTGTAACACAGACACACACTTACACCAAGTAACACAGACATACACTGATACCCAGGAACACAGACACACACTTCCACCAAGTTACACGGACACACACTTACACCAAGTAACAAAGACATACGCTTCCACCAAGTAGCACAGACATACACTGACACCAAGTAACAAGGACATACACTGATACCCAGTAACACAGACACACACTGACACCCAGTCAGAAACAAACACTGACCCCCAGTAACACAGACACACGCTGACCCCCAGTAATACAGACATACACTGACACCAAGTCACAAAGACACACACTGACACCCAGTAACAAAGACATACACTGACACCATGTCACAAGACATACACTGATACCCAGTAACACAGACACACATTGACACCCAGTAACAAAGACATACACTGATACCAAGTCACAATGACATACACTGATACCCAGTAGCAAAGACACACACTGACACCCAGTAACAAAGACATACACTGATACCAAGTCACAAAGACATACACTGATACCCGGTAACACAGACACACACTGACACCAAGTAACAAAGACATGCACTGACAACAAGTAACAAAGACATACACTTACACCAAGTAACAAAGACACACACTTACACCAAGTAACACAGACATACACTGACACCAAGTAACAAAGACATACACTACACCAAGTAACAAAGACATACACTTACACCAAGTAACAAAGACAGACAATTACACCAAGTAACAAAGACAAACACTTACACAAAGTATTTTGACATACACTGACACCAAGTAATAAAGACATACACTGATACCCAGTAACACAGACACACACTTTCACCAAGTAACAAAGACTTACACTGACACTAAGTCACAAAGACACACACTGACACCCAGTAACAAAGACAGACACTGACACCAAGTCACAAAGAAAGACACTGATACCCAGTAACACAGACACACACGGACACCAAGTAACAAAGACACGCACTTACACCAAGTAACACAGGCACACACTGACACCCAGTAACACAGACACACACACATACACCAAGTAACACAGACAGACACTGACAACAAATAACAAATACATACAATGATACCCAGGAACACAGACACACACTTACACCAAGTAACAAAGACATACAATGATACCAGGCAACACAGACACACACTTGCACCAAGTAACACAGACACACACTTACACCAAGTAACAAAGACATACACTTACACCAAGTAACAAAGACAGACAATTACACCAAGTAACAAAGACAAACACTTACACAAAGTATTTTGACATACTCTGACACCAAGTAATAAAGACATACACTGATACCCAGTAACACAGACACACACTTTCACCAAGTAACAAAGACTTACACTGACACTAAGTCACAAAGACACACACTGACACCCAGTAACAAAGACAGACACTGACACAAAGTCACAAAGACATACACTGATACCCAGTAACAAAGACACACATTTACAGCAAGTAACAATGAAAGACACTGATACCCAGTAACACAGACACACACGGACACCAAGTAACAAAGACACGCACTTACACCAAGTAACACAGGCACACACTGACACCCAGTAACACAGACACACACACATACACCAAGTAACACAGACAGACACTGACACCAAATAACAAATACATACAATGATACCCAGGAACACAGACACACACTTACACCAAGTAACACAGACATACACTGACACCAAGTAACAAAGACATACAATGATACCAGGCAACACAGACACACACTTGCACCAAGTAACACAGACACACACTTACACCAAGTAACAAAGACATACACTTACACCAAGTAACACAGACACAAACTTACACCAAGTAACAAAGAGATACACTGATACCCAGTAACACAGACACAAACCTACACCAAGTAACAAAGACACACACTGACACTCAGTAACAATAACAAACACACACTGACACCCAGTAACAAAGACATACACTGACACCAAGTCACAAAGACATGCACTGATACCCAGTAACACAGACACATAAAAACATCAAGTAACAAAGACATACAATTACACCAAGTAACAAAGAAACACACTTACACCAAGTAACACAGACACACACGTACACCAAGTAACAAAGACATACACTTACACCAAGTAACACAGACATACACTGACACCAAGCAACAAAGAGATGCACTGATAACCAGTTACACAGACACACACTGACACCCAGTTAGAAACACACACTGACCCCCAGTAACACAGACACACGCTGACCCCCAGTAACACATACATACACTGACACCAAGTCACAAAGACACACACTGACACCCAGTAACAAAGACATACACTGACACCATGTCACAAAGACATACACTGATACCCAGGAACACAGACACACACTGACACCCAGTAACAAAGACATACACGACACCAAGTCACAATGACATACACTGATACCCAATAACACAGAAACACACTGACACCCAGTAACAAAGACATACACTGATAACAAGTCACAAAGACATACACTGAAACCCAATAACACAGAAACACACTGACACCCAGTAACAAAGACATACACTGACACCAAGTCACAAAGACACACACTGACACCCAGTAACAAAGACATGCACTGATACCAAGTCACAAAGACATACAGTGATACCCAGTAACACAGACACACACTGACACCCGGTAACAAAGACATACCCTGATACCAAGTCACAAAGACATACACTGATACCCGGTAACACAGACACACAATGACACCAAGTAACAAAGACATGCACTGACACCAAGTAACAAAGACATACACTTACACCAAGCAACAAAGACACACACTTACACCAAGTAACACTGACATACACTGACACCAAGTAACAAAGACATACACTGCACCAAGTAACAAAGACATACACTTACACCAAGTAACAAAGACAGACAATTACACCAAGTAACAAAGACAAACACTTACACAAAGTATTTTGACATACACTGACACCAAGTAATAAAGATATACACTGATACCCAGTAACACAGACACACAGTTGCACCAAGTAACAAAGACTGACACTGACACTAAGTCACAAAGACACACACTGACACCCAGTAACAAAGACAGACACTGACACCAAGTCACAAAGACATACACTGATACCCAGTAACACAGACACACACTTACACCAAGTAACAAAGACACACACTGACACCCAGTAACAAAGACATAAACTGACAACAAGTCACAAAGACATACACTGATACCCGGTAACACAGACACACACTGACACCAAGTAACAAAGACATGCACTGACAACAAGTAACAAAGACATACACTTACACCAAGTAACAAAGACACACACTTACACCAAGTAACACAGACATACACTGACACCAAGTAACAAAGACATACACTACACCAAGTAACAAAGACATACACTTACACCAAGTAACAAAGACAGACAATTACACCAAGTAACAAAGACAAACACTTACACAAAGTATTTTGACATACACTGACACCAAGTAATAAAGACATACACTGATACCCAGTAACACAGACACACACTTTCACCAAGTAACAAAGACTTACACTGACACTAAGTCACAAAGACACACACTGACACCCAGTAACAAAGACAGACACTGACACCAAGTCACAAAGACATACACTGATACCCAGTAACAAAGACACACACTTACAGCAAGTAACAATGAAAGACACTGATACCCAGTAACACAGACACACACGGACACCAAGTAACAAAGACACGCACTTACACCAAGTAACACAGGCACACACTGACACCCAGTAACACAGACACACACACATACACCAAGTAACACAGACAGACACTGACACCAAATAACAAATACATACAATGATACACAGGAACACAGACACACACTTACACCAAGTAACAAAGACATACAATGATACCAGGCAACACAGACACACACTTGCACCAAGTAACACAGACACACACTTACACCAAGTAACAAAGACATACACTTACACCAAGTAACAAAGACAGACAATTACACCAAGTAACAAAGACAAACACTTACACAAAGTATTTTGACATACTCTGACACCAAGTAATAAAGACATACACTGATACCCAGTAACACAGACACACACTTTCACCAAGTAACAAAGACTTACACTGACACTAAGTCACAAAGACACACACTGACACCCAGTAACAAAGACAGACACTGACACCAAGTCACAAAGACATACACTGATACCCAGTAACAAAGACACACATTTACAGCAAGTAACAATGAAAGACACTGATACCCAGTAACACAGACACACACGGACACCAAGTAACAAAGACACGCACTTACACCAAGTAACACAGGCACACACTGACACCCAGTAACACAGACACACACACATACACCAAGTAACACAGACAGACACTGACACCAAATAACAAATACATACAATGATACCCAGGAACACAGACACACACTTACACCAAGTAACACAGACATACACTGACACCAAGTAACAAAGACATACAATGATACCAGGCAACACAGACACACACTTGCACCAAGTAACACAGACACACACTTACACCAAGTAACAAAGACATACACTTACACCAAGTAACACAGACACAAACTTACACCAAGTAACAAAGAGATACACTGATACCCAGTAACACAGACACAAACCTACACCAAGTAACAAAGACACACACTGACACTCAGTAACAATAACAAACACACACTGACACCCAGTAACAAAGACATACACTGACACCAAGTCACAAAGACATGCACTGATACCCAGTAACACAGACACATAAAAACATCAAGTAACAACTACATACAATTACACCAAGTAACAAAGAAACACACTTACACCAAGTAACACAGACACACACGTACACCAAGTAACAAAGACATACACTTACACCAAGTAACACAGACATACACAGACACCAAGCAACAAAGAGATGCACTGATAACCAGTTACACAGACACACACTGACACCCAGTTAGAAACACACACTGACCCCCAGTAACACAGACACACGCTGACCCCCAGTAACACATACATACACTGACACCAAGTCACAAAGACACACACTGACACCCAGTAACAAAGACATACACTGACACCATGTCACAAAGACATACACTGATACCCAGGAACACAGACACACACTGACACCCAGTAACAAAGACATACACGACACCAAGTCACAATGACATACACTGATACCCAATAACACAGAAACACACTGACACCCAGTAACAAAGACATACACTGACACCAAGTCACAAAGACACACACTGACACCCAGTAACAAAGACATGCACTGATACCAAGTCACAAAGACATACAGTGATACCCAGTAACACAGACACACACTGACACCCGGTAACAAAGACATACCCTGATACCAAGTCACAAAGACATACACTGATACCCGGTAACACAGACACACAATGACACCAAGTAACAAAGACATGCACTGACACCAAGTAACAAAGACATACACTTACACCAAGCAACAAAGACACACACTTACACCAAGTAACACTGACATACACTACACCAAGTAACAAAGACATACACTTACACCAAGTAACAAAGACAGACAATTACACCAAGTAACAAAGACAAACACTTACACAAAGTATTTTGACATACACTGACACCAAGTAATAAAGATATACACTGATACCCAGTAACACAGACACACAGTTGCACCAAGTAACAAAGACTGACACTGACACTAAGTCACAAAGACACACACTGACACCCAGTAACAAAGACAGACACTGACACCAAGTCACAAAGACATACACTGATACCCAGTAACACAGACACACACTTACACCAAGTAACAAAGACACACACTGACACCCAGTAACAAAGACATAAACTGACAACAAGTCACAAAGACATACACTGATACCAAGTCACAAAGACATACACTGATACCCAGTAGCACAGACACACACTTACAACAAGTAACAAAGACACACACTGACACCCAGTAACAAAGACATAAACTGACAACAAGTCACAAAGACATACACTGATACCAAGTCACAAAGACATACACTGACACCAAGTCACAAAGACACACACTGACTCCCAGTAACAAAGACATACACTGACACCAAGTCACAAAGACATACACTGATAACCAGTAACACAGACAAACTCTTACTCCAAGTAACACAGACATACACTGGCAACAAGAAACAAAGACATACACTGATACCCAGTAACACAGACACACACGTACACCAAGTAACACAGACACACACTGACACCCAGTAACACAGACACACACTTACACCAAGTAACACAGACAAACACTGACACCAAGTAACAAAGACATACACTGATACCCGGTAACACAGACACACACTTACACCAAGTAACACAGACATACACTGATACCCAGGAACACAGACACACACTTACACAAAGTAACAGAGACACATACTTACACCAAGTAACAAAGACACACACTTACACCAAGTAACACAGACATACACTGACACCAAGTTACAAAGACACACACTGACACCCAGCAGCAAAGACGTACACTGACACCAAGTCACAAAGACATACACTGATACCCAGTAACACAGACACACACAGACACCCAGTAGCAAAGACTTACACTGATATCAAGTCACAAGAAACATACACTGATGCCCAGTAACACAGACAGACGCTAACACCCAGTCTCAAAGACATACACTGATACTCAGTAACACAGACACACACCGACACACAGTAACAAAGCCATACACTGATACCAAGTCACAAAGACATACACTGATACCCAGTAACACAGACACACACTGACACCAAGTAACACAGACATACACTGACACCAAGTAACAAAGACATACACTGATACCCAGTAACACAGACACACACTTACACCAAGTAACACAGACATACACTGACACCAAGTAACACTGACATACACTGACACCAAGTAACAAAGACATACACTACACCAAGTAACAAAGACATACACTTACACCAAGTAACAAAGACAGACAATTACACCAAGTAACAAAGACAGAAAATAACACCAAGTAACAAAGACATACACTTACACCAAGTATTTTGACATACACTGACACCCAGTAACAAAGACATACACTGACACCAAGTCACAAAGACACACACTGACACCCAGTAACAAAGACATGCACTGATACCAAGTCACAAAGACATACAGTGATACCCAGTAACACAGACACACACTGACACCCGGTAACAAAGACATACCCTGATACCAAGTCACAAAGACATACACTGATACCCGGTAACACAGACACACACTGACACCAAGTAACAAAGACATGCACTGTCACCAAGTAACAAAGACATACACTTACACCAAGCAACAAAGACACACACTTACACCAAGTAACACTGACATACACTGACACCAAGTAACAAAGACATACACTACACCAAGTAACAAAGACATACACTTACACCAAGTAACAAAGACAGACAATTACACCAAGTAACAAAGACAAACACTTACACAAAGTATTTTGACATACACTGACACCAAGTAATAAAGATATACACTGATACCCAGTAACACAGACACACAGTTGCACCAAGTAACAAAGACTGACACTGACACTAAGTCAGAAAGACACACACTGACACCCAGTAACAAAGACAGACACTGACACCAAGTCACAAAGACATACACTGATACCCAGTAACACAGACACACACTTACACCAAGTAACAAAGACACACACTGACACCCAGTAACAAAGACATAAACTGACAACAAGTCACAAAGACATACACTGATACCAAGTCACAAAGACATACACTGATACCCAGTAGCACAGACACACACTTACAACAAGTAACAAAGACACACACTGACACCCAGTAACAAAGACATAAACTGACAACAAGTCACAAAGACATACACTGATACCAAGTCACAAAGACATACACTGACACCAAGTCACAAAGACACACACTGACTCCCAGTTACAAAGACATACACTGACACCAAGTCACAAAGACATACACTGATAACCAGTAACACAGACAAACTCTTACTCCAAGTAACACAGACATACACTGGCAACAAGAAACAAAGACATACACTGATACCCAGTAACACAGACACACACGTACACCAAGTAACACAGACACACACTGACACCCAGTAACACAGACACACACTTACACCAAGTAACACAGACAAACACTGACACCAAGTAACAAAGACATACACTGATACCCGGTAACACAGACACACACTTACACCAAGTAACACAGACATACACTGATACCCAGGAACACAGACACACACTTACACAAAGTAACAGAGACACATACTTACACCAAGTAACAAAGACACACACTTACACCAAGTAACACAGACATACACTGACACCAAGTTACAAAGACACACACTGACACCCAGCAGCAAAGACGTACACTGACACCAAGTCACAAAGACATACACTGATACCCAGTAACACAGACACACACAGACACCCAGTAGCAAAGACTTACACTGATATCAAGTCACAAGAAACATTCACTGATGCCCAGTAACACAGACAGACGCTAACACCCAGTCTCAAAGACATACACTGATACTCATGTAACACAGACACACACCGACACACAGTAACAAAGCCATACACTGATACCAAGTCACAAAGACATACACTGATACCCAGTAACACAGACACACACTGACACCAAGTAACACAGACATACACTGACACCAAGTAACAAAGACATACACTGATACCCAGTAACACAGACACACACTTACACCAAGTAACACAGACATACACTGACACCAAGTAACAAAGACATACACTGACACCAAGTTGCAAAGACATACACTTACACCAAGTAACAAAGACAGACACTTACACCAAGTAACTCAGACATACACTGACACCAAGGAACAAAGACATACAATTACACCAAGTAACAAAGACACATACTGACACCCAGTAAAACAGACACACACTTTCACCAAGTAACACAGACACACACTGACACCAAGTAACAAAGACATACACTGATACCCAGTAACACAGACACACACTTCCTCCAAGTAACACAGACATACACTGACACCCAGTAACACAGACACACAATTACACCAAGTAACAAAGACACATACTGACACCCAGTAAAACAGACACACACTTACACCAAGTAACACAGACATACACTGACACCAAGTAACAAAGACATACACTGATACCCAGTAACACAGACACACACTTACACCAAGTAACACAGACATACACTGACACCCATTAACACAGACACACACTCACACCAAGTAACAAAGTCATACACTGACACCCAGTAACACAGACACACACCGACACACAGTAACAAAGTCATACACTGATACCAAGTCACAAAGACACCCACAGATACCCAGTAACACAGACAGACACTGACACCCAGTCACAAAGACATACACTGATACCCAGTAACACAGACACACACCGACACACAGTAACAAAGTCATACACTGACACCAAGTGACAAAGAAATACACTGATACCCAGTAGCACAGACACACACTGACACCAAGTAACAAAGACATACACAGACACCAAGTACAAAGACATACACTTACACCAAGTAACAAAGAAACACACTTACACCAAGTAACACAGACATGCACTGACACCAAGTAAAAAATACATACACTGACACCAAGTTACAAAGACATACACTTACACCAAGTAACGAAGACAGACAATTACACCAAGTAACAAAGACAGAAAATAACACCAAGTAACAAAGACATACACTTACACCAAGTATTTTGACATACACTGACACCAAGTAACAAAGACATACACTGATACCCAGTAACACAGATACACACTTACACCAAGTAACAAAGACATACACTGATACCCAGTAACACAGATACACACTTACACCAAGTAACAAAGACATACACTGACACCAAGTCACAAAGACACACACTGACACCCAGTAACAAAGACACACACTCACACCAAGTAACAAAGTCATACATTGACACCCAGTACCAAAGACATTCTCTGACACCCAGTAACACAGACACACACTTACACCAAGTAACAAAGACACATACTGACACCCAGTAAAACAGACACACACTTACACCAAGTAACACAGACATACACTGACACCAAGTAACAAAGACATACACTGATACCAAGTCACAAAGACACACACAGATACCCAGTAACACAGACACACACTGACACCAAGTAACAAAGACATACACTGACACCAAGTAACAAAGACATACACTTACACCAAGTAACAAAGGCACACACTTACACCAAGTAACACAGCATGCACTGACACCATTTAACAAAGACATACACTGACACCAAGTTACAAAGACATACACTTACACCAAGTAACAAAGACAGACAATTACACCAAGTAACAAAGACAGAAAATAACACCAAGTAACAAAGACATACACTTACACCAAGTATTTTGACATACACTGACACCAAGTAACAAAGACATACACTGATACCCAGTAACACAGATACACTCTTACACCAAGTGACAAAGACATACACTGACACCAAGTCACAAAGACATACACTGATACCCAGTAACACAGACACACACTGACACCAAGTAACACAGACATACACTGACACCAAGTAACAAAGACATACACTGATACCCAGTAACACAGACACACACTTACACCAAGTAACACAGACATACACTGACACCAAGTAACAAAGACATACACTGACACCAAGTTGCAAAGACATACACTTACACCAAGTAACAAAGACAGACACTTACACCAAGTAACTCAGACATACACTGACACCAAGTAACAAAGACATCCAATTACACCAAGTAACAAAGACACATACTGACACCCAGTAAAACAGACACACACTTACACCAAGTAACACAGACATACACTGACACCAAGTAACAAAGACATACACTGATACCCAGTAACACAGACATACACGGACACCAAGTAACAAAGACATACACTGATACCCAGTAACACAGACACACACTTACACCAAGTAACAAAGACAGACACTGATTCCCAGTAACACACTCACACACTTACACCAAGTAACAAAGACATACACTGACACCCAGTAACAAAGACATACACTGACACCCAGTAACACAGACACACACGGACACCAAGTAACAAAGACATACACTGACACCCATTAACACAGACACACACTCACACCAAGTAACAAAGTCATACACTGACACCCAGTAACACAGACACACACCGACACACAGTAACAAAGTCATACACTGATACCAAGTCACAAAGACACCCACAGATACCCAGTAACACAGACAGACACTGACACCCAGTCACAAAGACATACACTGATACCCAGTAACACAGACACACACCGACACACAGTAACAAAGTCATACACTGACACCAAGTGACAAAGAAATACACTGATACCCAGTAGCACAGACACACACTGACACCAAGTAACAAAGACATACACAGACACCAAGTACAAAGACATACACTTACACCAAGTAACAAAGAAACACACATACACCAAGTAACACAGACATACACTGACACCAAGTAACAAATACATACACTGACACCAAGTTACAAAGACATACACTTACACCAAGTAACAAAGACAGACAATTACACCAAGTAACAAAGACAGAAAATAACACCAAGTAACAAAGACATACACTTACACCAAGTATTTTGACATACACTGACACCAAGTAACAAAGACATACACTGATACCCAGTAACACAGATACACACTTACACCAAGTAACAAAGACATACACTGATACCCAGTAACACAGATACACACTTACACCAAGTAACAAAGACATACACTGACACCAAGTCACAAAGACACACACTGACACCCAGTAACAAAGACACTCACTCACACCAAGTAACAAAGTCATACATTGACACCCAGTACCAAAGACATTCTCTGACACCCAGTAACACAGACACACACTTACACCAAGTAACAAAGACACATACTGACACCCAGTAAAACAGACACACACTTACACCAAGTAACACAGACATACACTGACACCAAGTAACAAAGACATACACTGATACCCAGTAACACAGACACACACTGACACCAAGTAACAAAGACATACACAGACACCAAGTAACAAAGACATACACTTACACCAAGTAACAAAGGCACACACTTACACCAAGTAACACAGCATACACTGACACCAAGTAACAAAGACATACACTGACACCAAGTTACAAAGACATACACTTACACCAAGTAACAAAGACAGACAATTACACCAAGTAACAAAGACAGAAAATAACACCAAGTAACAAAGACATACACTTACACCAAGTATTTTGACATACACTGACACCAAGTAACAAAGACATACACTGATACCCAGTAACACAGATACACTCTTACACCAAGTGACAAAGACATACACTGACACCAAGTCACAAAGACACACACTGACTCCCAGTAACAAAGACATACACTGACACCAAGTCACAAAGACATACACTGATAACCAGTAACACAGACAAACACTTACTCCAAGTAACACAGACATACACTGGCAACAAGAAACAAAGACATACACTGATACCCAGTAACACAGACACACACGTACACCAAGTAACACAGACACACGCTAACACGCAGTAACACAGACACACACTTACACCAAGTAACACAGACAAACACTGACACCAAGTAACAAAGACATACACTGATACCCGGTAACACAGACACACACTGACACCAAGTAACACAGACATACACTGATATCCAGGAACACAGACACACACTTACACAAAGTAACAGAGACACATACTTACACCAAGTAACAAAGACACACACTTACACCAAGTTACACAGACATACACTGACACCAAGTTACAAAGACACACACTGACACCCAGCAGCAAAGACGTACACTGACACCAAGTCACAAAGACATACACTGATACCCAGTAACACAGACACACACAGACACCCAGTAGCAAAGGCTTACACTGATATCAAGTCACAAGAAACATACACTGATGCCCAGTAACACAGACAGACACTAACACCCAGTCACAAAGACATACACTGATACCCAGTAACACAGACACACACCGACACACAGTAACAAAGCCATACACTGATACCAAGTCACAAAGACATACACTGATACCCAGTAACACAGACACACACTGACACCAAGTAACACAGACATACACTGACACCAAGTAACAAAGACATACACTGATACCCAGTAACACAGACACACACTTACACCAAGTAACACAGACATACACTGACACCATGTAACAAAGACATACACTGACACCAAGTTGCAAAGACATACACTTACATCAAGTAACAAAGACAGACACTTACACCAAGTAACTCAGACATACACTGACACCAAGTAACAAAGAGATACAATTACACCAAGTAACAAAGACACATACTGACACCCAGTAAAACAGACACACACTTACACCAAGTAACACAGACATACACTGACACCAAGTAACAAAGACATACACTGATACCCAGTAACACAGACACACACTTCCACCAAGTAACACAGACATACACTGTCACCCAGTAACACAGACACACACTTACACCAAGTAACAAAGACACATACAGACACCCAGTAAAACAGACACACACTTACACCAAGTAACACAGACATACACTGACACCAAGTAACAAAGACATACACTGATACCCAGTAACACAGACACACACTTACACCAAGTAACACAGACATACACTGACACCCATTAACACAGACACACACTCACACCAAGTAACAAAGTCATACACTGACACCCATTAACACAGACACACACCGACACACAGTAACAAAGTAATACACTGATACCAAGTCACAAAGACACACACAGATACCCAGTAACACAGACAGACACTGACACCCAGTCACAAAGACATACACTGATACCCAGTAACACAGACACACACCGACACACAGTGACAAAGTCATACACTGACACCAAGTGACAAAGACATACACTGATACCCAGTAACACAGACACACACTGACACCAAGTAACAAAGACATACACAGACACCAAGTAACAAAGACATACACTTACACCAAGTAACAAAGAAACACACTTACACCAAGTAACACAGACATACACTGACACCAAGTAACAAAGACATACACTGACACCAAGTTACAAAGACATACACTTACACCAAGTAACAAAGACAGACAATTACACCAAGTAACAAAGACAGAAAATAACACCAAGTAACAAAGACATACACTTACACCAAGTATTTTGACATACACTGACACCAAGTAACAAAGACATACACTGATACCCAGTAACACAGATACACACTTACACCAAGTAACAAAGACATACACTGATACCCAGTAACACAGATACACACTTACACCAAGTAATAAAGACATACACTGACACCAAGTCGCAAAGACACACACTGACACCCAGTAACAAAGACATACACTGACACCAAGTCACAAAGACATACACTGATACCCAGTAACACAGACTCACACTTACACCAAGTAACACAGACATACAATGACACAAAGTCACAAAGACACACACTGACACCCAGTAACAAAGACATACACTGACACCAGGTCACAAAGACATACACTGATACCCAGTAACACAGACTCACACTTACACCAAGTAACACAGACATACAATGACACAAAGTCACAAAGACACACACTGACACCCAGTAACAAAGACATACACTGACACCAAGTTACAAAGAAACACACTTACACCAAGTAACACAGACATACACTGACACCAAGTAACACATACATACACTGACACCAAGTTACAAAGACATACACTTACACCAAGTAACAAAGACAGACAATTACACCAAGTAACAAAGACAGAAAATAACACCAAGTAACAAAGACAAACACTTACACCAAGTATTTTGACATACACTGACACCAAGTAACAAAGAAAAACACTGATACCCATAACACAGATACACACTTACACCAAGTATCAAAGACATACGCTGATACCCAGTAACACAGATACACACTTACACCAAGTAACAAAGACATACACTGACACCCAGTAACACAGACACACACCGACACACAGTAACAAAGTCATACACTGATACCAAGTCACAAAGACACACACAGATACCCAGTAACACAGACACACACTGACACCAAGTAACACAGACATACACTGACACCAAGTAACAAATACATACACTGACACCAAGTTACAAAGACATACACTTACACCAAGTAACAAAGACAGACAATTACACCAAGTAACAAAGACAGAAAATAACACCAAGTAACAAAGACATACAATTACACCAAGTAACAAAGACACATACTGACACCCAGTAAAACAGACACACACTTACACCAAGTATTTTGACATACACTGACACCAAGTAACAAAGACATACACTGATACCCAGTAACACAGATACACACTTACACCAAGTAACAAAGACATACACTGATACCCAGTAACACAGATACACACTTACACCAAGTAACAAAGACATACACTGACACCAAGTCACAAAGACACACACTGACACCCAGTAACAAAGACATACACTGACACCAAGTCACAAAGACATACACTGATACCCAGTCACACAGACTCACACTTATACCAAGTAACACAGACATACAATGACAGAAAGTCACAAAGACACACACTGACACCCAATAACAAAGACATACTCTTACACGAAGTCACAAAGACATACACTGATGCCCAGGAGCACAGTCACACACTGACACCCAGTAACAACGACATACACTGATACCAAGTCACAACGACATACGCTGATACCCACTAACACAGACACACACTGACACCCAGTAACAAAGACATACACTGAGTCCAAGTCACAAAGACATACACTGATACCCAGTAACACAGACACACACGGACAACAAGTAACAAAGACATGCACTGACACCCAGTAACACAGACACACACGGACACCAAGTAACAAAGACACACACTTACACCAAGTAACAAAGACATACACTGACACCAAGTAACAAAGACATACACATACACCAAGTAACACAGACAAAAACTGACACCAAGTAACAAAGACATACAATTACACCAAGTAACAAAGACACACACTTACACCAAGTAACAAAGACATACAATGAGACCCAGTAACACAGACACACACGGACACCAATAACAAAGATACATACTTACACCAAGTAACACAGACACACACTGACACCCAGTAACACAGACACACACTTACACCAAGTAACAAAGACATACACGGACACCAAGTCACAAAGACACACACTGACACCCAGTAACAAAGACATACACTGACACCAAGTCACAAAGACATACACTGACACCCAGTAACACAGACACACACTTACACCAAGTAACACAGACATACACTGAAACCAAGTAACACAGACACACACTTACACCAAGTAACAAAGACATACACTGACACCCAGTAACAAAGACATACACTGACACCCAGTAACACAGACACACACTGACACCCAGTAACACAGACACACACTTACACCAAGTAACACAGACATACACTGACACCAAGTAACAAAGACATACACAGATACCCAGTAACACAGACACACACTTACACCAAGTAACACAGACATACAAAGACACAAAGTCACAAAGACACACACTGACACCCAGTAACAAAGACATACACTGACACCAAGTAACACAGACACACACTGACACCAAGTAACAAAGACAGACACTGATACCCAGGAACACAGACACACACTTACACCAAGTAACACAGACACATACTTACACCAAGTAACAAAGACACACACTTACACCAAGTAACACAGACATACACTGACACCAAGTTACAAAGACACACACTGACACCCAGCAGCAAAGACATACACTGACACCAAGTCACAAAGACATACACTGATACCCAGGAACACAGACACACACTGACACCCAGTCGCAAAGACTTACACTGATATCAAGTCACAAAGACATACACTGATACCCAGTAACACAGACAGACACTGACACCCAGTCACAAAGACATACACTGATACCCAGTAACACAGACACACACCGACACACAGTAACAAAGTCATACACTGATACCAAGTCTCAAAGACATACACTGATACACAGTAACACAGACACACAATGACACCAAGTAACAAAGACAAACACAGACAGCAAGTAACAAAGACATACACTTACACCAAGTAACAAAGACACACACTTACACCAAGTAACACAGCATACACTGACACCAAGTAACAAAGACATACACTGACACCAAGTTTCAAAGACATACACTTACACCAAGTAACAAAGACAGACAATTACACCAAGTAACAAAGACAGAAAATAACACCAAGTAACCAGGACATACACTTACACCAAGTATTTTGACACACACTGACACCAAGTAACAAAGACATACACTGATACCCAGTAACACAGATACACACTTACACCAAGTAACAAAGACATACACTGATACCCAGTAACACAGATACACACTTACACCAAGTAACAAAGACATACACTGACACCAAGTCACAAAGACACACACTGACACCCAGTAACAAAGACATACACAAACACCAAGTCACAAAGACATAAACTGATAACCAGTAACACAGACAAACACTTACTCCAAGCAACACAGACATACACTGGCACCAAGAAACAAAGACATACACTGATACCCAGTAACACAGACACACACTTACACAAAGTAACACAGACACACACTGACACCCAGTAACAAAGACATACACTGATACCCAGTAACACAGACACACACTTACACCAAGTAACACAGACATACAATGATACCCAGGAACACAGACACACACTTACACCAAGTAACAAAGACACACACTTACACCAAGTAACACAGATATACACTGGCACCGTGTAACAAAGACATGCACTGACACCCAGTAACACAGACACACACCGACACACAGTAACAAAGTCATACACTGATACAAAGTCACAAAGACATACACTGATACCCAGTAACACAGACACACACTGACACCAAGTAACAAAGACATACACTTACACCAAGTAACACAGACACACACTTACACCAAGTAACACAGACATACACTGACACCAAGTAACAAAGACATACACTGACACCAAGTTACAAAGACATACACTTACACCAAGTAACAAAGACAGACAATTACACCAAGTAACAAAGACAGAAAATAACACCAAGTAACAAAGACATACACTTACACCAAGTATTTTGACATACACTGACACCGAGTAACAAAGACATACACTGATACCCAGTAACACAGATACACTCTTACACCATGTAACAAAGACATACACTGACACCAAGTCACAAAGACACACACTGACACCCAGTAACAAAGACATACACTGACACCAAGTCACAAAGACATACACTGATACCCAGTAACACAGACACACACTTACACAAAGTAACACAGACACACACTGACACCCAGTAACACAGACACACACTTACACCAAGTAACACAGACACACGCTGACACCAAGTAACAAAGACATACACTGATACCCAGTAACACAGACACACACTTACACCAAGTAACACAGACATACAATGATACCCAGGAACACAGACACACACTTACACCAAGTAACAAAGACACACACTTACACCAAGTAACACAGATATACACTGGCACCGTGTAACAAAGACATGCACTGACACCCAGTAACACAGACACACACCGACACACAGTAACAAAGTCATACACTGATACAAAGTCACAAAGACATACACTGATACCCAGTAACACAGACACACACTGACACCAAGTAACAAAGACATACACTTACACCAAGTAACACAGACACACACTTACACCAAGTAACACAGACATACACTGACACCAAGTAACAAAGACATACACTGACACCAAGTTACAAAGACATACACTTACACGAAGTAACAAAGACAGACAATTACACCAAGTAACAAAGACAGAAAATAACACCAAGTAACAAAGACATACACTTACACCAAGTATTTTGACATACACTGACACCGAGTAACAAAGACATACACTGATACCCAGTAACACAGATACACTCTTACACCATGTAACAAAGACATACACTGACACCAAGTCACAAAGACACACACTGACACCCAGTAACAAAGACATACACTGACACCAAGTCACAAAGACATACACTGATAACCAATAACACAGACAAACACTTACTCCAAGTAACACAGACATACACTGGCACCAAGAAACAAAGACATACACTGATACCCAGTAACACAGACACACACTTACACCAAGTAACACAGACACACAATGACACCCAGTAACACAGACACACACTTACACCAAGTAACACAGACACACACTGACACCAAGTAACACAGACATACACTGATACCCAGGAACACAGACACACACTTACACCAAGTAACACAGACACATACTTACACCAAGTAACAAAGACACACACTTACACCAAGTAACACAGACATACACTGACACCAAGTTACAAAGACACACACTGACACCCAGCAGCAAAGACATACACTGACACCAAGTCACAAAGACATACACTGATACCCAGGAACACAGACACACACTGACACCCAGTCGCAAAGACTTACACTGATATCAAGTCACAAAGACATACACTGATACCCAGTAACACAGACAGACACTGACACCCAGTCACAAAGACATGCACTGATACCCAGTAACACAGACACACACCGACACACAGTAACAAAGTCATACACTGATACCAAGTCACAAAGACATACACTGATACACAGTAACACAGACACACACTGACACCAAGTAACAAAGACAAACACAGACAGCAAGTAACAAAGACATACACTTACACCAAGTAACAAAGACACACACTTACACCAAGTAACCAGGACATACACTTACACCAAGTATTTTGACACACACTGACACCAAGTGACAAAGACATACACTGATACCCACTAACACAGATACACACTTACACCAAGTAACAAAGACATACACTGATACCCAGTAACACAGATACACACTTACACCAAGTAACAAAGACATACACTGACACCAAGTCACAAAGACACACACTGACACCCAGTAACAAAGACATACACAAACACCAAGTCACAAAGACATAAACTGATAACCAGTAACACAGACAAACACTTACTCCAAGCAACACAGACATACACTGGCACCAAGAAACAAAGACATACACTGATACCCAGTAACACAGACACACACTTACACAAAGTAACACAGACACACACTGACACCCAGTAACAAAGACATACACTGATACCCAGTAACACAGACACACACTTACACCAAGTAACACAGACATACAATGATACCCAGGAACACAGACACACACTTACACCAAGTAACAAAGACACACACTTACACCAAGTAACACAGATATACACTGGCACCGTGTAACAAAGACATGCACTGACACCCAGTAACACAGACACACACCGCCACACAGTAACAAAGTCATACACTGATACAAAGTCACAAAGACATACACTGATACCCAGTAACACAGACACACACTGACACCAAGTAACAAAGACATACACTTACACCAAGTAACACAGACACACACTTACACCAAGTAACACAGACATACACTGACACCAAGTAACAAAGACATACACTGACACCAAGTTACAAAGACATACACTTACACCAAGTAACAAAGACAGACAATTACACCAAGTAACAAAGACAGAAAATAACACCAAGTAACAAAGACATACACTTACACCAAGTATTTTGACATACACTGACACCGAGTAACAAAGACATACACTGATACCCAGTAACACAGATACACTCTTACACCATGTAACAAAGACATACACTGACACCAAGTCACAAAGACACACACTGACACCCAGTAACAAAGACATACACTGACACCAAGTCACAAAGACATACACTGATACCCAGTAACACAGACACACACTTACACAAAGTAACACAGACACACACTGACACCCAGTAACACAGACACACACTTACACCAAGTAACACAGACACACGCTGACACCAAGTAACAAAGACATACACTGATACCCAGTAACACAGACACACACTTACACCAAGTAACACAGACATACAATGATACCCAGGAACACAGACACACACTTACACCAAGTAACAAAGACACACACTTACACCAAGTAACACAGATATACACTGGCACCGTGTAACAAAGACATGCACTGACACCCAGTAACACAGACACACACCGACACACAGTAACAAAGTCATACACTGATACAAAGTCACAAAGACATACACTGATACCCAGTAACACAGACACACACTGACACCAAGTAACAAAGACATACACTTACACCAAGTAACACAGACACACACTTACACCAAGTAACACAGACATACACTGACACCAAGTAACAAAGACATACACTGACACCAAGTTACAAAGACATACACTTACACGAAGTAACAAAGACAGACAATTACACCAAGTAACAAAGACAGAAAATAACACCAAGTAACAAAGACATACACTTACACCAAGTATTTTGACATACACTGACACCGAGTAACAAAGACATACACTGATACCCAGTAACACAGATACACTCTTACACCATGTAACAAAGACATACACTGACACCAAGTCACAAAGACACACACTGACACCCAGTAACAAAGACATACACTGACACCAAGTCACAAAGACATACACTGATAACCAATAACACAGACAAACACTTACTCCAAGTAACACAGACATACACTGGCACCAAGAAACAAAGACATACACTGATACCCAGTAACACAGACACACACTTACACCAAGTAACACAGACACACAATGACACCCAGTAACACAGACACACACTTACACCAAGTAACACAGACACACACTGACACCAAGTAACACAGACATACACTGATACCCAGGAACACAGACACACACTTACACCAAGTAACACAGACACATACTTACACCAAGTAACAAAGACACACACTTACACCAAGTAACACAGACATACACTGACACCAAGTTACAAAGACACACACTGACACCCAGCAGCAAAGACATACACTGACACCAAGTCACAAAGACATACACTGATACCCAGGAACACAGACACACACTGACACCCAGTCGCAAAGACTTACACTGATATCAAGTCACAAAGACATACACTGATACCCAGTAACACAGACAGACACTGACACCCAGTCACAAAGACATGCACTGATACCCAGTAACACAGACACACACCGACACACAGTAACAAAGTCATACACTGATACCAAGTCACAAAGACATACACTGATACACAGTAACACAGACACACACTGACACCAAGTATCAAAGACAAACACAGACAGCAAGTAACAAAGACATACACTTACACCAAGTAACAAAGACACACACTTACACCAAGTAACCAGGACATACACTTACACCAAGTATTTTGACACACACTGACACCAAGTGACAAAGACATACACTGATACCCACTAACACAGATACACACTGACACCAAGTAACAAAGACATACACTGATACCCAGTAACACAGATACACACTTACACCAAGTAACAAAGACATACACTGACACCAAGTCACAAAGACACACACTGACACCCAGTAACAAAGACATACAAAAACACCAAGTCACAAAGACATAAACTGATAACCAGTAACACAGACAAACACTTACTCCAAGCAACACAGACATACAATGGCACCAAGAAACAAAGACATACACTGATACCCAGTAACACAGACACACACTTACACCAAGTAACACAGACACACACTGACACCCAGTAACACAGACACACACTTACACCAAGTAACACAGACACACGCTGACACCAAGTAACAAAGACATACACTGATACCCAGTAACACAGACACACACTTACACCAAGTAACAAAGACACACACTTACACCAAGTAACACAGATATACACTGGCACCATGTAACAAAGACATGCACTGACACCCAGTAACACAGACACACACTTACACCAAGTAACACAGACACACACTGACACCCAGTAACACAGACACACACTTACACCACGTAACACAGACATACCCTGACACCAAGCAACAAAGACATACACTGATACCCAGTAACACAGACACACACTTACACCAAGTAACACAGACATACACTGACACCAAGTAACAAAGACATACAATGATACCCAGGAACACAGACACACACTTACACCAAGTAACACAGACACACACTTACACCAAGTAACATAGACATACACTTGCACCAAGTAACACAGACACACACTGACACCAAGTAACAAAGACATGCACTGATACCCAGTAACATAGACACATACTGACACCCATTTAGAAACACACACTGACACCCAGTAACACAGGCACACACTGACCCCCAGTAACAAAGACATACACTGACACCAAGTCACAAATACATACACTGATACAAAGACACACACTTATACCTAGTAACACAGACATAAACTGACACCAAGTAACAAAGACATACACTGATACCCAGTATCACAGACATACACTTACACCGAGTAACAAAGACATAAACTGACACCAAGTCACAAAGACACACATTGACACCCAGTAACAAAGACATACACTGACACCAAGTCACAAAAACATACACTGATACCCAGGAACACAGAAACACACTGACACCCAGTAGCAAAGACATACACTGATACCAAGTCACAGAGCCATACACTATACCCAGTAACACAGACACACACTGACACCAAGTAACAAAGGCATACACTGATACCAAGTAACAAAGACATACACTTACACAACTTAACAATGACACACACTTACACCAAGTAACTCAGACATACACTGACACCAAGCAACAAATACATACACTGACACCAAGTACAAAGACATACACTTACACCAAGTAACACAGACATACACTGGCACCAAGTATTTTGACATACACTGACATCAAGTAACAAAGACATACACATAGACCCAGTAACACAGACACACACTTACTCCAAGTAACAAAGACATACACTGACACTAAGTCACAAAGACACACACTGACACCCAGTAACAATGACATACACTGACACCAAGTCACAAAGACATGCACTGATACCCAGTAACACAGACATACACTTACACCAAGTAACAAAGACAAACAATGATATTCAGGAACACAGACACACACTTACACCAAGTAACACAGGCACACACTTACACCATGTAACAAAGACATACACTTACACCAAGTAACACAGACATACACTGACACCAAGTAACAAAGACATACAATTACACCAAGTAACAAAGACACACACTTTCACCAAGTCACACAGATATACACTGGTCCCAAGTAACAAAGACATGCACTTACACCCAGTAACACAGACACACACGGACACCAAGTAACAAAGACATACACTTACACCTAGTAACACAGACATACACTGACACCAAGTAACAAAGACATACACTGATACCCAGTATCACAGACACACACTTACACCGAGTAACAAAGACATACACTGACACCAAGTCACAAAGACACACACTGACACCCAGTAACAAAGTCATCCACTGACACCAAGTCACAAAAACACACACTGGTACCCAGTAACACATAAACACACTGACACCCAGTAACAAAGACATACACTGATACCAAGTCACAAAGACATACACTGATACCCAGTAACACAGACACTCACTGACACCCAGTAACAAAGACATACACTGATACCAAGTCACAAAGACATACACTGATACCAAGTAACAGAGACACACACTGGCACCAAGTAACAAAGACATGCACTTACACAACTTAACAAAGGCACACACTTACACCAAGTAACACAGACATACACTGAGAACAAGTAACAAAGACATACACTGACACCAAGCAACAAAGACATACACTTACACCAAGTAACAAAGACAGACAATTACGCCAAGTAACAAAGACATACACTTACACCAAGTATTTTGACATACACTGACACCAAGTAACAAAGACATACTCTGAGAACCAGTAACACAGACACACACTTACTCCAAGTAACAAAGACATTGACTGACACTAAGTCACAAAGACACACACTGACACCCAGTAGCAAAGACATACACTGACACCAAGTCACAAAGACATACACTGATACCCAGGAACACAGACACACACTGACACCCAGTAGCAAAGACATACACTGATACCAAGTCAGAGAAGACATACTCTGATACCCAGTAACAAAGACAGACACTGGCACCCAGTAACAAAGACATACACTGTACCCAGTAACACAGACACACCGACACCCAGTAACAAGGTCATACACTGATCCCAAGTCACAAATACATACACTGATACCCAGTAACACAGACACACACTGACACCAAGTAACAAAGACAGACACTGATACCCAGTAACACAGACATACACAGACACCCAATAACAAAGACAGACATGGACACCAATAACAAAGACACACACTTACACCAAGTAACACAGACACGCACTGACACCCAGTAACACAGACACACACTTACACCAAGTAACACAGACTCACACTGACACCAAGTAACAAAGACATACACTGATACCCAGTAACACAGACACACACTTACACCAAGTAACACAGACATACACTGATACCCAGGAACACAGACACACACTAACACCAAGTAACACAGACACATACTTACACCAAGTAACAAAGACACACACTTACACCAAGTAACACAGATATACACTGGCACCAAGTAACAAAGACATGCACTGACACCCAGAAACACAGACACACATGGACACCAAGTAACAAAGACACACACTTACACCAAGTAACACAGACACACACTGACACCCAGTAACACAGACACACACTTACACCAAGTAACACAGACATACCCTGACACCAAGCAACAAAGACATACACTGATACTCAGTAACACAGACACACACTTACACCAAGTAACACAGACATACACTGACACCAAGTAACAAAGACATACAATGATACCCTGGAACACAGACACACACTTACACCAAGTAACACAGACACACACTTACACCAATTAACAAAGACATACACTGACACCAAGTAACAAAGACATGCACTGATACCCAGTAACATAGACACACACTGACACCCAGTTAGAAACACGCACTGACCCCCAGTAACACAGGCACACACTGGCCCCCAGTAACAAAGACATACACTGACACCAAGTCACAAAGACATACACTGATACAAAGGCACACACTGACACCTAGTAACAAAGACAGACAATTACACCAAGTCACAATGACACACACTGACACCCAGTAACAAAGACATACACTGACACCAAGTCACAAAAACATACACTGATACCCAGGAACAAAGACATACACTGATACCCAGTATCACAGACATACACTTACACAGAGTAACAAAGACATACACTGACACCAAGTCACAATGACACACACTGACACCCAGTAACAAAGACATACACTGACACCAAGTCACAAAAACATACACTGATACCCAGGAACACAGAAACACACTGACACCCGGTAACAAAGACATACACTGATACCAAGTCACAAAGACATACACTGGTACCCAGTAACACAGAAACACACTGACACCCAGAAACAAAGACATACACTGATACCAAGTCACAAAGACATACACTGATACCCAGTAACACAGACACACACTGACACCAAGTAACAAAGACATACACTGATACCAAGTCACAAAGACATACACTGATACCAAGTAACACAGACACACACTGGCACCAAGCAACAAAGACATGCACTGACACCAAGTAACAAAGACATACACTTACACAACTTAACAAAGACACACACTTGCACCAAGTAACACAGACATACACTGACACCAAGCAACAAATACATACACTGACACCAAGTAACAAAGACATACACTTGCACCAAGTAACAAATAAAGACAATTACACCAAGTAACAAAGACATACACTTACACCAAGTATTTTGTCATACACAGACACCAAGTCACAAAGACATGCACTGATACACAGTAACACACACACAAATACAGCAAGTAACACAGACATACACTGACACCAAGTTACAAATACACACACTGTCACCCAGCAGCAAAGACATACACTGACACAAAGTCACAAAGACATACACTGATACCCAGGAACACAGACACACACTGACACCCAGTCGCAAAGAGTTACACTGATATCAAGTCACAAAGACATACACTGATACCCAGTAACACAGACAGACACTGACACCCAGTCACAAAGACATACACTGATACCCAGTAACACAGACACACACCGACACACAGTAACAAAGTCATACACTGATACCAAGTCACAAAGACATACACTGATACACAGTAACACAGACACACACTGACACCAAGTAACAAAGACATACACAGACACCAAGTAACAAAGACATACACTTACACCAAGTAACAAAGACACACACTTACACCAAGTAACACAGACATACACTGACACCAAGTAAAAAAGACATACACTGAAACCAAGTAACCAGGACATACACTTACACCAAGTATTTTGACATACACTGACACCAAGTAACAAAGACATACACTGATACCCAGTAACACAGATACACACTTACACCAAGTAACAAAGACATACACTGATACCCAGTAACACAGATACACACTTACACCAAGTAACAAAGACATACACTGACACCAAGTCACAAAGACACACACTGACACCCAGTAACAAAGACATACACTGACACCAAGTCACAAAGACATAAACTGATAACCAGTAACACAGACAAACACTTACTCCAAGTAACACAGACATACACTGGCACCAAGAAACAAAGACATACACTGATACCCAGTAACACAGACACACACTTACACCAAGTAACACAGACATACAATGATACCCAGGAACACAGACACACACTTACACCAAGTAACACAGACACATACTTACACCAATTAACAAAGACACACACTTACACCAAGTAACACTGATATACACTTTCACCAAGTAACAAAGACATGCACTGACACCCAGTAACACAGACACACACGGACACCAAGTAACAAAGACACACACTTACACCAAGTAACACAGACACACACTGACATCCAGTAACACAGGCACACACTTACACCAAGTAACACAGACATACCCTGACACCAAGCAACAAAGACATACACTGATACCCAGTAACACAGACACACACTTACACCAAGTAACACAGACATACACTGACACCAAGTAACAAAGACAATCAATGATACCCAGGAACACAGACACACACTTACACCAAGTAACAAAGACATACACTTGCACCAAGTAACAGAGACACACACTGACACCAAGTAACAAAGACATGCACTGATACCCAGTAACATAGACACATACTGACACCCATTTAGAAACACACACTGACACCCAGTAACACAGGCACACACTGACCCCCAGTAACAAAGACATACACTGACACCAAAGCACAAATACATCCACTGATACAAAGACACACACTTACACCTAGTAACACAGACATACACTGACACCAAGTAACAAAGACATACACTGATACCCAGTAACACAGACACACACTTACACCAAGTAACACAGACATACAATGATACCCAGGAACACAGACACACACTTACACCAAGTAACACAGACACATACTTACACCAATTAACAAAGACACACACTTACACCAAGTAACACAGATATACACTGGCACCAAGTAACAAAGACATGCACTGACACCCAGTAACACAGACACACACGGACACCAAGTAACAAAGACACACACTTACACCAAGTAACACAGACACACACTGACACCCAGCAACACAGACACACACTTACACCAAGTAACACAGACATACCCTGACACCAAGCAACAAAGACATACACTGATACCCAGTAACACAGACACACACTTACACCAAGTAACACAGACATACACTGACACCAAGTAACAAAGACATACAATGATACCCAGGAACACAGAAACACACTTACACCAAGTAACAAAGACATACACTTGCACCAAGTAACAGAGACACACACTGACACCTAGTAACAAAGACATGCACTGATACCCAGTAACATAGACACATACTGACACCCATTTAGAAACACACACTGACACCCAATAACACAGGCACACACTGACCCCCAGTAACAAAGACATACACTGACACCAAGTCACAAATACATCCACTGATACAAAGACACACACTTACACCTAGTAACACAGACATACACTGACAACAAGTAACAAAGACATACACTGATACCCAGTATCACAGACATACACTTACACCGAGTAACAAAGACATAAACTGACACCAAGTCACAAAAACATACACTGATACCCAGCAACACAGAAACACACTGACACCCAGTAGCAAAGACATACACTGATACCAAGTCACAAAGACATACACTGGTACCCAGTAACACAGAAACACACTGACACCCAGAAACAATGACATACACTGATACCAAGTCACAAAGACATACACTATACCCAGTAACACAGACACACACTGACAGCAAGTAACAAAGACATACGCTGATACCAAGTCACAAAGACATACACTGATACTAAGTAACACAGACACACACTGGCACCAAGTAACAAAGACATGCACTGACACCAAGTAACAAAGACATACACTTACACAACTTAACAAAGACACACACTTACACCAAGTAACTCAGACATACACTGACACCAAGCAACAAATACATACACTGACACCAAGTAACAAAGACATACACTTACACCAAGTAACAAATAAAGACAATTACACCAAGTAACAGAGACATACACTTACAACAAGTATTTTGACATACACTGACACCAAGTAACAAAGACATACACAGAGACCCAGTGACACAGACACACACTTACTCCAAGTAACAAAGACATACACTGACACTAAGTCACAAAGACACACACTGACACCCAGTAACAATGACATACACTGACACCAAGTCACAAAGACATGCACTGATACCCAGTAACACAGACACACACTTACACCAAGTAACACAGACATACACTGACACCAAGTAACAAAGACAAACACTGATACCCAGTAACGCAGACACTCACTTACACCAAGTAACACAGACATACACTGACACCAAGTAACAAAGACATACACTGATATTCAGGAACACAGACACACACTTACACCAATTAACACAGGCACACACTTACACCAAGTAACAAAGACATACACTTACACCAAGTAACACAGACATACACTGACACCAAGTAACAAAGACATACAATTACACCAAGTAACAAAGACACACACTTTCACCAAGTCACACAGATATACACTGGTCCCAAGTAACAAAGACATGCACTAACACCCAGTAACACAGACACACACGGACACCAAGTAACAAAGACATACACTTACACCTAGTAACACAGACATACACTGACACCAAGTCACAAAGACACACACTGACACCCAGTAACAAAGACATACACTGACACCCAGTAACAAAGACATACACTGACACCAAGTCACAAAGAGAGACACTGATACCCAGTAACACAGACACTCACTGACACCCAGTATCACAGACACACACTTACACCGAGTAACAAAGACATACACTGACACCAAGTCACAAAGACACACACTGACACCCAGTAACAAAGACATACACTGACACCAAGTCACAAAAACATACACTGGTACCCAGTAACACAGAAACACACTGAAACCCAGTAACAAAGACATACACTGATACCAAGTCGCAAAGACATACACTGATACCAAGTAACACAGACACACACTGGCACCAAGTAACAAAGACATGCACTGACACCAAGAAACAAAGACAAACACTTACACAAATTAACAAAGACACACACTTACACCAAGTAACACAGACATACACTGACACCAAGTAACAAAGACATGCACTGACACTAAGTCACAAAGACACACACTGACACCCAGTAGCAAAGACATACACTGACACCAAGTCACAAAGACGTACACTGATACCCAGGAACACAGACACACACTGACAACCAGTAGCAAAGACATACACTGATACCAAGTCACAAAGACATACACTGATACCCAGTAACACAGACAGACACTGACACCCAGTAACAAAGAAATACACTGATACCCAGTAACACAGACAAACACCGACACCCAGTAACAAAGACATACACTGATACCAAGTCACAAAGACATACACTGATACCAAGTAACACAGACACACACTGGCACCAAGTAACAAAGACATGCACTGACACCAAGTAACAAAGACATACACTTACACAACTTTACAAAGACACACACTTACACCAAGTAACACAGACATACACTGACACCAAGTAACAAAGACATACACTGACACCAAGTTACAAAGACATACACTTACACCAAGTAACAAAGACAGACAATTACACCAAGTAACAAAGACATCCACTTACACCAAGTATTTTGACAGGCACTGACACCAAGTAACAAAGACATACACTGAGACCAAGTAACACAGACATACACTGACACCAAGTAACAAAGACATGCACTGACACTAAGTCACAAAGACACACACTGACACCCAGTAGCAAATACATACACTGACACCAAGTCACAAAGACGTACACTGATACCCAGGAACACAGACACACACTGACAACCAGGAGCAAAGACATACACTGATACCAAGTCACAAAGACATACAATGATACCCAGTAACACAGACAGACACTGACACCCAGTAACAAAGAAATACACTGACACCCAGTAACACAGACAAACACCAACACCCAGTAACAAAGTCATACACTGATACCAAGTCACAAAGACACACACTGATACCCAGTAACACAGACACACACTGACACCAAGTAACACAGACACACACTTACACCAAGTAACACAGACATACACTGACACCAAGTAACAAAGACACACACTTACACCAAGTAACACAGACACACTCTTACACCAAGTAACAAAGAAAGACACTGACACCCAGTAACACAGACACACACGGACACCAAGTAACAAAGACACACACTTACACCAAGTAACACAGACACACACTGACACCCAGTAACACAGACACACACTTACACCAAGTAACACAGACATACACTGAAACCAAGTAACAAAGACATGCACTAATACCCAGTAACACAGACAAACACTTACACCAAGTAACACAGACATACACTGACACCAAGTAACAAAGACATACACTGATAACCAGGAACACAGACACACACTTGCACCAAGTAACACAGGCACACACTTACACCATGTAACAAAGACATACACTTACACCAAGTAACACAGACATACACTGACACCAAGTAACAAAGAAATACAATTACACCAAGAAACAAAGACACACACTTACACCAAGTAACACAGATATACACTGGTCCCAAGTAACAAAGACATCAACTTACACCCAGTAACACAGACACACACGGACACCAATTAACAAAGACATACGCTTACACCTAGTAACAAAGACATACACTGACACCAAGTAACAAAGACATACACTGATACCCGGTATCACAGACACACACTTACACCGAGTAACAAAGACATACACTGACACCAAGTCACAAAGACACACACTGACACCCAGTAACAAAGACATACACTGACACCAAGTCACAAAAACATACACTGGTACCCAGTAACACAGAAACACACTGACACCCAGGAACAAAGACATACACTGATACCAAGTCACAAAGACATACACTGATACCCAGTAACACAGACACTCACTGACACCCAGTAACAAAGACATACTTTGATACCAAGTCACAAAGAAATACACTGATACCAAGTAACACAGACACACACTGGCACCAAGTAACATAGACATACACTTACACAACTTAACAAAGACACACACTTACACCAAGTAACACAGACATACACTGACACCATGTAACAAAGACATACACTGACACCAAGTAACAAAGACATACACTTACACCAAGTAACAAAGACAGACAATTACACCAAGTAACAAATACATACACTTACAACAAGTATTTTGACATACACTGACACCAAGTAACAAAGACATACACTGAGACCCAGTAACACAGACACACACTTACTCCAAGTAACAAAGACATACACTGACACTAAGTCACAAAGACACACACTGACACCCAGTAGCAAAGACATACACTGACACCAAGTCACAAAGACATACACTGATAACCAGGAACACAGACACACACTGACACCCAGTAGCAAAGACATACACTGATACCAAGTCACAAAGAAATGCACTGACACCCAGTAACACAGACACACACGGACACCAAGTAACCAAGACACACACTTACTCCAAGTAACACAGACATACACTGACACCAAGTCACAAAAACATACACTGACACCCAGTAACACAGACACACACGGACACCAAGTAACAAAGACACACACTTACACCAAGTAACACAGACACACACGGACACCAAGTAACAAAGACACACACTTACACCAAGTAACACAGACACGCACCGACACCCAGTAACAAAGTCATACACTGATACCAAGTCACAAAGACATACACTGATACCCAGTAACACAGACACACACTGACATCAAGTAACACAGACACACACTTACACCAAGTAACACAGACATACACTGACACCAAGTAACAAAGACATACACTTACACCAAGTAACAAAGACAGACAATTACACCAAGTAACAAATACATACACTTCCACCAAGTATTTTGACATACACTGACACCAAGTAACAAAGACATACACTGAGACCCAGTAACACAGACACACACTTACTCCAAGTAACAAAGACATACACTGACACTAAGTCACAAAGACACACACTGACACCCAGTAGCAAAGACATACACTGACACCAAGTCACAAAGACATACACTGATAACCAGGAACACAGACACACACTGACACCCAGTAGCAAAGACATACACTGATACCAAGTCACAAAGAAATGCACTGACACCCAGTAACACAGACACACACGGACACCAAGTAACCAAGACACACACTTACACCAAGTAACACAGACATACACTGACACCAAGTCACAAAAACATACACTGACACCCAGTAACACAGACACACACGGACACCAAGTAACAAAGACACACTCTTACACCAAGTAACACAGACACACACTCGCACCAAGTAACATAGACATACACTTTCACAACTTAACAAAGACACACACTTACACCAAGTAACACAGATATACACTGACACCAAGTAACAAAGACATACACTGACACCAAGTAACAAAGACATACACTTACACCAAGTAACAAAGACAGACAATTACACCAATTAACAAAGACATACACCTACACCAAGTAACAAAGACATACACTGACACCCAGTAACAAAGACATACACTGACATCAAGTCACAAAGACAGACACTGACACCCAGAAACAAAGACATACACTGACATCAAGTCACAAAGACATGCACTGACACCCAGTAACACAGACACGCACGTACACCAAGTAACACAGACATACACTGACACCAAGGAACAAAGACATACACTGATACCCAGTAACACAGACACACTCTAACACCAAGTAATAAAGAAAGACACTGATACCCAGTAACACAGACACACACTTACACCAAGTAGCAAAGACATACACTGACACCCAGGAACAAAGACATACACTGACAACCAGTAACACAGACAAACACGGACACCAAGTAACAAAGACACACACTTACACCAAGTAACATAGACAGACACTGACACCCAGTAACACAGACACACACTTACACCAAGTAACACAGAAATACACTGACACCAAGTAACAAAGACATACACTGATACCCAGGAACACAGACACACACTGACACCAAGTAACACAGAAACACACTTACACTAAGTAGCAAAGACATACACTTACACCAAGTAACACAGACATACACTGACACCAAGTAACAAAGACAAACAATTACACCAAGTAACAAAGACACACACTTACACCAAGTAACACAGATATACACCGGTCCCAAGTAACAAAGACATGCACTTACACCCAGTAACACAGACACACACGGACACCAAATAACAAAGACACACACTTACACCATGTAACACAGACACACACTGACACCCAGTAACACAGACACACACTTACACATCGTAACACAGACATACACTGACACCAAGTAACAAAGACATACACTGATACCCAGTATCACAGACACACACTGACACCGAGTAACAAAGACATACACTGACACCAAGTCACAAAGACACACACTGAATCCCAGTAACAAAGACATACACTGACACCAAGTCACAAAAACATACACTGATACCCAGGAACACAGACACACACTGACACCCAGTAACAAAGACATACACTGATACCAAGTCACAAAGACATACACTGGTACCCAGTAACACAGAAACACACTGACACCCAGTAACAAAGACATACACTGATACCAAGTCAGAAAGACACACACTGACACCCAGTAACAAAGACATACACTGATACCAAGTCACAAAGACATGCACTGATACCAAGTAACACAGACACACACTGGCACCAAGTAACAAAGACATGCACTGACACCAAGTAACAAAGACATACACTTACAAAACTTAACACATACACACACTAACTCCAAGTAACACAGACATACACTGACACCAAGTAACAAAGACATACACTGACAACAAGTAACAAAGACATACACTTACACCAAGTAACAAAGACAGACAATTACAGCAAGTAACAAAGACGTACACTTACACCAAGTATTTTGACATACACTGACACCAAGTAACAAAGACATACACTGAGACCCAGTAACACAGAAACACAATAACTCCAAGTAACACAGACATACACTGACACTAAGTCACAAAGACACACACTGACACCCAGTAACAAAGACATACACTGACACCAAGTCACAAAGACATACACTGATACCCAGTAACACAGACACACACTTACACCAAGTAACACAGACATACACTGACACCAAGTAGCAAAGACATACACTGATACCCAGTAACACAGACACACTCTGACACCAAGTAACAAAGAAAGACACTGACACCCTGTCACACAGACACACACGGACACCAAGTAACAGAGACACACACTTACACCAAGTAGCACAGACACACACTGACACACAGTAACACAGACACACACTGACACCAAGTAACAAAGACATACACTGATACCCAGTAACACAGACACACTCTTACACCAAGTAACAAAGAAAGACACTGATACCCAGTAACACAGACACACACTTACACCAAGTAACACAGACACACACTTACACCAAGTAACAAAGACATACACTGACATCAAGTCACAAAGACATACACTGACACCCAGTAACAAAGACATACACTGACATCAAGTCACAAAGACATACACTGACACACAGTAACACAGACACACACGTACACCAAGTAACACAGACATACACTGACACCAAGTAACAAAGACATACACTGATACCCAGTAACACAGACACACTCTTACACCAAGTAACAAAGAAAGACACTGATACCCAGTAACACAGACACACACTTACATCAAGTATCAAAGACATACACTGACACCCAGGACCAAAGACATACACTGACACCCAGTAACACAGACAAACACGGACACCAAGTAACAAAGACACACACTTACACCAAGTAACACAGACAGACACTGACACCCAGTAACACAGACACACACTTACACCAAGTAACACAGACATACACTGACACCAAGTAACAAAGACATACACTGATACCCAGGAACACAGACACACACTTACACCAAGTAACACAGACACACACTTACAGTAAGTAACAAAGACATACACTTACAACAAGTAACACAGACATACACTGACACCAAGTAACAAAGACATACATTTACACCAAGTAACAAAGACACACACTTACACCAAGTAACACAGATATACACTGGTCACAAGTAACACAGACATACACTGACACCAAGTAACAAAGACATACATTTACACCAAGTAACAAAGACACACACTTACACCATGTAACACAGACACACACTGACACCCAGTAACACAGACACACACTTACACATCGTAACAGAGACATACACTGACACCAAGTAACAAAGACATACACTGATACCCAGTATCGCAGACACACACTGACACCGAGCAACAAAGACATACACTGACACCAAGTCACAAAAACATACACTGATACCCAGGAACACAGACACACACTGACACCCAGTAACAAAGACATACACTGATACCAAGTCACAAAGACATACACTGGTACCCAGTAACACAGAAACACACTGCCACCCAGTAACAAAGACATACACTGATACCAAGTCACAAAGACACACACTGACATCCAGTAACAAAGACATACACTGATACCAAGTCACAAAGACATGCACTGATACCAAGTAACACAGACACACACTGGCACCAAGTAACAAAGACATGCACTGACACCAAGTAACAAAGACATACACTTACAAAACTTAACACATACACACACTAACTCCAAGTAACACAGACATACACTGACACCAAGTAACAAAGACATACACTGACAACAAGTAACAAAGACATACACTTACACTAAGTAACAAAGACAGACAATTACGCCAAATAACAAAGACGTACACTTGCACCAAGTATTTTGACATACACTGACACCAAGTAACAAAGACATACACTGAGACCAAATAACACAGAAACACACTTACTCCAAGTAACACAGACATACAATGACACTAAGTCACAAAGACACACACTGACACCCAGTAACAAAGACATACACTGACACCAATTCACAAAGACATACACTGATACCCAGTAACACAGACACACACTTACACCAAGTAACACAGACATACACTGACACCAAGTAGCAAAGACATACACTGATACCCAGTAACACAGACACACTCTGACCCCAAGTAACAAAGAAAGACATTGATACCCAGTAACACAGACACACACGGACATCAAGTAACAGAGACACACACTTACACCAAGTAACACAGACACACACTGACACACAGTAACACAGACACACACTTACACCAAGTAACACAGCCATACACTGACACCAAGTAACAAAGACATACACTGATACACAGTAACACAGACACACACTTGCACCAAGTAACACAGACATATACTTACACCAAGTAACACTGACATACACTGACACCAAGTAACAAGGACATGCAATTACACCAAGTAACAAAGACACACACTTACACCAAGTAACACAGATATACACTGGTCCCAAGTAACAAAGACTGGCACTTACACCCAGTAACACAGACACACACGGACACCAAGTAACAAAGACACACACTTACACCATGTAACACAGCCACACACTGACACCCAGTAACACAGACACACACTTACACCTAGTAACAAAGACATACACTGATACCAAGTCACAAAGACATACACTGGTACCCAGTAACACAGAAACACACTGACACCCAGTAACAAAGACATACACTGATACCAAGTCACAAAGACACACACTGACATCCAGTAACAAAGACATACACTGATACCAAGTCACAAAGACATGCACTGATACCAAGTAACACAGACACACACTGGCACCAAGTAACAAAGACATGCACTGACACCAAGTAACAAAGACATACACTTACAAAACTTAACACATACACACACTAACTCCAAGTAACACAGACATACACTGACACCAAGTAACAAAGACATACACTGACAACAAGTAACAAAGACATACACTTACACTAAGTAACAAAGACAGACAATTACGCCAAGTAACAAAGACGTACACTTGCACCAAGTATTTTGACATACACTGACACCAAGTAACAAAGACATACACTGAGACCAAATAACACAGAAACACACTTACTCCAAGTAACACAGACATACACTGACACTAAGTCACAAAGACACACACTGACACCCAGTAACAAAGACATACACTGACACCAATTCACAAAGACATACACTGATACCCAGTAACACAGACACACACTTACACCAAGTAACACAGACATACACTGACACCAAGTAGCAAAGACATACACTGATACCCAGTAACACAGACACACTCTGACCCCAAGTAACAAAGAAAGACATTGATACCCAGTAACACAGACACACACGGACATCAAGTAACAGAGACACACACTTACACCAAGTAACACAGACACACACTGACACACAGTAACACAGACACACACTTACACCAAGCAACACAGCCATACACTGACACCAAGTAACAAAGACATACACTGGTACCCAGTAACACAGAAACACACTGACACCCAGTAACAAAGACATACACTGATACCAAGTCAGAAAGACACGCACTGACACCCAGTAACAAAGACATACACTGATACCAAGTCACAAAGACATGCACTGATACCAAGTAACACAGACACACACTGGCACCAAGTAACAAAGACATGCACTGACACCAAGTAACAAAGACATACACTTACAAAACTTAACACATACACACACTAACTCCAAGTAACACAGACATGCACTGACACCAAGTAACAAAGACATACACTGACAACAAGTAACAAAGACATACACTTACACCAAGTAACAAAGACAGACAATTACAGCAAGTAACAAAGACGTACACTTACACCAAGTATTTTGACATACACTGACACCAAGTAACAAAGACATACACTGAGACCCAGTAACACAGAAACACAATAACTCCAAGTAACACAGACATACACTGACACTAAGTCACAAAGACACACACTGACACCCAGTAACAAAGACATACACTGACACCAAGTCACAAAGACATACACTGATACCCAGTAACACAGACACACACTTACACCAAGTAACACAGACATACACTGACACCAAGTAGCAAAGACATACACTGATACCCAGTAACACAGACACACTCTGACACCAAGTAACAAAGAAAGACACTGATACCCTGTCACACAGACACACACGGACACCAAGTAACAGAGACACACACTTACACCAAGTAACACAGACACACACTGACACACAGTAACACAGACACACACTTACACCAAGTAACACAGCCATACACTGACACCAAGTAACAAAGACATACACTGATACCCAGTAACACAGACACACAGTTGCACCTAGTAACACAGACATACACTGACACCAAGTAACAAAGACATACACTGATACCCAGGAACACAGACACACACTTACACCAAGTAACACAGGGACACACTTACACCTAGTAACAAAGACATACACTGATACCAAGTCACAAAGACATACACTGGTACCCAGTAACACAGAAACACACTGACACCCAGTAACAAAGACATACACTGATACCAAGTCAGAAAGACACACACTGACACCCAGTAACAAAGACATACACTGATACCAAGTCACAAAGACATGCACTGATACCAAGTAACACAGACACACACTGGCACCAAGTAACAAAGACATGCACTGACACCAAGTAACAAAGACATACACTTACAAAACTTAACACATACACACACTAACTCCAAGTAACACAGACATACACTGACACCAAGTAACAAAGACATACACTGACAACAAGTAACAAAGACATACACTTACACCAAGTAACAAAGACAGACAATTACAGCAAGTAACAAAGACGTACACTTACACCAAGTATTTTGACATACACTGACACCAAGTAACAAAGACATACACTGAGACCCAGTAACACAGAAACACAATAACTCCAAGTAACACAGACATACACTGACACTAAGTCACAAAGACACACACTGACACCCAGTAACAAAGACATACACTGACACCAAGTCACAAAGACATACACTGATACCCAGTAACACAGACACACACTTACACCAAGTAACACAGACATACACTGACACCAAGTAGCAAAGACATACACTGATACCCAGTAACACAGACACACTCTGACACCAAGTAACAAAGAAAGACACTGATACCCTGTCACACAGACACACACGGACACCAAGTAACAGAGACACACACTTACACCAAGTAACACAGACACACACTGACACACAGTAACACAGACACACACTTACACCAAGTAACACAGCCATACACTGACACCAAGTAACAAAGACATACACTGATACCCAGTAACACAGACACACAGTTGCACCAAGTAACAAAGACATACACTGATACCCAGGAACACAGACACACACTTACACCAAGTAACACAGGGACACACTTACACCAAGTAACAAAGACATACACTGACATCAAGTCACAAAGACATACACTGACACCCAGTAACAAAGACATACACTGACATCAAGTCACAAAGACATACACTGACACCCAGTAACACAGACACACACGTACACCAAGTAACACAGACATACACTGACACCAAGTAACAAAGACATACACTGATACCCAGTAACACAGACACACTCTTACACCAAGTAACAAAGAAAGACACTGATACCCAGTAACACAGACACACACTTACACCAAGTAACACAGACACACACTTACACCAAGTAACAAAGACATACACTGACATCAAGTCACAAAGACATACACTGACACCCAGTAACAAAGACATACACTGACATCAAGTCACAAAGACATACACTGACACACAGTAACACAGACACACACGTACACCAAGTAACACAGACAGACACTGACACCAAGTAACAAAGACATACACTGATACCCAGTAACACAGACACACTCTTACACCAAGTAACAAAGAAAGACACTGACACCCAGTAACACAGACACACACTTACATCAAGTATCAAAGACATACACTGACACCCAGGACCAAAGACATACACTGACACCCAGTAACACAGACAAACACGGACACCAAGTAACAAAGACACACACTTACACCAAGTAACACAGACAGACACTGACACCCAGTAACACAGACACACACTTACACCAAGTAACACAGACATACACTGACACCAAGTAACAAAGACATACACTGATACCCAGGAACACAGACACACACTTACACCAAGTAACACAGACACACACTTACACTAAGTAACAAAGACATACACTTACAACAAGTAACACAGACATACACTGACACCAAGTAACAAAGACATACATTTACACCAAGTAACAAAGACACACACTTACACCAAGTAACACAGATATACACTGGTCCCAAGTAACAAAGACAGGCACTGACACCCAGTAACACAGACACACACGGACACCAAGTAACAAAGACACACACTTACACCATGTAACACAGACACACACTGACACCCAGTAACACAGACACACACTTACACATCGTAACAGAGACATACACTGACACCAAGTAACAAAGACATACACTGATACCCAGTATCGCAAACACACACTGACACCGAGCAACAAAGACATACACTGACACCAAGTCACAAAGACACACACTGAATCCCAGTAACAAAGACATACACTGACACCAAGTCACAAAAACATACACTGATACCCAGGAACACAGACACACACTGACACCCAGTAACAAAGACATACACTGATACCAAGTCACAAAGACATACACTGGTACCCAGTAACACAGAAACACACTGACACCCAGTAACAAAGACATACACTGATACCAAGTCACAAAGACACACACTGACATCCAGTAACAAAGACATACACTGATACCAATTCACAAAGACATGCACTGATACCAAGTAACACAGACACACACTGGCACCAAGTAACAAAGACATGCACTGACACCAAGTAACAAAGACATACACTTACAAAACTTAACACATACACACACTAACTCCAAGTAACACAGACATACACTGACACCAAGTAACAAAGACATGCACTGACAACAAGTAACAAAGACATACACTTACACTAAGTAACAAAGACAGACAATTACGCCAAGTAACAAAGACGTACACTTGCACCAAGTATTTTGACATACACTGACACCAAGTAACAAAGACATACACTGAGACCAAATAACACAGAAACACACTTACTCCAAGTAACACAGACATACACTGACACTAAGTCACAAAGACACACACTGACACCCAGTAACAAAGACATACACTGACACCAAGTCACAAAGACATACACTGATACCCAGTAACACAGACACACACTTACACCAAGTAACACAGACATACACTGACACCAAGTAGCAAAGACATACACTGATACCCAGTAACACAGACACACTCTGACCCCAAGTAACAAAGAAAGACACTGATACCCAGTAACACAGACACACACGGACACCAAGTAACAGAGACACACACTTACACCAAGTAACACAGACACACACTGACACACAGTAACACAGACACACACTTACACCAAGTAACACAGCCATACACTGACACCAAGTAACAAAGACATACACTGATACCCAGTAACACAGACACACACTTGCACCAAGTAACACAGACATACACTGACACCAAGTAACAAAGACATACACTGATACCCAGAAACACAGACACACACTTACACCAAGTAAGACAGACAGACACTTACACCAAGTAACAAAGACATATACTTACACCAAGTAACACTGACATACACTGACACCAAGTAACAAAGACATGCAATTACACCAAGTAACAAAGACACACACTTACACCAAGTAACACAGATATACACTGGTCCCAAGTAACAAAGACTGGCACTTACACCCAGTAACACAGACACACACGGACACCAAGTAACAAAGACACACACTTACACCATGTAACACAGCCACACACTGACACCCAGTAACACAGACACACACTTACACCTAGTAACACAGACATACACTGACACCAAGTAACAAAGACATACACTGACACCCAGTAACACAGACACACACTTCCAACAACTAACACAGACATACACTGACACCAAGTAACAAAGACATACAATGTTACCCAGGAACACAGACACTCACTTACACCAAGTAACACAGACACACACTTACACAAAGTAACAAAGACATACAATAACACCAAGTAACAAAGACACACACTTGCACCAAGTAACAAAGACAGACACTGATACCCAGTAACACAGACACAAACTTACACCAAGTAACAAAGACATACACTGATACTCAGTAACACAAACAAACACACACTGACACCCAGTAACACAGAGAAACATTAATAAACAGTAACAAAGACATACACTGATACCAAGTCACAAAGACATACACTGATACACAGTAACACAGACACACACTGACACCAAGTAACAAAGACACACACTTACACCAAGTAACACAGACAGACACTGACACCAAGTAACAAAGACAGACACTGACACCAAGTTACAAAGACATACACTGACACCAATTAACAAAGACAGACAATTACACCAAGTAACAAAGACATACACTTCCCGAAAGTATTTTGACATACACTGACACCAAGTAACAAAGACATACACTGACACCAAGTCACAAAGATACACACTGACACCCAGTAAAAAAGACATACACTGATACCAAGTCACAAAGACATACACTGATACCCAGTCACACAGGCACACACTTACACCATGCAACACAGACATACACGGACACCAAGTAACAAAGACATACACTGATACCCAGTAACACAGACACACACTTACACCAAGTAACAAAGACAGACACTGATTCCCAGTAACACACTCACACACTTACACCAAGTAACAAAGACATACACTGACATCAAGTCACAAAGACATACACTGATACCCAGTCACACAGGCACACACTTACACCATGCCACACAGACATACACGGACACCAAGTAACAAAGACATACACTGACACCCAGTAACACAGACACACACGGACACCAAGTAACAAAGACAGACAATTACACCAAGTAACAAAGACATACACTTACAACAAGTATTTTGACATACACTGACACCAAGTAACAAAGACAAACACTGATACCCAGTAAGACAGACACACACTTACACCATGTAACAAAGACATACACTGATACCCAGTAACACAGGCACACACTGGGGGCGTGGTGGGGGGGGCACATTGGCGCAGTGGTTAGCACCGCAGTCTCACTGATCCAGGGACCCGGGTTCGATTCTGGTTACTGCCTGTGCGGAGTTTGCAAGTTCTCCCTGTGTCTGCGTGAGTTTCCTCCGGGTGCTCCGGTCTCCTCCCACATGCCAAAGACTTGCAGGTTGATCGGTTAATTGGCCATTATAAATTGACCCTAGTATTGGTAGGTGGCAGGGAAAAATATAGGGACAGGTGGGGATGTGATACGAATACGGGATTAGTGTAGGATTAGTATAAATGTGTGGATGATAGTCGGCACAAACTCGGTTGGCCGAAGGGCCTGTTTCAGTGCTGTTTCACTAAACTAAATACTGACACCCAGTAACACAAACAAACACACACTGACACCCAGTAACATAGAGAGGCACTGATACACAGTAACAAAGACATACACTGACACACAGACACAAACTGTCACCAAGTCACAAAGACATACACTGACACCCTTTAACAAAGACATACACTGACACCGAGTCACAAAGACATATACTGATAACCAGTAAGACAGACACACACTTACACCAAGTAACAAAGACATACACATACACCAAGTAACAAAGACATACACTGACATCAAGTAACAAAGACATACACAGATACCCAGTAGCACAGACACACACTTACAAGAAGTAACAAAGACATACACTGATACCCAGTAACACAGACGCACACTTACACCAAGTAACAAAGACATACACTTACACCAAGTAACAAAGACATACACTGACACCCAGTAACACAGACACACACGGACACCAAGTCACAAAGACATACATTTACACCAAGTAACACAAACACACACTGACACCCAGTAACAAAGACATACACTGACACCAAGTAACAAAGACATACACTGATACCCAGTAACACAGACACACACTTACACAAAGTCACAAAGACATACACTGATATCCAGTAACACAGACATACACTGACACCAAGTAACAAAGACATACACTTACACCAAGTAACAAAGACAGACAATTACACCAAGTAACAAAGACATACACTTACACCAAGTATTTTGACATACACTTGCACCAAGTAACAAAGACATACACTGACACCCGGTAACTAAGACATGCAATGACACCAAGTCACAAACACATACACTTACACCAAGTAACAAAGACATACATTGATACCCAGTAACACAGACACACACTGACACCCAGTTAGAAACACACAATGACCCCCAGTAACACAGACACACACTGACACCCAGTAACACAGACACACACTTACACCAAGTAACAGAGACACTCACTTACTCCAAGTAACAAAGACATACACTTACACCAAGTATTTTGACATACACTGCCACCAAGTAACAAAGACATACATTGTCACAGTAACACAGACACACACTTACATCAAGTAACAAAGACAGACACTGACACCAAGTCACAAAGACAGACACTGACACCCAGTAACAAAGACAAACACTGACACCAAGTCACAAAGACACTCACTTACTCCAAGTAACAAAGACATACACTTACACCAAGTATTTTGACATACTCTGCCACCAAGTAACAAAGACATACACTGATACACATTAACACAGACACACACTTACATCAAGTAACAAAGACACACACTGACACCCAGTAACAAACACATACAATGACACCAAGTCACAAAGACAGACACTGACACCCGGTAACTAAGACATACAATGACACCAAGTAACAAAGACATACACTTACACCAAGTAACAAAGACATACATTGATACCCAGTAACACAGACACACACTGACACCCAGTTAGAAACACACAATGAAACCCAGTAACACAGACACACACTGACCCCCAGTAACACAGACACACACTTACACCAAGTAACAAAGACATACACTGACATCAAGTAACAAAGACATAAACTGATACCCAGTAACACAGACGCACACTTACACCAAGTAACAAAGACATACAATGACACCAAGTATCAAAGACATGCACTGATACCCAGTAACACAGACGCACACTTACACCAAGTAACAAAGACATACACTGACACCCAGTAACAAAGAAATCCACTGACACCAAGTAACAAAGACATACACTGATACCCAGTAACACAGACATACACTGACACCAAGTAACAAAGACATACACTTACACCAAGTAACAAAGACAGACAATTACACCAAGTAACAAAGACATACACTTACACCAAGTATTTTGACATACACTTGCACCAAGTAACAAAGACATACACTGACACCCGGTAACTAAGACATGCAATGACACCAAGTCACAAACACATACACTTACACCAAGTAACAAAGACATACATTGATACCCAGTAACACAGACACACACTGACACCCAGTTAGAAACACACAATGACCCCCAGTAACACAGACACACACTTACACCCAGTAACAAAGACATACACTGACACCAAGTCACAAAGACATTCACTGACACCCAGTAACAAAGACATACACTAACACCAAGTAACAAAGACATACACTTACACCAAGTAACAAAGACACACACTGACACCAAGTAACAAAGACACACACTGATACCCAGCAACACAGACACACACTTACACCAAGTAACAAAGACATACACTGACACCAAGTCACAAAGAAATTCACTGACACCCAGTAACAAAGACATACACTGACTCCAAGTAACAAAGACATACACTTACACCAAGTAACACAGACATACACTTACACCAAGTATTTTGACATACACTTGCACCAATTAACAAAGAAATACTCTGACACCCAGTGACAAAGGCATACACTGACTCCAAGTAACAAAGACATACACTGATACCCAGTAACAAAGACACACACTTACACCAAGTAACAAAGACATACACTTACACCAAGTATTTTGACATACACTTGCACCAATTAACAAAGAAATACACTGACACCAAGTCACAAACACATACACTGACACCAAGTAACAAAGACATACACTTGCACCAAGTAACAAAGACATACACTGACAAGAAGTAACAAAGACACACACTTACACCGAGTAACATAGACATACACTGACACCAAGTAACAAAGACAGACAATTACACCAAGTAACAAAGACATACAATTACACCAAGTATTTTGACAGACACTGACTCCAAGTAACAAATACATACACTGTTACCCAGTAACACAGACACACACTTACACCAAGTAACAAAGACAGACACTGATACCCAGTAACACAGACGCACACTTACACCAAGTAACAAAGACATACACTGACACCAAGTAACACAGACATACACTTACACCAAGTATTTTGACATATACTTACACCAAGTAACAAAGACATACTCTGACACCCAGTAACAAAGACATTCACTGACAACAAGTCACAAACACATACAATGACACCAAGTAACAAAGATATACACTTACACCAAGTAACAAAGACACACACTTACACCAAGTAACACAGACATACACTGACACCAAGTAACAAAGTCAGACAATTACACCAAGTAACAAAGACATACACCTACACCAAGTATTTTGACATGCACTGACACCAAGTAACAAAGACATACACTGATACCCAGTAACACAGACGCACACATACACCAAGTAACAAAGACATACGCTGACACCAAGTAACAAAGACATACACTGATACCCAGTAACACAGACGCACACTTACACCAAGTAACAAAGACATAAATTTACACCAAGTAACACAGACATACACTTACACCAAGTATTTTGACATACACTTACACCAAGTAATAAAGACATACACTGACAGCCTGTAACACAGACACACACTTACACCAAGTAACAAAGACATACACTGATACCCAGTAACACATGCACACATTTACACCAAGTAACAAAGACATACACTAATATCCAGTAACACAGACGCACACATACACCAAATAACAAAGACATACGCTTACACCATGCAACAAAGACATACACTGATACCCAGTAACACAGACGCACACTTACACCAAGTAACAAAGACATACACTTACACCAAGTAACAAAGACATACACTGACACCCAGTAACACAGACACACACGGACACCAAGTCACAAAGACATACATTTACACCAAGTAACACAAACACACACTGACACCCAGTAACAAAGACATACACTGACACCCAGTAACACAGACACACACGGACACCAAGTAACAAAGACATACACTGACACCAAGTAACAAAGACATACACTGATACCCAGTAACACAGACATACACTGACACCAAGTAACAAAGACATACACTTACACCAAGTAACAAAGACAGACAATTACACCAAGTAACAAAGACATACACTTACACCAAGTATTTTGACATACACTTGCACCAAGTAACAAAGACATACACTGACACCCGGTAACTAAGACATGCAATGACACCAAGTCACAAACACATACACTTACACCAAGTAACAAAGACATACATTGATACCCAGTAACACAGACACACACTGACACCCAGTTAGAAACACACAATGACCCCCAGTAACACAGACACACACTGACACCCAGTAACACAGACACACACTTACACCAAGTAACAGAGACACTCACTTACTCCAAGTAACAAAGACATACACTTACACCAAGTATTTTGACATACACTGCCACCAAGTAACAAAGACATACATTGACACAGTAACACAGACACACACTTACATCAAGTAACAAAGCCAGACACTGACACCAAGTCACAAAGACAGACACTGACACCCAGTAACAAAGACAAACACTGACACCAAGTCACAAAGACACTCACTTGGTGTCCGTGTGTGTCTTTGTTACTGGCTGTCAGTGCATGCCTTTGTTACTTGGTGTCAGTGTATATCTGTGTTACTTGGTGTAAGTGTGTGTCTTTGTTACTTGGTGTAATTGTATGTCTTTGTGACTTGGTGTCAGTGTATGTCTGTGTTACTTGGTGTAAGTGTATGTCTTTGTTACTTGCTGTAAGTGTGTGTCTGTGTTACTTGGTGTAAGTGTGTGTCTGTGTTCCTGGGTATCAGTGTATGTCTTTGTGACTTGGTGTCAGTGTATGTCTTTGTTACTGGGTGTCAGTGTGTGTCTGTGTTCCTGGGTATCAGTGTATGTCTGTGTTACTTGGTGTAGGTCTGTGTCTTTGTTACTTGGTGTCCGTGTGTGTCTGTGTTACTGGGTGTCAGTGTATGTCTTTGTGACTTGGTGTCAATGTATGTCTTTGTTACTGGGTGTCAGTGTGTGTCTGTGTTCCTGGGTATCAGTGTATGTCTGTGTTACTTGGTGTCCGTGTGTGTCTGTGTTACTGGGTGTCAGTGTATGTCTCTGTCACAGGGTGTCAGTGTATGTCTGCGTTACTTGGTGTAAGTGTGTGTCTGTGTTACTGGGTATCAGTGTATGTCTTTGTGACTTGGTGTCAGTGTATGTCTTTGTTACTGGGTATCAGTGAATGTCTTTGTGATTGGTATCAGTTTATGTCAAAATACTTGGTGTAAGTGTATGTCTTTGTTACTTGGTGTAATTGTCTGTCTTTGTTACTTGGTGTAAGTGTATGTCTTTGTTAAATGGTGTTAGTGTATGTCTTTGTTACTTGTTGTCAGTGTATGTCTGTGTTCCTTGGTGTAAATGTTTGTCTTTGTTACTTGGTGTAAGTGTATGTCTTTGTTACTTGGTGTCAGTGTGTGTCTTTGTTACTTGGTGTCAGTGTATGTCTGTGTGACTGGGTATCAGTGAATGTATTTGTGATTGGTATCACTGTATGTCTTTGATACTGGGTGTCAGTGCGTGTCTGTGTTACTGGGTATCAGTGTATGTCTTTGTGACTTGGTATCAGTGTATGCCTTTGTTACTAGGTGTCAGTGTGTGTCTGTGTTCCTGGGTATCAGTGTATGTCTTTGTGACTTGGTGTCAGTGTATGTCTTTGTTACTGGGTGTCAGTTTGTGTCTTTGTGACTTGGTGTCAGTGTATGTCTGTGTTACTTGGTGTTAGTGTGTGTCTTTGTATCAGTGTATGTCTTTGTGACATGGTGTCAGTGTATGTCTTTGTTACTGGGTGTCATTGTGTCTTGGTGTCAGTGTATGTCTGTGTTACTGTGGGTCAGTGTGTGTCTGTGTTACTGGGGTTCAGTGTGTGTTTCCAACTGGGTGTCTGTGTGTGTCTGTGACACTGGGTGTCAGTATTTAGTTTTGTTTTGCGAGACAGCACTTTCACAGGCCCTTCGGCCCACCGAGTCTGTGCCGACAATCAACCACCCATTTGTACTAATCCTACACTAATCCCGTATTCCTATCACATCCCCACCTGTCCCTGTATATTACCCTACCACCTACCTTTACAAGGGGCAATTTATGATGGCCAATTATCCTATCAACCTGCAATTCTTTGGCATGAGGGAGGAAACCGGGGCACCCGGAGGAAACTCACGCAGACACAGGGAGAACTTGCAAACTCTGCACAGGCAGTACCCAGAATCGAACCCGGGTCCCTGGAGCTGTGAGGCTGCGGTGCTAACCACTGCGCCAATGTGCCCACCTCCCAGTGTGTGCCTGTGTTTCTGGGTATCAGTGTGTGTCTGTGTTACTTGGTGTAAGTGTGTGTCTTTGTTTCTTGGTGTAATTGTCTTTCTTTGTTACTTGGTGTAAGTATATGTCTTTGTTACTTGGTGTCAGTGTATGTCTTTGTTACTTGGTGTCAGTGCATGTCTTTGTTACTTGCATTCAGTGTATGACTTTGTTACTTTGTGTCAGTGTGTGTCTGTGTTACTGGGTATCAGTGTATGTCTTTGTGTCTTTTGGTATCAGTGTATGTCTTTGTTACTGGGTGTCAGTGTGTGTCTGTGTTACTGGGTGTCAGTGTATGTCTTTGTGACTTGGTGTCAGTGTATGTCTTTGTTACAAGGTGTCAGTGTGTGTCTGTGTTCCTGGGTATCAGTGTATGTCTTTGTGACTTGGTGTCAGTGTATGTCTTTGTTACTGGGTGTCAGTGTGTATCTTTGTGACTTGGTGTCAGTGTATGTCTTTGTTACTTGGTGTAAGTGTGTGTCTGTGATACTGGGTATCAGTGTATGTCTTTGTTACTTGGTGTCGGTGTATGTCTGTGTTACCTGGTGTAAGTGTGTGTCTGTGTATCAGTGTATGTCTTTGTGACTTGGTGTCAGTGTATGTATTTGTTACTGGGTGTCAGTGTGTGTCATTGTGACTTGGTGTCAGTGTATGTCTGTGTTACGGGGGGTCAGTGTGTGTCTGTGTTACTGGGGCTCAGTGTGTGTTTCTAACTGGGAGTCAGTGTGTCTCTGTGTTACTGGGTTTCAATGTATGTCTTTGTTACTTGGTGCAAGTGTATGTCTTTGTTACTTGGGTTCAGTGTATGTCTGTGTTACTTGGTCTAAGTTTGTGTCTGTGTATCAGTTTATGTCTTTGTGACTTGGTGACAGTGTATGTCTTTGTTACTGGGTGTCAGTGTGTGTCTTTGTGACTTGGTGTCAGTGCATGTCTGTGTTACCGGGTGTCAGTGTGTGTCTGTGTTACTGGGTGTTAGTGTGTGTTTCTAACTGGGTGTCAGTGTGTGTCTGTGTTACTGGGTATCAGTGTATGTCTTTGTTACTGGGTGTCAGTGTGTGTTTTTGTGACTTGGTGTCAGTGTATGTCTTTGTTACTTGTTGTAAGTGTGTGTCTGTGTTACTGGGTATCAGTGTATGTCTTTGTTACTTGGTGTCAGTGTATGTCTTTGTTACTGGGTGTCAGTGTGTGTCTTTGTGACTTGGTGTCAGTGTATGTCTTTGTTACTGGGTGTCAGTGCGTGTCTGTGTTACTTGGTGTCAGTGTATGTCTTTGCTCCTGTGTATCAGTGGTTCTCTGTGTTACTGGGTGTCAGTGTGTGTTTGTTTCTGTTACTGGGTGTCAGTGTGTGTCTGTGACACTAGGTGTCAGTATTTAGTTTAGTTTAGAGATACAGCACTTCAACAGGCCCTTCGGCCCACCAAGTCTGTGCCGACCATCAACCATCCATTTATACTAATCCTACAGTAATCCCGTATTCCTATCACATCTCCACCTGCCCCTATATATTTCCCTACCACCTACCTATACAATAGTCAATTTATGATGGCCAATTAATCTATCAAACTGCAAGTCTTTGGCATGTGGGAGGAAACCGGAGCCCCCGGAGGAAACTCACGCATGCACAGGGAGAACTTGCAAACTCCGCACAGGCAGTACCCAGAATCGAACACGTGTCCCTGGAGCTGTGAGGCTGCGGTGCTAACCACTGCGCCGCCCCCCCCCCCCCACCAGTGTGTGCCTGTGTTACTGGGTATCAGTGTTTGTCTTTGTAACTTGGTGTCAGTGTGTTTGTTTGTCTTACTGGCTGTCAGTGTGTGTCTGTGTTACTTGGTGTAAGTGTGTGTCTTTGTTACTTGGTGTCCGTGTGTGTCTGTGTTACTGGGTGTCAGTGCATGTCTTTGTTACTGGGTATCAGTGTATGTCTTTGTTACTGGGTGTCAGTGTGTGTCTTTGTGACTTGGTGTCAGTGTATGTCTTTGTTACTTGGTGTAAGTGTGTGTCTGTCTTCCTGGGTGTCAGAGTATGTCTTTGTTACTTGGTGTCAGTGTATGTCTTTGTTACTGGGTGTCAGTGTGTGTCTTTGTGACTTTGTGTCAGTGTATGTCTTTGTTCCTTGGTGTAAGTGTGTGTCTGTGTTACTTGGTATCAGTGTATGTCTTTGTTACTTGGTGTCAGTGTGTGTCAAAATACTTGGTGTAAGTGTATGTCTCTGTTACTTGGTGTAATTATGTGTCTTTGTTACTTGGTGTAAGTGTATGTCTGTTATGTCTTTGTGACTTGGTATCAGTGTTTGTCTTTGTTCCTGGGTGTCAGTGTGTGTCTGTGTTACTGGGTATCAGTGTATGTCTTTGTGACTTGGTGTCAGTGTATGCCTTTGTTACTGGGTGTCAGTGTGTGTCTGTGTTACTGGGTATCAGTGAATGTCTTTGTGACTTGGTATCAGTGTATGTCTTTGTTACTGGGTGTCAGTGTGTGTCTGTGTTCCTGGGTATCTGTGTGTGTCTTTGTGACTTGGTGTAAGTGTGTGTCTATGTTACTTGGTGTAATTGTATGTCTTTGTTACTTGTTGTCAGTGTGTTTCTGTGTTACTGGGTATCAGCTTATGTCTTTGTGACTTGGTATCAGTGTATGTCTTTGTTACTGGGTGTCAGTGTGTGTCTGTGTTACTGGGTATCAGTGCATGTCTGTGTTAATGTGTTTCAGAGCGTGTTACTGGGTGTTACTGTGTATCAGTGACACTAGGTGTCAGTATTTAGTTTAGTTTAGAGATACAGCACTTCAACAGGCCCTTCGGCCCAAAGAGTCTGTGCCGACCATCAACCACCCATTTATACTAATCCTACACTAATCCTGTATTCCTATCACATCCCCTCCTGCCCCTATATATTTCCCTACCACCTACCTATGCTATAGTCAATTTATGATGGCCAATTCACCTATCAAACTGCAAGTCTTTGGCATGTGGGAGGAAACCGGAGCCCCCGGAGGAAACTCACGCATGCACAGGGAGAACTTGCAAACTCCGCACAGGCAGTACCCAGAATCGAACACGGGTCCCTGGAGCTGTGAGGCTGCGGTGCTAACCACTGCGCCCCCCCCCCCCCCCAGTGTGTGCCTGTGTTACTGGGTATCAGTGTTTGTCTTTGTAACTTGGTGTCAGTGTGTTTGTTTGTCTTACTGGCTGTCAGTGTGTGTCTGTGTTACTTGGTGTAAGTGTGTGTCTTTGTTACTTGGTGTCCGTGTGTGTCTGTGTTACTGGGTGTCAGTGCATGTCTTTGTTACTGGGTATCAGTGTATGTCTTTGTTACTGGGTGTCAGTGTGTGTCTTTGTGACTTGGTGTCAGTGTATGTCTTTGTTACTTGGTGTAAGTGTGTGTCTGTCTTCCTGGGTGTCAGAGTATGTCTTTGTTACTTGGTGTCAGTGTATGTCTTTGTTACTGGGTGTCAGTGTGTGTCTTTGTGACTTTGTGTCAGTGTATGTCTTTGTTCCTTGGTGTAAGTGTGTGTCTGTGTTACTTGGTATCAGTGTATGTCTTTGTTACTTGGTGTCAGTGTATGTCAAAATACTTGGTGTAATTGTCTGTCTTTGTTACTTTGTGTCAGTGTATGTCTTTGTTACTTGGTGTCAGTGTATGTCTGTGTGACTTGTTGTAAGTGTATGTCTTTGTTACTTGGTGTTAGTGTATGTCTTTGTTACTTGGTGTCAGTGTATGACGTTGTTACTTGGTGTCAGTGTGTGTCTGTGTTACTGGGTATCAGTGTCTGTCTTTGTGTCTTGGTATCAGTGTATGTCTTTGTTACTGGGTGTCAGTGTGTGTCTGTGTTACTGGGTGTCAGTCTGAGTCTGTGTTACTGGGTATCAGTGTATGTCTTTGTGACTTGGTATCAGTGTATGTCTTTGTTACTGGGTGTCAGTGTGTGTCTGTGTTCCTGGGTATCAGTGCATGACTTTGTGACTTGGTGTCAGTGTATGTCTTTGTTACTGGGTGTCAGTGTTTATCTTTGTGACTTGGTGTCAGTGTATGGCTTTGTTACTTGGTGTAAGTGTGTGTCTGTGATACTGGGTATCATTGTATGTCTTTGTTACTTGGTGTCAGTGTATGTCTGTGTTACCTTGTCTACGTGTGTGTCTGTGTATCAGTGTATGTCTTTGTGACTTGGTTTCAGTGTATGTCTTTGTTACTGGGTGTCAGTGTGTGTCTTTGTGACAGTGTATGTCTGTGTAACGGGGGGTCAGTGTGTGTCTGTGTTACTGGGCATCAGTCTATGTCTTTGTTACTTGGTGTCAGTGCATGTGTTTGTTACTTGGTGTAATTGTCTGTCATTGTTACTTGGTGTAAGTGTATGTCTTTGTTACTTGGTGTCAGTGTACGTCTTTGTGACTTGTTGTCAGTGTATGTCTTTGTTGCTGGGTGTCAGTGCGTGTCTGTGTTACTTGGTGTCAGTGTATGTCTTTGTTCCTGTGTATCAGTGGTTCTCTGTGTTACTGGGTGTCAGTGTGTGTTTGTTTGTGTTACTGGGTGTCAGTGTGTGTCTTTGTGACTTGGTGTCAGTGCATGTCTTTGTCATTTGGTGTAAGTGTGTGTCTGTGTTACTGGGTATCAGTGTATGTCTTTGTTACTTGGTGTCAGTGTGTGTCAAAATACTTGGTGTAAGTGTATGTCTCTGTTACTTGGTGTAATTATGTGTCTTTGTTACTTGGTGTAAGTGTATGTCTGTGTTACTGGGTATCAGCTTATGTCTTTGTGACTTGGTATCAGTGTTTGTCTTTGTTCCTGGGTGTCAGTGTGTGTCTGTGTTACTGGGTATCAGTGTATGTCTTTGTGACTTGGTATCAGTGTATGCCTTTGTTACTGGGTGTCAGTGTGTGTCTGTGTTACTGGGTATCAGTGAATGTCTTTGTGACTTGGTATCAGTGTATGTCTTTGTTACTGGGTGTCAGTGTGTGTCTGTGTTCCTGGGTATCTGTGTGTGTCTTTGTGACTTGGTGTAAGTGTGTGTCTATGTTACTTGGTGTAATTGTATGTCTTTGTTACTTGTTGTCAGTGTGTTTCTGTGTTACTGGGTATCAGCTTATGTCTTTGTGACTTGGTATCAGTGTATGTCTTTGTTACTGGGTGTCAGTGTGTGTCTGTGTTACTGGGTATCAGTGCATGTCTGTGTTAATGTGTTTCAGAGCGTGTTACTGGGTGTTACTGTGTATCAGTGACACTAGGTGTCAGTATTTAGTTTAGTTTAGAGATACAGCACTTCAACAGGCCCTTCGGCCCAAAGAGTCTGTGCCGACCATCAACCACCCATTTATACTAATCCTACACTAATCCTGTATTCCTATCACATCCCCACCTGCCCCTATATATTTCCCTATCACCTACCTATACTATAGTCAATTTATGATGGCCAATTAACCTATCAAACTGCAAGTCTTTGGCATGTGGGAGGAAACCGGAGCCCCCGGAGGAAACTCACGCATGCACAGGGAGAACTTGCAAACTCTGCACAGGCAGTACCCAGAATCGAACACGGGTCCCTGGAGCTGTGAGGCTGCGGTGCTAACCACTGCGCCAATGTACCCCACCCAGTGTGTGCCTGTGTTACTGGGTATCAGAGTATGTCTTTGTTACTTGGTGTAAGTGTGTGTCTGTGTTACTGGGTATCAGTGTGTCTTTGTTACTTGGTGTCAGTGTATGTCAAAATACTTGGTGTAATTGTCTGTCTTTGTAACTTGGTGTAAGTGTATGTCTTTGTTACTTGGTGTCAGTATATGTATGTGTTCCTTGGTGTAGTGTGTGTCTTTGTTACTTGGTGTAAGTGCATGTCTTTGTTACTTGGTGTCAGTGTATGTCTTTGTTACTTGGTGTCAGTGTGTGTCTGTGTTACTGGGTATCAGTGTCTGTCTTTGTGACTTGGTATCAGTGTATGTCTTTGTTACTGTGTGTCAGTGTGTGTCTGTGTTACTGGGTATCAGTGTATGTCTTTGTTACTTGGTGTCAGTGTATGTCTGTGTTACCTTCTGTACGTATGTGTCTGTGTATCAGTGTATGTCTTTGTGACTTGTTTTCAGTGTATGTCTTTGTTACTGGGTGTCAGTGTGTGTCTTTGTGACTTGGTGTCAGTGTATGTCTGTGTTACGGGGGGTCAGTGTATGTCTGTGTTACTAGGGGTCAGTGTGTGTTTCTAACTGGGAGTCAGTGTGTGTCTGTGTATCAGTGTATGTCTTTGTGACTTGGTTTCAGTGTATGTCTTTGTTACTGGGTGTCAGTGTGTGTCTTTGTGACTTGGTGTCAGTGTATGTCTGTGTTACGGGGGGTCTGTGTGTGTCTGTGTTACTAGGGGTCAGTGTGTGTTTCTAACTGGGAGTCAGTGTGTGTCTGTGTTACTGGGTATCAATGTATGTCTTTGTTACTTGGTGTAAGTGTATGTCTTTGTTACTTGGGTTCAGTGTATGTGTTTGTGACTTGGTGTCAGTGTATGTCTTTGTTACTGGGTGTCAGTGTATGTCTTTGTTACTTGGTGTATGTGTATGTCAAAATATTTGGTGTAAGTGTATGTCTGTGTTACTCGGTGTAAGTGCATGTCTTTGTTACTTGGTGTAAGTGTGCGTCTGTGTTACTGGGTATCAGTGTCTGTCTTTGTTCCTTGGTGTAAGTGTGTGTCTGTGTTACTGGGCCTCAGTGTATGTCTTTGTTACTTGGTGTCAGTGTATGTGTTTGTTACTTGGTGTAATTGTCTGTCTTTGTTACTTGTTGTCAGTGTATGTCTTTGTGACTTGTTGTCAGTGTATGTCTTTGTTACTGTGTGTCAGTGCGTGTCTGTGTTACTTGGTGTCAGTGTATGTCTTTGTTACTGTGTATCAGTGTTTCTCTGTGTTAGTGGGTGTCACTGTGTGTTTGTTTGTGTTACTGGGTGTCACTGTGTGTCTGTGACACTAGGTGTCAGTATTTAGTTTAGTTTAGAGACACAGCACTTCAACAGGCCCTTCGGCCCACCGAGTCTGTGCCGACCATCAACCACCCATTTATACTAATCCTACACTAATCCCGTATTCCTATCACATCCCCACCTGCCCCTATATATTTCCCTAACACCTACCTATACTATAGTCAATTTATGATGGCCAATTAACCTTTCAAACTGCAAGTCTTTGGCATGTTGGAGGAAACCGGAGCCCCCGGAGGAAACTCACGCATGCACAGGGAGAACTTGCAAACTCCGCACAGGCAGTACCCAGAATCGAACACGGGTCCCTGGAGCTGTGAGGCTGCGGTGCTAACCACTGCGCCAATGTACCCCACCCAGTGTGTGCCTGTGTTACTGTGTATCAGTGTATGTCTTTGTTACTTGGTGTAAGTGTGTGTCTGTGTTACTGGGTATCAGTGTGTCTTTGTTACTTGGTGTCAGTGTATGTCAAAATACTTGGTGTAATTGTCTGTCTTTGTAACTTCGTGTAAGTGTATGTCTTTGTTCCTTGGTGTCAGTATATGCATGTGTTCCTTGGTGTAGTGTGTGTCTTTGTTACTTGGTGTAAGTGCATGTCTTTGTTACTTGGTGTCAGTGTATGTCTTTGTTACTTGGTGTCAGTATATGTATGTGTTCCTTGGTGTAGTGTGTGTCTTTGTTACTTGGTGTAAGTGCATGTCTTTGTTACTTGGTGTCAGTGTATGTCTTTGTTACTTGGTGTCAGTGTGTGTCTGTGTTACTGGGTATCAGTGTATGTCTTTGTGACTTGGTATCAGTGTATGTCTTTGTTTCTGGGTGTCAGTGTGTGTCTGTGTTCCTGGATATCAGTGTATGTCTTTGTGACTTGGTATCAGTGTATGTCTTTGTTTCTGGGGGTCAGTGTGTGTCTGTGTTACCTGGGGTAAGTATTAGTCAAAATACTTGGTGTATGTGTATGTCTTTGTTACTTGGTGTAAGTGTGTGTCTGTGTTACTGGGTATCAGTGTATGTCTTTGTTACTTGGTGTAAGTGTAAGTCAAAATAATTGGTGTAAGAGTATGTCTGTGTTACTTGGTGTAAGTGCATGTCTTTGTTACTTGGTGTAAGTATGTGTCTGTGTTTCAGAGAATGTCTTTGTGACTTGGTGTCAGTGTATGTCTTTGTTACTGGGTGTCAGTGTGTGTCTTTGTGACTTGGTGTCAGTGTATGTCTGTGTTACTGTGGGTCAGTGTGTGTCTGTGTTACTGGGGGTCAGTGTGTGTCTGTGTTACTGGGTTTCAGTGTATGTCTTTGTTACTTGGTGTAAGTGTATGACTTTGTTACTTGGTGTCAGTGTATGTGTTTGTGACTTGGTGTAAGTGTAAGTCAAAATACTTTGTGTCAGAGTATGTCTGTGTTACTTGGTGTAAGTGCATGTCTTTGTTACTTGGTGTAAGTGTGTGTCTGCGTTACTGGGTATCAGTGTCTGTCTTTGTTCCTTGGTGTAAGTGTGTGTCTGTGTTACTGGGTATCAGTGTATGTCTTTGCTACTTGGTGACAGTGTATGTGTTTGTTACTTGGTGCAATTGTCTGTCTTTGTTACTTGGTGTAAGTGTATGTCTTTGTTACTTGGTGTCAGTGTATGTCTTTGTTACTGGGTGTCTGTGTGTGTCTGTGTTACTGGGTATCAGTGTATGTCTTTGTGACTTGGTAGCAGTGCATGTCTTTGTTACTGGGTGTCAGTGTATGTCTGTGTTACTGGGTATCAGTGTATGTCTTTGTGACTTGGTAGCAGTGCATGTCTTTGTTACTGGGTGTCTGTGTGTGTCTGTGTTCCTGGGTATCAGTGTATGTCTTTGTGACTTGGTGTCAGTGTATGTCTTTGCCACTGGGTGTCAGTGTGTGTCTTTGTGACTTGGTGTCAGTGTATGCCTTTGTTACTTGGTGTAAGTGTGTTTCTGTGATACTGGGTATCAGTGTATGTCTTTGTTACTTGGTGTCAGTGTATGTCTGTGTTACTTGGTGTAAGTGTATGTCTGTGTATCAGTGTGTGTCTTTGTGACCTGGTGTCAGTGTATGTCTTTGTTACAGGGTGTCAGTGTGTGTCTTTGTGACTTGGTGTCAGTGTATGTCTGTTTTACTGGGGGTCAGCGTGTGTCTTTGTGACTTGGTGTCAGTGTATGTCTTTGTTACTTGCCTCAAGTGTGTGTCTGTGATACAGGGTATCAGAGAATGTCTTTGTTACTTGGAGTCTGAGTATGTCTGTTTTACTTGGTGTAAGTGTGTGTTTGTGTATCAGTGTATGTCTTTGTGACTTGGTGTCATTGTATGTCTTTGTTACTGGGTGTCAGTGTGTGCCTTTGTTACTTGGTGTCAGTGTATGTCTATGTTACTTGGTGTAATTGTCTGTCTTTGTTACTTGGTGTAAGTGTATGTCTTTGTTACTTGGTGTCAGTGTATGTCTTTGTTACTTGGTGTATGTGTCTGTCTTTGTTACTTGGTGTAAGTGTGTGTCTGTGTTACTGGGTATCAGTGTATGTCTTTGTTACTTGGTGTCAGTGTATGTCTTTGTGAATTGGTGTCAGTTTATGTCTTTGCAACTGGGTGTCAGTGTGTGTCTGTGTTACTTGGTGTCAGTGTATGTCTTTGTTACTGTGGATCAGTGGTTCTCTGTGTTACTGGGTGTCAGTGTGTGTTTGTTTTTGTTACTGGGTGTCAGTGTGTGTCTGTGACACTAGGTGTCATTATTTAGTTTAGTTTGGTGATACAGCACTTAAACAGGCCCTTCGGCTCACCGAGTCTGTGCCGACCATCAACCACACATTCATACTAATCCTACACTAATCCCGTATTCCTATCACATCCCCACCTGTCCCTGTATATTTCCCTACCACCTACCTATACTAGGGGCAATTTATGAAGGCCAATTAACCTATCAACCTGCAAGTCTTTGGCATGTGGGAGGAAACCGGAGCACCCGGAGGAAACTCACGCAGACGCAGGGAGAACTTGCAAACTCCGCACAGGCAGTCACCAGAATCGAACCCGTGTCCCTGGATCTGTGAGACTGCGGTGCTAACCACTGCGCCAATGTGCCCCCCACCCCCACCCAACAGTGTGTGCCTGTGTTACTGGGTATCAGTGCATGTCTTTGTTACTTGGTGTAAGTGTGTGTCTGTGTTACTGGGTATCAGTGTATGTCTTTGTTACTTGGTGTCAGTGTATGTCAAAATACTTGTTGTAAGTGTATGTCTTTGTAACTTGGTGTAATTGTCTGTCTTTGTTACTTGGTGTCCGTGTGTGTCTGTGTTACTGGGAATCAGTGTCTGTCTTTGTTACTTGGTGTAAGTGTGTGTCTGTGTTACTGGGTATCAGTGTATGTCTTTGTTACTTGGTGTCAGTGTATATCTGTGTTATATGGTGTAAGAGTGTGTCTGTGTTACTGGGGATCAGTGTTTGTCTTTGTGACTTGGTATCAGTGTATGTCTTTTTTACTGGGTGTCAGTGTGTGTCTTTGTGACTTGGTGTCAGTGTATGTCTTTGTTACTTGGTGTAACTGTGTCTGTGTTACTGGGTATCAGTGTATGTCTTTGTTACTTGGTGTCAGTGTATGTCAAAATACTTGGTGGAAGTGTATGTCTTTGTTACTTGGTGTAATTGTCTGTCTTTGTTACTTGGTTCAGTGTATGTCTTTGTAACTTGGTGTCAGTGTATGTCTTTGCTACTTGGTGTCAGTGTCTGTCTGTGTTACTTGGTGTAAGTGTGTGTCTTTGTTACTTGGTGTCAGTGTGTGTCTGTGTTACTGTGTATCAGTGTATGTCTTTGTGACTTGGTATCAGTATATGTCTTTGTTACTGTTTATTAATGTGTCTCTGTGTTACTGGGTGTCAGTGTGTGTTTGTTTGTGTTACTGAATGTCAGTGTATGTCTTTGTTACTTGGTGCAAGTGTGTGTCTTTGTTACTTGGTGTTATTGTATGTCTTTGTTACTTTGTGTAAGTGTGTGTCTGTGTAACTTGGTGTAAGTGTGTGTCTGTGTTCCTGGGTATCATTGTATGTCTTTGTTACTTGGTGTCAGTGTATGTCTGTGTTACTTGGTGGAAGTGTGTGTCTGTGTTACTGGGTGTCAGTGTATGTCTTTGTTACTTGGTGTCTGTGTATGTCTGTGTTACTAGGTGTAAGTGTGTGCCTGTGTTACTGGGTATCAGTGCATGTCTTTGTTACTTGGTGTAAGTGTGTGTCTGTGTTACTGGGTATCAGTGTATGTCTTTGTTACTTGGTGTCAGTGTATGTCAATATACTTGTTGTAAGTGTATGTCTTTGTAACTTGGTGTAATTGTCTGTCTTTGTTACTTGGTGTCCGTGTGTGTCTGTGTTACTGGGAATCAGTGTCTGTCTTTGTTACTTGGTGTAAGTGTGTGTCTGTGTTACTGGGTATCAGTGTATGTCTTTGTTACTTGGTGTCAGTGTGTGTCTGTGTTATATGGTGTAAGAGTGTGTCTGTGTTACTGGGTATCAGTGTTTGTCTTTGTGACTTGGTATCAGTGTATGTCTTTTTTACTGGGTGTCAGTGTGTGTCTTTGTGACTTGGTGTCAGTGTATGTCTTTGTTACTTGGTGTAACTGTGTCTGTGTTACTGGGTATCAGTGTATGTCTTTGTTACTTGGTGTCAGTGTATGTCAAAATACTTGGTGGAAGTGTATGTCTTTGTTACTTGGTGTAATTGTCTGTCTTTGTTACTTAGTGTCAGTGTATGTCTTTGTAACTTGGTGTCAGTGTATGTCTTTGTTACTTGGTGTCAGTGTCTGTCTGTGTTACTTGGTGTAAGTGTGTGTCTTTGTTACTTGGTGTCAGTGTGTGTCTGTGTTACTGTGTATCAGTGTATGTCTTTGTGACTTGGTATCAGTGTATGTCTTTGTTACTGTTTATTAATGTGTCTCTGTGTTACTGGGTGTCAGTGTGTGTTTGTTTGTGTTACTGAGTGTCAGTGTATGTCTTTGTTACTTGGTGCAAGTGTGTGTCTTTGTTACTTGGTGTTATTGTATGTCTTTGTTACTTTGTGTAAGTGTGTGTCTGTGTAACTTGGTGTAAGTGTGTGTCTGTGTTCCTGGGTATCATTGTATGTCTTTGTTACTTGGTGTCAGTGTATGTCTGTGTTACTTGGTGGAAGTGTGTGTCTGTGTTACTGGGTGTCAGTGTATGTCTTTGTTACTTGGTGTCTGTGTATGTCTGTGTTACTAGGTGTAAGTGTGTGTCTGTGTTACTGGGTGTCAGTGTGTGTCTGTGTTACATGGTGTAAGTGTGTTTCTTTGTTACTTCGTGTCCGTGTGTGTCTGTGTTACTGGGTGTAAGTGCCTGTCATTGTTACTTGGGACCAGTGTATATCTGTGTTACTTGGTGTAAGTGTGTGTCTTTGTTACTTGGTGTAATTGTATGTCTTTGTTACTTGGTGTCAGTGTATGTCAGTGTTACTTGGTGTAAGTGTATGTCTTTGTTACTTGGTGTAAGTGTGTGTCTGTGTCACTTGGTGTAAGTGTGTGTCTGTGTTCCTGGGTATCAGTGTATGTCTTTGTTACTTGGTGTCAGTGTGTGTCTGTGTTACTGGGTATCTGTGTATGTCTTTGTTACTTGGTGTCAGTGTATGGCTGTGTTACTGGGTGCCAGTGTATGTCTTTGTTACTGGGTGTCAGTGTATGTCTTTGTTACTTGGTGTAAGTGTGTGTCTGTGTTACTGGGTATCAGTGTCTTTCTTTGTTACTTGGTGTCAGTGTGTGTCTGTGTTACTGGGTATCAGTGTATGTCTTTGTGACTTGGTGTCAGTGTATGTCTGTGTTGCTTGGAGTAAGTGTGTGTCTGTGTTACTGGGTCTCAGTGTATGTCTTTGTTACTTGGTGCCAGTTTATGTCAAAATACTTGGTGTAAGTGTATGTATTTGTTACTTGGTGTAATTGTCTGTCTTTGTTACTTGGTGTAAGTGTATGTCTTTGTTACTTGGTGTAAGTGTGTGTCTTTGTTAAGTTTTGTAAGTGTATGTCTTTGTTACTTGGTATCAGTGTGTGTCTGTCTTACTTGGTGTCAGTGCATGTCTTTGTTACTTGGTGCCAGTGTGTGTCTGTGTTACTTGGTATCAGTGCATGTCTTTGTGACTTGGTATCAGTATATGTCTTTGTTACTGGGTGTCAGTGTGTGTCTTTGTGACTTGGTATCAGTGTATGTCTTTGTTACTGGGTGTCAGTGTGTGTCTGCGTTACTGGGATTCAGTGTGTGTCTTTGTGACTTGGTGTCAGTGTATGTCTTTGTTACTCGGTGTCAGTCTGTGTCTGTGATACTGGGTATCAGTGTAGGTCTTTGTTACTTGGTGTAAGTGTGTGTCTGTGTTCCTGGGTATCAGTCTATGTTTTTGTGACTAGGTGTCAGTGTATGTCTTCGTTACTGGGATTCAGTGTGTGTCTTTGTGACTTGGTGTCAGTGTATGTCTTTGTTACTCGGTGTCAGTCTGTGTCTGTGATACTGGGTATCAGTGTAGGTCTTTGTTACTTGGTGTAAGTGTGTGTCTGCGTTACTGGGTATCAGTGTCTGTCTTTGTTACTTGGTGTAAGTGTGTGTCTGTGTTACTGGTTATCAGTGTCTGTCTTTGCTACTTGGTGACAGTGTATGTGTTTGTTACTTGGTGTAATTGTCTGTCTGTGTTACTTGGTGTAAGTGTATGTCTTTGTTACTTGGTGTCAGTGTATGTCTTTGTTACTGGGTGTCTGTGTGTGTCTGTGTTACTGGGTATCAGTGTATGTCTTTGTGACTTGGTAGCAGTGCATGTCTTTGTTCCTGGGTGTCAGTGTATGTCTGTGTTACTGGGTATCAGTGTATGTCTTTGTGACTTGGTAGCAGTGTATGTCTTTGTTACTGGGTGTCTGTGTGTGTCTGTGTTCCTGGGTATCAGTGTATGTCTTTGTGACTTGGTGTCAGTGTATGTCTTTGCTACTGGGTGTCAGTGTGTGTCTTTGTGACTTGGTGTCAGTGTATGCCTTTGTTACTTGGTGTAAGTGTGTTTCTGTGATACTGGGTATCAGTGTATGTCTTTGTTACTTGGTGTCAGTGTATGTCTGTGTTACTTGGTGTAAGTGTATGTCTGTGTATCAGTGTGTGTCTTTGTGACCTGGTGTCAGTGTATGTCTTTGTTACAGGGTGTCAGTGTGTGTCTTTGTGACTTGGTGTCAGTGTATGTCTGTTTTACTGGGGGTCAGCGTGCGTCTTTGTGACTTGGTGTCAGTGTATGTCTTTGTTACTTGCCTCAAGTGTGTGTCTGTGATACAGGGTATCAGAGAATGTCTTTGTTACTTGGAGTCAGTGTATGTCTGTTTTACTTGGTGTAAGTGTGTGTCTGTGTATCAGTGTATGTCTTTGTGACTTGGTGTCATTGTATGTCTTTGTTACTGGGTGCCAGTGTGTGTCTTTGTGACTTGGTGTCAGTGTATGCCTGTGTTACTGAGGGTCAGAGTGTGTCTGTGTTACTGGGGGTCAGTGTGTGTTTCTAACTGTGTGTCAGTGTGTGTCTGTGTTACTGGGTATCAGTGCATGTCTTTGTTACTTGGTGTAAGTGTGTGTCTCTGTTACTGGGTATCAGTGTATGTCTTTGTTACTTGGTGTCAGTGTATGTCAAAATTCTTGTTGTAAGTGTATGTCTTTGCAACTTGGTGTAATTGTCTGTCTTTGTTACTTGGTGTCCGTGTGTTTCTGTGTTACTGGGAATCAGGGTCTGTCTCTGTTACTTGGTGTAAGTGTGTGTCTGTGTTACTGGGTATCAGTGTATGTCTTGGTTACTTGGTGTCAGTGTATGTCTGTGTTTTATGGTGTAAGTGTGTGTCTGTGTTACTGGGTATCAGTGTTTGTCTTTGTGACTTGGTATCAGTGTATGTCTTTTTTACTGGGTGTCAGTGTGTGTCTTTGTGACTTGGTGTCAGTGTATGTCTTTGTTACTTGGTGTAACTGTGTCTGTGTTACTGGGTATCAGTGTATGTCTTTGTTACTTGGTGTCAGTGTATGTCAAAATACTTGGTGGAAGTGTATGTCTTTGTTACTTGGTGTAATTGTCTGTCTTTGTTACTTGGTGTCAGTGTATGTCTTTGTAAATTGGTGTCAGTGTATGTCTTTGTTACTTGGTGTCAGTGTCTGTCTGTGTTACTTGGTGTAAGTGTGTGTCTTTGTTACTTGGTGTCAGTGTGTGTCTGTGTTACTGTGTATCAGTGTATGTCTTTGTGACTTGGTATCAGTGTATGTCTTTGTTACTGTTTATTAATGTTTCTCTGTGTTACTGGGTGTCAGTGTGTGTTTGTTTGTGTTACTGAGTGTCAGTGTATGTCTTTGTTACTTTGTGCATGTGTGTGTCTTTGTTACTTGGTGTTATTGTATGTCTTTGTTACTTTGTGTAAGTGTGTGTCTGTGTAACTTGGTGTAAGTGTGTGTCTGTGTTCCTGGGTATCATTGTATGTCTTTGTTACTTGGTGTCAGTGTATGTCTGTGTTACTTGGTGGAAGTCTGTGTCTGTGTTACTGGGTGTCAGTGTATGTCTTTGTTACTTGGTGTCAGTGTATGTCTGTGTTACTAGGTGTAAGTGTGTGTCTGTGTTACTGGGTGTCAGTGTGTGTCTGTGTTACATGGTGTAAGTGTGTTTCTTTGTTACTTCGTGTCCGTGTGTGTCTGTGTTACTGGGTGTAAGTGCCTGTCTTTGTTACTTGGGACCAGTGTACATCTGTGTTACTTGGTGTAAGTGTGTGTCTTTGTTACTTGGTGTAATTGTATGTCTTTGTTACTTGGTGTCAGTGTATGTCAGTGTTTCTTGGTGTAAGTGTATGTCTTTGTTACTTGGTGTAAGTGTGTGTCTGTGTCACTTGGTGTAAGTGTGTGTCTGTGTTCCTGGGTATCAGTGTATGTCTTTGTTACTTGGTGTCAGTGTAAGTCTGTGTTACTTGGTGTAAGTGTGTGTCTGTGTTACTGGGGATCCGTGTATGTGTTTGTGACTTGGTGTCAGTGTCTGGCTGTGTTACTGGGTGTCAGTGTATGTCTTTGTTACTGGGTGTCAGTGTATGTCTTTGTTACTTGGTGTAAGTGTGTGTCTGTGTTACTGGGTATCAGTGTCTTTCTTTGTTACTTGGTGTCAGAGTGTGTCTGTGTTACTGGGTATCAGTGTATGTCTTTGTGACTTGGTGTCAGTGTATGTCTGTGTTACTTGGAGTAAGTGTGTGTCTGTGTTACTGGGTCTCAGTGTATGTCTTTGTTACTTGGTGCCAGTGTATGTCAAAATACTTGGTGTAAGTGTATGTCTTTGTTACTTGGTGTAATTGTCTGTCTTTGTTACTTGGTGTAAGTGTATGTCTTTGTTACTTGGTGTAAGTGTGTGTCTTTGTTAAGTTTTGTAAGTGTATGTCTTTGTTACTTGGTGTCAGTGTGTGTCTGTATTACTTGGTGTCAGTGCATGTCTTTGTTACTTGGTATCAGTATATGTCTTTGTTACTGGGTGTCAGTGTGTGTCTTTGTGACTTGGTATCAGTGTATGTCTTTGTTTCTGGCTGTCAGTGTGTTTCTGTTTTACTGGGTATCAGTGTATGTCTTTGTGACTTGGTATCAGTGTATGTCTTTGTTACTGGGTGTCAGTGTGTGTCTGTGTTCCTGGGTATCAGTCTATGTTTTTGTGACTAGGTGTCAGTGTATGTCTTTGTTACTGGGATTCAGTGTGTGTTTTTGTGACTTGGTGTCAGTGTATGTCTTTGTTACTCGGTGTCAGTCTGTGTCTGTGATACTGGGTATCAGTGTATGTCTTTGTTACTTGGTGTAAGTGTGTGTCTGCGTTACTGGGTATCAGTGTCTGTCTTTGTTACTTGGTGTAAGTGTGTGTCTGTGTTACTGGTTATCAGTGTCTGTCTTTGCTACTTGGTGACAGTGTATGTGTTTGTTACTTGGTGTAATTGTCTGTCTTTGTTACTTGGTGTAAGTGTATGTCTTTGTTACATGGTGTCAGTGTATGTCTTTGTTACTGGGTGTCTGTGTGTGTCTGTGTTACTGGGTATCAGTGTATGTCTTTGTGACTTGGTAGCAGTGCATGTCTTTGTTACTGGGTGTCAGTGTATGTCTGTGTTACTGGGTATCAGTGTATGTCTTTGTGACTTGGTAGCAGTGTATGTCTTTGTTACTGGGTGTCTGTGTGTGTCTGTGTTCCTGGGTATCAGTGTATGTCTTTGTGACTTGGTGTCAGTGTATGTCTTTGCTACTGGGTGTCAGTGTGTGTCTTTGTGACTTGGTGTCAGTGTATGCCTTTGTTACTTGGTGTAAGTGTGTTTCTGTGATACTGGGTATCAGTGTATGTCTTTGTTACTTGGTGTCAGTGTATGTCTGTGTTACTTGGTGTAAGTGTATGTCTGTGTATCAGTGTGTGTCTTTGTGACCTGATGTCAGTGTATGTCTTTGTTACAGGGTGTCAGTGTGTGTCTTTGTGACTTGGTGTCAGTGTATGTCTGTTTTACTGGGGGTCAGCGTGTGTCTTTGTGACTTGGTGTCAGTGTATGTCTTTGTTACTTGCCTCAAGTGTGTGTCTGTGATACAGGGTATCAGAGAATGTCTTTGTTACTTGGAGTCAGTGTATGTCTGTTTTACTTGGTGTAAGTGTGTGTCTGTGTATCAGTGTATGTCTTTGTGACTTGGTGTCATTGTATGTCTTTGTTCCTGGGTGCCAGTGTGTGTCTTTGTGACTTGGTGTCAGTGTATGCCTGTGTTACTGAGGGTCAGAGTGTGTCTGTGTTACTGGGGGTCAGTGTGTGTTTCTAACTGGGTGTCAGTGTGTGTCTTTGTTACTGGGTATCAGTGTATGTCTTTGTTACTTGGTGTAAGTGTATGTCTTTGTTACTTGGTGTCAGTGTATGTGTTTGTGACTTGGTGTCAGTGTATGTCTTTGTTACTGGGTGTCAGTGTTTGTCTTTGTTACTTGGTGTAAGTGCCAGTCAAAATACTTGGTGTAAGTGTATGTCTGTGTTACTTGGTGTAAGTGTATGTCTTCGTTACTTGGTGTAAGTGTGTGTCTGTGTTACTGGGTATCAGTGTCTGTCTTTGTTACTTGGTGTAAGTGTGTGTCTGTGTTACTGGGTATCAGTGCATGCCTTTGTTACTTGGTGTCAGTGTATGTGTTTGTTACTTGGTGTAATTGTCTGTCTTTGTTACTTGGTGTAAGTGTATGTCTTTGTTACTTGGTGTAAGTGTCTGTCTTTGTTACTTGGTGTAAGTGTGTGTCTGTGTTACTGGGTATCAGTGTATGTCTTTGTTACTTGGTGTCAGTGTATGTCTTTGTGAATTGGTGTCAGTGTATGTCTTTGTTACTGGGTGTCAGTGTGTGTCTGTGTTACTTGGTGTCAGTGTATGTCTTTGTTACTGTGGATCAGTGGTTCTCTGTGTTACTGGGTGTCAGTGTGTGTTTGTTTTTGTTACTGGGTGTCAGTGTGTGTCTGTGACACTAGGTGTCAGTATTTAGTTTAGTTTGGTGATACAGCACTTAAACAGGCCCTTCGGCCCATCGAGTCTGTGCCGACCATCAACCACACATTTATAATAATCCTACACTAATCCCGTATTCCTATCACATCCCCACCTGTCCCTGTATATTTCCCTACCTCCTACATATACTAGGGGCAATTTATGAAAGCCAATTAACCTATCAACCTGCAAGTCTTTGGCATGTGGGAGGAAACCGGAGCACCCGGAGGAAACTCACGCAGACGCAGGGAGAACTTGCAAACTCCGCACAGGCAGTAACCAGAATCGAACCCGGGTCCCTGGATCTGTGAGACTGCGGTGCTAACCACTGCGCCAATGTGCCCCCCCCCCCACCCCCCAGTGTGTGCCTGTGTTACTGGGTATCAGTGTATGTCTTTGTTACTTGGTGTAAGTGTGTGTCTGTGTTACTGGGTATCAGTGGATGTCTTTGTTACTTGGTGTCAGTGTATGTCAAAATACTTGTTGTAAGTGTATGTCTTTGTTACTTGGTGTAATTGTCTGTCTTTGTTACTTGGTGTCCGTGTGTGTCTGTGTTCCTGGGTGTCAGTGTATGTCTTTGTTACTGGGTGTCAGTGTCTGTCTTTGTTACGTGGTGTAAGTGTGTGAGTGTGTTACTGGGAATCAGTGTGTGTCTTTGTTACTTGGTGTAAGTGTGTGTCTGTGTTACTGGGTATCAGTGTATGTCTTTGTTACTTGGTGTCAGTGTATGTCTGTGTTACATGGTGTAAGTGTGTGTCTGTGTTACTGGGTATCAGTGTCTGTCTTTGTGACTTGGTATCAGTGTATGTCTTTTTTACTGGGTGTCAGTGTGTGTCTTTGTGACTTGGTGTCAGTGTATGTCTTTGTTACTTGGTGTAACTGTGTGTCTGTGTCACTGGGTATCAGTGTATGTCTTTGTTACTTGGTGTCAGTGTATGTCAAAATACTTGGTGGAAGTGTATGTCTTTGTTACTTGGTGTAATTGTCTGTCTTTGTTACTTGGTGTCAGTGTATGTCTTTGTAACTTCGTGACAGTGTATGTCTTTGTTACTTGGTGTCAGTGTCTGTCTGTGTTACTTGGTGTAAGTGTGTGTCTTTGTTACTTGGTGTCAGTGTGTGTCTGTGTTACTGTGTATCAGTGTATGTCTTTGTGACTTGGTATCAGTGTATGTCTTTGTTACTGTTTATTAATGTTTCTCTGTGTTACTGGGTGTCAGTGAGTGTTTGTTTGTGTCACTGAGTGTCAGTGTATGTCTTTGTTACTTGGTGTAAGTTTGTGTCTGTGTTACTGGGTATCAGTGTCTGTCTTTGTTACTTGGTGCAAGTGTGTGTCTTTGTTACTTGGTGTTATTGTATGTCTTTGATACTTTGTGTAAGTGTGTGTCTGTGTTACTTGGTGTAAGTGTGTGTCTGTGTTCCTGGGTATCATTGTCTGTCTTTGTTACTTGGTGGCGCAGTGTATGTCTGTGTTACTTGGTGGAAGTGTGTGTCTGTGTTACTGGGTGTCAGTGTATGTCTTTGTTACTTGGTGTCAGTGTATGTCTGTGTTACTAGGTGTAAGAGTGAGTCTGTGCTACTGGGTGTCAGTGTGTGTCTGTGTTACATGGTGTAAGTGTGTGTCTTTGTTACTTGGTGTCCGTGTGTGTCTGTGTTACTGGGTGTCAGTGCCTGTCTTTGTTACTTGGGACCAGTGTATATCTGTGTTACTTGGTGTAAGTGTGTGTCTTTGTTACTTGGTGTAATTGTATGTCTTTGTTACTTGGTGTCAGTGTATGTCAGTGTTACTTGGTGTAAGTGTATGTCTTTGTTACTTGGTGTAAGTGTGTGTCTGTGTCACTTGGTGTAAGTGTGTGTCTGTGTTCCTGGGTATCAGTGTATGTCTTTGTTACTTGGTGTCAGTGTATGTCTGTGTTACTTGGTGTAAATGTGTGTCTGTGTTACTGGGTATCAGTGTATGTCTTTGTTACTTGGTGTCAATGTATGGCTGTGTTACTGGGTGTCAGTGTATGTCTTTGTTACTGTGTGTCAGTGTATGTCTTTGTTACTTGGTGTAAGTGTGTGTCTGTGTTACTGGGTATCGGTGTCTTTCTTTGTTACATGGTGTCAGAGTGTGTCTGTGTTACTGCGTATCAGTGTCTGTCTGTGTTACTTGGTGTAAGTGTGTGTCTTTGTTACTTGGTGTCCGTGTTTGACTATGTTACTGGGTGTCAGTGTATGTCTTTGTTCCTTGGTGTCAGTGTATGTCTTTGTTACTTGGTGTAAGTGTGTGTCTGTGTTACTGGGTATCAGTGTCTTTCTTTGTTACTTGGTGTAAGAGTGTGTCTGTGTTACTGCGTATCAGTGTATGTCTTTGTTACTTGGTGTCGGTGTATGTCTGTGTTACTTGGTGTACGTGTGTGTCTGTGTTACTGGGTGTCAGTGTATGTCTTTGTGACTTGATGTCACTGTATGTCTTTGTTACTGGGTGTCATTGCATGTCTTTGTCACTTGATGTGTGTGTCTATCTTTGTTACTGGCTGTCAGTGTATGTCTTTGTTACTTGGAGTAGGTGTATGTCTTTTGTAATTGGTGTAATTGTCTGTCTTTGTTACTTGGTGTAAGTGTATGTCTTTGTTACTTTGTGTCAGTGTATGTCTTTGTGACTTGGTGTCAGAGTATGTCTTTGTTACTGGGGGTCAGTGTGTGCCTGTGTTATTGGGGGTCAGTGTGTATTTCTAACTGGGTGGCAGTCTGTGTCTTTGTTACTTGGTGTCAGTGTATGTCTGTGTTTCTTAATGTAAGTGTATGTCTTCTTTACTTGGTGTAAGTGTGTGTCTGTGTTACTTGGTGTAAGTGTGTGTCTGTGTTCCTGGGTATCAGTGTCTGTCTTTGTTACTTGGTGTCAGTGTATGTCTGTGTTACTTGTTGTAAGTGTGTATCTGTGTTCCTGGGTATCAGTGTATGTCTTTGTTACTTGGTGTCAGGGTATGTATGTGTTCCTTGGTGAAAGTGTGTGTCTGTGTTACTGAGTGTCAGTGTGGGTCTGTGTTACTTGGTGTAAGTGTGTGTCTTTGTTACTTGGTGTCCGTGTGTGTCTGTGTTACTGGGTGTCAGTGCATGTCTTTGTTACTTGGTGCCAGTGTATATCCGTGTTACTTGTTGTAAGTGTGTGTCTTTGTTACTTGGTGTAAATATGTGTCTGTGTCACTTGGTGCAAGTGTGTGTCTATGTTCCTGGGTACCAGTGTATGTCTGTGTTACTTGGTGTAAGTGTGTGTCTGTGTTACTGGGTATCAGTGTATGTCTTTGTTACTTGGTGTCAGTGTATGTCTGTGTTACTTGGAGTAAGTGAGTATCTGTGTTACTGGGTATCAGTGTATGTCTTTGTTACTTGGTGTCAATGTATGTCAAAATACTTGGTGTAAGTGTATGTCCTTGTTACGTGGTGTTATTTTCTGTCTTTGTTACTTGGTGTAATTGTCTGTCTTTGTTACTTGGTGTCAGTGTATGTCTTTGTAACTTGGTGTCAGTGTATGTCTTTATTACTTGGTGTCAGTGTATGTCTGTGTTACTTGGTGTAAGCGTGTGTCTTTGTTACTTGGTGTAAGTGTATGTCTTTGTTACTTGGTGTCAGTGTGTGCCTGTGTTACTGGGTATCAGTGTATGTCTTTGTGACTTGGTATCAGTGTATGACTTTGTTACTGGGTGTCGGTGTGTGTCGGTGTTACTGGGTATCAGTGTATGTCTTTGTTACTGGGTGTCAGTGTCTGTCTGTGTTACTGGGTATCAGTGTATGTCTTTGTGACTTGGTATCAGTGTATGTCTTTGCTACTGGATGTCAGTGTATGTCAAAATACTTGGTGTAAGTGTATGTCTTTTTTACTTGGTGTAATTGTCTGTCTTTGTTACTTGGTGTAAGTGTATGTCTTTGTTAATTGGTGTCAGTGTATGACTGTGTTACTTGGTGTAACTGTGTGTCTTTGTTAAGTTGTGTAAGTGTATGTCTTTGTTACTTGGTGTCAGTGCATGTCTTTGTTATTTGGTGCCAGTGTGTGTCTGTGTTACTTGGTATCAGTGTATGTCTTTGTGACCTGGTATCAGTGTATGTCTTTGTTACTGGGTGTCAGTGAGTGTCTGTGTTACTGGGTATCAGTGTATGTCTTTGTTACTTGGTGTCAGTGCATGTCTTTGTTATTTGGTGCCAGTGTATGTCTTTGTGACTTGGTGTCAGTGTATGTCTTTGTTACTGGGTGTCAGTGTGTTTCTGTGTTATTGGGTACCAGTATATGTTTTTGTGACTTGGTGTCAGTGTATGTCTTTGTTACTGGGTGTCAGTGTGTGTCTTTGTGACTTGGTGTCAGTGTATGTCTTTGTTACTCGGTGTAAGTGTGTGTCTGTGTTACTGGGTGTCAGTGTGTGTCTGTGTTACTTGGTGTAAGTGTGTGCCTGTGTTACTTGGTGCAAGTGTGTGTCTGTGTTCCTGGGTATCAGTGTTTGTCTTTGTTACTTGGTGTCAGTGTATGTCTGTGTTACTTGGTGTAAGTGTGTGTCTGTGTTCCTGGGTATCAGTGTATGTCTTTGTTACTTGGTGTCAGTGTATGTCGTTGTTACTTGGTTTCAGTGTATGTCTGTGTTACTTGGTGTAAGTGTGTGTCTGTGTTACTGGGTGTCAGTGTGTGTCTGTGTTACTTGGTGTCAGTGTATGTCTTTGTTACTTGGTGTCAGTGTATGTCTTTGTTACTTGGTGTAAGTGTGTGTCTGTGTTACGAGGTATCAGTGTCTTTCTTTGTTACTTGGTGTAAGAGTGTGTCTGTGTTACTGGGTATCAGTGTATGTCTTTGTTACTTGGTGTTAGTGTAAGTCTGTGTTACTTGGTGTCTGTGTGTGTCTGTGTTACTTGGTGTCAGTGTGTGTCTGTGTTACTGGGTATCAGTGTATGTCTTTGTGACTTGGTATCAGTGTATGACTTTGTTACTGGGTGTCGGTGTTTGTCTGTGTTACTGGGTATCAGTGTATGTCTTTGTTACTGGGTGTCAGTGTCTGTCTGTGTTACTGGGTATCAGTGTATGTCTTTGTGACTTGGTATCAGTGTATGTCATTGCTACTGGTTGTCAGTGTGTGTCTGTGTTCCTGGGTATCAGAGTACGTCTTTGTGACTTGGTGTCAGTGTATGTCTTGGCTACTGGGTGTCAGTGTGTGTCTTTGTGACTTAGTGTCAGAGCATGTCTTTCTTACTTGTAGTAAGTGTGCGTCTGTGTTACTGGGTCTCAGTGTATGTCTTTGTTACTTGGTGTCAGTGTATGTCAAAATACTTGGTGTAATTGTATGTCTTTGTTACTTGGTGTAATTGTCTGTCTTTGTTACTTGGTGTAAGTGTATGTCTTTGTTACTTGGTGACAGTGTATGTCTTCGTTACTTGGTGTCAGTGAATGTCTGTGTTACTTGGTGTAAGTGTGTGTTTTTGTTAAGTTGTGTAAGTGTATGTCTTTGTTACTTGGTGTAATTGTATGTCTTTGTTACTTGGTGTCAGTGTATGTCTGTGTTACTTGGTGTAAGTGTATGTCTTTGTTACTTGGTGTAAGTGTGTGCCTGTGTTACCTCGTGCAAGTGTGTGTCTGTGTTCCTGGGTGTCAGTGTATGTCTTTGTTAATTGTTGTCAGTGTATGTCTGTGTTACTTGGTGTAAGTATGCGTCTGTGTTACTGGGTATCAGTGTATGTCTTTGTTACTTGGTGTCATTGTATGTCTGTGTTACTTTGTGTAAGTGTGTGTCTTTGTTACTGGGTGTCAGTGTGTGTCTGTGTTAGTTGGTGTAAGTGTGTGTCTTTGTTACTTGGTGTCCGTGTGTGTCTGTGTTACTGTGTGTCAGTGTATGTCTTTGTTACTTGGTGTCAGTGTATTTCTTTGTTACTTGGTGTCAGTGTATGTCTGTGTTACTTGGTGTAAGTGTGTGTCTTTGTTAAGTTGTGTAAGTGTATGTATTTGTTACTTGGTGTCAGTGCATGTCTTTGTTACTTGGTGGCAGTATGTGCCTGTGTTACTTGGTATCAGTGTATGTCTTTGTGACTTGGTATCAGTGTATGTCTTTGTTACTGGGTGTCAGTGAGTGTCTGTCTTACTGGGTATCAGTGTATGTCTTTGTGACTTGGTATCAGTGTACGTCTTTGTTACTGGGTATCAGTGTGTTTCTGTGTTACTGGGTACCAGTGTATGTTTTTGTGACTTGGTGTCAGTGTATGTCTTTGTTACTGGGTGTCAGTGTGTGTCTTTGTGACTTGGTGTCAGTGTATGTCTTTGTTACTCGGTGTAACTGTGTGTCTGTGATACTGGGTATCAGTGTATTTCTTTGTTACTTGGTGTCAGTGTATGTCTGTGTTACTAGGTGTAAGTGTATGTCTTTGTTGCTTGGTGTCCGTGTGTGTCTGTGATACTGGGTGTAAGTGCATGTCTTTGTTACTTGGGACCAGTGTATATCTGTGTGACTTGGTGAAAGTGTGTGTCTTTGTTACTTGGTGTAAGTGTGTGTCTTTGTTACTTGGTGTCCGTGTGTGTCTGTGTTACTGGGTGTCAGTGTATGTCTTTGTTACTTGGTGTCAGTGTATGTCTTTGTTACTTGGTGTCAGTGTATGTCTGTGTTACTTGGTGTAAGTGTGCGTCTTTGTTAAGTTGTGTAAGTGTATGTATTTGTTACTTGGTGTCAGTGCATGTCTTTGTTACTTTTTGGCAGTGTGTGCCTGTGTTACTTGGTATCAGTGTATGTCTTTGTGACTTGGTATCAGTGTATGTCTTTGTTACTGGGTGTCAGTGAGTGTCTGTGTTACTGGGTATCAGTGTATGTCTTTGTGACTTGGTATCAGTGTATGTCTTTGTTACTGGGTATCAGTGTGTTTCTGTGTTACTGGGTACCAGTGTATGTTTTTGTTACTTGGTGTCAGTGTATGTCTTTGTTACTGGGTGTCAGTGTGTGTCTTTGTGACTTTGTGTCAGTGTATGTCTTTGTTAGTCGGTGTAATTGTGTGTCTGTGATACTGGGTATCAGTGTATGTCTTTGGTACTTGGTGTCAGTGTATGTCTGTGTTACTAGGTGTAAGTGTATGTCTTTGTTACTTGGTGTCCGTGTGTGTCTGTGTTCCTGGGTGTAAGTGCATGTCTTTGTTACTTCGGACGAGTGTATATCTGTGTGACTTGGTGAAAGTGTGTGTCTTTGTTACTTGGTGTAATTGTATGTCTTTGTTACTTGGTGTCAGTGTATGTCTGTGTTACTTGGTGTAAGTGTATGTCTTTGTTACTTGGTGTAAGTTTGTGCCTGTGTTACTTGGTGTAAGTGTGTGTCTGTGTTCCTGAATATCAGTGTAAGTCTTTGTTACTTGGTGTCAGTGTATGTCTGTGTTACTTGGTGTAAGTGAGTGTCTTTGTTACTGGGTATCAGTGTATGTCTTTGTTACTTGGTGTCAGTGTATGTCTGTGTTACTTGGTGTAAGTGTGTGTCTGTGTTACTGGGTATCAGTGCATGTCTTTGTGACCTGGTGTCAGTGTATGTCATTGTTACTGGGTGCCAGTGTATGTCTTTCTGACTTCGTGTCAGTGTATGTCTTTGTTACTTGGAGTAAGTGTGTGTCTGTGTTACTGGGTCTCAGTCTATGTCTTTGTTACTTGGTGTCCGTGTATGTCAAAATACTTGGTGTAAGTGTATGTCTTTGTTACTTGGTGTAATTGTCTTTATTTGTTACTTGCTGTAAGTGTATGTCTTTGTTACTTGGTGTCAGTGTATGTATTTGTTGCTTGGTGTCAGTGTATGTCTGTGTTACTTGGTGTAAGTGTGTGTCTTTGTTAAGCTGTGTAAGTGTATGTCTTTGTGACTTGGTATCAGTGTATGTCTTTGTTACTTGGTGTCAGTGTGTGTCTGTGTTACTGGGTATCAGTGTATGTCTTTGTGACTTGGTATCAGTGTATGTCTTTGTTTCTTGGTGTCAGTGTGTTTCTGTGTTACTGGGTACCACTGTATGTCTCTGTGACTTGGTATCAGTGTATGTCTTTGTTACTGGGTGTCAGTGTGTTTCTGTGTTCCTGGGTATCAGTGTATGTTTTTGTGACTTGGTGTCAGTGTATGTCTTTGTTACTGGGTGTCAGTGTGTGTCTTTGTGACTTGGTGTCAGTGTATGTCTTTCTTACTCTGTGTAAGTGTATGTCTGTGATACTGGGTATCAGTGTATGTCTTTGTTACTTGGTGTCAGTGTATGTCTGTGTTACTAGGTGTAAGTGTGTGTCTTTGTATCAGAGGATGTCTTTGTGACCTGGTGTCAGTGTATGTCTTTGTTACTGGGGGTCAGTGTGTGCCTGTGTTACTGGGGGTCAGTGTATGTTTCTTACTGGGTGTCAGTGTGTGTCTATGTTAATGGGTACCATTGCATGTCTTTGTTACTTGGTGTCAGTGTATGTCTGTGTTACTTGGTGCAAGTGTATGTCTTTGTTACTTGGTGTCAGTGTATGTCTGTGTTACTTGGTGTAAGTGTGTGTCTGTGTTACTGGGTGTCAGTGTATGTCTTTGTTGCTTGGTGTCAGGGTATGACTGTGCTACTTGGTGTAAGTTTGTGTCTGTGTTACTGGATGTCAGTGTGTGTCTGTGTTACTTGGTGTAAGTGTGTGTCTTTGTAACTTGGTGTCCGTGTGTGTCTGTGTTACTCGGTGACAGTGCATGTCTTTGTTACTTGGTGCCAGTGTTTATCTGTGTTACTTGGTGTAAGTGTGTGTCTTTGTTACTTGGTGTAAGTGTATGTCTGTGTTACTTGGTGTAAGTGTGTGTCTGTGTTACTGGGTATCAGTGTATGTCTTTGTTACTTGGTGTCAGTGTGAGTCTGTGTTACTTGGTGTAAGTGTGTGTCTGTGTTACTGGGTGTCAGTGTGTGTCTGTGTTACTTGGTGTAAGTTTGTGTCTTTGTTATTGGTGTCCATGTGTGTCTGTGTTACTGGGTGTCTATGTATGTCTTTGTTACTGGGTGTCCGTGCATGTCTTTGTTACTTGGTGTAAGTGTGTGTCTGTGTTACTGGGTATCAGTGTCTGCCTTTGTTACTTGGTGTCAGTGTGTGTCTGTGTTACTGGGTATCAGTGTATGTCTTTGTGACTTGGTATCAGTGTATGACCTTGTTCCTGGGTGTCGGTGTGTGTCTGTGTTACTGGGTACAGTGTATGTCTTTGTTACTGGGTGCCAGTGTCTGTCTGTGTTACTGGGTATCAGAGTATGTCTTCTCTGACTTGGTATCAGTGTATGTCTTTGCTACTGGGTGTCAGTGTGTGTCTGTGTTCCTGCGAATCAGTGTATGTCTTTGTGACTTGGTGTCAGTGTATGTCTTTGCTACTGGGTGTCAGTGTGTGTCTTTGTGACATAGTGTCAGTGTATGTCTTTGTTACTTGGAGTAAGTGTGTGTCTGTGTTACTGGGTCTCAGTGTATGTCTTCGTTACTTGGTGTCAGTGTATGTCAAAATACTTGGTGTAAGTGTATGTCTTTGTTACTTGGTGTAATTGTCTGTCTTTGTTACTTGGTGTAAGTGTATGTCTTTGTTACTTGGTGTCAGTGTATGTCTTTGTTACTTGGTGTCAGTGTATGTCTGTGTTACTTGGTGTAAGTGTGTGTCTTTGTTAAGTTGTGTAAGTGTATGTCTTTGTTACTTGGTGTCAGTGCATGTCTTTGTTACTTGGTGCCAGTGTGTGTCTGTGTTACTTGGTATCAGCGTATGTCTTTGTGACTTGGTATCAGTGTATGTCTTTGATACTGGGTGTAAGTGATTGTCTGTGTTACTGGGTATCAGTGTATGTCTTTGTGACTTGGTATCAGTGTATGTTTTTGTTACTGGATGTCAGTGTGTTTCTGTGTTACTGGGTACCAGTGTATGTTTTTGTGACTTGGTGTCAGTGTATGTCTTTGTTACTGGGTGTCAGTGTGTGTCTTTGTGACTTTGTGTCAGTGTATGTCCTTGTTACTCGGTGTAAGTGTGTGTCTGTGATACTGGGTATCAGTGTATGTCTTTGTTAATTGGTGTCAGTGTATGTCTGTGTTACTAGGTGTAAGTGTATGTCTTTGTTACTTGGTGTCCGTGTGTGTCTGTGTTACTGGGTGTAAGTGCATGTCTTTGTTACTTGGGGCCAGTGTATATCTGTGTGACTTGGTGAAAGTGTGTGTCTTTGTTACTTGGTGTAATTGTATGTCTTTGTTACTTGGTGTCAGTGTATGTCTGTGTTACTTGGTGTAAGTGTGTGTCTGTGTTACTGGGTATCAGTGTATGTCTTTGCTGCTTGGAGTCAGGGTAAGTCTGTGTTACTTGGTGTAAGTGTCTGTCTGTGTTGCTGGGTGTCAGTGTGTGTCTGTGTTACTGGGTGTCAGTGTTTGTCTTTGTTACTTGGTGTCCGTGTGTGTCTGTGTTACTGGGTGTCAGTGCATGTCTTTGTTACTTGGTGCCAGTGTATATCTGTGTTACTTGGTGTAAGTGTGTGTCTTTGTTACTTGGTGTAAATATGTGCCTGTGTTACTTGGTGTAAGTGTGTGTCTGTGTTCCTGGGTATCAGTGTATGTCTGTGTTACTTGGTGTAAGTGTGTGTCTCTGTTACTGGGTATCAGTGTATGTCTTTGTTACTTGGTGTCAGTGTGAGTCTGTGTTACTTGGTGGAAGTGTGTGTATGTGTTACTGGGTGTCAGTGTGTGTCTGTGTTACTTGGTGTAAGTTTGTGTCTTTGTTATTGGTGTCCATGTGTGTCTGTGTTACTGGGTGTCTGTGTATGTCTTTGTTACTGTGTGTCAGTGCATGTCTTTGTTACTTGGTGTATGTGTGTGTCTGTGTTACTGGGTATCAGTGTCTGTCTTTGTTACTTGGTGTCTGTGTCTGTCTGTGTTACTAGGTTTCAGAGTATGTCTTCTCTGACTTGGTATCAGTGTATGTCTTTGCTACTGGGTGTCAGTGTGTGTCTGTGTTCCTGGGGATCAGTGTATGTCTTTGTGACTTGGTGTCAGTGTATGTCTTTGCTACTGGGTGTCAGTGTGTGTCTTTGTGACTTAATGTCAGTGTATGTCTTTGTTACTTGGAGTAAGTGTTTGTCTGTGTCACTGGGTCTCAGTGTATGTCTTCGTTACTTGGTGTCAGTGTATGTCAAAATACTTGGTGTAAGTGTATGTCTTTGTTACTTGGTGTAAGTGTATGTCTTTGTTACTTGGTGTCAGTGTATGTCTTTGTTACTTGGTGTCAGTGTATGTCTGTGTTACTTGGTGTAAGTGTGTGCCTTTGTTAAGTTGTGTACGTGTATGTCTTTGTTCCTTGGTGTCAGTGCATGTCTTTGTTACTTGGTGCCAGTGTGTGTCTGTGTTACTAAGTATCAGTGTATGTCTTTGTGACTTGGTATCAGTGTATGTCTTTGATACTGGGTGGCAGTGATTGTCTGTGTTACTGGGTATCAGTGTACGTCTTTGTGACTTGGGGTCAGTGTATGTCTTTGTTACAGGGTGTCATTGTGTTTCTGTGTTACTGGGTACCAGTGTATGTTTTTGTGACTTGGTGTCAGTGTATGTATTTGTTGCTGGGTGTCAGTGTGTGTCTTTGTGACTTGGTGTCAGTGTATGTCTTTGTTACTCGGTGTAAGTGTGTGTCTGTGATACTGGGTATCAGTGTATGTCTTTGTTACTTGGTGTCAGTGTATGTCTGTGTTACTAGGTGTAAGTGTATGTCTTTGTTACTTGGTGTCCGTGTGTGTCTGTGTTCCTGGTTGCAAGTGCATGTCTTTGTTACTTGGGACCAGTGTATATCTGTGTGACTTGGTGAAAGTGTGTGTCTTTGTTACTTGGTGTAATTGTATGTCTTTGTTACTTGGTGTAAGTGTGTGCCTGTGTTACTTGGTGTAAGTGTGTGTCTGTGTTCCTGAATATCAGTGCATGTCTTTGTTACTTGGTGTCAGAGTATGTCTGTGTTACTTGGTCTAAGTGAGTGTCTGTGTTACTGGGTATCAGTGTATGTCTTTGTTACTTGGTGTCAGTGTATGTCTGTGTTACTTTGTGTAAGTGTGTGTCTGTGTTACTGGGTGTCAGTGTGTGTCTGTGTTACTTGGTGTAAGTGTGTGTCTTTGTTACTTGGTGTCCGTGTGTGTCTGTGTTACTGGGTGTCAGTGTATGTCTTTGTTACTTGGTGTCAGTGTATGTCTTTGTTACTTGGTGTAAGTGTGTGCCTGTGTTACTGGGGTCAGTGTGTGTTTCTAACTGGGTGTCAGTGTGTGTCTGTGTTACTGGGTCTCAATGCATGTCTTTGTTACTTGGTGTCAGTGTATGTCTGTGTTACTTGGTGCAAGTGTATGTCTTTGTTACTTGCTGTAAGTGTGCGTCTGTGTTACTTGGTGTAAGTGTGTGTCTGTGTTCCTGGGTATCATTGTATGTCTGTGTTACTTGGTGTGAGTGTGTGTCTGTGTCACTGGGTATCAGTGTATTTCTTTGTTGCTTGGTGTCAGGGTATGTCTGCGTTACTTGGTGTAAGTGTGTGTCTGTGTTACTGGCTATCAGTGTATGTCTTTGTTACTTGGTGTAAGTGTGTGTCTGTGTTACTGGGTATCAGTGTATGTCTTTTTTACTTGGTGTCAGTGTATGTCTGTGTTACTTGGTGTAAGTGTGTGTCTGTGTTACTGGGTATCAGTGTATGTCTTTGTGACTTGGTGTCAGTGTATGTCATTGTTACTGGGTGTCAGTGTGTGTCTTTGTGACTTAGTGTCAGTGTATGTCTTTGTTACTTGGAGTAAGTGTGTGGCTGTGTTACTGGGTCTCAGTGTATGTCTTTGTTACTTGGTGTGAGTGTATGTCAAAATACTTGGTGTAAGTGTATGTCTTTGTTACTTGGTGTATTTGTCTGTCTTTGTTACTTGGTGTAAGTGTATGTCTTTGTTACTTGGTGTCAGTGTATGTATCTGTTGCTTGGTGTCAGTGTATGTCTGTGTTACTTGGTGTAAGTGTGTGTCTTTGTTAAGTTGTGTAAGTGTATGTCTTTGTTACTTGGTGTCAGTGCATGTCTTTGTTACTTAGTGCCAGTGTGTGTCTGTGTACTTGGTATCAGTGTATGTCTTTGTGACTTCTTATCAGTGTATGTCTTTGTTACTGGGTGTCAGTGTGTGTCTGTGTTACTGGGTATCAGTGTATGCCTTTGTGACTTGGTATCAGTTTATGTCTTTGTTTCTGGGTGTCAGTGTGTTTCTGTGTTCATGGGTACCAGTGTATGTCTTTGTGACTTGGTATCAGTGTATGTCTTTGTTACTGGGTGTCGGTGTGTTTCTGTGTTCCTGGGTATCAGTGTATGTTTTTGTGACTTGGAGTCAGTGTATGTCTTTGTTACTGGGTGTCAATGTGTGTCTTTGTGACTTGGTGTCAGTGTATGTCTTTGTTACTCGGTGTAAGTGTATGTCTGTGTTACTAGGTGTAAGTGTGTGTCTTTGTATCAGTGTATGTCTTTGTGACTTGGTGTCATTGTATGTCTTTGCTACTGGGGGCCAGTGTGTGCCTGTGTTACTGGGGGTCAGTGTGTGTTTCTAACTGGGTGTCAGTGTGTGTCTGTGTTACTGGGTATCAGTGCATGTCTTTGTTACTTGGTGTCAGAGTATGTCTGTGTTACTTGGTGCAAGTGTATGTCTTTGTTACTTGGTGTAAGTGTGTGTCTGTGTTAATTGGTGTAAGAGTGTGTCTGTGTTCCTGTGTATCATTGTATGTCTGTGTTACTTGGTGTAAGTGTGTGTCTGTGTTACTGGGTATCAGTGTATGTCTTTGTTGCTTGGTGTCAGTGTATGTCTGTGTTACTTGATGTAAGTGTGTGTCTGTGTATCAGTGTATGTCTTTGTGACTTGGTGTCAGTGTATGTCTTTGTTACTGGGGGCCAGTGTGTGCCTGAGTTACTGGGGGTCAGTGTGTGTTTCTAACTGGGTGTCAGTGTGTGTCTGTGTTACTAGGTATCAGTGCATGTCTTTGTTAAATGGTGTCAGTGTATGTCTGTGTTACTTGGTGCAAGTGTATGTCTTTGTTACTTGGTGTAAGTGTGTGTCTGTGTTACTTGGTGTAAGTGTGTGTCTGTGTTCCTGGGTATCATTGTATGTCTGTGTTACTTGGTGTGAGTGTGTGTCTGTGTTACTGGGTATCAGTGTATGTCTTTGTTGCTTGGTGTCAGGGTATGTCTGTGTTACTTGGTGTAAGTGTGTGTCTGTGTGACTGGGAGTCAGTGTTTGTCTGTGTTACTTGGTGTAAGTGTGTGTCTTTGTTACTTGGTGTCTGTGTGTGTCTGTGTTACTGGGTGTCAGTGCATGTCTTTGTTACTTGGTGCCAGTGTATATCTGTGTTACTTGGTGTAAGTGTGTGTCTGTGTTACTTGGTGTAAGTGTGTGTCTGTGTTCCTGGGTATCAGTATATGTCTGTGTTACTTGGTGTAAGTATGAGTCTGTGTTACTGGGTATCAGTGTATGTCTTTGTAACTTGGTGTCAGTGTGTGTCTATGTTACTTGGTGGAAGTGTGTGTCTGTGTTACTTTGTGTCAGTGTGTGTCTGTGTTACTTGGTGTAAGTGTGTGTCTGTGTTACTGGGTATCAGTGTATGTCTTTATTTCTTGGTGCCAGTGTATGTCTGTGTTACTTGGAGTAATTGTTTGTCTGTGTTACTGGTTATCAGTGTATGTCTTTGTGACTTGGTGTCAGTGTATGTCTTTGTTACTGGCTGTCAGTTGTGTCTTTGTGACTTGGTGTCAGTGTATGTCTTTCTTACTTGGTGTAAGTGTGTATCTGTGTTACTGGGTATCAGTGTATGTCTTTGTTACTTGGTGTCAGTGTATGTCAAAATACTTGGTGTAAGTGTCTGTCTTTGTTACTTGGTGTTATTTTCTGTCTTTGTTACTTGATGTAATTGTCTGTCTTTGTTACTTGGTGTAAGTGTATGTCTTTGTAACTTGGTGTCAGTGTATGTCTTCGTTACCTGGTGTCAGTGTATATCTGTGTTACTTGGTGTCAGTGTATGTCTTTGTTACTGGGGGCCAGTGTGTGCCTGTGTTACTGGGGGTCAGTGTGTGTTTCTAACTGGGTGTCAGTGTGTGTCTGTGTTACTAGGCATCAGTGCATGTCTTTGTTACTTGGTGTCAGTGTATGTCTGTGTTACTTGGTGCAAGTGTATGTATTTGTTACTTGGTGTAAGTGTGTGTCTGTGTTACTTGGTGTAAGTGTGTGTCTGTGTTCCTGGGTATCATTGTATGTCTGTGTTACTTGGTGTAAAAATGTGTCTGTGTTACTGGGTATCAGTGTATGTCTTTGTTGCTTGGTGTCAGGGTATGTCTGTGTTACTTGGTGTAAGTGTGTGTCTGTGTGACTGGGAGTCAGTGTGTGTCTGTGTTACTTGGTGTAAGTGTGTGTCTTTGTTACTTGGTGTCTGTGTGTGTCTGTGTTACTGGGTGTCAGTGCATGTCTTTGTTACTTGGTGCCAGTGTATATCTGTGTTACTTGGTGTAAGTGTGTGTCTTTGTTACTTGGTGTAAGTATGTGTCTGTGTTACTTGGTGTAAGTGTGTGTCTGTGTTCCTGGGTATCAGTGTATGTCTGTGTTACTTGGTGTAATTATGTGTCTGTGTTACTGGGTATCAGTGTATGTCTTTGTTACTTGGTGTCAGTGTGTGCCTGTGTTACTTGGTGGAAGTGTGTGTCTGTGTTACTGGGTGTCAGTGTGTGTCTGTGTTACTTGGTGTAAGTGTGTGTCTGTGTTACTGGGTATCAGTGTATGTCTTTATTTCTTGGTGCCAGTGTATGTCTGTGTTACCTGGAGTAATTGTTTGTCTGTGTTACTGGTTATCAGTGTATGCCTTTGTGACTTGGTGTCAGTGTATGTCTTTGTTACTGGGTGTCAGTTGTGTCTTTGTGACTTGGTGTCATTGTATGTCTTTCTTACTTGGTGTCAGTGTGTATCTGTGTTACTGGGTATCAGTGTATGTCTTTGTTACATGGTGTCAGTGTATGTCAAAATACTTGGTGTAAGTGTCTGTCTTGGTTACTTGGTGTTATTTTCTGTCTTTGTTACTTGGTGTAATTGTCTGTCTTTGTTACTTGGTGTAAGTGTATGTCTTTGTAACTTGGTGTCAGTGTATGTCTTCGTTACTTGGTGTCAGTGTATATCTGTGTTACTTGGTGTAAGTGTGTGTCTTTGTTACTGGGGGCCAGTGTGTGCCTGTGTTACTGGGGGTCAGTGTGTGTTTCTAACTGGGTGTCAGTGTGTGTCTGTGTTACTGGGTATCAGTGCATGTCTTTGTTACTTGGTGTCAGTGTATGTCTGTGTTACTTGGTGCAAGTGTATGTCTTTGTTACTTGGTGTAAGTGTGTGTCTGTGATACTTGGTGTAAGTATGTGTCTGTGTTCCTGGGTATCATTGAATGTCTGTGTTACTTGGTGTAAGTGTGTGTCTGTGTTACTGGGTATCAGTGTATGTCTTTGTTGCTTGGTGTCATGGTATGTCTGTGTTACTTGGTGTAAGTGTGTGTCTGTGTTAATGGGAGTCAGTGTGTGTCTGTGTTACTTGGTGTAAGTGTGTGTCTTTGTTACTTGGTGTCCGTGTGTGTCTGTGTTACTGGGTGTCAGTGCATGTCTTTGTTACTTGGTGCCAGTGTATATCTGTGTTACTTGGTGTAAGTGTGTGTCTTTGTTACTTGGTGTAAGTATGTGTCTGTGTTACTTGGTGTAAGTGTGTGTCTGTGTTCCTGGGTATCAGTGTATGTCTGTGTTACTTGGTGTAAGTATGTGTCTGTGTTACTGGGTATCAGTGTATGCCTTTGTTACTTGGTGTCAGTGTGTGTCTGTGTTACTTTGTGGAATTGTGTGTCTGTGTTACTGGGTGTCAGTGTGTGTCTGTGTTCCTTGGTGTAAGTGCGTGTCTGTGTTACTGGGTATCAGTGTATGTCTTTATTTCTTGGTGCCAGTGTATGTCTGTGTTACTTGGAGTAATTGTTTGTCTGTGTTACTGGTTATCAGTGTATGTCTTTGTGACTTGGTGTCAGTGTATGTGTTTCTTACTAGGTGTAAGTGTGTATCTGTGTTACTGGGTATCAGTGTATGTCTTTGTTACTTGGTGTCAGTGTGTGTCTTTGTGACTTGGTGTCAGTGTATGTCTTTCTTACTTGGTGCAAGTGTGTATCTGTGTTACTGGGTATCAGTGTATGTCTTTGTTACTTGGTGTCAGTGCATGTCAAAATACTTGGTGTAAGTGTATGTCTTTGTTACTTGGTGTTATTTTCTGTCTTTGTTACTTGGTGTAATTGTCTGTCTTTGTTACTTGGTGTAAGTGTATGTCTTTGTAACTTGGTGTCAGTGTATGTCTTTGTTACTTGGTGTAAGTGTATGTCTTTGTTACTTGGTGTCTGTGTATGTCTTGGTTACTTGGTGTCAGTGTGTGTCTGTGTTACTGGGTATCAGTGTATGTCTTTGTGACTTGGTATCAGTGTATGACTTTGTTACTGTGTGTCGGTGTGTGTCTGTGTTACTGGGTATCAGTGTATGTCTTTGTGACTGGGTGTCAGTGTCTGTCTGTGTTACTGGGGACCAGCGTATGTCTTTGTGACTTGGTATCAGTGTATGTCTTTGTTACTAGGTGTCGGTGTGTTTCTGTGTTCCTGGGTATCTGTGTATGTTTTTGTGACTTGGAGTCAGTGTATGTCTTTGTTACTGGGTGTCAATGTGTGTCTTTGTGACTTGGTGTCAGTGTATTTCTTTGTTACTCGGTGTAAGTGTATGTCTGTGTTACAAGGTGTAAGTGTGTGTCTTTGTATCAGTGTATGTCTTTGTGACTTGGTGTCAGTGTATGTCTTTGTTACTATGGGCCAGTGTGTGCCTGTGTACTGGGGGTCAGTGTGTGTTTCTAACTGGGTGTCAGTGTGTGTCTGTGTTACTGGGTATCAGTGCATGTCTTTGTTACTTGGTGTCAGTGTATGTCTGTGTTACTTGGTGCAAGTGTATGTCTTTGTTACTTGGTGTAAGTGTGTGTCTGTGTTACTTGGTGTAAGTGTGTGTCTGTGTTCCTGGGTATCATTGTATGTCTGTGTTACTTGGTGTAAGTGTGTGTCTGTGTTACTGGGTATCAGTGTATGTCTTTGTTGCTTGGAGTCAGGGTATGTCTGTGTTACTTGGTGTAAGTGTGCGTCTGTGTATCAGTGTATGTCTTTGTGACTTGGTGTCAGTGTATGTCTTTGTTACTGGGGGCCAGTGTGTGCCTGTGTTACTGGGGGTCAGTGTGTGTTTCTAACTGGGTGTCAGTGTATGTCTGTGTTACTAGGTATCAGTGCATGTCTTTGTTACTTGGTGTCAGTGTATGTCTGTGTTACTTGGTGCAAGTGTATGTCTTTGTTACTTGGTGTAAGTGTGTGTCTGTGTTACTTGGTGTAAGCGTGTGTCTGTGTTCCTGGGTATCATTGTATGTCTGTGTTACTTGGTGTAAGTGTGTGTCTGTGTTACTGGGTATCAGTGTATGTCTTTGTTGCTTGGTGTCAGGGTATGTCTGTGTTACTTGGTGTAAGTGTGTGTCTGTGTTACTGGGAGTCAGTGTGTGTCTGTGTTACTTGGTGTAAGTGTGTGTCTTTGTTACTTGGTGTCCGTGTGTGTCTGTGTTACTGGGTGTCAGTGCATGTCTTTGTTACTTGGTGCCAGTGTATATCTGTGTTACTTGGTGTAAGTTTGTGTCTTTGTTACTTGGTGTAAGTATGTGTCTGTGTTACTTGGTGTAAGTGTGTGTCTGTGTTCCTGGGTATCAGTGTATGTCTGTGTTACTTGGTGTAAGTATGTGTCTGTGTTACTGGGTATCAGTGTATGTCTTTGTTACTTGGTGTCAGTGTGTGTCTGTGTTACTTGGTGGAAGTGTGTGTCTGTGTTACTGGGTGTCAGTGTGTGTCTGTGTTACTTGGTGTAAGTGTGTATCTGTGTTACTGGGTATCAGTGTATGTCTTTATTTCTTGGTGCCAGTGTATGTCTGTGTTACTTGGAGTAATTGTTTGTCTGTGTTACTGGTTATCAGTGTATGTCTTTGTGACTTGGTGTCAGTGTATGTCTTTGTTACTGGGTGTCAGTTGTGTCTTTGTGACTTGGTGTCAGTGTATGTCTCTCTTACTTGGTGTAAGTGTGTATCTGTGTTACTGGGTATCAGTGTATGTCTTTGTTGCTTGGTGTCTGGGTATGTCTATGTTACTTGGTGTAAGTGTGTGTCTGTGTTACTGGGAGTCAGTGTGTGTCTGTGTTACTTGGTGTAAGTGTGTGTATTTGTTACTTGGTGTCCGTGTGTGTCTGTGTTACTGGGTGTCAGTGCATGTCTTTGGTACTTGGAGCCAGTGTATATCTGTGTTACTTGGTGTAAGTGTGTGTCTGTGTTACTTGGTGTAAGTGTGTGTCTGTGTTCCTGGGTATCAGTGTATGTCTGTGTTACTTGGTGTAAGTATGTGTCTGTGTTACTGGGTATCAGTGTATGTCTTTGTTACTTGGTGTCAGTGTGTGTCTGTGTTACTTGGTGGAATTGTGTGTCTGTGTTACTGGGTGTCAGTGTGTGTCTGTGTTCCTTGGTGTAAGTGTGTGTCTGTGTTACTGGGTATCAGTGTATGTCTTTATTTCTTGGTGCCAGTGTATGTCTGTGTTACTTGGAGTAATTGTTTGTCTGTGTTACTGGTTATCAGTGTATGTCAGTGTGAATTGGTGTCAGTGTATGTCTTTCTTACTTGGTGTAAGTGTGTATCTGTGTTACTGGGTATCAGTGTATGTCTTTGTTACTTGGTGTCAGTGTGTGTCTTTGTGACTTGGTGTCAGTGTATGTCTTTCTTACTTGGTGTAAGTGTGTATCTGTGTTACTGGGTATCAGTGTATGTCTTTGTTACTTGGTGTCAGTGTATGTCAAAATACTTGGTGTAAGTGTATGTCTTTGTTACTTGGTGTTATTTTCTGTCTTTGTTACTTGGTGTAATTGTCTGTCTTTGTAACTTGGTGTAAGTGTATGTCTTTGTAACTTGGTGTCAGTGTATGTCTTTGTTACTTGGTGTCAGTGTATGTCTGTGTTACTTGGTGTAAGTGTGTGTCTTTGTTACTTGGTGTAAGTGTATGTCTTTGTTACTTGGTGTCTGTGTATGTCTGGGTTACTTGGTGTCAGTGTGTGTCTGTGTTACTGGGTATCAGTGTATGTCTTTGTGACTTGATATCAGTGTATGACTTTGTTACTGTGTGTCGGTGTGTGTCTGTGTTACTGGGTATCAGTGTATGTCTTTGTGACTGGGTGTCAGTGTCTGTCTGTGTTACTGGGTACCAGCGTATGTCTTTGTTACTTGGTATCAGTGAATGTCTTTGTTACTAGGTGTCGGTGTGTTTCTGTGTTCCTGGGTATCAGTGTATGTTTTTGTGACTTGGAGTCAGTGTATGTCTTTGTTACTTGGTGTCAATGTGTGTCTTTGTGACTTGGTGTCAGTGTATGTCTTTGTTACTCGGTCTAAGTGTATGTCTGTGTTACTAGGTGTAAGTGTGTGTCTTTGTATCAGTGTATGTCTTTGTGACTTGGTGTCAGTGTATGTCTTTGTTACTGGGGGCCAGTGTGTGCCTGTGTTACTGGGGGTCAGTGTGTGTTTCTAACTGGGTGTCAGTGTGTGTCTGTGTTACTGGGTATAAGTGCATGTCTTTGTTACTTGGTGTCAGTGTATGTCTGTGTTACTTGGCGCAAGTGTATGTCTTTGTTACTTGGTGTAAGTGTGTGTCTGTGTTACTTGGTGTAAGTGTGTGTCTGTGTTCCTGGGTATCATTGTATGTCTGTGTTACTTGGTGTAAGTGTGTGTCTGTGTTACTGGGTATCAGTGTATGTCTTTGTTGCTTGGTGTCAGGGTATGTCTGTGTTACTTGGTGTAAGTGTGTGTCTGTGTATCAGTGTATGTCTTTGTGACTTGGTGTCAGTGTATGTCTTTGTTACTGGGGGCCAGTGTGTGCCTGTGTTACTGGGGGTCAGTGTGTGTTTCTAACTGGGTGTCAGTGTGTGTCTGTGTTACTAGGTATCAGTGCATGTCTTTGTTACTTGGTGTCAGTGTATGTCTGTGTTACTTGGTGCAAGTGTATGTCTTTGTTACTTGGTGTAAGTGTGTGTCTGTGTTACTTGGTGTAAGTCTGTGTCTGTGTTCCTGGGTATCATTGTATGTCTGTGTTACTTGGTGTAAGTGTGTGTCTGTGTTACTGGGTATCAGTGTATGTCTTTGTTGCTTGGTGTCAGGGTATGTCTTTGTTACTTGGTGTAAGTGTGTGTCTGTGTTACTGGGAGTCAGTGTGTGTCTGTGTTACTTGGTGTAAGTGTGTGTCTTTGTTACTTGGTGTAGGTATGTGTCTGTGTTACTTGGTGTAAGTGTGTGTCTGTGTTCCTGGGTATCAGTGTATGTCTGTGTTACTTGGTGTAAGTATGTGTCTGTGTTACTGGTTATCAGTGTATGTCTTTGTTACTTGGTGTCAGTGTGTGTCTGTGTTACTTGGTGGAAGTGTGTGTCTGTGTTACTGGGTGTCAGTGTGTGTCTGTGTTACTTGGTGTAAGTGTGTGTCTGTGTTACTGGGTATCAGTGTATGTCTTTATTTCTTGGTGCCAGTGTATGTCTGTGTTACTTGGAGTAATTGTTTGTCTGTGTTACTGGTTATCAGTGTATGTCTTTGTGACTTGGTGTCAGTGTATGTCTGTGTTACTTGGTGTAAGTATGTGTCTGTGTTACTGGGTATCAGTGTATGTCTTTGTTACTTGGTGTCAGTGTGTGTCTGTGTTACTTGGTGGAAGTGTGTGTCTGTGTTACTGGGTGTCAGTGTGTGTCTGTGTTACTTGGTGTAAGTGTGTGTCTGTGTTACTGGGTATCAGTGTATGTCTTTATTTCTTGGTGCCAGTGTATGTCTGTGTTACTTGGAGTAATTGTTTGTCTGTGTTACTGGTTATCAGTGTATGTCTTTGTGACTTGGTGTCAGTGTATGTCATTGTTACTGGGTGTCAGTTGTGTCTTTGTGACTTGGTGTCAGTGTATGTCTCTCTTACTTGGTGTAAGTGTGTATCTGTGTTACTGGGTATCAGTGTATGTCAAAATACTTAGTGTAAGTGTCTGTCTTTGTTACTTGGTGTTATTTTCTGTCTTTGTTACTTGGTGTAATTGTCTGTCTTTGTTACTTGGTGTAAGTATATGTCTTTGTAACTTGGTGTAAGTGTATGTCTTCGTTACTTGGTGTCAGTGTATATCTGTGTTACTTGGTGTAAGTGTGTGTCTTTGTTACTGGGGGCCAATGTGTGCCTGTGTTACTGGGGGTCAGTGTGTGTTTCTAACTGGGTGTCAGTGTGTGTCTGTGTTACTGGGTATCAGTGCATGTCTTTGTTACTTGGTGTAAGTGTATGTCTCTGTTACCTGGTGCAAGTGTATGTCTTTGTTACTTGGTGTAAGTGTGTGTCTGTGATACTTGGTGTAAGTGTGTGTCTGTGTTCCTGGGTATCATTGTATATCTGTGTTACGTGGTGTAAGTGTGTGTCTGTGTTACTGGGTATCAGTGTATGTCTTTGTTGCTTGGTGTCAGGGTATGTCTGTGTTACTTGGTGTAAGTGTGAGTCTGTGTTACTGGGAGTCAGTGTGTGTCTGTTTTACTTAGTGTCCGTGTGTGTCTGTGTTACTGGGTATCAGTGTATGTCTTTATTTCTTGGTGCCAGTGTATGTCTGTGTTACTTGGAGTAATTGTTTGTCTGTGTTACTTGGTTATCAGTGTATGTCTTTGTGACTTGGTGTCAGTGTATGTCTTTGTTAATGGGTGTCAGTGTGTGTCTTTGTGACATGGTGTCAGTGTCTGTCTTTCTTACTTGGTGTAAGTGTGTATCTGTGTTACTGGGTATCAGTGTATGTCTTTGTTACTTGGTGTCAGTGTATGTCAAAATACTTGGTGTAAGTGTATGTCTTTGTTACTTGGTGTTATTTTCTGTCTTTGTTACTTGGTGTAATTGTCTGTCTTTGTTACTTGGTGTAAGTGTATGTCTTTGTAACTTGGTGTAAGTGTATGTCTTTGTTACTTGGTGTCAGTGTGTGTCTGTGTTACTGGGTATCTGTGTGTGTCTTTGTTACTTGGTGTCAGTGTGTGTCTGTGTTACTTGGTGGAAGTGTGTGTCTGTGTTACTGGGTGTCAGTGTGTGTCTGTGTTACTTGGTGTAAGTGTGTGTCTGTGTTACTGGGTATCAGTGTATGTCTTTATTTCTTGGTGCCAGTGTATGTCTGTGTTACTTGGAGTAATTGTTTGTCTGTGTTACTGGTTATCAGTGTATGTCTTTGTGACTTGGTGTCAGTGTATGTCTTTGTTACTGGGTGTCAGTTGTGTCTTTGTGACTTGGTGTCAGTGAATGTCTTTCTTACTTGGTGTAAGTGTGTATCTGTGTTACTGGGTATCAGTGTATGTCTTTGTTACTTGGTGTCAGTGTATGTCAAAATACTTGGTGTAAGTGTCTGTCTTTGTTACTTGGTGTTATTTTCTGTCTTTGTTACTTTGTGTAATTTACTGTCTTTGTTACTTGGTGCAAGTGTATGTCTTTGTAACTTGGTGTCAGTGTATGTCTTCGTTACTTGGTGTCAGTGTATATCTGTGTTACTTGGTGTCAGTGTTTGTCTTTGTTACTGGGGGCCAGTGTGTGCCTGTGTTACTGGGGGTCAGTGTGTGTTTCTAACTGGGTGTCAGTGTGTGTCTGTGTTACTGGGTATCAGTGCATGTCTTTGTTACTTGGTGTCAGTGTATGTCTGTGTTACTTGGCGCAAGTGTATGTCTTTGTTACTTGGTGTAAGTGTGTGTCTGTGTTACTTGGTGTAAGTGTGTGTCTGTGTTCCTGGGTATCATTGTATGTCTGTGTTACTTGGTGTAAGTGTGTGTCTGTGTTACTGGGTATCAGTGTATGTCTTTGTTGCTTGGTGTCAGGGTATGTCTGTGTTACTTGGTGTAAGTGTGTGTCTGTGTATCAGTGTATGTCTTTGTGACTTGGTGTCAGTGTATGTCTTTGTTACTGGGGGCCAGTGTGTGCCTGTGTTACTGGGGGTCAGTGTGTGTTTCTAACTGGGTGTCAGTGTGTGTCTGTGTTACTGGGTATCAGTGCATGTCTTTGTTACTTGGTGTAAGTGTATGTCTGTGTTACCTGGTGCAAGTGTATGTCTTTGTTACTTGGTGTAAGTGTGTGTCTGTGATACTTGGTGTAAGAGTGTGTCTGTGTTCCTGGGTATCATTGTATATCTGTGTTACGTGGTGTAAGTGTGTGTCTGTGTTACTGGGTATCAGTGTATGTCTTTGTTGCTTGGTGTCAGGGTATGTCTGTGTTACTTGGTGTAAGTGTGTGTCTGTGTTCCTGGGAGTCAGTGTGTGTCTGTTTTACTTGGTGTCCGTGTGTGTCTGTGTTACTGGGTATCAGTGTATGTCTTTATTTCTTGGTGCCAGTGTATGTCTGTGTTACTTGGAGTAATTGTTTGTCTGTGTTACTTGGTTATCAGTGTATGTCTTTGTGACTTGGTGTCAGTGTATGTCTTTGTTACTGGGTGTCAGTGTGTGTCTTTGTGACATGGTGTCAGTGTCTGTCTTTCTTACTTGGTGTAAGTGTGTATCTGTGTTACTGGGTATCAGTGTATGTCTTTGTTACTTGGTGTCAGTGTATGTCAAAATACTTGGTGTAAGTGTATGTCTTTGTTACTTGGTGTTATTTTCTGTCTTTGTTACTTGGTGTAATTGTCTGTCTTTGTTACTTGGTGTAAGTGTATGTCATTGTAACTTGGTGTAAGTGTATGTCTTTGTTACTTGGTGTCAGTGTGTGTCTGTGTTACTGGGTATCTGTGTGTGTCTTTGTTACTTGGTGTCAGTGTGTGTCTGTGTAACTGGGTGTCAGTGTGTGTCTGTGTTACATGGTGTAAGTGTGTGTCTGTGTTACTGGGTATCAGTGTATGTCTTTATTTCTTGGTGCCAGTGTATGTCTGTGTTACTTGGAGTAATTGTTTGTCTGTGTTACTGGTTATCAGTGTATGTCTTTGTGACTTGGTGTCAGTGTATGTCTTTGTTACTGGGTGTCAGTTGTGTCTTTGTGACTTGGTGTCAGTGAATGTCTTTCTTACTTGGTGTAAGTGTGTATCTGTGTTACTGGGTATCAGTGTACGTCTTTGTTACTTGGTGTCAGTGTATGTCAAAATACTTGGTGTAAGTGTCTGTCTTTGTTACTTGGTGTTATTTTCTGTCTTTGTTACTTTGTGTAATTTACTGTCTTTGTTACTTGGTGCAAGTGTATGTCTTTGTAACTTGGTGTCAGTGTATGTCTTCGTTACTTGGTGTCAGTGTATATCTGTGTTACTTGGTGTCAGTGTTTGTCTTTGTTACTGGGGGCCAGTGTGTGCCTGTGTTACTGGGGGTCAGTGTGTGTTTCTAACTGGGTGTCAGTGTGTGTCTGTGTTACTGGGTATCAGTGCATGTCTTTGTTACTTGGTGTCAGTGTATGTCTGTGTTACTTGGCGCAAGTGTATGTCTTTGTTACTAGGTGTAAGTGTGTGTCTGTGTTACTTGGTGTAAGTGTGTGTCTGTGTTCCTGGGTATCATTGTATGTCTGTGTTACTTGGTGTAAGTGTGTGTCTGTGTTACTGGGTATCAGTGTATGTCTTTGTTGCTTGGTGTCAGGGTATGTCTGTGTTACTTGGTGTAAGTGTGTGTCTGTGTATCAGTGTATGTCTTTGTGACTTGGTGTCAGTGTATGTCTTTGTTACTGGGGGCCAGTGTGTGCCTGTGTTACTGGGGGTCAGTGTGTGTTTCTAACTGGGTGTCAGTGTGTGTCTGTGTTACTAGGTATCAGTGCATGTCTTTGTTACTTGGTGTCAGTGTATGTCTGTGTTACTTGGTGCAAGTGTATGTCTTTGTTACTTGGTGTAAGTGTGTGTCTGTGTTACTTGGTGTAAGTCTGTGTCTGTGTTCCTGGGTATCATTGTATGTCTGTGTTACTTGGTGTAAGTGTGTGTCTGTGTTACTGGGTATCAGTGTATGTCTTTGTTGCTTGGTGTCAGGGTATGTCTGTGTTACTTGGTGGAAGTGTGTGTCTGTGTTACTGGGAGTCAGTGTGTGTCTGTGTTACTTGGTGTAAGTGTGTGTCTTTGTTACTTGGTGTAAGTCTGTGTCTGTGTTACTTGGTGTAAGTGTGTGTCTGTGTTCCTGGGTATCAGTGTATGTCTGTGCTACTTGGTGTAAGTATGTGTCTGTGTTACTGGGTATCAGTGTATGTCTTTGTTACTTGGTGTCAGTTTGTGTCTGTGTTACTTGGTGGAAGTGTGTGTCTGTGTTACTGGGTGTGAGTGTGTGACTGTGTTACTTGGTGTAAGTGTGTGTCTGTGTTACTGGGTATCAGTGTATGTCTTTATTTCTTGGTGCCAGTGTATGTCTGTGTTACTTGGAGTAATTTTTTGTCTGTGTTACTGGTTATCAGTTTATGTCTTTGTGACTTGGTGTCAGTGTATGTCTGTGTTACTTGGTGTAAGTATGTGTCTGTGTTACTGGGTATCAGTGTATGTCTTTGTTACTTGGTGTCAGTGTGTGTCTGTGTTACTTGGTGGAAGTGTGTGTCTGTGTTACTGGGTGTCAGTGTGTGTCTGTGTTACTTGGTGTAAGTGTGTGTCTGTGTTACTGGGTATCAGTGTATGTCTTTATTTCTTGGTGCCAGTGTATGTCTGTGTTACTTGGAGTAATTGTTTGTCTGTGTTACTGGGTGTCAGTGTGTGTCTGTGTTACTTGGTGTAAGTGTGTGTCTGTGTTACTGGGTATCAGTGTATGTCTTTGTTGCTTGGTGTCAGGGTATGTCTGTGTTACTTGGTGTAAGTGTATGTCTTTGTTACTTGGTGTAAGTGTGTGTCTGTGTTACTTGGTGTAAGTGTGTGTCTGTGTTACTGGGTATCAGTGTATGTCTTTGTTGCTTGGTGTCAGGGTATGTCTGTGTTACTTGGTGTAAGTGTGTGTCTGTGTATCAGTGTATGTCTTTGTGACTTGGTGTCAGTGTATGTCTTTGTTACTGGGGGCCAGTGTGTGCCTGTGTTACTGGGGGTCAGTGTGTGTTTCTAACTGGGTGTCAGTGTGTGTCTGTGTTACTAGGTATCAGTGCATGTCTTTGTTACTTGGTGTCAGTGTATGTCTGTGTTACTTGGTGCAAGTGTATGTCTTTGTTACTTGGTGTAAGTGTGTGTCTGTGTTACTTGGTGTAAGTGTGTGTCTGTGTTCCTGGGTATCATTGTATGTCTGTGTTACTTGGTGTAAGTGTGTGTCTGTGTTACTGGGTATCAGTGTATGTCTTTGTTGCTTGGTGTCAGGGTATGTCTGTGTTACTTGGTGTAAGTGTGTGTCTGTGTTACTGGGAGTCAGTGTGTGTCTGTGTTACTTGGTGTAAGTGTGTGTCTTTGTTACTTGGTGTAAGTATGTGTCTGTGTTACTTGGTGTAAGTGTGTGTCTGTGTTCCTGGGTATCAGTGTATGTCTGTGTTACTTGGTGTAAGTATGTGTCTGTGTTACTGGGTATCTGTGTATGTCTTTGTTAATTGGTGTCAGTGTGTGTCTTTGTTACTTGGTGGCAGTGTGTGTCTGTGTAACTGGGTGTGAGTGTGTTTCTGTGTTACTTGGTGTAAGTGTGTGTCTGTGTTACTGGGTATCAGTGTATGTCTTTATTTCTTGGTGCCAGTGTATGTCTGTGTTACTTGGAGTAATTGTTTGTCTGTGTTACTGGTTATCAGTGTATGTCTTTGTGACTTGGTGTCAGTGTATGTCTGTGTTACTTGGTGTAAGTATGTGTCTGTGTTACTGGGTATCAGTGTATGTCTTTGTTACTTGGTGTCAGTGTGTGTCTGTGTTACTTGGTGGAAGTGTGTGTCTGTGTTACTGGGTGTCAGTGTGTGTCTGTGTTACTTGGTGTAAGTGTGTGTCTGTGTTACTGGGTATCAGTGTATGTCTTTATTTCTTGGTGCCAGTGTATGTCTGTGTTACTTGGAGTAATTGTTTGTCTGTGTTACTGGTTATCAGTGTATGTCTTTGTGACTTGGTGTCAGTGTATGTCTTTGTTACTGGGTGTCAGTTGTGTCTTTGTGACTTGGTGTCAGTGTATGTCTCTCTTACTTGGTGTAAGTGTGTATCTGTGTTACTGGGTATCAGTGTATGTCTTTGTAACTTGGTGTCAGTGTATGTCTTCGTTACTTGGTGTCAGTGTATATCTGTGTTACTTGGTGTAAGTGTGTGTCTTTGTTACTGGGGGCCAATGTGTGCCTGTGTTACTGGGGGTCAGTGTGTGTTTCTAACTGGGTGTCAGTGTGTGTCTGTGTTACTGGGTATCAGTGCATGTCTTTGTTACTTGGTGTAAGTGTATGTCTGTGTTACCTGGTGCAAGTGTATGTCTTTGTTACTTGGTGTAAGTGTGTGTCTGTGATACTTGTTGTAAGTGTGTGTCTGTGTTCCTGGGTATCATTGTATATCTGTGTTACGTGGTGTAAGTGTGTGTCTGTGTTACTGGGTATCAGTGTATGTCTTTGTTGCTTGGTGTCAGGGTATGTCTGTGTTACTTGGTGTAAGTGTGTGTCTGTGTTACTGGGAGTCAGTGTGTGTCTGTTTTACTTGGTGTCCGTGTGTGTCTGTGTTACTGGGTATCAGTGTATGTCTTTATTTCTTGGTGCCAGTGTATGTCTGTGTTACTTGGAGTAATTGTTTGTCTGTGTTACTTGGTTATCAGTGTATGTCTTTGTGACTTGGTGTCAGTGTATGTCTTTGTTACTGGGTGTCAGTGTGTGTCTTTGTGACATGGTGTCAGTGTCTGTCTTTCTTACTTGGTGTAAGTGTGTATCTGTGTTACTGGGTATCAGTGTATGTCTTTGTTACTTGGTGTCAGTGTATGTCAAAATACTTGGTGTAAGTGTATGTCTTTGTTACTTGGTGTTATTTTCTGTCTTTGTTACTTGGTGTAATTGTCTGTCTTTGTTACTTGGTGTAAGTGTATGTCTTTGTAACTTGGTGTAAGTGTATGTCTTTGTTACTTGGTGTCAGTGTGTGTCTGTGTTACTGGGTATCTGTGTGTGTCTTTGTTACTTGGTGTCAGTGTGTGTCTGTGTTACTTGGTGGAAGTGTGTGTCTGTGTTACTGGGTGTCAGTGTGTGTCTGTGTTACTTGGTGTAAGTGTGTGTCTGTGTTACTGGGTATCAGTGTATGTCTTTATTTCTTGGTGCCAGTGTATGTCTGTGTTACTTGGAGTAATTGTTTGTCTGTGTTACTGGTTATCAGTGTATGTCTTTGTGACTTGGTGTCAGTGTATGTCTTTGTTACTGGGTGTCAGTTGTGTCTTTGTGAATTGGTGTCAGTGAATGTCTTTCTTACTTGGTGCAAGTGTGTATCTGTGTTACTGGGTATCAGTGTATGTCTTTGTTACTTGGTGTCAGTGTATGTCAAAATACTTGGTGTAAGTGTCTGTCTTTGTTACTTGGTGTTATTTTCTGTCTTTGTTACTTTGTGTAATTTACTGTCTTTGTTACTTGGTGCAAGTGTATGTCTTTGTAACTTGGTGTCAGTGTATGTCTTCGTTACTTGGTGTCAGTGTATATCTGTGTTACTTGGTGTCAGTGTTTGTCTTTGTTACTGGGGGCCAGTGTGTGCCTGTGTTACTGGGGGTCAGTGTGTGTTTCTAACTGGGTGTCAGTGTGTGTCTGTGTTACTGGGTATCAGTGCATGTCTTTGTTACTTGGTGTCAGTGTATGTCTGTGTTACTTGGCGCAAGTGTATGTCTTTGTTACTTGGTGTAAGTGTGTGTCTGTGTTACTTGGTGTAAGTGTGTGTCTGTGTTCCTGGGTATCATTGTATGTCTGTGTTACTTGGTGTAAGTGTGTGTCTGTGTTACTGGGTATCAGTGTATGTCTTTGTTGCTTGGTGTCAGGGTATGTCTGTGTTACTTGGTGTAAGTGTGTGTCCATGTATCAGTGTATGTCTTTGTGACTTGGTGTCAGTGTATGTCTTTGTTACTGGGGGCCAGTGTGTGCCTGTGTTACTGGGGGTCAGTGTGTGTTTCTAACTGGGTGTCAGTGTGTGTCTGTGTTACTGGGTATCAGTGCATGTCTTTGTTACTTGGTGTAAGTGTATGTCTGTGTTACCTGGTGCAAGTGTATGTCTTTGTTACTTGGTGTAAGTGTGTGTCTGTGATACTTGGTGTAAGTGTGTGTCTGTGTTCCTGGGTATCATTGTATATCTGTGTTACGCGGTGTAAGTGTGTGTCTGTGTTACTGGGTATCAGTGCATGTCTTTGTTACTTGGTGTAAGTGTATGTCTGTGTTACCTGGTGCAAGTGTCTGTCTTTGTTACTTGGTGTAAGTGTGTGTCTGTGATACTTGGTGTAAGTGTGTGTCTGTGTTCCTGGGTATCATTGTATATCTGTGTTACGTGGTGTAAGTGTGTGTCTGTGTTACTGGGTATCAGTGTATGTCTTTGTTGCTTGGTGTCAGGGTATGTCTGTGTTACTTGGTGTAAGTGTGTGTCTGTGTTACTGGGAGTCAGTGTGTGTCTGTTTTACTTGGTGTCCGTGTGTGTCTGTGTTACTGGGTATCAGTGTATGTCTTTATTTCTTGGTGCCAGTGTATGTCTGTGTTACTTGGAGTAATTGTTTGTCTGTGTTACTTGGTTATCAGTGTATGTCTTTGTGACTTGGTGTCAGTGTATGTCTTTGTTACTGGGTGTCAGTGTGTGTCTTTGTGACATGGTGTCAGTGTCTGTCTTTCTTACTTGGTGTAAGTGTGTATCTGTGTTACTGGGTATCAGTGTATGTCTTTGTTACTTGGTGTCAGTGTATGTCAAAATACTTGGTGTAAGTGTATGTCTTTGTTACTTGGTTTTATTTTCTGTCTTTGTTACTTGGTGTAATTGTCTGTCTTTGTTACTTGGTGTAAGTGTATGTCTTTGTAACTTGGTGTAAGTGTATGTCTTTGTTACTTGGTGTCAGTGTGTGTCTGTGTTACTGGGTATCTGTGTGTGTCTTTGTTACTTGGTGTCAGTGTGTGTCTGTGTTACTGGGTGTCAGTGTGTGTCTGTGTTACTTGGTGTAAGTGTGTGTCTGTGTTACTGGGTATCAGTGTATGTCTTTATTTCTTGGTGCCAGTGTATGTCTGTGTTACTTGGAGTAATTGTTTGTCTGTGTTACTGGTTATCAGTGTATGTCTTTGTGACTTGGTGTCAGTGTATGTCTTTGTTACTGGGTGTCAGTTGTGTCTTTGTGACTTGGTGTCAGTGAATGTCTTTCTTACTTGGTGTAAGTGTGTATCTGTGTTACTGGGTATCAGTGTACGTCTTTGTTACTTGGTGTCAGTGTATGTGAAAATACTTGGTGTAAGTGTCTGTCTTTGTTACTTGGTGTTATTTTCTGTCTTTGTTACTTTGTGTAATTTACTGTCTTTGTTACTTGGTGCAAGTGTATGTCTTTGTAACTTGGTGTCAGTGTATGTCTTCGTTACTTGGTGTCAGTGTATATCTGTGTTACTTGGTGTCAGTGTTTGTCTTTGTTACTGGGGGCCAGTGTGTGCCTGTGTTACTGGGGGTCAGTGTGTGTTTCTAACTGGGTGTCAGTGTGTGTCTGTGTTACTGGGTATCAGTGCATGTCTTTGTTACTTGGTGTCAGTGTATGTCTGTGTTACTTGGCGCAAGTGTATGTCTTTGTTACTTGGTGTAAGTGTGTGTCTGTGTTACTTGGTGTAAGTGTGTGTCTGTGTTACTGGGAGTCAGTGTGTGTCTGTGTTACTTGGTGTAAGTGTGTGTCTTTGTTACTTGGTGTAAGTCTGTGTCTGTGTTACTTGGTGTAAGTGTGTGTCTGTGTTCCTGGGTATCAGTGTATGTCTGTGTTACTTGGTGTAAGTATGTGTCTGTGTTACTGGGTATCAGTGTATGTCTTTGTTACTTGGTGTCAGTTTGTGTCTGTGTTACTTGGTGGAAGTGTGTGTCTGTGTTACTGGGTGTCAGTGTGTGTCTGTGTTACTTGGTGTAAGTGTGTGTCTGTGTTACTGGGTATCAGTGTATGTCTTTATTTCTTGGTGCCAGTGTATGTCTGTGTTACTTGGAGTAATTGTTTGTCTGTGTTACTGGTTATCAGTTTATGTCTTTGTGACTTGGTGTCAGTGTATGTCTGTGTTACTTGGTGTAAGTATGTGTCTGTGTTCCTGGGTATCAGTGTATGTCTGTGTTACTTGGTGTAAGTATGTGTCTGTGTTACTGGGTATCAGTGTATGTCTTTGTTACTTGGTGTCAGTTTGTGTCTGTGTTACTTGGTGGAAGTGTGTGTCTGTGTTACTGGGTGTCAGTGTGTGTCTGTGTTACTTGGTGTAAGTGTGTGTCTGTGTTACTGGGTATCAGTGTATGTCTTTATTTCTTGGTGCCAGTGTATGTCTGTGTTACTTGGAGTAATTGTTTGTCTGTGTTACTGGTTATCAGTTTATGTCTTTGTGACTTGGTGTCAGGGTATGTCTGTGTTACTTGGTGTAAGTGTATGTCTTTGTTACTTGGTGTAAGTGTGTGTCTGTGTTACTTGGTGTAAGTGTGTGTCTGTGTTACTGGGTATCAGTGTATGTCTTTGTTGCTTGGTGTCAGGGTATGTCTGTGTTACTTGGTGTAAGTGTGTGTCTGTGTATCAGTGTATGTCTTTGTGACTTGGTGTCAGTGTATGTCTTTGTTACTGGGGGCCAGTGTGTGCCTGTGTTACTGGGGGTCAGTGTGTGTTTCTAACTGGGTGTCAGTGTGTGTCTGTGTTACTAGGTATCAGTGCATGTCTTTGTTACTTGGTGTCAGTGTATGTCTGTGTTACTTGGTGCAAGTGTATGTCTTTGTTACTTGGTGTAAGTGTGTGTCTGTGTTACTTGGTGTAAGTGTGTGTCTGTGTTCCTGGGTATCATTGTATGTCTGTGTTACTTGGTGTAAGTGTGTGTCTGTGTTACTGGGTATCAGTGTATGTCTTTGTTGCTTGGTGTCAGGGTATGTCTGTGTTACTTGGTGTAAGTGTGTGTCTGTGTTACTGGGAGTCAGTGTGTGTCTGTGTTACTTGGTGTAAGTGTGTGTCTTTGTTACTTGGTGTAAGTATGTGTCTGTGTTACTTGGTGTAAGTGTGTGTCTGTGTTCCTGGGTATCAGTGTATGTCTGTGTTACTTGGTGTAAGTATGTGTCTGTGTTACTGGGTATCTGTGTATGTCTTTGTTACTTGGTGTCAGTGTGTGTCTGTGTTACTTGGTGTAAGTGTGTGTCTGTGTAACTGGGTGTGAGTGTGTGTCTGTGTTACTTGGTGTAAGTGTGTGTCTGTGTTACTGGGTATCAGTGTATGTCTTTATTTCTTGGTGCCAGTGTATGTCTGTGTTACTTGGAGTAATTGTTTGTCTGTGTTACTGGTTATCAGTGTATGTCTTTGTGACTTGGTGTCAGTGTATGTCTGTGTTACTTGGTGTAAGTATGTGTCTGTGTTACTGGGTATCAGTGTATGTCTTTGTTACTTGGTGTCAGTGTGTGTCTGTGTTACTTGGTGGAAGTGTGTGTCTGTGTTACTGGGTGTCAGTGTGTGTCTGTGTTACTTGGTGTAAGTGTGTGTCTGTGTTACTGGGTATCAGTGTATGTCTTCATTTCTTGGTGCCAGTGTATGTCTGTGTTACTTGGAGTAATTGTTTGTCTGTGTTACTGGTTATCAGTGTATGTCTTTGTGACTTGGTGTCAGTGTATGTCTTTGTTACTGGGTGTCAGTTGTGTCTTTGTGACTTGGTGTCAGTGTATGTCTCTCTTACTTGGTGTAAGTGTGTATCTGTGTTACTGGGTATCAGTGTATGTCTTTGTAACTTGGTGTCAGTGTATGTCTTCGTTACTTGGTGTCAGTGTATATCTGTGTTACTTGGTGTAAGTGTGTGTCTTTGTTACTGGGGGCCAATGTGTGCCTGTGTTACTGGTGGTCAGTGTGTGTTTCTAACTGGGTGTCAGTGTGTGTCTGTGTTACTGGGTATCAGTGCATGTCTTTGTTACTTGGTGTCAGTGTATGTCTGTGTTACTTGGTGCAAGTGTATGCCTTTGTTACTTGGTGTAAGTGTGTGTCTGTGATACTTGGTGTAAGTGTGTGTCTGTGTTCCTGGGTATCATTGTATATCTGTGTTACTTGCTGTAAGTGTGTGTCTGTGTTACTGGGTATCAGTGTATGTCTTTGTTGCTTGGTGTCAGGGTATGTCTGTGTTACTTGGTGTAAGTGTGTGTCTGTGTTACTGGGAGTCAGTGTGTGTCTGTTTTACTTGGTGTCCGTGTGTGTCTGTGTTACTGGGTATCAGTGTATGTCTTTATTTCTTGGTGCCAGTGTATGTCTGTGTTACTTGGAGTAATTGTTTGTCTGTGTTACTTGGTTATCAGTGTATGTCTTTGTGACTTGGTGTCAGTGTATGTCTTTGTTACTGGGTGTCAGTGTGTGTCTTTGTGACATGGTGTCAGTGTATGTCTTTCTTCCTTGGTGTAAGTGTGTATCTGTGTTACTGGGTATCAGTGTATGTCTTTGTTACTTGGTGTCAGTGTATGTCAAAATACTTGGTGTAAGTGTATGTCTTTGTTACTTGGTGTTATTTTCTGTCTTTGTTACTTGGTGTAATTGTCTGTCTTTGTTACTTGGTGTAAGTGTATGTCTTTGTAACTTGGTGTAAGTGTATGTCTTTGTTACTTGGTTTCAGTGTGTGTCTGTGTTACTGGGTATCTGTGTGTGTCTTTGTTACTTGGTGTCAGTGTGTGTCTGTGTTACTTGGTGGAAGTGTGTGTCTGTGTTACTGGGTGTCAGTGTGTGTCTGTGTTACTTGGTGTAAGTGTGTGTCTGTGTTACTTGGTATCAGTGTATGTCTTTATTTCTTGGTGCCAGTGTATGTCTGTGTTACTTGGAGTAATTGTTTGTCTGTGTTACTGGTTACCAGTGTATGTCTTTGTGACTTGGTGTCAGTGTATGTCTTTGTTACTGGGTGTCAGTTGTGTCTTTGTGACTTGGTGTCAGTGAATGTCTTTCTTACTTGGTGTAAGTGTGTATCTGTGTTACTGGGTATCAGTGTATGTCTTTGTTACTTGGTGTCAGTGTATGTCAAAATACTTGGTGTAAGTGTATGTCTTTGTTACTTGGTGTTATTTTCTGTCTTTGCTACTTTGTGTAATTTACTGTCTTTGTTACTTGGTGCAAGTGTATGTCTTTGTAACTTGGTGTCAGTGTATGTCTTCGTTACTTGGTGTCAGTGTATATCTGTGTTACTTGGTGTCAGTGTATGTCTTTGTTCCTGGTGGCCAGTGTGTGCCTGTGTTACTGGGGGTCAGTGTGTGTTTCTAACTGGGTGTCAGTGTGTGTCTGTGTTACTAGGTATCAGTGCATGTCTTTGTTACTTGGTGTCAGTGTATGTCTGTGTTACTTGGTGCAAGTGTATGTCTTTGTTACTTGGTGTAAGTGTGTGTCTGTGTTACTTGGTGTAAGTGTGTGTCTGTGTTCCTGGGTATCATTGTATGTCTGTGTTACTTGGTGTAAGTGTGTGTCTGTGTTACTGGGTATCAGTGTATGTCTTTGTTGCTTGGTGTCAGGGTATGTCAGTGTTACTTGGTGTAACTGTGTGTCTGTGTATCAGTGTATGTCTTTGTGACTTGGTGTCAGTGTATGTCTTTGTTACTGGGGGCCAGTGTGTGCCTGTGTTACTGGGGGTCAGTGTGTGTTTCTAACTGGGTGTCAGTGTGTGTCTGTGTTACTAGGTATCAGTGCATGTCTTTGTTACTTGGTGTCAGTGTATGTCTGTGTTACTTGGTGCAAGTGTATGTCTTTGTTACTTGGTGTAAGTGTGTGTCTGTGTTACTTGGTGTAAGTGTGTGTCTGTGTTCCTGGGTATCATTGTATGTCTGTGTTACTTGGTGTAAGTGTGTGTCTGTGTTACTGGGTATCAGTGTATGTCTTTGTTGCTTGGTGTAAGTGTGTGTCTGTGTTACTGGGAGTCAGTGTGTGTCTGTGTTACTTGGTGTAAGTGTGTGTCGTTGTTACTTGGTGTCCGTGTGTGTCTGTGTTACTGGGTGTAAGTGTGTGTCTTTGTTACTTGGTGTAAGTATGTGTCTGTGTTACTTGGTGTAAGTGTGTGTCTGTGTTCCTGGGTATCAGTGTATGTCTGTGTTACTTGGTGTAAGTGTGTGTCTGTGTTCCTGGGTATCAGTGTATGTCTGTGTTACTTGGTGTAAGTATGTGTCTGTGTTACTGGGTATCAGTGTATGTCTTTGTTACTTGGTGTCAGTGTATGTCAAAATACTTGGTGTCAGTGTATGTCTTTGTTACTTGGTGTAAGTGTATGTCTTTGTTACTTGGTATCAGTGTATGACTTTGTTACTGTGTGTCGGTGTGTGTCTGTGTTACTGGGTATCAGTGTATGTCTTTGTGACTGTGTGTCAGTGTCTGTCTGTTTTACTGGGTATCAGTGTCTGTCTTTGTGACTTGATATCAGTGTGTCTTTGTAACTTGGTGTCAGTGTTTGTCTGTGTTACTTGGTGTAAGTGTGTGTCTGTGTAACTGGGTATCAGTGTATGTCTTTGTTACCTGGTGTCAGTGTATGTCTGTGTTACTTGGTGTAAGTGTTTGTCTGTGTTACTGGGTGTCAGTGTGTGTCTGTGTTACTTGGTGTAAGACTGTGTCTTTGTTACTTGTTGCCCGTGTGTGTCTGTGTTACTGGGTGTCAGTGCATGTCTTTGTTACTGGGTGTCAGTGCATGTCTTTGTTACTTGGTGTAAGTGTGTGTCTGTGTTACTGGGTGTCAGTGTATGTCTGTGTTAATTGGTGTAAGTGTGTGTCTGTTTTACTGTGTATCAGTGTATGTCTTTGTGACTTGATGTCCGTGTATGTCTTTGTTACTGGGATCAGTGTGTTTCTTTGTGACTTGGTGTCAGTGTATGTCTTTGTTACTTGATGCAAGTGTGTGTCTGTGTTACTGGGTATCAGTGTATGTCTTTGTTACTTGGTGTCAGTATATGTCAAAATACTTGGTGTCAGTGTATGTCTTTGTTACATGGTGTAATTGTCTGTCTTTGTTACTTGGTGTAAGTGTATCTCTTTGTTACTTGGTGTCAGTGTATGTCTTTGTTACTTGGTGTCAGTGAGTGTCTATGTTTCTGGGTATCAGTGAATGTATTTGTTACTTGGTGCCAGTGGATGTCTGTGTTACTGGGAGTAAGTGTTTGTCTGTGTTAATGGTTATCAGTGTATTTCTTTGTGACTTGGTGTCAGTGTATGTCTTTGTTACTGGGTGTCGGTGTGTGTCTTTGTTACTTGGTGTAAGTGTGTATCTGTGTTACTGGGTATCAGTGTATGTCTTTGTTACTTGGTGTCAGTGGATGTCAAAATACTTGGTGTCAGTGTATGTCTTTGTTACTTGGTGTTATTTGCTGTCTTTGTTACTTGGTGTAATTGTCTGTCTTTGTTACTTGGTGTAAGTGTATGTCTTTGTTACTTGGTGTCAGTGTATGTCTTTGTTACTTGGTGTCAGTGTGTGTCTATGTTACTTGGTGTCAGTGTATGTCTTTGTGACTTGTTATCAGTGGATGTCTTTGTGACTTGGTGTCAGTGTATGTCTTTGTTACTGGGTGTCAGTGTGTGTCTATGTTACTTGGTGTCAGTGTATGTCTTTGTTACTGTTTATTAGTGTTTCTCTGAATTACTGGGTGTCAGTGTGTGTTTGTTAGTGTTACCGGGTGTCAGTGTATGTCTTTGTTACTTGGTGTAAGTTTGTGTCTGTGTTACTGGGTATCAGTGTCTGTCTTTGTTACTTTGTGTAAGTGTTTGTCTTTATTACTTGGTGTAATTGTATGTCTTTGTTCCTTGGCGTCAGTGTATGTCTGTGTTACTTGGTGTAATTGTATGTCTTTGTTACTTGGTGTAATTGTGTGTCTGTGTTACTTGGTGTCAGTTTATGTCTGTGTTACTTGGTGTATTTGTGTGTCTGTGTTACTGGGTATCAGTGTGTGTTTTTGTTACTTGGTTTCAGTGTATGTCTGTGTTACTTGGAGTAAGTGTGTGTCTGTGTTACTGGGTGTCAGTGTGTGTCTGTGTTACTTGATGTTAGTTTGTGTCTTTGTTACTTGGTGTCCGTGTGTGTCTGTGTTACTGGGTGTCAGTGCATGTCTTTGTTACTTGGTGCCAGTGTATATCTGTGTTACTTGGTGTAAGTGTGTGTCTTTGTTACTTGGTGTAATTGTATGTCTTTGTTACTTGGTGTCAGTGTATGACTGTGTTACTTGGTGTAAGTGTATGTCTTTGTTACTTGGTGTAAGTGTGTGTCTGTGTTACTTGGTGTAAGTGTGTGTCTGTATTCCTGGGTGTCCATGTGTGTCTGTGTTACTGGGTGTCAGTGTCTGTCTTTGTGACTTGGTGTCAGTGTATGTCTTTGTTACTGGGTGTCGGTGTATGTCTTTGTTACTTGGTGTAAGTGTGTATCTGTGTTACTGGGTATCAGTGTATGTCTTTGTTACTTGGTGTCATTGGATGTCAAAATACTTGGTGTCAGTGTATGTCTTTGTTACTTGGTGTTATTTGCTGTCTTTGTTACTTGATGTAATTGTCTGTCTTTGTTACTTGGTGTCAGTGTATGTCTTTGTTACTTGGTGTAAGTTTGTGTCTGTGTTACTGGGTATCAGTGTCTATCTTTGTTACTTTGTGTAAGTGTTTGTCTTTATTACTTGGGGTAATTGTATGTCTTTGTGCCTTGGCGTCAGTGTATGTCTGTGTTACTTGGTGTAAGTGTATGTCTTTGTTACTTGGTGTAATTGTGTGTCTGTGTTACTTGGTGTCAGTGTATGTCTGTGTTACTTGGTGTATTTGTGTGTCTGTGTTACTGGGTATCAGTGTATGTCTTTGTTACTTGGTTTCAGTGTATGTCTGTGTTACTTGGTGTCAGTGTGTGTCTGTGTTACTTGATGTTAGTGTGTGTCTTTGTTACTTGGTGTCCGTGTGTGTCTGTGTTACTGGGTGTCAGTGCATGTCTTTGTTACTTGGTGCCAGTGTATATCTGTGTTACTTGGTGTAAGTGTGTGCCTTTGTTACTTGGTGTAATTGTATGTCTTTGTTACTTGGTGTCAGTGTATGACTGTGTTACTTTGTGTAAGTGTATGTCTTTGTTACTTGGTGTAAGTGTGTGTCTGTGTTACTTGGTGTAAGTGTGTGTCTGTATTCCAGGGTGTCCATGTGTGTCTGTGTTACAGGGTGTCAGTGCATGTCTTCGTTACTGGGTCTCAGTGTATGACTTTGTTACTTGGTTTAAGTGTGTGTCTGTGTTACTGGGTATCAGTGTCTGTCTTTGTTACTTGGTGTAAGAGTGTGTCTGTGTTACTTGGTATCAGAGTATGTCTTTGTTACTTGGTGTCAGTTTATGTCTGTGTTACTTGGTGTAAGTGCGTGTCTGTGTTACTGGGTATCAGTGTATGTCTTTGTGACTTGGTGTCAGTTTATGTCTTTGTTACTGGGTGTCAGTGTGTGTCTTTGTGACTTGGTGTAAGTGTGTGTCTGTGTTACTGGGTATCAGTGTGTGTCTTTGTTACTTGGTGTCAGTGTGTGTCAAAATACTTGGTGTAAGTGTATGTCGTTGTTACTTGGTCTAATTGTCTGTCTTTGTTACTTGGAGTAAGTGTATGTCTTTGTTACTTGGTGTCAGTGTATGTCTTTGTTACTTGGTGTCAGTGTATGTCTGTGTTACTTGGTGTAAGTGTGTGCCTTTGTGACTTGGTGTCAGTGTATGTCTTTGTTACTTGGTGTAAGAGTGTATCTGTGTTACTGGGTATCAGTGTATGTCTTTGTTACTTGGTGTCAGTGGATGTCAAAATACTTGGTGTAAGTGTATGTCTTTGTTACTTGGTGTTATTTGCTGTCTTTGTTACTTGGTGTAATTGTCTGTCTTTGTTACTTGGTGTAAGTGTATGTCTTTCTTACTTGGTGTCAGTGTATGTCTTTGTTACTTGGTGTCAGTGTGTGTCAGTGTTACTGGGTATCAGTGTATGTCTTCGAGACTTGGTATCAGTGTATGTCTTTGTGACTTGGTGTCAGTGTATGTCTTTGTTACTGGGTGTCAGTGTGTGTCTGTGTTACTTGGTGTCAGTGTATGTCTTTGTTACTTTTTATTAGTGTTTCTCTGAATTACTGGGTGTCAGTGTGTGCTTGTTAGTGTTACCGGGTGTCAGTGTATGTCTTTGTTACTTGGTGTAACTTTGTGTCTGTGTTACTGGGTATCAGTGTCTGTCTTTGTTACTTGGTGTAAGTGTGTGTATTTATTACTTGGTGTAATTGTATGTCTTTGTTCCTTGGTGTCAGTGTATGTCTGTGTTACTTGGTGTAAGTGTATGTCTTTGTTACTTGGTGTAATTGTGTGTCTGTGTTACTTGGTTTCAGTGTGTTTCTGTGTTCCTGGGTATCATTGTATATCTTTGTTACTTGGTGTCAGTGTATGTCTGTGTTACTTGGTGTATTTGTGTGTCTGTGTTACTGGGTATCAGTGTATGTCTTTGTTACTTGGTTTCAGTGTATGTCTGTGTTACATGGAGTAAGTGTGTGTCTGTGTTACTGGGTGTCAGTGTGTGTCTGTGTTACTTGATGTTAGTGTGTGTCTTTGTTACTTGGTGTCCGTGTGTGTCTGTGTTACTGGGTGTCAGTGCATGTCTTTGTTACTTGGTGCCAGTGTATATCTGTGTTACTTGGTGTAAGTGTGTGTCTTTGTTACTTGGTGTAATTGTATGTCTTTGTTAATTGGTGTCAGTGTATGACTGTGTTACTTGGTGTAAGTGTATGTCTTTGTTACTTGGTGTAAGTGTGTGTCTGTGTTACTTGGTGTAAGTGTGTGTCTGTGTTCCTGGGTGTCAGTGTGTGTCTGTGTTACTTGGTGTAAGTGTTTGTCTTTGTTACTTGGTGTCCATGTGTGTCTGTGTTACTGGGTGTCAGTGCATGTCTTCGTTACTGGGTCTCAGTGTATGTCTTTGTTTCTTGGTGTAAGTGTCTGTCTGTGTTCCTGGGTATCAGAGTATGTCTTTGTTACTTGGTGTCAGTTTATGTCTGTGTTACTTGGTGTAAGTGTGTGTCTGTGTTACTGGGTATCAGTGTATGTCTTTGTGACTTGGTGTCAGTGTATGTCTTTGTTACTGGGTGTCAGTGTATGTCTGTGATACTTGGTGTAAGTGTGTGTCTGTGTTACTGGGTATCCGCGTATGTCTTTGTTACTTGGTGTCAGTGTATGTCTGTGTTACTTGGTGTAAGTGTGTGTCTGTGTTCCTGGGTGTCAGTGTGTGTCTGTGTTACTTGGTGTAAGTGTTTGTCTTTGTTACTTGGTGTCCATGTGTGTCTGTGTTACTGGGTGTCAGTGCATGTCTTCGTTACTGGGTCTCAGTGTATGTCTTTGTTTCTTGGTGTAAGTGTCTGTCTGTGTTCCTGGGTATCAGAGTATGTCTTTGTTACTTGGTGTCAGTGTATGTCTGTGTTACTGGGTGTCAGTGCATGTCTTTGTTACTGGGTGTCAGTGCATGTATTTGTTACTTGGTGTAAGTGTGTGTCTGTGTTCCTGGGTGTCAGTGTATGTCTGTGTTAATTGGTGTAAGTGTGTGTCTGTTTTACTGTGTATCAGTGTATGTCTTTGTGACTTGATGTCAGTCTATGTCTTTGTTACTGGGATCAGTGTATGTCTTTGTGACTGGGTGTCAGTGTATGTCTTTGTTACTTGGTGCAAGTGTGTGTCTGTGTTACTGGGTATCAGTGTATGTCTTTGTTACTTGGAGTCAGTGTATGTCAAAATACTTGGTGTCAGTGTATGTCTTTGTTGCATGGTGTAATTGTCTGTCTTTGTTACTTGGTGTAAGTGTATGTCTTTGTTACTTGGTGTCAGTGTATGTCTTTCTTACTTGGTGCCAGTGTATGTCTGTGTTACTGGGAGTAAGTATGTGTCTGTGTTACTGGTTATCAGTGTATGTCTTTGTGACTTGGTGTCAGTGTGTGTCTGTGTTACTGGGTTTCAGTGTGTGTCTTTGTTACTTGGTGTCAGTGTATGTCAAAATACTTGGTGTAAGTGTATGTCATTGTTACTTGGTGAAATAGTCTGTCTTTGTTACTTGGTGTAAGTGTATGTCTTTGTTACTTGGTGTCAGTGTATGTCTTTGTTACTTGGTGTCAGTGTGTGTCTGTGTTACTTGGTGTAAGTGTGTGTTTGTGACTTGGTGTCAGTGTATGTCTTTGTTACTTGGTGTAAGAGTGTATCTGTGTTACTGGGTATCAGTGTATGTCTTTGTTACTTGGTGTCAGTGTGTGTCAAAAAACTTGGTGTAAGTGTATGTCTTTGTTACTTGGTGTTATTTTCTGTCTTTGTTACTTGGTGTAATTGTCTGTCTTTGTGACTTGGTGTAAGTGTATGTCTTTGTAACTTGGTGTCAGTGTATGTCTTTGTTACTTGGTGTCAGTGTATGTCTGTGTTAATTGGTGTAAGTGTGTGTCTTTGTTACTTGGTGTAAGTGTATGTCTTTGTTACTTGGTGTCTGTGGATGTCTTTGTTACTTGGTGTCAGTGTGTGTCTGTGTTACTGGGTATCAGTGTATGTCTTTGTGACTTGGTATCAGTGTATGACTTTGTTACTGTGTGTCGGTGTATGTCTGTGTTACTGGGTATCAGTGTATGTCTTTGTAACTGGGTGTCAGTGTCTGTCTGTTTTACTGGGTATCAGTGTATGTCTTTGTGACTTGATATCAGTGTAAGTCTTTGCTACTGGGTGTCAATGTGTGTCTGTGTTCCTGGGTATCAGTGTATGTCTTTGTGACTTGGTGTCAGTGTATGTCTTTGCTGCTGGGTGTCAGTGTGTGTCTTTGTAACTTGGTGTCAGTGTATGTCTGTGTTACTTGGTGTAAGTGTGTGTCTGTGTTACTGGGTATCCGTGTATGTCTTTGTTACTTGGTGTCAGTGTATGTCTGTGTTACTTGGTGTAAGTGTGTGTCTGTGTTACTGGGTGTCAGTGTGTGTCTGTGTTACTTGGTGTAAGACTGTGTCTTTGTTACTTGGTGTCCGTGTGTGTCTGTGTTACTGGGTGTCAGTGCATGTCTTTGTTACTGGGTGTCAGTGCATGTCTTTGTGACTTGGTGCAAGTGTGTGTCTGTGTTACTGGGTGTCAGTGTATGTCTGTGTAAATTGGTGTAAGTGTGTGTCTGTTTTACTGTGTATCAGTGTATGTCTTTGTGACTTGATGTCAGTGTATGTCTTTGTTACTGGGATCAGTGTGTGTCTTTGTGACTGGGTGTCAGTGTATGTCATTGTTACTTGGTGCAAGTGTGTGTCTGTTTTACTGGGTATCAGTGTATGTCTTTGTTACTTGGTGTCAGTGTATGTCAAAATACTTGGTGTCAGTGTATGTCTTTGTTGCATGGTGTAATTGTCTGTCTTTGTTACTTGGTGTAAGTGTATGTCTTTGTGACTGGGTGTCAGTGTATGTCTTTGTTACTTGGTGCAAGTGTGTGTCTGTGTTACTGGGTATCAGTGTATGTCTTTATTACTTGGTGTCAGTGTATGTCAAAATACTTGGTGTCAGTGTATGTCTTTGTTGCATGGTGTAATTGTCTGTCTTTGTTACTTGGTGTAAGTGTATGTCTTTGTTACTTGGTGTCAGTGTATGTCTTTGTTACTTGGTGCCAGTGTATGTCTGTGTTACTGGGAGTAAGTATGTGTCTGTGTTACTGGTTATCAGTGTATGTCTTTGTGACTTGGTGTCAGTGTATATCTTTGTTACTGGGTGTCAGTGTGTGTCTTTGTGACTTGGTGTAAGTGTGTGTCTGTGTTACTGGGTTTCAGTGTGTGTCTTTGTTACTTGGTGTCAGTGTATGTCAAAATACTTGGTGTAAGTGTATGTCATTGTTACTTGGTGAAATTGTCTGTCTTTGTTAATTGGTGTAAGTGTATGTCTTTGTTACTTGGTGTCAGTGTATGTCTTTGTTACTTGGTGTCAGTGTGTGTCTGTGTTACTTGGTGTAAGTGTGTGTTTGTGACTTGGTGTCAGTGTATGTCTTTGTTACTTGGTGTAAGAGTGTATCTGTGTTACTGGGTATCAGTGTATGTCTTTGTTACTTGGTGTCAGTGTGTGTCAAAATACTTGGTGTAAGTGTATGCCTTTGTTACTTGGTGTTATTATCTGTCTTTGTTACTTGCTGTAATTGTCTGTCTTTGTGACTTGGTGTAAGTGTATGTCTTTGTAACTTGGTGTCAGTGTATGTCTTTGTGACTTGATGTCAGTGTATGTCTTTGTTACTGGGATCAGTGTGTGTCTTTGTGACTGGGTGTCAGTGTATGTCATTGTTACTTGGTGCAAGTGTGTGTCTGTTTTACTGGGTATCAGTGTATGTCTTTGTTACTTGGTGTCAGTGTATGTCAAAATACTTGGTGTCAGTGTATGTCTTTGTTGCATGGTGTAATTGTCTGTCTTTGTTACTTGGTGTAAGTGTATGTCTTTGTGACTGGGTGTCAGTGTATGTCTTTGTTACTTGGTGCAAGTGTGTGTCTGTGTTACTGGGTATCAGTGTATGTCTTTGTTACTTGGTGTCAGTGTATGTCAAAATACTTGGTGTCAGTGTATGTCTTTGTTGCATGGTGTAATTGTCTGTCTTTGTTACTTGGTGTAAGTGTATGTCTTTGTTACTTGGTGTCAGTGTATGTCTTTGTTACTTGGTGCCAGTGTATGTCTGTGTTACTGGGAGTAAGTATGTGTCTGTGTTACTGGTTATCAGTGTATGTCTTTGTGACTTGGTGTCAGTGTATATCTTTGTTACTGGGTGTCAGTGTGTGTCTTTGTGACTTGGTGTAAGTGTGTGTCTGTGTTACTGGGTTTCAGTGTGTGTCTTTGTTACTTGGTGTCAGTGTATGTCAAAATACTTGGTGTAAGTGTATGTCTTTGTTACTTGGTGTAAGTGTATGTCTTTGTTACTTGGTGTCAGTGTATGTCTTTGTTACTTGGTGTCAGTGTGTGTCTGTGTTACTTTTTGTAAGTGTGTGCTTGTGACTTGGTGTCAGTGTATGTCTTTGTTACTTGGTGTAAGAGTGTATCTGTGTTACTGGGTATCAGTGTATGTCTTTGTTACTTGGTGTCAGTGTGTGTCAAAATACTTGGTGTAAGTGTATGTCTTTGTTACTTGGTGTTATTTTCTGTCTTTGTTACTTGGTGTAATTGTCTGTCTTTGTTACTTGGTGTAAGTGTATGTCTTTGTAACTTGGTGTCAGTGTATGTCTTTGTTACTTGGTGTCAGTGTATGTCTGTGTTAATTGGTGTAAGTGTGCGTCTTTGTTACTTGGTGTAAGTGTATGTCTTTGTTACTTGGTGTCTGTGGATGTCTTTGTTACTGTGTGTCGGTGTGTGTCTGTGTTACTGGGTATCAGTGTATGTCTTTGTAACTGGGTGTCAGTGTCTGTCTGTTTTACTGGGTATCAGTGTATGTCTTTGTGACTTGATATCAGTGTAAGTCTTTGCTACTGGGTGTCAATGTGTGTCTGTGCTCCTGGGTATCAGTGTATGTCTTTGTGACTTGGTGTCAGTGTATGTCTTTGCTGCTGGGTGTCAGTGTGTGTCTTTGTAACTTGGTGTCAGTGTATGTCTGTGTTACTTGGTGTAAGTGTGTGTCTGTGTTACTGGGTATCCGTGTATGTCTTTGTTACTTGGTGTCAGTGTATGTCTGTGTTACTTGGTGTAAGTGTGTGTCTGTGTTACTGGGTGTCAGTGTGTGTCTGTGTTACTTGGTGTAAGACTGTGTCTTTGTTACTTGGTGTCCGTGTGTGTCTGTGTTACTGGGTGTCAGTGCATGTCTTTGTTACTGGGTGTCAGTGCATGTCTTTGTGACTTGGTGCAAGTGTGTGTCTGTGTTACTGGGTGTCAGTGTATGTCTGTGTAAATTGGTGTAAGTGTGTGTCTGTTTTACTGTGTATCAGTGTATGTCTTTGTGACTTGATGTCAGTGTATGTCTTTGTTACTGGGATCAGTGTGTGTCTTTGTGACTGGGTGTCAGTGTATGTCATTGTTACTTGGTGCAAGTGTGTGTCTGTTTTACTGGGTATCAGTGTATGTCTTTGTTACTTGGTGTCAGTGTATGTCAAAATACTTGGTGTCAGTGTATGTCTTTGTTGCATGGTGTAATTGTCTGTCTTTGTTACTTGGTGTAAGTGTATGTCTTTGTGACTGGGTGTCAGTGTATGTCTTTGTTACTTGGTGCAAGTGTGTGTCTGTGTTACTGGGTATCAGTGTATGTCTTTGTTACTTGGTGTCAGTGTATGTCAAAATACTTGGTGTCAGTGTATGTCTTTGTTGCATGGTGTAATTGTCTGTCTTTGTTACTTGGTGTAAGTGTATGTCTTTGTTACTTGGTGTCAGTGTATGTCTTTGTTACTTGGTGCCAGTGTATGTCTGTGTTACTGGGAGTAAGTATGTGTCTGTGTTACTGGTTATCAGTGTATGTCTTTGTGACTTGGTGTCAGTGTATATCTTTGTTACTGGGTGTCAGTGTGTGTCTTTGTGACTTGGTGTAAGTGTGTGTCTGTGTTACTGGGTTTCAGTGTGTGTCTTTGTTACTTGGTGTCAGTGTATGTCAAAATACTTGGTGTAAGTGTATGTCTTTGTTACTTGGTGTAAGTGTATGTCTTTGTTACTTGGTGTCAGTGTATGTCTTTGTTACTTGGTGTCAGTGTGTGTCTGTGTTACTTTTTGTAAGTGTGTGCTTGTGACTTGGTGTCAGTGTATGTCTTTGTTACTTGGTGTAAGAGTGTATCTGTGTTACTGGGTATCAGTGTATGTCTTTGTTACTTGGTGTCAGTGTGTGTCAAAATACTTGGTGTAAGTGTATGTCTTTGTTACTTGGTGTTATTTTCTGTCTTTGTTACTTGGTGTAATTGTCTGTCTTTGTTACTTGGTGTAAGTGTATGTCTTTGTAACTTGGTGTCAGTGTATGTCTTTGTTACTTGGTGTCAGTGTATGTCTGTGTTAATTGGTGTAAGTGTGCGTCTTTGTTACTTGGTGTAAGTGTATGTCTTTGTTACTTGGTGTCTGTGGATGTCTTTGTTACTGTGTGTCGGTGTGTGTCTGTGTTACTGGGTATCAGTGTATGTCTTTGTAACTGGGTGTCAGTGTCTGTCTGTTTTACTGGGTATCAGTGTATGTCTTTGTGACTTGATATCAGTGTAAGTCTTTGCTACTGGGTGTCAATGTGTGTCTGTGCTCCTGGGTATCAGTGTATGTCTTTGTGACTTGGTGTCAGTGTATGTCTTTGCTGCTGGGTGTCAGTGTGTGTCTTTGTAACTTGGTGTCAGTGTATGTCTGTGTTACTTGGTGTAAGTGTGTGTCTGTGTTACTGGGTATCCGTGTATGTCTTTGTTACTTGGTGTCAGTGTATGTCTGTGTTACTTGGTGTAAGTGTGTGTCTGTGTTACTGGGTGTCAGTGTGTGTCTGTGTTACTTGGTGTAAGACTGTGTCTTTGTTACTTGGTGTCCGTGTGTGTCTGTGTTACTGGGTGTCAGTGCATGTCTTTGTTACTGGGTGTCAGTGCATGTCTTTGTGACTTGGTGCAAGTGTGTGTCTGTGTTACTGGGTGTCAGTGTATGTCTGTGTAAATTGGTGTAAGTGTGTGTCTGTTTTACTGTGTATCAGTGTATGTCTTTGTGACTTGATGTCAGTGTATGTCTTTGTTACTGGGATCAGTGTGTGTCTTTGTGACTGGGTGTCAGTGTATGTCATTGTTACTTGGTGCAAGTGTGTGTCTGTTTTACTGGGTATCAGTGTATGTCTTTGTTACTTGGTGTCAGTGTATGTCAAAATACTTGGTGTCAGTGTATGTCTTTGTTGCATGGTGTAATTGTCTGTCTTTGTTACTTGGTGTAAGTGTATGTCTTTGTTACTTGGTGTTAGTGTATGTCTTTGTTACTTGGTGCCAGTGTATGTCTGTGTTACTGGGAGTAAGTGTGTGTCTGTGTTACTGGTTATCAGTGTATGTCTTTGTGACTTGGTGTCAGTGTATGTCTTTGTTACTGGGTGTCAGTGTGTGTCTTTGTGACTTGGTGTAAGTGTGTGTCTGTGTTACTGGGTATCAGTGTGTGTCTTTGTTACTTGGTGTCAGTGTATGTCAAAATACTTGGTGTAAGTGTATGTCGTTGTTACTTGGTGAAATTGTCTGTCTTTGTTACTTTGTGTAAGTGTATGTCTTTGCAACTTGGTGTCAGTGTATGTCTTTGTTACTTGGAGTCAGTGTATGTCTGTGTTACTTGGTGTAAGTGTGTGTTTGTGACTTGGTGTCAGTGTATGTCTTTGTTACTTGGTGTAAGAGTGTATCTGTGTTACTGGGTATCAGTTTATGTCTTTGTTACTTGGTGTCAGTGTGTGTCAAAATACTTGGTGTAAGTGTATGTCTTTGTTACTTGGTGTTATTTTCTGTCTTTGTTACTTGGTGTAATTGTCTGTCTTTGTTACTTGGTGTCAGTGTATGTCTTTGTAACTTGGTGTCACTGTATGTCTTTGTTACTTGGTGTCAGTGTATGTCTGTGTTACTTGGTGTAAGTGTGTGTCTTTGTTACTTGGTGTAAGTGGATGTCTTTGTTACTTGGTGTCTGTGTATGTCTTTGTTACTTGGTGTCAGTGTGTGTCTGTGTTACTGGGTATCAGTGTATGTCTTTGTGACTTGGTATCAGCGTATGACTTTGTTAATGTGTGTCGGTGTGTGTCTGTGTTACTGGGTATCAGTGTATGTCTTTGTGACTGGGTGTCAGTGTCTGTCTGTTTTACTGGGTATCAGTGCATGTCTTTGTGACTTGATATCAGTGTAAGTCTTTGCTACTGGGTGTCAATGTGTGTCTGTATTCCTGGGTATCAGTGTATGTCTTTGTGACTTGGTGTCAGTGTATGTCTTTGCTGCTGGGTGTCAGTGTGTGTCTTTGTAACTTGGTGTCAGTGTATGTCTGTGTTACTTGGTGTAAGTGTGTGTCTGTGTTACTGGGTATCCATGTATGTCTTTGTTACTTGGTGTCAGTGTATGTCTGTGTTACTTGGTGTAAGTGTGTGTCTGTGTTACTGGGTGTCAGTTTGTGTCTGTGTTACTTGGTGTAAGACTGTGTCTTTGTTACTTGGTGTCCGTGTGTGTCTGTGTTACTGGGTGTCAGTGCATGTCTTTGTTACTGGGTGTCAGTGCATGTCTTTGTTACTTGGTGTAAGTGTGTGTCTGTGTTACTGGGTGTCAGTGTATGTCTGTGTTAATTGGTGTAAGTGTGTGTCTGTTTTACTGTTTATCAGTGTAAGTCTTTGTGACTTGATGTCAGTGTATGTCTTTGTTACTGGGATCAGTGTGTGTCTTTGTGACTGGGTGTCAGTGTATGTCTTTGTTACTTGGTGCAAGTGTGTGTCTGTGTTACTGGGTATCAGTGTATGTCTTTGTTACTTGGCGTCAGTGTATGTCAAAATACTTGGTGTCAGAATATGTCTTTGTTACATGGTGTAATTGTCTGCCTTTGTTACTTGGTGTAAGTGTATGTCTTTGTTACTTGGTGTCAGTGTATGTCTTTGTTACTTGGTGCCAGTGTATGTCTGTGTTACTGGGAGTAAGTGTGTGTCTGTGTTACTGGTTATCAGTGCATGTCTTTGTGACTTGGTGTCAGTGTATGTCTTTGTTACTGGGTGTCAGTGTGTGTCTTTGTGACTTGGTGTAAGTGTGTGTCTGTGTTACTGGGTATCAGTGTGTGCCTTTGTTACTTGGTGTCAGTGTATCTCAAAATACTTGGTGTAAGTGTATGTCATTGTTACTTGGTGAAATTGTCTGTCTTTGTTACTTGGTGGAAGTGTATGTCTTTGCTACCTGGTGTCAGTGTATGTCTTTGTTACTTGGTGTCAGTGTATGTCTGTGTTACTTGGTGTAAGTGTGTGTTTGTGACTTGGTGTCAGTGTATGTCTTTGTTACTTGGTGTAAGAGTGTATCTGTGTGACTGGGTATCAATGTATGTCTTTGTTACTTGGTGTCAGTGTGTGTCAAAATACTTGGTGTAAGTGTATGTCTTTGTTACTTGGTGTTATTTTCTGTCTTTGTTACTTGGTGTAATTGTCTGTCTTTGTTACTTGGTGTCAGTGTATGTCTTTGTAACTTGGTGTCACTGTATGTCTTTGTTACTTGGTGTCAGTGTATGTCTGTGTTACTTGGTGTAAGTGTGTGTCTTTGTTACTTGGTGTAAGTGGATGTCTTTGTTACTTGGTGTCTGTGTATGTCTTTGTTACTTGGTGTCAGTATGTGTCTGTGTTACTGGGTATCAGTGTATGTCTTTGTGACTTGGTATCAGCGTATGACTTTGTTAATGTGTGTCGGTGTGTGTCTGTGTTACTGGGTATCAGTGTATGTCTTTGTGACTGGGTGTCAGTGTCTGTCTGTTTTACTGGGTATCAGTGCATGTCTTTGTGACTTGATATCAGTGTAAGTCTTTGCTACTGGGTGTCAATGTGTGTCTGTATTCCTGGGTATCAGTGTATGTCTTTGTGACTTGGTGTCAGTGTATGTCTTTGCTGCTGGGTGTCAGTGTGTGTCTTTGTAACTTGGTGTCAGTGTATGTCTGTGTTACTTGGTGTAAGTGTGTGTCTGTGTTATTGGGTATCCATGTATGTCTTTGTGACTTGGTGTCAGTGTATATCTGTGTTACTTGGTGTAAGTGTGTGTCTGTGTTACTGGGTGTCAGTTTGTGTCTGTGTTACTTGGTGTAAGACTGTGTCTTTGTTACTTGGTGTCCGTGTGTGTCTGTGTTACTGGGTGTCAGTGCATGTCTTTGTTACTGGGTGTCAGTGCATGTCTTTGTTACTTGGTGTAAGTGTGTGTCTGTGTTACTGGGTGTCAGTGTATGTCTGTGTTAATTGGTGTAAGTGTGTGTCTGTTTTACTGTTTATCAGTGTAAGTCTTTGTGACTTGATGTCAGTGTATGTCTTTGTTACTGGGATCAGTGTGTGTCTTTGTGACTGGGTGTCAGTGTATGTCTTTGTTACTTGGTGCAAGTGTGTGTCTGTGTTACTGGGTATCAGTGTATGTCTTTGTTACTTGGCGTCAGTGTATGTCAAAATACTTGGTGTCAGAATATGTCTTTGTTACATGGTGTAATTGTCTGCCTTTGTTACTTGGTGTAAGTGTATGTCTTTGTTACTTGGTGTCAGTGTATGTCTTTGTTACTTGGTGCCAGTGTATGTCTGTGTTACTGGGAGTAAGTGTGTGTCTGTGTTACTGGTTATCAGTGCATGTCTTTGTGACTTGGTGTCAGTGTATGTCTTTGTTACTGGGTGTCAGTGTGTGTCTTTGTGACTTGGTGTAAGTGTGTGTCTGTGTTACTGGGTATCAGTGTGTGCCTTTGTTACTTGGTGTCAGTGTATCTCAAAATACTTGGTGTAAGTGTATGTCATTGTTACTTGGTGAAATTGTCTGTCTTTGTTACTTGGTGGAAGTGTATGTCTTTGCTACTTGGTGTCAGTGTATGTCTTTGTTACTTGGTGTCAGTGTATGTCTGTGTTACTTGGTGTAAGTGTGTGTTTGTGACTTGGTGTCAGTGTATGTCTTTGTTACTTGGTGTAAGAGTGTATCTGTGTGACTGGGTATCAATGTATGTCTTTGTTACTTGGTGTCAGTGTGTGTCAAAATACTTGGTGTAAGTGTATGTCTTTGTTACTTGGTGTTATTTTCTGTCTTTGTTACTTGGTGTAATTGTCTGTCTTTGTTACTTGGTGTAAGTGTATGTCTTTGTAACTTGGTGTCAGTGTATGTCTTTGTTACTTGGTGTCAGTGTATGTCTGTGTTACTTGGTGTAAGTGTGTGTCTTTGTTACTTGGTGTAAGTGTATGCCTTTGTTACTTGGTGTCTGTGTATGTCTTTGTTACTTGGTGTCAGTGTGTGTCTGTGTTACTGGGTATCAGTGTATGTCTTTGTGACTTGGTATCAGCGTATGACTTTGTTACTGTGTGTCGGTGTGTGTCTGTGTTACTGGGTATCAGTGTATGTCTTTGTGACTGGGTGTCAGTGTCTGTCTGTTTTACTGGGTATCAGTGTATGTCTTTGTGACTTGATATCAGTGTAAGTCTTTGCTACTGGGTGTCAATGTGTGTCTGTGTTCCTGGGTTCAGTGTATGGCTTTGTGACTTGGTGTCAGTGTATGTCTTTGTTACTGGGTGTCAGTGTGTGTCTTTGTGACTTGGTGTCAATGTATGTCTGTGTTACTGGGAGTCAGTGTGTGTCTGTGTTACTGGGTGTCAGTGTGTGTCTTTGTGACTTGGTGTCAGTGTATGTCTTTGTTACTGGGTGTCAGTGTGTGTCTTTGTGTCTTGGTGTCAATGTATGTCTGTGTTACTGTGTGTCAGTGTGTGTCTGTGTTACTGGGTATCAGTGCATGTCTTTGTTACTTGGTGTCAGTGTATGTCATTGTTACCTGGTGTAAGTGTGTGTCTGTGTTACTTGGTGTAAGTGTGTGTCTGTGTTCCTGGGTATCATTGTATGTCTTTGTTACTTGGTGTGAGTGTGTGTCTGTGTTACTTGGTGTAAGTGTGTGTCTGTGTTACTGGGTGTCAGTGTGTGTCTGTGTTACTTGGTGTAAGTGTGTGTCTTTGTTACTTGGTGTCAGTGTATGTCAAAATACTTGGTGTAAGTGTATGTCGTTGTTACTTGGTGTAATTGTCTGTCTTTGTTACTTGGTGTAAGAGTATGTCTTTGTTACTTGGTGTCAGTGTATGTCTTTCTTACTGGGTGTCAGAGTGTGTGTGTGTTCCTGGGTATCAGTATTTGACTTTGTGACTTGGTGTCAATGTATGTCTTTGTTACTGGGTGCCAGTGTGTGTCTTTGTGACTTGGTGTCAGTTTATGTCTTTGTTACTTGGTGTCAGTGTATGTCTGTGTTACTTGTTGTAAGTGTATGTCTTTGTTACTTGGTGGCTGTGTATGTCTTTGTTACTTGGTGTCAGTCTGTGCCTGTGTTACTGGGTATCAGTGTATGTCTTTGTTACTTGGTATCAGTGTATGACTGTTTTACTGGGTATCAGTGTATGTCTTTGTGACTTGATATCAGTGTAAGTCTTTGCTACTGGGTGTCAGTGTGTTTCTGTGTTCCTGGGTATCAGTGTATGTCTTTGTGACTTGCTGTCAGTGTATGTCTTTGCTGCTGGGTTTCAGTGTGTGTCTTTGTAACTTGGTGTAAGTGTGTGTCTGTGTTACTGGGTATCCGTGTATGTCTTTGTTACTTGGTGTCAGTGTATGTCTGTGTTACTTGGTGTAAGTGTGTGACTGTGTTACTGGGTGTCAGTGTGTGTCTGTGTTACTTGGTGTAAGACTGTGTCTTTGTTACTTGGTGTCCGTGTGTGTCTGTGTTACTGGGTGTCAGTGCATGTCTTTGTTACTTGGTGCAAGTGTGTGTCTGTGTTACTGGGTGTCAGTGTATGTCTGTGTTAATTGGTGTAAGTGCGTGTCTGTTTTACTGTGTATCAGTGTATGTCTTTGTGACTTGATGTCATTGTATGTCTTTGTTACTGGGATCAGTGTGTGTCTTTGTGACTGGGTGTCAGTGTATGTCTTTGTTACTTGGTGCAAGTGTGTGTCTGTGTTACTGGGTATCAGTGTATGTCTTTGTTACTTGGTGTCAGTGTATGTCAAAATACTTGGTGTCAGTGTATGTCTTTGTTACATGGTGTAATTGTCTGTCTTTATTACTTGGTGTAAGTGTATGTCTTTGTTACTTGGTGTCAGTGTATGTCTTTGTTACTTGGTGCCAGTGTATGTCTGTGTTACTGGGAGTAAGTGTGTGTCTGTGTTACTGGTTATCAGTGTATGTCTTTGTGACTTGGTGTCAGTGTATGTCTTTGTTACTGGGTGTCAGTGTGTGTCTTTGTTACTTGGTGTAAGTGTGTATCTGTGTTACTGGGTATCAGTCTATGTCTTTGTTACTTGGTGTCAGTGTATGTCACAATACTTGGTGTAAGTGCATGTCTTTGTTACTAGGTGTTATTTTCTGTCTTTGTTACTTGGTGTAATTGTCTGTCTTTGTTACTTGGTGTAAGTGTATGTCTTTGTTACTTGGTGTCAGTGTATGTCTTTGTTACTTGGTGTCAGTGTGTGTCTGTGTTACTGGGTATCAGTGTATGTCTTTGTGACTTGGTATCAGTGTATGTCTTTGTGACTTGGTGTCAGTGTATGTCTTTGTTACTGGGTGTCAGTGTATGTCTTTGTTACTGTTTATTAGTGTTTCTCTGAATTACTGGGTGTCAGTGTGTGTTTGTTAGTGTTACCGGGTGTCAGTGTATGTCTTTGTTACTTGGTGTTAGTGTGTGTATTTGTTACTTGGTGTCCGTGTGTGTCTGTGTTACTGGGTGTCAGTGCATGTCTTTGTTACTTGTTGCCAGTGTATATCTGTGTTACTTGGTGTAAGTGTGTGTCTTTGTGACTTGGTGTAATTGTATGTCTTCGTTACTTGGTGTCAGTGTATGACTGTGTTACTTGGTGTAAGTGTATATCTTTGTTACTTGGTGCACGTGTGTGTCTGTGTTACTTGTTGTAAGTGTGTGTCTGTGTTCCTGGGTGTCAGTGTGTGTCTGTGTTACTTGGTGTAAGTGTTTGTCTTTGTTACATGGTTTCCATGTGTTTCTGTGTTACTGGGTGTCAGTGCATGTCTTCGTTACTGGGTCTCAGTGTATGTCTTTGTTACTTGGTTTAAGTGTGTGTCTGTGTTACTGGGTATCAGTGTCTGTCTTTGTTACTTGGTGTAAGAGTGTGTCTGTGTTACTGGGTATCAGAGCATGTCTTTGTTACTTGGTGTCAGTTTATGTCTGTGTTACTTGGTGTAAGTGTTTGTCTGTGTTACTGGGTATCAGTGTATGTCTTTGTTACTTGGTGTCAGTGTATGTCAAAATACTTGGTGTAAGTGTATGTCGTTATTGGTGTAAGTGTTTGTCGTTGTTACTTGGTGTAATTGTCTGTCTTTGTTACTTGGTGTAAGTGTATGTCTTTGTTACTTGGTGTCTGTATATGTCTTTGTTACTTGGTATCAGTGTATGTCTGTGTTACTTGGTATCAGTGTATGTCTTTGTTACTGGGTGTCAGTGTGTGTCTGTGTTACTGGGTATCAGTGTATGTCTTTGTGACTTGGTGTCAGTGTATGTTTGTGTTACTTGGTGTAAGTGTGTGTCTGTGTTACTGGGTGTCAGTGTGTGTCTGTGTTACTTGGTGTAAGTCTGTGTCTTTGTTACTTGGTGTCCGTGTGTGTCTTTGTTACAGGGTGTCAGTGTATGTCTTTGTTACTTGGTGTAAGTGTGTGTCTGTGTTACTGGGTGTCAGTGTATGTCTGTGTTACTTGGTGTAAGTGTGTATCTGTGTTACTGGGTATCAGTGTATGTCTTTGTTACTTGGTGAAAGTGTGTGTCTGTGTTACTGGGTATCAGTGTATGTCTTTGTTACTTGGTGTCTGTGTATGTCAAAATACTTGGTGTAAGTGTATGTCTTTGCTACTTGGTGTAATTGTCTGTCTTTGTTACTTGGTGTCAGTGTATGTCTTTGTTAGTTGGTGTCAGTGTGTGTCTGTGCTACTGGGTATCAGTGTATGTCTTTGTGACTTGGTATCAGTGTATGTCTTTGTGACTTGTTGTCAGTTTATGTCTTTGTTACTGGGTGTCAGTGTGTGTCTTTGTTACTTGTTGTAAGTATGTGTCTGTGTTACTGGGTATCAGTGTATGTCTTTGTGACTTGGTGTCAGTGTATGTCTTTGTTACTGGGTGTCAGTGTGTGTTTGTTTTTGTTACTGAGTGTCAGTGTTTGTCTTTGTTACTTGGTGTAAGTTTGTGTCTGTGTTACTGGGTATCAGTGTATGTCTTTGTTACTTGGTGTAAGTGTGTGTCTTTGTTAATTGGTGTAATTGCATGTCTTTGCTCCTTGGCGTCAGTGTATGTCTGTGTTACTTGGTGTAAGTGTATGTCTTTGTTACTTGGTGTAAGTGTGTGTCTGTGTTTCTTGGTGTAAGTGTGTGTCTGTGTTCCTGGGTATCATTGTATGTCTTTGTTACTTGGTGTCAGTGTATGTCTGTGTTACTTGGTGTAAGTGTGTGTCTGTGTTACTGGGTGTCAGTGTGTGTCTGTGTTACTGGGTGTCAGTGCATGTCTTTGTTACTTGGTACCAGTGCATATCTGTGTTACTTGGTGCAGGTGTGTGTCTTTGTTACTTGGTGTAATTGTATGTCTTTTTTACTTGGTGTCAGTGTATGTCTGTGTTACTTGGTGTTAGTGTATGTCTTTGTTACTTGGTGTAAGTGTGTGTCTGTGTTACTTGGTGTAAGTGTGTGTCTGTTTTACTGGGTATCAGTGTCTGTCTTTGTTACTTTGTGTCAGTGTATGTCTGTGTTACTTGGTGTAAGTGTGTGTCTGTGTTACTGGGTGTCAGTGTGTGTCTGTGTTACTTGGTGTAAGTGTGTGTCTTTGTTACTTGGTGTCCGTGTGTGTCTGTGTTACTGGGTGTAAGTGCATGTCTTTGTTACATGGTTCCAGTGTATATCTGTGTTACTTGGTGTAAGTGTGTGTCTTTGTGACTTGGTGTCAGTGTATGTCTTTGTTACTGGGTGTCAGTGTGTGTTTGTTTTTGTTACTGAGTGTCAGTGTGTGTCTTTGTTACATGGTGTAAGTTTGTGTCTGTGTTACTGGGTATCAGTGTATGTCTTTGTTACTTGGTGTAAGTTTGTGTCTGTGAACTTGGTGTAAGTGTATGTCTTTGTTACTTGGTGTAAGTGTGTGTCTGTGTTACTTGGTGCAAGTGTGTGTCTGTGTTCCTTGGTATCATTGTCTGTCTTTGTTACTTGGTGTCAGTGTATGTCTGTGTTACTTGGTGTAAGTGTGTGTCTGTGTTCCTGGGTATCATTGTATGTCTTTGTTATTTGGTGTCAGTGTCTGTCTGTGTTACTTGGTGTATGTGTGTGTGTCTGTGTTACTGGGTGTCAGTGTGTGCCTGTGTTACTTGGTGTAATTGCGTGTCTTTGTTACTTGGTGTCCGTGTGTGTCTGTGTTACTGGGTGTTAGTGTATGTCTTTGTTACTGGCTGTCAGTGTATGTCTTTGTTACTTGGTGTAAGTGTATGTCTGTGTTACTGGGTATCAGTGTCTTTCATTGTTACTTGGTGTAAGTGTGTGTCTGTTTTACTGGGTATCAGTGTATGTCTTTGTGACTTGGTGTCAGTGTCTGTCTTTGTTACTGGGTGTCAGTGTGCGTCTTTGTGACTTAGTGTCAGTGTAAGTCTTTGTTACTTGGTGCAAGTGTGTGTCTGTGTTACTGGGTATCAGTGTAATCTTTATTACTTGGTGTCAGTGTATGTCAAAATACTTTGTGTAAGTGTTTGTCTTTGTTACTTGGTGTAATTGTCTGTCTTTGTTACTTGGTGTAAGTGTATCTCTTTGTTACTTGGTGTAAGTTTGTGTCTGTGTTACTTGGTGTAAGTGTATGTCTTTGTTACTTGGTGTAAGTGTGTGTCTGTGTTACTTGGTGCAAGTGTGTGTCTCTGTTGCCTGGTATCATTGTATGTCTTTGTTACTTGGTGTCAGTGTATGTCTGCGTTACTTGGTGTAAGTGTGTGTCTGTGTTCCTGGGTATCATTTTATGTATTTGTTATTTGGTGTCAGTGTCTGTCTGTGTTACTTGGTGTATGTGTGTGTGTCTGTGTTTCTGGGTGTCAGTGTGTGCCTGTGTTACTTGGTGTAAGTGCGTGTCTTTGTTACTTGGTGTCCGTGTGTATCAGTGTTACTGGGTATCAGTGTCTTTCATTGTTACTTGGTGTAAGTGCGTGTCTTTGTTACTTGGTGTAAGTGTGTGTCTGTTTTACTGGGTATCAGTGTCTGTCTTTGTTACTTGGTGTCAGTGTATGTCTGTGTTACTTGGTGTAAGTGTGTGTCTGTGTTACTGGGTGTCAGTGTGTGTCTGTGTTACTTGGTGTAAGTGTGTGTCTTTGTTACTTGGGGTCCGTGTGTGTCTGTGTTACTGGGTGTAAGTGCATGTCTTTGTTACATGGTGCCAGTGTATATCTGTGTTACTTGGTGTAAGTGTGTGTCTTTGTGACTTGGTGTCAGTGTATGTCTTTGTTACTGGGTGTCAGTGTGTGTTTGTTTTTGTTACTGAGTGTCAGTGTGTGTCTTTGTTAATTGGTGTAAGTTTGTGTCTGTGTTACTGGGTATCAGTGTATGTCTTTGTTACTTGGTGTAAGTTTGTGTCTGTGAACTTGGTGTAAGTGTATGTCTTTGTTACTTGGTGTAAGTGTGTGTCTGTGTTACTTGGTGCAAGTGTGTGTCTGTGTTCCTTGGTATCATTGTCTGTCTTTGTTACTTGGTGTCAGTGTATGTCTGTGTTACTTGGTGTAAGTGTGTGTCTGTGTTCCTGGGTATCATTGTATGTCTTTGTTATTTGGTGTCAGTGTCTGTCTGTGTTACTTGGTGTATGTGTGTGTGTCTGTGTTACTGGGTGTCAGTGTGTGCCTGTGTTACTTGGTGTAAGTGCGTGTCTTTGTTCCTTGGTGTCCGTGTGTGTCTGTGTTACTGGGTGTTAGTGTATGTCTTTGTTACTGGGTGTCAGTGTATGTCTTTGTTACTTGGTGTAAGTGTATCTCTGTGTTACTGGGTATCAGTGTCTTTCATTGTTACTTGGTGTAAGTGTGTGTCTGTGTTACTGGGTATCAGTGTATGTCTTTGTGACTTGGTGTCAGTGTCTGTCTTTGTTACTGGGTGTCAGTGTGTGTCTTTGTGACTTAGTGTCAGTGTAAGTCTTTGTTACTTGGTGCAAGTGTGTGTCTGTGTTACTGGGTATCAGTGTAATCTTTATTACTTGGTGTCAGTGTATGTCAAAATACTTTGTGTAAGTGTTTGTCTTTGTTACTTGGTGTAATTGTCTGTCTTTGTTACTTGGTGTAAGTGTATCTCTTTGTTACTTGGTGTAAGTTTGTGTCTGTGTTACTTGGTGTAAGTGTATGTCTTTGTTACTTGGTGTAAGTGTGTGTCTGTGTTACTTGGTGCAAGTGTGTGTCTCTGTTGCCTGGTATCATTGTATGTCTTTGTTACTTGGTGTCAGTGTATGTCTGTGTTACTTGGTGTAAGTGTGTGTCTGTGTTCCTGGGTATCATTGTATGTATTTGTTATTTGGTGTCAGTGTCTGTCTGTGTTACTTGGTGTATGTGTGTGTGTCTGTGTTTCTGGGTGTCAGTGTGTGCCTGTGTTACTTGGTGTAAGTGCGTGTCTTTGTTACTTGGTGTCCGTGTGTGTCTGTGTTACTGGGTATCAGTGTCTTTCATTGTTACTTGCTGTAAGTGTGTGTCTTTGTTACTGGGTATCAGTGTATGTCTTTGTTACTTGGTGTAATTGTCTGTCTTTGTTACTTGGTGTAAGTGTATGTCTTTGTTACTTGGTGTAGTGTATGTCTTTGTTACTTGGTGTCAGTGTATGTCTGTGTTACTTGGTGCAAGTGTGTGTCTTTGTTACTTGGTGTTAGTGTATGTCTTTGTTACTTGTTGTCAGTGCATGTCTTTGTTACTTGGTGTCAGTGTGTGTCTGTGTTACCGGGTATCAGTGTATGTCTTTGTGACTTGGTATCAGTGTATGTCTTTGTTACTGGGTGTCAGTGTGTGTCTTTGCTACTGGGTATCAGTGTATGTCATTGTGACTTGGTATCAGTGTATGTCTTTGTTACTGGGTGTCAATGTGTGTCTGTGTTACTGGGTATCAGTGTATGTCTTGTGACATGGTGTCAGTGTATGTCTTTGTTACTGGGTGTCAGTGTGTGTCTCTGTGACTTGGTGTCAGTGTATGTCTGTGTTACTGGGGGACAGCGTGTGTCTGTGTTCATGGGTATCAGTGTATGTCTTTGTGACTTGGTGTCAGTGTATGTCTTTGTTACTTGGTGTAAGTGTGTATCTGTGTTCCTGGGTATCAGTGTATGTCTTTGATACTTTGTGTCAGTGTATGTCTGTGTTACTTGGTGTCAGTGTGCGTCTGTGTTACTGGGTGTCAGTGTGTGTCTGTGTTACTTGGTGTAAGTCTGTGTCTTTTTTACTTGGTGTCCGTGTGTGTCTGTGTTACTGGGTGTCAGTGTGTGTCTTTGTTACTGGGTGTCAGTGTATGTCTTTGTTACTTGGTGTAAGTGTGCGTCTGTGTTACTGGGTGTCAGTGTATGTCTGTGTTACTTGGTGTAAGTGTGTGTCTGTGTTACTGGGTATCAGTGTATGTCTTTGTGACCAGGTGTCTGTGTATGTCTTTGTTACTGGGTGTCAGTGTGTGTCTTTGTGACTTGGTGTCAGTGTATGTCATTGTTACTTGGTGTAAGTGTGTGTCTGTGTTACTGGGTATCAGTGTTTGTCGTTGTTACTTGGTGTCAGTGTATGTCAAAATACTTGGTGTAAGTGTATCTCTTTGTTACTTGGTGTCAGTGTACGTCTTTGTTACTTGGTGTCAGTGTGTGTCTGTGCTGCTGGGTATCAGTGTATGTCTTAGTGACCTGGTATCAGTGTATGCCTTTGGGACTTGGTGTCAGTGTATGTCTTTGTTACTGGGTGTCAGTGTGTGTCTGTGTTACTTGGTGTCAGTGTATGTCTTTGTTACTGTTTATTATTGTTTCTCTGTGTTACTGGGTGTCAGTGTGTGTTTGTTTGTGCTATTGAGTGTCAGTGCATGTCTTTGTTACTTGGTGTAAGTTTGTGTCTGTTTTACTGGGTATCAGTGTCTGTCTTTGTTACTTGGTGTAAGTGTGTGTCTTTGTTCCTTGGTGTAATTGCATGTCTTTGTTCCTTGGTGTCAGTGTATGCCTGTGTTACTGGGTGTAAGTGTATGTCTTTGTTACTTGGTGTAAGTGTGTGTCTGTGTTAATTGGTGTAAGTGAGTGTCTGTGTTCCTGGGTATCATTGCATGTCTTTGTTACTTGGTGTCAGTGTATGTCTGTGTTACTTGGTGTAAGTGTGCGTCTGTGTTACTGGGTGTCAGTGTAGATCTGTGTTACTTGGTGTAAGTGTGTGTCTGTGTTACTGGGTATCAGTGTATGTCTTTGTGACTTGGTGTCAGTGTGTGTCTTTGTTACTTGGTGTAAGTATGTGTCTGAGTTACTGGGTGTGAGTGTGTGTCTGTGTTACTTGGTGTAAGTGTGTGTCTTTGTTCATTGTTGTCCGTGTGTGTCTGTGTTACTTGGTGTAAGTGCATGCCTTTGTTACTTGGTGCCAGTGTATATCTGTGTTACTTGGTGTAAGTTTGTGTCTTTGTTACTTGGTGTAATTGTATGTCTTTGTTACTTGGTGTCAGTGTATGTCTGTGTTACTTGGTGTAAGTGTATGTCTTTGTTACTTGGTGTAAGTGTGTGTCTGTGTTACTTGGTGTAAGTGTGTGTCTGAAATCCTGGGTATCTGTGTATGTCTTTGTTACTTGGTGTCAGTGTGTGTCTGTGTTACTTGGTGTAAGTGTGTGTCTTTGTTACTTGGTGTCCGTGTGTGTCTGTGTTACTGGGTGTCAGTGTATGTCTTTGTTAATGGGTGTCAGTGTATGTCTTTTTTACTTGTTGTAAGTGTGTGTCTGTGTTACTGGGTATCAGTGTCTTTCCTTGGTACTTGCTGTAACAGTGTGTCTGTGTTACTGGGTTTCAGTGTATGTCTTTGTTACTTGGTGTAAGTGTATGTCTGTGTTACTTGGTGTCAGCGTATGTCTTTGTTACTGGGTATCAGTGTATGTCTGTGTTACTTGGTGTAAGTGTGTGTCTGTGTTACTGGGTATCAGTGTATTTCTTTGTTAATTGGTGTCAGTGTAAGTCTGTGTTACTTGGTGTCAGTATGTGTCTGTGTTACTTGGTGTAAGTGTGTGTCTTTGTTACTTGGTGTCCATGTGTGTCTGTGTTACTGGGTGTCAGTGTATGTCTTTGTTACTGGGTGTCAGTGTATGTCTTTGTTACTTGGTGTAAGTGTGTGTCTGTGTTACTGGGTGACAGTGTATGTCTTTGTTACTTGGTGTAAGTGTGTGTCTGTGTTACTGGATATCAGTGCATGTCATTGTGACTTGGTATCAGTGTATGTCTTTGTTACTGGGTGTCAGTGTGTGTCTGTGTTCCTGGGTATCAGTGTATGTCTTTGTGACATGGTGTCAGTGTATGTCTTTGTTACTGGGTGTCAGTGTGTGTCTTTGTGACTTGGTGTCAGTGTATGTCTGTGTTACTGGGGGTCAGCGTGTGTCTGTGTTACTGTGGGTCAGTGTGTGTTTCTAACTGGGTGTCCGTGTGTGTCTGTGTTACTGGGTATCAGTGCATGTCTTTGTTACTTGGTGTCATTGAATGTCTGTGTTACTTGGTGTAAGCGTATGTCTTTGTTACTTGGTGTACGTGTGTGTCTGCGTTACTTGGTGTAAGTGTGTGTCTGTGTTCCTGGATATCAGTGAATGTCCTTGTTACTTGGTGTCAGTGTATGTCTGTGTTACTTGGTGTAAGTGTGTGTCTGTGTTACTGGGTATCAGTGAATGTCTTTGTTACTTGGTGTCAGTGTATGTCTGTGTTACTTGGTGTAAGTGTGTGTCTGTGTAACTGGGTGTCAGTATGTATCTGTGTTACTTGGTGTAAGTTTGTGTCTTTGTTACATGGTGTCCGTGTGTGTCTGTGTTACTGGGTGTCAGTGCATGTCTTTGTTACTTGGTGCCAGTGTATATCTGTGTTACTTGGTGTAAGTGTGTGTCTTTGTTACTTGGTGTAATTGTATGTCTTTGTTACTTGGTGTCAGTGTATGTCTGTGTTACTTGGTGGAAGCGTATGTCTTTGTTACTTGGTGTAAGTGTGTGTCTGTGTTACTTGGTGGAAGTGTGTGTCTGTGTTCCTGGGTATCAGTGTATGTCTGTGTTACTTGGTGTAAGTGTGTGTCTGTGTTACTGGGTATCAGTGTATGTCTTTGTTACTTGGTGTCAGTGGATGTCTGTGTTACTTGGTGTCAGTGTATGTCTTTGTTACTGTTTATTAGTGTTTTTCTGTGTTACTGGGTGTCAGTGTGTGTTTGCTTGTGCTACTGAGTGTCAGTGTATGTCTTTGTTACTTGGTGTAAGTTTGTGTCTGAGTTACTGCGTATCAGTGTCTGTCTTTGTTACTTGGTGTAAGTGTGAGTCTTTGTTCCTTTGTGTAATTGCATGTCTTTGTGACTTGGTGTCATTGTATGCCTGTGTTACTGGGTGTCAGTGTATGTCTTTGTTACTTGGTGTAAGTGTGTGTCTGTGTTACTTGGTGTACGTGTGTGTCTGTGTTACTGGGTATCATTGTATGTCTTTGTTACTTGGTGTCAGTGTATGTCTGTGTTACTTGGTGTAAGTGTGCGTCTGTGTTACTGGGTGTCAGTGTAGATATGTGTTACTTGGTGTAAGTGTGTGTCTATGTTACTGGGTATCAGTGTATGTCTTTGTGACTTGGTGTCAGTGTATGTCTTTGTTACTGGGTGTCAGTGTGTGTCTTTGTTACTTGGTGTCAGTGTATGTCTTTGTTACTGGGTGTCAGTGTGTGTCTTTGTTACTTGGTGTAAGTATGTGTCTGAGTTACTGGGTGTCAGTGTGTGTCTGTGTTAGTTGGTGTACGTGTGTGTCTTTGTTCATTGTTGTCCGTGTGTGTCTGTGTTACTTGGTGTAAGTGCATGTCTTTGTTACTTGGTGCCAGTGTATATCTGTGTTACTTGGTGTATGTTTGTGTCTTTGTTACTTTGTGTAATTGTATGCCTTTGTTACTTGGTGTCAGTGTATGTCTGTGTTACTTGTTGTAAGTGTATGTCTTTGTTACTTGGTGTAAGTGTGTGTCTGTGTTACTTGGTGTAAGTGTGTGTCTGAAATCCTGGGTATCAGTGTATGTCTTTGTTACTTGGTGTCAGTGTGTGTCTGTGTTACTTGGTGTAAGTGTGTGTCTTTGTTACTTGGTGTCCGTGTGTGTCTGTGTTACTGGGTGTCAGTGTATGTCTTTGTTACTGGGTGTCAGTGTATGTCTTTTTTACTTGGTGTAAGTGTGTGTCTGTGTTACTGGGTATCAGTGTCTTTCTATGGTACTTGGTGTAACAGTGTGTCTGTGTTACTGGGTTTCAGTGTATGTCTTTGTTACTTGGTGTAAGTGTATGTCTGTGTTACTTGGTGTCAGCGTATGTCTTTGTTACTGGGTATCAGTGTATGTCTGTGTTACTTGGTGTAAGTGTGTGTCTGTGTTACTGGGTATCAGTGTATGTCTTTGTTACTTGGTGTCAGTGTAAGTCTGTGTTACTTGGTGTAATTGTGTGTCTGTGTTACTGGGTGTCAGTATGTGTCTGTGTTACTTGATGTAAGTGTGTGTCTTTGTTACTTGGTGTCCATGTGTGTCTGTGTTACTGGGTGTCAGTGTATGTCATTGTTACTGGGTGTCAGTGTATGTCTTTGTTACTTGGTGTAAGTGTGTGTCTGTGTTACTGGGTGTCAGTGTATGTCTTTGTTTCTTGGTGTAAGTGTGTGTCTGTGTTACTGGGTATCAGTGCATGTCATTGTGACTTGGTATCAGTGTATGTCTTTGTTATTGGGTGTCAGTGTGTGTCTGTGTTCCTGGGTATCAGTGTATGTCTTTGTGACATGGTGTCAGTGTATGTCTTTGTTGCTGGGTGTCAGTGTGTGTCTTTGTGACGTAGTGTCAGTGTATGTCTGTGTTACTGGGGGTCAGCGTGTGTCTGTGTCACTGTGGGTCAGTGTGTGTTTCTAACTGGGTGTCCGTGTGTGTCTGTGTTACTGGGTATCAGTGCATGTCTTTGTTACTTGGTGTCAGTGTATGTCTGTGTTACTTGTTGTAAGTGTATGTCTTTGTTACTTGGTGTACGTGTGTGTCTGCGTTACTTGGTGTAAGTGTGTGTCTGTGTTCCTGGGTATCAGTGAATGTCCTTGTTACTTGGTGTCAGTGTATGTCTGTGTTACTTGGTGTAAGTGTGTGTCTGTGTTACTGGGTATCAGTGAATGTCTTTGTTACTTGGTGTCAGTGTATCTCTGTGTTACTTGGTGTAAATGTGTCTCTGTGTAACTGGGTGTCAGTGTGTATCTGTGTTACTTGGTGCAAGTTTGTGTCTTTGTTACTTTGTGTCCGTGTGTGTCTGTGTTACTGGGTGTCAGTGCATGTCTTTGTTACTTGGTGCCAGTGTATATCTGTGTTACTTGGTGAAAGTGTGTGTCTTTGTTACTTGGTGTAATTTTATGTCTTTGTTACTTGGTGTCAGTGTATGTCTGTGTTACTTGGTGGAAGCGTATGTCTTTGTTACTTGGTGTAAGTGTGTGTCTGTGTTAATTGGTGGAAGTGTGTGTCTGTGTTCCTGGGTATCAGTGTATGTCTGTGTTACTTGGTGTAAGTGTGTGTCTGTGTTACTGGGTATCAGTGTATGTCTTTGTTACTTGGTGTCAGTGTATGTCTGTGTTACTTGGTGTAAGTGTGTGTCTGTGTTACTGGGTGTCAGTGTGTGTCTGTGTTACTTGGTGTAAGTGTGTGTCTTTGTTACTTGGTGTCCATGTGTGTCTGTCTTACTGGGTGTCAGTGTATGTCTTTGTTACTTGGTGTAAGTGTGTGTCTGTGTTACTGGGTGTCAGTGTATGTCTTTTTTACTTGGGGTAAGTGTGTCTGTGTTACTGGGTATCAGTGTATGTCTTTGTGACTTGGTATCAGTGTATGTCTTTGCTACTGGGTGTCAGTGTGTGTCTTTGTTCCTGGGTACCAGTGTATGTCTTTGTGACTTGGTGTCAGTGTATGTCTTTGCTGCTGGGTGTCAGTGTGTGTTTTTATGACTTGGTGTCAGTGTATGTCTGTGTTACTTGGTGTAAGTGTGTGTCTGTGTTACTGGGTATCAGTGTATGTCTTTGTTACTTTGTGTCAGTGTATGTCTGTGTTACTGGGTGTCAGTGTATGGTTTTGTTACTTGGTGTAAGAGTATGTCTGTGTTACTGGGTATCAGTGTATGTCATTGTTACTTTGTGTCAGTGTATGTCTGTGTTACTTGGTGTAAGCGTATGTCTTTGTTACTTGGTGTAAATGTGTGTCTGTGTTCCTTGGTGTAAGTGTGTGTCTGTGTTCCTGGGTATCAGTGTATGTCTGTGTTACTTGGTGTAAGTGTGTGTCTGTGTTACTGGGTTTCAGTGTATGTCTTTGTTACTTGGTGTCAGTGTATGTCTGTGTCACTTGGTGTAAGTGTGTGTCTGTGTTACTGGGTGTCAGTGTGTGTCTGTGTTACTTGGTGTTAGTGTGTGTCTTTGTTACTTGGTGTCCATGTGTGTCTGTGTTACTGGGTGTCAGTGTATGTCTTTGTTACTTGGTGTAAGTTTGTGTCTGTGTTACTGGGTATCAGTGTATGTCTTTGTGACTTGGTATCAGTGTATGTCTTCGTTACTGGGTGTCAGTGTGTGTCTGTGTTCCTGGGTATCAGTGTATGTCTTTGTGACTTGGTGTCAGTGTTTGTCTTTGCTGCTGGGTGTCAGTGTGTGTTTTTATGACTTGGTGTCAGTGTATGTCTGTGTTACTTGGTGTAAGTGTGTGTCTGTGTTACTGGGTATCAGTGTATGTCTTTGTGACTTGGTATCAGTGTATGTCTTTGTTACTTGGTGTCCGTGTGTGTCTGTGTTACTGGGTGTCAGTGTATGTCTTTGTTACTGGGTGTCAGTGTATGTCTTTGTTATTTGGTGTAAGTGTGCGTCTGTGTTACTGGGTATCAGTGTATGTCTTTGTGACTTGGTGTCAGTGTATGTCTTTGTTACTGGGTGTCAGTGTGTGTCTTTGTGACTTGGTGTCAGTGTATGTCTTTGTTACTTGGTGTAAGTCTGTGTCTGTGTTACTGGGTATCAGTGTATGTCTTTGTGACTTGGTATCAGTGTATGTCTTTGAGACTTGGAGTCAGTGTATGTCTTTGTTACTGGGTGTCAGTGTGTGTCTTTGTTACTTGGTGTCAGTGTATGTCTTTGTTACTGTTTATTAGTGTTTCTCTGTGCTACTGGGTGTGAGTGTGTGTTTGTTTGTGCTATTGAGTGTCAGTGTATGTCTTTGTTACTTGGTGTAAGTTTGTGTCTGTGTTACTGGGTATCAGTGTCTGTCTTTGTTACTTGGTGTAAGTGTGTGCCTTTGTTCCTTGGTGTAATTGCATGTCTTTGTTCCTTGGTGTCAGTGTATGCCTGTGTTACTGGGTGTAAGTGTATGTCTTTGTTACTTGGTGTAAGTGTGTGTCTGTGTTACTTAGTGTAAGTGTGTGTCTGTGTTCCTGGGTATCATTGTATGTCTTTGTTACTTGGTGTCAGTGTTTGTCTGTGTTACTTGGTGTAAGTGTGCGTCTGTGTTACTGGGTGTCAGTGTATGTCTGTGTTACTTGGTATAAGTGTGTGTCTGTGTTACTGGGTATCAGTGTATGTCTTTGTGACTTGGTGTAAGTATGTGTCTGAGTTACTGGGTGTCAGTGTGTGTCTGTGTTACCTGGTGTAAGAGTGTGTCTTTGTTCATTGTTGTCCGTGTGTGTCTTTGTTACTTGGTGTAAGTGCATGTCTTTGTTACTTGGTGCCAGTGTATATCTGTGTTACTTGGTGTAAGTGTGTGTCTTTGTTACTTGGTGTCAGTGTATGTCTGTGTTACTTGGTGTAAGTGTATGTCTTTGTTACTTGGTGAAAGTGTGTGTCTGTGTTACTTGGTGTAAGTGTGTGTCTGAAATCCTGGGTATCAGTGTATGTCTTTGTTACTTGGTGTCAGTGTGTGTCTGTGTTACTTGGTGCAAGTGTGTGTCTTTGTTACTTGGTGTCCGTGTGTGTCTGTGTTACTGGGTGTCAGTGTATGTCTTTGTTACTGGGTGTCAGTGTATGTCTTTTTTACTTGGTGTAAGTGTGTGTCTGTGTTACTGGGTATCAGTATCTTTCTTTGGTACTTGGTGTAACAGTGTGTCTGTGTTACTGGGTTTCAGTGTATGTCTTTGTTACTTGGTGTAAGTGTATGTCTTTGTTACTTGGTGTAAGCGTATGTCTTTGTTACTGGGTATCAGTGTAAGTCTGTGTTACTTGGTGTAAGTGTGTGTCTGTGTTACTGAGTATCAGTGTATGTCTTTGTTACTTGGTGTCAGTGTATGTCTGTGTTACTTGGTGTAAGTGTGTGTCTGTGTTACTGGGTGTCAGTCTGTGTCTGTGTTACTTGGTGTAAGTGTGTGTCTTTGTTACTTGGTGTCCATGTGTGTCTGTGTTACTGGGTGTCAGTGTATGTCTTTGTTACTGGGTGTCAGTGTATGTCTTTGTTACTTGGTGTAAGTGTGTGTCTGTGTTACTGGGTGTCAGTGTATGTCTTTGTTACTTGGTGTAAGTGTGTGTCTGTGTTACTGGGTATCAGTGCATGTCATTGTGACTTGGTATCAGTGTATGTATTTGTTACTGGGTGTCAGTGTGTGTCTGTGTTCCTGGGTATCAGTGTATGTCTTTGTGACATGGTGTCAGTGTATGTCTTTGTTACTGGGTGTCAGTGTGTGTCTTTGTGACTTGGTGTCAGTGTATGTCTGTGTTACTGGGGGTCAGCGTGTGTCTGTGTTACTGGGTGTCAGTGTGTGTTTCTAACTGGGTGTCAGTGTGTGTCTGTGTTACTGGGTATCAGTGCATGTCTTTGTTACTTGGTGTCAGAGTATGTCTGCGTTACTTGGTGTAAGTGTGTGTCTGTGTTCCTGGGTATCAGTGAATGTCCTTGTTACTTGGTGTCAGTGTATGTCTGTGTTACTTGGTGTAAGTGTGTGTCTGTGTTACTTGGTATCAGTGTATGTCTTTGTTACTTGGTGTCAGTGTATGTCTGTGTTACTTGGTGTAAGTGTGTGTCTGTGTAACTGGGTGTCAGTGTGTATCTGTGTTACTTGGTGTAAGTTTGTTTCTTTGTTACGTGTTGTCCGTGTGTGTCTGTGTTACTGGGTGTCAGTGCATGTCTTTGTTACTTGGTGCCAGTGTATATCTGTGTTACTTGGTGTAAGTGTGTGTCTTTGTTACTTGGTGTAATTGTCTGTCTTTGTTACTTGGTGTCAGTGTATGTCTGTGTTACTTGGTGGAAGCGTATGTCTTTGTTACTTGGTGGAAGTGTGTGTCTGTGTTACTAGGTGGAAGTGTGTGTCTGTGTTCCTGGGTATCAGTGTATGTCTGTGTTACTTGGTGTAAGTGTGTGTCTGTGTTACTGGGTATCAGTGTATGTCTTTGTTACTTGGTGTCAGTGTATGTCTGCGTTACTTGGTGTAAGTGTGTGTCTGTGTTCCTGGGTATCAGTGAATGTCCTTGTTACTTGGTGTCAGTGTATGTCTGTGTTACTTGGTGTAAGTGTGTGTCTGTGTTACTGGGTATCAGTGTATGTCTTTGTTACTTGGTGTCAGTGCATGTCTGTGTTACTTGGTGTAAGTGTGTGTCTGTGTAACTGGGTGTCAGTGTGTATCTGTGTTACTTGGTGTAAGTTTGTTTCTTTGTTACTTGGTGTCCGTGTGTGTCTGTGTTACTGGGTGTCAGTGCATGTCTTTGTTACTTGGTGCCAGTGTATATCTGTGTTACTTGGTGTAAGTGTGTGTCTTTGTTACTTGGTGTAATTGTCTGTCTTTGTTACTTGGTGTCAGTGTATGTCTGTGTTACTTGGTGGAAGCGTATGTCTTTGTTACTTGGTGGAAGTGTGTGTCTGTGTTACTAGGTGGAAGTGTGTGTCTGTGTTCCTGGGTATCAGTGTATGTCTGTGTTACTTGGTGTAAGTGTGTGTCTGTGTTACTGGGTATCAGTGTATGTCTTTGTTACTTGGTGTCAGTGTATGTCTGTGTTACTTGGTGTAAGTGTGTGTCTGTGTTACTAGGTGTCAGTGTGTGTCTGTGTTACTTGGTGTAAGTGTGTGTCTTTGTTACTTGGTGTCCATGTGTGTCTGTCTTACTGGGTGTCAGTGTATGTCTTTGTTACTTGGTGTAAGTGTGTGTCTGTGTTACTGGGTGTCAGTGTATGTCTTTGTTACTTGGTGTAAGTGTGTGTCTGTGTTACTGGGTATCAGTGTATGTATTTGTGACTTGGTATCAGTGTATGTCTTTGTTACTGGGTGTCAGTGTGTGTCTGTGTTCCTGGGTATCAGTGTATGTCTTTGTGACTTGGTGTCAGTGTATGTCGTTGCTGCTGGGTGTCAGTGTGTGTTTTTATGACTTGGTGTCAGTGTATGTCTGTGTTACTTGGTGTAAGTGTGTGTCTGTGTTACTGGGTATCAGTGTATGTCTTTGTTTCTTTGTGTCAGTGTATGTCTGTGTTACTGGGTGTCAGTGTATGGTTTTGTTACTTGGTGTAAGTGTGTGTCTGTGTTACTTGGTATCAGTGTATGTCTTTGTTAATTTGTGTCAGTGTATGTCTGTGTTACTTGGTGTAAATGTGTGTCTGTGTTACTTGGTGTAAGTGTGTGTCTGTGTTCCTGGGTATCAGTGTATGTCTGTGTTACTTGGTGTAAGTGTTTGTCTGAGTCACTGGGTTTCAGTGTATGTCTTTGTTACTTGGTGTCAGTGTATGTCTGTGTCACTTGGTGTAAGTGTGTGTCTGTGTTACTTGGTGTCAGTGTGTGTCTGTGTTACTTGGTGTAAGTGTGTGTCTTTGTTACTTGGTGTCCATGTGTGTCTGTGTTACTGGGTGTCAGTGTATGTCTTTGTTACTTGGTGTAAGTTTGTGTCTGTGTTACTGGGTGTCAGTGTATGTCTTTGTTACTTGGTGTAAGTGTGTGTCTGTGTTACTGGGTATCAGTGTATGTCTTTGTGACTTGGTATCAGTGTATGTCTTCGTTACTGGGTGTCAGTGTGTGTCTGTGTTCCTGGGTATCAGTGTATGTCTTTGTGACTTGGTGTCAGTGTTTGTCTTTGCTGCTGGGTGTCAGTGTGTGTTTTTATGACTTGGTGTCAGTGTATGTCTGTGTTACTTGGTGTAAGTGTGTGTCTGTGTTACTGGGTATCAGTGTATGTCTTTGTTACTTTGTGTCAGTGTATGTCTGTGTTACTTGGTGTCAGTGTGTGTCTGTGTTACTGGGTGTCAGTGGGTGTCTGTGTTACTTGGTGTATTTCTGCGTCTTTTTTACTTGGTGTCCGTGTGTGTCTGTGTTACTGGGTGTCAGTGTATGCCTTTGTTACTGTGTGTCAGTGCATGTCTTTGTTATTTGGTGTAAGTGTGCGTCTGTGTTACTGGGTGTCAGTGTATGTCTGTGTTACTTTGTGTCCGTGTGTGTCTGTGTTACTGGGTATCAGTGTATGTCTTTGTTACTTGGTGTCAGTGTATGTCAAAATACTTAGTGTAAGTGTATCTCTTTGTTACTTGCTGTCAGTGTATGTCTTTGTTACTTGGTGTCAGTGTGTGTCTGTGCTGCTGGGTATCAGTGCATGTCTTTGTGAATTGGTATCAGTGTATGTCTTTGGGACTTGGTGTCAGTGTATGTCTTTGTTACTGGGTGTCAGTGTGTGTCTGTGTTACTTGGTGTCAGTGTATGTCTTTGTTACTGTTTATTAGTGTTTCTCTGTGTTACTGGGTGTGAGTGAGTGTTTGTTTGTGCTATTGAGTGTCAGTGTATGTCTTTGTTACTTGGTGTAAGTTTGTGTCTGTGTTACTGGGTATCAGTGTCTGTCTTTGTTACTTGGTGTAAGTGTGTGTCTTTGTTCCTTGGTGTAATTGCATGTCTTTGTTCCTTGGTGTCAGTGTATGCCTGTGTTACTGGGTGTAAGTGTATGTCTTTGTTACTTGGTATAAGTGTGTGTCTGTGTTACTTGGTGTAAGTGTGTGTCTGTGTTCCTGGGTATCATTGTATGTCTTTGTTACTTGGTGTCAGTGTATGTCTGTGTTACTTGGTGTAAGTGTGCGTCTGTGTTACTGGGTGTCAGTGTATGTCTGTGTTACTTGGTGTAAGTGTGTGTCTGTGTTACTGTGTATCAGTGTATGTCTTTGTGACTTGGTGTCAGTGTATGTCTTTGTTACTGGGTGTCAGTGTGTGTCTTTGTTACTTGGTGTAAGTATGTGTCTGTGTTACTGGGTGTCACTGTGTGTCTGTGTTACTTGGTGTAAGTGTGTGTCTTTGTTACTTGGTGTCCGTGTGTGTCTGTGTTACTTGGTGTAAGTGCATGTCTTTGTTACTTGGTGCCAGTGTATATCTGTGTTACTTGGTGTAAGTGTGTGTCTTTGTTACTTGGTGTAATTGTATGTCTTTGTTACTTGGTGTCAGTGTATGTCTGTGTTACTTGGTGTAAGTGTATGTCTTTGTTACTTGGTGTAAGTGTGTGTCTGTGTTACTTGGAGTAATTGTATGTCTTTGTTACTTGGTGTCAGTGTATGTCTGTGTTACTTGGTGTCAGTGTATGTCTTTGTTACTGTTTATTAGTGTTTCTCTGTGTTACTGGGTGCCAGTGTGTGTTTGTTTGTGCTACTGTGTTTCAGTGTATGTCTTTGTTACTTGGTGTAAGTGTGTGTCTGTGTTACTGGGTGTCAGGGTCTGTCTTTGTTACTTGGTGTATGTGTATGTCTTTGTTACTTGGTGTAAGTGTGTGTCTGTGTTACTTGGTGTAAGTGTGTGTCTGTGTTCCTGGGTATCAGTGTATGTCATTGTGGCTTGGTGTCAGTTTATGTCTTTGATACTGGGTGTCAGTGTGTGTCTTTGTGACTTGTTGTCAGTGTATGTCTTTGTTACTTGGTGTCAGTGTGTGTCTGTGTTACTGGGTATCAGTGTAGGTCTTTGTTACTTGGTGTCAGTGTATGTCAAAATACTTGGTGTAAGTGTATGTCTTCGTTACTTGGTGTCAGTGTATGCCTTTGTTACTTGGTGTCTGTGTGTGTCTGTGTTACTGGGTGTCAGTGTATGTCTTTGTTACTTGGTGTCATTGTGTGTCTGTGTTACTGGGTATCAGTGTCTGTCTTTGTTACTTGGTGAAAGTGTGTGTCTGTGTTACTTGGTGTAAGTGTATGTCTTTGTTACTTGGTGTAAGTGTGTGTCTGTGTTACTTGGTGTAAGTGTGTTTCTGTGTTCCTGGGTATCAGTGTATGGCTTTGTTACTTGGTGTCAGTGTATGTCTGTGTTACTTTGTGTAAGTGTTTGTCTGTGTTACTGGGTGTCAGTGTATGTCTTTGTCACTTGGTGTCAGTGTATGTCTGTGTTACTTGGTGTAAGTGTGTGTCTGTGTTCCTGGGTGTAAGTGTGTGTCTGTGTTCCTGGGTGTCCGTGTGTGTCTGTGTTACTGGGTGTCAGTGTATGTCTTTGTTACTGGGTGTCAGTGTCTGTCTTTGTTACTTGGTGTAAGTGTGTTTCTGTGTTACTGGGTATCAGTGTTTGTCTTTGTTACTTGGTGTCAGTGTCTTTCTGTGTTAATTGGTGTAAGTGTGTGTCTGTGTTACTGGGTATCAGTGTCTGTATTTGTGACTTGGTGTCAGTGTGTGTCTTTGTTACTTGGTGTCCGTGTGTGTCTGTGTTACTTGGTGTAAGTGCATGTCTTTGTTACTTGGTGCCAGTGTATATCTGTGTTACTTGGTGTAAGTGTGTGTCTTTGTTACTTGGTGTAATTGTATGTCTTTGTTACTTGGTGTCAGTGTATGTCTGTGTTACTTGGTGTAAGTGTCTGTCTTTGTTACTTGGTGTAAGTGTGTGTCTGTGTTACTTGGAGTAATTGTATGTCTTTGTTACTTGGTGTCAGTGTATGTCTGTGTTACTTGGTGTCAGTGTATGTCTTTGTTACTGTTTATTAGTGTTTCTCTGTGTTACTGGGTGCCAGTGTGTGTTTGTTTGTGCTACTGTGTTTCAGTGTATGTCTTTGTTACTTGGTGTAAGTGTGTGTCTGTGTTACTGGGTGTCAGGGTCTGTCTTTGTTACTTGGTGTATGTGTATGTCTTTGTTACTTGGTGTAAGTGTGTGTCTGTGTTACTTGGTGTAAGTGTGTGTCTGTGTTCCTGGGTATCAGTGTATGTCATTGTGGCTTGGTGTCAGTTTATGTCTTTGATACTGGGTGTCAGTGTGTGTCTTTGTGACTTGTTGTCAGTGTATGTCTTTGTTACTTGGTGTCAGTGTGTGTCTGTGTTACTGGGTATCAGTGTAGGTCTTTGTTACTTGGTGTCAGTGTATGTCAAAATACTTGGTGTAAGTGTATGTCTTCGTTACTTGGTGTCAGTGTATGCCTTTGTTACTTGGTGTCTGTGTGTGTCTGTGTTACTGGGTGTCAGTGTATGTCTTTGTTACTTGGTGTCATTGTGTGTCTGTGTTACTGGGTATCAGTGTCTGTCTTTGTTACTTGGTGAAAGTGTGTGTCTGTGTTACTTGGTGTAAGTGTATGTCTTTGTTACTTGGTGTAAGTGTGTGTCTGTGTTACTTGGTGTAAGTGTGTTTCTGTGTTCCTGGGTATCAGTGTATGGCTTTGTTACTTGGTGTCAGTGTATGTCTGTGTTACTTTGTGTAAGTGTTTGTCTGTGTTACTGGGTGTCAGTGTATGTCTTTGTCACTTGGTGTCAGTGTATGTCTGTGTTACTTGGTGTAAGTGTGTGTCTGTGTTCCTGGGTGTAAGTGTGTGTCTGTGTTCCTGGGTGTCCGTGTGTGTCTGTGTTACTGGGTGTCAGTGTATGTCTTTGTTACTGGGTGTCAGTGTCTGTCTTTGTTACTTGGTGTAAGTGTGTTTCTGTGTTACTGGGTATCAGTGTTTGTCTTTGTTACTTGGTGTCAGTGTCTTTCTGTGTTAATTGGTGTAAGTGTGTGTCTGTGTTACTGGGTATCAGTGTCTGTATTTGTGACTTGGTGTCAGTGTATGTCTTTGTTACTGAGTGTCAGTGTGTGTCTTTGTGACTTGGTGTCATTGTATGTCTTTGTTACTTGGTGTAAGTGTGTGTCTGTGTTACTGGGTATCAGTGTATGTCTTTGTTACTTGGTGTCTTTGCATGTCAAAATACTTGGTGTAAGTGTATGTCTTTGTTACTTGGTGTAACTGTCAGTCTTTGTTACTTGGTGTAAGTGTATTTCTTTGTTACTTGGTGTCATTGTATGTCTTTGTTACTTGGTGTCAGTGTGTGTCTGTGTTACTTGGTGTCAGTGTGTGTCTTTGTTACTGGGTGTCAGTGTGTGTCTTTGTTACTTGGTTTCAGTGCATGTCTTTGTTACTTCGTGTCAGTGTGTGTCTGTGTTACTGGGTATCAGTGTATGTCTTTGTGACTTGGTATCCGTGTATGTCTTTGTTACTAGGTGGAAGTGTGTGTCTGTGTTACTGGGTATCAGTGTATGTCTGTGTTACTTGGTGTAAGTGTGTGTCTGCGTAACTGGGTGTCAGTGTGTATCTGTGTTACTTGGTGTAAGTTTGTGTCTTTGTTACTTGGTGTCCGTGTGTGTCTGTGTTACTGGGTGTCAGTGCATGTCTTTGTTACTTGGTGCCAGTGTATATCTGTGTTACTTGGTGTAAGTGTGTGTCTTTGTTACTTGGTGTAATTGTATGTCTTTGTTACTTGGTGTCAGTGTATGTCTGTGTTACTTGGTGGAAGCGTATGTCTTTGTTACTTGGTGTAAGTGTGTGTCTGTGTTACTTGGTGGAAGTGTGTGTCTGTGTTCCTGGGTATCAGTGTATGTCTGTGTTACTTGGTGTAAGTGTGTGTCTGTTACTAGGTATCAGTGTATGTCTTTGTTACTTGGTGTCAGTGTATGTCTGTGTTACTTGGTGTAAGTGTGTGTCTGTGTTACTGGGTGTCAGTGTGTCTGTGTTACTTGGTGTAAGTGTGTGTCTTTGTTACTTGGTGTCCATGTGTGTCTGTCTTACTGGGTGTCAGTGTATGTCTTTGTTACTAGGTGTAAGTTTGTGTCTGTGTTACTGGGTGTCAGTGTATGTCTTTTTTACTTCGTGTCAGTGTCTGTCTGTGTTACCTGGTGTAAGTGTGTGTCTGTGTTACTGGGTATCAGTGTATGTCTTTGTTACTTGGTGTCAGTGTATGTCTGTGTTACTTGGTGTAAGTGTGTGTCTGTGTAACTGGGTGTCAGTGTATATCTGTGTTACTTGGTGTAAGTTTGTTTCTTTGTTACTTGGTGTCCGTGTGTGTCTGTGTTACTGGGTGTCAGTGCATGTCTTTGTTACTTGGTGCCAGTGTATATCTGTGTTACTTGGTGTAAGTGTGTGTCTTTGTTACTTGGTGTAATTGTCTGTCTTTGTTACTTGGTGTCAGTGTATGTCTGTGTTACTTGGTGGAAGCGTATGTCTTTGTTACTTGGTGGAAGTGTGTGTCTGTGTTACTAGGTGGAAGTGTGTGTCTGTGTTCCTGGGTATCAGTGTATGTCTGTGTTACTTGGTGTAAGTGTGTGTCTGTGTGACTGGGTATCAGTGTATGTCTTTGTTACTTGGTGTCAGTGTATGTCTGTGTTACTTGGTGTAAGTGTGTGTCTGTGTTACTAGGTGTCAGTGTGTGTCTGTGTGACTTGGTGTAAGTGTGTGTCTTTGTTACTTGGTGTCCATGTGTGTCTGTCTTACTGGGTGTCAGTGTATGTCTTTGTTACTTGGTGTAAGTGTGTGTCTGTGTTACTGGTTGTCAGTGTATGTCTTTGTTACTTGGTGTAAGTGTGTGTCTGTGCTACTGGGTATCAGTGTATGTATTTGTGACTTGGTATCAGTGTATGTCTTTGTTACTGGGTGTCAGTGTGTGTCTGTGTTCCTGGGTATCAGTGTATGTCTTTGTGACTTGGTGTCAGTGTATGTCGTTGCTGCTGGGTGTCAGTGTGTGTTTTTATGACTTGGTGTCAGTGTATGTCTGTGTTACTTGGTGTAAGTGTGTGTCTGTGTTACTGGGTATCAGTGTATGTCTTTGTTTCTTTGTGTCAGTGTATGTCTGTGTTACTGGGTGTCAGTGTATGGTTTTGTTACTTGGTGTAAGTGTGTGTCTGTGTTACTGGGTATCAGTGTATGTCTTTGTTAATTTGTGTCAGTGTATGTCTGTGTTACTTGGTGTAAGCGTATGTCTTTGTTACTTGGTGTAAATGTGTGTCTGTGTTCCTGGGTATCAGTGTATGTCTGTGTTACTTGGTGTAAGTGTGTGTCTGTGTCACTGGGTTTCAGTGTATGTCTTTGTTACTTGGTGTCAGTGTATGTCTGTGTCACTTGGTGTAAGTGTGTGTCTGTGTTACTGGGTGTCAGTGTGTGTCTGTGTTACTTGGTGTAAGTGTGTGTCTTTGTTACTTGGTGTCCATGTGTGTCTGTGTTACTGGGTGTCAGTGTATGTCTTTGTTACTTGGTGTAAGTTTGTGTCTGTGTTACTGGGTGTCAGTGTATGTCTTTGTTACTTGGTGTAAGTGTGTGTCTGTGTGACTGGGTATCAGTGTATGTCTTTGTGACTTGGTATCAGTTTATGTCTTCGTTACTGCGTGTCAGTGTGTGTCTGTGTTCCTGGGTATCAGTGTATGTCTTTGTGACTTGGTGTCAGTGTTTGTCTTTGCTGCTGGGTGTCAGTGTGTGTTTTTATGACTTGGTGTCAGTGTATGTCTGTGTTACTTGGTGTAAGTGTGTGTCTGTGTTACTGGGTATCAGTGTATGTCTTTGTTACTTTGTGTCAGTGTATGTCTGTGTTACTTGGTGTCAGTGTGTGTCTGTGTTACTGGGTGTCAGTGGGTGTCTGTGTTACTTGGTGTATTTCTGCGTCTTTTTTACTTGGTGTCCGTGTGTGTCTGTGTTACTGGGTGTCAGTGTATGTCTTTGTTACTGTGTGTCAGTGCATGTCTTTGTTATTTGGTGTAAGTGTGCGTCTGTGTTACTGGGTGTCAGTGTATGTCTGTGTTACTTTGTGTCCGTGTGTGTCTGTGTTACTGGGTATCAGTGTATGTCTTTGTTACTTGGTGTCAGTGTATGTCAAAATACTTAGTGTAAGTGTATCTCTTTGTTACTTGCTGTCAGTGTATGTCTTTGTTACTTGGTGTCAGTGTGTGTCTGTGCTGCTGGGTATCAGTGCATGTCTTTGTGAATTGGTATCAGTGTATGTCTTTGGGACTTGGTGTCAGTGTATGTCTTTGTTACTGGGTGTCAGTGTGTGTCTGTGTTACTTGGTGTCAGTGTATGTCTTTGTTACTGTTTATTAGTGTTTCTCTGTGTTACTGGGTGTGAGTGTGTGTTTGTTTGTGCTATTGAGTGTCAGTGTATGTCTTTGTTACTTGGTGTAAGTTTGTGTCTGTGTTACTGGGTATCAGTGTCTGTCTTTGTTACTTGGTGTAAGTGTGTGTCTTTGTTCCTTGGTGTAATTGCATGTCTTTGTTCCTTGGTGTCAGTGTATGCCTGTGTTACTGGGTGTAAGTGTATGTCTTTGTTACTTGGTATAGGTGTGTGTCTGTGTTACTTGGTGTAAGTGTGTGTCTGTGTTCCTGGGTATCATTGTATGTCTTTGTTACTTGGTGTCAGTGTATGTCTGTGTTACTTGGTGTAAGTGTGCGTCTGTGTTACTGGGTGTCAGTGTATGTCTGTGTTACTTGGTGTAAGTGTGTGTCTGTGTTACTGTGTATCAGTGTATGTCTTTGTGACTTGGTGTCAGTGTATGTCTTTGTTACTGGGTGTCAGTGTGTGTCTTTGTTACTTGGTGTAAGTATGTGTCTGTGTTACTGGGTGTCACTGTGTGTCTGTGTTACTTGGTGTAAGTGTGTGTCTTTGTTACTTGGTGTCCGTGTGTGTCTGTGTTACTTGGTGTAAGTGCATGTCTTTGTTACTTGGTGCCAGTCTATATCTGTGTTACTTGGTGTAAGTGTGTGTCTTTGTTACTTGGTGTAATTGTATGTCTTTGTTACTTGGTGTCAGTGTATGTCTGTGTTACTTGGTGTAAGTGTATGTCTTTGTTACTTGGTGTAAGTGTGTGTCTGTGTTACTTGGAGTAATTGTATGTCTTTGTTACTTGGTGTCAGTGTATGTCTGTGTTACTTGGTGTCAGTGTATGTCTTTGTTACTGTTTATTAGTGTTTCTCTGTGTTACTGGGTGCCAGTGTGTGTTTGTTTGTGCTACTGTGTTTCAGTGTATGTCTTTGTTACTTGGTGTAAGTGTGTGTCTGTGTTACTGGGTGTCAGGGACTGTCTTTGTTACTTGGTGTATGTGTATGTCTTTGTTATTTGGTGTAAGTGTGTGTCTGTGTTACTTGGTGTAAGTGTGTGTCTGTGTTCCTGGGTATCAGTGTATGTCATTGTGGCTTGGTGTCAGTTTATGTCTTTGATACTGGGTGTCAGTGTGTGTCTTTGTGACTTGTTGTCAGTGTATGTCTTTGTTACTTGGTGTCAGTGTGTGTCTGTGTTACTGGGTATCAGTGTAGGTCTTTGTTACTTGGTGTAAGGGTATGTCAAAATACTTGGTGTAAGTGTATGTCTTCGTTACTTGGTGTAATTGTATGTCTTTGTTACTTGGTGTTAGTGTATGTCTGTGTTACTTGGTGTAAGTGTATGTCTTTGTTACTTGGTGTAAGTGTGTGTCTGTGTTACTTGGAGTAATTGTATGTCTTTGTTACTTGGTGTCAGTGTATGTCTGTGTTACTTGGTGTCAGTGTATGTCTTTGTTACTGTTTATTAGTGTTTCTCTGTGTTACTGGGTGCCAGTGTGTGTTTGTTTGTGCTACTGTGTTTCAGTGTATGTCTTTGTTACTTGGTGTAAGTGTGTGTCTGTGTTACTGGGTGTCAGGGACTGTCTTTGTTACTTGGTGTATGTGTATGTTTTTGTTATTTGGTGTAAGTGTGTGTCTGTGTTACTTGGTGTAAGTGTGTGTCTGTGTTCCTGGGTATCAGTGTATGTCATTGTGGCTTGGTGTCAGTTTATGTCTTTGATACTGGGTGTCAGTGTGTGTCTTTGTGACTTGTTGTCAGTGTATGTCTTTGTTACTTGGTGTCAGTGTGTGTCTGTGTTACTGGGTATCAGTGTAGGTCTTTGTTACTTGGTGTAAGTGTATGTCAAAATACTTGGTGTAAGTGTATGTCTTCGTTACTTGGTGTCAGTGTATGCCTTTGTTACTTGGTGTCTGTGAGTGTCTGTGTTACTGGGTGTCAGTGTATGTCTTTGTTACTTGGTGTCATTGTGTGTCTGTGTTATTGGGTATCAGTGTCTGTCTTTGTTACTTGGTGAAAGTGTGTGTCTGTGTTACTTGGTGTAAGTGTATGTCTTTGTTACTTGGTGTAAGTGTGTGTCTGTGTTACTTGGTGTAAGTGTGTTTCTGTGTTCCTGGGTATCAGTGTATGGCTTTGTTACTTGGTGTCAGTGCATGTCTGTTTTACTTTGTGTAAGTGTTTGTCTGTGTTACTGGGTGTCAGTGTATGTCTTTGTCACTTGGTGTCAGTGTATGTCTGTGTTACTTGGTGTAAGTGTGTGTCTGTGTTCCTGGGTGTCCGTGTGTGTCTGTGTTACTGGGTGTCAGTGTATGTCTTTGTTACTGGGTGTCAGTGTCTGTCTTTGTTACTTGGTGTAAGTGTGTTTCTGTGTTACTGGGTATCAGTGTTTGTCTTTGTTACTTGGTGTCAGTGTCTTTCTGTGCTAATAGGTGTAAGTGTGTGTCTGTGTTACTGGGTATCAGTGTCTGTATTTGTGACTTGGTGTCAGTGTATGTCTTTTTTACTGAGTGTCAGTGTGTGTCTTTGTGACTTGTTGTCAGTGTATGTCTTTGTTACTTGGTGTCAGTGTGTGTCTGTGTTACTGGGTATCAGTGTAGGTCTTTGTTACTTGGTGTAAGTGTATGTCAAAATACTTGGTGTAAGTGTATGTCTTCGTTACTTGGTGTCAGTTTTTGCCTTTGTTACTTGGTGTCTGTGTGTGTCTGTGTTACTGGGTGTCAGTGTATGTCTTTGTTACTTGGTGTCATTGTGTGTCTGTGTTATTGGGTATCAGTGTCTGTCTTTGTTACTTGGTGAAAGTGTGTGTCTGTGTTACTTGGTGTAAGTGTATGTCTTTGTTACTTGGTGTAAGTGTGTGTCTGTGTTACTTGGTGTAAGTGTGTTTCTGTGTTCCTGGGTATCAGTGTATGGCTTTGTTACTTGGTGTCAGTGCATGTCTGTGTTACTTTGTGTAAGTGTTTGTCTGTGTTACTGGGTGTCAGTGTATGTCTTTGTCACTTGATGTCAGTGTATGTCTGTGTTACTTGGTGTAAGTGTGTGTCTGTGTTCCTGGTGTCCGTGTGTGTCTGTGTTACTGGGTGTCAGTGTATGTCTTTGTTACTGGGTGTCAGTGTCTGTCTTTGTTACTTGGTGTAAGTGTGTTTCTGTGTTACTGGGTATCAGTGTTTGTCTTTGTTACTTGGTGTCAGTGTCTTTCTGTGCTAATTGGTGTAAGTGTGTGTCTGTGTTACTGGGTATCAGTGTCTGTATTTGTGACTTGGTGTCAGTGTATGTCTTTGTTACTGAGTGTCAGTGTGTGTCTTTGTGACTTGGTGTCATTGTATGTCTTTGTTACTTGGTGTAAGTGTGTGTCTGTGTTACTTGGTATCAGTGTATGTCTTTGTTACTTGGTGTCTTTGCATGTCAAAATACTTGGTGTAAGTGTATGTCTTTGTTACTTGGTGTAACTGTCAGTCTTTGTTACTTGGTGTAAGTGTATTTCTTTGTTACTTGGTGTCATTGTATGTCTTTGTTACTTGATGTCAGTGTGTGTCTGTGTTACTTGGTGTAAGTGTGTGTCTTTGTTACTGGGTGTCAGTGTGTGTCTTTGTTACTTGGTTTCAGTGCATGTCTTTGTTACTTCGTGTCAGTGTGTGTCTGTGTTACTGGGTATCAGTGTATGTCTTTGTGACTTGGTATCCGTGTATGTCTTTGTTACTAGGTGGAAGTGTGTGTCTGTGTTACTGGGTATCAGTGTATGTCTGTGTTACTTGGTGTAAGTGTGTGTCTGCGTAACTGGGTGTCAGTGTGTATCTGTGTTACTTGGTGTAAGTTTGTGTCTTTGTTACTTGGTGTCCGTGTGTGTCTGTGTTACTGGGTGTCAGTGCATGTCTTTGTTACTTGGTGCCAGTGTATATCTGTGTTACTTGGTGTAAGTGTGTGTCTTTGTTACTTGGTGTAATTGTATGTCTTTGTTACTTGGTGTCAGTGTATGTCTGTGTTACTTGGTGGAAGCGTATGTCTTTGTTACTTGGTGTAAGTGTGTGTCTGTGTTACTTGGTGGAAGTGTGTGTCTGTGTTCCTGGGTATCAGTGTATGTCTGTGTTACTTGGTGTAAGTGTGTGTCTGTTACTAGGTATCAGTGTATGTCTTTGTTACTTGGTGTCAGTGTATGTCTGTGTTACTTGGTGTAAGTGTGTGTCTGTGTTACTGGGTGTCAGTGTGTCTGTGTTACTTGGTGTAAGTGTGTGTCTTTGTTACTTGGTGTCCATGTGTGTCTGTCTTACTGGGTGTCAGTGTATGTCTTTGTTACTAGGTGTAAGTGTGTGTCTGTGTTACTGGGTGTCAGTGTATGTCTTTGTTACTTGGTGTAAGTGTGTGTCTGTGTTACTGGGTATCAGTGTATGTCTTTGTGACTTGGTATCAGTGTATGTCTTTGTTACTGGGTGTCAGTGTGTGTCTGTGTTCCTGGGTATCAGTGTATGTCTTTGTGACTTGGTGTCAGTGTATGTCTTTGCTGCTGGGTGTCAGTGTGTGTTTTTATGACTTGGTGTCAGTGTATGTCTGTATTACTTGGTGTAAGTGTGTGTCTGTGTTACTGGGTATCAGTGTATGTCTTTGTTACTTTGTGTCAGTGTATGTCTGTGTTACTGAGTGTCAGTGTATGGTTTTGTTACTTGGTGTAAGTGTGTGTCTGTGTTACTGGGTATCAGTGTATGTCTTTGTTACCTTATGTCAGTGTATGTCTGTGTTACTTGGTGTAAGCGTATGTCTTTGTTACTTGGTGTAAATGTGTGTCTGTGTTACTTGGTGTAAGTGTGTGTCTGTGTTCCTGGGTATCAGTGTATGTCTGTGTTACTTGGTGTAAGTGTGTGTCTGTGTTACTGGGTTTCAGTGTATGTCTTTGTTACTTGGTGTCAGTGTATGTCTGTGTCACTTGGTGTAAATGTGTTTCTGTGTTACTGGGTGTCAGTGTGTGTCTGTGTTACTTGGTGTAAGTGTGTGTCTGTGTTACTTGGTGTCCATGTGTGTCTGTGTTACTGGGTGTCAGTGTATGTCTTTTTTACTTGGTGTAAGTTTGTGTCTGTGTTACTGGGTGTCAGTGTATGGCTTTGTTACTTGGTGTAAGTGTGTGTCTGTGTTACTGGGTATCAGTTTATGTCTTTGTGACTTGGTATCAGTGAATGTCTTTGTTACTGGGTGTCAGTGTGTGTCTGTGTTCCTGGGTATCAGTGTACGTCTTTGTGACTTGGTGTCAGTGTTTGTCTTTGCTGCTGGGTGTCAGTGTGTGTTTTTATGACTTGGTGTCAGTGTATGTCTGTGTTACTTGGTGTAAGTGTGTGTCTGTGTTACTGGGTATCAGTGTATGTCTTTGTTACTTTGTGTCAGTGTATGTCTGTGTTACTTGGTGTCAGTGTGTGTCTGTGTTACTGGGTGTCAGTGTGTGTCTGTGTTACTTGGTGTAAGTCTGTGTCTTTTTTACTTGGTGTCCGTGTGTGTCTGTGTTACTGGGTGTCAGTGTATGTCTTTGTTACTGGGTGTCAGTTTATGTCTGTGTTACTTGGTGTAAGTGTGTGTCTGTGTTACTAGGTATCAGTGTATGTCTTTGTGACTTGGTGTCAGTGTATGTCTTTGTTGCTGGGTGTCAGTGTGTGTCTTTGTGACTTGGTGTCAGTCTATGTCTTTGTTACTTGGTGTAAGTGTGTGTCTGTGTTACTGGGTATCAGTGCTTGTCTTTGTTACTTGGTGTCAGTGTATGTCAAAATACTTGGTGTAAGTGTATCTCTTTGTTACTTGGTGTCAGTGTATGTCTTTGTTACTTGGTGTCAGTGTGTGTCTGTGCTGCTGGGTATCAGTGCATGTCTTTGTGACTTGGTATCAGTGTATGTCTTTGGGACTTGGTGTCAGTGTATGTCTTTGTTACTGGGTGTCAGTGTGTGTCTGTGTTACTTGGTGTCAGTGTATGTCTTTGTTACTGTTTATTAGTGTTTCTCTGTGTTACTGGGTGTGAGTATGTGTTTGTTTGTGCTATTGAGTGTCAGTGTATGTCTTTGTTACTTGGTGTAAGTTTGTGTCTGTGTTACTGGGTATCAGTGTCTGTCTTTGTCACTTGATGTCAGTGTATGTCTGTGTTACTTGGTGTAAGTGTGTGTCTGTGTTCCTGGTGTCCGTGTGTGTCTGTGTTACTGGGTGTCAGTGTATGTCTTTGTTACTGGGTGTCAGTGTCTGTCTTTGTTACTTGGTGTAAGTGTGTTTCTGTGTTACTGGGTATCAGTGTTTGTCTTTGTTACTTGGTGTCAGTGTCTTTCTGTGCTAATTGGTGTAAGTGTGTGTCTGTGTTACTGGGTATCAGTGTCTGTATTTGTGACTTGGTGTCAGTGTATGTCTTTGTTACTGAGTGTCAGTGTGTGTCTTTGTGACTTGGTGTCATTGTATGTCTTTGTTACTTGGTGTAAGTGTGTGTCTGTGTTACTTGGTATCAGTGTATGTCTTTGTTACTTGGTGTCTTTGCATGTCAAAATACTTGGTGTAAGTGTATGTCTTTGTTACTTGGTGTAACTGTCAGTCTTTGTTACTTGGTGTAAGTGTATTTCTTTGTTACTTGGTGTCATTGTATGTCTTTGTTACTTGATGTCAGTGTGTGTCTGTGTTACTTGGTGTAAGTGTGTGTCTTTGTTACTGGGTGTCAGTGTGTGTCTTTGTTACTTGGTTTCAGTGCATGTCTTTGTTACTTCGTGTCAGTGTGTGTCTGTGTTACTGGGTATCAGTGTATGTCTTTGTGACTTGGTATCCGTGTATGTCTTTGTTACTAGGTGGAAGTGTGTGTCTGTGTTACTGGGTATCAGTGTATGTCTGTGTTACTTGGTGTAAGTGTGTGTCTGCGTAACTGGGTGTCAGTGTGTATCTGTGTTACTTGGTGTAAGTTTGTGTCTTTGTTACTTGGTGTCCGTGTGTGTCTGTGTTACTGGGTGTCAGTGCATGTCTTTGTTACTTGGTGCCAGTGTATATCTGTGTTACTTGGTGTAAGTGTGTGTCTTTGTTACTTGGTGTAATTGTATGTCTTTGTTACTTGGTGTCAGTGTATGTCTGTGTTACTTGGTGGAAGCGTATGTCTTTGTTACTTGGTGTAAGTGTGTGTCTGTGTTACTTGGTGGAAGTGTGTGTCTGTGTTCCTGGGTATCAGTGTATGTCTGTGTTACTTGGTGTAAGTGTGTGTCTGTTACTAGGTATCAGTGTATGTCTTTGTTACTTGGTGTCAGTGTATGTCTGTGTTACTTGGTGTAAGTGTGTGTCTGTGTTACTGGGTGTCAGTGTGTCTGTGTTACTTGGTGTAAGTGTGTGTCTTTGTTACTTGGTGTCCATGTGTGTCTGTCTTACTGGGTGTCAGTGTATGTCTTTGTTACTAGGTGTAAGTGTGTGTCTGTGTTACTGGGTGTCAGTGTATGTCTTTGTTACTTGGTGTAAGTGTGTGTCTGTGTTACTGGGTATCAGTGTATGTCTTTGTGACTTGGTATCAGTGTATGTCTTTGTTACTGGGTGTCAGTGTGTGTCTGTGTTCCTGGGTATCAGTGTATGTCTTTGTGACTTGGTGTCAGTGTATGTCTTTGCTGCTGGGTGTCAGTGTGTGTTTTTATGACTTGGTGTCAGTGTATGTCTGTATTACTTGGTGTAAGTGTGTGTCTGTGTTACTGGGTATCAGTGTATGTCTTTGTTACTTTGTGTCAGTGTATGTCTGTGTTACTGAGTGTCAGTGTATGGTTTTGTTACTTGGTGTAAGTGTGTGTCTGTGTTACTGGGTATCAGTGTATGTCTTTGTTACCTTATGTCAGTGTATGTCTGTGTTACTTGGTGTAAGCGTATGTCTTTGTTACTTGGTGTAAATGTGTGTCTGTGTTACTTGGTGTAAGTGTGTGTCTGTGTTCCTGGGTATCAGTGTATGTCTGTGTTACTTGGTGTAAGTGTGTGTCTGTGTTACTGGGTTTCAGTGTATGTCTTTGTTACTTGGTGTCAGTGTATGTCTGTGTCACTTGGTGTAAATGTGTTTCTGTGTTACTGGGTGTCAGTGTGTGTCTGTGTTACTTGGTGTAAGTGTGTGTCTGTGTTACTTGGTGTCCATGTGTGTCTGTGTTACTGGGTGTCAGTGTATGTCTTTTTTACTTGGTGTAAGTTTGTGTCTGTGTTACTGGGTGTCAGTGTATGGCTTTGTTACTTGGTGTAAGTGTGTGTCTGTGTTACTGGGTATCAGTTTATGTCTTTGTGACTTGGTATCAGTGAATGTCTTTGTTACTGGGTGTCAGTGTGTGTCTGTGTTCCTGGGTATCAGTGTACGTCTTTGTGACTTGGTGTCAGTGTTTGTCTTTGCTGCTGGGTGTCAGTGTGTGTTTTTATGACTTGGTGTCAGTGTATGTCTGTGTTACTTGGTGTAAGTGTGTGTCTGTGTTACTGGGTATCAGTGTATGTCTTTGTTACTTTGTGTCAGTGTATGTCTGTGTTACTTGGTGTCAGTGTGTGTCTGTGTTACTGGGTGTCAGTGTGTGTCTGTGTTACTTGGTGTAAGTCTGTGTCTTTTTTACTTGGTGTCCGTGTGTGTCTGTGTTACTGGGTGTCAGTGTATGTCTTTGTTACTGGGTGTCAGTTTATGTCTGTGTTACTTGGTGTAAGTGTGTGTCTGTGTTACTAGGTATCAGTGTATGTCTTTGTGACTTGGTGTCAGTGTATGTCTTTGTTGCTGGGTGTCAGTGTGTGTCTTTGTGACTTGGTGTCAGTCTATGTCTTTGTTACTTGGTGTAAGTGTGTGTCTGTGTTACTGGGTATCAGTGCTTGTCTTTGTTACTTGGTGTCAGTGTATGTCAAAATACTTGGTGTAAGTGTATCTCTTTGTTACTTGGTGTCAGTGTATGTCTTTGTTACTTGGTGTCAGTGTGTGTCTGTGCTGCTGGGTATCAGTGCATGTCTTTGTGACTTGGTATCAGTGTATGTCTTTGGGACTTGGTGTCAGTGTATGTCTTTGTTACTGGGTGTCAGTGTGTGTCTGTGTTACTTGGTGTCAGTGTATGTCTTTGTTACTGTTTATTAGTGTTTCTCTGTGTTACTGGGTGTGAGTATGTGTTTGTTTGTGCTATTGAGTGTCAGTGTATGTCTTTGTTACTTGGTGTAAGTTTGTGTCTGTGTTACTGGGTATCAGTGTCTGTCTTTGTTCCTTGGTGTAATTGCATGTCTTTGTTCCTTGGTGTCAGTGTATGCCTGTGTTACTGGGTGCAAGTGTATGTCTTTGTTACTTGGTGTAAGTGTGTGTCTGTGTTCCTGGGTATCATTGTCTGTCTTTGTTACTTGGTGTCAGTGTATGTCTGTGTTACTTGGTGTAAGTGTGTGTCTGTGTTACTGGGTATCAGTGTATGTCTTTGTGAGTTGGTGTCAGTGTATGTCTTTGTTACTGGGTGTCAGTGTGTTTCTTTGTTACTTGGTGTAAGTATGTGTCTGTGTTACTGGGTGTCACTGTGTGTCTGTGTTACTTGGTGTAAGTGTGTGTCTTTGTTACTTGGTTTCCGTGTGTGTCTGTGTTACTTGGTGTAAGTGCATGTCTTTGTTACTTGGTGCCAGTGTATATCTGTGTTACTTGGTGTAAGTGTGTGTCTGTGTTACTGGGTATCAGTGTATGTCTTTGTGAGTTGGTGTCAGTGTATGTCTTTGTTACTTGGTGTCAGTGTGTTTCTTTGTTACTTGGTGTAAGTATGTGTCTGTGTTACTGGGTGTCACTGTGTGTCTGTGTTACTTGGTGTAAGTGTGTGTCTTTGTTACTTGGTTTCCGTGTGTGTCTGTGTTACTTGGTGTAATTGCATGTCTTTGTTCCTTGGTGTCAGTGTATGCCTGTGTTACTGGGTGCAAGTGTATGTCTTTGTTACTTGGTGTAAGTGTGTGTCTGTGTTCCTGGGTATCATTGTCTGTCTTTGTTACTTGGTGTCAGTGTATGTCTGTGTTACTTGGTGTAAGTGTGTGTCTGTGTTACTGGGTATCAGTGTATGTCTTTGTGAGTTGGTGTCAGTGTATGTCTTTGTTACTGGGTCTCAGTGTGTTTCTTTGTTACTTGGTGTAAGTATGTGTCTGTGTTACTGGGTGTCACTGTGTGTCTGTGTTACTTGGTGTAAGTGTGTGTCTTTGTTACTTGGTTTCCGTGTGTGTCTGTGTTACTTGGTGTAGGTGTGTGTCTTTGTTCCTTGGTGTAATTGTATGTCTTTGTTACTTGGTGTCAGTGTATGTCTGTGTTACTTGGTGTAAGTGTCTGTCTTTGTTACTTGGTGTAAGTGTGTGTCTGTGTTACTTGGTGCCAGTGTATATCTGTGTTACTTGGTGTAAGTGTGTGTCTGTGTTACTTGTTGTAATTGTATGTCTTTGTTACTTGGTGTCAGTGAATGTCTGTGTTACTTGGTGTCAGTGTATGTCTTTGTGACTGTTTATTAGTGTTTCTCTGTGTTCCTGGGTGCCAGTGTGTGTTTGTTTGTGCTAATGTGTTCCAGTGTCTGTCTTTGTTACTTGGTGTAAGTGTGTGTCTGTGTTACTGGGTGTCAGGGTCTGTCTTTGTTACTTGGTGTATGTGTATGTCTTTGTTACTTGGTGTAAGTGTGTGTCTGTGTTACTTGGTGTAAGTGTGTGTCTGTGTTCCTTGGTATCAGTGTATGTCTTTGTGGCTTGGTGTCAGTTTATGTCTTTGATACTGGGTGTCAGTGTGTGTCTTTGTGACTTGTTGTCAGTGTATGTCTTTGTTACTTGGTGTCTGTGTGTGTCTGTGTTACTGGGTGTCAGTGTATGTCTTTGTTACTTGGTGTCATTGTGTGTCTGTGTTACTGTGTATCAGTGTCTGTCTTTGTTACTTGGTGTAAGTGTGTGTCTGTGTTACTTGGTGTAAGTGTATGTCTTTGTTACTTGGTGTAAGTGTGTGTCTGTGTTACTTGGTGTAAGTGTGTGTCTGTGTTCCTGGGTATCAGTGTATGTCTTTGTTACTTGGTGTCAGTGTATGTCTGTGTAACTTGGTGCAAGTGTTTGTCTGTGTTACTGGGTTTCAGTGTATGTCTTTGTTACTTGGTGTCAGTGTATGTCTGTGTTACTTGGTGTAAGTGTGTGTCTGTGTTCCTGGGTGTAAGTGTGTGTCTGTGTTCCTGGGTGTCAATGTGTGTCTGTGTTACTGGGTGTCAGTGTGTGTCTTTGTTACTGGGTGTCAGTGTCTGTCTTTGTTACTTGGTGTAAGTGTGTTTCTGTGTTACTGGGTATCAGTGTTTGTCTTTGTTACTTGGTGTCAGTGTCTTTCTGTGTTAATTGGTGAAAGTGTGTGTCTGTGTTACTGGGTATCAGTGTCTGTATTTGTGACTTGGTGTCAGTGTATGTCTTTGTTACTGAGTGTCAGTGTGTGTCTTTGTGACTTGGTGTCAGTGTATGTCTTTGTTACTTGGTGTAAGTGTGTGTCTGTGTTACTGGGTATCAGTGTATGTCTTTGTTACTTGGTGTAAGTGTGTGTCTGTGTTACTGGGTGTCAGTGTGTGTCTGTGTTACTTGGTGCAAGTGTGTGTCTTTGTTACTTGGTGTCCGTGTGTGTCTGTGTTCCTGGGTGTCAGTGTATGTCTTTGTTACTGGGTGTCAGTGTATGTCTTTGTTACTTGATGGAAGTGTGTGTCTGTGTTACTGGGTATCAGTGTCTCTCTTTGTTACTTGGTGTAAGTGTGTATCTGTGTTACTTGGTGTAAGTGTGTGTCTTTGTTACTTGGTGTCCGTGTGTGTCTGTGTTACTGGGTGTCAGTGCATGTCTTTGTTACTTGGTGACAGTGTATATCTGTGTTACTTGGTGTAAGTGTGTGTCTTTGTTTCTTGGTGTAATTGTATGTATTTGTTACTTGATGTCAGTGTATGTCTGTGTTACTTGGTGTAAGTGTATGTCTTTGTTACTTGGTGTAAGTGTGTGTCCATGTTACTTGATGTACGTGTGTGTCTGTGTTCCTGGGTAACAGTGTATGTCTTTGTTAGTTGGTGTCAGTGCATGTCTGTGTTACTTGGTGTAAGTGTGTGTCTGTGTTTCTGGGTATCAGTGTATGTCTTTGTTACTTGGTGTCAGTGTATGTCTGTGTTACTTGGTGTAAGGGTGTGTCTGTGTTACTGGGTGTCAGTGTGTGTCTGTGTTACTTGGTGCAAGTGTGTGTCTTTGTTACTTGGTGTCCGTGTGTGTCTGTGTTCCTGGGTGTCAGTGTATGTCTTTGTTTCTGGGTGTCAGTGTATGTCTTTGTTACTTGATGAGTGTGTGTCTGTGTTACTGGGTATCAGTGTATCTCTTTGTTACTTGGTGTAAGTGTGTGTCTGTGTTACTTGGTGTAAGTGTGTGTCTTTGTTGCTTGGTGTCCGTGTGTGTCTGTGTTACTGGGTGTCAGTGCATGTCTTTGTTACTTGGTGACAGTGTATATCTGTGTTACTTGGTGTAAGTGTGTGTCTTTGTTTCTTGGTGTAATTGTATGTATTTGTTACTTGATGTCAGTGTATGTCTGTGTTACTTGGTGTCAGTGTATGTCTGTGTTACTTGGTGTAAGTGTGTGTCTGTGTTACTGGGTGTCAGTGTGTGTCTGTGTTACTTGGTGTAAGTGTGCGTCTTTGTTACTTGGTGTCCGTGTGTGTCTTTGTTACTTGGTGTCAGTGTATGTCTTTGTTACTGGGTGTCAGTGTATGTCTTTGTTACTGGGTGTAAGTTTGTGTCTTTGTTACTTGGTGTCCATGTGTGTCTGTGTTACTGGGTGTCAGTGCATGTCTTTGTCACTTGGTGCCAGTGTATATCTGTGTTACTTGGTGTAAGGGTGTGTCTTTGTTACTTCGTGTAATTGTATGTCTTTGTTACTTGGTGTCAGTGTATGTCTGTGTTACTTGGTGTAAGTGTATGTCTTTGTTACTTGGTGTAAGTGTGTGTCTATGTTACTTGGTGTACGTGTGTGTCTGTGTTCCTGGGTAACAGTGTATGTCATTGTTAGTTGGTGTCAGTGCATGTCTGTGTTACTTGGTGTAAGTGTGTGTCTGTGTTTCTGGGTATCAGTGTATGTCTTTGTTACTTGGTGTCAGTGTATGTCTTTGGGACTTGGTGTCAGTGTATGTCTTTGTTACTGGGTGTCAGTGCGTGTCTGTGTTACTTGGTGTCAGTGTATGTCTTTGTTACTGTTTATTGGTGTTTCTCTGTGTTACAGGGTGTGATTGTGTGTTTGTTTGTGCTATTGAGTGTCAGTGTATGTCTTTGTTACTTGGTGTGAGTTTGTGTCTTTGTTACTGGGTATCAGTGTCTGTCTTTGTTACTTGGTGTAAGTGTGTGTCTTTGTTCCTTGGTGTAATTGCGTGTCTTTGTTCCTTGGTGTCAGTGTATGCCTGTGTTACTGGGTGTAAGTGTATGTCTTTGTTACTTGGTGTAAGTGTGTGTCTGTGTTACTTGGTGTAAGTGTGTGACTGTGTTCCTGGGTATCATTGTATGTCTTTGTTACTTGGTGTCAGTGTATGTCTGTGTTACTCGGTGGAAGTGTGCGTCTGTGTTACTGGGTGTCAGTGTATGTCTGTGTTACTTGGTGTAAGTGTGTGTCTGTGTTACTGGGTATCAGTGTATGTCTTTGTGACTTGGTGTCAGTGTATGTCTTTGTTACTGGGTGTCAGTGTGTGTCTTTGTTACTTGGTGTAAGTACGTGTCTGTGTTACTGGGTGTCACTGTGTGTCTGTGTTACTTGGTGTAAGTGTGTGTCTTTGTTACTTGGTGTCCGTGTTTGTCTGTGTTACTTGGTGTAAGTGCATGTCTTTGTTACTTGGTGTAAGTGTGTGTCTGTGTTACTTGTTTGAAGTGTGTGTCTGTTTCCTGGGTATCAGTGTATGTCTTTGTTACTTGGTGTCAGTGTATGTCTGTGTTACTTGGTGTCAGTGTATGTCTTTGTTGCTGTTTATTTGTGTTTCTCTGTGTTACTGGGTGCCAGTGTGTGTTTGTTTGTGCTACTGTGTTTCAGTGTATGTCTTTGTTACTTGGTGTAAGTGTGTGTCTGTGTTACTGGGTGTCAGGGTCTGTCTTTGTTACTTGGTGTATGTGTATGTCTTTGTTACTTGGTGTAAGTGAGTGTCTGTGTTACTTGGTGTAAGTGTGTGTCTGTGTTCCTGGGTATCAGTGTATGTCTTTGTGGCTTGGTGTCAGTTTATGTCTTTGATACTGGGTGTCAGTGTGTGCCTTTGTGACTTGTTGTCAGTGTATGTCTTTGTTACTTGGTGTCAGTGTGTGTCTGTGTTAGTGGGTATCAGTGTAGGTCTTTGTTACTTGGTGTCAGTGTATGTCAAAATACTTGGTGTATGTGTATGTCTTCGTTACTTGGTGTCAGTGTATGCCTTTGTTACTTGGTGTCAGTGTGTGTCTGTGTTACTGGGTGTCAGTGTATGTCTTTGTTACTTGGTGGCATTGTGTGTCTGTGTTACTGGGTATCAGTGTCTGTCTTTGTTACTTGGTGAAAGTGTGTGTCTGTGTTCCTGGGTATCAGTGTATGTCTTTGTTACTTGGTGTCAGTGTATGTCTGTGTTACTTGGTGTAAGTGTTTGTCTGTGTTACTGGGTGTCAGTGTATGTCTTTGTTACTTGGTGTCAGTGTATGTCTGTGTTACTTGGTGTAAGTGTGTGTCTGTGTTCCTGGGTGTCCGTGTGTGTCTGTGTTACTGGGTGTCAGTGTATGTCTTTGTTACTGGGTGTCAGTGTCTGTCTTTGTTACTTGGTGTAAGTGTGTTTCTGTGTTACTGGGTATCAGTGTTTGTCTTTGTTACTTGGTGTCAGTGTCTTTCTATGTTAATTGGTGTAAGTGTGTGTCTGTGTTACTGGGTATCAGTGTCTGTATTTGTGACTTGGTGTCAGTGTATGTCTTTGTTACTGAGTGTCAGTGTGTGTCTTTGTGACTTGGTGTCAGTGTATGTCTTTGTTACTTGGTGTAGGTGTGTGTCTGTGTTACTTGGTGTAAGTGTGTGTCTTTGTTGCTTGGTGTCCGTGTGTGTCTGTGTTACTGGGTGTCAGTGCATGTCTTTGTTACTTGGTGACAGTGTATATCTGTGTTAATTGGTGTAAGTGTGTGTCTTTGTTTCTTGGTGTAATTGTATGTATTTGTTACTTGATGTCAGTGTATGTCTGTGTTACTTGGTGTCAGTGTATGTCTGTGTTACTTGGTGTAAGTGTGTGTCTGTGTTACTGGGTGTCAGTGTGTGTCTGTGTTACTTGATGTAAGTGTGCGTCTTTGTTACTTGGTGTCCGTGTGTGTCTTTGTTACTGGGTGTCAGTGTATGTCTTTGTTACTGGGTGTCAGTGTATGTCTTTGTTACTTGGTGTAAGTTTGTGTCTTTGTTACTTGGTGTCCAGGAGTGTCTGTGTTACTGGGTGTCAGTGTATGTCTTTGTCACTTGGTGCCAGTGTATATCTGTGTTACTTGGTGTAAGGGTGTGTCTTTGTTACTTCGTGTAATTGTATGTCTTTGTTACTTGGTGTCAGTGTATGTCTGTGTTACTTGGTGTAAGTGTATGTCTTTGTTACTTGGTGTAAGTGTGTGTCTATGTTACTTGGTGTACGTGTGTGTCTGTGTTCCTGGGTAACAGTGTATGTCATTGTTAGTTGGTGTCAGTGCATGTCTGTGTTACTTGGTGTAAGTGTGTGTCTGTGTTTCTGGGTATCAGTGTATGTCTTTGTTACTTGGTGTCAGTGTATGTCTTTGGGACTGTTTATTGGTGTTTCTCTGTGTTACTGGGTGTGAGTGTGTGTTTGTTTGTGCTATTGAGTGTCAGTGTATGTCTTTGTTACTTGGTGTGAGTTTGTGTCTGTGTTACTGGGTATCAGTGTCTGTCTTTGTTACTTGGTGTAAGTGTGTGTCTTTGTTCCTTGGTGTAATTGCGTGTCTTTGTTCCTTGGTGTCAGTGTATGCCTGTGTTACTGGGTGTAAGTGTATGTCTTTGTTACTTGGTGTAAGTGTGTGTCTGTGTTACTTGGTGTAAGTGTGTGACTGTGTTCCTGGGTATCATTGTATGTCTTTGTTACTTGGTGTCAGTGTATGTCTGTGTTACTCGGTGGAAGTGTGCGTCTGTGTTACTGGGTGTCAGTGTATGTCTGTGTTACTTGGTGTAAGTGTGTGTCTGTGTTACTGGGTATCAGTGTATGTCTTTGTGACTTGGTGTCAGTGTATGTCTTTGTTACTGGGTGTCAGTGTGTGTCTTTGTTACTTGGTGTAAGTACGTGTCTGTGTTACTGGGTGTCACTGTGTGTCTGTGTTACTTGGTGTAAGTGTGTGTCTTTGTTACTTGGTGTCCGTGTGTGTCTGTGTTACTTGGTGTAAGTGCATGTCTTTGTTACTTGGTGTAAGTGTGTGTCTGTGTTACTTGTTTGAAGTGTGTGTCTGTTTCCTGGGTATCAGTGTATGTCTTTGTTACTTGGTGTCAGTGTATGTCTGTGTTACTTGGTGTCAGTGTATGTCTTTGTTGCTGTTTATTTGTGTTTCTCTGTGTTACTGGGTGCCAGTGTGTGTTTGTTTGTGCTACTGTGTTTCAGTGCATGTCTTTGTTACTTGGTGTAAGTGTGTGTCTGTGTTACTGGGTGTCAGGGTCTGTCTTTGTTACTTGGTGTATGTGTATGTCTTTGTTACTTGGTGTAAGTGAGTGTCTGTGTTACTTGGTGTAAGTGTGTGTCTGTGTTCCTGGGTATCAGTGTATGTCTTTGTGGCTTGGTGTCAGTTTATGTCTTTGATACTGGGTGTCAGTGTGTGCCTTTGTGACTTGTTGTCAGTGTATGTCTTTGTTACTTGGTGTCAGTGTGTGTCTGTGTTAGTGGGTATCAGTGTAGGTCTTTGTTACTTGGTGTCAGTGTATGTCAAAATACTTGGTGTATGTGTATGTCTTCGTTACTTGGTGTCAGTGTATGCCTTTGTTACTTGGTGTCAGTGTGTGTCTGTGTTACTGGGTGTCAGTGTATGTCTTTGTTACTTGGTGGCATTGTGTGTCTGTGTTACTGGGTATCAGTGTCTGTCTTTGTTACTTGGTGAAAGTGTGTGTCTGTGTTCCTGGGTATCAGTGTATGTCTTTGTTACTTGGTGTCAGTGTATGTCTGTGTTACTTGGTGTAAGTGTTTGTCTGTGTTACTGGGTGTCAGTGTATGTCTTTGTTACTTGGTGTCAGTGTATGTCTGTGTTACTTGGTGTAAGTGTGTGTCTGTGTTCCTGGGTGTCCGTGTGTGTCTGTGTTACTGGGTGTCAGTGTATGTCTTTGTTACTGGGTGTCAGTGTCTGTCTTTGTTACTTGGTGTAAGTGTGTTTCTGTGTTACTGGGTATCAGTGTTTGTCTTTGTTACTTGGTGTCAGTGTCTTTCTGTGTTAATTGGAGTAAGTGTGTGTCTGTGTTACTGGGTATCAGTGTCTGTATTTGTGACTTGGTGTCAGTGTATGTCTTTGTTACTGAGTGTCAGTGTGTGTCTTTGTGACTTGGTGTCAGTGTATGTCTTTGTTACTTGGTGTAGGTGTGTGTCTGTGTTACTGGGTATCAGTGTATGACTTTGTTACTTGGTGTCTTTGCATGTCAAAATACTTGGTGTAAGTGGATGTCTTTGTTACTTGGTGTAACTGTCTGTCTTTGTTACTTGGTGTAAGTGTATGTCTTTGTGACTTGGTGTCATTGTATGTCTTTGTTACTTGGTGTCAGTGTGTGTCTGTGTTACTTGGTATTAGTGTGTGTCTTTGTTACATGGTGTAAGTGTATGTCTTTGTTACTTTGTGTCAGTGCATGTCTTTGTTACTTCGTGTCAGTGTGTGTCTGTGTTACTGGGTATCAGTGTATGTCTTTGTGACTTGGTATCAGTGTATGTCTTTGTTACTTGGTGTAAGTGTGTGTCTGTGTTACTGGGTATCAGTGTATGTCTTTGTTACTTGGTGTCAGTGTCTGTCAAAATACTTGGTATAAGTGTATGTCTTTGTTACTTGGTGTAACTGTCTGTTTTTGTTACTTGGTGTAAGTGTATGTCTTTGTTACTTGGTGTCAGTGTATGTCTTTCTTACTTGGTGTCAGTGTGTGTCTGCGTTACTTGGTGTAAGTGTGTGTCTTTGTTACATGGTGTAAGTGTATGTCTTTGTTACTTGGTGTCAGTGCATGTCTTTGTTACTTCGTGTCAGTGTGTGTCAGTGTTACTGGGTATCAGTGTATGTCTTTGTGACTTGGTATCAGTGTATGTCTTTGGTACTGGGTGTAAGTGTGTGTCTGTGTTACTGAGTATCAGTGTATGTCTTTGTGACTTGGTATCAGTGTATGTCTTTGTTACTGGGTGTCAGTGTGTTTCTGTGTTACTGGGTATCAGTGTATGTCTTTGTGACTTGGTGTCAGTGCATGTCTTTGTTACTGGGTGTCAGTTTGTGTCTTTGTGACTTGGTGTCAGTGTATGTCTTTGTTACTTGGTGTAAGTGTGTGTCTGTGATACTGGGTATCAGTGTATGTCTCTGTTACTTGGTGTCAGTGTATGTCCGTGTTACTTGGTGTTCGTGTGTGTCTGTGTATCAGTGTTTGTCTTTGTGACTTGGTGTCAGTGTATGTCTTTGTTACTGGGTGTCAGTGTGTGTCTTTGTGACTTGGTGTCAGTGTATGTCTTTGTTACTTGGTGTCAGTGTATGTCTGTGTTACTTGGGGTCAGTGTGTGTCTGTGTTACTTGGTGTAAGTGTGTGTCTGTGTTACTGGGTATCAGTGTATGTCTTTGTTACTTGGTGTCAGTGTATGCCTGTGTTACTTGGTGTAAGTGTGTGTCTGAGTTACTGGGTGTCATTGTGTGTCTGTGTTACTTGGTGTAAGTGTGTGTCTTTGTTACTTGGTGTCCGTGTGTGTCTGTGTTACTGGGTGTCAGTGTAAGTCTTTGTTACTGGGTGTCAGTTTATGTCTTTGTTACTTGGTGTAAGTTTGTGTCATTGTTACTTGGTGTCCATGTGTGTCTGTGTTACTGGGTGTCATTGCATGTCTTTGTCACTTGGTGCCAGTGTATATCTGTGTTACTTGGTGTAAGGGTGTGTCTTTGTTACTTGGTGTAATTGTATGTCTTTGTTACTTGGTGTCAGTGTATGTCTGTGTTACTTGGTGTAAGTGTATGTCTTTGTTACTTGGTGTAAGTGTGTGTCTATGTTACTTGGTGTACGTGTGTGTCTGTGTTCCTGGGTAACAGTGTATGTCTTTGTTAGTTGGTGTCAGTGCATGTCTGTGTTACTTGGTGTAAGTGTGTGTCTGTGTTTCTGGGTATCAGTGTATGTCTTTGTTACTTGGTGTCAGTGTATGTCTGTGTTACTTGGTGTAAGTGTGTGTCTGTGTTACTGGGTGTCAGTGTGTGTCTGTGTTACTTGGTGCAAGTGTGTGTCTTTGTTACTGGGTGTCCGTGTGTGTCTGTGTTCCTGGGTGTCAGTGTATGTCTTTGTTACTGGGTGTCAGTGTATGTCTTTGTTACTTGATGTAAGTGTGTGTCTGTGTTACTGGGTATCAGTGTATCTCTTTGTTACTTGGTGTAAGTGTGTGTCTGTGTTACTTGGTGTAAGTGTGTGTCTTTGTTTCTTGGTGTCCGTGTGTGTCTGTGTTACTGGGTGTCAGTGCATATCTTTGTTACTTGGTGACAGTGTATAACTGAGTTAATTGGTGTAAGTGTGTGTCTTTGTTTCTTGGTGTAATTGTATGTATTTGTTACTTGATGTCAGTGTATGTCTGTGTTACTTGGTGTAAGTGTATGTCTTTGTTACTTGGTGTCCGTGTGTGTCTGTGTTACTGGGTGTCAGCGCATGTCTTTGTTACTTGGTGACAGTGTCTATCTGTGTTACTTGGTGTAAGTGTGTGTCTTTGTTACTTGGTGTCCGTGTGTGTCTGTGTTCCTGGGTGTCAGTGTATGTCTTTGTTACTGGGTGTCAGTGTATGTCTTTGTTACTTGATGTAAGTGTGTGTCTGTGTTACTGGGTATCAGTGTCTCTCTTTGTTACTTGGTGTAAGTGTGTGTCTGTGTTACTTTGTGTAAGTGTGTGTCTTTGTTACTGAGTGTCAGTGCATGTCTTTGTTACTTGGTGACAGTGTATATCTGTGTTACTTGGTGTAAGTGTGTGTCTTTGTTTCTTGGTGTAATTGTATGTATTTGTTACTTGATGTCAGTGTATGTCTGTGTTACTTGGTGTAAGTGTATGTCTTTGTTACTTGGTGTAAGTGTGTGTCTGTGTTACTTGTTTGAAGTGTGTGTCTGTTTCCTGGGTATCAGTGTATGTCTTTGTTACTTGGTGTCAGTGTATGTCTGTGTTACCTGGTGTAAGTGTATCTCTGTGTTACAGGGTATCAGTGTATGTATTTGTTACTTGGTGTCTGTGTATGTCTGTTCTACTTGGTGTAAGTGTGTGTCTGTGTTATTGGGTGTCAGTTTGTGTCTGTGTTACTTGGTGTCCGTGTGTGTCTGTGTTCCTGTGTGTCAGTGTATGTCTTTGTTACTTGGTGTCAGTGTATGTCTGTGTTACTTGGTGTAAGTGTGTGTCTGTGTTACTGGGTGTCAGTGTGTATCTGTGTTACTTGGTGTAAGTGTGTGTCTTTGTTACTTGGTGTCCGTGTGTTTCTGTGTTACTGGGTGTCAGTGCATGTCTTTGTTACTTGGTGCAAGTGTATATCTGTGTTGCTTGGTGTAAGTGTGTGTCTTTGTTACTTGCTGCAATTGTATGTCTTTGTTACTTGGTGTCAGTGCATGTCTGTGTTACTTGGTGTCAGTGTATGCCTGTGTTACTTGGTGTAAGTGTGTGTCTGTGTTACTTGGTGTAAGTGTGTGTCTGTGTTCCTGGGTATCAGTGTATGTCTTTGTTACTTGGTGTCAGTGTATGTCTGTGTTACTTGGTGTAAGTGTTTGTCTGTGTTACTGGGTATCAGTGTATGTCTTTGTTACTTGGTGTCAGTGTATGTCTGTGTTACTTGGTGTAAGTGTGCGTCTTTGTTCCTGGGTATCAGTGTATGTCTTTGTGACTTGGTGTCAGTGTCTGTCTTTGTTACTGAGTGTCAGTGTATGTCTTTGTGACTTGGTGTCAGTGTATGTCTTTGTTACTTGGTGTAAGTGTATATCTGTGTTACTGGGTATCAGTGTATGTCTTTGTTAATTGGTGTCTTTGTATGTCAAAATAATTGGTGTAAGTGTATGTCTTTGTTACTTGGTGTAACTGTCTGTCTTTGTTACTTGGTGTAAGTGTATGTCGTTGATACTTGGTGTCATTGTATGTCTTTGTTACCTGGTGTCAGTGTGTGTCTGTGTTACTTGGTGTAAGTGTATGTCTTTGTTACTTGGTGTCAGTGCATGTCTTTGTTACTTCGTGTCAGTGTGTGTCTGTGTTCCTGGGTATCAGTGTATGTCTTTGCGACTTGGTATCAGTGTATGTCTTTGTTACTGGGTGTAAGTTTGTGTCTGTGTTACTGGGTGTCAGTGTGTGTCTTTGTGACTTGGTATCAGTGTATATCTTTGTTACTCGGTGTCAGTGTGTTTCTGTGTTACTGGGTATCAGTGTATGTCTTTGTGACTTGGTGTCCGTGTGTGTCTGTGTTCCTGGGTGTCAGTGTGTGTCTGTGTTACTGGGTATCAGTGTCTCTCTTTGTTACTTGGTGTAAGTGTGTGTCTGTGTTACTTGGTGTAAGTCTGTGTCTTTGTTACTTGGTGTCCGTGTGTGTCTGTGCTACTGGGTGTCAGTGCATGTCTTTGTTACTTGGTGACAGTGTATATCTGTGTTACTTGGTGTAAGTGTGTCTTTGTTTCTTGGTGTAATTGTATGTATTTGTTACTTGATGTCAGTGCATGTCTGTGTTACTTGGTGTCAGTGTATGTCTGTGTTACTTGGTGTAAGTGTGTGTCTGTGTTACTGGGTGTCAGTGTGTGTCTGTGTTACTTGGTGTAAGTGTGCGTCTTTGTTACTTGGTGTCCGTGTGTGTCTGTGTTACTGGGTGTCAGTGTATGTCTTTGTTACTGGGTGTCAGTGTATGTCTTTGTTACTTGGTGTAAGTTTGTGTCTTTGTTACTTGGTGTCCATGTGTGTCTGTGTTACTGGGTGTCAGTGCATGTCTTTGTCACTTGGTGCCAGTGTATATCTGTGTTACTTGGTGTAAGGGTGTGTCTTTGTTACTTGGTGTAATTGTATGTCTTTGTTACTTGGTGTCAGTGTATGTTTGTGTTACTTGGTGTAAGTGTATGTCTTTGTTACTTGGTGTAAGTGTGTATCTATGTTACTTGGTGTACGTGTGTGTCTGTGTTTTTGGGTAACAGTGTATGTCTTTGTTAGTTGGTGTCAGTGCATGTCTGTGTTAGTTGGTGTAAGTGTGTGTCTGTGTTTCTGGGTATCAGTGTGTGTCTGTGTTACCTGGTGCAAGTGTGTGTCTTTGTTACTTGATGTCCGTGTGTGTCTGTGTTCCTGGGTGTCAGTGTATGTCTTTGTTACTTGATGTAAGTGTGTGTCTGTGTTACTGGGTATCAGTGTCTCTCTTTGTTACTTGGTGGAAGTGTGTGTCTGTGTTACTTGGTGTAAGTGTGTGTCTTTGTTACTTGGTGTCCGTGTGTGTCTGTGTTACTGGGTGTCAGTGCATGTCTTTGTTACTTGGTGACAGTGTGTATCTGTGTTACTTGGTGTAAGTGTGTGTCTTTGTTTCTTGGTGTAATTGTATGTATTTGTTACTTGATGTCAGTTTATGTCTGTGTTACTTGGTGTAAGTGTATGTCTTTGTTACTTGGTGTAAGTGTATGTCTTTGTTACTTGGTTGAAGTGTGTGTCTGTTTCCTGGGTATCAGTGTATGTCTTTGTTACTTGGTGTCAGTGTATGTCTGTGTTACCTTGTGTAAGTGTGTCTCTGTGTTACTTGGTTGAAGTGTGTGTCTGTTTCCTGGGTATCAGTGTATGTATTTGTGACTTGGTGTCAGTGCATGTCTTTGTTACTGGGTGTCAGTGTGTGTCTTTGTGACTTGGTGTCAGTGTATGTCTTTGTTACTTGGTGTACGTGTGTGTCTGTGATACTGGGTATCAGTGTATGTCTCTGTTACTTGGTGTCAGTGTATGTCCATGTTACTTGGTGTAAGTGTGTGTCTGTGTATCAGTGTATGTCTTTGTGACTTGGTGTCAGTGTATGACTTTGTTACTGGGTGTCAGTGTGTGTCTTTGTGACTTGGTGTCAGTGTATGTCTGTGTTACTTGGGGGCAGTGTGTGTCTGTGTTACTTGGTGTCAGTGTCTGTCTGTGTTACTTGGTGTAAATGTGTGTCTGTGTTACTGGGTCTCAGTGTATGTCTTTGTTACGTGGTGTCAGTGTATGTCTGTGTTACTTGGTGAAAGTGTGTGTCTGTGTTACTGGGTGTCAGTGCATGTCTTTGTTACTTGGTGCCAGTGTGTATCTGTGTTACTTGGTGTAAGTGTGTGGCTTTGTTACTTGGTGTAATTGTCTCTTTGTTACTTGGTGTCAGTGTGTGTCTGTGTTACTTGGTGTAAGTGTGTGTCTGTGTTCCTGGGTATCAGTGTATGTCTTTGTTACTTGGTGTAAGTGTGTGTCTGTGTTACTTGGTGTAAGTGTGTGTCTGTGTTCCTGGGTATCAATGTATGTCTTTGTTACTTGGTGTAAGTGTGTGTCTGTGTTACTGGGTATCAGTGTATGTCTCTGTTTCTTGGTGTCAGTGTATGTCTGTGTTACTTGGTGTAAGTGTGTATCTGTGTTACTTTGTGTCAGTGTGTGTCTGTGTTACTTGGTGTAAGTTTGTGCCTTTGTTTCATGGTGTCCATGTGTGTCTGTGTTACTGGATGTCAGTGTATGTCTTTGTTACTGGGTGTCAGTGGATGTCTTTGTTACTTGGTGTACGTGTGTGCCTGTGTTACTGGGTATCCGTGTCTGTCTTTGTTACTTTGTGTATGTGTGTGTTTGTGTTACTTGGGGTAAGTGTGTGTCTCTGTTACTTGGTGTCCGTGTGTGTCTGTGTTACTGGGTGTCAGTGCATGTCTTTGTTACTTGGTCCCAGTGTATATCTGTGTTACTTGGTGTACGTGTGTGTCTTTGTTACTTGGTGTAATTGTATGTCTTTGTTACTTGGTGTCAGTGCATGTCTGTGTTACTTGGTGTAAGTGTATGTCTTTGTTACTTGGTGTAAGTGTGTGTCTGTGTTCCTTGGTGTCAGTGTATGTCTTTGTTACTGGGTAACAGTGAATGTCTTTGTTACTTGGTGTCAGTGTATGTCTGCGTTACTTGGTGCAAGTGTGTGTCTGTGTTACTGGGTATCAGTGTATGTCTTTGTTAGTTGGTGTCAGTGTATGTCTGTGTTACCTGGTGTAAGTGTGTGTCTGTGTTACTGGGTGTAAGTGTGTGTCTGTTTTCCTGAGCATCAGTGTCTGTCTTAGTTACTTGGTGTAAGTGTGTGTCTGTGTTACTTGGTGTCAGTGTATGTCTGTGTTACTTGGTGTAAGGGTGTGTCTGTGTTACTGTGTGTCAGTGTGTGTCTGTGTTACTTGGTGTAAGTGTGTGTCTTTGTTACTTGGTGTCCGTGTGTTTCTGTGTTACTGGGTGTCAGTGCATGTCTTTGTTACTTGGTGCCAGTGTATATCTGTGTAGCTTGGTGTAAGTGTGTGTCTTTGTTACTTGGTGTAATTGTATGTCTTTGTTACTTGGTGTCAGTGTATGTCTGTGTTACTTGGTGTAAGTGTATGTCTGTGTTACTTGGTGTCAGTGTATGTCTTTGTTACTTGGTGTAAGTGTGTGTCTGTGTTACTTGGTGTAAGTGTGTGTCTGTGTTCCTGGGTATCAGTGTATGTCTTTGTTACTCGGTGTCAGTGTCTGTCTTTGTTACTTGGTGTAAGTGTGTGTCTGTGTTACTTGGTGTAAGTGTGTGTCTGTGTTCCTGGGTATCAATGTATGTCTTTGTTACTTGGTGTAAGTGTGTGTCTGTGTTACTGGGTATCAGTGTATGTCTCTGTTTCTTGGTGTCAGTGTATGTCAGTGTTACTTGGTGTAAGTGTGTATCTGTGTTACTGTGTGTCAGTGTGTGTCTGTGTTACTTGGTGTAAGTGTGTGCCTTTGTTTCATGGTGTCCATGTGTGTCTGTGTTACTGGATGTCAGTGTATGTCTTTGTTACTGGGTGTCAGTGGATGTCTTTGTTACTTGGTGTACGTGTGTGCCTGTGTTACTGGGTATCCGTGTCTGTCTTTGTTACTTTGTGTATGTGTGTGTTTGTGTTACTTGGGGTAAGTGTGTGTCTCTGTTACTTGGTGTCCGTGTGTGTCTGTGTTACTGGGTGTCAGTGCATGTCTTTGTTACTTGGTCCCAGTGTATATCTGTGTTACTTGGTGTACGTGTGTGTCTTTGTTACTTGGTGTAATTGTATGTCTTTGTTACTTGGTGTCAGTGCATGTCTGTGTTACTTGGTGTAAGTGTATGTCTTTGTTACTTGGTGTAAGTGTGTGTCTGTGTTCCTTGGTGTCAGTGTATGTCATTGTTACTGGGTAACAGTGAATGTCTTTGTTACTTGGTGTCAGTGTATGTCTGCGTTACTTGGTGCAAGTGTGTGTCTGTGTTACTGGGTATCAGTGTATGTCTTTGTTAGTTGGTGTCAGTGTATGTCTGTGTTACTTGGTGTAAGTGTGTGTCTGTGTTACTGGGTGTAAGTGTGTGTCTGTTTTCCTGAGTATCAGTGTCTGTCTTAGTTACTTGGTGTAAGTGTGTGTCTGTGTTACTTGGTGTCAGTGTATGTCTGTGTTACTTGGTGTAAGTGTGTGTCTGTGTTACTGTGAGTCAGTGTGTGTCTGTGTTACTTGGTGTAAGTGTGTGTCTTTGTTACTTGGTGTCCGTGTGTTTCTGTGTTACTGGGTGTCAGTGCATGTCTTTGTTACTTGGTGCCAGTGTATATCTGTGTAGCTTGGTGTAAGTGTGTGTCTTTGTTACTTGGTGTAATTGTATGTCTTTGTTACTTGGTGTCAGTGTATGTCTGTGTTACTTGGTGTAAGTGTATGTCTGTGTTACTTGGTGTCAGTGTATGTCTTTGTTACTTGGTGTAAGTTTGTGTCTGTGTTACTTGGTGTAAGTGTGTGTCTGTGTTCCTGGGTATCAGTGTATGTCTTTGTTACTTGGTGTGAGTGTATGTCTGTGTTACTTGGTGTAAGTGTTTGTCTGTGTTACTGGGTATCAGTGTATGTCTTTGTTTCTTGGTGTCAGTGTAGTTCTGTGTTACTTGGTGTAAGTGTGTGTCTGTGTTCCTGGGTATCAGTGTATGTCTTTGTTACTTGGTGTTATTGTCTGTCTTTATTACTTGGTGTCATTGTATGTCTTTGTTACTGAGTGTCAGTGTGTGTCTTTGTGACTTGGTGTCAGTGTATGTCTTTGTTACTTGGTGTAAGTGTGTGTCTGTGTTACTGGGTATCAGTGTATGTCTTTGTTACTTGGTGTCTTTGAATATCAAAATACTTGGTGTACGTGTATGTCTTTGTTACTTGGTGTAACTGTCTGTCTTTGTTACTTGGTGTAAGTGTATGTCTTTGTTACTTGGTGTCATTGTATGTCTTTGTTACTTGGTGTCAGTGTGTGTCTGTGTTACTTGGTGTAAGTGTGTGTCTTTGTTACATGGTGTAAGTGTATGTCTTTGTTACTTGGTGTCAGTGCATGTCTTTGTTACTTCGTGTCAGTGTGTGTCTGTATTACTGGGTATCAGTGTATGTCTTTGTGACTTGGTATCAGTGTATGTCTTTGTTACTCGGTGTAAGTGTGTGTCTGTGTTACTGGGTATCAGTGTATGTCTTTGTGACTTGGTATCAGTGTATGTCTTTGTTACTCGGTGTCAGTGTGTGTCTTTGTGACTTGGTGTCAGTGTATGTCTTTGTTACTTTGTGTAATAGCGTGTCTGTGATACTGGGTATCAGTGTATGTCTCTGTTACTTGGTGTCAGTGCATGTCCATGTTACTTGGTGTAAGTGTGTGTCTGTGTATCAGTGTATGTCTTTGTGACTTGGTGTCAGTGTATGTCTTTGTTACTGGGTGTCAGTGTGTGTCTTTGTGACTTGGTGTCAGTGTATGTCTGTGTTACTTGGGGTCAGTGGGTGTCTGTGTTACTTGGTGTCAGTGTCTGTCTGTGTTACTTGGTGTAAGTGTGTGTCTGTGTTACTGGGTATCAGTGTTTGTCTTTGTTACTTGGTGTCAGTGTATGTCGGTGTTACTTGGTGAAAGTGTGTGTCTGTGTTACTGGGTGTCAGTGCATGTCTTTGTTACTTGGTGCCAATGTGTATTTGTGTTACTTGGTGTAAGTGTGTGTCTTTGTTACTTGGTGTAATTGTCTGTCTTTGTTACTTGGTGTCAGTGTCTGTCTTTGTTACTTGGTGTAAGTGTGTGTCTGTGTTACTTGGTGTAAGTGTGTGTCTGCGTTCCTGGGTATCAGTGTATGTCTTTGTTACTTGGTGTAAGTGTGTGTCTGTGTTACTGGGTATCAGTGTCTGTCACTGTTACTTGGTGTCAGTGTATGTCTGTGTTACTTGGTGTAAGTTTGTGTCTTTGTTTCTTGGTGTCCGTGTGTGTCTGTGTTACTGGATGTCAGTGTTTGTCTTTGTCCCTGGGTAACAGTGTATGTCTTTGTTACTTGGTGTCAGTGTATGTCTGCGTTACTTGGTGTAAGTGTGTGTCTGTGTCACTGGGTATCAGTGTATGTCTTTGTTACTTGGTGTCAGTGTATGTCTGTGTTACTTGGTGTAAGTGTGTGTCTGTGTTACTGGGTGTCAGTGTGTGTCTCTGTTACTTGGTGTAAGTGTGTGTCTTTGTTACTTGGTGTCCTTGTGTGTCCGTGTTCCTGGGTGTCAGTGTATGTCTTTGTTACTTGGTGTAAGTGTGTGTCTGTGTTACTGGGTATCAGTGTCTGTCTTTGTTACTTTGTGTAAGTGTGTGTCTGTGTTACTTGGTGTAAGTGTGTGTCTTTGTTACTTGGTGTCCGTGTGTGTCTGTGTTACTGGCTGTCAGTGCATGTCTTTGTTACTTGGTGCCAGTGTATATCTGTGTTACTTGGTGTAAGTGTCTGTCTTTGTTACTTGGTGTAATTGTATGCCTTTGATACTTGGTGTCAGTGTATGTCTGTGTTACTTGGTGTAAGTGTATGTCTTCGTTACTTGGTGTAAGTGTGTGTCTGCGTTACTTGGTGTAAGCGTTTCTCTGTGTCACTGGGTATCAGTGTATGTCTTTGTTACTTGGTGTAAGTGTGTGTCTGTGTTACTGGGTATCAGTGTATGTCTTTGTTACTTGGTGTCAGTGTCTGTCAAAATACTTGGTGTAAGTGTATGTCTTTGTTACTTGGTGTGAGTGCATGTCTTTGTTACTTGGTGTCATTGTGTGTCTGTGTTACTGGGTATCAGTGTATGTCTTTCTGACTTGGTATCAGAGTATGTCTTTGTTCCTGGCTTTCAGTGTGTGTCTGTGTTACTGGGTAACAGTGTATGTCTTTGTGACTTGGTATCAGAGTATGTCTTTATTACTGGCTTTCAGTGTGTGTCTGTGTTACTGGGGATCAGCGTATGTCTTTGTGACTTGGTGTCAGTGTATGTCTGCGTTACTTGGTGCAAGTGTGTGTCTGTGTTACTTGGTGTAAGTGTGTGTCTGTGTCCCTGGGTAACAGTGTTTGTCTTTGTTACTTGGTGTCAGTGTATGTCTGCGTTACTTGGTGTAAGCGTGTCTCCGTGTTACTGGGTATCAGTGTATGTCTTTGTGACTTGGTGTCAGTGTATGTCTTTGTTACTGGTGTCAGTGTGTGTCTTTGTGACTTGGTGTCAGTGTATGTTTTGTTACTTGGTGTAAGTGTGTGTCTGTGTTACTGGGTATCAGTGTATGTCTTTGTTACTTGGTGTCAGTGTCTGTCAAAATACTTGGTGTAAGTGTATGTCTTTGTTACTTGGTGTACGTGTGTGTCTTTGTTACTTGGTGTAAGTGCATGTCTTTGTTACTTGGTGTGAGTGCATGTCTTTGTTACTTGGTGTCAGTGTGTGTCTGTGTTACTGGGTATCAGTGTATGTCTTTGTGACTTGGTATCAGAGTATGTCTTTGTTACTTCGTGTCAGTGTGTGTCTGTGTTACTGGGTATCAGTGCATGTCTTTGTGACTTGGTATCAGAGTATGTCTTTGTTACTGGCTTTCAGTGTGTGTCTGTGTTACTGGGTATCAGTGTATGTCTTTGTGACTTGGTGTCAGTGTATGTCTGCGTTACTTGGTGTAAGTGTGTGTCTGTGTTACTTGGTGTAAGTGTGTCTCTGGGTCCCTTGGTAACAGTGTATGTCTTTGTTACTTAGGTGTCAGTGTATGTCTGCGTTACTTGGTGTAAGTGTGTGTCTGTGTTACTGGGAATCAGTGTATGTCTTCGTTACTTGATGTCAGTGTATGTCTGTGTTACTTGGTGTAAGTGTGTGTCTGTGTTACTGGGTGTCAGTGTGTGTCTTTGTTACATGGTGTAAGTGTATGTCTTTGTTACTTGGTGTCAGTGCATGTCTTTGTTACTTCGTGTCAGTGTGTGTCTGTATTACTGGGTATCAGTGTATGTCCTTGTGACTTGGTATCAGTGTATGTCTTTGTTACTCGGTGTAAGTGTGTGTCTGTGTTACTGGGTATCAGTGTATGTCTTTGTGACTTGGTATCAGTGTATGTCTTTGTTACTCGGTGTCAGTGTGTGTCTTTGTGACTTGGTGTCAGTGTATGTCTTTGTTACTTTGTGTAATAGCGTGTCTGTGATACTGGGTATCAGTGTATGTCTCTGTTACTTGGTGTCAGTGCATGTCCATGTTACTTGGTGTAAGTGTGTGTCTGTGTATCAGTGTATGTCTTCGTGACTTGGTGTCAGTGTATGTCTTTGTTACTGGGTGTCAGTGTGTGTCTTTGTGACTTGGTGTCAGTGTATGTCTGTGTTACTTGGGGTCAGTGGGTGTCTGTGTTACTTGGTGTCAGTGTCTGTCTGTGTTACTTGGTGTAAGTGTGTGTCTGTGTTACTGGGTATCAGTGTTTGTCTTTGTTACTTGGTGTCAGTGTATGTCGGTGTTACTTGGTGAAAGTGTGTGTCTGTGTTACTGGGTGTCAGTGCATGTCTTTGTTACTTGGTGCCAATGTGTATTTGTGTTACTTGGTGTAAGTGTGTGTCTTTGTTACTTGGTGTAATTGTCTGTCTTTGTTACTTGGTGTCAGTGTCTGTCTTTGTTACTTGGTGTAAGTGTGTGTCTGTGTTACTTGGTGTAAGTGTGTGTCTGCGTTCCTGGGTATCAGTGTATGTCTTTGTTACTTGGTGTAAGTGTGTGTCTGTGTTACTGGGTATCAGTGTCTGTCACTGTTACTTGGTGTCAGTGTATGTCTGTGTTACTTGGTGTAAGTTTGTGTCTTTGTTTCTTGGTGTCCGTGTGTGTCTGTGTTACTGGATGTCAGTGTTTGTCTTTGTCCCTGGGTAACAGTGTATGTCTTTGTTACTTGGTATCAGTGTATGTCTGCGTTACTTGGTGTAAGTGTGTGTCTGTGTCACTGGGTATCAGTGTATGTCTTTGTTACTTGGTGTCAGTGTATGTCTGTGTTACTTGGTGTAAGTGTGTGTCTGTGTTACTGGGTGTCAGTGTGTGTCTCTGTTACTTGGTGTAAGTGTGTGTCTTTGTTACTTGGTGTCCTTGTGTGTCCGTGTTCCTGGGTGTCAGTGTATGTCTTTGTTACTTGGTGTAAGTGTGTGTCTGTGTTACTGGGTATCAGTGTCTGTCTTTGTTACTTTGTGTAAGTGTGTGTCTGTGTTACTTGGTGTAAGTGTGTGTCTTTGTTACATGGTGTCCGTGTGTGTCTGTGTTACTGGCTGTCAGTGCATGTCTTTGTTACTTGGTGCCAGTGTATATCTGTGTTACTTGGTGTAAGTGTCTGTCTTTGTTACTTGGTGTAATTGTATGCCTTTGATACTTGGTGTCAGTGTATGTCTGTGTTACTTGGTGTAAGTGTATGTCTTCGTTACTTGGTGTAAGTGTGTGTCTGCGTTACTTGGTGTAAGCGTTTCTCTGTGTCACTGGGTATCAGTGTATGTCTTTGTTACTTGGTGTAAGTGTGTGTCTGTGTTACTGGGTATCAGTGTATGTCTTTGTTACTTGGTGTCAGTGTCTGTCAAAATACTTGGTGTAAGTGTATGTCTTTGTTACTTGGTGTGAGTGCATGTCTTTGTTACTTGGTGTCAGTGTGTGTCTGTGTTACTGGGTATCAGTGTATGTCTTTCTGACTTGGTATCAGAGTATGTCTTTGTTCCTGGCTTTCAGTGTGTGTCTGTGTTACTGGGTAACAGTGTATGTCTTTGTGACTTGGTATCAGAGTAAGTCTTTATTACTGGCTTTCAGTGTGTGTCTGTGTTACTGGGGATCAGCGTATGTCTTTGTGACTTGGTGTCAGTGTATGTCTGCGTTACTTGGTGCAAGTGTGTGTCTGTGTTACTTGGTGTAAGTGTGTGTCTGTGTCCCTGGGTAACAGTGTTTGTCTTTGTTACTTGGTGTCAGTGTATGTCTGCGTTACTTGGTGTAAGCGTGTCTCCGTGTTACTGGGTATCAGTGTATGTCTTTGTGACTTGGTGTCAGTGTATGTCTTTGTTACTGGTGTCAGTGTGTGTCTTTGTGACTTGGTGTCAGTGTATGTTTTGTTACTTGGTGTAAGTGTGTGTCTGTGTTACTGGGTATCAGTGTATGTCTTTGTTACTTGGTGTCAGTGTCTGTCAAAATACTTGGTGTAAGTGTATGTCTTTGTTACTTGGTGTACGTGTGTGTCTTTGTTACTTGGTGTAAGTGCATGTCTTTGTTACTTGGTGTGAGTGCATGTCTTTGTTACTTGGTGTCAGTGTGTGTCTGTGTTACTGGGTATCAGTGTATGTCTTTGTGACTTGGTATCAGAGTATGTCTTTGTTACTTCGTGTCAGTGTGTGTCTGTGTTACTGGGTATCAGTGCATGTCTTTGTGACTTGGTATCAGAGTATGTCTTTGTTACTGGCTTTCAGTGTGTGTCTGTGTTACTGGGTATCAGTGTATGTCTTTGTGACTTGGTGTCAGTGTATGTCTGCGTTACTTGGTGTAAGTGTGTGTCTGTGTTACTTGGTGTAAGTGTGTCTCTGGGTCCCTGGGTAACAGTGTATGTCTTTGTTACTTAGGTGTCAGTGTATGTCTGCGTTACTTGGTGTAAGTGTGTGTCTGTGTTACTGGGAATCAGTGTATGTCTTCGTTACTTGATTTCAGTGTATGTCTGTGTTCCTTGGTGTAAGTGTGTGTCTGTGTTACTGGGTGTCAGTGTGTGTCTCTGTTACTTGGTGTAAGTGTGTGTCTTTGTTACTTGGTGTCCGTGTGTGTCTGTGTTCCTGGGTGTCATTTTATGTCTTTGTTACTTGGTGTAAGTGTGTGTCTGTGTTACTGGGTACCAGTGTATGTCTTAGTTACTTGGTGTAAGTGTGTGTCTGTGTTACTTGGTGTAAGTGTGTGTCTTAGTTACTTTCTGTAATTGTGTGTCTGTGTTACTTGGTGTAAGTGTATGTCTTTGTTACTTGGTGTGAGTGCATGTCTGTGTTACTTGGTGTAAGTGTGTGTCTTTGTTACTTGGTGTAAGCGTTTGTCTTTGTTACTTGGTGTCAGTGCATGTCTTCGTTACTTGGTGTCAGTGTGTGTCTGTGTTACTGGGTATCAGTGTATGTCTTTGTGACTTGGTATCAGAGTATGTCTTTGTTACTGGCTTTCAGTGTGTGTCTGTGTTACTGGGTATCAGTGCATGTCTTTGTGACTTGGTATCAGTGTATGTCTTTGTTACTGGGTGTCAGTGTGTGTCTGCGTTACTTGGTATCAGTGTATGTCTTTGTGACTTGGTATCAGTGTACGTCTTTGTTACTGGGTGTCAGTGTGTGTCTGTGTTCCTGGGTGTCAGTGTATGTCTTTGCGACTTGGTGTCAGTGTATGTCTTTGTTACTGGGTGTCAGTGTGTGTCTTTGTGACTTGGTGTCAGTGTATGTCTGTATTACTTGGTGTAAGTGTGTGCCTGTGTTACTGGGTATCAGTGTATGTCTTTGTTGCTTGGTGTCAGTGTATGTCTGTGTAACTTGGAGTAAGTGTGTGTCTGCGTTACTTTGTGTCCGTGTGTGTCTGTGTTGCTGGGTGTCAGTGCATGTCCTTGTCACTTGGTGCCAATGAATATCTGTGTTACTTGGTGTAAGTGTGTGACTTTGTTACTTGGTGTAATTGTATGTCTTTGTTACTTGGTGTCAGTGTCTGTCTGTGTTACTTGGTGAAAGTGTATGTCTTTGGTACTTGGTGTAAGTGTGTGTCTGTGTTACTTGGTGTAAGTGTGTGTCTGTGTTCCTGGATATCAGTGTATGTCTTTGTTACTTGGTGTCAGTGTATGTCTGTGTTACATGGTGTAAGTGTGTGTCTGTGTTGCTGGGTATCAGTGTATGTCTTTGTTACTTGGTGTCAGTGTATGTCTTTGTTACTTGGTGTCAGTGTATGTCAAAATACTTGGTGTAAGTGTATGTCTTTGTTACTTGGTGTAATTGTCCGTCTTTGTTACTTGGTGTAAGTGTATGTCTTTGTTACTTGGTGTCAGTGTATGTCTGTGTTACTTGGTGTAAGTGTGTGTCTTTGTTACTTGGTGTCAGTGTATGTCTTTGTTACTTGGTGTCAGTGTGTGTCTGTGTTACTGGGCATCAATGTATGTCTTTGTGACTTGGTATCAGTGTATGGCTTTGTGACTTGGTGTCAGTGCATGTCTTTGTTAATTGGTGTCAGTGTAAGTCTGTGTTACTTGGTGTCAGTGTATGTCTGTGTTACTTGGTGTAAGTGTGTGTCTTTGTTACTTGGTGTCAGTGTATGTCTTTGTTACTTGGTGTCAGTGTGTGTCTGTGTTACTGGGCATCAATGTATGTCTTTGTGACTTGGTATCAGTGTATGGCTTTGTGACTTGGTGTCAGTGCATGTCTTTGTTACTTCGTGTCAGTGTGTGTCTGTGTTACTGGGTATCAGTGTATGTCTTTGTGACTTGGTATCCGTGTATGCCTTTGTTACTAGGTGGAAGTGTGTGTCTGTGTTACTGGGTATCAGTGTATGTCTGTGTTACTTGGTGTAAGTGTGTGTCTGCGTAACTGGGTGTCAGTGTGTATCTGTGTTACTTGGTGTAAGTTTGTGTCTTTGTTACTTGGTGTCCGTGTGTGTCTGTGTTACTGGGTGTCAGTGCATGTCTTTGTTACTTGGTGCCAGTGTATATCTGTGTTACTTGGTGTAAGTGTGTGTCTTTGTTACTTGGTGTAATTGTATGTCTTTGTTACTTGGTGTCAGTGTATGTCTGTGTTACTTGGTGGAAGCGTATGTCTTTGTTACTTGGTGTAAGTGTGTGTCTGTGTTACTTGGTGGAAGTGTGTGTCTGTGTTCCTTGGTATCAGTGTATGTCTGTGTTACTTGGTGTAAGTGTGTGTCTGTTACTAGGTATCAGTGTATGTCTTTGTTACTTGGTGTCAGTGTATGTCTGTGTTACTTGGTGTAAGTGTGTGTCTGTGTTACTGGGTGTCAGTGTGTCTGTGTTACTGGGTGTCAGTGTATGTCTTTGTTACTAGGTGTAAGTGTGTGTCTGTGTTACTGGGTGTCAGTGTATGTCTTTATTACTTTGTGTAAGTGTGTGTCTGTGTTACTGGGTATCAGTGTATGTCTTTGTGACTTGGTATCAGTGTATGTCTTTGTTACTGGGTGTCAGTGTGTGTCTGTGTTCCTGGGTATCAGTGTAGTCTTTGTGACTTGGTGTCAGTGTATGTCTTTGCTGCTGGGTGTCAGTGTGTGTTTTTATGACTTGGTGTCAGTGTATGTCTGTATTACTTGGTGTAAGTGTGTGTCTGTGTTACTGGGTATCAGTGTATGTCTTTGTTACTTTGTGTCAGTGTATGTCTGTGTTACTGAGTGTCAGTGTATGGTTTTGTTACTTGGTGTAAGTGTGTGTCTGTGTTACTGGGTATCAGTGTATGTCTTTGTTACCTTATGTCAGTGTATGTCTGTGTTACTTGGTGTAAGCGTATGTCTTTGTTACTTGGTGTAAATGTGTGTCTGTGTTACTTGGTGTAAGTGTGTGTCTGTGTTCCTGGGTATCAGTGTATGTCTGTGTTACTTGGTGTAAGTGTGTGTCTGTGTTACTGGGTTTCAGTGTATGTCTTTGTTACTTGGTGTCAGTGTATGTCTGTGTCACTTGGTGTAAATGTGTTTCTGTGTTACTGGGTGTCAGTGTGTGTCTGTGTTACTTGGTGTAAGTGTGTGTCTGTGTTACTTGGTGTCCATGTGTGTCTGTGTTACTGGGTGTCAGTGTATGTCTTCGTTACTTGGTGTAAGTTTGTGTTTGTGTTACTGGGTGTCAGTGTATGGCTTTGTTACTTGGTGTAAGTGTGTGTCTGTGTTACTGGGTATCAGTTTATGTCTTTGTGACTTGGTATCAGTGAATGTCTTTGTTACTGGGTGTCAGTGTGTGTCTGTGTTCCTGGGTATCAATGTATGTCTTTGTGACTTGGTGTCAGTGTTTGTCTTTGCTGCTGGGTGTCAGTGTGTGTTTTTATGACTTGGTGTCAGTGTATGTCTGTGTTACTTGGTGTAAGTGTGTGTCTGTGTTACTGGGTATCAGTGTATGTCTTTGTTACTTTGTGTCAGTGTATGTCTGTGTTACTTGGTGTCAGTGTGTGTCTGTGTTACTGGGTGTCAGTGTGTGTCTGTGTTACTGGGTGTAAGTCTGTGTCTTTTTTACTTGGTGTCCGTGTGTGTCTGTGTTACTGGGTGTCAGTGTATGTCTTTGTTACTGGGTGTCAGTGTATGTCTGTGTTACTTGGTGTAAGTGTGTGTCTGTGTTACTGGGTATCAGTGTATGTCTTTGTGACTTGGTGTCAGTGTATGTCTTTGTTGCTGGGTGTCAGTGTGTGTCTTTGTGACTTGGTGTCAGTCTATGTCTTTGTTACTTGGTGTAAGTGTGTGTCTGTGTTACTGGGTATCAGTGCTTGTCTTTGTTACTTGGTGTCAGTGTATGTCAAAATACTTGGTGTAAGTGTATCTCTTTGTTACTTGGTGTCAGTGTATGTCTTTGTTACTTGGTGTCAGTCAGTGTCTGTGCTGCTGGGTATCAGTGCATGTCTTTGTGACTTGGTATCAGTGTATGTCTTTGGGACTTGGTGTCAGTGTATGTCTTTGTTACTGGGTGTCAGTGTGTGTCTGTGTTACTTGGTGTCAGTGTATGTCTTTGTTACATTTTATTAGTGTTTCTCTGTGTTACTGGGTGTGAGTATGTGTTTGTTTGTGCTATTGAGTGTCAGTGTATGTCTTTGTTACTTGGTGTAAGTTTGTGTCTGTGTTACTGGGTATCAGTGTCTGTCTTTGTTCCTTGGTGTAATTGCATGTCTTTGTTCCTTGGTGTCAGTGTATGCCTGTGTTACTGGGTGCAAGTGTATGTCTTTGTTACTTGGTGTAAGTGTGTGTCTGTGTTCCTGGGTATCATTGTCTGTCTTTGTTACTTGGTGTCAGTGTATGTCTGTGTTACTTGGTGTAAGTGTGTGTCTGTGTTACTGGGTATCAGTGTATGTCTTTGTGAGTTGGTGTCAGTGTATGTCTTTGTTACTGGGTGTCAGTGTGTTTCTTTGTTACTTGGTGTAAGTATGTGTCTGTGTTACTGGGTGTCACTGTGTGTCTGTGTTACTTGGTGTAAGTGTGTGTCTTTGTTACTTGGTTTCCGTGTGTGTCTGTATTACTTGGTGTAAGTGCATGTCTTTGTTACTTGGTGCCAGTGTATATCTGTGTTACTTGGTGTAAGTGTGTGTCTTTGTTACTTGGTTTCCGTGTGTGTCTGTGTTACTTGGTGTAAGTGTGTGTCTTTGTTCCTTGGTGTAATTGTATGTCTTTGTTACTTGGTGTCAGTGTATGTCTGTGTTACTTGGTGTAAGTGTCTGTCTTTGTTACTTGGTGTAAGTGTGTGTCTGTGTTACTTGGTGCCAGTGAATGTCTGTGTTACTTGGTGTCAGTGTATGTCTTTGTGACTGTTTATTAGTGTTTCTCTGTGTTCCTGGGTGCCAGTGTGTGTTTGTTTGTGCTAATGTATTCCAGTGTCTGTCTTTGTTACTTGGTGTAAGTGTGTGTCTGTGTTACTGGGTGTCAGGGTCTGTCTTTGTTACTTGGTGTATGTGTATGTCTTTGTTACTTGGTGCAAGTGTGTGTCTGTGTTACTTGGTGTAAGTGTGTGTCTGTGTTCCTGGGTATCAGTGTATGTCTTTGTGGCTTGGTGTCAGTTTATGTCTTTGATACTGGGTGTCAGTGTGTTTCTTTGTTACTTGGTGTCATTGTGTGTCTGTGTTACTGTGTATCAGTGTCTGTCTTTGTTACTTGGTGTAAGTGTGTGTCTGTGTTACTGGGTGTCAGTGTATGTCTTTGTTACTTGGTGTCATTGTGTGTCTGTGTTACTGTGTATCAGTGTCTGTCTTTGTTACTTGGTGTAAGTGTGTGTCTGTGTTACTTGGTGTAAGTGTATGTCTTTGTTACTTGGTGTAAGTGTGTGTCTGTGTTACTTGGTGTAAGTGTGTGTCTGTGTTCCTGGGTATCAGTGTATGTCTTTGTTACTTGGTGTCAGTGTATGTCTGTGTTACTTGGTGTAAGTGTTTGTCTGTGTTACTGGGTGTCAGTGTATGTCTTTGTTACTTGGTGTCAGTGTATGTCTGTGTTACTTGGTGTAAGTGTGTGTCTGTGTTCCTGGGTGTCAATGTGTGTCTGTGTTACTGGGTGTCAGTGTGTGTCTTTGTTACTGGGTGTCAGTGTATGTCTGTGTCACTTGGTGTAAATGTGTTTCTGTGTTACTGGGTGTCAGTGTGTGTCTGTGTTACTTGGTGTAAGTGTGTGTCTGTGTTACTTGGTGTCCATGTGTGTCTGTGTTACTGGGTGTCAGTGTATGTCTTCGTTACTTGGTGTAAGTTTGTGTTTGTGTTACTGGGTGTCAGTGTATGGCTTTGTTACTTGGTGTAAGTGTGTGTCTGTGTTACTGGGTATCAGTTTATGTCTTTGTGACTTGGTATCAGTGAATGTCTTTGTTACTGGGTGTCAGTGTGTGTCTGTGTTCCTGGGTATCAATGTATGTCTTTGTGACTTGGTGTCAGTGTTTGTCTTTGCTGCTGGGTGTCAGTGTGTGTTTTTATGACTTGGTGTCAGTGTATGTCTGTGTTACTTGGTGTAAGTGTGTGTCTGTGTTACTGGGTATCAGTGTATGTCTTTGTTACTTTGTGTCAGTGTATGTCTGTGTTACTTGGTGTCAGTGTGTGTCTGTGTTACTGGGTGTCAGTGTGTGTCTGTGTTACTGGGTGTAAGTCTGTGTCTTTTTTACTTGGTGTCCGTGTGTGTCTGTGTTACTGGGTGTCAGTGTATGTCTTTGTTACTGGGTGTCAGTGTATGTCTGTGTTACTTGGTGTAAGTGTGTGTCTGTGTTACTGGGTATCAGTGTATGTCTTTGTGACTTGGTGTCAGTGTATGTCTTTGTTGCTGGGTGTCAGTGTGTGTCTTTGTGACTTGGTGTCAGTCTATGTCTTTGTTACTTGGTGTAAGTGTGTGTCTGTGTTACTGGGTATCAGTGCTTGTCTTTGTTACTTGGTGTCAGTGTATGTCAAAATACTTGGTGTAAGTGTATCTCTTTGTTACTTGGTGTCAGTGTATGTCTTTGTTACTTGGTGTCAGTCAGTGTCTGTGCTGCTGGGTATCAGTGCATGTCTTTGTGACTTGGTATCAGTGTATGTCTTTGGGACTTGGTGTCAGTGTATGTCTTTGTTACTGGGTGTCAGTGTGTGTCTGTGTTACTTGGTGTCAGTGTATGTCTTTGTTACATTTTATTAGTGTTTCTCTGTGTTACTGGGTGTGAGTATGTGTTTGTTTGTGCTATTGAGTGTCAGTGTATGTCTTTGTTACTTGGTGTAAGTTTGTGTCTGTGTTACTGGGTATCAGTGTCTGTCTTTGTTCCTTGGTGTAATTGCATGTCTTTGTTCCTTGGTGTCAGTGTATGCCTGTGTTACTGGGTGCAAGTGTATGTCTTTGTTACTTGGTGTAAGTGTGTGTCTGTGTTCCTGGGTATCATTGTCTGTCTTTGTTACTTGGTGTCAGTGTATGTCTGTGTTACTTGGTGTAAGTGTGTGTCTGTGTTACTGGGTATCAGTGTATGTCTTTGTGAGTTGGTGTCAGTGTATGTCTTTGTTACTGGGTGTCAGTGTGTTTCTTTGTTACTTGGTGTAAGTATGTGTCTGTGTTACTGGGTGTCACTGTGTGTCTGTGTTACTTGGTGTAAGTGTGTGTCTTTGTTACTTGGTTTCCGTGTGTGTCTGTATTACTTGGTGTAAGTGCATGTCTTTGTTACTTGGTGCCAGTGTATATCTGTGTTACTTGGTGTAAGTGTGTGTCTTTGTTACTTGGTTTCCGTGTGTGTCTGTGTTACTTGGTGTAAGTGTGTGTCTTTGTTCCTTGGTGTAATTGTATGTCTTTGTTACTTGGTGTCAGTGTATGTCTGTGTTACTTGGTGTAAGTGTCTGTCTTTGTTACTTGGTGTAAGTGTGTGTCTGTGTTACTTGGTGCCAGTGAATGTCTGTGTTACTTGGTGTCAGTGTATGTCTTTGTGACTGTTTATTAGTGTTTCTCTGTGTTCCTGGGTGCCAGTGTGTGTTTGTTTGTGCTAATGTATTCCAGTGTCTGTCTTTGTTACTTGGTGTAAGTGTGTGTCTGTGTTACTGGGTGTCAGGGTCTGTCTTTGTTACTTGGTGTATGTGTATGTCTTTGTTACTTGGTGCAAGTGTGTGTCTGTGTTACTTGGTGTAAGTGTGTGTCTGTGTTCCTGGGTATCAGTGTATGTCTTTGTGGCTTGGTGTCAGTTTATGTCTTTGATACTGGGTGTCAGTGTGTTTCTTTGTTACTTGGTGTCATTGTGTGTCTGTGTTACTGTGTATCAGTGTCTGTCTTTGTTACTTGGTGTAAGTGTGTGTCTGTGTTACTGGGTGTCAGTGTATGTCTTTGTTACTTGGTGTCATTGTGTGTCTGTGTTACTGTGTATCAGTGTCTGTCTTTGTTACTTGGTGTAAGTGTGTGTCTGTGTTACTTGGTGTAAGTGTATGTCTTTGTTACTTGGTGTAAGTGTGTGTCTGTGTTACTTGGTGTAAGTGTGTGTCTGTGTTCCTGGGTATCAGTGTATGTCTTTGTTACTTGGTGTCAGTGTATGTCTGTGTTACTTGGTGTAAGTGTTTGTCTGTGTTACTGGGTGTCAGTGTATGTCTTTGTTACTTGGTGTCAGTGTATGTCTGTGTTACTTGGTGTAAGTGTGTGTCTGTGTTCCTGGGTGTCAATGTGTGTCTGTGTTACTGGGTGTCAGTGTGTGTCTTTGTTACTGGGTGTCAGTGTCTGTCTTTGTTACTTGGTGTAAGTGTGTTTCTGTGTTACTGGGTATCAGTGTTTGTCTTTGTTACTTGGTGTCAGTGTTTTTCTGTGTTAATTGGTGTAAGTGTGTGTCTGTGTTACTGGGTATCAGTGTCTGTATTTGTGACTTGGTGTCAGTGTATGTCTTTGTTACTGAGAGTCAGTGTGTGTCTTTGTGACTTGGTGTCAGTGTATGTCTTTGCTACTTGGTGTAAGTGTGTGTCTGTGTTACTGGGTATCAGTGTATGTCTTTGTTACTTGGTGTCTTTGCATGTCAAAATACTTTGTGTAAGTGTATGTCTTTGTTACTTGGTGTAACTGTCTGTCTTTGTTACTTGGTGTAAGTGTATGTCTTTGTTACTTGGTGTCATTATATGTCTTTGTTACTTGGTGTCAGTGTGTGTCTGTGTTACATGGTGTAAGTGTGTGTCTTTGTTACTTGGTGTAAGTGTGTGTCTGTGTTACTGGGTGTCAGTGTGTGTCTGTGTTACTTGGTGCAAGTGTGTGTCTTTGTTACTTGGTGTCCGTGTGTGTCTGTGTTCCTGGATGTCAGTGTATGTCTTTGTTACTGGGTGTCAGTGTATGTCTTTGTTACTTGATGTAAGTGTGTGTCTGTGTTACTGGGTATCAGTGTCTCTCTCTGTTACTTGGTGTAAGTGTGTGTCTGTGTTACTTGGTGTAAGTGTGTGTCTTTGTTACTTGGTGTCCGTGTGTGTCTGTGTTACTGGGTGTCAGTGCATGTCTTTGTTACTTGGTGACAGTGTATATCTGTGTTACTTGGTGTAAGTGTGTGTCTTTGTTTCTTGGTGTAATTGTATGTATTTGTTACTTGATGTCAGTGTATGTCTGTGTTACTTGGTGTAAGTGTATGTCTTTGTTACTTGGTGTAAGTGTGTGTCCATGTTACTTGATGTACGTGTGTGTCTGTGTTCCTGGGTAACAGTGTATGTCTTTGTTAGTTGGTGTCAGTGCATGTCTGTGTTACTTGGTGTAAGTGTGTGTCTGTGTTTCTGGGTATCAGTGTATGTCTTTGTTACTTGGTGTCAGTGTATGTCTGTGTTACTTGGTGTAAGTGTGTGTCTGTGTTACTGGGTGTCAGTGTGTGTCTGTGTTACTTGGTGCAAGTGTGTGTCTTTGTTACTTGGTGTCCGTGTGTGTCTGTGTTCCTGGGTGTCAGTGTATGTCTTTGTTTCTGGGTGTCAGTGTATGTTTTTGTTACTTGATGTAAGTGTGTGTCTGTGTTACTGGGTATCAGTGTATCTCTTTGTTACTTGGTGTAAGTGTGTGTCTGTGTTACTTGGTGTAAGTGTGTGTCTTTGTTGCTTGGTGTCCGTGTGTGTCTGTGTTACTGGGTGTCAGTGCATGTCTTTGTTACTTGGTGACAGTGTATATCTGTGTTACTTGGTGTAAGTGTGTGTCTTTGTTTCTTGGTGTAATTGTATGTATTTGTTACTTGATGTCAGTGTATGTCTGTGTTACTTGGTGTCAGTGTATGTCTGTGTTACTTGGTGTAAGTGTGTGTCTGTGTTACTGGGTGTCAGTGTGTGTCTGTGTTACTTGGTGTAAGTGTGCGTCTTTGTTACTTGGTGTCCGTGTGTGTCTTTGTTACTTGGTGTCAGTGTATGTCTTTGTTACTGGGTGTCAGTGTATGTCTTTGTTACTTGGTGAAAGTTTGTGTCTTTGTTACTAGGTGTCCATGTGTGTCTGTGTTACTGGGTGTCAGTGCATGTCTTTGTCACTTGGTGCCAGTGTATATCTGTGTTACTTGGTGTAAGGGTGTGTCTTTGTTACTTCGTGTAATTGTATGTCTTTGTTACTTGGTGTCAGTGTATGTCTGTGTTACTTGGTGGAAGCGTATGTCTGTGTTACTTGGTGTCCATGTGTGTCTGTGTTACTGGGTGTCAGTGTATGTCTTCGTTACTTGGTGTAAGTTTGTGTTTGTGTTACTGGGTGTCAGTGTATGGCTTTGTTACTTGGTGTAAGTGTGTGTCTGTGTTACTGGGTATCAGTTTATGTCTTTGTGACTTGGTATCAGTGAATGTCTTTGTTACTGGGTGTCAGTGTGTGTCTGTGTTCCTGGGTATCAATGTATGTCTTTGTGACTTGGTGTCAGTGTTTGTCTTTGCTGCTGGGTGTCAGTGTGTGTTTTTATGACTTGGTGTCAGTGCATGTCTGTGTTACTTGGTGTAAGTGTGTGTCTGTGTTTCTGGGTATCAGTGTATGTCTTTGTTACTTGGTGTCAGTGTATGTCTGTGTTACTTGGTGTAAGTGTGTGTCTGTGTTACTGGGTGTCAGTGTGTGTCTGTGTTACTTGGTGCAAGTGTGTGTCTTTGTTACTTGGTGTCCGTGTGTGTCTGTGTTCCTGGGTGTCAGTGTATGTCTTTGTTTCTGGGTGTCAGTGTATGTCTTTGTTACTTGATGTAAGTGTGTGTCTGTGTTACTGGGTATCAGTGTATCTCTTTGTTACTTGGTGTAAGTGTGTGTCTGTGTTACTTGGTGTAACTGTGTGTCTTTGTTGCTTGGTGTCCGTGTGTGTCTGTGTTACTGGGTGTCAGTGCATGTCTTTGTTACTTGGTGACAGTGTATATCTGTGTTACTTGGTGTAAGTGTGTGTCTTTGTTTCTTGGTGTAATTGTATGTATTTGTTACTTGATGTCAGTGTATGTCTGTGTTACTCGGTGGAAGTGTGCGTCTGTGTTACTGGGTGTCAGTGTATGTCTGTGTTACTTGGTGTAAGTGTGTGTCTGTGTTACTGGGTATCAGTGTATGTCTTTGTGACTTGGTGTCAGTGTATGTCTTTGTTACTGGGTGTCAGTGTGTGTCTTTGTTACTTGGTGTAAGTACGTGTCTGTGTTACTGGGTGTCACTGTGTGTCTGTGTTACTTGGTGTAAGTGTGTGTCTTTGTTACTTGGTGTCCGTGTGTGTCTGTGTTACTTGGTGTAAGTGCATGTCTTTGTTACTTGGTGTAAGTGTGTGTCTGTGTTACTTGTTTGAAGTTTGTGTCTGTGTTACTGGGTATCAGTGCTTGTCTTTGTTACTTGGTGTCAGTGTATGTCAAAATACTTGGTGTAAGTGTATCTCTTTGTTACTTGGTGTCAGTGTATGTCTGTGTTACTTGGTGTCAGTGTGTGTCTGTGCAGCTGGGTATCAGTGCATGTCTTTGTGACTTGGTATCAGTGTATGTCTTTGGGACTTGTTGTCAGTGTATGTCTTTGTTACTGGGTGTCAGTGTGTGTCTGTGTTACTTGGTGTCAGTGTATGTCTTTGTTACTGTTTATTAGTGTTTCTCTGTGTTACTGGGTGTGAGTATGTGTTTGTTTGTGCTATTGAGTGTCAGTGTATGTCTTTGTTACTTGGTGTAAGTTTGTGTCTCTGTTACTGGGTATCAGTGTCTGTCTTTGTTCCTTGGTGTAATTGCATGTCTTTGTTCCTTGGTGTCAGTGTATGCCTGTGTTACTGGGTGCAAGTGTATGTCTTTGTTACTTGGTGTAAGTGTGTGTCTGTGTTCCTGGGTATCATTGTCTGTCTTTGTTACTTGGTGTCAGTGTATGTCTGTGTTACTTGGTGTAAGTGTGTGTCTGTGTTACTGGGTATCAGTGTATGTCTTTGTGAGTTGGTGTCAGTGTATGTCTTTGTTACTGGGTGTCAGTGTGTTTCTTTGTTACTTGGTGTAAGTATGTGTCTGTGTTACTGGGTGTCACTGTGTGTCTGTGTTACTTGGTGTAAGTGTGTGTCTTTGTTACTTGGTTTCCGTGTGTGTCTGTATTACTTGGTGTAAGTGCATGTCTTTGTTACTTGGTGCCAGTGTATATCTGTGTTACTTGGTGTAAGTGTGTGTCTTTGTTACTTGGTTTCCGTGTGTGTCTGTGTTACTTGGTGTAAGTGTGTGTCTTTGTTCCTTGGTGTAATTGTATGTCTTTGTTACTTGGTGTCAGTGTATGTCTGTGTTACTTGGTGTAAGTGTCTGTCTTTGTTACTTGGTGTAAGTGTGTGTCTGTGTTACTTGGTGCCAGTGTATGTCTGTGTTACTTGGTGTCAGTGTATGTCTTTTTTGCTGTTTATTTGTGTTTCTCTGTGTTACTGGGTGCCAGTGTGTGTTTGTCTGTGCTACTGTGTTTCAGTGTATGTCTTTGTTACTTGGTGTAAGTGTGTGTCTGTGTTACTGGGTGTCAGGGTCTGTCTTTGTTACTTGGTGTATGTGTATGTCTTTGTTACTTGGTGTAAGTGAGTGTCTGTGTTACTTGGTGTAAGTGTGTGTCTGTGTTCCTGGGTATCAGTGTATGTCTTTGTGGCTTGGTGTCAGTTTATGTCTTTGATACTGGGTGTCAGTGTGTGCCTTTGTGACTTGTTGTCAGTGTATGTCTTTGTTACTTGGTGTCTTTGCATGTCAAAATACTTTGTGTAAGTGTATGTCTTTGTTACTTGGTGTAACTGTCTGTCTTTGTTACTTGGTGTAAGTGTATGTCTTTGTTACTTGGTGTCATTATATGTCTTTGTTACTTGGTGTCAGTGTATGTCTGTGTTACTTGGTGTAAGTGTATGTCTTTGTTACTTGGTGTAAGTGTGTGTCCATGTTACCTGATGTACGTGTGTGTCTGTGTTCCTGGGTAACAGTGTATGTCTTTGTTAGTTGGTGTCAATGCATGTCTGTGTTACTTGGTGTAAGTGTGTGTCTGTGTTTCTGGGTATCAGTGTATGTCTTTGTTACTTGGTGTCAGTGTATGTCTGTGTTACTTGGTGTAAGTGTGTGTCTGTGTTACTGGGTGTCAGTGTGTGTCTGTGTTACTTGGTGCAAGTGTGTGTCTTTGTTACTTGGTGTCCGTGTGTGTCTGTGTTCCTGGGTGTCAGTGTATGTCTTTGTTTCTGGGTGTCAGTGTATGTCTTTGTTACTTGATGTAAGTGTGTGTCTGTGTTACTGGGTATCAGTGTATCTCTTTGTTACTTGGTGTAAGTGTGTGTCTGTGTTACTTGGTGTAAGTGTGTGTCTTTGTTGCTTGGTGTCCGTGTGTGTCTGTGTTACTGGGTGTCAGTGCATGTCTTTGTTACTTGGTGACAGTGTATATCTGTGTTACTTGGTGTAAGTGTGTGTCTTTGTTTCTTGGTGTAATTGTATGTATTTGTTACTTGATGTCAGTGTATGTCTGTGTTACTTGGTGTCAGTGTATGTCTGTGTTACTTGGTGTAAGTGTGTGTCTGTGTTACTGGGTGTCAGTGTGTGTCTGTGTTACTTGGTGTAAGTGTGCGTCTTTGTTACTTGGTGTCCGTGTGTGTCTTTGTTACTTGGTGTCAGTGTATGTCTTTGTTACTGGGTGTCAGTGTATGTCTTTGTTACTTGGTGAAAGTTTGTGTCTTTGTTACTTGGTGTCCATGTGTGTCTGTGTTACTGGGTGTCAGTGCATGTCTTTGTCACTTGGTGCCAGTGTATATCTGTGTTACTTGGTGTAAGGGTGTGTCTTTGTTACTTCGTGTAATTGTATGTCTTTGTTACTTGGTGTCAGTGTATGTCTGTGTTACTTGGTGTAAGTGTATGTCTTTGTTACTTGGTGTAAGTGTGTGTCTATGTTACTTGGTGTACGTGTGTGTCTGTGTTCCTGGGTAACAGTGTATGTCATTGTTAGTTGGTGTCAGTGCATGTCTGTGTTACTTGGTGTAAGTGTGTGTCTGTGTTTCTGGGTATCAGTGTATGTCTTTGTTACTTGGTGTCAGTGTATGTCTTTGGGACTTGGTGTCAGTGTATGTCTCTGTTACTGGGTGTCAGTGCGTGTCTGTGTTACTTGGTGTCAGTGTATGTCTTTGTTACTGTTTATTGGTGTTTCTCTGTGTTACTGGGTGTGAGTGTGTGTTTGTTTGTGCTATTGAGTGTCAGTGTATGTCTTTGTTACTTGGTGTGAGTTTGTGTCTGTGTTACTGGGTATCAGTGTCTGTCTTTGTTACTTGGTGTAAGTGTGTGTCTTTGTTCCTTGGTGTAATTGCGTGTCTTTGTTCCTTGGTGTCAGTGTATGCCTGTGTTACTGGGTGTAAGTGTATGTCTTTGTTACTTGGTGTAAGTGTGTGTCTGTGTTACTTGGTGTAAGTGTGTGACTGTGTTCCTGGGTATCATTGTATGTCTTTGTTACTTGGTGTCAGTGTATGTCTGTGTTACTCGGTGGAAGTGTGCGTCTGTGTTACTGGGTGTCAGTGTATGTCTGTGTTACTTGGTGTAAGTGTGTGTCTGTGTTACTGGGTATCAGTGTATGTCTTTGTGACTTGGTGTCAGTGTATGTCTTTGTTACTGGGTGTCAGTGTGTGTCTTTGTTACTTGGTGTAAGTACGTGTCTGTGTTACTGGGTGTCACTGTGTGTCTGTGTTACTTGGTGTAAGTGTGTGTCTTTGTTACTTGGTGTCCGTGTGTGTCTGTGTTACTTGGTGTAAGTGCATGTCTTTGTTACTTGGTGTAAGTGTGTGTCTGTGTTACTTGTTTGAAGTGTGTGTCTGTTTCCTGGGTATCAGTGTATGTCTTTGTTACTTGGTGTCAGTGTATGTCTGTGTTACTTGGTGTCAGTGTATGTCTTTTTTGCTGTTTATTTGTGTTTCTCTGTGTTACTGGGTGCCAGTGTGTGTTTGTCTGTGCTACTGTGTTTCAGTGTATGTCTTTGTTACTTGGTGTAAGTGTGTGTCTGTGTTACTGGGTGTCAGGGTCTGTCTTTGTTACTTGGTGTATGTGTATGTCTTTGTTACTTGGTGTAAGTGAGTGTCTGTGTTACTTGGTGTAAGTGTGTGTCTGTGTTCCTGGGTATCAGTGTATGTCTTTGTGGCTTGGTGTCAGTTTATGTCTTTGATACTGGGTGTCAGTGTGTGCCTTTGTGACTTGTTGTCAGTGTATGTCTTTGTTACTTGGTGTCAGTGTGTGTCTGTGTTAGTGGGTATCAGTGTAGGTCTTTGTTACTTGGTGTCAGTGTATGTCAAAATACTTGGTGTATGTGTATGTCTTCGTTACTTGGTGTTAGTGTATGCCTTTGTTACTTGGTGTCAGTGTGTGTCTGTGTTACTGGGTGTCAGTGTATGTCTTTGTTACTTGGTGGCATTGTGTGTCTGTGTTACTGGGTATCAGTGTCTGTCTTTGTTACTTGGTGAAAGTGTGTGTCTGTGTTCCTGGGTATCAGTGTATGTCTTTGTTACTTGGTGTCAGTGTATGTCTGTGTTACTTGGTGTAAGTGTTTGTCTGTGTTACTGGGTGTCAGTGTATGTCTTTGTTACTTGGTGTCAGTGTATGTCTGTGTTACTTGGTGTAAGTGTGTGTCTGTGTTCCTGGGTGTCCGTGTGTGTCTGTGTTACTGGGTGTCAGTGTATGTCTTTGTTACTGGGTGTCAGTGTCTGTCTTTGTTACTTGGTGTAAGTGTGTTTCTGTGTTACTGGGTATCAGTGTTTGTCTTTGTTCCTTGGTGTCAGTGTCTTTCTGTGTTAATTGGTGTAAGTGTGTGTCTGTGTTACTGGGTATCAGTGTCTGTATTTGTGACTTGGTGTCAGTGTATGTCTTTGTTACTGAGTGTCAGTGTGTGTCTTTGTGACTTGGTGTCAGTGTATGTCTTTGTTACTTGGTGTAGGTGTGTGTCTGTGTTACTTGGTGTAAGTGTGTGTCTTTGTTGCTTGGTGTCCGTGTGTGTCTGTGTTACTGGGTGTCAGTGCATGTCTTTGTTACTTGGTGTAAGTGTGTGTCTGTGTTACTTGTTTGAAGTGTGTGTCTGTTTCCTGGGTATCAGTGTATGTCTTTGTTACTTGGTGTCAGTGTATGTCTGTGTTACTTGGTGTCAGTGTATGTCTTTTTTGCTGTTTATTTGTGTTTCTCTGTGTTACTGGGTGCCAGTGTGTGTTTGTTTGTGCTACTGTGTTTCAGTGTATGTCTTTGTTACTTGGTGTAAGTGTGTGTCTGTGTTACTGGGTGTCAGGGTCTGTCTTTGTTACTTGGTGTATGTGTATGTCTTTGTTACTTGGTGTAAGTGAGTGTCTGTGTTACTTGGTGTAAGTGTGTGTCTGTGTTCCTGGGTATCAGTGTATGTCTTTGTGGCTTGGTGTCAGTTTATGTCTTTGATACTGGGTGTCAGTGTGTGCCTTTGTGACTTGTTGTCAGTGTATGTCTTTGTTACTTGGTGTCAGTGTGTGTCTGTGTTAGTGGGTATCAGTGTAGGTCTTTGTTACTTGGTGTCAGTGTATGTCAAAATACTTGGTGTATGTGTATGTCTTCGTTACTTGGTGTCAGTGTATGCCTTTGTTACTTGGTGTCAGTGTGTGTCTGTGTTACTGGGTGTCAGTGTATGTCTTTGTTACTTGGTGGCATTGTGTGTCTGTGTTACTGGGTATCAGTGTCTGTCTTTGTTACTTGGTGAAAGTGTGTGTCTGTGTTCCTGGGTATCAGTGTATGTCTTTGTTACTTGGTGTCAGTGTATGTCTGTGTTACTTGATGTAAGTGTTTGTCTGTGTTACTGGGTGTCAGTGTATGTCTTTGTTACTTGGTGTCAGTGTATGTCTGTGTTACTTGGTGTAAGTGTGTGTCTGTGTTCCTGGGTGTCCGTGTGTGTCTGTGTTACTGGGTGTCAGTGTATGTCTTTGTTACTGGGTGTCAGTGTCTGTCTTTGTTACTTGGTGTAAGTGTGTTTCTGTGTTACTGGGTATCAGTGTTAGTCTTTGTTCCTTGGTGTCAGTGTCTTTCTCTGTTAATTGGTGTAAGTGTGTGTCTGTGTTACTGGGTATCAGTGTCTGTATTTGTGACTTGGTGTCAGTGTATGTCTTTGTTACTGAGTGTCAGTGTGTGTCTTTGTGACTTGGTGTCAGTGTATGTCTTTGTTACTTGGTGTAGGTGTGTGTCTGTGTTACTTGGTGTAAGTGTGTGTCTTTGTTGCTTGGTGTCCGTGTGTGTCTGTGTTACTGGGTGTCAGTGCATGTCTTTGTTACTTGGTGACAGTGTATATCTGTGTTACTTGGTGTAAGTGTGTGTCTTTGTTTCTTGGTGTAATTGTATGTATTTGTTACTTGATGTCAGTGTATGTCTGTGTTACTTGGTGTCAGTGTATGTCTTTGTTACTGAGTGTCAGTGTGTGTCTTTGTGACTTGGTGTCAGTGTATGTCTTTGTTACTTGGTGTAGGTGTGTGTCTGTGTTACTTGGTGTAAGTGTGTGTCTTTGTTGCTTGGTGTCCGTGTGTGTCTGTGTTACTGGGTGTCAGTGCATGTCTTTGTTACTTGGTGACAGTGTATATCTGTGTTACTTGGTGTAAGTGTGTGTCTTTGTTTCTTGGTGTAATTGTATGTATTTGTTACTTGATGTCAGTGTATGTCTGTGTTACTTGGTGTCAGTGTATGTCTGTGTTACTTGGTGTAAGTGTGCGTCTTTGTTACTTGGTGTCCGTGTGTGTCTTTGTTACTGGGTGTCAGTGTATGTCTTTGTTACTTGGTGTAAGTTTGTGTCTTTGTTACTTGGTGTCCATGTGTGTCTGTGTTACTGGGTGTCAGTGCATGTCTTTGTCACTTGGTGCCAGTGTATATCTGTGTTACTTGGTGTAAGGGTGTGTCTTTGTTTCTTCGTGTAATTGTATGTCTTTGTTACTTGGTGTCAGTGTATGTCTGTGTTACTTGGTGTAAGTGTATGTCTTTGTTACTTGGTGTAAGTGTGTGTCTATGTTACTTGGTGTACGTGTGTGTCTGTGTTCCTGGGTAACAGTGTATGTCATTGTTAGTTGGTGTCAGTGCATGTCTGTGTTACTTGGTGTAAGTGTGTGTCTGTGTTTCTGGGTATCAGTGCATGTCTTTGTTACTTGGTGTCAGTGTATGTCTTTGGGACTTGGTGTCAGTGTATGTCTTTGTTACTGGGTGTCAGTGCGTGTCTGTGTTACTTGGTGTCAGTGTATGTCTTTGTTACTGTTTATTGGTGTTTCTCTGTGTTACTGGGTGTGAGTGTGTGTTTGTTTGTGCTATTGAGTGTCAGTGTATGTCTTTGTTACTTGGTGTGAGTTTGTGTCTGTGTTACTGGGTATCAGTGTCTGTCTTTGTTACTTGGTGTAAGTGTGTGTCTTTGTTCCTTGGTGTAATTGCGTGTCTTTGTTCCTTGGTGTCAGTGTATGCCTGTGTTACTGGGTGTAAGTGTATGTCTTTGTTACTTGGTGTAAGTGTGTGTCTGTGTTACTTGGTGTAAGTGTGTGACTGTGTTCCTGGGTATCATTGTATGTCTTTGTTACTTGGTGTCATTGTATGTCTGTGTTACTCGGTGGAAGTGTGCGTCTGTGTTACTGGGTGTCAGTGTATGTCTGTGTTACTTGGTGTAAGTGTGTGTCTGTGTTACTGGGTATCAGTGTATGTCTTTGTGACTTGGTGTCAGTGTATGTCTTTGTTACTGGGTGTCAGTGTGTGTCTTTGTTACTTGGTGTAAGTACGTGTCTGTGTTACTGGTTGTCACTGTGTGTCTGTGTTACTTGGTGTAAGTGTGTGTCTTTGTTACTTGGTGTCCGTGTGTGTCTGTGTTACTTGGTGTAAGTGCATGTCTTTGTTACTTGGTGTAAGTGTGTGTCTGTGTTACTTGTTTGAAGTGTGTGTCTGTTTCCTGGGTATCAGTGTATGTCTTTGTTACTTGGTGTCAGTGTATGTCTGTGTTACTTGGTGTCAGTGTCTGTCTTTGTTGCTGTTTATTTGTGTTTCTCTGTGTTACTGGGTGCCAGTGTGTGTTTGTTTGTGCTACTGTGTTTCAGTGTATGTCTTTGTTACTTGGTGTAAGTGTGTGTCTGTGTTACTGGGTGTCAGGGTCTGTCTTTGTTACTTGGTGTATGTGTATGTCTTTGTTACTTGGTGTAAGTGAGTGTCTGTGTTACTTGGTGTAAGTGTGTGTCTGTGTTCCTGGGTATCAGTGTATGCCTTTGTGGCTTGGTGTCAGTTTATGTCTTTGATACTGGGTGTCAGTGTGTGCCTTTGTGACTTGTTGTCAGTGTATGTCTTTGTTACTTGGTGTCAGTGTGTGTCTGTGTTAGTGGGTATCAGTGTATGTCTTTGTTACTTGGTGTCAGTGTATGTCAAAATACTTGGTGTATGTGTATGTCTTCGTTACTTGGTGTCAGTGTATGCCTTTGTTACTTGGTGTCAGTGAGTGTCTGTGTTACTGGGTGTCAGTGTATGTCTTTGTTACTTGGTGGCATTGTGTGTCTGTGTTCCTGGGTATCAGTGTCTGTCTTTGTTACTTGGTGAAAGTGTGTGTCTGTGTTCCTGGGTATCAGTGTATGTCTTTGTTACTTGGTGTCAGTGTATGTCTGTGTTACTTGGTGTAAGTGTTTGTCTGTGTTACTGGGTGTCAGTGTATGTCTTTGTTACTTGGTGTCAGTGTATGTCTGTGTTACTTGGTGTAAGTGTGTGTCTGTGTTCCTGGGTGTCCGTGTGTGTCTGTGTTACTGGGTGTCAGTGTATGTCTTTGTTACTGGGTGTCAGTGTCTGTCTTTGTTACTTGGTGTAAGTGTGTTTCTGTTTTACTGGGTATCAGTGTTTGTCTTTGTTACTTGGTGTCAGTGTCTTTCTGTGTTAATTGGTGTAAGTGTGTGTCTGTGTTACTGGGTATCAGTGTCTGTATTTGTGACTTGGTGTCAGTGTATGTCTTTGTTACTGAGTGTCAGTGTGTGTCTTTGTGACTTGGTGTCAGTGTATGTCTTTGTTACTTGGTGTCAGTGTATGTCTGTGTTACTTGGGGTCAGTGTGTGTCTGTGTTACTTGGTGTAAGTGTGTGTCTGTGTTACTGGGTATCAGTGTATGTCTTTGTTACTTGGTGTCAGTGTATGCCTGAGTTACTTGGTGTAAGTGTGTGTCTGTGTTACTGGGTGTCAGTGTGTGTCTGTGTTACTTGGTGTAAGTGTGCGTCTTTGTTACTTGGTGTCCGTGTGTGTCTGTGTTACTGGGTGTCAGTGTAAGTCTTTGTTACTGGGTGTCAGTGTATGTCTTTGTTACTTGGTGTAAGTTTGTGTCATTGTTACTTGGTGTCCATGTGTGTCTGTGTTACTGGGTGTCAGTGCATGTCTTTGTCACTTGGTGCCAGTGTATATCTGTGTTACTTGGTGTAAGGGTGTGTCTTTGTTACTTGGTGTAATTGTATGTCTTTTTTACTTGGTGTCAGTGTATGTCTGTGTTACTTGGTGTAAGTGTATGTCTTTGTTACTTGGTGTAAGTGTGTGTCTATGTTACTTGGTGTACGTGTGTGTCTGTGTTCCTGGGTAACAGTGTATGTCTTTGTTAGTTGGTGTCAGTGCATGTCTGTGTTACTTGGTGTAAGTGTGTGTCTGTGTTTCTGGGTATCAGTGTATGTCTTTGTTTCTTGGTGTCAGTGTATGTCTGTGTTACTTGGTGTAAGTGTGTGTCTGTGTTACTGGGTGTCAGTGTGTGTCTGTGTTACTTGGTGCAAGTGTGTGTCTTTGTTACTGGGTGTCCGTGTGTGTCTGTGTTCCTGGGTGTCAGTGTATGTCTTTGTTACTGGGTGTCAGTGTATGTCTTTGTTACTTGATGTCAGTGTGTGTCTGTGTTACTGGGTATCAGTGTATCTCTTTGTTACTTGGTGTAAGTGTGTGTCTGTGTTACTTGGTGTAAGTGTGTGTCTTTGTTTCTTGGTGTCCGTGTGTGTCTGTGTTACTGGGTGTCAGTGCATATCTTTGTTACTTGGTGACAGTGTATAACTGAGTTAATTGGTGTAAGTGTGTGTCTTTGTTTCTTGGTGTAATTGTATGTATTTGTTACTTGATGTCAGTGTATGTCTGTGTTACTTGGTGTAAGTGTATGTCTTTGTTACTTGGTGTCCGTGTGTGTCTGTGTTACTGGGTGTCAGCGCATGTCTTTGTTACTTGGTGACAGTGTATATCTGTGTTACTTGGTGTAAGTGTGTGTCTTTGTTACTTGGTGTCCGTGTGTGTCTGCGTTCCTGGGTGTCAGTGTATGTCTTTGTTACTGGGTGTCAGTGTATGCCTTTGTTACTTGATGTAAGTGTGTGTTTGTGTTACTGGGTATCAGTGTCTCTCTTTGTTACTTGGTGTAAGTGTGTGTCTGTGTTACTTGGTGTAAGTGTGTGTCTTTGTTACTGGGTGTCAGTGCATGTCTTTGTTACTTGGTGACAGTGTATATCTGTGTTACTTGGTGTAAGTGTGTGTCTTTGTTTCTTGGTGTAATTGTATGTATTTGTTACTTGATGTCAGTGTATGTCTGTGTTACTTGGTGTAAGTGTATGTCTTTGTTACTTGGTGTAAGTGTGTGTCTGTGTTACTTGTTTGAAGTGTGTGTCTGTTTCCTTGGTATCAGTGTATGTCTTTGTTACTTGGTGTCAGTGTATGTCTGTGTTACCTGGTGTAAGTGTATCTCTGTGTTACAGGGTATCAGTGTATGTATTTGTTACTTGGTGTCTGTGTATGTCTGTTCTACTTGGTGTAAGTGTGTGTCTGTGTTATTGGGTGTCAGTTTGTGTCTGTGTTACTTGGTGTCCGTGTGTGTCTGTTTTCCTGTGTGTCAGTGTATGTCTTTGTTACTTGGTGTCAGTGTATGTCTGTGTTACTTGGTGTAAGTGTGTGTCTGTGTTACTGGGTGTCAGTGTGTGTCTGTGTTACTTGTTGTAAGTGTGTGTCTTTGTTACTTGGTGTCCGTGTGTTTCTGTGTTACTGGGTGTCAGTGCATGTCTTTGTTACTTGGTGCAAGTGTATATCTGTGTTGCTTGGTGTAAGTGTGTGTCTTTGTTACTTGCTGCAATTGTATGTCTTTGTTACTTGGTGTCAGTGCATGTCTGTGTTACTTGGTGTCAGTGTATGTCTGTGTTACTTGGTGTAAATGTGTGTCTGTGTTACTTGGTGTAAGTGTGTGTCTGTGTTCCTGGGTATCAGTGTATGTCTTTGTTACTTGGTGTCAGTGTATGTCTGTGTTACTTGGTGTAAGTGTTTGTCTGTGTTACTGGGTATCAGTGTATGTCTTTGTTACTTGGTGTCAGTGTATGTCTGTGTTACTTGGTGTAAGTGTGTGTCTTTGTTCCTGGGTATCAGTGTATGTCTTTGTGACTTGGTGTCAGTGTCTGTCTTTGTTACTGAGTGTCAGTGTATGTCTTTGTGACTTGGTGTCAGTGTATGTCTTTGTTACTTGGTGTAAGTGTGTATCTGTGTTACTGGGTATCAGTGTATGTCTTTGTTAATTGGTGTCTTTGTATGTCAAAATAATTGGTGTAAGTGTATGTCTTTGTTACTTGGTGTAACTGTCTGTCTTTGTTACTTGGTGTAAGTGTATGTCGTTGTTACTTGGTGTCATTGTATGTCTTTGTTACCTGGTGTCAGTGTGTGTCTGTGTTACTTGGTGTAAGTGTATGTCTTTGTTACTTGGTGTCAGTGCATGTCTTTGTTACTTCGTGTCAGTGTGTGTCTGTGTTCCTGGGTATCAGTGTATGTCTTTGTGACTTGGTATCAGTGTATGTCTTTGTTACTGGGTGTAAGTGTGTGTCTGTGTTACTGGGTATCAGTGTTTGTCTTTGTGACTTTGTATCAGTGTATATCTTTGTTACTCGGTGTCAGTGTGTTTCTGTGTTACTGGGTATCAGTGTATGTCTTTGTGACTTGGTGTCCGTGTGTGTCTGTGTTCCTGGGTGTCAGTGTGTGTCTGTGTTACTGGGTATCAGTGTCTCTCTTTGTTACTTGGTGTAAGTGTGTGTCTGTGTTACTTGGTGTAAGTGTGTGTCTTTGTTACTTGGTGTCCGTGTGTGTCTGTGTTACTGGGTGTCAGTGCATGTCTTTGTTACTTGGTGACAGTGTATATCTGTGTTACTTGGTGTAAGTGTGTCTTTGTTTCTTGGTGTAATTGTATGTATTTGTTACTTGATGTCAGTGCATGTCCGTGTTACTTGGTGTAAGTGTGTGTCTGTGTATCAGTGTATGTCTTTGTGACTTGGTGTCAGTGTATGACTTTGTTACTGGGTGTCAGTGTGTGTCTTTGTGACTTGGTGTCAGTGTATGTCTGTGTTACTTGGGGGCAGTGTGTGTCTGTGTTACTTGGTGTCAGTGTCTGTCTGTGTTACTTGGTGTAAGTGTGTGTCTGTGTTACTGGGTCTCAGTGTATGTCTTTGTTACGTGGTGTCAGTGTATGTCTGTGTTACTTGGTGAAAGTGTGTGTCTGTGTTACTGGGTGTCAGTGCATGTCTTTGTTACTTGGTGCCAGTGTGTATCTGTGTTACTTGGTGTAAGTGTGTGGCTTTGTTACTTGGTGTAATTGTCTCTTTGTTACTTGGTGTCAGTGTGTGTCTGTGTTACTTGGTGTAAGTGTGTGTCTGTGTTCCTGGGTATCAGTGTATGTCTTTGTTACTTGGTGTAAGTGTGTGTCTGTGTTACTTGGTGTAAGTGTGTGTCTGTGTTCCTGGGTATCAATGTATGTCTTTGTTACTTGGTGTAAGTGTGTGTCTGTGTTACTGGGTATCAGTGTATGTCTCTGTTTCTTGGTGTCAGTGTATGTCTGTGTTACTTGGTGTAAGTGTGTATCTGTGTGACTGTGTGTCAGCGTGTGTCTGTGTTACTTGGTGTAAGTTTGTGCCTTTGTTTCATGGTGTCCATGTGTGTCTGTGTTACTGGATGTCAGTGTATGTCTTTGTTACTGGGTGTCAGTGGATGTCTTTGTTACTTGGTGTACGTGTGTGCCTGTGTTACTGGGGATCCGTGTCTGTCTTTGTTACTTTGTGTATGTGTGTGTTTGTGTTACTTGGGGTAAGTGTGTGTCTCTGTTACTTGGTGTCCGTGTGTGTCTGTGTTACTGGGTGTCAGTGCATGTCTTTGTTACTTGGTCCCAGTGTATATCTGTGTTACCTGGTGTACGTGTGTGTCTTTGTTACTTGGTGTAATTGTATGTCTTTGTTACTTGGTGTCAGTGTATGTCTGTGTTACTTGGTGTAAGTGTATGTCTTTGTTACTTGGTGTAAGTGTGTGTCTGTTTTCCTTAGTGTCAGTGTATGTCTTTGTTACTGGGTAACAGTGAATGTCTTTGTTACTTGGTGTCAGTGTGTGTCTGTGTTACTGGGTATCAGTGTATGTCTTTCTGACTTGGTATCAGAGTATGTCTTTGTTCCTGGCTTTCAGTGTGTGTCTGTGTTACTGGGTAACAGTGTATGTCTTTGTGACTTGGTATCAGAGTATGTCTTTATTACTGGCTTTCAGTGTGTGTCTGTGTTACTGGGTATCAGTGTATCTCTTTGTTAGTTGGTGTCAGTGTATGTCTGTGTTACTTGGTGTAAGTGTGTGTCTGTGTTACTGGGTGTAAGTGTGTGTCTGTTTTCCTGAGTATCAGTGTCTGTCTTAGTTACTTGGTGTAAGTGTGTGTCTGTGTTACTTGGTGTCAGTGTATGTCTGTGTTACTTGGTGTAAGTGTGTGTCTGTGTTACTGTGTGTCAGTGTGTGTCTGTGTTACTTGGTGTAAGTGTGTGTCTTTGTTACTTGGTGTCCGTGTGTTTCTGTGTTACTGGGTGTCAGTGCATGTCTTTGTTACTTGGTGCCAGTGTATATCTGTGTAGCTTGGTGTAAGGGTGTGTCTTTGTTACTTGGTGTAATTGTAGGTCTGTGTTACTGGGTGTCAGTGCATGTCTTTGTTACTTGGTCCCAGTGTATATCTGTGTTACTTGGTGTACGTGTGTGTCTTTGTTACTTGGTGTAATTGTATGTCTTTGTTACTTGGTGTCAGTGTATGTCTGTGTTACTTGGTGTAAGTGTATGTCTTTGTTACTTGGTGTAAGTGTGTGTCTGTTTTCCTTGGTGTCAGTGTATGTCTTTGTTACTGGGTAACAGTGAATGTCTTTGTTACTTGGTGTCAGTGTATGTCTGCGTTACTAGGTGCAAGTGTGTGTCTGTGTTACTGGGTATCAGTGTATGTCTTTGTTAGTTGGTGTCAGTGTATGTCTGTGTTACTTGGTGTAAGTGTGTGTCTGTGTTACTGGGTGTAAGTGTGTGTCTGTTTTCCTGAGTATCAGTGTCTGTCTTAGTTACTTGGTGTAAGTGTGTGTCTGTGTTACTTGGTGTCAGTGTATGTCTGTGTTACTTGGTGTAAGTGTGTGTCTGTGTTACTGTGTGTCAGTGTGTGTCTGTGTTACTTGGTGTAAGTGTGTGTCTTTGTTACTTGGTGTCCGTGTGTTTCTGTGTTACTGGGTGTCAGTGCATGTCTTTGTTACTTGGTGCCAGTGTATATCTGTGTAGCTTGGTGTAAGTGTGTGTCTTTGTTACTTGGTGTAATTGTAGGTCTTTGTTACTTGGTGTCAGTGTATGTCTGTGTTACTTGGTGTCAGTGTATGTCTTTGTTACTTGGTGTAAGTGTGTGTCTGTGTTACTTGGTGTAAGTGTGTGTCTGTGTTCCTGGGCATCAGTGTATGTCTTTGTTACTTGGTGTCAGTGTATGTCTGTGTTACTTGGTGTAAGTGTTTGTCTGTGTTACTGGGTATCAGTGTATGTCTTTGTTACTTGGTGTCAGTGTAGTTCTGTGTTACTTGGTGTAAGTGTGTGTCTGTGTTCCTGGGTATCAGTGTATGTCTTTGTTACTTGGTGTTATTGTCTGTCTGTATTACTTGGTGTCATTGTATGTCTTTGTTACTGAGTGTCAGTGTGTGTCTTTGTGACTTGGTGTCAGTGTATGTCTTTGTTACTTGGTGTAAGTGTGTTTCTGTGTTACTTGGTATCATAGTATGTCTTTGTTACTTGGTGTCATTGTATGTCTTTGTTACTTGGTGTCAGTGTGTGTCTGTGTTACTTGGTGTAAGTGTGTGTCTGTGTTACTTGGTGTAAGTGTGTGTCTTTGTTACATGGTGTAAGTGTATGTCTTTGTTACTTGGTGTCAGTGCATGTCTTTGTTACTTCGTGTCAGTGTGTGTCTGTGTTACTGGGTATCAGTGTATGTCTTTGTGACTTGGTATCAGTGTATGTCTTTGTTACTCGGTGTAAGTGTGTGTCTGTGTTACTGGGTATCAGTGTATGTCTTTGTGACTTGGTATCAGTGTATGTCTTTGTTACTCGGTGTCAGTGTGTGTCTTTGTGACTTGGTGTCAGTGTATGTCTTTGTTACTTTGTGTAATAGTGTGTCTGTGATACTGGATATCAGTGTATGTCTCTGTTACTTGGTGTCAGTGCATGTCCATGTTACTTGGTGTAAGTGTGTGTCTGTGTATCAGTGTATGTCTTTGTGACTTGGTGTCAGTGTATGTCTTTGTTACTGGGTGTCAGTGTGTGTCTTTGTGACTTGGTGTCAGTGTATGTCTGTGTTACTTGGGGTCAGTGGGTGTCTGTGTTACTTGGTGTCAGTGTCTGTCTGTGTTACTTGGTGTAAGTGTGTGTCTGTGTTACTGGGTATCAGTGTTTGTCTTTGTTACTTGGTGTCAGTGTATGTCGGTGTTACTTGGTGAAAGTGTGTGTCTGTGTTACTGGGTGTCAGTGCATGTCTTTGTTACTTGGTGCCAATGTGTATTTGTGTTACTTGGTGTAAGTGTGTGTCTTTGTTACTTGGTGTAATTGTCTGTCTTTGTTACTTGGTGTCAGTGTCTGTCTTTGTTACTTGGTGTAAGTGTGTGTCTGTGTTACTTGGTGTAAGTGTGTGTCTGCGTTCCTGGGTATCAGTGTATGTCTTTGTTACTTGGTGTAAGTGTGTGTCTGTGTTACTGGGTATCAGTGTCTGTCACTGTTACTTGGTGTCAGTGTATGTCTGTGTTACTTGGTGTAAGTTTGTGTCTTTGTTTCTTGGTGTCCGTGTGTGTCTGTGTTACTGGATGTCAGTGTTTGTCTTTGTCCCTGGGTAACAGTGTATGTCTTTGTTACTTGGTGTCAGTGTATGTCTGCGTTACTTGGTGTAAGTGTGTGTCTGTGTCACTGGGTATCAGTGTATGTCTTTGTTACTTGGTGTCAGTGTATGTCTGTGTTACTTGGTGTAAGTGTGTGTCTGTGTTACTGGGTGTCAGTGTGTGTCTCTGTTACTTGGTGTAAGTGTGTGTCTTTGTTACTTGGTGTCCTTGTGTGTCCGTGTTCCTGGGTGTCAGTGTATGTCTTTGTTACTTGGTGTAAGTGTGTGTCTGTGTTACTGGGTATCAGTGTCTGTCTTTGTTACTTTGTGTAAGTGTGTGTCTGTGTTACTTGGTGTAAGTGTGTGTCTTTGTTACTTGGTGTCCGTGTGTGTCTTTGTTACTGGCTGTCAGTGCATGTCTTTGTTACTTGGTGCCAGTGTATATCTGTGTTACTTGGTGTAAGTGTCTGTCTTTGTTACTTGGTGTAATTGTATGCCTTTGATACTTGGTGTCAGTGTATGTCTGTGTTACTTGGTGTAAGTGTATGTCTTTGTTACTTGGTGTAAGTGTGTGTCTGCGTTACTTGGTGTAAGCGTTTCTCTGTGTTACTGGGTATCAGTGTATGTCTTTGTTACTTGGTGTAAGTGTGTGTCTGTGTTACTGGGTATCAGTGTATGTCTTTGTTACTTGGTGTCAGTGTCTGTCAAAATACTTGGTGTAAGTGTATGTCTTTGTTACTTGGTGTAAGTGTGTGTCTTTGATACTTGGTGTCAGTGTATGTCTTTGTTACTTGGTGTGAGTGCATGTCTTTGTTACTTGGTGTCAGTGTGTGTCTGTGTTACTGGGTATCAGTGTATGTCTTTCTGACTTGGTATCAGAGTATGTCTTTGTTCCTGGCTTTCAGTGTGTGTCTGTGTTACTGGGTAACAGTGTATGTCTTTGTGACTTGGTATCAGAGTATGTCTTTATTACTGGCTTTCAGTGTGTGTCTGTGTTACTGGGGATCAGTGTATGTCTTTGTGACTTGGTGTCAGTGTATGTCTGCGTTACTTGGTGTAAGTGTGTGTCTGTGTTACTTGGTGTAAGTGTGTGTCTGTGTCCCTGGGTAACAGTGTTTGTCTTTGTTACTTGGTGTCAGTGTATGTCTGCGTTACTTGGTGTAAGTGTGTGTCTGTGTTACTGGGTATCAGTGTATCTTTGTTACTGGGTATCCTTGTCTGTCTTTGTTACTTTGTGTAAGTGTGTGTCTGTGTTACTTGCTGTAAGTGTGTGTCTTTGTTACTTGGTGTCCGTGTGTGTCTGTGTTACTGGCTGTCAGTGCATGTCTTTGTTACTTGGTGCCAGTGTATATCTGTGTTACTTGGTGTAAGTGTCTGTCTTTGTTACTTGGTGTAATTGTATGTCTTTGATACATGCTGTCAGTGTATGTCTGTGTTACTTGGTGTAAGTGTATGTCTTTGTTACTTGGTGTAAGTGAGTGTCTGCGTTACTTGGTGTAAGCGTGTCTCTGTGTTACTGGGTATCAGTGGATGTCTTTGTGACTTGGTGTCAGTGTATGTCTTTGTTACTGGTGTCAGTGTGTGTCTTTGTGACTTGGTGTCAGTGTATGTATTTGTTACTTGGTGTAAGTGTGTGTCTGTGTTACTGGGTATCAGTGTATGTCTTTGTTACTTGGTGTCAGTGTCTGTCAAAATACTTGGTGTAAGTGTATGTCTTTGTTACTTGGTGTACGTGTGTGTCTTTGTTACTTGGTGTAAGTGCATGTCTTTCTTACTTGGTGTGAGTGCATGTCTTTGTTACTTGGTGTCAGTGTGTGTCTGTGTTACTGGGTATCAGTGTATGTCTTTGTGACTTGGTATCAGAGTATGTCTTTGTTACTTCGTGTCAGTGTGTGTCTGTGTTACTGGGTATCAGTGCATGTCTTTGTGACTTGGTATCAGAGTATGTCTTTGTTACTGGCTTTCAGTGTGTGTCTGTGTTACTGGGTATCTGTGTATGTCTTTGTGACTTGGTGTCAGTGTATGTCTTTGTTACTGGGTGTGAGTGCATGTCTGTGTTACTTGGTGTAAGTGTGTTTCTTTGTTACTTGGTGTAAGCGTTTGTCTTTGTTACTTGGTGTCAGTGCATGTCTTTGTTACTTGGTGTCAGTGTGTGTCTGTGTTACTGGGTATCAGTGTATATCTGTGCTACCTGGTGTAAGTGTATGTCTTTGTTACTTGGTGTAATTGTATGTCTTTGTTACTTGGTGTCAGTGCATGTCTGTGTTACTTGGTGTAAGTGTATGTCTTTGTTACTTGGTGTAAGTGTATGTCTTTGTTACTTGGTGTCAGTGTATGTCTGTGTTACTTGGTGTAAGTGTGTGTCTTTGCTACTTGGTGTCAGTGTATGTCTTTGGTACTTGGTGTAAGTGTGTGTCTGTGTTACTTGGTGTAAGTGTGTGTCTGTGTTCCTGGATATCAGTGTATGTCTTTGTTACTTGGTGTCAGTGTATGTCTGTGTTACATGGTGTAAGTGTGTGTCTGTGTTACTGGGTATCAGTGTATGTCTTTGTTACTTGGTGTCAGTGTATGTCTTTGTTACTTGGTGTCAGTGTATGTCAAAATACTTGGTGTAAGTGTATGTCTTTGTTACTTGGTGTAATTGTCCGTCTTTGTTACTTGGTGTAAGTGTATGTCTTTGTTACTTGGTGTCAGTGTATGTCTGTGTTACTTGGTGTAAGTGTGTGTCTTTGCTACTTGGTGTCAGTGTATGTCTTTGTTACTTGGTGTCAGTGTGTGTCTGTGTTACTGGGCATCAATGTATGTCTTTGTGACTTGGTATCAGTGTATGTCTTTGTTAATTGGTGTCAGTGTAAGTCTGTGTTACTTGGTGTCAGTGTATGTCTGTGTTACTTGGTGTAAGTGTGTGTCTTTGTTACTTGGTGTCAATGTATCTCTTTGTTACAGGGTGTCAGTGTGTGTCTTTGTGACTTCGTGTCAGTGTATGTCAAAATACATGGTGTAAGTGTTTGTCTTTGTTACTTGGTGTAATTGTCTGTCTTTGTTACTTCGTGGAAGTGTGTGTCTGTGTTACTGGGTATCAGTGTATGTCCTTGAGACTTGGTTTCAGTGTATCTCTTTGTTACTGGGTGTCAGTGTGTTTCTGTGTTACTGGGTATCAGTGTATGTCTTTGTGACTAGGTATCAGTATATGTATTTGTCACTGGGTGTCAGTGTATATCTGTGTTACTGGGTATCATTGTATGTCTTTGTGACTTGGTGTCAGTGTATGTCTTTGTAACTGGGTGTCAGTGTGTGTCTTTCTGACTTGGAGTCAGTGTATGTCTTTGTGACTTGGTGTCAGTGTATGTCTGCGTTACTTGGTGTAAGTGTATGTCTGTGTTACTTGGTGTAAGTGTGTCTCTGGGTCCCTGGGTAGCAGTGTATGTCTTTGTTACTTAGGTGTCAGTGTATGTCTGCGTTACTTGGTGTAAGTGTGTGTCTGTGTTACTGGGTATCAGTGTATGTCTTTGTTACTTGGTGTCTGTGTATGTCTGTGTTACTTGGTGTAAGTGTGTGTCTGTGTTACTGGGTGTCAGTGTGTGTCTCTGTTACTTGGTGTAAGTGTGTGTCTTTGTTACTTGGTGTCCGTGTGTGTCTGTGTTCCTGGGTGTCATTGTATGTCTTTGTTACTTGGTGTCCGTGTGTGTCTGTGTTACTGGCTGTCAGTGCATGTCTTTGTTACTTGGTGCCAGTGTATGTCTTTGTTACTGGGTGTCAGTGTGTGTCTTTGTGACTTGGTGTCAGTGTATGCCTTTGTTACTTGGTGTAAGTGTGCGTCTGTGTTACTGGGTATCAGTGTATGTCTTTGTTACTTTGCGTCAGTGTCTGTCAAAATACTTGGTGTAAGTGTATGTCTTTGTTACTTGGTGTAAGTGTGTGTCTTTGTTACTTGGTGTAAGTGTATGTCTTTCTTACTTGGTGTCAGTGTATGTCTTTGTTACTTGGTGTGAGTGCATGTCTGTGTTACTTGGTGTAAGTGTGTGTCTTTGTTACTTGGTGTAAGCGTTTGTCTTTGTTACTTGGTGTAATTAAGTGTCTGTGTTACTGGGTATCAGTGTCTGTCTTTGTTACTTTGTGTAAGTGTGTGTCTGTGTTACTTGGTGTAAGTGTGTGTCTTTGATACTTGGTGTCAGTGTCTGTCAAAATACTTGGTGTAAGTGTATGTGTTTGTTACTTGGTGTAATTGTGTGTCTGTGTTACTGGGTATCAGTGTCTGTCTTTGTTACTTTGTGTAAGTGTGTGTCTGTGTTACTTGGTGTAAGTGTGTGTCTTTGTTACTTGGTGTCCGTTTGTGTCTTTGTTACTGGCTGTCAGTGCATGTCTTTGTTACTTGGTGCCAGTGTATATCTGTGTTACTTGGTGTAAGTGTCTGTCTTTGTTACTTGGTGTAATTGTATGCCTTTGATACTTGGTGTCAGTGTATGTCTGTGTTACTTGGTGTAAGTGTATGTCTTCGTTACTTGGTGTAAGTGTGTGTCTGCGTTACTTGGTGTAAGCGTTTCTCTGTGTTACTGGGTATCAGTGTATGTCTTTGTTACTTGGTGTAAGTGTGTGTCTGTGTTACTGGGTATCAGTGTATGTCTTTGTTACTTGGTGTCAGTGTCTGTCAAAATACTTGGTGTAAGTGTATGTCTTTGTTACTTGGTGTAAGTGTGTGTCTTTGATACTTGGTGCAAGTGTATGTCTTTGTTACTTGGTGTGAGTGCATGTCTTTGTTACTTGGTGTCAGTGTGTGTCTGTGTTACTGGGTATCAGTGTATGTCTTCCTGACTTGGTATCAGAGTATGTCTTTGTTGCTGGCTTTCAGTGTGTGTCTGTGTTAGTGGGTATCAGTGTATGTCTTTGTGACTTGGTATCAGAGTATGTCTTTGTTGCTGGCTTTCAGTGTGTGTCTGTGTTACTGGGTATCAGTGTATGTCTTTGTTACTGGGTGTCAGTGTATGTCTGCGTTACTTGGTGTAAGTGTGTGTCTTTGTTGCTGGCTTTCAGTGTGTGTCTGTGTTACTGGGTATCAGTGTATGTCTTTGTGACTTGGTATCAGAGTATGTCTTTGTTACTGGCTTTCAGTGTGTGTCTGTGTTACTGGGTATCAGTGTATGTCTTTTTGACTTGGTATCAGTGTATGTCTTTGTTACTGGGTGTCAGTGTGTGTCTGCGTTACTGGGTATCAGTGTATGTCTTTGTGACTTGGTATCAGTGTACGTCTTTGTTACTGGGTGTCAGTGTGTGTCTGTGTTCCTGGGTGTCAGTGTATGTCTTTGCGACTTGGTGTCAGTGTATGTCTTTGTTACTGGGTGTCAGTGTGTGTCTTTGTGACTTGGTGTCAGTGTATGTCTGTATTACTTGGTGTAAGTGTGTGCCTGTGTTACTGGGTATCAGTGTATGTCTTTGTTGCTTGGTGTCAGTGTATGTCTGTGTAACTTGGAGTAAGTGTGTGTCTGTGTTACTTTGTGTCCGTGTGTGTCTGTGTTGCTGGGTGTCAGTGCATGTCCTTGTCACTTGGTGCCAATGAATATCTGTGTTACTTGGTGCAAGTGTGTGTCTTTGTTACTTGGTGTAATTGTATGTCTTTGTTACTTGGTGTCAGTGTCTGTCTTTGTTACTTGGTGAAAGTGTATGTCTTTGGTACTTGGTGGAAGTGTGTGTCTGTGTTACTTGGTGTAAGTGTTTGTCTGTGTTCCTGGATATCAGTGTATGTCGTTGTTACTTGGTGTCAGTGTATGTTTGTGTTACATGGTGTAAGTGTGTGTCTGTGTTACTGGGTATCAGTGTATGTCTTTGTTACTTGGTGTCAGTGTATGTCTTTGTTACTTGGTGTCAGTGTATGTCAGAATACTTGGTGTAAGTGTATGTCTTTGTTACTTGGTGTAATTGTCCGTCTTTGTTACTTGGTGTAAGTGTATGTCTTTGTTACTTGGTGTCATTGTATGTCTGTGTTACTTGGTGTAAGTGTGTGTCTTTGCTACTTGGTGTCAGTGTATGTCTTTGTTACTTGGTGTCAGTGTGTGTCTGTGTTACTGGGCATCAATGTATGTCTTTGTGACTTGGTATCAGTGTATGGCTTTGTGACTTGGTGTCAGTGCATGTCTTTGTTAATTGGTGTCAGTGTAAGTCTGTGTTACTTGGTGTCAGTGTATGTCTGTATTACTTGGTGTAAGTGTGTGTCTTTGTTACTTGGTGTCAATGTATCTCTTTGTTACAGGGTGTCAGTGTGTGCCTTTGTGACTTGGTGTCAGTGTATGTCAAAATACATGGTGTAAGTGTTTGTCTTTGTTACTTGGTGTAATTGTCTGTCTTTGTTACTTCGTGGAAGTGTGTGTCTGTGTTACTGGGTATCAGTGTATGTCTTTGAGACTTGGTTTCAGTGTATCTCTTTGTTACTGGGTGTCAGTGTGTTTCTGTGTTACTGGGTATCAGTGTATGTCTTTGTGACTTGGTATCAGTATATGTCTTTGTCACTGGGTGTCAGTGTATATCTGTGTTACTGGGTATCATTGTTTGTCTTTGTGACTTTGTGTCAGTGTATGTCTTTGTAACTGGGTGTCAGTGTGTGTCTTTCTGACTTGGAGTCAGTGTATGTCTTTGTGACTAGGTGTCAGTGTATGTCTGCGTTACTTGGTGTAAGTGTGTGTCTGTGTTACTTGCTGTAAGTGTGTCTCTGGGTCCCTGGGTAACAGTGTATGTCTTTGTTACTTAGGTGTCAGTGTATGTCTGCGTTACTTGGTGTAAGTGTGTGTCTGTGTTACTGGGTATCAGTGTATGTCTTTGTTACTTGGTGTCAGTGTATGTCTGTGTTACTTTGTGTAAGTGTGTGTCTGTGTTACTGGGTGTCAGTGTGTGTCTCTGTTACTTGGTGTAAGTGTGTGTCATTATTACTTGGTGTCCGTGTGTGTCTGTGTTCCTGGGTGTCATTGTATGTCTTTGTTACTTGGTGTAAGTGTGTGTCTGTGTTACTGGGTACCAGTGTATGTCTTAGTTACTTGGTGTAAGTGTGTGTCTGTGTTACTTGGTGTAAGTGTGTGTCTTTGTTACATGGTGTCCGTGTGTGTCTGTGTTACTGGCTGTCAGTGCATGTCTTTGTTACTTGGTGCCAGTGTATGTCTTTGTTACTGGGTGTCAGTGTGTGTCTTTGTGACTTGGTGTCAGTGTATGTCTTTGTTACTTGGTGTAAGTGTGCGTCTGATTTACTGGGTATCAGTGTATGCCTTTGTTACTTTGTGTCAGTGTCTGTCAAGATACTTGGTATAAGTGTATGTCTTTGTTACTTGGTGTAAGTGTGTGTCTTTGTTACTTGGTGTAAGTGTATGTCTTTGTTACTTGGTGTCAGTGTATGTCTTTGTTACTTGGTGTGAGTGCATGTCTGTGTTACTTGGTGTAAGTCTGTGTCTTTGTTACTTGGTGTAAGCGTTTGTCTTTGTTACTTGGTGTCAGTGCATGTCTTTGTTACTTGGTGTCAGTGTGTGTCTGTGTTACTGGGTATCAGTGTATGTCTTTGTGACTTTGTATCAGAGTATGTCTTTGTTACTGGCTTTCAGTGTGTGTCTGTGTTACTGGGTATCAGTGTATGTCTGTGTGACTTGGTATCAGTGTATGTCTTTTTTACTGGGTGTCAGTGTGTGTCTGCGTTACTGGGTATCAGGTATGTCTTTGTGACTTGGTATCAGTGTACGTCTTTGTTACTGGGTGTCAGTGTGTGTCTGTGTTCCTGGGTGTCAGTGTATGTCTTTGCGACTTGGTGTCAGTGTATGTCTTTGTTACTGGGTGTCAGTGTGTGTCTTTGTGACTTGGTGTCAGTGTATGTCTGTATTACTTGGTGTAAGTGTGTGCCTGTGTTACTGGGTATCAGTGTATGTCTTTGTTGCTTGGTGTCAGTGTATGTTTGTGTAACTTGGAGTAAGTGTGTGTCTGTGTTACTTTGTGTCCGTGTGTGTCTGTGTTGCTGGGTGTCAGTGCATGTCCTTGTCACTTGGTGCCAATGTATATCTGTGTTACTTGGTGTAAGTGTGTGTCTTTGTTACTTGGAGTAATTGTATGTCTTTGTTACTGGGTGTCAGTGTCTGTCTGTGTTACTTGGTGAAAGAGTATGTCTTTGGTGCTTGGTGTAAGTGTGTGTCTGTGTTACTTGGTGTAAGTGTGTGTCTGTGTTCCTGGATATCAGTGTATGTCTTTGTTACTTGGTGTCAGTGTATGTCTGTGTTACATGGTATAAGTGTGTGTCTGTGTTACTGGGTATCAGTGTATGTCTTTGTTACTTGGTGTCAGTGTACGTCTTTCTTACTTGGTGTCAGTGTATGTCAAAATACTTGGTGTAAGTGTATGTCTTTGTTACTTGGTGTAATTGTCCGTCTTTGTTACTTGGTGTAAGTGTATGTCTTTGTTACTTGGTGTCAGTGTATGTCTGTGTTACTTGGTGTAAGTGTGTGTCTTTGTTACTTGGTGTCAGTGTATGTCTTTGTTACTTGGTGTCAGTGTGTGTCTGTGTTACTGGGCATCAATGTATGTCTTTGTGACTTGGTATCAGTGTATGGCTTTGTGACTTGGTGTCAGTGCATGTCTTTGTTAATTGGTGTCAGTGTAAGTCTGTGTTACTTGGTGTCAGTGTATGTCTGTGTTACTTGGTGTAAGTGTGTGTCTTTGTTACTTGGTGTCAGTGTATCTCTTTGTTACAGGGTGTCTGTGTGTGTCTTTGTGACTTGGTGTCAGTGTATGTCAAAATACATGGTGTAAGTGTATGTCTTTGTTAATTGGTGTAATTGTCTGTCTTTGTTACTTCGTGGAAGTGTGTGTCTGTGTTACTGGGTATCAGTGTATGTCTTTGAGACTTGGTTTCAGTGTATCTCTTTGTTACTGGGTGTCAGTGTGTTTCTGTGTTACTGGGTATCAGTGTATGTCTTTGTGACTTGGTATCAGTATATGTCTTTGTCAGTGGGTGTCAGTGTATATCTGTGTTACTGGGTATCAATGTATGTCTTTGTGACTTGGTGTCAGTGTATGTCTTTGTAACTGGGTGTCAGTGTGTGTCTTTCTGACTTAGAGTCAGTGTATGTCTTTGTTACTTGGTGTCAGTGTATGTCAAAATACTTGGTGTAAGTGTATGTCTTTGTTACTTGGTGTAATTGTCTGTCTTTGTTACTTCGTGTAAGTGTGTGTCTGTGTTATTGGGTATCAGTGTATGTCTTTGAGACTTGGTTTCAGTGTATCGCTTTGTTACTGGGTGTCAGTGTGTTTCTGTGTTACTGGTTATCAGTGTATGTCTTTGTGACTTGGTGTCAGTGTGTTTCTGTGCTACTGGGTATCAGTGTATGTCTTTGTGTCTTGGTATCAGTATATGTCTTTGTCACTGGGTGTCAGTGTATATCTGTGTTCCTGGGTATCATTGTATGTCTTTGTGACTTGGAGTCAGTGTATGTCTTTGTTACTTGGTGGATGTGTGTGTCTGTGATACTGGGTATCAGTGTATGTCGTTGTTACTTGGTTTCAGTGTATGTCTGTGTTACTTGGTGTAAGTGTGTGTCTGTGTATCAGTGTTTGTCTTTGTGACTTGGTGTCAGTGTATGTCTTTGTTACTGGGTGTCTGTGTGTGCCTTTGTGACTTGGTGTCAGTGTATGTCTGTGTTGCTGGGGGTCAGTGTGTGTCTGTGTTACTGGGGGTCAGTGTGTGTTTCTAACTGGGTGTCAATGTGTTTCTGTGTTACTGGGTATCAGTGTCTGTCTTTGTTACTTGGTGTCAGTGTGTGTCTGTGTTACTTGGTGCAAGTGTGTGTCTGTGTTACTTGGTGTAAGTGTGTGTCTGTGTTCCTGGGTATCATTGTATGTCTTTGTTACTGGGTGTCAGTGCATGTCTTTGTTACTTGGTGCCAGTGCTTATCTGTGTTACTTGGTGTAAGTGTGTGTCATTGTTACTTTGTGTAATTGTATGCCTTTGTTACTTGGTGTCAGTGTATGTCTGTGTTACTTGGTGTAAGTGTATGTCTTTGTTACTTGGTCTAAGCGTGTGTCTGTGTTACTTGGCGTAAGTGTGTGTCTTTGTTACTTGGTGTGAGTGCATGTCTTTGTTACTTGGTGTCAGTGTGTGTCTTTGTTACTGGGTATCAGTGTATTTCTTTGTGACTTGGTATCAGAGTATGTCTTTGTGACTGGCTTTCAGTGTGTGTCTGTGTTACTGGGTATCTGTGTATGTCTTTGTGACTTGGTGTCAGTGTATGTCTTTGTTACTGGGTGTGAGTGCATGTCTGTGTTACTTGGTGTAAGTGTGTTTCTTTGTTACTTGGTGTAAGCGTTTGTCTTTGTTACTTGGTGTCAGTGCAAGTCTTTGTTACTTGGTGTCAGTGTGTGTCTGTGTTACTGGGTATCAGTGTATATCTGTGCTACCTGGTGTAAGTGTATGTCTTTGTTACTTGGTGTAATTGTATGTCTTTGTTACTTGGTGTCAGTGCATGTCTGTGTTACTTGGTGTAAGTGTATGTCTTTGTTACTTGGTGTAAGTGTGTGTCTGTGTTACTTGGTGTAAGTGTGTGTCTGTGTTCCTGGGTATCAGTGTATGTATTTGTTACTTGGTGTCAGTGTATGTCTGTGTTACTTGGTGTTTGTGTGTGTCTTTGTTAATTTGTGTAAGTGTATGTCTTTGTTACTTGGTGTCAGTGTATGTCTTTGTTACTTGGTGTAAGTGTGTGTCTGTGTTACTTGGTGTAAGAGTGTGTCTGTGTATCAGTGTAAGTCTTTGTGACTTGGTGTCAGTGTATGTCTTTGTTACTGGGTGTCAGAACATGTCTTTGTTACTTGGTGCCAGTGTTTGACTGTGTTACTGGGGTTCAGTGTGTGTCTGTGTTACTGGGGGTCAGTGTGTGTTTCTAACTGGGTGCCAGTGTGTGTCTGTGTTACTGGGTATCAGTGTCTGTCTTTGTTACTTGTTCTCAGTGTGTGTCTTTGTTACTTGGTGTAACTCTGTGTCTTTGTTACTTGGTGCCCGTGTGTGTCTGTGTTACTGGGTGTCAGTGTATATGTGTGTTACTTGGTGTAACTGTGTGTCTTGGTTACTTGGTGTAATTGTATATCTTTGTTACTGGGTGTCAGTGTATGTCTGTGTTACTTGGTCTAAGTGTATGTCTTTGTTACTTGGTGTAAGTGTGTATCTGTGTTACTTGGTGTAAGTGTGTGTCCGTGTTCCTGGGTATCAGTGTATGTCTTTGTTACTTGGTGTCAGTGTATGTCTGTGTTACTTGGTGTCAGTGTGTGTCTGTGTTACTGGGTATCAGTGTATGTCTTTGTTACTTGGTGTCAGTGTATGTCTGTGCTACTTGGTGTAAGTGTGTGTCTGTGTTACTGGATGTCAGTGTGTGTCTGTGTTACTTGGTGTAAGTGTGTGTCTTTGATACTTGGTGTCCGTGTGTGTCTGTGTTACTGGGTGTCAGTGTATGTCTTTGTTACTGGGTGTCAGTGTATCTCTGTGTTACTTGGTGTAAGTGTGTGTCTTTGTTACTGGGTATCAGTGTATGTCTTTGTGACTTGGTGTCAGTGTATGTCTTTGTTACTGGGTGTCAGTGTATATCTGTGTTACTTGGTGTAAGTGTCTGTCTTTATCACTTGGTGTAATTGTATGTCTTTGATACATGGTGTCAGTGTATGTCTGTGTTACTTGGTGTAAGTGTATGTCTTTGTTACTTGGTGTAAGTGTGTGTCTGCGTTACTTGGTGGAAGCGTGTCTCTGTGTTACTGGGTATCAGTGTATGTCTTTGTGACTTGGTGTCAGTGTATGTCTTTGTTACTGGGTGTCAGTGTGGGTCTTTGTGACTTGGTGTCAGTGTATGTCTTTGTTACTGGGTGTCAATGTGTGTCTGTGTTACTGGGCATCAATGTATGTCTTTGTGACTTGGTATCAGTGTATGGCTTTGTGACTTGGTGTCAGTGCATGTCTTTGTTAATTGGTGTCAGTGTAAGTCTGTGTTACTTGGTGTCAGTGTATGTCTGTGTTACTTGGTGTAAGTGTGTGTCTTTGTTACTTGGTGTCAGTGTATCTCTTTGTTACAGGGTGTCTGTGTGTGTCTTTGTGACTTGGTGTCAGTGTATGTCAAAATACATGGTGTAAGTGTATGTCTTTGTTAATTGGTGTAATTGTCTGTCTTTGTTACTTCGTGGAAGTGTGTGTCTGTGTTACTGGGTATCAGTGTATGTCTTTGAGACTTGGTTTCAGTGTATCTCTTTGTTACTGGGTGTCAGTGTGTTTCTGTGTTACTGGGTATCAGTGTATGTCTTTGTGACTTGGTATCAGTATATGTCTTTGTCAGTGGGTGTCAGTGTATATCTGTGTTACTGGGTATCAATGTATGTCTTTGTGACTTGGTGTCAGTGTATGTCTTTGTAACTGGGTGTCAGTGTGTGTCTTTCTGACTTAGAGTCAGTGTATGTCTTTGTTACTTGGTGTCAGTGTATGTCAAAATACTTGGTCTAAGTGTATGTCTTTGTTACTTGGTGTAATTGTCTGTCTTTGTTACTTCGTGTAAGTGTGTGTCTGTGTTATTGGGTATCAGTGTATGTCTTTGAGACTTGGTTTCAGTGTATCGCTTTGTTACTGGGTGTCAGTGTGTTTCTGTGTTACTTGTTATCAGTGTATGTCTTTGTGACTTGGTGTCAGTGTGTTTCTGTGCTACTGGGTATCAGTGTATGTCTTTGTGTCTTGGTATCAGTATATGTCTTTGTCACTGGGTGTCAGTGTATATCTGTGTTCCTGGGTATCATTGTATGTCTTTGTGACTTGGAGTCAGTGTATGTCTTTGTTACTTGGTGGATGTGTGTGTCTGTGATACTGGGTATCAGTGTATGTCGTTGTTACTTGGTGTCAGTGTATGTCTGTGTTACTTGGTGTAAGTGTGTGTCTGTGTATCAGTGTTTGTCTTTGTGACTTGGTGTCAGTGTATGTCTTTGTTACTGGGTGTCTGTGTGTGCCTTTGTGACTTGGTGTCAGTGTATGTCTGTGTTGCTGGGGGTCAGTGTGTGTCTGTGTTACTGGGGGTCAGTGTGTCTTTCTAACTGGGTGTCAATGTGTTTCTGTGTTACTGGGTATCAGTGTCTGTCTTTGTTACTTGGTGTCAGTGTGTGTCTGTGTTACTTGGTGTCAGTGTGTGTCTGTGTTACTTGGTGCAAGTGTGTGTCTGTGTTACTTGGTGTAAGTGTGTGTCTGTGTTCCTGGGTATCATTGTATGTCTTTGTTACTGGGTGTCAGTGCATGTCTTTGTTACTTGGTGCCAGTGCTTATCTGTGTTACTTGGTGTAAGTGTGTGTCATTGTTACTTTGTGTAATTGTATGCCTTTGTTACTTGGTGTCAGTGTATGTCTGTGTTACTTGGTGTAAGTGTATGTCTTTGTTACTTGGTCTAAGCGTGTGTCTGTGTTACTTGGCGTAAGTGTGTGTCTTTGTTACTTGGTGTGAGTGCATGTCTTTGTTACTTGGTGTCAGTGTGTGTCTTTGTTACTGGGTATCAGTGTATTTCTTTGTGACTTGGTATCAGAGTATGTCTTTGTGACTGGCTTTCAGTGTGTGTCTGTGTTACTGGGTATCTGTGTATGTCTTTGTGACTTGGTGTCAGTGTATGTCTTTGTTACTGGGTGTGAGTGCATGTCTGTGTTACTTGGTGTCAGTGCATGTCTTTGTTACTTGGTGTCAGTGTGTGTCTGTGTTACTGGGTATCAGTGTATATCTGTGCTACCTGGTGTAAGTGTATGTCTTTGTTACTTGGTGTAATTGTATGTCTTTGTTACTTGGTGTCAGTGCATGTCTGTGTTACTTGGTGTAAGTGTATGTCTTTGTTACTTGGTGTAAGTGTGTGTCTGTGTTACTTGGTGTAAGTGTGTGTCTGTGTTCCTGGGTATCAGTGTATGTATTTGTTACTTGGTGTCAGTGTATGTCTGTGTTACTTGGTGTTTGTGTGTGTCTTTGTTAATTTGTGTAAGTGTATGTCTTTGTTACTTGGTGTCAGTGTATGTCTTTGTTACTTGGTGTAAGTGTGTGTCTGTGTTACTTGGTGTAAGAGTGTGTCTGTGTATCAGTGTAAGTCTTTGTGACTTGGTGTCAGTGTATGTCTTTGTTACTGGGTGTCAGAACATGTCTTTGTTACTTGGTGCCAGTGTTTGACTGTGTTACTGGGGTTCAGTGTGTGTCTGTGTTACTGGGGGTCAGTGTGTGTTTCTAACTGGGTGTCAGTGTGTGTCTGTGTTACTGGGTATCAGTGTCTGTCTTTGTTACTTGTTCTCAGTGTGTGTCTTTGTTACTTGGTGTAACTCTGTGTCTTTGTTACTTGGTGCCCGTGTGTGTCTGTGTTACTGGGTGTCAGTGTATATGTGTGTTACTTGGTGTAACTGTGTGTCTTGGTTACTTGGTGTAATTGTATATCTTTGTTACTGGGTGTCAGTGTATGTCTGTGTTACTTGGTCTAAGTGTATGTCTTTGTTACTTGGTGTAAGTGTGTATCTGTGTTACTTGGTGTAAGTGTGTGTCCGTGTTCCTGGGTATCAGTGTATGTCTTTGTTACTTGGTGTCAGTGTATGTCTGTGTTACTTGGTGTCAGTGTGTGTCTGTGTTACTGGGTATCAGTGTATGTCTTTGTTACTTGGTGTCAGTGTATGTCTGTGCTACTTGGTGTAAGTGTGTGTCTGTGTTACTGGATGTCAGTGTGTGTCTGTGTTACTTGGTGTAAGTGTGTGTCTTTGTTACTTGGTGTCCGTGTGTGTCTGTGTTACTGGGTGTCAGTGTATGTCTTTGTTACTGGGTGTCAGTGCATCTCTGTGTTACTTGGTGTAAGTGTGTGTCTTTGTTACTGGGTATCAGTGTATGTCTTTGTGACTTGGTGTCAGTGTCTGTCTTTGTTACTGGGTGTCAGTGTTTATCTGTGTTACTTGGTGTAAGTGTCTGTCTTTATTACTTGGTGTAATTGTATGTCTTTGATACATGGTGTCAGTGTATGTCTGTGTTACTTGGTGTAAGTGTATGTCTTTGTTACTTGGTGTAAGTGTGTGTCTTCGTTACTTGGTGTAAGCGTGTCTCTGTGTTACTGGGTATCAGTGTATGTCTTTGTGACTTGGTGTCAGTGTATGTCTTTGTTACTGGGTGTCAGTGTGGGTCTTTGTGACTTGGTGTCAGTGTATGTCTTTGTTACTGGGTGTCAATGTGTGTATTTGTTACTTAGTGTAAGTGTAAGTCATTGTTACTTGGTGTCAGTGCATGTCTTTGTTACTTGGTGTGAGTGCATGTCTGTGTTACTTGGTGTAAGTGTGTGTCTTTGTTACTTGGTGTCAGTGCATGTCTTTGTTACTTGGTGTCAGTGTGTGTCTGTGTTACTGGGTATCAGTGTATATCTGTGCTACTTGGTGTAAGTGTATGTCTTTGTTACTTGGTGTAATTGTATGTCTTTGTTACTTGGTGTCAGTGCTTATCTGTGTTACTTGGTGTAAGTGTATGTCTGTGTTACTTGGTGTAAGTGTGTGTCTGTGTTCCTGGGTATCAGTGTATGTCTTTGTTACTTGGTGTCAGTGTATGTCTGTGTTACTTGGTGTATGTGTGTGTCTTTGTCACTTTGTGTAATTGTATGTCTTTGTTACTTGGTGTCAGTGCTTATCTGTGTTACTTGGTGTAAGTGTATGTCTGTGTTACTTGGTGTAAGTGTGTATCTGTGTTACTGGGTGTCAGTGTGTGTCTGTGTTACTTGGTGTAAGTGTGTGTCTTTGTTACTTGTTGTCCGTGTGTGTCTGTGTTACTGGGTGTCAGTGTATGTCTTTGTTACTGGGTGTCAGTGTATGTCTTTGTTACTTGGTGTAAGTGTGTGTCTGTGTTACTCGGTATCAGTGGATGTCTTTGTTACTTGGTGTAAGTGTGTGTCTGTGTTACTGGGTATCAGTGTATGTCTTTGTTACTTGGTGTCAGTGTATGTCAAAATACATGGTGTAAGTGTACGTCTTTGTTACTTGGTGTAATTTTCCGTTTTTGTTACTTGGTGTAAGTGTATGTCTTTGTTTTTTGGTGTCAGTGTATGTCTGTGTTACTTGGTGTAAGTTTGTGTCTTTGTTATTTGGTGTCAGTGTATGTCTTTTTTACTTGGTGTCAGTGTGTGTCTGTGTTGCTGGGCATCAATCTATGTCTTTGTGACTTGGCATCAGTGTATGGCTTTGTGACTTGGTGTCAGTGTATGTCTTTGTTAATTGGTGTCAGTGCATGTCTGTGTTACTTGGTGTCAGTGTATGTCTGTCTTACTTGGAGTAAGTGTGTGTCTTTGTTACTTGGTGTCAGTGTATCTCTTTGTTACTTGGCGAAAGTGTGTGTCTGTGTTACTGGGTATCAGTGTCTGTCTTTGTTACTTCGTGTCAGTGTATGTGTTTGTGACTTGGTGTCAGTGTATGTCTTTGTTACTGGGTGTCAGTGTATGTCTTTGTTACTTGGTGTAAGTGTGTGTCTGTGTTACTGGGTATCAGTGTGTGTCTTTGTGACTTGGTGTCAGTGTATGTCTTTGTTACTTGGTGTAAGTGTGGGTCGTTGTTACATGGTGTAATTGTTTGTCTTTGTTCCTTGGTGTCAGTGTATGTCTTTGTTACTTGGTGTCAGTGTGTGTCTGTGTTACTGGGTATCAGTGTATGTCTTTGTGACTTGGTATCAGTGTATGTCTTTGTTACTGGGTGTCATTGTGTGTCTGCGTTACTGGGTATCAGTGTATGTCTTTGTGACTTGGTATCAGTGTCTGTCTTTGTTACTGGGTGTCAGTGGGTGTCTGTGTTCCTGGGTATCAGTGTATGTCTTTGTGACTTGGTGTCAGTGTATGTCTTTGTTACTGGGTGTCAGTGTGTCTCTTTGTGACTTGGTGTCAGTGTATGTCTTTGTTACTGGGTGTCATTGTGTGTCTGCGTTACTGGGTATCAGTGTATGTCTTTGTGACTTGGTATCAGTGTCTGTCTTTGTTACTGGGTGTCAGTGTGTGTCTTTGTTCCTTTGTATCAGTGTATGTCTTTGTGACTTGGTGTCAGTGTATGTCTTTGTTACTGGGTGTCAGTGTGTCTCTTTGTGAATTGGTGTCAGTGTATGTCTTTGTTACTTGGTGGAAGTGTGTGTCTGTGATACTGGGTATCAGTGTATGTCTTTGTTACTGGGTGTCAGTGTGTGTCTGTGTTCCTGGGTATCAGTGCATGTCTTTGTGACTTGGTGTCAGTGTATGTCTTTGTTACTTGGTGTAAGTGTGTGTCTGTGATGCTGGGTGTCAGTGTATGTCTTTGTTACTTGGTGGAAGTGTGTGTCTGTGATACTGGGTATCAGTGTATGACTTTGTTACTTGGTGTCAGTTTATGTCTTTGTTACTTGGTGTCAGTGCATGTGCTTGTGACTTGTTGTCAGTGGATGTCTTTGTTACTGGGTGTCAGTGTATGTCTTTGTTACTTGGTGTAAGTGTATGTCTGTGTTACTTGGTGTAAGTGTATGTCTTTGTGACTTGGTGTCAGTGTATGTCTTTGTTACTGGGTATCAGTGCATGTCAAAATACTTGGTGTCAATGTATGTCTTTGTTACTTGGTGTCAGTGTGTGTATCTAACTGGGTGTCAGTGTGTGTCTGTGTTACTGGGTATCAGTGTATGTCTTTGTTACTTCGTGTCAGTGTATGTGTTTGTGACTTGGTGTCAGTGTATGTCTTTGTTACTGGGTGTCAGTGTATGTCTTTGTTACTTGGTGTAAGTGTGTGCCTGTGTTACTGGGTATCAGTGTATGTCTTTTTTACATGGTGTAATTGTATGTCTTTGTTACTTGGTGTCAGTGTATGTCTTTGTTACTTGGTGTCAGTGTGTGTCTGTGTTACTGGGTATCAGTGTATGTCTTTGTGACTTGGTATCAGTGTATGTCTTTGTTACTGGGTGTCATTGTGTGTCTGAGTTACTGGGTATCAGTGTATGTCTTTGTGACTTGTATCAGTGTCTGTCTTTGTTACTGGGTGTCAGTGTGTGTCTGTGTTCCTGGGTATCAGTGTATGTCTTTGTGACTTGGTGTCAGTGTATGTCTTTGTTACTGGGTGTCAGTGTGTCTCTTTGTGACTTGGTGTCAGTGTATGTCTTTGTTACTTGGTGTCAGTGTGTGTCTGTGTTACTGGATATCAGTGTATGTCTTTGTTACTTGGTATCAGTGTATGTCTTTGTTACTGGGTGTCAGTGTGTGTCTGTGTTCCTGGGTATCAGTGTATGTCTTTGTTACTTGGTGTAAGTGTGTGTCTGTGTTACTGGGTATCAGTGTGTGTCTTTGTGACTTGGTGTCAGTGTATGCCTTTGTTACTTGGTGTAAGTGTGTGTCTTTGTTACATGGTGTAATTGTATGTCTTTGTTACTTGGTGTCAGTGTGTGCCTGTGTTACTGGGTATCAGTGTATGTCTTTGTGACTTGGTATCAGTGTATGTCTTTGTTACTTGGTGTCAGTGTGTGCATCTAACTGGGTGTCAGTGTGTGTCTGTGTTACTGGGTATCAGTGTATGTCTTTGTTACTTCGTGTCAGTGTATGTGTTTGTGACTTGGTGTCAGTGTATGTCTTTGTTACTGGCTGTCAGTGTATGTCTTTGTTCCTTGGTGTAAGTGTGTGTCTGTGTTACTGGGTATCAGTGTGTGTATTTGTGACTTGGTGTCAGTGTATGTCTTTGTTACTTGGTGTAAGTGTGTGTCTTTGTTACATGGTGTAATTGTATGTCTTTGTTACTTGCTGTCAGTGTATGTCTTTGTTACTTGGTGTCAGTGTGTGTCTGTGTTACTGGGTATCAGTGTACGTCTTTGTGACTTGGTATCAGTGTATGCCTTTGTTACTTGGTGTCAGTGTGTGTCTGTGTTACTGGATATCAGTGTATGTCTTTGTTACTTGGTATCAGTGTATGTCTTTGTTACTGGGTGTCTGTGTGTGTCTGTGTTCCTGGGTATCAGTGTATGTCTTTGTTACTTGGTGTAAGTGTGTGTCTGTGTTACTGGGTATCAGTGTGTGTCTTTGTGACTTGGTGTCAGTGTATGTCTTTGTTACTTGTTGTAAGTGTGTGTCTTTGTTACATGGTGTAATTGTATGTCTTTGTTACTTGGTGTCAGTGTGTGTCTGTGTTACTGGGTATCAGTGTATGTCTTTGTTACTTGGTATCAGTGTATGTCTTTGTTACTGGGTGTCAGTGTGTGTCTGTGTTCCTGGGTATCAGTGTATGTCTTTGTTACTTGGTGTCAGTTTATGTCTTTGTTACTTGGTGTAAGTGTATGACTTTGTTACTTGGTGTCAGTTTATGTCTTTGTTACTTGGTGTCAGTGCATGTGCTGTTGACGTGTTGTCAGTGGATGTCTTTGTTATTGGGTGTCAGTGTATGTCTTTGTTACTGGGTGTAAGTGTGTGTCTTTGTTACTTGGTGTAATTGTATGTCTTTGTTACTTGCTGTCAGTGTATGTCTTTGTTACTTGGTGTCAGTGTGTGTCTGTGTTACTGGGTATCAGTGCATGTCTTTGTGACTTGGTATCAGTGTATGTCTTTGTTACTGGGTGTCATTGTGTGTCTGCATTACTGGGTATCAGTGTATGTCTTTGTGACTTTGTATCAGTGTCTGTCTTTGTTACTGGGTGTCAGTGTGTGTCTGTGTTCCTGTGTATCAGTGTATGTCTTTGTGACTTGGTGTCAGTGTATGTCTTTGTTACTGGGTGTCAGTGTGTCTCTTTGTGACTTGGTGTCAGTGTATGTCTTTGTTACTTGGTGGAAGTGTGTGTCTGTGATACTGGGTATCAGTGTATGTCTTTGTGACTTGGTATCAGTGTATGTCTTTGTTACTGGGTGTCAGTGTGTGTCTGTGTTCCTGGGTATCAGTGTATGTCTTTGTTACTTGGTGTCAGTTTATGTCTTTGTTACTTGGTGTAAGTGTATGACTTTGTTACTTGGTGTCAGTGTATGTCTTTGTTACTTGGTGTAAGTGTGTGTCTTTGTTACATGGTGTAATTGTATGTCTTTGTTACTTGGTGTCAGTGTGTGCCTGTGTTACTGGGTATCAGTGTATGTCTTTGTGACTTGGTATCAGTGTATGTCTTTGTTACTTGGTGTCAGTGTGTGCATCTAACTGGGTGTCAGTGTGTGTCTGTGTTACTGGGTATCAGTGTATGTCTTTGTTACTTCGTGTCAGTGTATGTGTTTGTGACTTGGTGTCAGTGTATGTCTTTGTTACTGGGTGTCAGTGTATGTCTTTGTTACTTGGTGTAAGTGTGTGTCTGTGTTACTGGGTATCAGTGTGTGTATTTGTGACTTGGTGTCAGTGTATGTCTTTGTTACTTGCTGTCAGTGTATGTCTTTGTTACTTGGTGTCAGTGTGTGTCTGTGTTACTGGGTATCAGTGTATGTCTTTGTGACTTGGTATCAGTGTATGCCTTTGTTACTTGGTGTCAGTGTGTGTCTGTGTTACTGGATATCAGTGTATGTCTTTGTTACTTGGTATCAGTGTATGTCTTTGTTACTGGGTGTCTGTGTGTGTCTGTGTTCCTGGGTATCAGTGTATGTCTTTGTTACTTGGTGTAAGTGTGTGTCTGTGTTACTGGGTATCAGTGTGTGTCTTTGTGACTTGGTGTCAGTGTATGTCTTTGTTACTTGTTGTAAGTGTGTGTCTTTGTTACATGGTGTAATTGTATGTCTTTGTTACTTGGTGTCAGTGTGTGTCTGTGTTACTGGGTATCAGTGTATGTCTTTGTTACTTGGTATCAGTGTATGTCTTTGTTACTGGGTGTCAGTGTGTGTCTGTGTTCCTGGGTATCAGTGTATGTCTTTGTTACTTGGTGTCAGTTTATGTCTTAGTTACTTGGTGTAAGTGTATGAATTTGTTACTTGGTGTCAGTTTATGTCTTTGTTACTTGGTGTCAGTGCATGTGCTGTTGACTTGTTGTCAGTGGATGTCTTTGTTATTGGGTGTCAGTGTATGTCTTTGTTACTGGGTATCAGTGCGTGTCAAAATACTTGGTGTTAGTGTATGTCTTTGTTACTTGGTGTCAGAGTGTTTCTGTGTATCAGTGTATGTCTTTGTGACTTGGTGTCAGTGTATGTCTTTGTTACTGGGTATCAGTGCATGTCAAAATACTTGGTGTCAATGTATGTCTTTGTTACTTGGTGTCAGTGTGTGTATCTAACTGGGTGTCAGTGTGTGTCTGTGTTACTGGGTATCAGTGTATGTCTTTGTTACATCGTGTCAGTGTATGTGTTTGTGACTTGGTGTCAGTGTATGTCTCTGTTACTGGGTGTAAGTGTATGTCTGTGATACTTGGTGTAAGTGTATGTCTTTGTGGCTTGGTGTCAGTGTATGTCTTTGTTACTGGGTATCAGTGCATGTCAAAATACTTGGTGTCAATGTATGTCTTTGTTACTTGGTGTCAGTGTGTGTATCTAACTGGGTGTCAGTGTGTGTCTGTGTTACTGGGTATCAGTGTATGTCTTTGTTACTTCGTGTCAGTGTATGTGTTTGTGACTTGGTGTCAGTGTATGTCTTTGTTACTGGGTGTCAGTGTATGTCTTTGTTACTTGGTGTAAGTGTGTGTCTGTGTTACTGGGTATCGGTGTGTGTCTTTGTGACTTGGTGTCAGTGTATGTCTTTGTTACTTGGTGTAAGTGTGTGTCTTTGTTACATGGTGTAATTGTTTGTCTTTGTTCCTTGGTGTCAGTGTATGTCTTTGTTACTTGGTGTCAGTGTGTGTCTGTGTTACTGGGTATCAGTGTATGTCTTTGTGATTTGGTATCAGTGTATGTCTTTGTTACTGGGTGTCATTGTGTGTCTGCGTTACTGGGTATCAGTGTATGTCTTTGTGACTTGGTATCAGTGTCTGTCTTTGTTACTGGGTGTCAGTGTGTGTCTGTGTTCCTGGGTATCAGTGTATGTCTTTGTGACTTGGTGTCAGTGTATGTCTTTGTTACTGGGTGTCAGTGTGTCTCTTTGTGACTTGGTGTCAGTGTATGTCTTTGTTACTGGGTGTCATTGTGTGTCTGCGTTACTGGGTATCAGTGTATGTCTTTGTGACTTGGTATCAGTGTCTGTCTTTGTTACTGGGTGTCAGTGTGTGTCTGTGTTCCTGGGTATCAGTGTATGTCTTTGTGACTTGGTGTCAGTGTATGTCTTTGTTACTGGGTGTCAGTGTGTCTCTTTGTGACTTGGTGTCAGTGTATGTCTTTGTTACTTGGTGGAAGTGTGTGTCTGTGATACTGGGTATCAGTGTATGTCTTTGTGACTTGGTATCAGTGTATGTCTTTGTTACTGGGTGTCAGTGTGTGTCTGTGTTCCTGGGTATCAGTGCATGTCTTTGTGACTTGGTGTCAGTGTATGTCTTTGTTACTTGGTGTAAGTGTGTGTCTGTGATACTGGGTGTCAGTGTATGTCTTTGTTACTTGGTGTAAGTGTGTGTCTGTGATACTGGGTATCAGTGTATGACTTTGTTACTTGGTGTCAGTTTATGTCTTTGTTACTTGGTGTCAGTGCATGTGCTTGTGACTTGTTGTCAGTGGATGTCTTTGTTACTGGGTGTCAGTGTATGTCTTTGTTACTTGGTGTAAGTGTATGTCTGTGTTACTTGGTGTAAGTGTATGTCTTTGTGACTTGGTGTCAGTGTATGTCTTTGTTACTGGGTATCAGTGCATGTCAAAATACTTGGTGTCAATGTATGTCTTTGTTACTTGGTGTCAGTGTGTGTATCTAACTGGGTGTCAGTGTGTGTCTGTGTTACTGGGTATCAGTGTATGTCTTTGTTACTGGGTGTCAGTGTATGTCTTTGTTACTTGGTGTAAGTGTGTGTCTGTGTTACTGGGTATCAGTGTATGTCTTTGTTACATGGTGTAATTGTATGTCTTTGTTACTTGGTGTCAGTGTATGTCTTTGTTACTTGGTGTCAGTGTGTGTCTGTGTTACTGGGTATCAGTGAATGTCTTTGTTACTGGGTGTCATTGTGTGTCTGCGTTACTGGGTATCAGTGTATGTCTTTGTGACTTGGTATCAGTGTCTGTCTTTGTTACTGGGTGTCAGTGTGTGTCTGTGTTCCTGGGTATCAGTGTATGTCTTTGTGACTTGGTGTCAGTGTATGTCTTTGTTACTGGGTGTCAGTGTGTCTCTTTGTGACTTGGTGTCAGTGTATTTCTTTGTTACTTGGTGTCAGTGTGTGTCTGTGTTACTGGATATCAGTGTATGTCTTTGTTACTTGGTATCAGTGTATGTCTTTGTTACTGGGTGTCAGTGTGTGTCTGTGTTCCTGGGTATCAGTGTATGTCTTTGTTACTTCGTGTCAGTGTATGTGTTTGTGACTTGGTGTCAGTGTATGTCTTTGTTACTGGGTGTCAGTGTATGTCTTTGTTACTTGGTGTCAGTGTGTGCATCTAACTGGGTGTCAGTGTGTGTCTGTGTTACTGGGTATCAGTGTATGTCTTTGTTACTTCGTGTCAGTGTATGTGTTTGTGACTTGGTGTCAGTGTATGTCTTTGTTACTGGGTGTCAGTGTATGTCTTTGTTACTTGGTGTAAGTTTGTGTCTGTGTTACTGGGTATCAGTGTGTGTCTTTGTGACTTGGTGTCAGTGTATGTCTTTGTTACTTGGTGTAAGTGTGTGTCTTTGTTACATGGTGTAATTGTATGTCTTTGTTACTTGCTGTCAGTGTATGTCTTTGTTACTTGGTGTCAGTGTGTGTCTGTGTTACTGGGTATCAGTGTATGTCTTTGTGACTTGGTATCAGTGTATGTCTTTGTTACTGGGTGTCATTGTGTGTCTGCATTACTGGGTATCAGTGTATGTCTTTGTGACTTGGTATCAGTGTCTGTCTTTGTTACTGGGTGTCAGTGTGTGTCTGTGTTCCTGGGTATCAGTGTATGTCTTTGTGACTTGGTGTCAGTGTATGTCTTTGTTACTGGGTGTCAGTGGGTCTCTTTGTGACTTGGTGTCAGTGTATGTCTTTGTTACTTGGTGGAAGTGTGTGTCTGTGATACTGGGTATCAGTGTATGTCTTTGTGACTTGGTATCAGTGTATGTCTTTGTTACTTGGTGTCAGTTTATGTCTTTGTTACTTGGTGTAAGTGTATGACTTTGTTACTTGGTGTCAGTGTATGTCTTTGTTACTGGGTATCAGTGCATGTCAAAATACTTGGTGTCAATGTATGTCCTTGTTACTTTGTGTCAGTGTGTGTATCTAACTGGGTGTCAGTGTGTGTCTGTGTTCCTGGGTATCAGTGTATGTCTTTGTTGCTTGGTGTCAGTTTATGTCTTTGTTACTTGGTGTAAGTGTATGACTTTGTTACTTGGTGTCAGTGTATGTCTTTGTTACTGGGTATCAGTGCATGTCAAAATACTTGGTGTCAATGTATGTCTTTGTTACTTGGTGTCAGTGTGTGTATCTAACTGGGTGTCAGTGCGTGTCTGTGTTACTGGGTATCAGTGTATGTCTTTGCTACTTCGTGTCAGTGTACGTGTTTGTGACTTGGTGTCAGTGTATGTCTTTGTTACTGTGTGTCAGTGTATGTCTTTGTTACTTGGTGTAAGTGTGTGTCTGTGTTACTGGGTATCAGTGTGTGTCTTTGTGACTTGGTGTCAGTGTATGTCTTTGTTACTTGGTGTAAGTGTGTGTCTTTGTTACATGGTGTAATTGTTTGTCTTTGTTCCTTGGTGTCAGTGTATGTCTTTGTTACTTGGTGTCAGTGTGTGTCTGTGTTACTGGGTATCAGTGTATGTCTTTGTGACTTGGTATCAGTGTATGTCTTTGTTACTGGGTGTCAGTTTATGTCTTTGTTACTTGGTGTAAGTGTGTGTCTGTGATACTGGGTGTCAGTGTATGTCTTTGTTACTTGGTGTAAGTGTGTGTCTGTGATACTGGGTATCAGTGTATGACTTTGTTACTTGGTGTCAGTTTATGTCTTTCTTACTTGGTGTCAGTGCATGTGCTTGTGACTTGTTGTCAGTGGATGTCTTTGTTACTGGGTGTCAGTGTATGTCTTTGTTACTTTGTGTAAGTGTATGTCTGTGTTACTTGGTGTTAGTGTATGACTTTGTGACTTGGTGTCAGTGTATGTCTTTGTTACTGGGTATCAGTGCATGTCAAAATACTTGGTGTCAATGTATGTCTTTGTTACTTGGTGTCAGTGTGTGTATCTAACTGGATGTCAGTGTGTGTCTGTGTTACTGGGTATCAGTGTATGTCTTTGTTACTTCGTGTCAGTGTATGTGTTTGTGACTTGGTGTCAGTGTATGTCTTTGTTACTGGGTGTCAGTGTATGTCTTTGTTACTTGGTGTTAGTGTGTGTCTGTGCTACTGGGTATCAGTGTATGTCTTTGTTACAATGTGTAATTGTATGTCTTTGTTACTTGGTGTCAGTGTATGTCTTTGTTACTTGGTGTCAGTGTGTGTCTGTGTTACTGGGTATCAGTGTATGTCTTTGTGACTTGGTATCAGTGTATGTCTTTGTTACTGGGTGTCATTGTGTGTCTGCGTTCCTGGGTATCAGTGTATATCTTTGTGACTTGGTATCAGTGTCTGTCTTTGTTACTGGGTGTCAGTGTGTGTCTGTGTTCCTGGGTATCAGTGTATGTCTTTGTGACTTGGTGTCAGTGTATGTCTTTGTTACTGGGTGTCAGTGTGTCTCTTTGTGACTTGGTGTCAGTGTATGTCTTTGTTACTTGGTGTCAGTGTGTGTCTGTGTTACTGGATATCAGTGTATGTCTTTGTGACTTGGTATCAGTGTATGTCTTTGTTACTGGGTGTCAGTGTGTGTCTGTGTTCCTGGGTATCAGTGTATGTCTTTGTTACTTGGTGTCCGTGTGTGTCTGTGTTACTGGGTGTCAGTGCATGTCTTTGATACTGGGTGTAACTGTGTGTCTTTGTTACTTGGTGTAAGTGTATGTCTGTGTTACTGGGTGTCAGTGTATGTCTTTGTTACTTGGTGTAAGTGTATGTCTGTGTTACTTGGTGTAAGTGTATGTCTTTGTGGCTTGGTGTCAGTGTATGTCTTTGTTACTGGGTATCAGTGCATGTCAAAATACTTGGTGTCAATGTATGTCTTTGTTACTTGGTGTCAGTGTGTGTATCTAACTGGGTGTCAGTGTGTGTCTGTGTTACTGGGTATCAGTGTATGTCTTTGTTACTTGGTGGAAGTGTGTGTCTGTGTTACTGGGTATCAGTGTGTGTCTTTGTGACTTGGTGTCAGTGTATGTCTTTGTTACTTGGTGTAAGTGTGTGTCTTTGTTACATGGTGTAATTGTTTGTCTTTGTTCCTTGGTGTCAGTGTATGTCTTTGTTACTTGGTGTCAGTGTGTGTCTTTGTTACTGGGTGTCATTGTGTGTCTGCGTTACTGGGTATCAGTGTATGTCTTTGTTACTTGGTGTCCGTGTGTGTCTGTGTTACTGGGTGTCAGTGCATGTCTTTGATACTGGGTGTAACTGTGTGTCTTTGTTACTTGGTGGCCGTGTTTGTCTGTGTTACTGGGTGTCAGTGTATGTCTTTGTTACTTGGTGTAAGTGTATGTCTGTGTTACTTGGTGTAAGTGTATGTCTTTGTGGCTTGGTGTCAGTGTATGTCTTTGTTACTGGGTATCAGTGCATGTCAAAATACTTGGTGTCAATGTATGTCTTTGTTACTTGGTGTCAGTGTGTGTATCTAACTGGGTGTCAGTGTGTGTCTGTGTTACTGGGTATCAGTGTATGTCTTTGTTACTTGGTGGAAGTGTGTGTCTGTGTTACTGGGTATCAGTGTGTGTCTTTTTGACTTGGTGTCAGTGTATGTCTTTGTTACTTGGTGTAAGTGTGTGTCTTTGTTACATGGTGTAATTGTTTGTCTTTGTTCCTTGGTGTCAGTGTATGTCTTTGTTACTTGGTGTCAGTGTGTGTCTTTGTTACTGGGTGTCATTGTGTGTCTGCGTTACTGGGTATCAGTGTATGTCTTTGTTACTTGTTGTCCGTGTGTGTCTGTGTTACTGGGTGTCAGTGTATGTCTTTGTTACTTGGTGTAAGTGTATGTCTGTGTTACTTGGTGTAAGTGTATGTCTTTGTGGCTTGGTGTCAGTGTATGTCTTTGTTACTGGGTATCAGTGCATGTCAAAATACTTGGTGTCAATGTATGTCTTTGTTACTTGGTGTCAGTGTGTGTATCTAACTGGGTGTCAGTGTGTGTCTGTGTTACTGGGTATCAGTGTATGTCTTTGTTACTTGGTGTCCGTGTGTGTCTGTGTTACTGGGTGTCAGTGCATGTCTTTGATACTGGGTGTAACTGTATGTCTTTGTTACTTGGTGTCCGTGTGTGTCTGTGTTACTGGGTGTCAGTGCATGTCTTTGATACTGGGTGTAACTGTGTGTCTTTGTTACTTGGTGTAAGTGTATGTCTGTGTTACTGGGTGTCAGTGTATGTCTTTGTTACTTGGTGTAAGTGTATGTCTGTGTTACTTGGTGTAAGTGTATGTCTTTGTGGCTTGGTGTCAGTGTATGTCTTTGTTACTGGGTATCAGTGCATGTCAAAATACTTGGTGTCAATGTATGTCTTTGTTACTTGGTGTCAGTGTGTGTATCTAACTGGGTGTCAGTGTGTGTCTGTGTTACTGGGTATCAGTGTATGTCTTTGTTACTTGGTGGAAGTGTGTGTCTGTGTTACTGGGTATCAGTGTGTGTCTTTGTGACTTGGTGTCAGTGTATGTCTTTGTTACTTGGTGTAAGTGTGTGTCTTTGTTACATGGTGTAATTGTTTGTCTTTGTTCCTTGGTGTCAGTGTATGTCTTTGTTACTTGGTGTCAGTGTGTGTCTTTGTTACTGGGTGTCATTGTGTGTCTGCGTTACTGGGTATCAGTGTATGTCTTTGTTACTTGGTGTCCGTGTGTGTCTGTGTTACTGGGTGTCAGTGCATGTCTTTGATACTGGGTGTAACTGTGTGTCTTTGTTACTTGGTGGCCGTGTTTGTCTGTGTTACTGGGTGTCAGTGTATGTCTTTGTTACTTGGTGTAAGTGTATGTCTGTGTTACTTGGTGTAAGTGTATGTCTTTGTGGCTTGGTGTCAGTGTATGTCTTTGTTACTGGGTATCAGTGCATGTCAAAATACTTGGTGTCAATGTATGTCTTTGTTACTTGGTGTCAGTGTGTGTATCTAACTGGGTGTCAGTGTGTGTCTGTGTTACTGGGTATCAGTGTATGTCTTTGTTACTTGGTGGAAGTGTGTGTCTGTGTTACTGGGTATCAGTGTGTGTCTTTTTGACTTGGTGTCAGTGTATGTCTTTGTTACTTGGTGTAAGTGTGTGTCTTTGTTACATGGTGTAATTGTTTGTCTTTGTTCCTTGGTGTCAGTGTATGTCTTTGTTACTTGGTGTCAGTGTGTGTCTTTGTTACTGGGTGTCATTGTGTGTCTGCGTTACTGGGTATCAGTGTATGTCTTTGTTACTTGTTGTCCGTGTGTGTCTGTGTTACTGGGTGTCAGTGTATGTCTTTGTTACTTGGTGTAAGTGTATGTCTGTGTTACTTGGTGTAAGTGTATGTCTTTGTGGCTTGGTGTCAGTGTATGTCTTTGTTACTGGGTATCAGTGCATGTCAAAATACTTGGTGTCAATGTATGTCTTTGTTACTTGGTGTCAGTGTGTGTATCTAACTGGGTGTCAGTGTGTGTCTGTGTTACTGGGTATCAGTGTATGTCTTTGTTACTTGGTGTCCGTGTGTGTCTGTGTTACTGGGTGTCAGTGCATGTCTTTGATACTGGGTGTAACTGTGTGTCTTTGTTACTTGGTGTCCGTGTTTGTCTGTGTTACTGGGTGTCAGTGTATGTCTTTGTTACTTGGTGTAAGTGTATGTCTGTGTTACTTGGTGTAAGTGTATGTCTTTGTGGCTTGGTGTCAGTGTATGTCTTTGTTACTGTGTATCAGTGCATGTCAAAATACTTGGTGTCAATGTATGTCTTTGTTACTTGGTGTCAGTGTGTGTATCTAACTGGGTGTCAGTGTGTGTCTGTGTTACTGGGTATCAGTGTATGTCTTTGTTACTTGGTGTAAGTGTGTGTCTGTGTTACTGGGTATCAGTGTGTGTCTTTGTGACTTGGTGTCAGTGTATGTCTTTGTTACTTGGTGTAAGTGTGTGTCTTTGTTCCTTGGTGTCAGTGTATGTCTTTGTTACTTGGTGTCAGTGTGTGTCTGCGTTACTGGGTATCAGTGTATGTCTTTGTGACTTGGTATCAGTGTCTGTCTTTGTTACTTGGTGGAAGTGTGTGTCTGTGATACTGGGTATCAGTGTATGTCTTTGTTACTTGGTGTAAGTGTATGTCTTTGTGACTTGGTGTCAGTGTGTTTCTGTGCATCAGTGTATGTCTTTGTTACTGGGTGTCAGTGTGTTTCTGTGCATCAGTGTCTGTCTTTGTTACTGGGTGTCAGTGTGTGTCTGTGTTCCTGGGTATCAGTGTATGTCTTTGTGACTTGGTGTCAGTGTATGTCTTTGTTACTGGGTGTCAGTGTGTCTCTTTGTGACTTGGTGTCAGTGTATGTCTTTGTTACTTGGTGTCAGTGTGTGCCTGTGTTACTAGATATCAGTGTATGTCTTTGTGACTTGGTATCAGTGTATGTCTTTGTTACTGGGTGTCAGTGTGTGTCTGTGTTCCTGGGTATCAGTGTATGTCTTTGTTACTTGGTGTCCGTGTGTGTCTGTGTTACTGGGTGTCAGTGCATGTCTTTGATACTGGGTGTAACTGTGTGTCTTTGTTACTTGGTGTCCGTGTTTGTCTGTGTTACTGGGTGTCAGTGTATGTCTGTGTTACTTGGTGTAAGTGTATGTCTTTGTGGCTTGGTGTCAGTGTATGTCTTTGTTACTGGGTATCAGTGCATGTCAAAATACTTGGTGTCAATGTATGTCTTTGTTACTTGGTGTCAGTGTGTGTATCTAACTGGGTGTCAGTGTGTGTCTGTGTTACTGGGTATCAGTGTGTGTCTTTGTTACTTGGTGTAAGTGTGTGTCTGTGTTACTGGGTATCAGTGTGTGTCTTTGTGACTTGGTGTCAGTGTATGTCTTTGTTACTTGGTGTCAGTGTGTGTCTTTGTTACTGGGTGTCATTGTGTGTCTGCGTTACTGGGTATCAGTGTATGTCTTTGTTACTTGGTGTAAGTGTATGTCTTTGTGACTTGGTGTCAGTGTATGTCTTTGTTACTGGGTATCAGTGAATGTCAAAATACTTGGTGTTAGTGTATGACTTTGTTACTTGGTGTCAGTGTGTTTCTGTGCATCAGTGTATGTCTTTGTTACTGGGTGTCAGTGTGTGTCTGTGACACTCGGTGTCAGTATTTAGTTTAGTTTAGAGATACAGCACTGAAACAGGCCCTCCGGGTCTGTGCCGACCATCAACCAAACATTTATACTAATCCTATACAAATCCCATATTCCAATGACATCCCCACCGGCCCCTATATATTTCACTACCACCTACCTATACTAGGGGCAATTTATAATGGCCAATTAACCTACCAACCTGCAAGTCTTTGGGATGTGGGAGGAAACCGGAGCACCCGGAGGAAACCCACGCAGACACAGGGAGAACTTGCAAACTCCGCACAGGCAGTACCCAGAATCGAACCCGGGTCGCTGGAGCTGTGAGGCTGCAGTGCTAACCACTGCGCCACTGTGCCGCCCAGTGTGTATCTGTGTTACTGGGTGTCAGTGTATGTCTTTGTTACTTGGTGTCAGTGTGTGTCTGTATTACTGGGTGTCAGTGTGGTCGTTTGTCTTACTGGGTGTCAGTGTGTGTCTGTGTTACTTGGTGTAAGTGTGAGTATTTGTTACTTGGTGTCCGTGTGTGTCTGTGTTACTGGGTGTCTGTGCATGTCTTTGATACTGGGTGTAACTGTGTGTCTTTGTTACTTGGTGTCCGTGTTTGTCTGTGTTACTGGGTGTCAGTGTATGTCTGTGTTACTTGATGTAAGTGTATGTCTTTGTGGCTTGGTGTCAGTGTATGTCTTTGTTACTGGGTATCAGTGCATGTCAAAATACTTGGTGTCAATGTATGTCTTTGTTACTTGGTGTCAGTGTGTGTATCTAACTGGGTGTCAGTGTGTGTCTGTGTTACTGGGTATCAGTGTGTGTCTTTGTTACTTGGTGTAAGTGTGTGTCTGTGTTACTGGGTATCAGTGTGTGTCTTTGTGACTTGGTGTCAGTGTATGTCTTTGTTACTTGGTGTAAGTGTGTGTCTTTGTTACATGGTGTAATTGTTTGTCTTTGTTCCTTGGTGTCAGTGTATGTCTTTGTTACTTGGTGTCAGTGTGTGTCTTTGTTACTGGGTGTCATTGTGTGTCTGCGTTACTGGGTATCAGTGTATGTCTTTGTTACTTGGTGTAAGTGTATGTCTTTGTGACTTGGTGTCAGTGTATGTCTTTGTTACTGGGTATCAGTGAATGTCAAAATACTTGGTGTTAGTGTATGACTTTGTTACTTGGTATCAGTGTGTTTCTGTGCATCAGTGTATGTCTTTGTTACTGGGTGTCAGTGTGTGTCTGTGACACTCGGTGTCAGTATTTAGTTTAGTTTAGAGATACAGCACTGAAACAGGCCCTCCGGCCCACCGAGTCTGTGCCGACCATCAACCAAACATTTATACTAATCCTATACAAATCCCATATTCCAATGACATCCCCACCGGCCCCTATATATTTCACTACCACCTACCTATACTAGGGGCAATTTATAATGGCCAATTAACCGACCAACCTGCAAGTCTTTGGGATGTGGGAGGAAACCGGAGCACCCGGAGGAAACACACGCAGACACAGGGAGAACTTGCAAACTCCGCACAGGCAGTACCCAGAATCGAACCCGGGTCGCTGGAGCTGTGAGGCTGCAGTGCTAACCACTGCGCCACTGTGCCGCCCAGCGTGTGTCTGTGTTACTGGGTGTCAGTGTGGTCGTTTGTCTTACTGGGTGTCAGTGTGTGTCTGTGTTACTTGGTGTAAGTGTGAGTATTTGTTACTTGGTGTCCGTGTGTGTCTGTGTTACTGGGTGTCAGTGCATGTCTTTGATACTGGGTGTAACTGTGTGTCTTTGTTACTTGGTGTCCGTGTTTGTCTGTGTTACTGGGTGTCAGTGTATGTCTTTGTTACTTGGTGTAAGTGTATGTCTGTGTTACTTGGTGTAAGTGTATGTCTTTGTGGCTTGGTGTCAATGTATGTCTTTGTTACTGGGTATCAGTGCATGTCAAAATACTTGGTGTCAATGTATGTCTTTGTTACTTGGTGTCAGTGTGTGTATCTAACTGGGTGTCAGTGTGTGTCTGTGTTACTGGGTATCAGTGTATGTCTTTGTTACTTGGTGTAAGTGTGTGTCTGTGTTACTGGGTATCAGTGTGTGTCTTTGTGACTTGGTGTCAGTGTATGTCTTTGTTACTTGGTGTAAGTGTGTGTCTTTGTTCCTTGGTGTCAGTGTATGTCTTTGTTACTTGGTGTCAGTGTGTGTCTGCGTTACTGGGTATCAGTGTATGTCTTTGTGACTTGGTATCAGTGTCTGTCTTTGTTACTTGGTGGAAGTGTGTGTCTGTGATACTGGGTATCAGTGTATGTCTTTGTTACTTGGTGTAAGTGTATGTCTTTGTGACTTGGTGTCAGTGTGTTTCTGTGCATCAGTGTATGTCTTTGTTACTGGGTGTCAGTGTGTTTCTGCGTTACTGGGTATCAGTGTATGTCTTTGTGACTTGGTATCAGTGTCTGTCTTTGTTACTTGGTGGAAGTGTGTGTCTGTGATACTGGGTATCAGTGTATGTCTTTGTTACTTGGTGTAAGTGTATGTCTTTGTTACTTGGTGTAAGTGTGTGTCTGTGATACTGGGTATCAGTGTATGACTTTGTTACTTGGTGTCAGTTTATGTCTTTCTTACTTGGTGTCAGTGCATGTGCTTGTGACTTGTTGTCAGTGGATGTCTTTGTTACTGGGTGTCAGTGTATGTCTTTGTTACTTGGTGTAAGTGTATGTCTGTGTTACTTGGTGTAAGTGTATGTCTTTGTGACTTGGTGTCAGTGTATGTCTTTGTTACTGGGTATCAGTGCATGTCAAAATACTTGGTGTCAATGTATGTCTTTGTTACTTGGTGTCAGTGTGTGTATCTAACTGGGTGTCAGTGTGTGTCTGTGTTACTGGGTATCAGTGTATGTCTTTGTTACTTCGTGTCAGTGTATGTGTTTGTGACTTGGTGTCAGTGTATGTCTTTGTTACTGGGTGTCAGTGAATGTCTTTGCTACTTGGTGTAAGTGTGTGTCTGTGTTACTGGGTATCAGTGTATGTCTTTGTTACATGGTGTAATTGTATGTCTTTGTTACTTGGTGTCAGTGTATGTCTTTGTTACTTGGTGTCAGTGTGTGTCTGTGTTACTGGGTATCAGTGTATGTCTTTGTGACTTGGTATCAGTGCATGTCTTTGTGACTTGGTGTCAGTGTATGTCTTTGTTACTTGGTGGAAGTGTGTGTCTGTGATACTGGGTATCAGTGTATGTCTTTGTTACTTGGTGTAAGTGTATGTCTTTGTGACTTGGTGTTAGTGTATGTCTTTGTTACTGGGTATCAGTGAATGTCAAAATACTTGGTGTTAGTGTATGTCTTTGTTACTTTGTGTCAGTGTGTTTCTGTGCATCAGTGTATGTCTTTGTTACTGGGTGTCAGTGTGTGTCTGTGACACTCGGTGTCAGTATTTAGTTTAGTTTAGAGATACAGCACTGAAACAGGCCCTCCGGCCCACCGAGTCTGTGCCGACCATCAACCAAACATTTATACTAACCCTATACAAATCCCATATTCCAATAACATCCCCACCGGCCCCTATATATTTCCCTACCACCTACCTATACTAGGGGCAATTTATAATGGCCAATTACCCTACCAACCTGCAAGTCTTTGGGATGTGGGAGGAAACCGGAGCACCCGGAGGAAACCCACGCAGACACAAGGAGAACTTGCAAACTCCGCACAGGCAGTACCCAGAATCGAACCCGGGTCGCTGGAGCTGTGAGGCTGCAGTGCTGACCACTGCGCCACTGTGCCGCCCAGTGTGTATCTGTGTTACTGGGTGTCAGTGTATGTCTTTGTTACTTGGTGTCAGTGTGTGTCTGTATTACTGGGTGTCAGTGTGGTCGTTTGTCTTACTGGGTGTCAGTGTGTGTCTGTGTTACTTGGTGTAAGTGTGAGTCTTTGTTACTTGGTGTCCGCGTGTGTCTGTGTTACTGGGTGTCAATGCATGTCTTTGACACTGGGTGTAACTGTGTGTCTTTGTTACTTGGTGTCCGTGTTTGTCTGTGTTACTGGGTGTCAGTGTATGTCTTTGTTACTTGGTGTAAGTGTATGTCTGTGTTACTTGGTGTAAGTGTATGTCTTTGTGGCTTGGTGTCAGTGTATGTCTTTGTTACTTGTTGTCAGTGTGTGTATCTAACTGGGTGTCAGTGTGTGTCTGTGTTACTGGGTATCAGTGTATGTCTTTGTTACTTCGTGTCAGTGTATGTGTTTGTGACTTGGTGTCAGTGTATGTCTTTGTTACTGGGTGTCAGTGTATGTCTTTGTTACTTGGTGTTAGTGTGTGTCTGTGTTACTGGGTATCAGTGTGTGTCTTTGTGACTTGGTGTCAGTGTATGTCTTTGTTACTTGGTGTAAGTGTGTGTCTTTGTTACATGGTGTAATTGTTTAACATTGTTCCTTGGTGTCAGTGTATGTCTTTGTTACTTGGTGTCAGTGTGTGTCTGTGATACTGGGTATCAGTGTATTTCTTTGTGAGTTGGTATCAGTGTATGTCTTTGTTACTGGGTGTCATTGTGTGTCTGCGTAACTGGGTATCAGTGTATGTCTTTGTGACTTGGTATCAGTGTCTGTCTTTGTTACTGGGTGTCAGTGTGTGTCTGTGTTCCTGGGTATCAGTGTATGTCTTTGTGACTTGGTGTCAGTGTATGTCTTTGTTACTGGGTGTCAGTGTGTCTCTTTGTGACTTGGTGTCAGTGTATGTCTTTGTTACTGGGTATCAGTGAATGTCAAAATACTTGGTGTTAGTGTATGTCTTTGTTACTTGGTGTCAGTGTGTTTCTGTGCATGTCTTTGTTACTGGGTGTCAGTGTGTGCCTGTGACACTAGGTGTCAGTATTTAGTTTAGTTTAGAGATGCAGCACTGAAACAGGCCCTCCGGCCCACCGAGTCTGTGCCGACCATCAACCAAACATTTATACTAATCCTACACGAATCCCATATTCCAATAACATCCCCACCGGCCCCTATATATTTCCCTACCACCTACCTATACTAGGGGCAATTTATAATGGCCAATTAACCTACCAACCTGCAAGTCTTTGGGATGTGGGAGGAAACCGGAGCACCCGCAGGAAACACACGCAGACACAGGGAGAACTTGCAAACTCCGCACAGGCAGTACCCAGAATCGAACCCGGGTCGCTGGAGCTGTGAGGCTGCAGTGCTAACCACTGCGCCACTGTGCCGCCCAGTGTGTGTCTGTGTTACTGGGTGTCAGTGTGGTCGTTTGTCTTACTGGGTGTCAGTGTGTGTCTGTGTTACTTGGTGTAAGTGTGAGTATTTGTTACTTGGTGTCCGTGTGTGTCTGTGTTACTGGGTGTCAGTGCATGTCTTTGATACTGGGTGTAACTGTGTGTCTTTGTTACTTGGTGTCCGTGTTTGTCTGTGTTACTGGGTGTCAGTGTATGTCTTTGTTACTTGGTGTAAGTGTATGTCTGTGTTACTTGGTGTAAGTGTATGTCTTTGTGGCTTGGTGTCAATGTATGTCTTTGTTAGTGGGTATCAGTGCATGTCAAAATACTTGGTGTCAATGTATGTCTTTGTTACTTGGTGTCAGTGTGTGTATCTAACTGGGTGTCAGTGTGTGTCTGTGTTACTGGGTATCAGTGTATGTCTTTGTTACTTCGTGTCAGTGTATGTGTTTGTGACTTGGTGTCAGTTTATGTCTTTGTTACTGGGTGTCAGTGTATGTCTTTGTTACTTGGTGTAAGTGTGTGTCTGTGTTACTGGGTATCAGTGTGTGTCTTTGTGACTTGGTGTCAGTGTATGTCTTTGTTACTTGGTGTAAGTGTGTGTCTTTGTTACATGGTGTAATTGTTTGTCTTTTTTCCTTGGTGTCAGTGTATGTCTTTGTGACTTGGTATCAGTGTATGTCTTTGTTACTGGGTGTCATTGTGTGTCTGCGTTACTGGGTATCAGTGTATGTCTTTGTGACTTGGTATCAGTGTCTGTCTTTGTTACTGGGTGTCAGTGTGTGTCTGTGTTCCTGGGTATCAGTGTATGTCTTTGTGATTTGGTGTCAGTGTATGTCTTTGTTACTGGGTGTCAGTGTGTCTCTTTGTGACTTGGTGTCAGTGTATGTCTTTGTTACTTGGTGGAAGTGTGTGTCTGTTGTACTGGGTATCAGTGTATGTCTTTGTGACTTGGTGTCAGTGTATGTCTTTGTTACTGGGTATCAGTGAATGTCAAAATACTTGGTGTTAGTGTATGGCTTTGTTACTTGGTGTCAGTGTGTTTCTGTGCATCAGTGTATGTCTTTGTTACTTGGTGTCAGTGTGTGTATCTAATTGGGTGTCAGTGTGTGTCTGTGATACTGGGTATCAGTGTATGTCTTTGTGACTTGGTGTCAGTGTATGTCTTTGTTACTGGGTATCAGTGAATGTCAAAATACTTGGTGTTAGTGTATGTCTTTGTTACTTGGTGTCAGTGTGTTTCTGTGCATCAGTGTATGTCTTTGTTACTTGGTGTCAGTGTGTGTATCTAACTGGGTGTCAGTGTGTGTCTGTGATACTGGGTATCAGTGTATGTCTTTGTGACTTGGTATCAGTGTATGTCTTTGTTACTGGGTGTCAGTGTGTGTCTGTGTTCCTGGGTATCAGTGCATGTCTTTGTGACTTGGTGTCAGTGTATGTCTTTGTTATTTGGTGTAAGTGTGTGTCTGTGATACTGGGTGTCAGTGTATGTCTTTGTTACTTGGTGTAAGTGTGTGTCTGTGATACTGGGTATCAGTGTATGACTTTGTTACTTGGTGTCAGTTTATGTCATTGTTACTTGGTGTCAGTGCATGTGCTTGTGACTTGTTGTCAGTGGATGTCTTTGTTACTGGGTGTCAGTGTATGTCTTTGTTACTTGGTGTAAGTGTATGTCTGTGTTACTTGGTGTAAGTGTATGTCTTTGTGACTTGGTGTCAGTGTATGTCTTTGTTACTGGGTATCAGTGCATGTCAAAATACTTGGTGTCAATGTATGTCTTTGTTACTTGGTGTCAGTGTTTGTATCTAACTAGGTGTCAGTGTGTGTCTGTGTTACTGGGTATCAGTGTATGTCTTTGTTACTTCGTGTCAGTGTATGTCTTTGTTACTTGGTGTAAGTGTGTGTCTGTGTTACTGGGTATCAGTGTATGTCTTTGTTACATGGTGTAATTGTATGTCTTTGTTACTTGGTGTCAGTGTATGTCTTTGTTACTTGGTGTCAGTGTGTGTCTGTGTTACTGGGTATCAGTGTATGTCTTTGTGACTTGGTATCAGTGTATGTCTTTGTTACTGGGTGACATTGTGTGTCTGCGTTACTGGGTATCAGTGTATGTCTTTGTGACCTGGTGTCAGTGTATGTCTTTGTTACTGGGTGTCAGTGTGTCTCTTTGTTACTTGGTGGAAGTGTGTGTCTGTGATACTGGGTATCAGTGTATGTCTTTGTGACTTGGTGTCAGTGTATGTCTTTGTTACTTGGTGTAAGTGTGTGTCTTTGTTACATGGTTTAATTGTATGTCTTTGTTACTTGGTGTCAGTGTATGTCTTTGTTACTTGGTGTCAGTGTGTGTCTGTGTTACTGGATATCAGTGTATGTCTTTGTTACTTGGTATCAGTGTATGTCTTTGTTACTGGGTGTCAGTGTGTGTCTGTGTTCCTGGGTATCAGTGTATGTCTTTGTTACTTGGTGTAAGTGTGTGTCTGTGTTACTGGGTATCAGTGTGTGTCTTTGTGACTTGGTGTCAGTGTATGTCTTTGTTACTTGGTGTAAGTGTGTGTCTTTGTTACATGGTGTAATTGTATGTCTTTGTTACTTGGTGTCAGTGTGTGTCTGTGTTACTGGGTATCAGTGTATGTCTTTGTGACTTGGTATCAGTGTGTGTCTTTGTTACTTGGTGTCAGTGTGTGCATCTAACTGGGTGTCAGTGTGTGTCTGTGTTACTGGGTATCAGTGTATGTCTTTGTGACTTGGTGTCAGTGTATTTCTTTGTTACTGGGTGTCAGTGTGTCTCTTTGTGACTTGGTGTCAGTGTATGTCTTTGTTACTTGGTGGAAGTGTGTGTCTGTGATATTGGGTATCAGAGTATGTCTTTGTGACTTGGTATCAGTGTATGTCTTTGTTACTGGGTGTCAGTGTGTGTCTGTGTTCCTGGGTATCAGTGCATGTCTTTGTGACTTGGTGTCAGTGTATGTCTTTGTTACTTGGTGTAAGTGTGTGTCTGTGATACTGGGTGTCAGTGTATTTCTTTGTTACTTGGTGTAAGTGTGTGTCTGTGATACCGGGTATCAGTGTATGACTTTGTTACTTGGTGTCAGTTTATGTCATTGTTACTTGGTGTCAGTGCATGTGCTTGTGACTTGTTGTCAGTGGATGTCTTTGTTACTGGGTGTCAGTGTATGTCTTTGTTACTTGGTGTAAGTGTATGTCTGTGTTACTTGGTGTAAGTGTATGTCTTTGTGACTTGGTGTCAGTGTATGTCTTTGTTACTGGGTATCAGTGCATGTCAAAATACTTGGTGTCAATGTATGTCTTTGTTACTTGGTGTCAGTGTGTGTATCTAACTGGGTGTCAGTGTGTGTCTGTGTTACTGGGTATCAGTGTATGTCTTTGTTACTTCGTGTCAGTGTATGTGTTTGTGACTTGGTGTCAGTGTATGTCCTTGTTACTGCGTGTCAGTGTATGTCTTTGTTACTTGGTGTAAGTGTGTGTCTTTGTTACTGGGTATCTGTGTATGTCTTTGTTACATGGTGTAATTGTATGTCTTTGTTACTTGGTGTCAGTGTATGTCTTTGTTACTTGGTGTCAGTGTGTGTCTGTGTTACTGGGTATCAGTGTATGTCTTTGTGACTTGGTATCAGTGTATGTCTTTGTTACTGGGTGTCATTGTGTGTCTGCGTTACTGGGTATCAGTGTATGTCTTTGTGACTTGGTATCAGTGTCTGTCTTTGTTACTGGGTGTCAGTGTGTGTCTGTGTTCCTGGGTATCAGTGTATGTCTTTGTGACTTGGTGTCAGTGTATGTCTTTGTTACTGGGTGTCAGTGTGTCTCTTTGTGACTTGGTGTCAGTGTATGTCTTTGTTACTTGGTGGAAGTGTGTGTCTTTGTTACATGGTTTAATTGTATGTCTTTGTTACTTGGTGTCAGTGTATGTCTTTGTTACTTGGTGTCAGTGTGTGTCTGTGTTACTGGATATCAGTGTATGTCTTTGTTACTTGGTATCAGTGTATGTCTTTGTTACTGGGTGTCAGTGTATGTCTGTGTTCCTGGGTATCAGTGTATGTCTTTGTTACTTGGTGTAAGTGTGTGTCTGTGTTACTGGGTATCAGTGTGTGTCTTTGTGACTTGGTGTCATTGTATGTCTTTGTTACTTGGTGTAAGTGTGTGTCTTTGTTACATGGTGTAATTGTATGTCTTTGTTACTTGGTGTCAGTGTGTGTCTGTGTTACTGGGTATCAGTGTATGTCTTTGTGACTTGGTATCAGTGTATGTCTTTGTTACTTGGTGTCAGTGTGTGCATCTAACTGGGTGTCAGTGTGTGTCTGTGTTACTGGGTATCATTGTATGTCTTTGTTACTTCGTGTCAGTGTATGTGTTTGTGACTTGGTGTCAGTGTATGTCTTTGTTACTTGGTGTCAGTGTGTTTCTGTGTATCAGTGTATGTCTTTGTGAGTTGGTGTCAGTGTATGTCTTTGTTACTGGGTATCAGTGCATGTCAAAATACTTGGTGTCAGTGTGTTTCTGTGCATCAGTGTTTGTCTTTGTTACTGGGTGTCAGTGTGTGTCTGTGACACTAGGTGTCAGTATTTAGTTTAGTTTAGAGATACAGCACTGAAACAGGCCCTCCGGCCCACCGAGTCTGTGCCGACCATCAACCAAACATTTGTACTAATCCTACACGAATCCCATATTCCAATAACATCCCCACAGGCCCCTATATATTTCCCTACCACCTACCTATACTAGGGGCAATTTATAATGGCCAATTAACCGACCAACCTGCAAGTCTTTGGGATGTGGGAGGAAACCGGAGCACCCGGAGGAAACCCACGCAGACACAGGGAGAACTTGCAAACTCCGCACAGGCAGTACCCAAAATCGAACCCGGGTCGCTGGAGCTGTGAGGCTGCAGTGCTAACCACTGCGCCACTGTGCTGCCCAGTGTGTATCTGTGTTACTGGGTGTCAGTGTAGTCGTTTGTCTTACTGGGTGTCAGTGTGTGTCTGTGTTACTTGGTGTAAGTGTGATTCTTTGTTTCTTGGTGTCCGTGTGTGTCTGTGTTACTGGGTGTCAATGCATGTCTTTGATACTGGGTGTAACTGTGTGTCTTTTTTACTTGGTGTCCGTGTTTGTCTGTGTTACTGGGTGTCAGTGTATGTCTTTGTTACTTGGTGTAAGTGTATGTCTGTGTTACTTTGTGTAAGTGTATGTCTTTGTGACCTGGTGTCAGTGTATGTCTTTGTTACTGGGTATCAGTGCACGTCAAAATACTTGGTGTTAGTGTATGTCTTTGTTACTTGGTGTCAGTGTGTGTATCTAACTGGGTGTCAGTGTGTGTCTGTGTTACTGGGTATCAGTGTATGTCTTTGTTACTTCGTGTCAGTGTATGTGTTTGTGACTTGGTGTCAGTGTATGTCTTTGTTACTGGCTGTCAGTGTATGTCTTTGTTACTTGGTGTAAGTGTGTGTCTGTGTTACTGGGTATCAGTGTGTGTCTTTGTGACTTGGTGTCAGTGTATGTCTTTGTGACTTGGTGTCAGTATATGTCTTTGTTACTGGGTGTCAGTGTGTCTCTTTGTGACTTGGTGTCAATGTATGTCTTTGTTACTTGGTGGAGGTGTGTGTCTGTGATACTGGGTATCAGTGTATGTCTTTGTGACTTGGTATCAGTGTATGTCTTTGTTACTGGGTGTCAGTGTGTGTATGTGTTCCTGGGTATCAGTGCATGCCTTTGTGACTTGGTGTCAGTGTATGTCTTTGTTACTTGGTGTAAGTGTGTGCCTGTGATACTGGGTGTCAGTGTATGTCTTTGTTACTTGATATAAGTGTGTGTCTGTGATACTGGGTATCTGTGTATGTCTTTGTTACTTGGTGTCAGTTTATGTCTTTGTTACTTGGAGTAAGTCTATGACTTTGTTACTTGGTGTCAGTTTATTTCTTTGTTACTTGGTGTCAGTCCTGCCACCTGATGCCAAGTATTCTCCGAAGGCAGCGAAGATGGAATGAATTGAGACGTCGCTCTTGGCTGGCATACGTTGTCCAGGCCTCGCTGCCGTAGAGCAAGGTACTGAGGACACAGGCCTGATACACTCGGACTTTTGTGTTCCGTGTCAGTGCGCCATTTTCCCACACTCTCTTGGCCAGTCTGGACATAGCAGTGGAAGCCTTACCCATGCGCTTGTTGATTTCTGCATCTAGAGACAGGTTACTGGTGACAGTTGAGCCTAGGTAGGTGAACTCTTGAACCACTTCCAGAGCGTGGTCGCCAATATTGATGGATGGAGCATTTCTGACATCCTGCCCCATGATGTTCGTTTTCTTGAGGCTGATGGTTAGGCCAAATTCATTGCAGGCAGACGCAAACCTGTCCAACACAGAAGTCCTTGAAGCGGCCAACACCCCCAGCTTATACACACTACTGAGTCAGCGGCGCTTGAGATGGCTTGGCCATGTGAGCCGCATGGAAGATGGCAGGATCCCCAAAGACACATTGTACAGCGAGCTCGCCACTGGTATCAGACCCACCGGCCGTCCATGTCTCCGTTATAAAGACGTCTGCAAACGCGACATGAAATCGTGTGACATTGATCACAAGTCGTGGGAGTCAGTTGCCAGCATTCGCCAGAGCTGGCGGGCAGCCATAAAGACAGGGCTAAATTGTGGCGAGTCGAAGAGACTTAGTAGTTGGCAGGAAAAAAGACAGAGGCGCAAGGGGAGAGCCAACTGTGCAACAGCCCCAACAAACAAATTTCTCTGCAGCACCTGTGGAAGAGCCTGTCACTCCAGAATTGGCCTTTATAGCCACTCCAGGCGCTGCTTCACAAAGCACTGACCACCTCCAGGCGCGTATCCATTGTCTCTCGAGACAAGGAGGCCCAAAAGAAGAAAAGAAGAAGGTGTCAGTGCATGTGCTTGTGACTTGTTGTCAGTGGATGTCTTTGTTACTGGGTGTCAGTGTATGTCTTTGTTACTTGGTGTAAGTGTATGTCTGTGTTACTTGGTGTAAGTGTGTCTGTGTTACTGGGTATCAGTGTGTGTCTTTGTGACTTGGTGTCAGTGTATGTCTTTGTGACTTGGTGTCAGTGTATGTCTTTGTTACTTGGTGTAAGTGTGTGTCTTTGGTACATGGTGTAATTGTATGTCTTTGTTACTTAGTGTCAGTGTATGTCTTTTTTACTTGGTGTCAGTGTGTGTCTGTGTTACTGGGTATCAGTGTATGTCTTTGTGACTTGGTATCAGTGTCTGTCTTTGTTACTGGGTGTCAGTGTGTGTCTGTGTTCCTGTGTATCAGTGTATGTCTTTGTGACTTGGTGTCAGTGTATGTCTTTGTTACTGGGTGTCAGTGTGTCTCTTTGTGACTTGGTGTCAGTGTATGTCTTTGTTACTTGGTGGAAGTGTGTGTCTGTGATACTGGGTACCAGTGTATGTCTTTGTGACTTGGTGTCAGTGTATGTCTTTGTTACTTGGTGTAAGTGTGTGTCTTTGTTACATGGTGTAATTGTATGTCTTTGTTACTTGGTGTCAGTGTATGTCTTTGTTACTTGGTGTCAGTGTGTGTCTGTGTTACTGGGTATCAGTGTATGTCTTTGTGACTTGGTATCAGTGTATGTCTTTGTTACTGGGTGTCATTGTGTGTCTGCGTTACTGGGTATCAGTGTATGTCTTTGTGACTTGGTATCAGTGTCTGTCTTTGTTACTGGGTGTCAGTGTGTGTCTGTGTTCCTGGGTATCAGTGTATGTCTTTGTGACTTGGTGTCAGTGTATGTCTTTGTTACTGGGTGTCAGTGTGTCTCTTTGTGACTTGGTGTCAGTGTATGTCTTTGTTACTTGGTGGAAGTGTGTGTCTGTGATACTGGGTATCAGTGTATGTCTTTGTGACTTGGTGTCAGTGTATGTCTTTGTTACTTGGTGTAAGTGTGTGTCTTTGTTACATGGTGTAATTGTATGTCTTTGTTACTTGGTGTCAGTGTATGTCTTTGTTACTTGGTGTCAGTGTGTGTCTGTGTTACTGGATATCAGTGTATGTCTTTGTTACTTGGTATCAGTGTATGTCTTTGTTACTGGGTGTCAGTGTGTGTCTGTGTTCCTGGGTATCAGTGTATGTCTTTGTTACTTGGTGTAAGTGTGTGTCTGTGTTACTGGGTATCAGTGTGTGTCTTTGTGACTTGGTGTCAGTGTATGTCTTTGTTACTTGGTGTAAGTGTGTGTCTTTGTTACATGGTGTAATTGTATGTCTTTGTTACTTGGTGTCAGTGTGTGTCTGTGTTACTGGGTATCAGTGTATGTCTTTGTTTTTTGGTGTCAGTGTGTGCATCTAACTGGGTGTCAGTGTGTGTCTGTGTTACTGGGTATCAGTGTATGTCTTTGTTACTTCGTGTCAGTGTATGTGTTTGTGACTTGGTGTAAGTGTGTGTCTTTGTTACATGGTGTAATTGTATGTCTTTGTTACTTGGTGTCAGTGTATGTCTTTGTTACCTGGTGTCAGTGTGTGTCTGTGTTACTGGGTATCAGTGTATGTCTTTGTGACTTGGTATCAGTGTCTGTCTTTGTTACTGGGTGTCAGTGTGTGTCTGTGTTCCTGGGTATCAGTGTATGTCTTTGTGACTTGGTGTCAGTGCATGTCTTTGTTCCTGGGTGTCAGTGTGTCTCTTTGTGACTTGGTGTCAGTGTATGTCTTTGTTACTTGGTGGAAGTGTGTGTCTGTGTTACTGGGTATCAGTGTGTGTCTGTGTTCCTGGGTATCAGTGTATGTCTTTGTTACTTGGTGTCAGTTTATGTCTTTGTTACTTGGTGTAAGTGTATGACTTTGTTACTTGGTGTCAGTTTATGTCTTTGTTACTTGGTGTCAGTGCATGTGCTTGTGACTTGGTGTCAGTGTATGTCTTTGTTACTGGGTATCAGTGCATGTCAAAATACTTGGTGTTAGTGTATGTCTTTGTTACTTGGTGTCAGTGTGTTTCTGTGTATCAGTGTATGTCTATGTGACTGGGTATCAGTGCATGTCAAAATACTTGGTGTCAGTGTGTTTCTGTGCATCAGTGTTTGTCTTTGTTACTGGGTGTCAGTGTGTGTCTGTGACACTAGGTGTCAGTATTTAGTTTAGTTTAGAGATGCAGCACTGAAACAGGCCCTCCGGCCCACCGAGTCTGTGCCGATCATCAACCAAACATTTATACTAATCCCATATTCCAATAACATCCCCACCGGCCCCTATATATTTCCCTACCACCTGCCTATACTAGGGGCAATTTATAATGGCCAATTAACCGACCAACCTGCAAGTCTTTGGGATGTGGGAGGAAACCGGAGCACCTGGAGGAAACCCACGCAGAGACAGGGAGAACTTGCAAACTCCGCACAGGCAGTCCCCAGAATCGAACCCGGGTCGCTGGAGCTGTGAGGCTGCAGTGCTAACCACTGCGCCACTGTGCTGCCCAGTGTGTATCTGTGTTACTGGGTGTCAGTGTGGTCGTTTGTCTTACTGGGTGTCAGTGTGTGTCTGTGTTACTTGGTGTAAGTGTGAGTCTTTGTTACTTGGTGTCCGTGTGTGTCTGTGTTACTGGGTGTCAGTGCATGTCTTTGATACTGGGTGTAACTGTGTGTCTTTTTTACTTGGTGTCCGTGTTTGTCTGTGTTACTGGGTGTCAGTGTATGTCTTTGTTACTTGGTGTAAGTGTATGTCTGTGTTACTTTGTGTAAGTGTATGTCTTTGTGACCTGGTGTCAGTGTATGTCTTTGTTACTGGGTATCAGTGCACGTCAAAATACTTGGTGTCAATGTCTGTCTTTGTTACTTGGTGTCAGTGTGTGTATCTAACTGGGTGTCAGTGTCTGTCTGTGTTACTGGGTATCAGTGTATGTCTTTGTTACTTCGTGTCAGTGTATGTGTTTGTGACTTGGTGTCAGTGTATGTCTTTGTTACTGGCTGTCAGTGTATGTCTTTGTTACTTGGTGTAAGTGTGTGTCTGTGTTACTGGGTATCAGTGTGTGTCTTTGTGACTTGGTGTCAGTGTATGTCTTTGTTACTTGATGTAAGTGTGTGTCTTTGTTACATGGTGTAATTGTATGTCTGTGTTACTTGGTGTCAGTGTATGTCTTTGTTACTTGGTGTCAGTGTGTGTCTGTGTTACTGGGTATCAGTGTATGTCTTTGTGACTTGGTGTCAGTGTATGTCTTTGTTACTGGGTGTCATTGTGTGTCTGCGTTACTGGGTATCAGTGTATGTCTTTGTGACTTGGTATCAGTGTCTGTCTTTGTTACTGGGTGTCAGTGTGTGTCTGTGTTCCTGGGTATCAGTGTATGTCTTTGTGACTTGGTGTCAGTATATGTCTTTGTTACTGGGTGTCAGTGTGTCTCTTTGTGACTTGGTGTCAGTGTATGTCTTTGCTACTTGGTGGAAGTGTGTGTCTGTGATACTGGGTATCAGTGTATGTCTTTGTGCCTTGGTATCAGTGTATGTCTTTGTTACTGGGTGTCAGTGTGTGTATGTGTTCCTGGGTATCAGTTCATGTCTTTGTGACTTGGTGTCAGTGTATGTCTTTGTTACTTGGTGTAATTGTGTGTCTGTGATACTGGGTGTCAGTGTATGTCTTTGTTACTTGGTGTAAGTGTGTGTCTGTGATACTGGGTATCAGTGTATGTCTTTGTTACTTGGTGTCAGTTTATGTCTTTGTTACTTGGAGTAAGTGTATGACTTTGTTACTTGGTGTCAGTTTATTTCTTTGTTACTTGGTGTCAGTGCATGTGCTTGTGACTTGTTGTCAGTGGATGTCTTTGTTACTGGGCGTCAGTGTATGTCTTTGTTACTTGGTGTAAGTGTATGTCTGTGTTACTTGGTGTAAGTGTATGTCTTTGTGACTTGGTATCAGTGTATGTCTTTGTTACTGGGTATCAGTGCATGTCAAAATACTTGGTGTCAATGTATGACTTTGTTACTTTGTGTCAGTGTGTGTATCTAACTGGGTGTCAGTGTGTGTCTGTGTTACTGGGTATCAGTGTATGTCTTTGTTACTTCGTGTCAGTGTATGTGTTTGTGACTTGGTGTCAGTGCATGTCTTTGTTACTGGGTGTCAGTGTATGTCTTTTTTACTTGGTGTAAGTGTGTGTCTGTGTTACTGGGTATCAGTGTGTGTCTTTGTGACTTGGTGTCAGTGTATGTCTTTGTTACATGGTGTAAGTGTGTGTCTTTGTTACATTGTGTAATTGTATGTCTTTGTTACTTGGTGTCAGTGTATGTCTTTGTTACTTGGTGTCAGTGTGTGTCTGTGTTACTGTGTATCAGTGTATGTCTTTGTGACTTGGTATCAGTGTATGTCTTTGTTACTGGGTGTCATTGTGTGTCTGCGTTATTGGGTATCAGTGTATGTCTTTGTGACTTGGTATCAGTGTCTGTCTTTGTCACTGGGTGTCAGTGTGTGTCTGTGTTCCTGGATATCAGTGTATGTCTTTGTGACTTGGTGTCAGTGTATTTCTTTGTTACTGGGTATCAGTGTGTCTCTTTGTGACTTGGTGTCAGTGTATGTCTTTGTTACTTGGTGGAAGTGTATGTCTGTGATACTGGGTATCAGTGTATGTCTTTGTGACTTCGTATCAGTGTATGTCTTTGTTACTGGGTGTCAGTGTGTGTCTGTGTTCCTGGGTATCAGTGTATGTCTTTGTGACTTGGTGTCAGTGTATGTCTTTGTTACTTTGTGTAAGTGTGTGTCTGTGATACTGGGTATCAGTGTATGTCTTTGTTACTTGGTGTCAGTTTATGTCTTTGTTACTTGGTGTAAGTGTATGACTTTGTTACTGGGTGTCAGTGTATGTCTGTGTTCCTGGGTATCAGTGTATGTCTTTGTGACTTGGTGTAAGTGTGAGTCTTTGTTACTTGGTGTCCGTGTGTGTCTGTGTTACTGGGTGTCAGTGCATGTCTTTGAAACTGCGTGTTACTGTGTGTCTTTTTTACTTGGTGTCCGTGTTTGTCTGTGTTACTGGGTGTCAGTGTATGTCTTTGTTACTTGGTGTAAGTGTATGTCTGTGTTACTTTGTGTAAGTGTATGTCTTTGTGACCTGGTGTCAGTGTATGTCTTTGTTACTGGGTATCAGTGCACGTCAAAATACTTGGTGTCAATGTCTGTCTTTGTTACTTTGTGTCAGTGTGTGTATCTAACTGGGTGTCAGTGTGTGTCTGTGATACTGGGTATCATTGTATGTCTTTGTTACTTCGTGTCAGTGTATGTGTTTGTGACTTGGTGTCAGTGTATGTCTTTGTTACTGGCTGTCAGTGTATGTCTTTGTTACTTGGTGCAAATGTGTGTCTGTGTTACTGGGTATCAGTGTGTGTCTTTGTGACTTGGTGTCAGTGTATGTCTTTGTTACTTGGTGGAAGTGTGTGTCTTTGTTTCATGGTGTAATTGTATGGCTTTGTTACTTGGTGTCAGTGTATGTCTTTGTTACTTGGTGTCAGTGTGTGTCTGTGTTACTGGGTGTCATTGTGTGTCTGCGTTACTGGGTATCAGTGTATGTCTTTGTGACTTGGTATCAGTGTCTGTCTTTGTTACTGGGTGTCAGTGTGTGTCTGTGTTCCTGGGTATCAGTGTATGTCTTTGTGACTTGGTGTCAGTATATGTCTTTGTTACTGGGTGTCAGTGTGTCTCTTTGTGACTTGGTGTCAGTGTATGTCTTTGTTACTTGGTGGAAGTGTGTGTCTGTGATACTGGGTATCAGTGTATGTCTTTGTGACTTGGTATCAGTGTATGTCTTTGTTACTTGGAGTAAGTGTATGACTTTGTTACTTGGTGTCAGTTTATTTCTTTGTTACTTGGTGTCAGTGCATGTGCTTGTGACTTGTTGTCAGTGGATGTCTTTGTTACTGGGTGTCAGTGTATGTCTTTGTTACTTGGTGTAAGTGTATGTCTGTGTTACTTGGTGTAAGTGTATGTCTTTGTGACTTGGTGTCAGTGTATGTCTTTGTTACTGGGTATCAGTGCATGTCAAAATACTTGTTGTCAATGTATGTCTTTGTTACTTGGTGTCAGTGTGTGCATCTAACTGGGTGTCAGTGTGTGTCTGTGTTACTGGGTATCAGTGTATGTCTTTGTTACTTCGTGTCAGTGTATGTGTTTGTGACTTGGTGTCAGTGTATGTCTTTGTTACTGGGTGTCAGTGTATGTCTTTGTTACTTGGTGTAAGTGTGTGTCTGTTTTACTGGGTATCAGTGTGTGTCTTTGTGACTTGGTGTCAGTGTATGTCTTTGTTACTTGGTGTAAGTGTGTGTCTTTGTTACATGGTGTAATTGTATGTCTTTGTTACTTGGTGTCAGTGTATGTCTTTGTTACTTGGTGTCAGTGTGTGTCTGTGTTACTGGGTATCAGTGTATGTCTTTGTGACTTGGTATCAGTGTATGTCTTTGTTACTGGGTGTCATTGTGTGTCTGCGTTACTGGGTATCAGTGTATGTCTTTGTGATTGGTATCAGTGTCTGTCTTTGTTACTGGGTGTCAGTGTGTGTCTGTGTTCCTGGGTATCAGTGTATGTCTTTGTGACTTGGTGTCAGTGTATGTCTTTGTTACCTGGTGTCAGTGTGTCTCTTTGTGACTTGGTGTCAGTGTATGTCTTTGTTACTTGGTGGAAGTGTGTGTCTGTGATACTGGGTATCAGTGTATGTCTTTGTGACTTGGTATCAGTGTATGTCTTTGTTTCTGGGTGTCAGTGTGTGTCTGTGTTCCTGGGTATCAATGTATGTCTTTGTTACTTGGTGTCAGTTTATGTCTTTGTTACTTGGTGTCAGTGCATGTGCTTGTGACTTGTTGTCAGTGGATGTCTTTGTTACTGGGTATCAGTGCATGTCAAAATACTTGGTGTCAATGTATGTCTTTGTTACTTGGTGTCAGTGTGTGTATCTAACTGGGTGTCAGTGTGTTTCTGTGTTACTGGGTATCAGTGTATGTCTTTGTTACTTCGTGTCAGTGTATGTGTTTGTGACTTGGTGTCAGTGTATGTTTATTTGTTACTGGCTGTCAGTGTATGTCTTTGTTACTTGGTGTAAGTGTGTGTCTGTGTTACTGGGTATCAGTGTGTGTCTTTGTGACTTGGTGTCACTGTATGTCTTTGTTACTTGGTGTAAGTGTGTGTCTTTGTTACATGGTGTAATTGTATGTCTGTGTTACTTGGTGTAAGTGTATGACTTTGTTACTTGATGTTAGTTTATTTCTTTGTTACTTGGTGTCAGTGCATGTGCTTGTGACTTGTTGTCAGTGGATGTCTTTGTTACTGGGTGTCAGTGTATGTCTTTGTTACTTGGTGTAAGTGTATGTCTTTGTTACATGGTGTAATTGTATGTCTTTGTTACTTGGTGTCAGTGTGTGTCTGTGTTACTGGGTATCAGTGTATGTCTTTGTGACTTGGTATCAGTGTATGTCTTTGTTACTGGGTGTCATTGAGTGTCTGCGTTACTGGGTATCAGTGTATGTCTTTGTGACTTGGTATCAGTGTCTGTCTTTGTTACTGGGTGTCAGTGTGTGTCTGTGTTCCTGGGTGTCAGTGTGTCTCTTTGTGACTTGGTGTCAGTGTATGTCTTTGTTACTTGGTGGAAGTGTGTGTCTGTGATACTGGGTATCAGTGTATGTCTTTGTGACTTGGTATCAGTGTATGTCTTTGTTACTGGGTGTCAGTGTGTGTCTGTGTTCCTGGGTATCAGTGCATGTCTTTGTGACTTGGTGTCAGTGTATGTCTTTGTTACTTGGTGTAAGTGTGTGTCTGTGATACCGGGTGTCTTTGTATGTCATTGTTACTTGGCGTAAGTTTGTGTCTTTGTGACTTGGTGTCAGTGTATGTCTTTGTTACTTGGTGTAAGTGTGTGTCTTTGTTACAATGTGTAATTGTATGTCTTTGTTACTTGGTGTCAGTGTATGTCTTTGTTACTGGGTGTCAGTGTGTGTCTGTGTTCCTGGGTATCAGTGTATGTCTTTGTGACTTGGTGTAAGTGTGTGTCTGTGTTACTGGGTATCAGTGTGTGTCTTTGTTACTGGCTGTCAGTGTATGTCTTTGTTACTTGGTGTAAGTGTGTGTCTGTGTTACTGGGTATCAGTGTGTGTCTTTGTGACTTGGTGTCAGTGTATGTCTTTGCTACTTGGTGTAAGTGTGTGTCTTTGTTACATGGTGTAATTGTATGTCTGTGTTACTTGGTGTAAGTGTATGACTTTGTTACTTGATGTTAGTTTATGTCTTTGTGACTTGGTGTCAGTGTATGTCTTTGTTACTGGGTATCAGTGCATGTCAAAATACTTGGTGTCAATGTATGTCTTTGTTACTTTGTTTCAGTGTGTGTATCTAACTGGGTGTCAGTGTGTGTCTGTGTTACTGGGTATCAGTGTATGTCTTTGTTACTTCGTGTCAGTGTATGTGTTTGTGACTTGGTGTCAGTGCATGTCTTTGTTACTGGGTGTCAGTGTATGTCTTTGTTACTTGGTGTAATTGTGTGTCTGTGTTACATGGTGTAATTGTATGTCTTTGTTACTTGGTGTCAGTGTATGTCTTTGTTACTTGGTGTCAGTGTGTGTCTGTGTTACTGGGTATCAGTGTATGTCTTTGTGACTTGGTATCAGTGTCTGTCTTTGTTACTGGGTGTCAGTGTGTGTCTGTGTTCCTGGGTATCAGTGTATGTCTTTGTGACTTGGTGTCAGTGTATGTCTTTGTTACTGGGTGTCAGTGTGTCTCTTTGTGACTTGGTGTCAGTGTATGTCTTTGTTACTAGGTGTAAGTGTGTGTCTGTGTTACTGGGTATCAGTGTGTGTCTTTGTGACTTGGTGTCAGTGTATGTCTTTGTTACTTGGTGTAAGTGTGTGTCTTTGTTACATGGTGTAATTGTATGTCTTTGTTACTTGGTGTCAGTGTATGTCTTTGTTACTTGGTGTCAGTGTGTGTCTGTGTTACTGGGTATCAGTGTATGTCTTTGTGACTTGGTATCAGTTTATGTCTTTGTTACTGGGTGTCATTGTGTGTCTGCGTTATTGGGTATCAGTGTATGTCTTTGTGACTTGGTATCAGTGTCTGTCTCTGTTACTGGGTGTCAGTGTGTGTCTGTGTTCCTGGGTATCAGTGTATGTCTTTGTGACTTGGTGTCAGTGTATGTCTTTGTTACTGGGTGTCAGTGTATCTCTTTGTGACTTGGTGTCAGTGTATGTCTTTGTTACTTGGTGGAAGTGTGTGTCTGTGATACTGGGTATCAGTGTATGTCTTTGTGACTTGGTACCAGTGTATGTCTTTGTTACTGGGTGTCAGTGTGTGTCTGTGTTCCTGGGTATCAGTGTATGTCTTTGTGACTTGGTGTCAGTGTATGTCTCTGTTACTGGGTGTCAATGTGTATCTTTGTGACTTGGTGTCAGTGTATGTCTTTGTTACTTGGTGGAAGTGTGTGTCTGTGTTCCTGGGTATCAGTGTATGTCTTTGTGACTTGGTATCAGTGTCTGTCTTTGTTACTGGGTGTCAGTGTGTGTCTGTGTTCCTGGGTATCAGTGTATGTCTTTGTGACTTGGTGTCAGTGTATGTCTTTGTTACTGGGTGTCAGTGTGTCTCTTTGTGACTTGGTGTCAGTGTATGTCTTTGTTACTTGGTGGAAGTGTGTGTCTGTGTTACTGGGTATCAGTGTGTGTCTTTGTGACTTGGTGTCAGTGTATGTATTTGTTACTTGGTGTAAGTGTGTGTCTTTGTTACATGGTGTAATTGTATGTCTTTGTTACATGGTGTAATTGTATGTCTTTGTTACTTGGTGTCAGTGTGTGTCTGTGTTACTGGGTATCAGTGTATGTCTTTGTGACTTGGTATCAGTGTATGTCTTTGTTACTGGGTGTCATTGAGTGTCTGCGTTACTGGGTATCAGTGTATGTCTTTGTGACTTGGTATCAGTGTCTGTCTTTGTTACTGGGTGTCAGTGTGTGTCTGTGTTCCTGGGTGTCAGTGTGTCTCTTTGTGACTTGGTGTCAGTGTATGTCTTTGTTACTTGGTGGAAGTGTGTGTCTGTGATACTGGGTAGCAGTGTATGTCTTTGTGACTTGGTATCAGTGTATGTCTTTGTGACTTGGTGTCAGTGTATGTCTTTGTTACTGGGTGTCAGTGTGTGTCTGTGTTCCTGGGTATCAGTGCATGTCTTTGTGACTTGGTGTCAGTGTATGTCTTTGTTACTTGGTGTAAGTGTGTGTCTGTGATACCGGGTGTCAGTGTATGTCTTTGTTACTTGGCGTAAGTGTGTGTCTTTGTGACTTGGTGTCAGTGTATGTCTTTGTTACTTGGTGTAAGTGTGTGTCTTTGTTACATGGTGTAATTGTATGTCTTTGTTACTTGGTGTCAGTGTATGTCTTTGTTACTGGGTGTCAGTGTGTGTCTGTGTTCCTGGGTATCAGTGTATGTCTTTGTGACTTGGTGTCAGTGTATGTCATTGTTACTGGGTGTCAGTGTGTCTCTTTGTGACTTGGTGTCAGTGTATGTCTTTGTTACTTGGTGGAAGTGTGTGTCTGTGATACTGTGTATCAGTGTATGTCTTTGTGACTTGGTATCAGTGTATGTCTTTGTTACTGGGTGTCAGTGTGTGTCTGTGTTCCTGGGTATCAGTGTATGTCTTTGTGACTTGGTGTCAGTGTATGTCTTTGTTACTTTGTGTAAGTGTGTGTCTGTGATCCTGGGTATCAGTGTATGTCTTTGTTACTTGGTGTCAGTGCATGTGCTTGTGACTTGATGTCAGTGCATGTGCTTGTGACTGGGTGTCAGTGTATGTCTTTGTTACTGGGTGTAAGTGTATGTCTGTGTTACTTGGTGTAAGTGTATGTCTTTGTGACTTGGTGTCAGTGTATGTCTTTGTTACTGGGTATCAGTGCATGTCAAAATACTTGGTGTCAATGTATGTCTTTGTTACTTGGTGTCAGTGTGTGTATCTAACTGGGTGTCAGTGTGTGTCTTTGTTACTGGGTATCAGTGTATGTCTTTGTTACTTCGTGTCAGTGTATGTGTTTGTGACTTGGTGTCAGTGTATGTCTTTGTTACTGGGTGTCAGTGTATGTCTTTGTTACTTGGTGTAAGTGTGTGTCTGTGTTACTGGGTATCAGTGTGTGTCTTTGTGACTTGGTGTCAGTGTATGTCTTTGTTACTTGGTGTAAGTGTGTGTCTTTGTTACATGGTGTAATTGTATGTCTTTGTTACTTGGTGTCAGTGTATGTCTTTATTACTTGGTGTCAGTGTGTGTCTGTGTTACTGGGTATCAGTGTATGTCTTTGTGACTTGGTATCAGTGTATGTCTTTGTTACTGGGTGTCATTGTGTGTCTGCGTTACTGGGTATCAGTGTATGTCTTTGTGACTTGGTATCAGTGTCTGTCTTTGTTACTGGCTGTCTGTGTGTGTCTGTGTTCCTGGGTATCAGTGTATGTCTTTGTGACTTGGTGTCAGTGTATGTCTTTGTTACTGGGTGTCAGTGTGTCTCTTTGTGACTTGGTGTCAGTGTATGTCTTTGTTACTTGGTGGAAGTGTGTGTCTGTGATACTGGGTATCAGTGTATGTCTTTGTGACTTGGTGTCAGTGTATGTCTTTGTTACTTTGTGTAAGTGTGTGTCTTTGTTACATGGTGTAATTGTATGTCTTTGTTACTTGGTGTCAGTGTATGTCTTTGTTACTTGGTGTCAGTGTGTGTCTGTGTTACTGGATATCAGTGTATGTCTTTGTGACTTGGTATCAGTGTATGTCTTTGTTACTGGGTGTCAGTGTGTGTCTGTGTTCCTGGGTATCAGTGTATGTCTTTGTGACTTGGTGTCAGTGTATGTCTTTGTTACTTGGTGTAAGTGTGTGTCTTTGTCACATGGTGTAATTGTATGTCTTTGTTACTTGGTGTCAGTGTATGTCTTTGTTACTTGGTGTCAGTTTGTGTCTGTGTTACTGGGTATCAGTGTATGTCTTTGTGACTTGGTATCAGTGTATGGCTTTGTTACTGGGTGTCATTGTGTGTCTGCGTTACTGGGTATCAGTGTATGTCTTTGTGACTTGGTATCTGAGTCTGTCTTTGTTACTGGTTGTCAGTGTGTGTCTGTATTCCTGGGTATCAGTGTATGTCTTTATGACTTGGTGTCAGCGTATGTCTTTGTTACTGGGTGTCAGTGTGTCTCTTTGTGACTTGGTGTCAGTGTCTGTCTTTGTTACTTGGTGGAAGAGTGTGTCTGTGTTCCTGGGTATCAGTGTATGTCTTTGTGACTTGGTATCAGTGTCTGTCTTTGTTACTGGGTGTCAGTGTGTGTCTTTGTTCCTGGGTATCAGTGTATGTCTTTGTGACTTGGTGTCAGTGTATGTCTTTGTTACTGGGTGTCAGTGTGTCTCTTTGTGACTTGGTGTCAGTGTATGTCTTTGTTACTTGGTGTAAGTGTGTGTCTGTGTTACTGGGTATCAGTGTATGTCTTTGTGACTTGGTATCAGTGTCTGTCTTTGTTACTGGGTGTCAGTGTGTGTCTGTGTTCCTGGGTATCAGTGTATGTCTTTGTGACTTGGTGTCAGCGTATGTCTTTGTTACTGGGTGTCAGTGTGTCTCTTTGTGACTTGGTGTCAGTGTATGTCTCTGTTACTGGGTGTCAGTGTGTCTCTTTGTGACTTGGTGTCAGTGTATGTCTTTGTTACTTGGTGGAAGTGTGTGTCTGTGTTCCTGGGTATCAGTGTATGTCTTTGTGACTTGGTATCAGTGTCTGTCTTTGTTACTGGGTGTCAGTGTGTGTCTGTGTTCCTGGGTATCAGTGTATGTCTTTGTGACGTGGTGTCAGCGTATGTCTTTGTTACTGGGTGTCAGTGTGTCTCTTTGTGACTTGGTGTCAGTGTATGTCTTTGTTACTTGGTGTAAGTGTGTGTCTGTGTTACTTGGTATCAGTGTGTGTCTTTGTGACTTGGTGTCAGTGTATGTCTTTGTTACTTGGTGTAAGCGTGTGTCTTTGTTACATGGTGTAATTGTATGTCTTTGTTACATGGTGTAATTGTATGTCTTTGTTACTTGGTGTCAGTGTGTGTCTGTGTTACTGGGTATCAGTGTATGTCTTTGTGACTTGGTATCAGTTTATGTCTTTGTTACTGGGTGTCATTGAGGGACTGCGTTACTGGGTATCAGTGTATGTCTTTGTGACTTGGTATCAGTGTCTGTCTTTGTTACTGGGTGTCAGTGTGTGTCTGTGTTCCTGGGTGTCAGTGTGTCTCTTTGTGACTTGGTGTCAGTGTATGTCTTTGTTACTTGGTGGAAGTGTGTGTCTGTGATACTGGGTATCAGTGTATGTCTTTGTGACTTGTTATCAGTGTATGTCTTTGTTACTGGGTGTCAGTGTGTGTCTGTGTTCCTGGGTATCAGTGCATGTCTTTGTGACTTGGTGTCAGTGTATGTCTTTGTTACTTGGTGTAAGTGTGTGTCTGTGATACCGGGTGTCAGTGTATGTCTTTGTTACTTGGTGTAAGTGTGTGTCTTTGTGACTTGGTGTCAGTGTATGTCTTTGTTACTTGTTGTAAGTGTGTGTCTTTGTTACATGGTGTAATTGTATGTCTTTGTTACTTGGTGTCAGTGTATGTCTTTGTTACTGGGTGTCAGTGTGTGTCTGTGTTCCTGGGTATCAGTGTATGTCTTTGTGACTTGATGTCAGTGTATGTCTTTGTTACTGGGTGTCAGTGTGTCTCTTTGTGACTTGGTGTCAGTGTATGTCTTTGTTACTTGGTGGAAGTGTGTGTCTGTGATACTGTGTATCAGTGTATGTCTTTGTGACTTGGTATCAGTGTATGTCTTTGTTACTGGGTGTCAGTGTGTGTCTGTGTTCCTGGGTATCAGTGTATGTCTTTGTGACTTGGTGTCAGTGTATGTCTTTGTTACTTTGTGTAAGTGTGTGTCTGTGATACCGGGTATCAGTGTATGTCTTTGTTACTTGGTGTCAGTGCATGTGCTTGTGACTTGATGTCACTGCATGTGCTTGTGACTGGGTGTCAGTGTATGTCTTTGTTACTGGGTGTAAGTGTATGTCTGTGTTACTTGGTGTAAGTGTATGTCTTTGTGACTTGGTGTCCGTGTGTGTCTGTGTTACTGGGTGTCAGTGTGAGTCTTTGTTACTTTGTGTAAGTGTGTGTCTGTGATACTGGGTATCAGTGTATGTCTTTGTTACTTGGTGTCAGTTCATGTCTTTGTTACTTGATGTCAGTGCATGTGCTTGTGACTTGTTGTCAGTGGATGTCTTTGTTACTGGGTGTCAGTGTATGTCTTTGTTACTTGGTGTAAGTGTATGTCTTTGTGACTTGGTGTCAGTGTATGTCTTTGTTACTGGGTGTCAGTGTGGTCGTTTGTCTTACTGGGTGTCAGTGTGTGTCTGTGTTATTTGGTGTAAGTGTGAGTCTTTGTTACTTGGTGTCCGTGTGTGTCTGTGTTACTGGGTGTCAGAGCATGTCTTTGATACTGGGTTTAACTGTGTGTCTTTGTTACTTGGTGTCCGTTTTTGTCTGTGTTACTGGGTATCAGTGTGTGTCTTTGCTACTTGGTGTCAGTGTGTGTCTGTGTTACTGGGTGTCAGTGTATGTCTTTGTTACTTGGTGTCAGTGTGTGTCTGTGTTACTGGGTGTCAGTGTGGTCGTTTGTCTTACTGGGTGTCAGTGTGTGTCTGTGTTACTTGGTGTAAGTGTGAGTCTTTGTTACTTGGTGTCCGTGTGTGTCTGTGTTACTGGGTGTCAGTGCATGTCTTTGATACTGGGTGTAACTGTGTGTCTTTGTTACTTGGTGTCCTTGTTTGTCTGTGTTACTGGGTGTCAGTGTGTGTCTTTGTTACTTGGTGTCAGTGTGTGTCTGTGTTACTGGGTGTCAGTGTATGTCTTTGTGACTTGGTGTCAGTGTATGTCTTTGTTACTGGGTATCAGTGCATGTCAAAATACTTGGTGTTAGTGTATGTCTTTGTTACTTGGTGTCAGTGTGTTTCTGTGCATCAGTGTTTGTCTTTGTTACTGGGTGTCAGTGTGTGTCTGTGACACTAGGTGTCAGTATTTAGTTTAGTTGAGAGATACAGCACTGAAACAGGCCCTCCGGCCCACCGAGTCTGTGCCGACCATCAACCAAACATTTATACTAATCCTACACGAATCCCATATTCCAATAACATCCCCACCGGCCCCTATATATTTCCCTACCACCTACCTATACTAGGGGCAATTTATAATGGCCAATTAACCTACCAAGCTGCAATGTGGGAGGAAACCGGAGCACCCGGAGGAAACCCACGCAGACACAGGGAGAACTTGCAAACTCCGCACAGTCAGTACCCAGAATCGAACCCGGGTCGCTGGAGCTGTGAGGCTGCAGTGCTAACCACTGCGCCACTGTGCTGCCCAGTGTGTATCTGTGTTACTGGGTGTCAGTGTGGTCGTTTGTTTTACTGGGTGTCAGTGTGTGTCTGTGTTACTTGGTGTAAGTGTGAGTCTTTGTTACTTGGTGTTCGTGTGTGTCTGTGTTACTGGGTGTCAGTGCATGTCTTTGATACTGGGTGTAACTGTGTGTCTTTGTTACTTGGTGTCCGTGTTTGTCTGTGTTACTGGGTGTCAGTGTATGTCTTTGTTACTTGGTGTAAGTGTCTGTCTGTGTAACTTTGTGTAAGTGTATGTCTTTGTGACCTGGTGTCAGTGTATGTCTTTGTTACTGGGTATCAGTGCACGTCAAAATACTTGGTGTCAATGTATGTCTTTGTTACTTGGTGTCAGTGTGTGTATCTAACTGGGTGTCAGTGTGTGTCTGTGTTATTGGGTCTCAGTGTATGTCTTTGTTACTTCGTGTCAGTGTATGTGTTTGTGACTTGGTGTCAGTGTGTGTCTTTGTGACTTGGTGTCAGTGTATGTCTTTGTTACTTGGTGTAAGTGTGTGTCTTTGTTACATGGTGTAATTGTATGTCTTTGTTACTTCGTGTCAGTGTATGTCTTTGTTACTTGGTGTCAGTGTGTGTCTGTGTTACTGGGTATCAGTGTATGTCTTTGTGACTTGGTATCAGTGTATGTCTTTGTTACTGGGTGTCATTGTGTGTCTGCTTTACTGGGTATCAGTGTATGTCTTTGTGACTTGGTATCAGTGTCTGTCTTTGTTACTGGGTGTCAGTGTGTGTCTGTGTTCCTGGGTATCAGTGTATGTCTTTGTGACTTGGTGTCAGTATATGTCTTTGTTACTGGGTGTCAGTGTGTCTCTTTGTGACTTGGTGTCAGTGTATGTCTTTGTTACTTGGTGGAAGTGTGTGTCTGTGATACTGGGTATCAGTGTATGTCTTTGTGACTTGGTATCAGTGTATGTCTTTGTTACTGGGTGTCAGTGTGTGTATGTGTTCCTGGGTATCAGTGTATGTCTTTGTGACTTGGTGTCAGTGTATGTCTTTGTTACTTGGTGTAAGTGTGTGTCTGTGATACTGGGTGTCAGTGTATGTCATGTTACTTGGTGTAAGTGTGTGTCTGTGATACTGGGTATCAGTGTATGTCTTTGTTATTTGGTATCAGCTTATGTCTTTGTTACTTGGTGTAAGTGTATGACTTTGTTACTTGGTGTCAGTTTATTTCTTTGTTACTTGGTGTCAGTGCATGTGCTTGTGACTTGTTGTCAGTGGATGTCTTTGTTACTGGGTGTCAGTGTATGTCTTTGTTACTTGGTGGAAGTGTATGTCTGTGTTACTTGGTGTAAGTGTATGTCTTTGTGACTTGGTGTCAGTGTATGTCTTTGTTACTGGGTTCCAGTGCATGTCAAAATACTTGGTGTCAATGTATGTCTTTGTTACTTTGTGTCAGTGTGTGTATCTAACTGGGTGTCAGTGTGTGTCTGTGTTACTGGGTATCAGTGTATGTCTTTGTTACTTCGTGTCAGTGTATGTGTTTGTGACTTGGTGTCAGTACATGTCTTTGTTACTGGGTGTCAGTGTATGTCTTTGTTACTTGGTGTAAGTGTGTGTCTGTGTTACATGGTGTAATTGTATGTCTTTGTTACTTGGTGTCAGTGTATGTCTTTGTTACTTGGTGTCAGTGTGTGTCTGCGTTACTGGGTATCAGTGTATGTCTTTGTGACTTGGTATCAGTGTCTGTCTTTGTTACTGGGTGTCAGTGTGTGTCTGTGTTCCTGGGTATCAGTGCATGTCTTTGTGACTTGGTGTCAGTGTATGTCTTTGTTACTGGGTGTCAGTGTGTCTCTTTGTGACTTGGTGTCAGTGTATGTCTCTGTTACTGGGTGTCAGTGTGTCTCTTTGTGACTTGGTGTCAGTGTATGTCTTTGTTACTTGTTGGAGGTGTGTGTCTGTGTTCCGGGGTATCAGTGTATGTCTTTGTGACTTGGTATCAGTGTCTGTCTTTGTTACTGGGTGTCAGTGTGTGTCTGTGTTCCTGGGTATCAGTGTATGTCTTTGTGACTTGGAGTCAGTGTATGTCTTTGTTACTGGGTGTCAGTGTGTCTCTTTGTGACTTGGTGTCAGTGTATGTCTTTGTTACTAGGTGTAAGTGTGTGTCTGTGTTACTGGGTATCAGTGTGTGTCTTTGTGACTTGGTGTCAGTGTATGTCTTTGTTACTTGGTGTAAGTGTGTGTCTTTGTTACATGGTGTAATTGTATGTCTTTGTTACTTGGTGTCAGTGTATGTCTTTGTTACTTGGTGTCAGTGTGTATCTGTGTTACTGGGTATCAGTGTATGTCTTTGTGACTTGGTATCAGTGTATGTCTTTGTTACTGGGTGTCATTGTGTGTCTGCGTTATTGGGTATCAGTGTATGTCTTTCTGACTTGGTATCAGTGTCTGTCTTTGTTACTGGGTGTCAGTGTGTGTCTGTGTTCCTGGGTATCAGTGTATGTCTTTGTGACTTGGTGTCAGTGTATGTCTTTGTTACTGGGTGTCAGTGTATCTCTTTGTGACTTGGTGTCAGTGTATGTCTTTGTTACTTGGTGGAAGTGTGTGTCTGTGATACTGGGTATCAGTGTATGTCTTTGTGACTTGGTATCAGTGTATGTCTTTGTTACTGGGTGTCAGTGTGTGTCTGTGTTCCTGGGTATCAGTGTATGTCTTTGTGACTTGGTGTCAGTGTTTGTCTCTGTTACTGGGTGTCAGTGTGTCTCTTTGTGACTTGGTGTCAGTGTATGTCTTTGTTACTTGGTGGAAGTGTTTGTCTGTGTTCCTGGGTATCAGTGTATGTCTTTGTGACTTGGTATCAGTGTCTGTCTTTGTTACTGGGTGTCAGTGTGTTTCTGTGTTCCTGGGTATCAGTGTATGTCTTTGTGACTTGGTGTCAGTGTATGTCTTTGTTACTGGGTGTCAGTGTGTCTCTTTGTGACTTGGTGTCAGTGTATGTCTTTGTTACTTGGTGTAAGTGTGTGTCTGTGTTACTGGGTATCAGTGTGTGTCTTCGTGAATTGGTGTCAGTGTATGTATTTGTTACTTGGTGTAAGTGTGTGTCTTTGTTACATGGTGTAATTGTATGTCTTTGTTACATGGTGTAATTGTATGTCTTTGTTACTTGGTGCCAGTGTGTGTCTGTGTTACTGGGTATCAGTGTATGTCTTTGTGACTTGGTATCAGTGTATGTCTTTGTTACTGGGTGTCATTGAGTTTCTGCGTTACTGGGTATCAGTGTATGTCTTTGTGACTTGGTATCAGTGTCTGTATTTGTTACTGGGTGTCAGTGTGTGTCTGTGTTCCTGGGTGTCAGTGTGTCTCGTTGTGACTTGGTGTCAGTGTATGTCTTTGTTACTTGGTGGAAGTGTGTGTCTGTGATACTGGGTATCAGTGTATGTCTTTGTGACTTGGTATCAGTGTATGTCTTTGTTACTGGGTGTCAGTGTGTGTCTGTGTTCCTGGGTATCAGTGCATGTCTTTGTGACTTGGTGTCAGTGTATGTCTTTGTTACTTGGTGGAAGTGTGTGTCTGTGATACCGGGTGTCAGTGTATGTCTTTGTTACTTGGCGTAAGTGTGTGTCTTTGTGACTTGGTGTCAGTGTATGTCTTTGTTACTTGGTGTAAGTGTGTGTCTTTGTTACATGGTGTAATTGTATGTCTTTGTTACTTGATGTCAGTGTATGTCTTTGTTACTGGGTGTCAGTGTGTGTCTGTGTTCCTGGGTATCAGTGTATGTCTTTGTGACTTGGTGTCAGTGTATGTCTTTGTTACTGGGTGTCAGTGTGTCTCTTTGTGACTTGGTGTCAGTGTATGTCTTTGTTACTTGGTGTCAGTGTATGTCTTTGTTACTTTGTGTAAGTGTGTGTCTGTGATACTGGGTATCAGTGTATGTCTTTGTTACTTGGTGTCAGTGCATGTGCTTGTGACTTGATGTCAGTGCATGTGCTTGTGACTGGGTGTCAGTGTATGTCTTTGTTACTGGGTGTAAGTGTATGTCTGTGTTACTTGGTGTAAGTGTATGTCTTTGTGACTTGGTGTCAGTGTATGTCTTTGTTACTGGGTATCAGTGCATGTCAAAATACTTGGTGTCAATGTATGTCTTTGTTACTTGGTGTCAGTGTGTGTCTGTGTTACTGGGTATCAGTGTGTGTCTTTGTGACTTGGTGTCAGTGTATGTCTTTGTTACTTGGTGTAAGTGTGTGTCTTTGTCACATGGTGTAATTATATGTCTTTGTTACTTGGTGTCAGTGTATGTCTTTGTTACTTGGTGTCAGTGTGTGTCTTTGTTACTTGGTGGAAGTGTGTGTCTGTGTTCCTGGGTATCAGTGTATGTCTTTGTGACTTGGTATCAGTGTCTGTCTTTGTTACTGGGTGTCAGTGTGTGTCTGTGTTCCTGGGTATCAGTGTATGTCTTTGTGACTTGGTGTCAGTGTATGTCTTTGTTACTGGGTGTCAGTGTGTCTCTTTGTGACTTGGTGTCAGTGTATGTCTTTGTTACTTGGTGTAAGTGTGTGTCTGTGTTACTGGGTATCAGTGCGTGTCTTCGTGACTTGGTGTCAGTGTATGTATTTGTTACTTGGTGTAAGTGTGTGTCTTTGTTACATGGTGTAATTGTATGTCTTTGTTACATGGTGTAATTGTATGTCTTTGTTACTTGGTGTCAGTGTGTGTCTGTGTTACTGGGTATCAGTGTATGTCTTTGTGACTTGGTATCAGTGTATGTCTTTGTTACTGGGTGTCATTGAGTTTCTGCGTTACTGGGTATCAGTGTATGTCTTTGTGACTTGGTATCAGTGTCTGTATTTGTTACTGGGTGTCAGTGTGTGTCTGTGTTCCTGGGTGTCAGTGTGTCTCTTTGTGACTTCGTGTCAGTGTATGTCTTTGTTACTTGGTGGAAGTGTGTGTCTGTGATACTGGGTATCAGTGTATGTCTTTGTGACTTGGTATCAGTGTATGTCTTTGTTACTGGGTGTCCGTGTGTGTCTGTGTTCCTGGGTATCAGTGCATGTCTTTGTGACTTGGTGTCAGTGTATGTCTTTGTTACTTGGTGGAAGTGTGTGTCTGTGATACCGGGTGTCAGTGTATGTCTTTGTTACTTGGCGTAAGTGTGTGTCTTTGTGACTTGGTGTCAGTGTATGTCTTTGTTACTTGGTGTAAGTGTGTGTCTTTGTTACATGGTGTAATTGTATGTCTTTGTTACTTGGTGTCAGTGTATGTCTTTGTTACTGGGTGTCAGTGTGTGTCTGTGTTCCTGGGTATCAGTGTATGTCTTTGTGACTTGGTGTCAGTGTATGTCTTTGTTACTGGGTGTCAGTGTGTCTCTTTGTGACTTGGTGTCAGTGTATGTCTTTGTTACTTGGTGGAAGTGTGTGTCTGTGATACTGTGTATCAGTGTATGTCTTTGTGACTTGGTATCAGTGTATGTCTTTGTTACTGGGTGTCAGTGTGTGTCTGTGTTCCTGGGTATCAGTGTATGTCTTTGTGACTTGGTGTCAGTGTATGTCTTTGTTACTTTGTGTAAGTGTGTGTCTGTGATACTGGGTATCAGTGTATGTCTTTGTTACTTGGTGTCAGTGCATGTGCTTGTGACTTGATGTCAGTGCATGTGCTTGTGACTGGGTGTCAGTGTATGTCTTTGTTACTGGGTGTAAGTGTATGTCTGTGTTACTTGGTGTAAGTGTATGTCTTTGTGACTTGGTGTCAGTGTATGTCTTTGTTACTGGGTATCAGTGCATGTCAAAATACTTGGTGCCAATGTATGTCTTTGTTACTTGGTGTCAGTGTGTGTCTGTGTTACTGGGTATCAGTGTGTGTCTTTGTGACTTGGTGTCAGTGTATGTCTTTGTTACTTGGTGTAAGTGTGTGTCTTTGTCACATGGTGTAATTGTATGTCTTTGTTACTTGGTGTCAGTGTATGTCTTTGTTACTTGGTGTCAGTGTGTGTCTGTGTTACTGGGTATCAGTGTATGTCTTTGTGACTTGGTATCAGTGTATGGCTTTGTTACTGGGTGTCATTGTGTGTCTGCGTTACTGGGTATCAGTGTATGTCTTTGTGACTTGGTATCAGTGTCTGTCTTTGTTACTGGGTGTCAGTGTGTGTCTGTGTTCCTGGGTATCAGTGTATGTCTTTGTGACTTGGTGTCAGTGTATGTCTTTGTTACTGGGTGTCAGTGTGTCTCTTTGTGACTTGGTGTCAGTGTATGTCTTTGTTACTTGGTGGAAGTGTGTGTCTGTGATACTGGGTATCAGTGTATGTCTTTGTGACTTGGTATCAGATTATGTCTTTGTTACTGGGTGTCAGTGTGTGTCTGTGTTCCTGGGTATCAGTGTATGTCTTTGTGACTTGGTGTCAGTGTATGTCTTTGTTACTTTGTGTAAGTGTGTGTCTGTGATACTGGGTATCAGTGTATGTCTTTGTTACTTGGTGTCAGTTTATGTCTTTGTTACTTGGTGTAAGTGTATGACTTTGTTACTGGGTGTCAGAGTGTGTCTGTGTTCCTGGGTATCAGTGTATGTCTTTGTGACTTGGTATCAGTGTCTGTCTTTGTTACTGGGTGTCAGTGTGAGTCTGTGTTCCTGGGTATCACTGTATGTCTTTGTGACTTGGTGTCAGTGTATGTCTTTGTTACTGGGTGTCAGTGTGTGTCTCTTTGTGACTTGGTGTCAGTGTATGTCTTTGTTACTTGGTGGAAGTTTGTGTCTGTGATACTGGGTATCAGTGTATGTCTTTGTGACTTGGTATCAGTGTATGTCTTTGTTACTGGGTGTCATTGTGTGTCTGCGTTACTGGGTATCAGTGTATGTCTTTGTGACTTGGTATCAGTGTCTGTCTTTGTTACTGGGTGTCAGTGTGTGTCTGTGTTCCTGGGTATCAGTGTATGTCATTGTGACTTGGTGTCAGTGTATGTCTTTGTTACTGGGTGTCAGTGTGTCTCTTTGTGACTTGGTGTCAGTGTATGTCTTTGTTACTTGGTGGAAGTGTGTGTCTGTGATACTGGGTATCAGTGTATGTCTTTGTGACTTGGTATCAGTGTATGTCTTTGTTACTGGGTGTCAGTGTGTGTCTGTGTTCCTGGGTATCAGTGCATGTCTTTGTGACTTGGTGTCAGTGTCTGTTTTGTTACTTGGTGTAAGTGTGTGTCTGTGATACTGGGTGTCAGTGTATGTCTTTGTTACTTGGCGTAAGTGTGTGTCTGTGATACTGGGTATCAGTGTATGACTTTGTTACTTGGTGTCAGTTTATGACTTTGTTACTTGTTGTCAGTGCATGTGCTTGTGACTTGTTGTCAGTGGATGTCTTTGTTACTGGGTGTAAGTGTATGTCTGTGTTACTTGGTGTAAGTGTATGTCTTTGTGACTTGGTGTCAGTGTATGTCTTTGTTACTGGGTATCAGTGCATGTCAAAATACTTGGTGTCAATGTATGTCTTTGTTACTTGGTGTCATTGTGTGTATCTAACTGGGTGTCAGTGTGTGTCTGTGTTACTGGGTATCAGTGTATGTCTTTGTTACTTCGTGTCAGTGTATGTGTTTGTGACTTGGTATCAGTGTGTGTCTTTGTGACTTGGTGTCAGTGTATGTCTTTGTTACTTGGTGTAAGTGTGTGTCTTTGTTACATGGTGTAATTGTATGTCTTTGTTACTTGGTGTCAGTGTATGTCTTTGTTACTTGGTGTCAGTGTGTGTCTGTGTTACTGGGTATCAGTGTATGTCTTTGTGACTTGGTATCATTGTATGTCTTTGTTACTGGGTGTCATTGTGAGTCTGCGTTACTGGGTATCAGTGAATGTCTTTGTGACTTGGTGTCAGTGTATGTCTTTGTTACTGGGTGTCAGTGTGTCTCTTTGTGAATTGGTGTCAGTGTATGTCTTTGTTACTTGGTGGAAGTGTGTGTCTGTGATACTGGGTATCAGTGTATGTCTTTGTGACTTGGTGTCAGTGTATGTCTTTGTTAATTGGTGTAAGTGTGTGTCTTTGTTACATGGTGTAATTGTATGTCTTTGTTACTTGGTGTCAGTGTATGTCTTTGTTACTTGGTGTCAGTGTGTGTCTGTGTTACTGGATATCAGTGTATGTCTTTGTGACTTGGTATCAGTGTATGTCTTTGTTACTGGGTTTCAGTGTGTGTCTGTGTTCCTGGGTATCAGTGTATGTCTTTGTTACTTGGTGTAAGTGTGTGTCTGTGTTACTGGGTATCAGTGTGTGTCTTTGTGACTTGGTGTCAGTGTATGTCTTTGTTACTTGGTGTAAGTGTGTGTCTTTGTTACATGGTGTAATTGTATGTCTTTGTTACTTGGTGTCAGTGTATGTCTTTGTTACTTGGTGTCAGTGTGTGTCTGTGTTACTGGGTATCAGTGTATGTCTTTGTGACTTGGTATCAGTGTATGGCTTTGTTACTGGGTGTCATTGTGTGTCTGCGTTACTGGGTATCAGTGTATGTCTTTGTGACTTGGTATCAGTGTCTGTCTTTGTTACTGGGTGTCAGTGTGTGTCTGTGTTCCTGGGTATCAGTGTATGTCTTTATGACTTGGTGTCAGCGTATGTCTTTGTTACTGGGTGTCAGTGTGTCTCTTTGTGACTTGGTCTCAGTGTATGTCTCTGTTACTGGGTGTCAGTGTGTCTCTTTGTGACTTGGTGTCAGTGTATGTCTTTGTTACTTGGTGGAAGTGTGTGTCTGTGTTCCTGGGTATCAGTGTATGTCTTTGTGACTTGGTATCAGTGTCTGTCTTTGTTACTGGGTGTCAGTGTGTGTCTGTGTTCCTGGGTATCAGTGTATGTCTTTGTGACTTGGTGTCAGCGTATGTCTTTGTTACTGGGTGTCAGTGTGTCTCTTTGTGACTTGGTCTCAGTGTATGTCTCTGTTACTGGGTGTCAGTGTGTCTCTTTGTGACTTTGTGTCAGTGTATGTCTTTGTTACTTGGTGTCAGTGTATGTCTTTGTTACTTTGTGTAAGTGTGTGTCTGTGATACTGGGTATCAGTGTATGTCTTTGTTACTTGGTGTCAGTCCATGTCTTTGTTACTTGATGTCAGTGCATGTGCTTGTGACATGTTGTCAGTGGATGTCTTTGTTACTGGGTGTCAGTGTATGTCTTTGTTACTTGGTGTAAGTGTATGTCTTTGTGACTTGGTGTCAGTGTATGTCTTTGTTACTGGGTATCAGTGCATGTCAAAATACTTGGTGTTAGTGTATGTCTTTGTTACTTGGTGTCAGTGTGTTTCTGTGCATCAGTGTATGTCTTTGTTACTGGGTGTCAGTGTGTGTCTGTGACACTAGGTGTCAGTATTTAGATTAGTTTAGAGATACAGCACTGAAACAGGCCCTCCGGCCCACCGAGTCTGTGCCGACCATCAACCAAACATTTATACTGATCCTACACGAATCCCATATTCCAATAACATCCCCACCGGCCCCTAAATATTTCCCAACCACCTACCTATACTAGGGGCAATTTATAATGGCCAATTAACCTACCAACCTGCAAGTCTTTGGGATGTGGGAGGAAACCGGAGCACCCGGAGGAAACCCACGCAGACACAGGGAGAACTTGCAAACTCCGCACAGGCAGTACCCAGAATCGAACCCGGGTCGCTGGAGCTGTGAGGCTGCAGTGCTAACCACTGCGCCACTGTGCTGCCCAGTGTGTATCTGTGTTACTGGGTGTCAGTGTATGTCTTTGTTACTTGGTGTCAGTGTGTGTCTATGTTACTGGGTGTCAGTGTGGTCGTTTGTCTTACTGGGTGTCCGTGTGTGTCTGTGTTACTTGGTGTAACTGTGTGTCTTTGTTACTTGGTGTCCGTGTTTGTCTGTGTTACTGGGTATCAGTGTGTGTCTTTGTTACTTGGTGTCTGTGTGTGTCTGTGTTACTGGGTGTCAGTGTATGTCTTTGTTACTTGGTGTCAGTGTGTGTCTGTGTTACTGGGTGTCAGTGTGGTCGTTTGTCTTACTGGGTGTCAGTGTGTGTCTGTGTTACTTGGTGTAAGTGTGAGCCTTTGTTACTTGGTGTCCGTGTGTGTCTGTGTTATTGGGTGTCAGTGCATGTCTTTGATACTGGGTGCAACTGTGTGTCTTTGTTACTTGGTGTCCGTGTTTGTCTGTGTTACTGGGTGTCATTGTATGTCTTTGTTACTTGGTGTAAGTGTATGTCTGTGTTACTTTGTGTAAGTGTATGTCTTTGTGACCTGGTGTCAGTGTATGTCTTTGTTACTGGGTATCAGTGCACGTCAAAATACTTGGTGTCAATGTATGTCTTTGTTACTTGGAGTCAATGTGTGTATCTAACTGGGTGTCAGTGTGTGTCTGTGTTACTGGGTATCAGTGTATGTCTTTGTTACTTCGTGTCAGTGTATGTGTTTGTGACTTGGTGTCAGTGTATGTCTTTGTTACTGGCTGTCAGTGTATGTCTTTGTTACTTGGTGTAAGTGTGTGTCTGTGTTACTGGGTATCAGTGTGTGTCTTTGTGACTTGGTGTCAGTGTATGTCTTTGTTACTTAGTGTAAGAATGTGTCTTTGTTACATGGTGTAATTGTATGTCTTTGTTACTTGGTGTCAGTGTATGTCTTTGTTACTTGGTGTCAGTGTGTGTCTGAGTTACTGGGTATCAGTGTATGTCTTTGTGACTTGGTATCAGTGTATGTCTTTGTTACTGGGTGTCATTGTGTGTCTGCGTTACTGGGTATCAGTGTATGTCTTTGTGACTTGGTATCAGTGTCTGTCTTTGTTACTGGGTGTCAGTGTGTGTCTGTGTTCCTGGGTATCAGTGTATGTCATTGTGACTTGGTGTCAGTATATGTCTTTGTTACTGGGTGTCAGTGTGTCTCTTTGTGACTTGGTGTCAGTGTATGTCTTTGTTACTTGGTGGAAGTGTGTGTCTGTGATACTGGGTATCAGTGTATGTCTTTGTGACTTGGTATCAGTCTATGTCTTTGTTACTGGGTGTCAGTGTGTGTATGTGTTCCTGGGTATCAGTGCATGTCTTTGTGACTTGGTGTCAGTGTATGTCTTTGTTACTTGGTGTAAGTGTGTGTCTGTGATACTGGGTGTCAGTGTATGTCTTTGTTACTTGGTGTAAGTGTGTGTCTGTGATACTGGGTATCAGTGTATGTCTTTGTTACTTGGTGTCAGTTTATGTCTTTGTTACTTGGTGTAAGTGTATGACTTTGTTACTTGGTGTCAGTTTGTTTCTTTGTTACTTGGTGTCAGTGCATGTGCTTGTGACTTGTTGTCAGTTGATGTCTTTGTTACTGGGTGTCAGTGTATGTCTTTGTTCCTTGGTGTAAGTGTATGTCTGTGTTACTTGGTGTAAGTGTATGTCTTTGTGACTTGGTGTCAGTGTATGTCTTTGTTACTGGGTATCAGTGCATGTCAAAATACTTGGTGTCAATGTATGTCTTTGTTACTTTGTGTCAGTGTGTGTATCTAACTGGGTGTCAGTGTGTGTCTGTGTTACTGGGTATCAGTGTATGTCTTTGTTACTTCGTGTCAGTGTATGTGTTTGTGACTTGGTGTCAGTGCATGGATTGTTACTGGGTGTTAGTGTATGTCTTTGTTACTTGGTGTAAGTGTGTGTCTGTGTTACTGGGTATCAGGGTGTGTCTTTGTGACTTGGTGTCAGTGTATGTCTTTGTTACTTGGTGTAAGAGTGTGTCTTTGTTACATGGTGTAATTGTATGTCTTTGTTACTTGGTGTCAGTGTATGTCTTTGTTACTTGGTGTCAGTGCGTGTCTGTGTTACTGGGTATCAGTGTATGTCTTTGTGACTTGGTATCAGTGTATGTCTTTGTTACTGGGTGTCATTGTGTGTCTGCGTTATTGGGTATCAGTGTATGTCTTTGTGACTTGGTATCAGTGTTTTTAATTTTACTGGGTGTCAGTGTGTGTCTGTGTTCCTGGGTATCAGTGTATGTCTTTGTGACTTGGTGTCAGTGTATGTCTTTGTTACTGGGTGTCAGTGTGTCTCTTTGTGACTTGGTGTCAGTGTATGTCTTTGTTACTTGGTGGAAGTGTGTGTCTGTGATACTGGGTATCAGTGTATGTCTTTGTGACTTGTTGTCAGTGTATGTCTTTGTTACTGGGTGTCAGTGTGTCTCTTTGTGACTTGGTGTCAGTGTATGTCTTTGTTACTTGGTGGAAGTTTGTGTCTGTGATACTGGGTATCAGTGTATGTCTTTGTGACTTGGTATCAGTGTATGTCTTTGTTACTGGGTGTCATTGTGTGTCTGCGTTACTGGGTAGCAGTGTATGTCTTTGTGACTTGGTATCAGTGTCTGTCTTTGTTACTGGGTGTCAGTGTATGTCTGTGTTCCTGGGTATCAGTGTATGTCTTTGTGACTTGGTGTCAGTGTATGTCTTTGTTACTGGGTGTCAGTGTGTCTCTTTGTGACTTGGTATCAGTGTATGTCTTTGTGACTTGGTATCAGTGTATGTCTTTGTTACTGGGTGTCAGTGTGTGTTTGTGTTCCTGGGTATCAGTGCATGTCTTTGTGACTTGGTGTCAGTGTATGTCTTTGTTACTTGGTGTAAGTGTGTGTCTGTGATACTGGGTGTCAGTGTATGTCTTTGTTACTTGTCGTAAGTGCGTGTCTGTGATACTGGGTATCAGTGTATGACTTTGTTACTTGGTGTCAGTTTATGACTTTGTTACTTGGTGTCAGTGCATGTGCTTGTGACTTGTTGTCAGTGGATGTCTTTTTTACTGGGTGTCAGTGTATGTCTTTGTTACTTGGTGTAAGTGTATGTCTGTGTTACTTGGTGTAAGTGTATGTCTTTGTGACTTGGTGTCAGTGTATGTCTTTGTTACTGGGTATCAGTGCATGTCAAAATACTTGGTGTCAATGTATGTCTTTGTTACTTGGTGTCAGTGTGTGTATCTAACTGGGTGTCAGTGTGTGTCTGTGTTACTGGGTATCAGTGTATGTCTTTGTTACTTCGTGTCAGTGTATGTGTTTGTGACTTGGTGTCAGTGTATGTCTTTGTTACTGGGTGTCAGTGTATGTCTTTGTTACTTGGTGTAAGTGTGTGTCTGTGTTACTGGGTATCAGTGTGTGTCTTTGTGACTTGGTGTCAGTGTATGTCTTTGTTACTTGGTGTAAGTGTGTGTCTTTGTTACATGGTGTAATTGTATGTCTTTGTTACTTGGTGTCAGTGTATGTCTTTGTTACTTGGTGTCAGTGTGTGTCTTTGTTACTGGGTATCAGTGTATGACTTTGTGACTTTTTATCAGTGTATGTCTTTGTTACTGGGTGTCATTGTGTGTCTGCGTTACTGGGTATCAGTGTATGTCTTTGTGACTTGGTATCAGTGTCTGTCTTTGTTACTGGGTGTCAGTGTGTGTCTGTGTTCCTGGGTATCAGTGTATGTCTTTGTGACTTGGTGTCAGTGTATGTCTTTGTTACTGGGTGTCAGTGTGTCTCTTTGTGACTTGGTGTCAGTGTATGTCTTTGTTACTTGGTGGAAGTGTGTGTCTGTGATACTGGGTATCAGTGTATGTCTTTGTGACTTGGTGTCAGTGTATGTCTTTGTTACTTGGTGCAAGTGTGTGTCTTTGTTACATGGTGTAATTGTATGTCTTTGTTACTTGGTGTCAGTGTATGTCTTTGTTACTTGGTGTCAGTGTGTGTCTGTGTTACTGGATATCAGTGTATGTCTTTGTGACTTGGTATCAGTGTATGTCTTTGTTACTGGGTGTCAGTGTGTGTCTGTGTTCCTGGGTATCAGTGTATGTCTTTGTTACTTGGTGTAAGTGTGTGTCTGTGTTACTGGGTATCAGTGTGTGTCTTTGTGACTTGGTGTCAGTGTATGTCTTTGTTACTTGGTGTAAGTGTGTGTCTTTGTTACATGGTGTAATTGTATGTCTTTGTTACTTGGTGTCAGTGTATGTCTTTGTTACTTGGTGTCAGTGTGTGTCTGTGTTACTGGGTATCGGTGTATGTCTTTGTGACTTGGTATCAGTGTATGGCTTTGTTACTGGGTGTCATTGTGTGTCTGCGTTACTGGGTATCAGTGTATGTCTTTGTGACTTGGTATCAGTGTCTGTCTTTGTTACTGGGTGTCAGTGTGTGTCTGTGTTCCTGGGTATCAGTGTATGTCTTTATGACTTGGTGTCAGCGTATGTCTTTGCTACTGGGTGTCAGTGTGTCTCTTTGTGATTTGGTCTCAGTGTATGTCTCTGTTACTGGGTGTCAGTGTGTCTCTTTGTGACTTGGTGTCAGTGTATGTCTTTGTTACTTGGTGGAAGTGTGTGTCTGTGTTCCTGGGTATCAGTGTATGTCTTTGTGACTTGGTATCAGTGTCTGTCTTTGTTACTGGGTGTCAGTGTGTGTCTTTGTTCCTGGGTATCAGTGTATGTCTTTGTGACTTGGTGTCAGTGTATGTCTTTGTTACTGGGTGTCAGTGTGTCTCTTTGTGACTTGGTGTCAGTGTATGTCTTTGTTACTTGGTGTAAGTGTGTGTCTGTGTAACTGGGTATCAGTGTATGTCTTTGTGACTTGGTATCAGTGTCTGTCTTTGTTAATGGGTGTCAGTGTGTGTCTGTGTTCCTGGGTATCAGTGTATGTCTTTGTGACTTGGTGTCAGCGTATGTCTTTGTTACTGGGTGTCAGTGTGTCTCTTTGTGACTTGGTGTCAGTGTATGTCTCTGTTACTGGGTGTCAGTGTGTCTCTTTGTGACTTGGTGTCAGTGTATGTCTTTGTTACTTGGTGTCAGTGTATGTCTTTGTTACTTTGTGTAAGTGTGTGTCTGTGATACTGGGTATCAGTGTATGTCTTTGTGACTTGGTGTCAGCTTATGTCTTTTTTACTGGGTGTCAGTGTGTCTCTTTGTGACTTGGTGTCAGTGTATGTCTCTGTTACTGGGTGTCAGTGTGTCTCTTTGTGACTTGGTGTCAGTGTATGTCTTTGTTACTTGGTGTCAGTTCATGTCTTTGTTACTTGATGTCAGTGCATGTGCTTGTGACATGTTGTCAGTGGATGTCTTTGTTACTGGGTGTCAGTGTATGTCTTTGTTACTTGGTGTAAGTGTATGTCTTTGTGACTTGGTGTCAGTGTATGTCTTTGTTACTGGGTATCAGTGCATGTCAAAATACTTGGTGTTAGTGTATGTCTTTGTTACTTGGTGTCAGTGTGTTTCTGTGCATCAGTGTATGTCTTTGTTACTGGGTGTCAGTGTGTGTCTGTGACACTAGGTGTCAGTATTTAGTTTAGTTTAGAGATACAGCACTGAAACAGGCCCTCCGGCCCACCGAGTTTGTGCCGGCCATCAACCAAACATTTATACTGATCCTACACGAATCCCATATTCCAATAACATCCCCACCGGCCCCTATATATTTCCCTACCACCTACCTATACTAGGGGCAGTTTATAATGGCCAATTAACCTACCAACCTGCAAGTCTTTGGGATGTGGGAGGAAACAAGAGCACCCGGAGGAAACCCACGCAGACACAGGGAGAACTTGCAAACTCCGCACAGGCAGTACCCAGAATCGAACCCGGGTCCCTGGAGCTGTGAGGCTGCAGTGCTAACCACTGCGCCACTGTGCTGCCCAGTGTGTATCTGTGTTACTGGGTGTCAGTGTGGTCGTTTGTCTTACTGGGTGTCAGTGTGTGTCTGTGTTACTTGGGGTAAGTGTGAGTCTTTGTTACTTGGTGTCCGTGTGTGTCTGTGTTACTGGGTGTCAGTGCATGCCTTTGATACTGGGTGCAACTGTGTGTCTTTGTTACTTGGTGTCCGTGTTTGTCTGTGTTACTGGGTGTCAGTGTATGTCTTTGTTACTTGGTGTAAGTGTATGTCTGTGTTACTTTGTGTAAGTGTATGTCTTTGTGACTTGGTGTCAGTGTATGTCTTTGTTACTGGGTATCAGTGCATGTCAAAATACTTGGTGTCAATGTATGTCTTTGTTACTTGGTGTCAGTGTGTGTATCTAACTGTTTGTCAGTGTGTGTCTGTGTTACTGGGTATCAGTGTATGTCTTTGTTACTTCGTGTCAGTGTATGTGTTTGTGACCTGGTGTCAGTGTATGTCTTTGTTACTGGGTGTCAGTGTATGTCTTTGTTACTTGGTGTAAGTGTGTGTCTGTGATACTGGGTATCAGTGTGTGTCTTTGTGACTTGGTGTCAGTGTATGTCTTTGTTACTTGGTGTCAGTGTATGTCTTTGTTACTTGGTGTCAGTGTGTGTCTGAGTTACTGGGTATCAGTGTATGTCTTTGTGACTTGGTATCAGTGTATGTCTTTGTTACTGGGTGTCATTGTGTGTCTGCGTTACTGGGTATCAGTGTATGTCTTTGTGACTTGGTATCAGTGTCTGTCTTTGTTACTGGGTGTCAGTGTGTTTCTGTGTTCCTGGGTATCAGTGTATGTCATTGTGACTTGGTGTCAGTATATGTCTTTGTTACTGGGTGTCAGTGTGTCTCTTTGTGACTTGGTGTCAGTGTATGTCTTTGTTACTTGGTGGAAGTGTGTGTCTGTGATACTGGGTATCAGTGTATGTCTTTGTGACTTGGTATCAGTGTATGTCTTTGTTACTGGGTGTCAGTGTGTGTATGTGTTCCTGGGTATCAGTGCATGTCTTTGTGACTTGGTGTCAGTGTATGTCTTTGTTACTTGGTGTAAGTGTGTGTCTGTGATACTGGGTGTCAGTGTATGTCTTTGTTACTTGGTGTAAGTGTGTGTCTGTGATACTGGGTATCACTGTATGTCTTTGTTACTTGGTGTCAGTTTATGTCTTTGTTACTTGGTGTAAGTGTGTGACTTTGTTACTTGGTGTCAGTTTATTTCTTTGTTACTTGGTGTCAGTGCATGTGCTTGTGACTTGTTGTCAGTGGATGTCTTTGTTACTGGGTGTCAGTGTATGTCTTTGTTACTTGGTGTAAGTGTATGTCTGTGTTACTTGGTGTAAGTGTATGTCTTTGTGACTTGGTGTCAGTGAATGTCTTTGTTACTGGGTATCAGTGCATGTCAAAATACTTGTTGTCAATGTATGTCTTTGTTACTTTGTGTCAGTGTGTGTATCTAACTGGGTGTCAGTGTGTGTCTGTGTTACTGGGTATCAGTGTATGTCTTTGTTACTTCGTGTCAGTGTATGTGTTTGTGACTTGGTGTCAGTGCATGTCTTTGTTACTGGGTGTTAGTGTATGTCTTTGTTACTTGGTGTAAGTGTGTGTCTTTGTTACTGGGTATCAGTGTATGTCTTTGTGACTTGGTATCAGTGTATGTCTTTGTTACTGGGTGTCATTGTGTGTCTGCGTTACTGGGTATCAGTGTATGTCTTTGTGACTTGGTATCAGTGTCTGTCTTTGTTACTGGGTGTGAGTGTGTGTCTGTGTTCCTGGTTATCAGTGTATGTCTTTGTGGCTTGGTGTCAGTGTATGTCTTTGTTACTGGGTGTCAGTGTGTATCTTTGTGACTTGGTGTCAGTGTATGTCTCTGTTACTGGGTGTTAGTGTGTCTCTTTGTGACTTGGTGTCAGTGTATGTCTTTGTTACTTGGTGGAATTGTGTGTCTGTGTTCCTGGGTATCAGTGTATGTCTTTGTGACTTGGTATCAGTGTCTGTCTTTGTCACTGGTTGTCAGTGTGTGTCTGTGTTCCTGGGTATCAGTGTATGTCTTTGTTACTGGGTGTCAGTGTGTCTCTTTGTGACTTGGTGTCAGTGTATGTCTTTGTTACTTGGTGTAAGTGTGTGTCTGTGCTACTGGGTATCAGTGTGTGTCTTTGTGACTTGGTGTCACTGTATGTCTTTGTTACTTGGTGTAAGTGTGTGTCTTTGTTACATGGTGTAATTGTATGTCTTTGTTACTTGGTGTCAGTGTATGTCTTTGTTACTTGGTGTCAGTGTGTGTCTGTGTTACTGGGTATCAGTGAATGTCTTTGTGACTTGGTAGCAGTGTATGTCTTTGTTACAGGGTGTCATTGTGTGTCTGCGTTACTGGGTATCAGTGTATGTCTTTGTGACTTGGTATCAGTGTCTGTCTTTGTTACTGGGTGTCAGTGTGTGTCTGTGTTCCTGGGTATCAGTGTATGTCTTTGTGACTTGGTGTCAGTGTATGTCTTTGTTACTGGGTGTCAGTGTGTCTCTTTGTGACTTGGTGTCAGTGTATGTCTTTGTTACTTGGTGGAAGTGTGTGTCTGTGATACAGGGTATCAGTGTATGTCTTTGTGACTTGGTATCAGTGTATGTCTTTGTTACTGGTGTCAGTGTGTGTCTGTGTTCCTGGGTATCAGTGTATGTCTTTGTTACTTGGTGTCAGTTTATGTCTTTGTTACTTGGTGTCAGTGCATATGCTTGTGACTTGTTGTCAGTGGATGTCTTTGTTACTGGGTGTCAGTGTATGTCTTTGTTACTTGTTGTCAATGTATGTCTTTGTGACTTGGTGTCAGTGTATGTCTTTGTTACTGGGTATCAGTGCATGTGAAAATACTTGGTGTCAGTGTGTTTCTGTGCATCAGTGTATGTCTTTGTTACTTGGTGTCAGTGTGTTTCTGTGTATCAGTGTATGTCTTTGTGACTTGGTGTCAGTGTATGTCTTTGTTACTGGGTATCAGTGCATGTCAAAATACTTGGTGTCAGTGTGTTTCTGTGCATCAGTGTATGTCTTTGTTACTGGATGTCAGTGTGTGTCTGTGACACTGGGTGTCAGTATTTAGTTTAGTTTAGAGATACAGCACTGAAACAGGCCCTCCGGCCCACCGAGTCTGTGCCGACCATCAACCAAACATTTATACTAATCCTGCACGAATCCCATATTCCAATAACATCCCCACCGGCCCCTATATATTTCCCTACCACCTACCTATACTAGGGGCAATTTATAATGGCCAATTAACCAACCAACCTGCAAGTCTTTGGGATGTGGGAGGAAACCGGAGCACCCGGAGGAAACCCACGCAGACACAGGGAGAACTTGCAAACTCCGCACAGGCAGTACCCAGAATCGAACCCGGGTCGCTGGAGCTGTGAGGCTGCAGTGCTAACCACTGCGCCACTGTGCTGCCCAGTGTGTATCTGTGTTACTGGGTGTCAGTTTGGTCGTTTGTCTTACTGGGTGTCAGTGTGTGTCTGTGTTACTTGGTGTAAGTGTGAGTCTTTGTTACTTGGTGTCCGTGTGTGTCTGTGTTACTGGGTGACAGTGCATGTCTTTGATACTGGGTGTAACTGTGTGTCTTTGTTACTTGGTGTCCGTGTTTGTCTGTGTTACTGGGTGTCAGTGTATGTCTTTGTTACTTGGTGTAAGTGTATGTCTGTGTTACTTTGTGTAAGTGTATGTCTTTGTGACCTGGTGTCAGTGTATGTCTTTGTTACTGGGTATCAGTGCACGTCAAAATACTTGGTGTCAATGTATGTCTTTGTTACTTGGTGTCAGTGTGTGTATCTAACTGGGTGTCAGTGTGTGTCTGTGTTCCTGGGTATCAGTGTATGTCTTTGTTACTTCGTGTCAGTGTATGTGTTTGTGACTTGGTGTCAGTGTATGTCTTTGTTACTGGCTGTCAGTGTATGTCTTTGTTACTTGGTGTAAGTGTGTGTCTGTGTTACTGGGTATCAGTGTGTGTCTTTGTGACTTGGTGTCAGTGTATGTCTTTGTTACTTAGTGTAAGTGTGTGTCTTTGTTACATGGTGTAATTGTATGTCTTTGTCACTTGGTGTCAATGTATGTCTTTGTTACTTGGTGTCAGTGTGTGTCTGTGTTACTGGGTATCAGTGTATGTCTTTGTGACTTGGTATCAGTGTATGCCTTTGTTACTGGGTGTCATTGTGTGTCTGCGTTCCTGGGTATCAGTGTATGTCTTTGTGACTTGGTGTCAGTGTATGTCTTTGTTACTGGGTGTCAGTGTGTCTCTTTGTGACTTGGTGTCAGTGTATGTCTTTGTTACTTGGTGGAAGTGTGTGTCTGTGATACTGGGTGTCAGTGCATGTCTTTGTGACTTGGTGTCAGTGTATGTCTTTGTTACTTGGTGTAAGTGTGTGTCTTTGTTACATGGTGTAATTGTATGTCTTTGTTACTTGGTGTCAGTGTATGTCTTTGTTACTTGGTGTCAGTTTGTGTCTGTGTTACTGGATATCAGTGTATGTCTTTGTGACTTGGTATCAGTGTATGTCTTTGTTACTTGGTGTCAGTTTATGTCTTTGTTACTTGGTGTAAGTGTATGACTTTGTTACTTGGTGTCAGTTTATGTCTTTGTTACTTGGTGTCAGTGCATGTGCTTGTGACTTCTTGTCAGTGGATGTCTTTGTGACTTGCTGTCAGTGTATGTCTTTGTTACTGGGTATCAGTGCATGTCAAAATACTTGGTGTTAGTGTATGTCTTTGTTACTTGGTGTCAGTGTGTTTCTGTGTATCAGTGTATGTCTTTGTGACTTGGTGTCAGTGTATGTCTTTGTTACTGGGTATCAGTGCATGTCAAAATACTTGGTGTCAGTGTGTTTCTGTGCATCAGTGTATGTCTTTGTTACTTGGTGTAAGTGTGTGTCTTTGTTACTTGGTGTAAGTATGTGTCTGTGTTACTTGGTGTAAGTGTGTGTCTGTGTTCCTGGGTATCAGTGTATGTCTGTGTTACTGTGTGTCGGTGTGTGTCTGTGTTACTGGGTATCAGTGTATGTCTTTGTGACTGGGTGTCAGTGTCTGTCTGTGTTACTGGGTATCAGTGTATGTCTTTGTGACTTGATATCAGTGTAAGTCTTTGCTACTGGGTGTCAGTGTGTGTCTGTGTTCCTGGGTATCAGTGTATGTCTTTGTGACTTGGTGTCAGTGTATGTCTTTGCTGCTGGGTGTCAGTGTGTGTCTTTGTAACTTGGTGTCAGTGTATGTCTGTGTTACTTGGTGTAAGTGTGTGTCTTTGTTACTTGGTGTAAGTATGTGTCTGTGTTACTTGGTGTAAGTGTGTGTCTGTGTTCCTGGGTATCAGTGTATGTCTGTGTTACTTGGTGTAAGTGTGTGTCTGTGTTACTGGGTATCAGTGTATGTCTTTGTTACTTGGTGACAGTGTATGTCTGTGTTACTTGGTCTAAGTGTGTGTCTGTGTTACTGGGAATCAGTGTATGTCTTTGTTACTTGGTGTCACTGTATGTCTGTGTTACTTGGTGTAATAGTCTGTCCGTTTTACTGTGTGTCAGTGTGTGTCTGTGTTACTTGGTGTAAGTGTGTGTCTTTGTTACTTGGTGTAATTGTCTGTCTTTGTTACTTGGTGTAAGTATATGTCTTTGTTACTTGGTGTCAGTGTATGTCTGTGTCACTGGGTATCAGTGAATGTCTTTGTGATTGCTTTCAGTGTATGTCTTTGTTACTGGGTGTCAGTGTGTGTCTGTGTTACTGGCTATCAGTGTATGTCTTTGTGACTTGGTATCAGTGTATGTCGTTGTTGCTGGGTGTCAGTGTGTGTCTGTTTTCCTGGGTATCAGTGTATGTCTTTGTGACTGGGTGTCAGTGTATGTCTTTGTTACTGGGTGTCAGTGTGTGTCTTTGAAACTTTGTGTCATTGTATGTCTGTGTTACTTGGTGTAATTGTGTGTCGTTGTTACTTGGTGTCCGTGTGTGTCTGTGTTACTTGGTGTCAGTGCATGACTTTGTCACTTGGTGTCAGTGTATATCTGTGTTACTTGGTGTAAGTGTGTGTCTTTGTTAATTGGTGTAATTGTATGTCTTTGTTACTTGGTGTCAGTGTATGTCTGTGTTACTTTGTGTAAGTGTATGTCTTTGTTACTTGGTGCAAGTGTATGTCTGTGTTCCTGGGTATCAGTGTATGTCTTTGTTACTTGGTGCCAGTGTATGTCTGTGTTACTTGGTGTAAGTGTGTGTCTGTGTTACTGGGTATCAGTGTATGTCTTTGTTACTTGGTGTCAGTGAATGTCTGTGTTACTTGATGTAAGTGTGTGGCTGTGTTACTGGGTATCAGTGTGTGTCTGTGTTACTTGGTGTAAGTGTGTGTCTTTGTTACTTGGTGTAATTGTCAGACTTTGTTACTTGGTGTAAGTATATGTCTTTGTTACTTGGTGTCAGTGTATGTCTTTATTACTTGGTGTCAGTGTATGTCTGTGTTACTGGGTATCAGTGAATGTCTTTGTGATTGCTTTCAGTGTATGTCTTTGTTCCTGGGTGTCAGTGTGTGTCTGTGTTACTGGGTATCAGTGTATGTCTTTGTGACTTGGTATCAGTGTATGTCTTTGTTACTGGTTGTCGGTGTGTGTCTGTGTTACTGGGTATCAGTGTATGTCTTTGTGACTTGGTGTCAGTGTATGTCTTTGTTACTGGGTGTCAGTGTGTGTCTTTGTGACTTTGTGTCATTGTATGTCTGTGTTACTTGGTGTAAGTGTGTGTCTGTGTTACTGGGTATCAGTGTATGTCTTTGTTACTTGGTGTCAGTGAATGTCTTTGTTACTTGGTGTAAGTGCGTGTCTGTGTTACTGGGTGTCAGTATGTGTCTGTGTTACTTGGTGTAAGTCTGTGTCTTTGTTACTTGTTGTCCTTGTGTGTCTGTAATACTGGGTGTCAGTGTATGTCTTTGTCACTGGGTGTCAGTGTATGTCTTTGTTACTTGGTGTAAGTGTGTGTCTGTGTTACTGGGTACCAGAGTCTGTCTTTGTTACTTGGTCTAAGTGTGTGTCTGTGTGACTGGGTTTCAGTGTATGTCTTTGTTACTTGGTGTCAGTGTATGTCTGTGTTACTGGGTGTCAGTGTGTGTCTGTGTTACTGGGTATCAGTGTATGTCTTTGTGACTTGGTGTCAGTGTATGTCTTTGTTACTGGGTATCAGTGAATGTCTTTGTTACTTGGTGTCAGTGTATGTCTGGGTTACTTGGTGTAAGTGTGTGTCTGTGTTACTGGGGGTCAGTGTGTGTCTGTGTTACTTGGTGTAAGTCTGTGTCTTTGTTACTTGGTGTCCTTGTGTGTCTGTGTCACTGGGTGTCAGTGTATCTCTTTGTTACTGGTTGTCAGTGTATGTCTTTGTTACTTGGTGTAAGTGTGTGTCTGTGTTACTGGTTGTCAGTGTATGTCCGTGTTACTTGGTGTAAGTGTATGTCTGTGTTACTGGGTATCAGTGTATGTCTTTGTGACTTGGTGTCAGTGTATGTCTTTGTAACTGTGTGTCAGTCTGTGTCGTTGTGACTTGGTGTCAGTGTATGTCTTTGTTACTTGGTGTATGTGAGTGGCTGTGTTACTGGGTATCAGTGTATGTCTTTGTTACTTGGTGTCAGTGTATGTGTTTGTTTCTTGATGTAATTGCCTGTCTTTGCTATTGGTGTAAGTATATGTCTTTGTTACTTGGTGTCAGTGTATGTCTGTGTTACTTGGTGTCAGTGTGTGTCTGTGTTACTGGGTATCAGTGTATGTCTTTGTGACTTGGTATCAGTGTATGTCTTTGTGACTTGGTATCAGTGTATGTCTTTGTGACTTGGTGTCAGTGTATGTCTTTGTTCCTGGATGTCAGTGTGTGTCTTTGTGACTTTGTGTCATTGTATGTCTGTGTTACTTGGTGTAAGTCTGTGTCTTTGTTACTTGATGTCCTTGTGTGTCTGTGTTACTGGGTGTCAGTGTACGTCTTTGTTACTGTTTATTAGTGTTTCTCTGTGTGACTGGGTGTCAGTGTGTGTTTGTTTGTGTTACTGGGTGTCAGTGTTTATCTGTGACACTAGGTGTCAGTATTTTGTTTTGTTTCGAGAGACAGCACTTTCACAGGCCGTTCGGCCCACCGAGTCTGTGCCGACCATCAACCACCCATTTATACTAATCCTACACTAATCCCGTTTTCCTATCACATCCCCACCTGTCCCTATATATTTCCCGACCACCTACCTATACAAGGGGCAATTTATGTTGGCCAATTATCCTATCAACCTGCAAGTCTTTGGCATGTGGGAGGAAACCGGAGCACCCGGAGTAAACTCACGCAGACACAGGGAGAACTTGCCAACTCCGCACAGGCAGTACCCAGAATCGAACCCGGGTCCCTGGAGCTGTGAGGCTGCGGTGCTAACCACTGCGCCAATGTGCCCCCCCCCCCAACCCCCCAGTGTGTGTCTGTGTTAATGGGTGTAAGTTATTTGTCTTTGTAACTTGGTGTCAGTGTATGTCTGTGTTACTTGGTGTCAGTGTGTGTCTGTGGTACTGGGTGTCAGTGTGTGTCTGTGTTACTTTGTGTAAGTGTGTGTCTCTGTTACTTGGTGTTCTGTGTGAGTCTTTGTTACTTGGTGTCAGTGTGTGTCTGTGTTACTGGGTATCAGTGTATGTCTTTGTCACTTGGTATCAGTGTATGTCTCTGTTCCTGGGTGTCAGTGTGTGTCTGTGTTACTGGGTATCAGTGTATGTCTTTGTGACTTGGTATCAGTGTATGTCTTTGTTACTGTGTGTCAGTGTGTGTCTGTGTTCCTGGATATCAGTGTTTGTCTGTGTGACTTGGTGTCAGTGTATCTCTTTGTTACTGGTTGTCAGTGTTGTCTTTGTGACTTGGTGTCAGTGTATGTCTGGGTTACTTGGTGTAAGTGTGTGTCTGTGTTACTGGGTGTCAGTGTGTGTCTGTGTTACTTGGTGTAGTCTGTGTCTTTGATACTTGGTGTCCCTGTGTGTCTGTGTCACTGGGTATCAGTGTATGTCTTTGTGACTTGGTATCAGTGTATGTCTTTGTTACTGTGTGTCAGTGTGTGTCTGTGTTCCTGGATATCAGTGTTTGTCTGTGTGACTTGGTGTCAGTGTATCTCTTTGTTACTGGTTGTCAGTGTTGTCTTTGTTACTGGGTGTCAGTGTATGTCTTTGTTACTTGGTGTAAGTGTGTGTCTGTTTTACTGGTTGTCAGTGTATGTCCGTGTTACTTGGTGTAAGTGTATGTCTGTGTTACTGGGTATCAGTGTATGTCTTTGTGACTCGGTGTCAGTGTATGTCTTTGTTACTGTGTGTCAGTGTGTGTCGTTGTGACTTGGTGTCAGTGTATGTCTTTGTTACTTGGTGTATGTGTGTGGCTGTGTTACTGGGTTTCGGTGTATGTCTTTGTTACTTGGTGTCAGTGTATGTCTTTGTTACTTGGTGTCAGTGTATGTCTGTGTTACTTGGTGTCAGTGTGTGTCTGTGTTACTGGGTATCAGTGTATGTCTTTGTGACTTGATATCAGTGTATGTCTTTGTGACTTGGTGTCAGTGTATGACTTTGTTACTGGGTGTCAGACTGTGTCCGTGTTACTTGGTGTCATTGGATGTCTTTGTTACTGTTTATTAGTGTTTCTCTGTGTTACTGGGTGTCTGTGTGTGTTTGTTTGTGTTACTAGGTGTAATTGTATGTCTTTGTTACTTGGTGTCAGTGTATGTCTGTGTTACTTGGTGTAAGTGTATGTCTTTGTTACTTGGTGTAATTGTGTGTCTGTGATACTTGGTGTAAGTGTGTGTCTGTGTTCCTGGGTATCATTGTATGTCTTTGTTACTTGGTGTCAGTGTATGTCTGTGTTACTTGGTGTAAGTGTGTGTCTGTGTTACTGGGTATCAGTGTATATCTTTGTTACTTGGTGTCAGTGTATGTCTGTGTTACTTGGTGTAAGTGTGTGTCTGTTTTACTGGGTATCAGTGCATGTGTTTGTTACTTGGTGTCAGTGTATGTCTGTGTTACTTGGTGTAAGTGTGTGTCTGTTTTAATGGGTGTCAGTGTGTGACTGTGTTGCTTGGTGTAAGTGTGTGTCTGTGCTACTGGGTGTCAGTGCATGTCTTTGTTACTTGGTGTCAGTGTATATCTGTGTTACTTGGTGTAAGTGTGTGTCTTTGTTACTTGGTGTAATTGTACGTCTTTGTTACTTGGTGTCAGTGTATGTCTGTGTTACTTGGTGTAATTGTATGTCTTTGTTACTTGGTGTCAGTGTATGTCTGTATTACTTGGTGTAAGTTTGTGTCTGTGTTACTGGGTATCAGTGTGTGTCTGCGTTACTGGGTATCAGTGTATGTCTTTGTGACTTGGTATCAGTGTATGTCGTTGTTACTGGGTGTCGGTGTGTGTCTGTGTTACTGGGTATCAGTGTATGTCTTTGTGACTTGGTATCAGTGTATGTCTTTGTTACTGGGTGTCAGTGTGTGTCTGTGTTCCTGGGTATCAGTGTATGTCTTTGTTACTTGGTGTCAGTGTATGTCTTTGTTACTGGATGTCAGTGTGTGTCTTTGTGACTTTGTGTCATTGTATGTCTGTGTTACTTGGTGTAAGTCTGTGTCTTTGTTACTTGGTGTCCGTGTGTGTCTGTGTTACTGGGTGTCAGTGTCTGTCTTTGTCACTGGGTGTCAGTGTATATCTTTGTTACTTGGTGTAAGTGTGTGTCTGTGTTACTGGGTACCAGAGTCTGTCTTTGTTACTTGGTGTAAGTGTGTGTCTGTGTGACTGGGTATCAGTGCATGTCTTTGTTACTTGGTGTCAGTGTATGTCTGCGTTACTTGGTGTAAGTGTGTGGCTGTGTTACTGGGTATCAGTGTGTGTCTGTGTTACTTGGTGTAAGTGTGTGTCTTTGTTACTTGGTGTAATTGTCAGACTTTGTTACTTGGTGTAAGTATATGTCTTTGTTACTTGGTGTCAGTGAATGTCTGTGTTACTTGATGTAAGTGTGTGTCTGTGTTACTGGGTATCAGTGTATGTCTTTGTTACTTGGTGTCAGTGAATGTCTGTGTTACTTGATGTAAGTGTGTGGCTGTGTTACTGGGTATCAGTGTGTGTCTGTGTTACTTGGTGTAAGTGTGTGTCTTTGTTACTTGGTGTAATTGTCAGACTTTGTTACTTGGTGTAAGTATATGTCTTTGTTACTTGGTGTCAGTGTATGTCTGTGTTACTGGGTATCAGTGAATGTCTTTGTGATTGCTTTCAGTGTATGTCTTTGTTCCTGGGTGTCAGTGTGTGTCTGTGTTACTGGGTATCAGTGTATGTCTTTGTGACTTTGTATCAGTGTATGTCTTTGTTACTTGGTGTCAGTGTATGTCTGCGTTACTTGGTGTAAGTGTGTGGCTGTGTTACTGGGTATCAGTGTGTGTCTGTGTTACTTGGTGTAAGTGTGTGTCTTTGTTACTTGGTGTAATTGTCAGACTTTGTTACTTGGTGTAAGTATATGTCTTTGTTACTTGGTGTAAGTGTATGTCTTTGTTCCTTGGCGTAATTGTCTGCCTTTGTTACTTGGTGTAAGTGTATGTCTTTGTTAAATGGTGTTAGTGTATGTCTTTGTTACTTGTTGTCAGTGTATGTCTGTGTTACTTGGTGTAAATGTTTGTCTTTGTTACTTGGTGTAAGTGTATGTCTTTTTTACTTGGTGTCAGTGCATGTCTTTGTTACTTGGTGTCAGTGTGTGTCTGTGTTACTGGGTTTCAGTGAATGTATTTGTGATTGGTATCACTGTATGTCTTTGATACTGGGTGTCAGTGCGTGTCTGTGTTACTGGGTATCAGTGTATGTCTTTCTGACTTGGGATCAGTGTATGTCTTTGTTACTGGGTGTCAGTGTGTGTCTGTGTTACTGGGTATCAGTGTATGTCTTTGTTACTTGGTGTCAGTGCATGTCTGTGTTACTTGGTGTAAGTGTGTGTCTGTGTTACTTGGTGTAGGTGTGTGTCTGTTTTACTGGGTATCAGTGTATGGTTTTGTTACTTGGTGTCAGTGTATGTCTGTGTTACTTGGTGTCAGTGTCCGTCTGTGTTACTTGGTGTAAGTGTGTGTCTGTGTGACTGTGTATCAGGGCATGTCTTTGTTACTTGGTGTCAGTGTATGTCTGCGTTACTTGGTGTAAGTGTGTGTCTGTGTTACTGGGTATCAGTGTATGTCTTTGTGACTTGGTGTCAGTGTATGTCTTTGTTAGTGGGTATCAGTGAATGTCTTTGTGATTGGTATCAGTGTATGTCAAAATACTTGGTGTAAGTGTATGTCTTTGTTCCTTGGTGTAATTGTCTGTCTTTGTTACTTGGTGTAAGTGTATGTCTTTGTTAAATGGTGTTAGTGTATATCTTTGTTACTTGTTGTCAGTGTATGTCTGTGTTACTTGGTGTAAATGTTTATCTTTGTTACTTGGTGTAAGTGTATGTCTTTTTTACTTGGTGTCAGTGCATGTCTTTGTTACTTGGTGTCAGTGTGTGTCTGTGTTACTGGGTATCAGTGAATGTATTTGTGATTGGTATCACTGTATTTCTTTGATACTGGGTGTCAGTGCGTGTCTGTGTTACTGGGTATCAGTGTATGTCTTTCTGACTTGGGATCAGTGTATGTCTTTGTTACTGGGTGTCAGTGTGTGTCTGTGTTACTGGGTATCAGTGTATGTCTTTGTGACTTGGTATCAGTGTATGTCTTTGTTACTCGGTGTCAGTGTGTGTCTGTGTTCCTGGGTATCAGTGTTTGTCTTTGTGACTTGGTGTCAGTGTATGTATTTGTTACAGGGTGTCAGTTTGTGTCTTTGTGACTTGGTGTCAGTGTATGTCTGTGTTACTTGGTGTATGTGTGTGTCTGTGCATCAGTGTATGTCTTTGTGACATGGTGTCAGTGTATGTCTTTGTTACTGGGTGTCATTGTGAGTCTTTGTGACTTGGTGTCAGTGTATGTCTGTGCTACTGGGGGGTCAGTGTGTGTCTGTGTTACTGGGGTTCAGTGTGTGTTTCTAACTGGGTGTCAGTGTGTGTCTGTGACACTGGGTGTCAGTATTTAGTTTTGTTTGGAGAGACAGCACTTTCACAGGCCCTGCGGTCCACCGAGTCTGTGCCGACAATCAACCACCCATTTATACTAATCCTACACTAATCCCGTATTCCTATCACATCCCCACCTGTCCCTGTATATTACCCTACCACCTACCTTTACAAGGGGCAATTTATGATGGCCAATTATCCTATCAACCTGCAAGTCTTTGGCATGTGGTAGGAAACCGGAGCACCCGGAGGAAACTCACGCAGACACAGGGAGAACTTGCAAACTCCGCACAGGCAGTACCCAGAATCGAACCCGGTTCCTTGGAGCTGTGAGGCTGCGGTGCTAACCATTGCGACAATGTGCCCACCCCCAGTGTGTGCCTGTGTTACTGGAAATCAGTGTATGTCTTTGTTACTTGGTGTCAGTGTCTGTTTTTGTTACTTGGTGTAAGTGTATGTCTTTGTTACTTGGTGTCAGTGCATGTCTGTGTTAATTGGTGTAAGTGTATGTCTTTGTTACTGGGTGTCAGTGTGTGTCTGTGTTACTGGGTGTCAGTGTATATCTGTGTTACTTGGTGTAAGTGTGTGTCTTTGTGACTTGTTGTAATTGTTTGTCTTTGTTACTTGGTGTCAGTGTATGTCTGTGTTGCTGGGTATCTGTGTATGTCTTTGTGACTTGGTATCAGTGTATGTCTTTGTTACTGGGTGTCAGTGTGTGTCTGTGTTACTGGGGATCAGTGTGTGTCTTTGCTACTTGGTGTAAGTGTATGTCTTTGTTACTCGGTGTCAGTGTATGTGTTTGTGACTTGGTGTCAGTGTCTGTCTTTGTTCCTGGGTGTAAGTGTATGTCAAAATACTTGGTGTCAGTGTATGTCTGTGATAATTGGTGTAAGTATGTGTCTTTGTTACTTGGTGTAAGTGTATGTCTTTGTTACTTGGTGTCAGTGTGTGCCTGTGTTACTGGGTATCAGTGTATGTCTGTGTTACTGTGTATCAGTGCGTGTTACTGTGTGTCACTGTGTGTCTGTGACACAAGGTGTCAGTATTTAGTTTAGAGATACAGCACTGAAACAGGCCCTTCGGCCCACCGAGTCTGTGCCGACCATCAACCAACCATTTGTACTAATCCTACACGAATCCCATATTCCAATAACATCCCCACCGGTCCCTATATATTTCCTTACCACTTACCTAGACTAGGGGCAATTTATAATGGCCAATTAACCAACCAAACTGCAAGTCTTTGGCATGTGGGAGGAAACCGGAGCATCCGGAGGAAACCCACGCAGACACAGGGAGAACTTGCAAACTCCGCAAAGGCAGACCCGAGAATCGAACCCGGGTCCATGGAGCTGTGAGGCTGCGGTGCTAACCACTGCGCCAATGTGCCCCCCCCCCCCCCCACCCCCCAGTGTGTGCCTGTGTTACTGGGTATCAGTGTATGTCTTTGTTACTTGGTGTAAGTGTGTGTCTGTGTTACTGGGTATCAGTGGATGTCTTTGTTACTTGGTGTCAGTGTATGTCAAAATACTTGTTGTAAGTGTATGTCTTTGTTACTTGGTGTAATTGTCTGTCTTTGTTACTTGGTGTCCGTGTGTGTCTGTGTTACTGGGTGTCAGTGCATGTCTTTGTTGCTGGGTGTCAGTGTATGTCTTTGTTACTTGGTGTAAGAGTGTGTCTGTGTTACTGGGTATCAGTGTGTGTCTTTGTTACTTGGTGTAAGTGTGTGTCTGCGTTACTGGGTATCAGTGTATGTCTTTGTTACAGGGTATCAGTGTATGTCTTTGTGACTTGGTGTCAGTGTATGTCTTTGTTACTGGGTGTCGGTGTATGTTTTTGTGACTTGGTGTCAGTGTATGTCTTTGTTACTTGGTGTAAGTGTGTGTCTGTGTTACTGGGTATCAGTGTTTGTCTTTGTTACTTGGTGTCAGTGTATGTCTTTGTTACTTGGTGTCAGTGTGTGTCTGTGTTACTTGGTATCAGTGTATGTCTTTGTTACTTGGTGTAATTGTCTGTCTTTGTTACTTTGCGTAAGTGTATGTCTTTGTTACTTGGTGTCAGTGTATGTCTGTGTTCCTTGGTGTAAGTGTGTGTCTTTGTTACTTGGTGTAAGTGTATGTCTTTGTTACTTGGTGTCAGTGTATGACTTTGTTACTTGGTGTCAGCGTGTGTCTGTGTTACTGGGTATCAGTGTATGTCTTTGTGACTTGGTATCAGTGTATGTCTTTGTAACTGGGTGTCAGTGTGTGTCTGTGTTACTGGGTATCAGTGTATGTCTTTGTGACTTGGTATCAGTGTATGTCTTTGTAACTGGGTGTCAGTGTGTGTCTGTGTTACTGGGTATCAGTGTATGTCTTTGTGACTTGGTATCAGTGTATGTCTTTGTTACTGGGTATCAGTGAATGTATTTGTGATTGGTATCACTGTATTTCTTTGATACTGGGTGTCAGTGCGTGTCTGTGTTACTGGGTATCAGTGTATGTCTTTCTGACTTGGGATCAGTGTATGTCTTTGTTACTGGGTGTCAGTGTGTGTCTGTGTTACTGGGTATCAGTGTATGTCTTTGTGACTTGGTATCAGTGTATGTCTTTGTTACTCGGTGTCAGTGTGTGTCTGTGTTCCTGGGTATCAGTGTTTGTCTTTGTGACTTGGTGTCAGTGTATGTATTTGTTACAGGGTGTCAGTTTGTGTCTTTGTGACTTGGTGTCAGTGTATGTCTGTGTTACTTGGTGTATGTGTGTGTCTGTGCATCAGTGTATGTCTTTGTGACATGGTGTCAGTGTATGTCTTTGTTACTGGGTGTCATTGTGAGTCTTTGTGACTTGGTGTCAGTGTATGTCTGTGCTACTGGGGGGTCAGTGTGTGTCTGTGTTACTGGGGTTCAGTGTGTGTTTCTAACTGGGTGTCAGTGTGTGTCTGTGACACTGGGTGTCAGTATTTAGTTTTGTTTGGAGAGACAGCACTTTCACAGGCCCTGCGGTCCACCGAGTCTGTGCCAACAATCAACCACCCATTTATACTAATCCTACACTAATCCCGTATTCCTATCACATCCCCACCTGTCCCTGTATATTACCCTACCACCTACCTTTACAAGGGGCAATTTATGATGGCCAATTATCCTATCAACCTGCAAGTCTTTGGCATGTGGTAGGAAACCGGAGCACCCGGAGGAAACTCACGCAGACACAGGGAGAACTTGCAAACTCCGCACAGGCAGTACCCAGAATCGAACCCGGTTCCCTGGAGCTGTGAGGCTGCGGTGCTAACCATTGCGACAATGTGCCCACCCCCAGTGTGTGCCTGTGTTACTGGAAATCAGTGTATGTCTTTGTTACTTGGTGTCAGTGTCTGTTTTTGTTACTTGGTGTAAGTGTATGTCTTTGTTACTTGGTGTCAGTGCATGTCTGTGTTAATTGGTGTAAGTGTATGTCTTTGTTACTGGGTGTCAGTGTGTGTCTGTGTTACTGGGTGTCAGTGTATATCTGTGTTACTTGGTGTAAGTGTGTGTCTTTGTGACTTGTTGTAATTGTTTGTCTTTGTTACTTGGTGTCAGTGTATGTCTGTGTTGCTGGGTATCTGTGTATGTCTTTGTGACTTGGTATCAGTGTATGTCTTTGTTACTGGGTGTCAGTGTGTGTCTGTGTTACTGGGGATCAGTGTGTGTCTTTGCTACTTGGTGTAAGTGTATGTCTTTGTTACTCGGTGTCAGTGTATGTGTTTGTGACTTGGTGTCAGTGTCTGTCTTTGTTCCTGGGTGTAAGTGTATGTCAAAATACTTGGTGTCAGTGTATGTCTGTGATAATTGGTGTAAGTATGTGTCTTTGTTACTTGGTGTAAGTGTATGTCTTTGTTACTTGGTGTCAGTGTGTGCCTGTGTTACTGGGTATCAGTGTATGTCTGTGTTACTGTGTATCAGTGCGTGTTACTGTGTGTCACTGTGTGTCTGTGACACAAGGTGTCAGTATTTAGTTTAGAGATACAGCACTGAAACAGGCCCTTCGGCCCACCGAGTCTGTGCCGACCATCAACCAACCATTTGTACTAATCCTACACGAATCCCATATTCCAATAACATCCCCACCGGTCCCTATATATTTCCTTACCACTTACCTAGACTAGGGGCAATTTATAATGGCCAATTAACCAACCAAACTGCAAGTCTTTGGCATGTGGGAGGAAACCGGAGCATCCGGAGGAAACCCACGCAGACACAGGGAGAACTTGCAAACTCCGCAAAGGCAGACCCGAGAATCGAACCCGGGTCCATGGAGCTGTGAGGCTGCGGTGCTAACCACTGCGCCAATGTGCCCCCCCCCCCCCACCCCCCAGTGTGTGCCTGTGTTACTGGGTATCAGTGTATGTCTTTGTTACTTGGTGTAAGTGTGTGTCTGTGTTACTGGGTATCAGTGGATGTCTTTGTTACTTGGTGTCAGTGTATGTCAAAATACTTGTTGTAAGTGTATGTCTTTGTTACTTGGTGTAATTGTCTGTCTTTGTTACTTGGTGTCCGTGTGTGTCTGTGTTACTGGGTGTCAGTGCATGTCTTTGTTGCTGGGTGTCAGTGTATGTCTTTGTTACTTGGTGTAAGAGTGTGTCTGTGTTACTGGGTATCAGTGTGTGTCTTTGTTACTTGGTGTAAGTGTGTGTCTGCGTTACTGGGTATCAGTGTATGTCTTTGTTACAGGGTATCAGTGTATGTCTTTGTGACTTGGTGTCAGTGTATGTCTTTGTTACTGGGTGTCGGTGTATGTTTTTGTGACTTGGTGTCAGTGTATGTCTTTGTTACTTGGTGTAAGTGTGTGTCTGTGTTACTGGGTATCAGTGTTTGTCTTTGTTACTTGGTGTCAGTGTATGTCTTTGTTACTTGGTGTCAGTGTGTGTCTGTGTTACTTGGTATCAGTGTATGTCTTTGTTACTTGGTGTAATTGTCTGTCTTTGTTACTTTGCGTAAGTGTATGTCTTTGTTACTTGGTGTCAGTGTATGTCTGTGTTCCTTGGTGTAAGTGTGTGTCTTTGTTACTTGGTGTAAGTGTATGTCTTTGTTACTTGGTGTCAGTGTATGACTTTGTTACTTGGTGTCAGCGTGTGTCTGTGTTACTGGGTATCAGTGTATGTCTTTGTGACTTGGTATCAGTGTATGTCTTTGTAACTGGGTGTCAGTGTGTGTCTGTGTTACTGGGTATCAGTGTATGTCTTTGTGACTTGGTATCAGTGTATGTCTTTGTAACTGGGTGTCAGTGTGTGTCTGTGTTACTGGGTATCAGTGTATGTCTTTGTGACTTGGTATCAGTATATGTCTTTGTTACTGGGTGTCAGTGTGTGTCTGTGTTCCTGGGTATGAGTGTATGCCTTTGTGACTTGGTGTCAGTGTATGTCTTTGTTACTGGGTGTCAGTGTTTATCTTTGTGACTTGGTGTCAGTGTATGTCTTTGTTACTTGGTGGAAGTGTGTGTCTGTGATACTGGGTATCAGTGTATGTCTTTGTTACTTAGTGTCAGTGTATGTCTGTGTTACCTGGTGTAAGTGTGTTTCTGTGTATCAGTGTATGTCTTTGTGACTTGGTGTCAGTGTTTGTCTTTGTTACTGGGTGTCAGTGTGTGTCTTTGTGACTTGGTGTCAGTGTATGTCTGTGTTACGGGGGGTCAGTGTGTGTCTGTGTTACTAGGGGTCAGGGTGTGTTTCTAACTGGGAGTCAGTGTGTGTCTGTGTTACTGGGTTTCAATGTATGTCTTTGTTACTTGGTGTAAGTGTATGTCTTTGTTACTTGGGTTCAGTGTATGTGTTTGTGACTTTGTGTCAGTGTGTGTCTGTGTTACTGGGTATCAGTGTTTGTGTTTGTGACTTGGTGTCAGTGTATGTCTTTGTTACTGGGTGTCAGTGTATGTCTTTGTTACTTGGTGTATGTGTATGTCGAAATATTTGGTGTAATGTATGTCTGTGTTACTCGGTGTAAGTGTATGTCTTTGTTACTTGGTGTAAGTGTGTGTCTGTGTTACTGGGTATCAGTGTCTGTCTTTGTTACTTGGTGTCAGTGTATGTGTTTGTTACTTGGTGTAATTGTCTGTCTTTGCTACTTGGTGGAAGTGTATGTCTTTGTTACTTGGTGTCAGTGTATGTCTTTGTTACTTGTTGTAAGTGTGTGTCTTTGTGACTTGGTGTCAGTGTATGTCTGTGTTACGGGGGTTCAGTGTGTGTCTGTGTTACTGGGGGTCAGTGTGTGTTTCTAACTGGGTGTCAGTGTGTGTCTGTGTTACTGGGTATCAGTGTATGTCTTTGTTACTTGGTGTCAGTGTATGTCTTTGTGACTTGATGTCAGTGTATGTCTTTGTTGCTTGGTGCCAGTGTGTGTCTGTGTTACTGGGTATCAATGTATTTCTTTGTGACTTGGTATCAGAGTATGTCTTTGTTACTGGGTGTCAGTGTGTCTGTGTGTTACTGGGTATCAGTTTATGTCTTTGTGACTTGGTATCAGTGTATGTCTTTGTTACTGGGTGTCAGTGCGTGTCTGTGTTCCTGGGTATCAGTGTATGTCTTTGTGACTTGGTGTCAGTGTATGTCTTTGTTACTGTGTGTCAGTGTGTGTCTTTGTGACTTGGTGTCACTGTCTGTCTGTGTTACAGGGGGTCAGTGTGTGTCTGTGTTACTGGGTATCAGTGTATGTCTTTGTAACTTGGTGTCAGTGTATGTCTTTGTTACTTGGTGTCAGTGCATGTGTTTGTGACTTGGTGTCAGTGTATGTCTTTGTTACTGGGTGTCAGTGTATGTCTTTGTTACTTGGTGTAAGCGTATGTCAAAATTCTTGCTGTAAGTGTATGTCTGTGTTACCAGGAGCAAGTTTATGTCTTTGTTACTTGGTGTAAGTGTATGTCTTTGTTACTGGGTGTCAGTGTGTGTCTGTGTTCCTGGGTATCACTGTATGTCTTTGTGACTTGGTGTCAGTGTATGTCTTTGTTACTGGGTGTCAGTGTGTGTCTGTTTGACTTGGTGTCAGTGTATGTCTTTGTTACTTGGTGTTAGTGTGTGTCTGTGATACTGGGTATCAGTGTATGTCTTTTTTACTTGGTGTCAGTGTATGTCTGTGTTCCTTGGTGTAAGTGTGTGTCTTTGTTACTTGGTGTAAGTGTATGTCTTTGTTACTTGGTGTCAGTGTATGACTTTGTTACTTGGTGTCAGCGTGTGTCTGTGTTACTGGGTATCAGTGTATGTCTTTGTGACTTGGTATCAGTGTATGTCTTTGTAACTGGGTGTCAGTGTGTGTCTGTGTTACTGGGTATCAGTGTCTGTCTTTGTGACTTGGTATCAGTGTATGTCTTTGTTACTGGGTGTCAGTGTGTGTCTGTGTTCCTGGGTATGAGTGTATGTCTTTGTGACTTGGTGTCAGTGTATGTCTTTGTTACTGGGTGTCAGTGTTTATCTTTGTGTCTTGGTGTCAGTGTATGTCTTTGTTACTTGGTGGAAGTGTGTGTCTGTGATACTGGGTATCAGTGTATGTCTTTGTTACTGTGTGTCAGTGTGTGTCTTTGTGACTTGGTGTCACTGTCTGTCTGTGTTACAGGGTGTCAGTGTGTGTCTGTGTTACTGGGTATCAGTGTATGTCTTTGTAACTTGGTGTCAGTGTATGTCTTTGTTACTTGGTGTCAGTGCATGTGTTTGTGACTTGGTGTCAGTGTATGTCTTTGTTACTGGGTGTCAGTGTATGTCTTTGTTACTTGGTGTAAGCGTATGTCAAAATTCTTGGTGTAAGTGTATGTCTGTGTTACCAGGAGCAAGTTTATGTCTTTGTTACTTGGTGTAAGTGTATGTCTTTGTTACTGGGTGTCAGTGTGTGTCTGTGTTCCTGGGTATCACTGTATGTCTTTGTGACTTGGTGTCAGTGTATGTCTTTGTTACTGGGTGTCAGTGTGTGTCTGTTTGACTTGGTGTCAGTGTATGTCTTTGTTACTTGGTGTTTGTGTGTGTCTGTGATACTGGGTATCAGTGTATGTCTTTTTTACTTGGTGTCAGTGTATGTCTGTGTTCCTTGGTGTAAGTGTGTGTCTTTGTTACTTGGTGTAAGTGTATGTCTTTGTTACTTGGTGTCAGTGTATGACTTTGTTACTTGGTGTCAGCGTGTGTCTGTGTTACTGGGTATCAGTGTATGTCTTTGTGACTTGGTATCAGTGTATGTCTTTGTAACTGGGTGTCAGTGTGTGTCTGTGTTACTGGGTATCAGTGTCTGTCTTTGTGACTTGGTATCAGTGTATGTCTTTGTTACTGGGTGTCAGTGTGTGTCTGTGTTCCTGGGTATGAGTGTATGTCTTTGTGACTTGGTGTCAGTGTATGTCTTTGTTACTGGGTGTCAGTGTTTATCTTTGTGTCTTGGTGTCAGTGTATGTCTTTGTTACTTGGTGGAAGTGTGTGTCTGTGATACTGGGTATCAGTGTATGTCTTTGTTACTGTGTGTCAGTGTGTGTCTTTGTGACTTGGTGTCACTGTCTGTCTGTGTTACAGGGTGTCAGTGTGTGTCTGTGTTACTGGGTATCAGTGTATGTCTTTGTAACTTGGTGTCAGTGTATGTCTTTGTTACTTGGTGTCAGTGCATGTGTTTGTGACTTGGTGTCAGTGTATGTCTTTGTTACTGGGTGTCAGTGTATGTCTTTGTTACTTGGTGTAAGCGTATGTCAAAATTCTTGGTGTAAGTGTATGTCTGTGTTACCAGGAGCAAGTTTATGTCTTTGTTACTTGGTGTAAGTGTATGTCTTTGTTACTGGGTGTCAGTGTGTGTCTGTGTTCCTGGGTATCACTGTATGTCTTTGTGACTTGGTGTCAGTGTATGTCTTTGTTACTGGGTGTCAGTGTGTGTCTGTTTGACTTGGTGTCAGTGTATGTCTTTGTTACTTGGTGTTAGTGTGTGTCTGTGATACTGGGTATCAATGTATGTCTTTTTTACTTGGTGTCAGTGTATGTCTGTGTTCCTTGGTGTAAGTGTGTGTCTTTGTTACTTGGTGTAAGTGTATGTCTTTGTTACTTGGTGTCAGTGTATGACTTTGTTACTTGGTGTCAGCGTGTGTCTGTGTTACTGGGTATCAGTGTATGTCTTTGTGACTTGGTATCATTGTATGTCTTTGTAACTGGGTGTCAGTGTGTGTCTGTGTTACTGGGTATCAGTGTATGTCTTTGTGACTTGGTATCAGTGTATGTCTTTGTTACTGGGTGTCAGTGTGTGTCTGTGTTCCTGGGTATCAGTGTATGTCTTTGTGACTTAGTGTCAGTGTATGTCTGTGTTACCTAGTGTAAGTGTGTTTCTGTGTATCAGTGTATGTCTTTGTGACTTGGTGTCAGTGTTTGTCTTTGTTACTGGGTGTCAGTGTGTGTCTTTGTGACTTGGTGTCAGTGTATGTCTGTGTTACGGGGGGTCAGTGTGTGTCTGTGTTACTGGGGGTCAGGGTGTGTTTCTAACTGGGAGTCAGTGTGTGTCTGTGTTACTGGGTTTCAATGTATGTCTTTGTTACTTGGTGTAAGTGTATGTCTTTGTTACTTGGGTTCAGTGTATGTGTTTGTGACTTTGTGTCAGTGTGTGTCTGTGTTACTGGGTATCAGTGTTTGTGTTTGTGACTTGGTGTCAGTGTATGTCTTTGTTACTGGGTGTCAGTGTATGTCTTTGTTACTTGGTGTATGTGTATGTCGAAATATTTGGTGTAATGTATGTCTGTGTTACTCGGTGTAAGTGTATGTCTTTGTTACTTGGTGTAAGTGTGTGTCTGTGTTACTGGGTATCAGTGTCTGTCTTTGTTACTTGGTGTCAGTGTATGTGTTTGTTACTTGGTGTAATTGTCTGTCTTTGCTACTTGGTGGAAGTGTATGTCTTTGTTACTTGGTGTCAGTGTATGTCTTTGTTACTTGTTGTAAGTGTGTGTCTTTGTGACTTGGTGTCAGTGTATGTCTGTGTTACGGGGGTTCAGTGTGTGTCTGTGTTGCTGGGGGTCAGTGTGTGTTTCTAACTGGGTGTCAGTGTGTGTCTGTGTTACTGGGTATCAGTGTATGTCTTTGTTACTTGGTGTCAGTGTATGTCTCTGTGACTTGATGTCAGTGTATGTCTTTGTTGCTTGGTGCCAGTGTGTGTCTGTGTTACTGGGTATCAATGTATGTCTTTGTGACTTGGTATCAGAGTATGTCTTTGTTACTGGGTGTCAGTGTGTCTCTGTGTTACTGGGTATCAGTTTATGTCTTTGTGACTTGGTATCAGTGTATGTCTTTGTTACTGGGTGTCAGTGCGTGTCTGTATTCCTGGGTATCAGTGTATGTCTTTGTGACTTGGTGTCAGTGTATGTCTTTTTTACTGTGTGTCAGTGTGTGTCTTTGTGACTTGGTGTCACTGTCTGTCTGTGTTACAGGGGGTCAGTGTGTGTCTGTGTTACTGGGTATCAGTGTATGTCTTTGTTACTTGGTGTCAGTGTATGTCTTTGTTACTTGGTGTCAGTGCATGTGTTTGTGACTTGGTGTCAGTGTATGTCTTTGTTACTGGGTGTCAGTGTATGTCTTTGTTACTTGGTGTAAGCGTATGTCAAAATTCTTGGTGTAAGTGTATGTCTGTGTTACCAGGAGCAAGTCTATGTCTTTGTTACTTGGTGTAAGTGTATGTCTTTGTTACTGGGTGTCAGTGTGTGTCTGTGTTCCTGGGTATCACTGTATGTCTTTGTGACTTGGTGTCAGTGTATGTCTTTGTTACTGGGTGTCAGTGTGTGTCTGTTTGACTTGGTGTCAGTGTATGTCTTTGTTACTTGGTGTTAGTGTGTGTCTGTGATACTGGGTATCAGTGTATGTCTTTTTTACTTGGTGTCAGTGTATGTCTGTGTTACTTGGTCTAAGTGTGTGTCTGTGTATCAGTGTATGTCTTTGTGACTTGGTGACAGTGTATGTCTTTGTTACTGGGTGTCAGTGTGTGTCTTTGTGACTTGGTGTCAGTGCTTGTCTGTGTTACCGGGTGTAAGTGTGTGTCTGTGTTACTGGGTGTCAGTGTGTGTTTCTAACTGGGTGTCAGTGTGTGTCTGTGTTACTGGGTATCAGTGTATGTCTTTGTTACATGGTGTAAGTGTATGTCTTTGTTACTTGGTGTCAGTGTCTGTGTTTGTGACTTGGTGTCAGTGTATGTCTTTGTCACTGGGTGTCAGTGCATGTCTTTGTTACTTGGTGTAAGTGTAAGTCAAAATAGTTGGTGTACGTGTATGTCTTTGTTACTTGGTGTAAGTGTGTCTCTGTGTTACTTGGTGTAAGTGCATGTCTTTGTTACTTGGTGTCAGTGTGTGTCTGTGTTACTGGGTATCAGTGTCTGTCTTTGTTACTTGTTGTCAGTGTATGTCTTTGTTACTGGGTGTCAGTGCGTGTCTGTGTTACTTGGTGTCAGTTATATGTCTTTGTTACTGTGTATCAGTGGTTCTCTGTGTTACTGGGTGTCAGTGTGTGTCTTTGTTACTTGGTGTAAGTGTGTGTCTGTGTTCCTGCGTATCAGTTTATGTCTTTGTTACTTGGTGTCAGTGCATGTCTTTGTTACTGGGTGTCAGTGTGTGTCTGTGTTCCTGGGTATCACTGTATGTCTTTGTGACTTGGTGTCAGTGTTTGTCTTTGTTACTGGGTGTCAGTGTGTGTCTGTGTGACTTGGTGTCAGTGTATGTCTTTGTTACTTGGTGTTTGTGTGTGTCTGTGATACTGGGTATCAGTGTATGTCTTTTTTACTTGGTGTCAGTGTCTGTCTGTGTTACTTGGTCTAAGTGTGTGTCTGTGTATCAGTGTATGTCTTTGTGACTTGGTGACAGTGTATGTCTTTGTTACTGGGTGTCAGTGTGTGTCTTTGTGACTTGGTGTCAGTGCTTGTCTGTGTTACCGGGTGTAAGTGTGTGTCTGTGTTACTGGGTGTCAGTGTGTGTTTCTAACTGGGTGTCAATGTGTGTCTGTGTTACTGGGTATCAGTGTATGTCTTTGTTACATGGTGTAAGTGTATGTCTTTGTTACTTGGTGTCAGTGTATGTGTTTGTGACTTGGTGTCAGTGTATGTCTTTGTCACTGGGTGTCAGTGCATGTCTTTGTTACTTGGTGTAAGTGTAAGTCAAAATACTTGGTGTAAGTGTATGTCTTTGTTACTTGGTGTAAGTGTGTGTCTGTGTTACTTGGTGTAAGTGTATGTTTTTGTTACTTGGTGTAAGTGTGTGTCTGTGTTACTGGGTATCAGTGTCTGTCTTTGTTACTTGTTGTCAGCGTATGTCTTTGTTACTGGGTGTCAGTGCGTGTCTGTGTTACTTGGTGTCAGTGTCTGTCTTTGTTACTGTGTATCAGTGGTTCTCTGTGTTACTGGGTGTCAGTGTGTGTCTTTGTTACTTGGTGTAAGTGTGTGTCTGTGTTCCTGCATATCAGTTTATGTCTTTGTTACTTGGTGTCAGTGCATGTCTTTGTTACTTGGTGTAAGTGTGTGTCTGTGTTACTGGGTATCAGTGTCTGTCTTTGTTACTTGGTGTAAGTGTGTGTCTGTGTTACTGGGTATCAGTGTATGTCTTTGTTACTTGGTGTCAGTGTATGTTTTTGTTACTTGGTGTAATTGTCTGTCTTTGTTACTTGGTGTAAGTGTCTGTCTTTGTTACTTGGTGCAAGTGTGTGTCTGTGTTACTGCGTATCAGTTTATGTCTTTGTTACTTGGTGTCAGAATCTGTCTTTGTGATTTGTTGTCAGTGTATGTCTTTGTTGCTTGGTGCCAGTGTGTGTCTGTGTTACTGGGTATCAGTGTATGTCTTTGTGACTTGGTATCAGAGTATGTCTTTGTTACTGGGTGTCAGTGTGTCTCTGTGTTACTGGGTATCAGTTTATGTCTTTGTGACTTGGTATCAGTGTATGTCTTTGTTACTGGGTGAAAGTGCGTGTCTGTGTTCCTGGGTATCAGTGTATGTCTTTGTGACTTGGTGTCAGTGTATGTCTTTGTTACTGTGTGTCAGTGTGTGTCTTTGTGACTTGGTGTCACTGTCTGTCTGTGTTACAGGGGTCAGTGTGTGTCTGTGTTACTGGGTATCAGTGTATGTCTTTGTTACTTGGTGTCAGTGTATGTCTTTGTTACTTGGTGTCAGTGCATGTGTTTGTGACTTGGTGTCAGTGTATGTCTTTGTTACTGGGTGTCAGTGTATGTCTTTGTTACTTGGTGTAAGCGTATGTCAAAATTCTTGGTGTAAGTGTATGTCTGTGTTACCAGGAGCAAGTTTATGTCTTTGTTACTTGGTGTAAGTGTATGTCTTTGTTACTGGGTGTCAGTGTGTGCCTGTGTTCCTGGGTATCACTGTATGTCTTTGTGACTTGGTGTCAGTGTATGTCTTTGTTACTGGGTGTCAGTGTGTGTCTGTTTGACTTGGTGTCAGTGTATGTCTTTGTTACTTGGTGTTAGTGTGTGTCTGTGATACTGGGTATCAGTGTATGTCTTTTTTACTTGGTGTCTGAGTATGTCTGTGTTAGTTGGTCTAAGTGTGTGTCTGTGTATCAGTGTATGTATTTGTGACTTGGTGACAGTGCATGTCTTTGTTACTGGGTGTCAGTGTATGTCTTTGTGACTTGGTGTCAGTGTATGTCTTTGTTACTGGGTGTCAGCGTGTGTCTGTTTGACTTGGTGTCAGTGTATGTCTTTGTTACTTGGTGTTAGTGTGTGTCTGTGATACTGGGTATCAGTGTATGTCTTTTTTACTTGGTGTCAGTGTATGTCTGTGTTCCTTGGTGTAAGTGTGTGTCTTTGTTACTTGGTGTAAGTGTATGTCTTTGTTACTTGGTGTCAGTGTATGACTTTGTTACTTGGTGTCAGCGTGTGTCTGTGTTACTGGGTATCAGTGTATGTCTTTGTGACTTGGTATCAGTGTATGTCTTTGTAACTGGGTGTCAGTGTGTGTCTGTGTTACTGGGTATCAGTGTATGTCTTTGTGACTTGGTATCAGTGTATGTCTTTGTTACTGGGTGTCAGTGTGTGTCTGTGTTCCTGGGTATGAGTGTATGTCTTTGTGACTTGGTGTCAGTGTATGTCTTTGTTACTGGGTGTCAGTGTTTATCTTTGTGTCTTGGTGTCAGTGTATGTCTTTGTTACTTGGTGGAAGTGTGTGTCTGTGATACTGGGTATCAGTGTATGTCTTTGTTACTTAGTGTCAGTGTATGTCTGTGTTACCTAGTGTAAGTGTGTTTCTGTGTATCAGTGTATGTCTTTGTGACTTGGTGTCAGTGTTTGTCTTTGTTACTGGGTGTCAGTGTGTGTCTTTGTGACTTGGTGTCAGTGTATGTCTGTGTTACGGGGGGTCAGTGTGTGTCTGTGTTACTGGGGGTCAGGGTGTGTTTCTAACTGGGAGTCAGTGTGTGTCTGTGTTACTGGGTTTCAATGTATGTCTTTGTTACTTGGTGTAAGTGTATGTCTTTGTTACTTGGGTTCAGTGTATGTGTTTGTGACTTTGTGTCAGTGTGTGTCTGTGTTACTGGGTATCAGTGTTTGTGTTTGTGACTTGGTGTCAGTGTATGTCTTTGTTACTGGGTGTCAGTGTATGTCTTTGTTACTTGGTGTATGTGTATGTCGAAATATTTGGTGTAATGTATGTCTGTGTTACTCGGTGTAAGTGTATGTCTTTGTTACTTGGTGTAAGTGTGTGTCTGTGTTACTGGGTATCAGTGTCTGTCTTTGTTACTTGGTGTCAGTGTATGTGTTTGTTACTTGGTGTAATTGTCTGTCTTTGCTACTTGGTGGAAGTGTATGTCTTTGTTACTTGGTGTCAGTGTATGTCTTTGTTACTTGTTGTAAGTGTTTGTCTTTGTGACTTGGTGTCAGTGTATGTCTGTGTTACGGGGGTTCAGTGTGTGTCTGTGTTGCTGGGGGTCAGTGTGTGTTTCTAACTGGGTGTCAGTGTGTGTCTGTGTTACTGGGTATCAGTGTATGTCTTTGTTACTTGGTGTCAGTGTATGTCTCTGTGACTTGATGTCAGTGTATGTCTTTGTTGCTTGGTGCCAGTGTGTGTCTGTGTTACTGGGTATCAATGTATGTCTTTGTGACTTGGTATCAGAGTATGTCTTTGTTACTGGGTGTCAGTGTGTCTCTGTGTTACTGGGTATCAGTTTATGTCTTTGTGACTTGGTATCAGTGTATGTCTTTGTTACTGGGTGTCAGTGCGTGTCTGTATTCCTGGGTATCAGTGTATGTCTTTGTGACTTGGTGTCAGTGTATGTCTTTGTTACTGTGTGTCAGTGTGTGTCTTTGTGACTTGGTGTCACTGTCTGTCTGTGTTACAGGGGGTCAGTGTGTGTCTGTGTTACTGGGTATCAGTGTATGTCTTTGTTACTTGGTGTCAGTGTATGTCTTTGTTACTTGGTGTCAGTGCATGTGTTTGTGACTTGGTGTCAGTGTATGTCTTTGTTACTGGGTGTCAGTGTATGTCTTTGTTACTTGGTGTAAGCGTATGTCAAAATTCTTGGTGTAAGTGTATGTCTGTGTTACCAGGAGCAAGTCTATGTCTTTGTTACTTGGTGTAAGTGTATGTCTTTGTTACTGGGTGTCAGTGTGTGTCTGTGTTCCTGGGTATCACTGTATGTCTTTGTGACTTGGTGTCAGTGTATGTCTTTGTTACTGGGTGTCAGTGTGTGTCTGTTTGACTTGGTGTCAGTGTATGTCTTTGTTACTTGGTGTTAGTGTGTGTCTGTGATACTGGGTATCAGTGTATGTCTTTTTTACTTGGTGTCAGTGTATGTCTGTGTTACTTGGTCTAAGTGTTTGTCTGTGTATCAGTGTATGTCTTTGTGACTTGGTGACAGTGTATGTCTTTGTTACTGGGTGTCAGTGTGTGTCTTTGTGACTTGGTGTCAGTGCTTGTCTGTGTTACCGGGTGTAAGTGTGTGTCTGTGTTACTGGGTGTCAGTGTGTGTTTCTAACTGGGTGTCAGTGTGTGTCTGTGTTACTGGGTATCAGTGTATGTCTTTGTTACATGGTGTAAGTGTATGACTTTGTTACTTGGTGTCAGTGTCTGTGTTTGTGACTTGGTGTCAGTGTATGTCTTTGTCACTGGGTGTCAGTGCATGTCTTTGTTACTTGGTGTAAGTGTAAGTCAAAATACTTGGTGTACGTGTATGTCTTTGTTACTTGGTGTAAGTGTGTCTCTGTGTTACTTGGTGTAAGTGTATGTCTTTGTTACTTGGTGTCAGTGTGTGTCTGTGTTACTGGGTATCAGTGTCTGTCTTTGTTACTTGTTGTCAGTGTATGTCTTTGTTACTGGGTGTCAGTGCGTGTCTGTGTTACTTGGTGTCAGTTATATGTCTTTGTTACTGTGTATCAGTGGTTCTCTGTGTTACTGGGTGTCAGTGTGTGTCTTTGTTACTTGGTGTAAGTGTGTGTCTGTGTTCCTGCGTATCAGTTTATGTCTTTGTTACTTGGTGTCAGTGCATGTCTTTGTTACTGGGTGTCAGTGTGTGTCTGTGTTCCTGGGTATCACTGTATGTCTTTGTGACTTGGTGTCAGTGTTTGTCTTTGTTACTGGGTGTCAGTGTGTGTCTGTGTGACTTGGTGTCAGTGTATGTCTTTGTTACTTGGTGTTTGTGTGTGTCTGTGATACTGGGTATCAGTGTATGTCTTTTTTACTTGGTGTCAGTGTCTGTCTGTGTTACTTGGTCTAAGTGTGTGTCTGTGTATCAGTGTATGTCTTTGTGACTTGGTGACAGTGTATGTCTTTGTTACTGGGTGTCAGTGTGTGTCTTTGTGACTTGGTGTCAGTGCTTGTCTGTGTTACCGGGTGTAAGTGTGTGTCTGTGTTACTGGGTGTCAGTGTGTGTTTCTAACTGGGTGTCAATGTGTGTCTGTGTTACTGGGTATCAGTGTATGTCTTTGTTACATGGTGTAAGTGTATGTCTTTGTTACTTGGTGTCAGTGTATGTGTTTGTGACTTGGTGTCAGTGTATGTCTTTGTCACTGGGTGTCAGTGCATGTCTTTGTTACTTGGTGTAAGTGTAAGTCGAAATACTTGGTGTAAGTGTATGTCTTTGTTACTTGGTGTAAGTGTGTGTCTGTGTTACTTGGTGTAAGTGTATGTCTTTGTTACTTGGTGTAAGTGTGTGTCTGTGTTACTGGGTATCAGTGTCTGTCTTTGTTACTTGTTGTCAGCGTATGTCTTTGTTACTGGGTGTCAGTGCGTGTCTGTGTTACTTGGTGTCAGTGTCTGTCTTTGTTACTGTGTATCAGTGGTTCTCTGTGTTACTGGGTGTCAGTGTGTGTCTTTGTTACTTGGTGTAAGTGTGTGTCTGTGTTCCTGCATATCAGTTTATGTCTTTGTTACTTGGTGTCAGTGCATGTCTTTGTTACTTGGTGTAAGTGTGTGTCTGTGTTACTGGGTATCAGTGTCTGTCTTTGTTACTTGGTGTAAGTGTGTGTCTGTGTTACTGGGTATCAGTGTATGTCTTTGTTACTTGGTGTCAGTGTATGTTTTTGTTACTTGGTGTAATTGTCTGTCTTTGTTACTTGGTGTAAGTGTCTGTCTTTGTTACTTGGTGCAAGTGTGTGTCTGTGTTACTGCGTATCAGTTTATGTCTTTGTTACTTGGTGTCAGAATCTGTCTTTGTGATTTGTTGTCAGTGTATGTCTTTGTTGCTTGGTGCCAGTGTGTGTCTGTGTTACTGGGTATCAGTGTATGTCTTTGTGACTTGGTATCAGAGTATGTCTTTGTTACTGGGTGTCAGTGTGTCTCTGTGTTACTGGGTATCAGTTTATGTCTTTGTGACTTGGTATCAGTGTATGTCTTTGTTACTGGGTGAAAGTGCGTGTCTGTGTTCCTGGGTATCAGTGTATGTCTTTGTGACTTGGTGTCAGTGTATGTCTTTGTTACTGTGTGTCAGTGTGTGTCTTTGTGACTTGGTGTCACTGTCTGTCTGTGTTACAGGGGGTCAGTGTGTGTCTGTGTTACTGGGTATCAGTGTATGTCTTTGTTACTTGGTGTCAGTGTATGTCTTTGTTACTTGGTGTCAGTGCATGTGTTTGTGACTTGGTGTCAGTGTATGTCTTTGTTACTGGGTGTCAGTGTATGTCTTTGTTACTTGGTGTAAGCGTATGTCAAAATTCTTGGTGTAAGTGTATGTCTGTGTTACCAGGAGCAAGTTTATGTCTTTGTTACTTGGTGTAAGTGTATGTCTTTGTTACTGGGTGTCAGTGTGTGTCTGTGTTCCTGGGTATCACTGTATGTCTTTGTGACTTGGTGTCAGTGTATGTCTTTGTTACTGGGTGTCAGTGTGTGTCTGTTTGACTTGGTGTCAGTGTATGTCTTTGTTACTTGGTGTTAGTGTGTGTCTGTGATACTGGGTATCAGTGTATGTCTTTTTTACTTGGTGTCAGAGTATGTCTGTGTTAGTTGGTCTAAGTGTGTGTCTGTGTATCAGTGTATGTCTTTGTGACTTGGTGACAGTGCATGTCTTTGTTACTGGGTGTCAGTGTGTGTCTTTGTGACTTGGTGTCAGTGCTTGTCTGTGTTACCGGGTGTAAGTGTGTGTCTGTGTTACTGGGTGTCAGTGTGTGTTTCTAACTGGGTGTCAGTGTGTGTCTGTGTTACTGGGTATCAGTGTATTTCTTTGTTCCATGGTGTAAGTGTATGTCTTTGTTACTTGGTGTCAGTGTCTGTGTTTGTGACTTGGTGTCAGTGTATGTCTTTGTCACTGGGTGTCAGTGCATGTCTTTGTTACTTGGTGTAAGTGTAAGTCAAAATACTTGGTGTACGTGTATGTCTTTGTTACTTGGTGTAAGTGTGTCTCTGTGTTACTTGGTGTAAGTGTATGTCTTTGTTACTTGGTGTAAGTGTGTGTCTGTGTTACTGGGTATCAGTGTCTGTCTTTGTTACTTGTTGTCAGTGTATGTCTTTGTTACTGGGTGTCAGTGCGTGTCTGTGTTACTTGGTGTCAGTGTATGTCTTTGTTACTGTGTATCAGTGGTTCTCTGTGTTACTGGGTGTCAGTGTGTGTCTTTGTTACTTGGTGTAAGTGTGTGTCTGTGTTCCTGCGTATCAGTTTATGTCTTTGTTACTTGGTGTCAGTGCATGTCTTTGTTACTGGGTGTCAGTGTGTGTCTGTGTTCCTGGGTATCACTGTATGTCTTTGTGACTTGGTGTCAGTGTATGTCTTTGTTACTGGGTGTCAGTGTGTGTCTGTGTGACTTGGTGTCAGTGTATGTCTTTGTTACTTGGTGTTTGTGTGTGTCTGTGATACTGGGTATCAGTGTATGTCTTTTTTACTTGGTGTCAGTGTATGTCTGTGTTACTTGGTCTAAGTGTGTGTCTGTGTATCAGTGTATGTCTTTGTGACTTGGTGACAGTGTATGTCTTTGTTACTGGGTGTCAGTGTGTGTCTTTGTGACTTGGTGTCAGTGCTTGTCTGTGTTACCGGGTGTAAGTGTGTGTCTGTGTTACTGGGTGTCAGTGTGTGTTTCTAACTGGGTGTCAATGTGTGTCTGTGTTACTGGGTATCAGTGTATGTCTTTGTTACATGGTGTAAGTGTATGTCTTTGTTACTTGGTGTCAGTGTATGTGTTTGTGACTTGGTGTCAGTGTATGTCTTTGTCACTGGGTGTCAGTGCATGTCTTTGTTACTTGGTGTAAGTGTAAGTCAAAATACTTGGTGTAAGTGTATGTCTTTGTTACTTGGTGTAAGTGTGTGTCTGTGTTACTTGGTGTAAGTGTATGTCTTTGTTACTTGGTGTAAGTGTGTGTCTGTGTTACTGGGTATCAGTGTCTGTCTTTGTTACTTGTTGTCAGCGTATGTCTTTGTTACTGGGTGTCAGTGCGTGTCTGTGTTACTTGGTGTCAGTGTCTGTCTTTGTTACTGTGTATCAGTGGTTCTCTGTGTTACTGGGTGTCAGTGTGTGTCTTTGTTACTTGGTGTAAGTGTGTGTCTGTGTTCCTGCGTATCAGTTTATGTCTTTGTTACTTGGTGTCAGTGCATGTCTTTGTTACTTGGTGTAAGTGTGTGTCTGTGTTACTGGGTATCAGTGTCTGTCTTTGTTACTTGGTGGAAGTGTGTGTCTGTGTTACTGGGTATCAGTGTATGTCTTTGTTACTTGGTGTCAGTGTATGTTTTTGTTCCTTGGTGTAATTGTCTTTGTTACTTGGTGTAAGTGTCTGTCTTTGTTACTTGGTGCAAGTGTGTGTCTGTGTTACTGCGTATCAGTTTATGTCTTTTTTACTTGGTGTCAGTGTCTGTCTTTGTGATTTGTTGTCTGTGTATGTCTTTGTTCCTGGGTGTCAGTGCGTGTCTGTGTTACTTGGTGTCAGTGTATGTCTTTGTTACTGTGTATCAGTGGTTCTCTGTGTTACTGGGTGTCAGTGTGTGTTTGTTTGTGTTACTGGGTGTCAGTGTGTGTCTGTGACACTAGGTGTCAGTATTTAGTTTAGTTTAGAGATACAGCACTTCAACAGGCCCTTCGGCCCACCAAGTCTGTGCCGACCATCAATCACCCTTTTATACTAATCCTACACTAATCCCGTATTCCTATCACATCCCCACCTGCCCCTATATATTTCCCTACCACCTACCTATACAATAGTCAATTCATGATGGCCAATTAATCTATCAAACTGCAAGTCTGTGGCATGTGGGAGGAAACAGGAGCCGCTGGAGGAAACTCACGCATGCACAGGGAGAACTTGCAAACTCCGCACAGGCAGTACACATAATCGAACACGGGTCCCTGGAGCTGTGAGGCTGCGGTGCTAACCACCGCGCCCCCGCCCCCCCCCCCCCCCCACAGTGTGTGCCTGTGTTACTGGGTATCAGTGTTTGTCTTTGTTACTTTGAGTCAGTGTGTTTGTTTGTCTTACTGGCTGTCAGTGTGTGTCTGCGTTACTTGGTGTAAGTGTGTGTCTTTGTTACTTGGTGTCCGTGTGTGTCTGTGTTACTGGGTGTCAGTGCATGTCTTTGTTACTGGGTGTCAGTGTATGTCTTTGTTACTTGGTGTAAGTGTGTGTCTGTGTTACTGGGTATCAGTGTATGTCTTTGTTACTGGGTATCAGTGTATGTCTTTGTTTCTGGGTGTCAGTGTGTGTCTGTGTTCCTGCGTATCAGTTTATGTCTTTGTTACTTGGTGTCAGTGCATGTCTTTGTTACTTGGTGTAAGTGTGTGTCTGTGTTACTGGGTATCAGTGTCTGTCTTTGTTACTTGGTGTAAGTGTGTGTCTGTGTTACTGGGTATCAGTGTATGTCTTTGTTACTTGGTGTCAGTGTATGTTTTTGTTACTTGGTGTAATTGTCTGTCTTTGTTACTTGGTGTAAGTGTCTGTCTTTGTTACTTGGTGCAAGTGTGTGTCTGTGTTACTGCGTATCAGTTTATGTCTTTGTTACTTGGTGTCAGTGTCTGTCTTTGTGATTTGTTGTCAGTGTATGTCTTTGTTGCTTGGTGCCAGTGTGTGTCTGTGTTACTGGGTATCAGTGTAAGTCTTTGTGACTTGGTATATGAGTATGTCTTTGTTACTTGGTGTAAGTTTGTGTCTGTGTTACTGGGTATCAGTGTCTGTCTTTGTTACTTGGTGCAAGTGTGTGTCTTTGTTACTTGGTGTTATTGTATGTCTTTGTTACTTTGTGTAAGTGTGTGTCTGTGTTACTTGGTGTAAGTGTGTGTCTGTGTTCCTGGGTAACATTGTATGTCTTTGTTACTTGGTGTCAGTGTATGTCTGTGTTAGTTGTTGGAAGTGTGTGTCTGTGTTACTGGGTGTCAGTGTTTGTCTTTGTTACTTGGTGTCAGTGTATGTCTGTGTTACTAGGTGTAAGTGTGTGTCTGTGTTACTGGGTGTCAGTGTGTGGCTGTGTTACATGGTGTAAGTGTGTGTCTTTGTTACTTGGTGTCCGTGTGTGTCTGTGTTACTGGGTGTAAGTGCCAGACTTTGTTACTTGGGACCAGTGTATATCTGTGTTACTTGGTGTAAGTGTGTGTCTTTGTTACTTGGTGTAATTGCATGTCTTTGTTACTTGGTGTCAGTGTATGTCAGTGTTACTTGGTGTAAGTATATGTCTTTGTTACTTGGTGTAAGTGTGTGTCTGTCTTACTTGGTGTAAGTGTGTGTCTGTGTTTCTGGGTATCAGTGTATGTCTTTGTTACTTGGTGTCAGTGTATGTCTGTGTTACTTGGTGCAAGTGTGTGTCTGTGTAACTGGGTATCAGTGTATGTCTTTGTTACTTGGTGTCAGAGTATGGCTGTGTTACTTGGTGTAAGTGTGTGTCTGTGTTACTGTGTGTCAGTGTGTGTCTGTGTTACTTGGTGTAAGTGTGTGTCTCTGTTACTTGGTGTCCGTGTGTGTCTGTGTTACTGGGTATCAGTGTCTTTCTTTGTTACTTGGGGTCAGAGTGTGTCTGTGTTACTGGGTATCAGTGTATGTCTTTGCTACTTGGTGTCAGTGTATGTCTGTGTTACTTGGTGTAAGTGTGTGTCTGTGTTACTGGGTATCAGTGTATGTCTTTGTGACTTGGTGTCAGTGTATGTCTTTGTTACTGGGTGTCAGTGTGTGTCTGTGTGACTTGGTGTCAGTGTATGTCTTTGTTACTTGGTGTTTGTGTGTGTCTGTGATACTGGGTATCAGTGTATGTCTTTTTTACTTGGTGTCAGTGTATGTCTGTGTTACTTGGTCTAAGTGTGTGTCTGTGTATCAGTGTATGTCTTTGTGACTTGGTGACAGTGTATGTCTTTGTTACTGGGTGTCAGTGTGTGTCTTTGTGACTTGGTGTCAGTGCTTGTCTGTGTTACCGGGTGTAAGTGTGTGTCTGTGTTACTGGGTGTCAGTGTGTGTTTCAAACTGGGTGTCAATGTGTGTCTGTGTTACTGGGTATCAGTGTATGTCTTTGTTACATGGTGTAAGTGTATGTCTTTGTTACTTGGTGTCAGTGTATGTGTTTGTGACTTGGTGTCAGTGTATGTCTTTGTCACTGGGTGTCAGTGCATGTCTTTGTTACTTGGTGTAAGTGTAAGTCAAAATACTTGGTGTAAGTGTATGTCTTTGTTACTTGGTGTAAGTGTGTGTCTGTGTTACTTGGTGTAAGTGTATGTCTTTGTTACTTGGTGTAAGTGTGTGTCTGTGTTACTGGGTATCAGTGTCTGTCTTTGTTACTTGTTGTCAGCGTATGTCTTTGTTACTGGGTGTCAGTGCGTGTCTGTGTTACTTGGTGTCAGTGTCTGTCTTTGTTACTGTGTATCAGTGGTTCTCTGTGTTACTGGGTGTCAGTGTGTGTCTTTGTTACTTGGTGTAAGTGTGTGTCTGTGTTCCAGCGTATCAGTTTATGTCTTTGTTACTTGGTGTCAGTGCATGTCTTTGTTACTTGGTGTAAGTGTGTGTCTGTGTTACTGGGTATCAGTGTCTGTCTTTGTTACTTGGTGTAAGTGTGTGTCTGTGTTACTGGGTATCAGTGTATGTCTTTGTTACTTGGTGTCAGTGTATGTTTTTGTTACTTGGTGTAATTGTCTGTCTTTGTTACTTGGTGTAAGTGTCTGTCTTTGTTACTTGGTGCAAGTGTGTGTCTGTGTTACTGCGTATCAGTTTATGTCTTTGTTACTTGGTGTCAGTGTCTGTCTTTGTGATTTGTTGTCAGTGTATGTCTTTGTTGCTTGGTGCCAGTGTGTGTCTGTGTTACTGGGTATCAGTGTATGTCTTTGTGACTTGGTATCAGGGTATGTCTTTGTTACTGGGTGTCAGTGTGTCTCTGTGTTACTGGCTTTCAGTTTATGTCTTTGTGACTTGGTATCAGTGTATGTCTTTGTTACTGGGTGTCAGTGCGTGTCTGTGTTCCTGGGTATCAGTGTATGTCTTTGTGACTTGGTGTCAGTGTATGTCTTTGTTACTGTGTGTCAGTGTGTGTCTTTGTGACTTGGTGTCACTGTCTGTCTGTGTTACAGGGGGTCAGTGTGTGTCTGTGTTACTGGGTATCAGTGTATGTCTTTGTTACTTGGTGTCAGTGTATGTCTTTGTTACTTGGTGTCAGTGCATGTGTTTGTGACTTGGTGTCAGTGTATGTCTTTGTTACTGGGTGTCAGTGTATGTCTTTGTTACTTGGTGTAAGCGTATGTCAAAATTCTTGGTGTAAGTGCATGTCTGTGTTACCAGGAGCAAGTTTATGTCTTTGTTACTTGGTGTAAGTGTATGTCTTTGTTACTGGGTGTCAGTGTGTGTCTGTGTTCCTGGGTATCACTGTATGTCTTTGTGACTTGGTGTCAGTGTATGTCTTTGTTACTGGGTGTCAGTGTGTGTCTGTGATACTGGGTATCAGTGTATGTCTTTTTTACTTGGTGTCAGTGTATGTCTGTGTTACTTGGTCTAAGTGTGTGTCTGTGTATCAGTGTATGTCTTTGTGACTTGGTGACAGTGTATGTCTTTGTTACTGGGTGTCAGTGTGTGTCTTTGCGACTTGGTGTCAGTGCTTGTCTGTGTTCCCGGGTGTAAGTGTGTGTCTGTGTTACTGGGTGTCAGTGTGTGTTTCTAACTGGGTGTCAGTGTGTGTCTGTGTTACTGGGTATCAGTGCATGTCTTTGTTACATGGTGTAAGTGTATGTCTTTGTTACTTGGTGTCAGTGTCTGTGTTTGTGACTTGGTGTCAGTGTATGTCTTTGTCACTGGGTGTCAGTGCATGTCTTTGTTACTTGGTGTAAGTGTAAGTCAAAATACTTGGTGTACGTGTATGTCTTTGTTACTTGGTGTAAGTGTGTCTCTGTGTTACTTGGTGTAAGTGTATGTCTTTGTTACTTGGTGTAAGTGTGTGTCTGTGTTACTGGGTATCAGTGTATGACTTTGCTACTTGTTGTCAGTGTATGTCTTTGTTACTGGGTGTCAGTGCGTGTCTGTGTTACTTGGTGTCAGTGTATGTCTTTGTTACTGTGTATCAGTGGTTCTCTGTGTTACTGGGTGTCAGTGTGTGTCTTTGTTACTTGGTGTAAGTGTGTGTCTGTGTTCCTGCGTATCAGTTTATGTCTTTGTTACTTGGTGTCAGTGCATGTCTTTGTTACTGGGTGTCAGTGTGTGTCTGTGTTCCTGGGTATCACTGAATGTCTTTGTGACTTGGTGTCAGTGTATGTCTTTGTTACTGGTTGTCAGTGTGTGTCTGTGTGACTTGGTGTCAGTGTATGTCTTTGTTACTTGGTGTTTGTGTGTGTCTGTGATACTGGGTATCAGTGTATGTATTTTTTACTTGGTGTCAGTGTATGTCTGTGTTACATGGTCTAAGTGTGTGTCTGTGTATCAGTGTATGTCTTTGTGACTTGGTGACAGTGTATGTCTTTGTTACTGGGTGTCAGTGTGTGTCTTTGTGACTTGGTGTCAGTGCTTGTCTGTGTTACCGGGTGTAAGTGTGTGTCTGTGTTACTGGGTGTCAGTGTGTGTTTCTAACTGGGTGTCAAAGTGTCTCTGTGTTACTGGGTATCAGTGTATGTCTTTGTTACATGGCGTAAGTGTATGTCTTTGTTACTTGGTGTCAGTGTATGTGTTTGTGACTTGGAGTCAGTGTATGTCTTTGTCACTGGGTGTCAGTGCATTTCTTTGTTACTTGGTGTAAGTGTAAGTCAAAATACTTGGTGTAAGTGTATGTCTTTGTTACTTGGTGTAAGTGTGTGTCTGTGTTACTTGGTGCAAGTGTATGTCTTTGATACTTGGTGTAAGTGTGTGTCTGTGTTACTGGGTATCAGTGTCTGTCTTTGTTACTTGTTGTCAGCGTATGTCTTTGTTTCTGGGTGTCTGTGCGTGTCTGTGTTACTTGGTGTCAGTGTCTGTCTTTGTTACTGTGTATCAGTGGTTCTCTGTGTTACTGGGTGTCAGTGTGTGTCTTTGTTACTTGGTGTAAGTGTGTGTCTGTGTTCCTGCGTATCAGTTTATGTCTTTGTTACTTGGTGTCAGTGCATGTCTTTGTTACTTGGTGTAAGTGTGTGTCTGTGTTACTGGGTATCAGTGTCTGTCTTTGTTACTTGGTGTAAGTGTGTGTCTGTGTTACTGGGTATCAGTGTATGTCTTTGTTACTTGGTGTCAGTGTATGTTTTTGTTACTTGGTGTAATTGTCTGTCTTTGTTACTTGGTGTAAGTGTCTGTCTTTGTTACTTGGTGCAAGTGTGTGTCTGTGTTACTGCGTATCAGTTTATGTCTTTGTTACTTGGTGTCAGTGTCTGTCTTTGTGATTTGTTGTCAGTGTATGTCTTTGTTCCTGGGTGTCAGTGCGTGTCTGTGTTACTTGGTGTCAGTGTATGTCTTTGTTACTGTGTATCAGTGGTTCTCTGTGTTACTGGGTGTCAGTGTGTGTTTGTTTGTGTTGCTGGGTGTCAGTGTGTGTCTGTGACACTAGGTGTCAGTATTTAGTTTAGTTTAGAGATACAGCACTTCAACAGGCCCTTCGGCCCACCAAGTCTGTGCCGACTATCAACTTTATACTATCAATTTTATACTAATCCTACACTAATCCCGTATTCCTATCACATCCCCACCTGCCCCTATATATTTCCCTACCACCTACCTATACAATAGTCAATTCATGATGGCCTATTAATCTATCAAACTGCAAGTCTGTGGCATGTGGGAGGAAACCGGAGCCGCTGGAGGAAACTCACGCATGCACAGGGAGAACTTGCAAACTCCGCACAGGCAGTACACATAATCGAACACGGGTCCCTGGAGCTGTGAGGCTGCGGTGCTAACCACCGCGCCCCCGCCCCCCCCCCCCCCCCCCCCGCCCAGTGTGTGCCTGTGTTACTGGGTATCAGTGTTTGTCTTTGTTACTTTGAGTCAGTGTGTTTGTTTGTCTTACTTGCTGTCAGTGTGTGTCTGTGTTACTTGGTGTAAGTGTGTGTCTTTGTTACTTGGTGTCCGTGTGTGTCTGTGTTACTGGGTGTCAGTGCATGTCTTTGTTACTGGGTGTCAGTGTATGTCTTTGTTACTTGGTGTAAGTGTGTGTCTGTGTTACTGGGTATCAGTGTATGTCTTTGTTACTGGGTATCAGTGTATGTCTTTGTTTCTGGGTGTCAGTGTGTGTCTGTGTTCCTGGGTATCAGTGTATGTCTTTGTGACTTGGTGTCAGTGTATGTCTTTGTTACTGGGTGTCAGTGTGTATCTTTGTGACTTGGTGTCAGTGTATGTCTTTGTTACTTGGTGTAAGTGTGTGTCTGTGATACTGGGTATCATTGTATGTCTTTGTTACTTGGTGTCAGTGTATGTTTGTGTTACCTGGTGTACGTGTGCGTCTGTGTTTCAGTGAATGTCTTTGTGACTTGGTTTCAGTGTATGTCTTTGTTACTGGGTGTCAGTGTGTGTCTTTGTGACTTGGTGTCAGAGTATGTCTGTGTTACGGGGGGTCAGTGTGTGTCTGTGTTACTGGGGGTCAGTGTGTGTTTCTAACTGGGAGTCAGTGTGTGTCTGTGTTACTGGGTATCAGTGTATGTCTTTGTTACTTGGTGTAAGCGTATGTCTTTGTTACTTGGGTTCAGTGTATGTGTTTGTGACTTGGTGTCAGTGTATGTCTTTGTTACTTGGTGTTTGTGTAAGTCAAAATACTTGGTGTATGTGTATGTCTGTGTTACTTGGTGTATGTGTATGTCTTTGTTACTTGGTGTAAGTGTGTGTCTGTGTTAAAGGGTATCAGTGTATGTCTTTGTTACTTGGAATAAGTGTTAGTCAAAATAATTGGTGTAAGAGGATGTCTGTGTTACTTGGTGTAAGTGTATGTCTGTGTTACTTGGTGTAAGTATGTGTCTGTGTTTCGGAGAATGTCTTTGTGACGTGGTGCCAGTGTATGTCTTTGTTACTGGGTGTCAGTGTGTGTCTTTGTGACTTGGTGTCAGTGTATGTCTGTGTTACTGTGGGTCAGTGTGTGTCTGTGTTACTTGGCGTCAGTGTTTGTTTCTAACTGGGTGTCAGTATGTGTCTGTGTGGGTTTCAGTGTATGTCTTTGTTACTTGGTGTAAGTGTATGACTTTGTTACTTGGTGTCAGTGTATGTGTTTGTGACATGGTGTAAGTGTAAGTCAAAATACTTTGTGTAAGAGTATGTCTCTGTTACTTGGTGTAAGTGCATGTCTTTGTTACTTGGTGTAAATGTGTGTCTGCGTTACTGGGTATCAGTGTCTGTCTTTGTTACTTGGTGTAAGTGTGTGTCTGTGTTACTGGGTTTCAGTGTATGTCTTTGTTACTTGGTGACAGTGTATGTGTTTGTTACTTGGTGTAATTGTCTGTCGTTGTTACTTGTTGTAAGTGTATGTCTTTGTTACTTGGTGTCCGTGTATGTCTTTGTTACTGGGTGTCTGTGTGTGTCTGCGTTACTGGGTGTCAGTGTGTGTTTGTTTTTGTTACTGGGTGTCAGTGTGTGTCTGTGACACTAGGTGTCAGTATTTAGTTTAGTTTGGTGATGCAGCACTTGAACAGGCCCTTCGGCCCACCGAGACTGTGCCGACCATCAACCACACATTTATACTAATCCTACACTAATCCCGTATTCCTATCACATCCCCACCTGTCCCTGTATATTTCCCTACCACCTCCCTATACTAGGAGCAATTTATGAAGGCCAATTAACCTATCAACCTGCAAGTCTTTGGCATGTGGGAGGAAACCGGATGACCCGGAGGAAACTCACGCAGACGCAGGGAGAACTTGCAAACTCCGCACAGGCAGTAACCAGAATCGAACCCGGGTCCCTGGATCAGTGAGACTGCGGTGCCAACCACTGCGCCAATGTGCCCCCCCCCCACCACGCCCCCAGTGTGTGCCTGTGTTACTGGGTATCAGTGTATGTCTTTGTTACATGGTGTAAGTGTGTGTCTGTCTTACTGGGTATCAGTGTTTGTCTTTGTAACTTGGTGTCAGTGTATGTCAAAATACTTGTTGTAAGTGTATGTCTTTGTTACTTGGTGTAATTGTCTGTCTTTGTTACTTGGTGTCCGTGTGTGTCTGTGTTACTGGGTGTCAGTGTATGTCTTTGTTACTGGGTGTCAGTGTATGTCTTTGTTACTTGGTGTAAGTGTGTGAGTGTGTTACTGGGAATCAGTGTCTGTCTTTGTTACTTGGTGTAAGTGTGTGTCTGTGTTACTGGGTATCAGTGTATGTCAAAATACTTTCGGGAAGTGTATGTCTTTGTTACTTGGTGTAATTGTCTGTCTTTGTTACTTGGTGTCAGTGTATGTCTTTGTAACTTGGTGTCAGTGTCTGTCTTTGTTACTTGGTGTCAGTGTCTGTCTGTGTTACTTGGTGTAAGTGTGTGTCTTTGTTACTTGGTGTGAGTGTGTGTCTGTGTTACTGTGTATCAGTGTATGTCTTTGTGACTTGGTATCAGTGTATGTCTTTGTTACTGTTTATTAATGTTTCTCTGTGCTACTGGGTGTCAGTGTGTGTTTGTTTGTGTTACTGAGTATCAGTGTATGTCTTTGTTACTTGGTGTAAGTTTGTGTCTGTGTTACTGGGTATCAGTGTCTGTCTTTGTTACTTGGTGCAAGTGTGTGTCTTTGTTACTTGGTGTTATTGTATGTCTTTGTTACTTTGTGTAAGTGTGTGTCTGTGTTACTTGGTGTAAGTGTGTGTCTGTGTTCCTGGGTAACATTGTATGTCTTTGTTACTTGGTGTCAGTGTATGTCTGTGTTAGTTGTTGGAAGTGTGTGTCTGTGTTACTGGGTGTCAGTGTATGTCTTTATTACTTGGTGTCAGTGTATGTCTGTGTTACTAGGTGTAAGTGTGTGTCTGTGTTACTGGGTGTCAGTGTGTGGCTGTGTTACATGGTGTAAGTGTGTGTCTTTGTTACTTGGTGTCCGTGTGTGTCTGTGTTACTGGGTGTAAGTGCCAGTCTTTGTTACTTGGGACCAGTGTATATCTGTGTTACTTGGTGTAAGTGTGTGTCTTTGTTACTTGGTGTAATTGCATGTCTTTGTTACTTGGTGTCAGTGTATGTCAGTGTTACTTGGTGTAAGTATATGTCTTTGTTACTTGGTGTAAGTGTGTGTCTGTCTTACTTGGTGTAAGTGTGTGTCTGTGTTTCTGGGTATCAGTGTATGTCTTTGTTACTTGGTGTCAGTGTATGTCTGTGTTACTTGGTGCAAGTGTGTGTCTGTGTTACTGGGTATCAGTGTATGTCTTTGTTACTTGGTGTCAGTGTATGGCTGTGTTACTTGGTGTAAGTGTGTGTCTGTGTTACTGTGTGTCAGTGTGTGTCTGTGTTACTTGGTGTAAGTGTGTGTCTCTGTTACTTGGTGTCCGTGTGTCTCTGTGTTACTGGGTATCAGTGTCTTTCTTTGTTACTTGGGGTCAGAGTGTGTCTGTGTTACTGGGTATCAGTGTATGTCTTTGCTACTTGGTGTCAGTGTATGTCTGTGTTACTTGGTGTCAGTGTATGTCTTTGTTACTGGGTGTCAGTGTGTGTCTGTGTGACTTGGTGTCAGTGTATGTCTTTGTTACTTGGTGTTTGTGTGTGTCTGTGATACTGGGTATCAGTGTATGTCTTTTTTACTTGGTGTCAGTGTATGTCTGTGTTACTTGGTCTAAGTGTGTGTCTGTGTATCAGTGTATGTCTTTGTGACTTGGTGACAGTGTATGTCTTTGTTACTGGGTGTCAGTGTGTGTCTTTGTGACTTGGTGTCAGTGCTTGTCTGTGTTACCGGGTGTAAGTGTGTGTCTGTGTTACTGGGTGTCAGTGTGTGTTTCGAACTGGGTGTCAATGTGTGTCTGTGTTACTGGGTATCAGTGTATGTCTTTGTTACATGGTGTAAGTGTATGTCTTTGTTACTTGGTGTCAGTGTATGTGTTTGTGACTTGGTGTCAGTGTATGTCTTTGTCACTGGGTGTCAGTGCATGTCTTTGTTACTTGGTGTAAGTGTAAGTCAAAATACTTGGTGTAAGTGTATGTCTTTGTTACTTGGTGTAAGTGTGTGTCTGTGTTACTTGGTGTAAGTGTATGTCTTTGTTACTTGGTGTAAGTGTGTGTCTGTGTTACTGGGTATCAGTGTCTGTCTTTGTTACTTGTTGTCAGCGTATGTCTTTGTTACTGGGTGTCAGTGCGTGTCTGTGTTACTTGGTGTCAGTGTCTGTCTTTGTTACTGTGTATCAGTGGTTCTCTGTGTTACTGGGTGTCAGTGTGTGTCTTTGTTACTTGGTGTAAGTGTGTGTCTGTGTTCCTGCGTATCAGTTTATGTCTTTGTTACTTGGTGTCAGTGTATGTCTTTGTTACTTGGTGTAAGTGTGTGTCTGTGATACTGGGTATCATTGTATGTCTTTGTTACTTGGTGTCAGTGTATGTCTGTGTTACCTGGTGTACGTGTGTGTCTGTGTATCAGTGAATGTCTTTGTGACTTGGTTTCAGTGTATGTCTTTGTTACTGGGTGTCAGTGTGTGTCTTTGTGACTTGGTGTCAGAGTATGTCTGTGTTACGGGGGGTCAGTGTGTGTCTGTGTTACTGGGGGTCAGTGTGTGTTTCTAACTGGGAGTCAGTGTGTGTCTGTGTTACTGGGTATCAGTGTATGTCTTTGTTACTTGGTGTAAGCGTATGTCTTTGTTACTTGGGTTCAGTGTATGTGTTTGTGACTTGGTGTCAGTGTATGTCTTTGTTACTGGGTGCCAGTGTATGTCTTTGTTACTTGGTGTATGTGTAAGTCAAAATACTTGGTGTATGTGTATGTCTGTGTTACTTGGTGTATGTGTATGTCTTTGTTACTTGGTGTAAGTGTGTGTCTGTGTTAAAGGGTATCAGTGTATGTCTTTGTTACTTGGAATAAGTGTTAGTCAAAATAATTGGTGTAAGAGGATGTCTGTGTTACTTGGTGTAAGTGTATGTCTGTGTTACTTGGTGTAAGTATGTGTCTGTGTTTCGGAGAATGTCTTTGTGACGTGGTGCCAGTGTATGTCTTTGTTACTGGGTGTCAGTGTGTGTCTTTGTGACTTGGTGTCAGTGTATGTCTGTGTTACTGTGGGTCAGTGTGTGTCTGTGTTACTTGGCGTCAGTGTTTGTTTCTAACTGGGTGTCAGTGTGTGTCTGTGTTACTGGGTTTCTGTGTATGTCTTTGTTACTTGGTGTAAGTGTATGACTTTGTTACCTGGTGTCAGTGTATGTGTTTGTGACATGGTGTAAGTGTAAGTCAAAATACTTTGTGTAAGAGTATGTCTCTGTTACTTGGTGTAAGTGCATGTCTTTGTTACTTGGTGTAAGTGTGTGTCTGCGTTACTGGGTATCAGTGTCTGTCTTTGTTACTTGGTGTAAGTGTGTGTCTGTGTTACTGGGTTTCAGTGTATGTCTTTGTTACTTGGTGACAGTGTATGTGTTTGTTACTTGGTGTAATTGTCTTTCGTTGTTACTTGTTGTAAGTGTATGTCTTTGTTACTTGGTGTCCGTGTATGTCTTTGTTACTGGGTGTCTGTGTGTGTCTGCGTTACTGGGTGTCAGTGTGTGTTTGTTTTTGTTACTGGGTGTCAGTGTGTGTCCGTGACACTAGGTGTCAGTATTTAGTTTAGTTTGGTGATGCAGCACTTGAACAGGCCCTTCGGCCCACCGAGACTGTGCCGACCATCAACCACACATTTATACTAATCCTACACTAATCCCGTATTCCTATCACATCCCCACCTGTCCCTGTATATTTCCCTACCACCTCCCTATACTAGGAGCAATTTATGAAGGCCAATTAACCTATCAACCTGCAAGTCTTTGGCATGTGGGAGGAAACCGGATGACCCGGAGGAAACTCACGCAGACGCAGGGAGAACTTGCAAACTCCGCACAGGCAGTACCCAGAATCGAACCCGGGTCCCTGGATCAGTGAGACTGCGGTGCTAACCACTGCGCCAAAGTGCCCCCCCCCACCACGCCCCCAGTGTGTGTCTGTGTTACTGGGTATCAGTGTATGTCTTTGTTACATGGTGTAAGTGTGTGTCTGTCTTACTGGGTATCAGTGTTTGTCTTTGTTACTTGGTGTCAGTGTATGTCAAAATACTTGTTGTAAGTGTATGTCTTTGTTACTTGGTGTAATTGTCTGTCTTTGTTACTTGGTGTCCGTGTGTGTCTGTGTTACTGGGTGTCAGTGTATGTCTTTGTTACTGGGCGTCAGTGTATGTCTTTGTTACTTGGTGTAAGTGTGTGAGTGTGTTACTGGGAATCAGTGTCTGTCTTTGTTACTTGGTGTAAGTGTGTGTCTGTGTTACTGGGTATCAGTGTATGTCTTTGTTACTTGGTGTCCGTGTATGTCTGTGTTGCATGGTGTAAGTGTGTGCCTGTGTGACTGGGTATCAGTGTATGTCTTTGTGACTTGGTATCAGTGTATGTCTTTTTTACTGGGTGTCAGTGTGTATCTTTGTGACTTGGTGTCAGTGTATGTCTTTGTTACTTGGTGTCAGTGTATGTCAAAATACTTACGGGAAGTGTATGTCTTTGTTACTTGGTGTAATTGTCTGTCTTTGTTACTTGGTGTCAGTGTATGTCTTTGTAACTTGGTGTCAGTGTCTGTCTTTGTTACTTGGTGTCAGTGTCTGTCTGTGTTACTTGGTGTAAGTGAGTGTCTTTGTTACTTGGTGTGAGTGTGTGTCTGTGTTACTGTGTATCAGTGTATGTCTTTGTGACTTGGTATCAGTGTATGTCTTTGTTACTGTTTATTAATGTTTCTCTGTGTTACTGGGTGTCAGTGTGTGTTTGTTTGTGTTACTGAGTATCAGTGTATGTCTTTGTTACTTGGTGTAAGTTTGTGTCTGTGTTACTGGGTATCAGTGTCTGTCTTTGTTACTTGGTGCAAGTGTGTGTCTTTGTTACTTGGTGTTATTGTATGTCTTTGTTACTTTGTGTAAGTGTGTTTCTGTGTTACTTGGTGTAAGTGTGTGTCTGTGTTCCTGGGTAACATTGTATGTCTTTGTTACTTGGTGTCAGTGTATGTCTGTGTTAGTTGTTGGAAGTGTGTGTCTGTGTTACTGGGTGTCAGTGTATGTCTTTGTTACTTGGTGTCAGTGTATGACTGTGTTACTAGGTGTAAGTGTGTGTCTGTGTTACTGGGTCTCAGTGTGTGGCTGTGTTACATGGTGTAAGTGTGTGTCTTTGTTACTTGGTGTCCGTGTGTGTCTGTGTTACTGGGTGTAAGTGCCAGTCTTTGTTACTTGGGACCAGTGTATATCTGTGTTACTTGGTGTAAGTGTGTGTCTTTGTTACTTGGTGTAATTGCATGTCTTTGTTACTTGGTGTCAGTGTATGTCAGTGTTACTTGGTGTAAGTATATGTCTTTGTTACTTGGTGTAAGTGTGTGTCTGTCTTACTTGGTGTAAGTGTGTGTCTGTGTTTCTGGGTATCAGTGTATGTCTTTGTTACTTGGTGTCAGTGTATGTCTGTGTTACTTGGTGCAAGTGTGTGTCTGTGTTACTGGGTATCAGTGTATGTCTTTGTTACTTGGTGTCAGTGTATGGCTGTGTTACTTGGTGTAAGTGTGTGTCTGTGTTACTGTGTGTCAGTGTGTGTCTGTGTTACTTGGTGTAAGTGTGTGTCTCTGTTACTTGGTGTCCGTGTGTGTCTGTGTTACCGGGTATCAGTGTCTTTCTTTGTTACTTGGGGTCAGAGTGTGTCTGTGTTACTGGGTATCAGTGTATGTCTTTGCTACTTGGTGTCAGTGTATGTCTGTGTTACTTGGTGTAAGTGTGTGTCTGTGTTACTGGGTATCAGTGTATGTCTTTGTGACTTGGTGTCAGTGTATGTCTTTGTTACTGGGTGTCAGTGTGTGCCTGTGTGACTTGGTGTCAGTGTATGTCTTTGTTACTTGGTGTTTGTGTGTGTCTGTGATACTGGGTATCAGTGTATGTCTTTTTTACTTGGTGTCAGTGTATGTCTGTGTTACTTGGTCTAAGTGTGTGTCTGTGTATCAGTGTATGTCTTTGTGACTTGGTGACAGTGTATGTCTTTGTTACTGGGTGTCAGTGTGTGTCTTTGTGACTTGGTGTCAGTGCTTGTCTGTGTTACCGGGTGTAAGTGTGTGTCTGTGTTACTGGGTGTCAGTGTGTGTTTCGAACTGGGTGTCAATGTGTGTCTGTGTTACTGGGTATCAGTGTATGTCTTTGTTACATGGTGTAAGTGTATGTCTTTGTTACTTGGTGTCAGTGTATGTGTTTGTGACTTGGTGTCAGTGTATGTCTTTGTCACTGGGTGTCAGTGCATGTCTTTGTTACTTGGTGTAAGTGTAAGTCAAAATACTTGGTGTAAGTGTATGTCTTTGTTACTTGGTGTAAGTGTGTGTCTGTGTTACTTGGTGTAAGTGTATGTCTTTGTTACTTGGTGTAAGTGTGTGTCTGTGTTACTGGGTATCAGTGTCTGTCTTTGTTACTTGTTGTCAGCGTATGTCTTTGTTACTGGGTGTCAGTGCGTGTCTGTGTTACTTGGTGTCAGTGTCTGTCTTTGTTACTGTGTATCAGTGGTTCTCTGTGTTACTGGGTGTCAGTGTGTGTCTTTGTTACTTGGTGTAAGTGTGTGTCTGTGTTCCTGCGTATCAGTTTATGTCTTTGTTACTTGGTGTCAGTGCATGTCTTTGTTACTTGGTGTAAGTGTGTGTCTGTGTTACTGGGTATCAGTGTCTGTCTTTGTTACTTGGTGTAAGTGTGTGTCTGTGTTACTGGGTATCAGTGTATGTCTTTGTTACTTGGTGTCAGTGTATGTTTTTGTTACTTGGTGTAATTGTCTGTCTTTGTTACTTGGTGTAAGTGTCTGTCTTTGTTACTTTGTGCAAGTGTGTGTCTGTGTTACTGCGTATCAGTTTATGTCTTTGTTACTTGGTGTCAGTGTCTGTCTTTGTGATTTGTTGTCAGTGTATGTCTTTGTTGCTTGGTGCCAGTGTGTGTCTGTGTTACTGGGTATCAGTGTATGTCTTTGTGACTTGGTATCAGGGTATGTCTTTGCTACTGGGTGTCAGTGTGTCTCTGTGTTACTGGGTATCAGTTTATGTCTTTGTGACTTGGTATCAGTGTATGTCTTTGTTACTGGGTGTCAGTGCGTGTCTGTGTTCCTGGGTATCAGTGTATGTCTTTGTGAGTTGGTGTCAGTGTATGTCTTTGTTACTGTGTGTCAGTGTGTGTCTTTGTGACTTGGTGTCACTGTCTGTCTGTGTTACAGGGGGTCAGTGTGTGTCTGTGTTACTGGGTGTCAGTGTATGTCTTTGTTACTTGGTGTCAGTGTATGTCTGTGTTACTAGGTGTAAGTGTGTGTCTGTGTTACTGGGTGTCAGTGTGTGGCTGTGTTACATGGTGTAAGTGTGTGTCTTTGTTACTTGGTGTCCGTGTGTGTCTGTGTTACTGGGTGTAAGTGCCAGTCTTTGTTACTTGGGACCAGTGTATATCTGTGTTACTTGGTGTAAGTGTGTGTCTTTGTTACTTGGTGTAATTGCATGTCTTTGTTACTTGGTGTCAGTGTATGTCAGTGTTACTTGGTGTAAGTATATGTCTTTGTTACTTGGTGTAAGTGTGTGTCTGTCTTACTTGGTGTAAGTGTGTGTCTGTGTTTCTGGGTATCAGGGTATGTCTTTGTTAATTGGTGTCAGTGTATGTCTGTGTTACTTGGTGCAAGTTTGTGTCTTTGTTACTGGGTATCAGTGTATGTCTTTGTTACTTGGTGTCAGTGTATGGCTGTGTTACTTGGTGTAAGTGTGTGTCTGTGTTACTGTGTGTCAGTGTGTGTCTGTGTTACTTGGTGTAAGTGTGTGTCTCTGTTACTTGGTGTCCGTGTGTGTCTGTGTTACTGGGTATCAGTGTCTTTCTTTGTGACTTGGGGTCAGTGTGTGTCTGTGTTACTGGGTATCAGTGTATGTCTTTGCTACTTGGTGTCAGTGTATGTCTGTGTTACTTGGTGTAAGTGTGTGTCTGTGTTACTGGGTATCAGTGTATGTCTTTGTGACTTGGTGTCAGTGTATGTCTTTGTTACTGGGTGTCAGTGTGTGTCTTTGTGACTTAGTGTCAGTGCATGTCTGTGTTACTTGGAGTAAGTGTGTTTCTGTGTTATTTGGTCTCAGTGTATGTCTTTGTTACTTGGTGTCAGTGTATGTCAAAATACTTGGTGCAAGTGTACGTCTTTGTTACTTGGTGTAATTGTCTGTCTTTGTTACTTAGTGTAAGTGTATGTCTTTGTTACTTGTTGTCAGTGTATGTCTTTGTTACTTGGTGTCAGTGTATGTCTGTGTTACTTGGAGTTAGTGTGTGTATGTGTTAAGTTTTGTAAGTGTATGTCTTTGTTACTTGGTGTCAGTGCATGTCTTTGTTACTTGGTGCCAGTGTGTGTCTGTGTTACTTGGTATCAGTGCATCTCTTTGTGACTTGGTATCAGTGTATGTCTTTGTTACTGGATGTCAGTGTGTGTCTTTGTGACTTGGTATCAGTGTATGTCTTTGTTACTGGGTGTCAGTGTGTTTCAGTGTTACTGGGTACCAGTGTATGTCTTTGTGACTTGGTATCAGTGTATGTCTTTGTTACTGGGTGTCAGTGTGTGTCTGTGTTCCTGGGTATCAGTGTATGTTTTTGTGACTTGGTGTCAGTGTATGTCTTTGTTACTGGGATTCAGTGTGTGTCTTTGTGACTTGGTGTCAGTGTATGTCTTTGTTGCTCGGTGTCAGTGTGTGTCTGCGATACTGGGTATCAGTGTATGTCTTTGTTACTTGGTGTCAGTGTATGTCTCTGTTACGATGTGTAAGTGTGTGTCTGTGTTACTGGTTGTCAGTGTGTGTCTGTGTTACATGGTGTAAGTGTGTGTCTTTGTTACTTGGTGTCCGTGTGTGTCTGTGTTACTGGGTGTCAGTGCATGTCTTTGTTACTTGGGACCAGTGTATATCTGTGTTACTTGGTGTAAGTGTGTGTCTTTGTTACTTGGTGTAATTGTATGTCTTTGTTACTTGGTGTCAGTGTATGTCTGTGTTACTTGGTGTAAGTGTATGTCTTTGTTACTTAGTGTAAGTGTGTGTCTGTGTTACTTGGTGTAAGTGTGTTTCTGTGTTCCTGGGTATCAGTGTATGTCTTTGTTACTTGGTGTCAGTGTATGTCTGTGTTACTTGGTGTAGGTGTGTGTCTGTGTTACTGGGTGTCAGTGTCTGTCTGTGTTACTTGGTGTAAGTGTGTGTCTTTGTTACTTGGTGTCCGTGTTTGTCTGTGTTACTGGGTGTCAGTGTATGTCTTTGGTCCTGGGTGTCAGTGTATGTCTTTGATACTTGATGTAAGTATGTGTCTGTGTTACTGGGTATCAGGGTCTTTCTTTGTTACTTGGTGTAAGAGTGTGTCTGTGTTACTGGGTATCAGTGTATGTCTTTGTTACTTGGTGTCAGTGTATGTCTGTGTTACTTGGTGTACGTGTGTGTCTTTGTTACTGGGTGTCAGTGTATGTCTTTGTGACTTGATGTCAGTGTATATCTTTGTTACTGGGTGTCAGTGTATGTCTTTGTGACTTGATGTCAGTGTATGTCTTTGTTACTTGGTGTAAGTGTGTGTCTGTGTTACTTGGTGTAAGTGTGTGTCTGTGTTACTGGGTATCAGTGTCTTTCTTTGTTACTTGGTGTAAGAGTGTGTCTGTGTTACTGGGTATCAGTGTATGTCTTTGTTACTTGGTGTCAGTGTGTGTCTGTGTTACTTGGTGTACATGTGTGTCTGTGTTACTGGGTGTCAGTGTATGTCTTTGTGACTTGATGTCAGTGTATGTCTTTGTTACTGGGTGTCGGTGTATGTCTTTGTGACTTGATGTCAGTGTATGTCTTTGTTACTTGGTGTAAGTGTGTGTCTGTGTTACTTGGTGTAAGTGTGTGTCTGTGTTCCTGGGTATCAGTGTATGTCTTTGTTACTTGGTGTCAGTGTATGTCTGTGTTACTTGGTGCAACTGTGTGTCTGTGTTACTGGGTATCAGTGTATGTCTTTGTTACTTGGTGTCAGTGTATGGCTGTGTTACTTGGTGTAAGTGTGTGTCTGTGTTACTGTGTGTCAGTGTGTGTCTGTGTTACTTGGTGTAAGTGTGTGTCTCTGTTACTTGGTGTCCGTGTGTGTCTGTGTTACAGGTTATCAGTGTCTTTCTTTGTTACTTGGTGTCAGAGTGTGTCTGTGTTACTTTGTATCAGTGTATGTCTTTGCTACTTGGTGTCAGTGTATGTCTGTGTTACTTGGTGTAAGTGTGTGTCTGTGTTACTGGGTATCAGTGTATGTCTTTGTGACTTGGTGTCAGTGTATGTCTTTGTTACTGGGTGTCAGTGTGTGTCTTTGTGACTTAGTGTCAGTGTATGTCTGTGTTACTTGGAGTTATTGTGTTTCTGTGTTACTGGGTCTCAGTGTATGTCTTTGTTACTTGGTGTCAGTGTATGTCTTTGTTACTTGTTGTCAGTGTATGTCTTTGTTACTTGGTGTCAGTGTATGTCTGTGTGACTTTGAGTTAGTGTGTGTATGTGTTAAGTTTTGTAAGTGTATGTCTTTGTTACTTGGTGTCAGTGCATGTCTTTGTTACTTGCTGTAATTGTCTGTCTTTGTTACTTGGTGTAAGTGTATGTCTTTGTTACTTGTTGTCAGTGTATGTCTTTGTTACTTGGTGTCAGTGTATGTCTGTGTTACTTTGAGTTAGTGTGTGTATGTGTTAAGTTTTGTAAGTGTATGTCTTTGTTACTTGTTGTCAGTGTATGTCTTTGTTACTTGGTGTCAGTGCATGTCTTTGTTACTTGGTGCCAGTGTGTGTCTGTGTTACTTGGTATCAGTGCATGTCCTTGTGACTTGGTAACAGTGTATGTCTTTGTTACTGGGTGTCAGTGTGTGTCTTTCTGACTTGGTATCAGTGTATGTCTTTGTTACTTGGTGTCAGTGTATGTCAGTGTTACTTGGTGTAAGTATATGTCTTTGTTACTTGGTGTAATTGTGTGTCTGTCTTACTTGGTGTAAGTGTGTGTCTGTGTTTCTGGGTATCAGTGTATGTCTTTGTTACTTGGTGTCAGTGTATGTCTGTGTTACTTGGTGTAAGTGTGTGTCTGTGTTACTGGGTATCAGTGTATGTCTTTGTGACTCGTTGTCAGTGTATGTCTTTGTTACTGGGTGTCAGTGTGTGTCTGTGTTACTTGGTGTAAGTGTGTGTCTCTTTTACTTGGTGTCCGTGTGTGTCTGTGTTACTGGGTATCAGTGTCTTTCTTTGTTACTTGGGGTCAGAGTGTGTCTGTGTTACTGGGTATCAGTGTATGTCTTTGCTACTTGGTGTCAATGTATGTCTGTGTTACTTGGTGTAAGTGTGTGTCTGTGTTACTGGGTATCAGTGTATGTCTTTGTTACTTGGTGTCAGTGTATGTCTGTGTTACTTGGTGTACGTGTGTGTCTTTGTTACTGGGTGTCAGTGTATGTCTTTGTGACTTGATGTCAGTGTATATCTTTGTTACTGGGTGTCAGTGTATGTCTTTGTGACTTGATGTCAGTGTATGTCTTTGTTACTTGGTGTAAGTGTGTGTCTGTGTTACTTGGTGTAAGTGTGTGTCTGTGTTACTGGGTATCAGTGTCTTTCTTTGTTACTTGGTGTAAGAGTGTGTCTGTGTTACTGGGTATCAGTGTATGTCTTTGTTACTTGGTGTCAGTGTGTGTCTGTGTTACTTGGTGTACATGTGTGTCTGTGTTACTGGGTGTCAGTGTATGTCTTTGTGACTTGATGTCAGTGTATGTCTTTGTTACTGGGTGTCGGTGTATGTCTTTGTGACTTGATGTCAGTGTATGTCTTTGTTACTTGGTGTAAGTGTGTGTCTGTGTTACTTGGTGTAAGTGTGTGTCTGTGTTCCTGGGTATCAGTGTATGTCTTTGTTACTTGGTGTCAGTGTATGTCTGTGTTACTTGGTGCAACTGTGTGTCTGTGTTACTGGGTATCAGTGTATGTCTTTGTTACTTGGTGTCAGTGTATGGCTGTGTTACTTGGTGTAAGTGTGTGTCTGTGTTACTGTGTGTCAGTGTGTGTCTGTGTTACTTGGTGTAAGTGTGTGTCTCTGTTACTTGGTGTCCGTGTGTGTCTGTGTTACAGGTTATCAGTGTCTTTCTTTGTTACTTGGTGTCAGAGTGTGTCTGTGTTACATTGTATCAGTGTATGTCTTTGCTACTTGGTGTCAGTGTATGTCTGTGTTACTTGGTGTAAGTGTGTGTCTGTGTTACTGGGTATCAGTGTATGTCTTTGTGACTTGGTGTCAGTGTATGTCTTTGTTACTGGGTGTCAGTGTGTGTCTTTGTGACTTAGTGTCAGTGTATGTCTGTGTTACTTGGAGTTATTGTGTTTCTGTGTTACTGGGTCTCAGTGTATGTCTTTGTTACTTGGTGTCAGTGTATGTCTTTGTTACTTGTTGTCAGTGTATGTCTTTGTTACTTGGTGTCAGTGTATGTCTGTGTGACTTTGAGTTAGTGTGTGTATGTGTTAAGTTTTGTAAGTGTATGTCTTTGTTACTTGGTGTCAGTGCATGTCTTTGTTACTTGCTGTAATTGTCTGTCTTTGTTACTTGGTGTAAGTGTATGTCTTTGTTACTTGTTGTCAGTGTATGTCTTTGTTACTTGGTGTCAGTGTATGTCTGTGTTACTTTGAGTTAGTGTGTGTATGTGTTAAGTTTTGTAAGTGTATGTCTTTGTTACTTGTTGTCAGTGTATGTCTTTGTTACTTGGTGTCAGTGCATGTCTTTGTTACTTGGTGCCAGTGTGTGTCTGTGTTACTTGGTATCAGTGCATGTCCTTGTGACTTGGTAACAGTGTATGTCTTTGTTACTGGGTGTCAGTGTGTGTCTTTCTGACTTGGTATCAGTGTATGTCTTTGTTACTTGGTGTCAGTGTATGTCAGTGTTACTTGGTGTAAGTATATGTCTTTGTTACTTGGTGTAAGTGTGTGTCTGTCTTACTTGGTGTAAGTGTGTGTCTGTGTTTCTGGGTATCAGTGTATGTCTTTGTTACTTGGTGTCAGTGTATGTCTGTGTTACTTGGTGTAAGTGTGTGTCTGTGTTACTGGGTATCAGTGTATGTCTTTGTGACTCGTTGTCAGTGTATGTCTTTGTTACTGGGTGTCAGTGTGTGTCTGTGTTACTTGGTGTAAGTGTGTGTCTCTTTTACTTGGTGTCCGTGTGTGTCTGTGTTACTGGGTATCAGTGTCTTTCTTTGTTACTTGGGGTCAGAGTGTGTCTGTGTTACTGGGTATCAGTGTATGTCTTTGCTACTTGGTGTCAATGTATGTCTGTGTTACTTGGTGTAAGTGTGTGTCTGTGTTACTGGGTATCAGTGTATGTCTTTGTGACTTGTTGTCAGTGTATGTCTTTGTTACTGGGTGTCAGTGTGTGTCTTTGTGACTTAGTGTCAGTGTATGTCTGTGTTACTTGGAGTAAGTGTGTTTCTGTGTTATTTGGTCTCAGTGTATGTCTTTGTTACTTGGTGTCAGTGTATGTCAAAATACTTGGTGCAAGTGTACGTCTTTGTTACTTGGTGTAATTGTCTGCCTTTGTTACTTAGTGTAAGTGTATGTCTTTGTTACTTGTTGTCAGTGTATGTCTTTGTTACTTGGTGTCAGTGTATGTCTGTGTTACTTGGAGTTAGTGTGTGTATGTGTTAAGCTTTGTAAGTGTATGTCTTTGTTACTTGGTGTCAGTGCATGTCTTTGTTACTTGGTGCCAGTGTGTGTCTGTGTTACTTGGTATCAGTGCATGTCTTTGTGACTTGGTATCAGTGTATGTCTTTGTTACTGGATGTCAGTGTGTGTCTTTGTGACTTGGTATCAGTGTATGTCTTTGTTACTGGGTGTCAGTGTGTTTCTGTGTTACTGGGTACCAGTGTATGTCTTTGTGACTTGGTACCAGTGTATGTCTTTGTTACTGGTTGTCAGTGTGTGTCTGTGTTCCTGGGTATCAGTGTATGTTTTTGTGACTTGGTGTCAGTGTATGTCTTTGTTACTGGGATTCAGTGTGTGTCTTTGTGACTTGGTGTCAGTGTATGTCTTTGTTACTCGGTGTCAGTGTGTGTCTGCGATACTGGGTATCAGTGTATGTCTTTGTTACTTGGTGTCAGTGTATGTCTCTGTTACGATGTGTAAGTGTGTGTCTGTGTTACTGGGTGTCAGTGTGTGTCTGTGTTACATGGTGTAAGTGTGTGTCTTTGTTACTTGGTGTCCGTGTGTGTCTGTGTTACTGGGTGTCAGTGCATGTCTTTGTTACTTGGGACCAGTGTATATCTGTGTTACTTGGTGTAAGTGTGTGTCTTTGTTACTTGGTGTAATTGTATGTCTTTGTTACTTGGTGTCAGTGTATGTCTGTGTTACTTGGTGTAAGTGTATGTCTTTGTTACTTAGTGTAAGTGTGTGTCTGTGTTACTTGGTGCAAGTGTGTGTCTGTGTTCCTGGGTATCAGTGTATGTCTTTGTTACTTGGTGTCAGTGTATGTCTGTGTTACTTGGTGTAAGTGTGTGTCTGTGTTACTGGGTGTCAGTGTCTGTCTGTGTTACTTGGTGTAAGTGTGTGTCTTTGTTACTTGGTGTCCGTGTTTGTCTGTGTTACTGGGTGTCAGTGTATGTCTTTGGTCCCGGGTGTCAGTGTATGTCTTTGATACTTAATGTAAGTGTGTGTCTGTGTTACTGGTTATCAGTGTCTTTCTTTGTTACTTGGTGTAAGAGTGTGTCTGTGTTACTGGGTATCAGTGTATGTCTTTGTTACTTGGTGTCAGTGTATGTCTGTGTTACTTGGTGTACGTGTGTGTCTTTGTTACTGGGTGTCAGTGTATGTCTTTGTGACTTGATGTCAGTGTATGTCTTTGTTACTGGGTGTCAGTGTATGTCTTTGTGACTTGATGTCAGTGTATGTCTTTGTTACTTGGTGTAAGTGTGTGTCTGTGTTACTTGGTGTAAGTGTGAGTCTGTGTTACTGGGTATCAGTGTCTTTCTTTGTTACTTGGTGTAAGAGTGTGTCTGTGTTACTGGGTATCAGTGTATGTCTTTGTTACTTGGTGTCAGTGTATGTCTGTGTTACTTGGTGTACGTTTCCGTCTGTGTTACTGGGTGTCAGTGTATGTCTTTGTGACTTGATGTCAGTGTATGTCTTTGTTACTGGGTGTCAGTGTATGTCTTTGTGACTTGATGTCAGTGTATGTCTTTGTTACTTGGTGTAAGTGTGTGTCTGTGTTACTTGGTGTAAGTGTGTGTCTGTGTTCCTGGGTATCAGTGTATGTCTTTGTTCCTTGGTGTCAGTGTATGTCTGTGTTACTTGGTGCAACTGTGTGTCTGTGTTACTGGGTATCAGTGTATGTCTTTGTTACTTGGTGTCAGTGTATGGCTGTGTTACTTGGTGTAAGTGTGTGTCTGTGTTACTGTGTGTCAGTGTGTGTCTGTGTTACTTGGTGTAAGTGTGTGTCTCTGTTACTTGGTGTCCGTGTGTGTCTGTGTTACAGGGTATCAGTGTCTTTCTTTGTTACTTGGTGTCAGAGTGTGTCTGTGTTACTTTGTATCAGTGTATGTCTTTGCTACTTGGTGTCAGTGTATGTCTGTGTTACTTGGTGTAAGTGTGTGTCTGTGTTACTGGGTATCAGTGTATGTCTTTGTGACTTGGTGTCAGTGTATGTCTTTGTTACTGGGTGTCAGTGTGTGTCTTTGTGACTTAGTGTCAGTGTATGTCTGTGTTACTTGGAGTTATTGTGTTTCTGTGTTACTGGGACTCAGTGTATGTCTTTGTTACTTGGTGTCAGTGTATGTCAAAATACTTGGTGTAAGTGTACGTCTTTGCTACTTGCTGTAATTGTCTGTCTTTGTTACTTGGTGTAAGTGTATGTCTTTGTTACTTGTTGTCAGTGTATTTCTTTGTTACTTGGTGTCAGTGTATGTCTGTGTTACTTTGAGTTAGTGTGTGTATGTGTTAAGTTTTGTAAGTGTATGTCTTTGTTACTTGGTGTCAGTGCATGTCTTTGTTACTTGGTGCCAGTGTGTGTCTGTGTTACTTGGTATCAGTGCATGTCCTTGTGACTTGGTATCAGTGTATGTCTTTGTTACTGGGTGTCAGTGTGTGTCTTTCTGACTTGGTATCAGTGTATGTCTTTGTTACTGGGTGTCAGTGTGTTTCTGTGTTACTGGGTACCAGTGTATGTCTTTGTGACTTGGTATCAGTGTATGTCTTTGTTACTGGGTGTCAGTGTGTGTCTGTGTTCCAGGGTATCAGTGTATGTGTTTGTGACTTGGTGTCAGTGTATGTCTTTGTTACTGGGATTCAGTGTGTGTCTTTGTGACTTGGTGTCAGTGTATGTCTTTGTTACTCGGTGTCAGTGTGTGTCTGTGATACTGGGTATCAGTGTATGTCTTTGTTACTTGGTGTCAGTGTATGTCTGTGTTACGATGTGTAAGTGTGTGTCTGTGTTACTGGGTGTCAGTGTGTGTCTGTGTTACATGGTGTAAGTGTGTGTCTTTGTTACTTGGTGTCCGTGTGTGTCTGTGTTACTGGGTGTAAGTGCATGTCTTTGTTACTTGGGACCGGTGTATATCTGTGTTACTTGGTGTAAGTGTGTGTCTTTGTTACTTGGTGTAATTGTTTGTCTTTGTTACTTGGTGTCAGTGTATGTCTGTGTTACTTGGTGTAAGTGTATGTCTTTGTTACTTAGTGTAAGTGTGTGTCTGTGTTACTTGGTGTAAGTGTGTGTCTGTGTTCCTGGGTATCAGTGTATGTCTTTGTTATATGGTGTCAGTGTCTGTCTGTGTTACTTGGTGTAAGTGTGTGTCTTTGTTACTTGGTGTCAGTGTGTGTCTGTGTTACTGTGTATCAGTGTATGTCTTTGTTACTTGGTGTCAGTGTATGTCAAAATACTTGGTGTAAGTGTATGTATTTGTTACTTGGTGTAATTGTCTGTCTTTGTTACTTGGTGTAAGTGTATGTCTGTGTTACTTGGTGTAAGTGTGTGTCTTTGTTAAGTTGTGTAAGTGTATGTCTATGTTACTTGGTGCCAGTGTGTGTCTCTGTTACTTGGTATCAGTGTATGTCTTTGTGACTTGGTATCAGTGTATGTCTTTGTTACTGGGTGTCAGTGAGTGTCTGTGTTACTGGGTATCAGTGTATGTCTTTGTGACTTGGTATCAGTGTATGTCTATGTTCCTGGGTGTCAGTGTGTTTCTGTGTTACTGGGTACCAGTGTATGTTTTTGTGACTTGGTGTCAGTGTATGTCTTTGTTACTGGGTGTCAGTGTGTGTCTTTGTGACTTGGTGTCAGTGTATGTCTTTGTTACTCGGTGTAAGTGTGTGTCTGTGATACCGGGTATCAGTGTATGTCTTTGTTACTTGGTGTCAGTGTATGTCTGTGTTACTAGGTGTAAGCGTATGTCTTTGTTACTTGGTGTCCGTGTGTGTCTGTGTTACTGGGTGTAAGTTGATGTCTTTGTTACTTGGGACCAGTGTATATCTGTGTTACTTGGTGTAAGTGTGTGTCTTTGTTTCTTGGTGTAATTGTATGTCTTTGTTACTTGGTGTCAGTGTATGTCTGTGTTACTTGGTGTAAGTGTATGTCTTTGTTACATGGTGTAAGTGTGTGCCTGTGTTACTTGGTGCAAGTGTGTGTCTGTGTTCCTGGTTATCAGTGTATGTCTTTGTTACTTGGTGTCAGTTTATGTCTGTGTTACTTGGTGTAAGTGTGTGTCTGTGTTACTGGGTATTAGTGCATGTCTTTGTTACTTGGTTTCAGTGTATGTCTGTGTTACTTGGTGTAAGTGTGTGTCTGTGTTACTGGGTGTCAGTGTGTGTCTGTGTTACTTGGTGTAAGTGTGTGTCTTTGTTACTTGGTGTCCGTGTGTGTCTGTGTTACTGGGTGTCATTGTCTTTCTTTGTTACTTGGTGTAAGAGTGTGTCTGTGTTACTTGGTGTAAGTGTGTGTCTTTGTTACTTGGTGTCAGTGTATGTCTGTGTTACTTGGTGTAAGTGTGTGTCTATGTTACTTGGTGTCAGTGTATGTCTTTGTAACTTGGTGTCAGTGTATGTCTTTGTTACTTGGTGTCAGTGTATGTCTGTGTTACTTGGTGTAAGTGTGTGTCTTTGTAAAGTTGTGTAAGTGTATGTCTTTGTTACTTGGTGTCAGTGCATGTCTTTGTTACTTGGTGCCAGTGTGTGTCTGTGTTACTTGGTATCAGTGTATGTCTTTGTGACTTGGTATCAGTGTATGTCTTTGTTACTGGGTGTCGGTGTTTGTCTGTGTTACTGGGTATCAGTGTATTTCTTTGTTACTGGGTGTCAGTGTCTGTCTGTGTTACTGGGTATCAGTGTATGTCTTTGTGACTTGGTATCAGTGTATGTCTTTGCTACTGGTTGTCAGTGTGTGTCTGTGTTCCTGGGTATCAGTGTACGTCTTTCTGACTTGGTGTCAGTGTATGTCTTTGCTACTGGGTGTCAGTGTGTGTCTTTGTGACTTAGTGTCAGTGCATGTCTTTGTTACTTGGTGTCAGTGTATGTCTGTGTTACTTGGTGTAAGTGTGTGTCTGTGTTACTGGGTGTCAGTGTGTGTCTGTGTTACTTGGTGTAAGTTTGTGTCTTTGTTACTTGGTGTCCGTGTGTGTCTGTGTTACTTGGTGTCAGTGTATGTCTTTGTTACTTGGTGTCAGTGTATGTCTTTGTTACTTGGTGTAAGTGTGTGTCTGTGTTACTGGGTATCACTGTCTTTCTTTGTTACTTGGTGTAAGAGTGTGTCTGTGTTACTGGGTATCAGTGTATGCCTTTGTTACTTGGTGTCAGTGTATGTCAGTGTTACTTGGTGTAAGTGTGTGTCTGTGTTACTGGGTATCAGTGCATGTCTATGTGACTTGGTGTCAGTGTCTGTCATTGTTACTTGGTGTAATTGTCTGTCTTTGTTACTTGGTGTAAGTGTATGTCTTTGTTACTTGGTGTCAGTGCATGTCTTTGTTACTTGGTGTCAGTGTATGTCTGTGTTACTTGGTGTAAGTGTGTGCCTTTGTTAAGTTGTGTAAGTGTATGTCTTTGTTACTTGGTGTCAGTGCATGTCTTTGTTACATGGTGCCATTGTGTGCCTGTGTTACTTGGTATCAGTGTATGTCTTTGTGACTTGGTATCAGTGTATGTCTTTGTTACTGGGTGTCAGTGAGTGTCTGTGTTACTGGGTGTCAGTGTCTTTCTTTGTGACTTGGTGTCAGTGTATGTCTTTGTTACTGGGTGTCAGTGTATGTCTTTGTTACTGGGTGTCAGTGTGTGTCTTTGTGACTTGGTGTCAGTGTATGTCTTTGTTACTCGGTGTAAGTGTGTGTCTGTGATACTGGGTATCAGTGTATGTCTTTGTTACTTGGTGTCAGTGTATGTCTGTGTTACTAGGTGTAAGTGTATGTCTTTGTTACTTGGTGTCCGTGTGTGTCTGTGTTACTGGGTGTTAGTGCATGTCTTTGTTACTTGGGACCAGTGTATATCTGTGTGACTTGGTGAAAGTGTGTGTCTTTGTTACTTGGTGTAATTGTATGTCTTTGTTACTTGGTGTCAGTGTATGTCTGTGTTACTTGGTGTAAGTGTATGTCTTTGTTACTTGGTGTAAGTGTGTGCCTGTGTTACTTGGTGTAAGTGTGTGTCTGTGTTCCTGAATATCAGTGTATGTCTTTGTTACTTGGTGTCAGTGTATGTCTGTGTTACTTGGTGTAAGTGAGTGTCTGCGTTACTGGGTATCAGTGTTTGTCTTTGTTACTTGGTGTCAGTGTATGTCTGTGTTACTTGGTGTAAGTGTGTGTCTGTGTTACTGGGTATCAGTGCATGTCTTTGTGACTTGGTGTCAGTGTATGTCATTGTTACTGGGTGTCAGTGTGTGTCTTTGTGACTTAGTGTCAGTGTATGTCTTTGTTACTTGGAGTAAGTGTGTGTGTGTCACTGGGTCTCTGTGTATGTCTTTGTTACTTGGTGTCAGTGTATGTCAAAATATTTGGTGTAAGTGTATGTTTCTGTTACTTGGTGTAATTGTCTTTATTTGTTACTTGGTGTAAGTTTATGTCTTTGTTACTTGGTGTCAGTGTATGTATTTGTTGCTTGGTGTCAGTGTATGTCTGAGTTACTTGGTGTAAGTGTGTGTCTTTGTTAAGTTGTGTAAGTGTATGTCTTTGTTACTTGGTGTCAGTGCATGTCTTTGTTACTTGGTGCCAGTGTTTGTCTGTGTTACTTAGTATCAGTGTATGTCTTTGTGACTTGGTATCAGCGTATGTCTTTGTTACTTGCTGTCAGTGTGTGTCTGTGTTACTGGGTATAGTGTATGTCTTTGTGACTTGGTATCAGTGTATGTCATTGTTTCTGGGTGTCAGTGTGTTTCTGTGTTACTGGGTACCAGTGTATGTCTTTGTGACTTGGTATCAGTGTATGTCTTTGCTACTGGGTGTCAGTGTGTTTCTGTGTTCCTGGGTATCAGTGTATGTTTTTGTGACTTGGTGTCAGTGTATGTCTTTGTTACTGGGCATCAATGTGTGTCTTTGTGACTTGGTGTCAGTTTATGTCTTTGTTACTCGGTGTAAGTGTATGTCTGTGATACTGGGTATCAGTGTATGTCTTTGTTACTTGGTGTCAGTGTATGTCTGTGTTACTAGGTGTAAGTGTGTGTCTTTGTATCAGTGGATGTATTTGTTACATGGTGTAAGTGTATGTCTTTGTTACTTGGTGTCTGTGTATGTCTTTGTTACTTGGTGTCAGTATGTGTCTGTGTTACTGTGTATCAGTGTATGTCTTTGTGACTTGGTATCAGTGTATGACTTTGTTACTGTGTGTCGGTGTGTGTCTGTGTTACTGGGTATCAGTGTATGTCTTTGTGACTGGGTGTCAGTGTCTGTCTGTGTTACTGGGTATCAGTGTATGTCTTTGTGACTTGATATCAGTGTAACTCTTTGCGACTGGGTGCCAGTGTGTGTCTGTGTTCCTGGGTATCAGTGTATGTCTTTGTGACTTGGTGTCAGTGTATGTCTTTGCTGCTGGGTGTCAGTGTGTGTATTTGTTACTTGGTGTCAGTGTATGTCTGTGTTACTTGCTGTAAGTGTGTGTGTGTTACTGGGTATCAGTGCACGTCTTTGTGACTTGGTGTCTGTGTATGTCATTGTTACTGGGTGTCAGTGTGTGTCTTTGTGACTTAGTGTTAGTGTATGTCTTTTGTTACTTGGAGTAAGTGTGTGTCTGTGTTACTTGGTGTCAGTGTATGACAAAATACTTGGTGTAAGTGTATGTCTTTGTTACTTGGTGTAATTGTCTTTATTTGTTACTTGGTGCAAGTGTATGTCTTTGTTACTTGGTGTCAGTGTATGTCTTTGTTACTTGGTGTCAGTGCATGTCTTTGTTACTTGGTGCCAGTGTGTGTCTGTGTTACTTGGTGCAAGTGTATGTCTTTGTGACTTGGTATCAGTGTATGTCTTTGTTACTTGGTGTCAGTGTGTGTCTGTGTTACTGGGTATCAGTGTATGTATTTGTTGCTTGGTGTCAGTGTATGTCTGAGTTACTTGGTGTAAGTGTGTGTCATTGTTAAGTTGTGTAAGTGTATGTCTTTGTTACTTGGTATCAGTGTATGCCTTTGTTACTTGGTGTCAGTGTGTGTCTGTGTTACTGGGTCTTGTGTATGTCTTTGTGACTTGGTATCAGTGTATGTCTTTGCTACTGGGTGTCAGTGTGTTTCTGTGTTCCTGGGTATCAGTGTATGTTTTTGTGACTTGGTGTCAGTGTATGTCTTTGTTACTGGGTGTCAATGTGTGTCTTTGTGACTTGGTGTCAGTTTATGTCTTTGTTACTCGGTGTAAGTGTATGTCTGTGATACTGGGTATCAGTGTATGTCTTTGTTACTTGGTGTCAGTTTATGTCTGTGTTACTAGGTATAAGTGTGTGTCTTTGTATCAGTGTATGTATTTGTGACTTGGTGTCAGTGTATGTCTTTGTTACTGGGGGTCAGTGTGTGCCTGTGTTACTGGGTGTCAGTGTGTGTTTCTAAATGGGTGTCAGTATGTGTCTATGTTACTGGGTATCAGTGCATGTCTTTGTTACTTGGTGTCAGTGTGTTTCTGTGTTACTTGGTGCAAGTGTATGTCTTTGTTACTTGGTGTAAGTGTGTGTCTGTGTTACTTGGTGTAAGTGTGTGTCTGTGTTCCTGGGTATCATTGTATGTCTTTGTTACTTGGTGTCAGTGTATGTCTGTGTTACTTGGTGTAAGTGTGTGTCTGTGTTACTGGGTATCAGTGTATGTCTTTGTTGCTTGGTGTCAGGGTATGTCTGTGTTACGTGGGGTAAGTGTGTGTCTGTGTTACTGGGTGTCAGTGTGTGTCTGTGTTACTTGGTGTAAGTGTGTGTCTGTGTTACTGGGTGTCAGTGCATGTTTTTGTTACATGGTGCCAGTGTATATCTGTGTTACTTGGTGTAAGTGTGTGTCTTTGTTACTTGGTGTAAGTGTGTGTCTGTGTTACTGGGTATCAGTGTATGTCTTTGTTACTTGGTGTCAGCGTGTGTCTGTGTTACTTGGTGTAAGTGTGTGTCTGTGTTACTGGGTGTCAGTGTGTGTCTGTGTTACTTGGTGTAAGTGTGTGTCTGTGTTACTGGGTATCAGTGTATGTCTTTGTTTCTTGGTGCCAGTGTATGTCTGTGTTGCTTGGAGTAAGTGTTTGTCTGTGTTACTGGTTATCAGTTTATGTCTTTGTGACTTGGTGTTTGTGTATGTCTTTGTTACTGGGTGTCAGTGTGTGTCTTTGTGACTTGGTGTCAGTGTATGTCTTTGTTACTTGGTGTCAGTGTGTGTCAAAATACTTGGTGTAAGTGTATGTCCTGGTTACTTGGTGTAAGTGTATGTCTTTGTTACTTGCTGTCTGTGTTTGTCTTTGTTACTTGGTGTCAGTGTGTTTCTGTGTTACTGTGGATCAGTGTATGTCTTTGTCACTTGGTATCAGTGTATGACTTTGTTACTGTGTGTCGGTGTTACTGGGTATCAGTGTATGTCTTTGTGACTGGGTGTCAGTGTCTGTCTGTGTTACTGGGTATCAGTGTATGTCTTTGTGACTTGATATCAGTGTAAGTCTTTGCGAATGGGTGTCAGTGTGTGTCTTTGTAACTTGGTGTCAGTGTATGTCTGTGTTACTTGGTGTAAGTGTGTGTCTTTGTTACTTGGTGTAAGTATGTGTCTGTGTTACTTGGTGTAAGTGTGTGTCTGTGTTCCTGGGTATCAGTGTATGTCTGTGTTACTTGGTGTCAGTGTCTGTCTTTGTTACTGTGTATCAGTGTTTCTCTGTGTTACTGGGTGTCAGTGTGTGTTTGTTTGTGGTAGTGGGTGTCAGTGTGTGTCTGTGACACTAGGAGTCAGTATTTAGTTTAGTTTAGAGATACAGCACTTGAACAGGCCCTTCGGCCCACCGAGTCTGTGCCGACCATCAACCAAACATTTATACTAATCCTACACTAATCCCGTATTCCTATCACATCCCCACCTGCCCCTATATATTTCCCTACCACCTACCTATACTATATTCAATTTATGATGGCCAATTAACCTTTCAAACTGCAAGTCTTTGGCATGTGGGAGGAAACCGGAGCACCCGGAGGAAACCCACGCAGACACAGGGAGAACTTGCAAACTCCGCACAGGCAGTACCCAGAATCGAACCCGGGTCCCTGGAGCTGTGAGGCTGCGGTGCTAACCACTGCGCCACTGTGCCGCCCTGTGTTACTGTGTTACTGTTAGTGTGTGTCTGTGTTACTGGGTATCAGTGTATGTCTTTGTTACTTGGTGTCAGTGTGTGTCTGTGTTACTTGGTGTAAGTGTGTGTCTGTGTTACTGGGTGTCAGTGTGTGTCTGTGTTACTTGGTGTAAGTGTGTGTCTGTGTTACTGGGTATCAGTGTATGTCTTTGTTTCTTGGTGCCAGTGTATGTCTGTGTTACTTGGAGTAAGTATTTGTCTGTGTTACTGGTTATCAGTGTATGTCTTTGTGACTTGGTGTCAGTGTATGTCTTTGTTACTGGGTGTCAGTGTGTGTCTTTGTGACTTGGTGTCAGTGTAAGTCTTTGTTACATGGTGTAAGAGTGTATCTGTGTTACTGGGTATCAGTGTATGTCTTTTTTACTCGGTGTCAGTCTATGTCAAAATACTTGGTGTAAGTGTATGTCTTTGTTACTTGGTGTTATTTTCTGTCTTTGTTACTTGGTGTAATTGTCTGTCTTTGTTACTTGGTGTAAGTGTATGTCTTTGTAACTTGGTGTCAGTGTATGTCTTTGCAACTTGGTGTCAGTGTATGTCTGTGTTACTTATTGTAAGTGTGTGTCTGTGTTACTTGGTGTAAGTGTATGTCTTTGTTACTTGGTGTCAGTGTGTGTCTGTGTTACTGGGTATCAGTGTATGTCTTTGTGACTTGGTATCAGTGTATGACTTTGTTACTGTGTGTCGGTGTGTGTCTGTGTTACTGGGTGTCAGTGCATGTCTTTGTTACATGGTGCCAGTGTATATCTGTGTTACTTGGTGTAAGTGTGTGTCTTTGTTACTTGGTGTAAGTGTGTGTCTGTGTTCCTGGGTATCATAGTATGTCTGTGTTACTTGGTGTAATTGTGTGTCTGTGTTACTGGGTATCAGTGTATGTCTTTGTTACTTGGTGTCAGCGTGTGTCTGTGTTACTTGGTGTAAGTGTGTGTCTGTGTTACTGGGTGTCAGTGTGTGTCTGTGTTACTTGGTGTAAGTGTGTGTCTGTGTTACTGGGAATCAGTGTATGTCTTTGTTTCTTGGTGCCAGTGTATGTCTGTGTTGCTTGGAGTAAGTGTTTGTCTGTGTTACTGGTTATCAGTTTATGTCTTTGTGACTTTGTGTTTGTGTATGTCTTTGTTACTGGGTGTCAGTGTGTGTCTTTGTGACTTGGTGTCAGTGAATGTCTTTGTTACTTGGTGTAAGTGTGTATCTGTGTTACTGGGTATCAGTGTATGTCTTTGTTACTTGGTGTAAGTGTGTATCTGTGTTACTGGGTATCAGTGTATGTCTTTGTTACTTGGTGTCAGTGTGTGTCAAAATACTTGGTGTAAGTGTATGTCCTGGTTACTTGGTGTTATTTTCTGTCTTTGTTACTTGGTGTAATTGTCTGTCTTTGTTACTTGGTGTAAGTGTATGTCTTTGTAACTTGGTGTCAGTGTATGTCTTTGTTACTTGTTGTCAGTGTATGTCTGTGTTACTTGGTGTAAGTGTGTGTCTTTGTTACTTGGTGTAAGTGTATGTCTTTGTTACTTGCTGTCTGTGTTTGTCTTTGTTACTTGGTGTCAGTGTGTGTCTGTGTTACTGTGTATCAGTGTATGTCTTTGTGACTTGGTATCAGTGTATGACTTTGTTACTGTGTGTCGGTGTGTGTCTGTGTTACTGGGTATCAGTGTATGTCTTTGTGACTGGGTGTCAGTGTCTGTCTGTGTTACTGGGTATCAGTGTATGTCTTTGTGACTTGATATCAGTGTAAGTCTTTGCGACTGGGTGTCAGTGTGTGTCTGTGTTCCTGGGGATCAGTGTATGTCTTTGTGACTTGGTGTCAGTGTATGTCTTTGCTGCTGGGTGTCAGCGTGTGTCTTTGTAACTTGGTGTCAGTGTATGTCTGTGTTACTTGGTGTAAGTGTGTGTCTTTGTTACTTGGTGTAAGTATGTGTCTGTGTTACTTGGTGAAAGTGTGTGTCTTTGTTCCTGGGTATCAGTGTATGTCTGTGTTACTTGGTGTAAGTGTGTGTCTGTGTTACTGGGTATCAGTGTATGTCTTTGTTACTTGGTGTAAGTGTGTATCTGTGTTACTGGGTATCAGTGTATGTCTTTGTTACTTGGTGTCAGTGTGTGTCAAAATACTTGGTGTAAGTGTATGTCCTGGTTACTTGGTGTTATTTTCTGTCTTTGTTACTTGGTGTAATTGTCTGTCTTTGTTACTTGGTGTAAGTGTATGTCTTTGTAACTTGGTGTCAGTGTATGTCTTTGTTACTTGGTGTCAGTGTATGTCTGTGTTACTTGGTGTAAGTGTGTGTCTTTGTTACTTGGTGTAAGTGTATGTCTTTGTTACTTGCTGTCTGTGTTTGTCTTTGTTACTTGGTGTCAGTGTGTGTCTGTGTTACTTTGTATCAGTGTATGTCTTTGTGACTTGGTATCAGTGTATGACTTTGTTACTGTGTGTCGGTGTGTGTCTGTGTTACTGGGTATCAGTGTATGTCTTTGTGACTGGGTGTCAGTGTCTGTCTGTGTTACTGGGTATCAGTGTATGTCTTTGTGACTTGATATCAGTGTAAGTCTTTGCGACTGGGTGTCAGTGTGTGTCTGTGTTCCTGGGTATCAGTGTATGTCTTTGTGACTTGGTGTCAGTGTATGTCTTTGCTGCTGGGTGTCAGTGTGTGTCTTTGTAACTTGGTGTCAGTGTATGTCTGTGTTACTTGGTGTAAGTGTGTGTCTTTGTTACTTGGTGTAAGTATGTGTCTGTGTTACTTGGTGTAAGTGTGTGTCTGTGTTCCTGGGTATCAGTGTATGTCTGTGTTACTTGGTGTAAGTGTGTGTCTGTGTTACTGGGTATCAGTGTATGTCTTTGTTACTTGGTGTCAGTGTGTGTCTGTGTTACTTGGTGTAAGTGTGTGTCTGTGTTACTGGGTGTCAGTGTGTGTCTGTGTTACTTGGTGTAAGTGTGTGTCTGTGTTACTGGGTATCAGTGTATGTCTTTGTTTCTTGGTGCCAGTGTATGTCTGTGTTACTTGAAGTAAGTGTTTGTCTGTGTTACTGGTTATCAGTGTATGTCTTTGTGACTTGGTGTCAGTGTATGTCTTTGTTACTGGGTGTCAGTGTGTGTTTTTGTGACTTGGTGTCAGTGTATGTCTTTGTTACATGGTCTAAGAGTGTATCTGTGTTACTGGGTATCAGTGTATGTCTTTGTTACTCGGTGTCAGTGTATGTCAAAATACTTGGTGTAAGTGTATGTCTTTGTTACTTGGTGTTATGTTCTGTCTTTGTTACTTGGTGTAACTGTCTGTCTTTGTTACTTGGCGTAAGTGTATGTCTTTGTAACTTGGTGTCAGTGTATGTCTTTGTTACTTGGTGTCAGTGTATGTCTGTGTTACTTGGTGTAAGTGTGTGTCTGTGTTACTTGGTGTAAGTGTATGTCTTTGTTACTTGGTGTCAGTGTGTGTCTGTGTTACTCGGTATCAGTGTATGTCTTTGTGATTTGGTATCAGTTTATGACTTTGTTACTGTGTGTCGGTGTGTGTCTGTGTTACTGGGTGTCAGTGCATGACTTTGATACTTGGTGTGAGTGTGTGTCTGTGTTACTGGGTGTCAGTGTATGTCTGTGTTACTTGATGTAAGTGTGTTTCTGTGTTCCTGGGTATCAGTGTATGCCTTTGTTACTTGGTGTCAGTGGATGTCTGTGTTACTTGGTGTAAGTGTGTGTCTGTTTTACTGGGTGGCAGTATGTGTCTGTTTTACTGGGTGTCAGTATGTGTCTTTGTTACTTAGTGTAAGGGTGTGTCTGTGTTACTGGGTGTCAGTGTATGTCTTTGTTACTGGGTGTCAGTGTATGACTTTGTTACTTGGTGTGAGTGTGTGTCTGTGTTACTGGGTGTCAGTGTATGTCTGTGTTACTTGATGTAAGTGTGTGTCTGTGTTACTGGGTATCAGTGTATGTCTTTGTTCCTTGGTGTCAGTGTATGTCTGTGTTACTTGGTGTAAGTGTGTTTCTGTTTTACTGGGTGTCAGTATGTGTCTTTGTTACTTGGTGTAATTGTATGTCTTTGTTACTTGGTGTCAGTGTATCTATGTGTTACTTGGTGTAAGTGTCTGTCTTTGTTACTTGGTGTCAGTGTGTGTCTTTGTTACTTGGTTTCAGTGTATGTCTGTGTTACTTGGTGTAAGTGTGTGTCTGTTTTACTGGGTGTCAGTATGTGTCTTTGTTACTTGGTGTAATTGTATGCCTGTGTTACTTGGTGTCAGTGTATCTCTGTGTGACTTGGTGTAAGTGTCTGTCTTTGTTACTTGGTGTCAGTGTGTGTCTTTGTTACTTGGTTTCAGTGTATGTCTGTGTTACTTGGTGTAAGTGTGTGTCTGTTTTACTGGGTGTGAGTGTGTGTCTTTGTTACTTGGTGTAAGTGTGTGTCTGTGTTACTGGGTGTCAGTGTATGTCTTTGGTACTGGGTGTCAGTGTATGACTTTGTTACTTGGTGTGAGTGTGTGTCTGTGTTACTGGGTGTCAGTGTATGTCTGTGTTACGTGGTGCAAGTGTGTGTCTGTGTTCCTGGGTATCAGTGTATGTCTTTGTTACTTGGTGTCAGTGTATGTCTGTGTTATTTGGTGTAAGTGTGTGTCTGTTTTACTGGGTGTCAGTATGTGTCTTTGTTACTTGGTGTAATTGTATGTCTTTGTTACTTGGTGTCAGTGTATGTCTGTGTTACTTGGTGTAAGTGTCTGTCTTTGTTACTTGGTGTCAGTGTGTGTCTGTGTTACTTGGTATCAGTGTATGTCTTTGTTACTGGGTGTCAGTGTGTGTCTTTGTGACTTTGTGTATTTGTATATCTGTGTTACTTGGTGTCAGTGTGTGTCTGTGTTACTGGGTATCTGTGTATGTCTTTGTTACTTGGTGTCAGTGTATGTCTGTGTTACTTGGTGTAAGTGTGTGTCTGTGTTACTGGGTGTCTGTGTGTGTCTGTGTTACTGGGTGTCAGTGTATGTCTTTGTTACTGGGTGTGAGTGTATGTCTTTGTTACTTGGTGTAAGTGTGTGTCTGTGTTACTTGGTGTCAGTGTATGTCTGTGTTTCTTGGTGTAAGTGTGTGTCTGTGTTACTGGGTATCAGTGTATGTCTTTGTGACTTGGTGTCAGTGTATGTCTTTGTTACTGGGTGTCAGTGTGTGTCTTTGTGACTTGGTGTCCGTGTATGTCTTTGTTACTTCGTGTAAGTGTGTGGCTGTGTTACTGGGTATCAGTGTATGTCTTTGTTACTTGGTGTCAGTGTATGTCAAAATACTTGGTGTAAGTGTATGTCCTTGTTACTTGGTGTCAGTGTATGTCTGTGTTACTTGGTGTAAGTGTGTGTCTTTGTTACTTGGCGTAAGTGTATGTCTTTGTTACTTGCTGTCTGTGTTTGTCTTTGTTACTTGGTGTCAGTGTGTGTCTGTGTTACTGTGTATCAGTGTATGTCTTTGTGACTTGGTATCAGTGTATGACTTTGTTACTGTGTGTCGGTGTGTGTCTGTGTTACTGGGTATCAGTGTATGTCTTTGTGACTGGGTGTCAGTGTCTGTCTGTGTTACTGGGTATCAGTGTATGTCTTTGTGACTTGATATCAGTGTAAGTCTTTGCTACTGGGTGTCAGTGTGTGTCTGTGTTCCTGGGTATCAGTGTATGTCTTTGTGACTTGGTGTCAGTGTATGTCTTTGCTGCTGGGTGTCAGTGTGTGTCTTTGTAACTTGGTGTCAGTGTATGTCTGTGTTACTTGGTGTAAGTGTGTGTCTTTGTTACTTGGTGTAAGTATGTGTCTGTGTTACTTGGTGTAAGTGTGTGTCTGTGTTCCTGGGTATCAGTGTATGTCTGTGTTACTTGGTGTAAGTGTGTGTCTGTGTTACTGGGTATCAGTGTATGTCTTTGTTACTTGGTGTCAGTGTGTGTCTGTGTTACTTGGTGTAAGTGTGTGTCTGTGTTACTGGGTGTCAGTGTGTGTCTGTGTTACTTGGTTTAAGTGTGTGTCTGTGTTACTGGGTATCAGTGTATGTCTTTGTTTCTTGGTGCCAGTGTATGTCTGTGTTACTTGGAGTAAGTGTTTGTCTGTGTTACTGGTTATCAGTGTATGTCTTTGTGACTTGGTGTCAGTGTGTGTCTTTGTTACTGGGTGTCAGTGTGTGTCTTTGTGACTTGGTGTCAGTGTAAGTCTTTGTTACGTGGTGTAAGAGTGTATCTGTGTTACTGGGTATCAGTGTATGTCTTTGTTACTCGGTGTCAGTGTATGTCAAAATACTTGGTGTAAGTGTATGTCTTTGTTACTTGGTGTTATTTTCTGTCTTTGTTACTTGGTGTAATTGTCTGTCTTTGTTACTTGGTGTAAGTGTATGTCTTTGTAACTTGGTGTCAGTGTATGTCTTTGTTACTTGGTGTCAGTGTATGTCTGTGTTACTTGGTGTAAGTGTGTGTCTGTGTTACTTGGTGTAAGTGTATGTCTTTGTTACTTGGTGTCAGTGTGTGTCTGTGTTACTGGGTATCAGTGTATGTCTTTGTGACTTGGTATCAGTTTATGACTTTGTTAATGTGTGTCGGTGTGTGTCTGTGTTACTGGGTGTCAGTGCATGACTTTGATACTTGGTGTGAGTGTGTGTCTGTGTTACTGGGTGTCAGTGTATGTCTGTGTTACTTGATGTAAGTGTGTGTCTGTGTTACTGGGTATCAGTGTATGACTTTGTTACTTGGTGTCAGTGGATGTCTGTGTTACTTGGTGTAACTGTGTGTCTGTTTTACTGGGTGTCAGTATGTGTCTTTGATACTTAGTGTAAGGGTATGTCTGTGTTACTTGATGTAAGTGTGTGTCTGTGTTACTGGGTATCAGTGTATGTCTTTGTTACTTGGTGTCAGTGTATGTCTGTGTTACTTGGTGTAAGTGTGTGTCTGTTTTACTGGGTGTCAGTATGTGTCTTTGTTACTTGGTGTAATTGTATGTCTTTGTTACTTGGTGTCAGTGTATCTATGTGTTACTTGGTGTAAGTGGCTGTCTTTGTTACTTGGTGTAAGTGTGTGTCTTTGTTACTTGGTTTCAGTGTATGTCTGTGTTACTTGGTGTAAGTGTGTGTCTGTTTTACTGGGTGTCAGTATGTGTCTTTGTTACTTGGTGTAATTGTATGCCTGTGTTACTTGGTGTCAGTGTATCTCTGTGTTACTTGGTGTAAGTGTCTGTCTTTGTTACTTGGTGTCAGTGTGTGTCTTTGTTACTTGGTTTCAGTGTATGTCTGTGTTACTTGGTGTAAGTGTGTGTCTGTTTTACTGGGTGTGAGTGTGTGTCTTTGTTACTTGGTGTAAGTGTGTGTCTGTGTTACTGGGTGTCAGTGTATGTCTTTGGTACTGGGTGTCAGTGTATGACTTTGTTACTTGGTGTGAGTGTGTGTCTGTGTCACTGGGTGTCAGTGTATGTCTGTGTTACGTGGTGCAAGTGTGTGTCTGTGTTCCTGGGTATCAGTGTATGTCTTTGTTACTTGGTGTCAGTGTATGTCTGTGTTATTTGGTGTAAGTGTGTGTCTGTTTTACTGGGTGTCAGTATGTGTCTTTGTTACTTGGTGTAATTGTATGTCTTTGTTACTTGGTGTCAGTGTATGTCTGTCTTATTTGGTGTAAGTGTCTGTCTTTGTTACTTGGTGTCAGTGTGTGTCGGTGTTACTTGGTATCAGTGTATGTCTTTGTTACTGGGTGTCAGTGTGTGTCTTTGTGACTTTGTGTCTTTGTATGTCTGTGTTACTTGGTGTAAGTGTGTGTCTGTGTTACTGGGTATCTGTGTGTGTCTTTGTTACTTGGTGTCAGTGTATGTCTGTGTTACTTGGTGTATGTGTGTGTCTGTGTTACTGGGTATCAGTGTGTGTCTGTGTTACTGGGTGTCAGTGTATGTCTTTGTTACTGGGTGTCAGTGTATGTCTTTGTTACTTGGTGTAAGTGTGTGTCTGTGTTACTTGGTGTTAGTGTATGTCTGTGTTACTTGGTGTAAGTGTGTGTCTGTGTTACTGGGTATCAGTGTATGTCTTTGTGACTTGGTGTCAGTGTATGTCTTTGTTACTGGGTGTCAGTGTGTGTCTTTGTGACTTGGTGTCCGTGTATGTCTTTGTTACTTGGTGTAAGTGTGTGGCTGTGTTACTGGGTATCAGTGTATGTCTTTGTTACTTGGTGTCAGTGTATGTCAAAATACTTGGTGTAAGTGTATGTCCTTGTTACTTGGTGTAATTGTCTGTCTTTGTTACTTGGTGTAAGTGTATGCCTGTGTTACAGGGTGTCAGTGTAAGTCTTTGTGACTTGGTATCAGTGGATGTCTTTCTGACTTGGTGTCAGTGTATGTCTTTCCTACTGGGTGTCAGTGTGTGTCTGTGTTACTTGGTGTCAGTATATGTCTTTGTTACTGTTTATTAGTGTTTCTCTGTTACTGGGTGTCAGTGTTTGTTTGTGTTACTGGGTGTCAGTGTATGTCTTTGTTACTTGGTGTAAGTGTGTGTCTGTGTTACTGGGTATCAGTGTCTGTCTTTGTTACTTGGTGTAAGTGTGTGTCTTTGTTACTTGGTGTAATTGTATGTCTTTTTTACTTGGTGTCAGTGTATGTCTGTGTTACTTGGTGTATGTGTATGTCTTTGTTACTTGGTGTAAGTGTGTGTCTGTGTTACTTGGTGTAAGTGTGTATCTGTGTTCCTGGGTATCATTGTATGTCTTTGTTACTTGGTGTAAGTGTGTGTCTTTGTTACTTGGTGTCAGTGTATGTCTGTGTTACTTGGTGTAAGTGTCTGTCTTTGTTACTTGGTGTCAGTGTGTGTCTGTGTTACTTGGTATCAGTGTATGTCTTTGTTACTGGGTGTCAGTGTGTGTCTTTGTGACTTTGTGTCTTTGTATGTCTGTGTTACTTGGTGTAAGTGTGTGTCTGTGTTACTAGGTATCTGTGTATGTCTTTGTTACTTGGTGTCAGTGTATGTCTGTGTTACTTGGTGTAAGTATGTATCTTTGTTATTGGTGTCCGTGTGTGTCTGTGTTACTGGGTGTCAGTGTATGTCTTTGTTACTGGGTGTCAGTGTATGTCTTTGTTACTTGGTGTAAGTATGTGTCTGTCTTACTGGGTGTCAGTGTATGTCTGTGTTACTTGGTGTAAGTGTGTGTCTGTGTTACTGGGTATCAGTGTCTGTCTTTGTGACTTGGTGTCAGTGTATGTCTTTGTTACTGGGTGTCAGTGTGTGTCTTTGTGACTTGGTGTCCGTGTATGTCTTTGTTACTTGGTGTAAGTGTGTGGCTGTGTTACTGGGGATCAGTGTATGTCTTTGTTACTTGGTGTCAGTGTATTTCAAAATACTTGGTGTAAGTGTATGTCCTTGTTACTTGGTGTAATTGTCTGTCTTTGTTACTTGGTGTAAGTGTATGCCTGTGTTACAGGGTGTCAGTGTAAGTCTTTTTGACTTGGTATCAGTGGATGTCTTTCTGACTTGGTGTCAGTGTATGTCTTTCCTACTGGGTGTCAGTGTGTGTCTTTGTCACTTGGTGTCAGTATATGTCTTTGTTACTGTTTATTAGTGTTTCTCTGTTACTGGGTGTCAGTGTTTGTTTGTGTTACTGGGTGTCAGTGTATGTCTTTGTTACTTGGTGTAAGTGTGTGTCTGTGTTACTGGGTATCAGTGTCTGTCTTTGTTACTTGGTGTAAGTGTGTGTCTTTGTTACTTGGCGTAATTGTATGTCTTTGTTACTTGGTGTCAGTGTATGTCTGTGTTACTTGGTGTATGTGTATGTCTTTGTTACTTGGTGTAAGTGTGTGTCTGTGTTACTTGGTGTAAGTGTGTATCTGTGTTCCTGGGTATCATTGTATGTCTTTGTTACTTGGTGTAAGTGTGTGTCTTTGTTACTTGGTGTAATTGTATGTCTTTGTTACTTGGTGTCAGTGTATGTCTGTGTTACTTGGTGTATGTGTATGTCTTTGTTACTTGGTGTCAGTGTATGTCTTTGTTACTTGGTGTAAGTGTGTGTCTTTGTTACTTGGTGTCCGTGTGTGTCTGTGTTACTGGGTGTCAGTGCATGTCTTTGTTACTTGGTGTCCGTGTGTGTCTGTGTTACTTGGTGTCAGTGTATGTCTTTGTTACTGGGTGTCAGTGTATGTCTTTGTTACTTGGTGTAAGTGTGTGTCTTTGTTACATGGTGTAATTGTATGTCTTTGTTACTTGGTGTCAGTGTGTGTCTTTGTGACTTTGTGTCTTTGTATGTCTGTGTTACTTGGTGTAAGTGTGTGTCTGTGTTACTGGGTATCTGTGTGTGTCTTTGTTACTTGGTGTCAGTGTATGTCTGTGTTACTTGGTGTAAGTGTGTGTCTGTGTTACTGGGTGTCAGTGTGTGTCTGTGTTACTGGGTGTCAGTGTATGTCTTTGTTACTGGGTGTCAGTGTATGTCTTTGTTACTTGGTGTAAGTGTGTGTCTGTGTTACTTGGTGTCAGTGTATGTCTGTGTTACTTGGTGTAAGTGTGTGTCTGTGTTACTGGGTATCAGTGTATGTCTTTGTGATTTGGTGTCAGTGTATGTCTTTGTTACTGGGTGTCAGTGTGTGTCTTTGTGACTTGGTGTCCGTGTATGTCTTTGTTACTTGGTGTAAATGTGTGGCTGTGTTACTGGGTATCAGTGTATGTCTTTGTTACTTGGTGTCAGTGTATGTCAAAATACTTGGTGTAAGTGTATGTCCTTGTTACTTGGTGTAATTGTCTGTCTTTGTTACTTGGTGCAAGTGTATGCCTGTGTTACAGGGTGTCAGTGTAAGTCTTTGTGACTTGGTATCAGTGGATGTCTTTCTGACTTGGTGTCAGTGTATGTCTTTCCTACTGGGTGTCAGTATGTGTCTGTGTTACTTGGTGTCAGTATATGTCTTTGTTACTGTTTATTAGTGTTTCTCTGTTACTGGGTGTCAGTGTTTGTTTGTGTTACTGGGTGTCAGTGTATGTCTTTGTTACTTGGTGTAAGTGTGTGTCTGTGTTACTGGGTATCAGTGTCTGTCTTTGTTACTTGGTGTAAGTGTGTGTCTTTGTTACTTGGTGTAATTGTATGTCTTTTTTACTTGGTGTCAGTGTATGTCTGTGTTACTTGGTGTATGTGTATGTCTTTGTTACTTGGTGTAAGTGTGTGTCTGTGTTACTTGGTGTAAGTGTGTATCTGTGTTCCTGGGTATCATTGTATGTCTTTGTTACTTGGTGTAAGTGTGTGTCTGTGTTACTTGGTGTCAGTGTATGTCTGTGTTACTTGGTGTAAGTGTCTGTCTTTGTTACTTGGTGTCAGTGTGTGTCTGTGTTACTTGGTATCAGTGTATGTCTTTGTTACTGGGTGTCAGTGTGTGTCTTTGTGACTTTGTGTCTTTGTATGTCTGTGTTACTTGGTGTAAGTGTGTGTCTGTGTTACTGGGTATCTGTGTATGTCTTTGTTACTTGGTGTCAGTGTATGTCTGTGTTACTTGGTGTAAGTATGTATCTTTGTTATTGGTGTCCGTGTGTGTCTGTGTTACTGGGTGTCAGTGTATGTCTTTGTTACTGGGTGTCAGTGTATGTCTTTGTTACTTGGTGTAAGTATGTGTCTGTCTTACTGGGTGTCAGTGTATGTCTGTGTTACTTGGTGTAAGTGTGTGTCTGTGTTACTGGGTATCAGTGTCTGCTTTGTGACTTGGTGTCAGTGTATGTCTTTGTTACTGGGTGTCAGTGTGTGTCTTTGTGACTTGGTGTCCGTGTATGTCTTTGTTACTTGGTGTAAGTGTGTGGCTGTGTTACTGGGTATCAGTGTATGTCTTTGTTACTTGGTGTCAGTGTATTTCAAAATACTTGGTGTAAGTGTATGTCCTTGTTACTTGGTGTAATTGTCTGTCTTTGTTACTTGGTGTAAGTGTATGCCTGTGTTACAGGGTGTCAGTGTAAGTCTTTTTGACTTGGTATCAGTGGATGTCTTTCTGACTTGGTGTCAGTGTATGTCTTTCCTACTGGGTGTCAGTGTGTGTCTTTGTCACTTGGTGTCAGTATATGTCTTTGTTACTGTTTATTAGTGTTTCTCTGTTACTGGGTGTCAGTGTTTGTTTGTGTTACTGGGTGTCAGTGTATGTCTTTGTTACTTGGTGTAAGTGTGTGTCTGTGTTACTGGGTATCAGTGTCTGTCTTTGTTACTTGGTGTAAGTGTGTGTCTTTGTTACTTGGCGTAATTGTATGTCTTTGTTACTTGGTGTCAGTGTATGTCTGTGTTACTTGGTGTATGTGTATGTCTTTGTTACTTGGTGTAAGTGTGTGTCTGTGTTACTTGGTGTAAGTGTGTATCTGTGTTCCTGGGTATCATTGTATGTCTTTGTTACTTGGTGTAAGTGTGTGTCTTTGTTACTTGGTGTAATTGTATGTCTTTGTTACTTGGTGTCATTGTATGTCTGTGTTACTTGGTGTATGTGTATGTCTTTGTTACTTGGTGTCAATGTATGTCTTTGTTACTTGGTGTAAGTGTGTGTCTTTGTTACTTGGTGTCCGTGTGTGTCTGTGTTACTGGGTGTCAGTGCATGTCTTTGTTACTTGGTGTCCGTGTGTGTCTGTGTTACTTGGTGTCAGTGTATGTCTTTGTTACTGGGTGTCAGTGTATGTCTTTGTTACTTGGTGTAAGTGTGTGTCTTTGTTACATGGTGTAATTGTATGTCTTTGTTACTTGGTGTCAGTGTATGTCTTTGTTACTGGGTGTCAGTGTGTGTCTGTGTTAGTGGGTATCAGTGTATGTCGTTGTGACTTGGTATCAGTGTATGTCGTTGTTACTGGGTGTCAGTGTGTGACTGTGCTCCTGGGTATCAGTGTATGTCTTTGTGACTTGGTGTAAGAGTATGTCTTTGTTATTGGGTGTCAGTGTGTGTATTTGTGACTTTCTGTCATTGTATGTCTGTGTTACTTGGTATAAGTGTGAGTCTGTGTGACTGGGTATCAGTGTATGTCTTTGTGACTTGGTGTCAGTGTATGTCTTTGTTACTGGGTGTCAGTGTGTGTCTTTGTGACTTGGTGTCAGTGTATGTCTTTGTTACTTGGTGTAAGTGTGTATCTGTGTTACTGGGTATCAGTGTATGTCTTTGTTACTTGGTGTAAGTGTGTATCTGTGTTACTGGTTATCAGTGTATGTCTTTGTTACTTGGTGTCAGTGTATGTCAAAATACTTGGTGTAAGTGTATGTCTTTGTTACTTGGTGTTATTTTCTGTCTTTGTTACTTGGTGTAATTGTCTGTCTTTGTTACTTGGTGTGAGTGTATGTCTTTGTAACTTGGTGTCAGTGTATGTCTTTGTTACTTGGTGTCAGTGTATGTCTGTGTTACTTGGTGTAAGTGTGTGTCTTTGTTACTTGGTGTAAGTGTATGTCTTTGTTACTTGGTGTCTGTGTATGTCTTTGTTACTTGGTGTCAGTGTGTGTCTGTGTTACTGGGTATCAGTGTATGTCTTTGTGACTTGGTGTCAGTGTATGACTTTGTTACTGTGTGTCGGTGTGTGTCTGTGTTACTGGGCATCAGTGTATGTCTTTGTGACTGAGTGTCAGTGTCTGTCTGTGTTACTGGGTATCAGTGGATGTCTTTGTGACTTGATACCAGTGTAAGTCTTTGCTACTGGGTGTCAGTGTGTGTCTGTGTTCCTGGGTATCAGTGTATGTCTTTGTGACTTGGTGTCAGTGTATGTCTTTGCTGCTGGGTGTCAGTGTGTGTCTTTGTAACTTGGTGTCAGTGTATGTCTGTGTTACTTGGTGTAAGTGTGTGTCTTTGTTACTTGGTGTAAGTATGTGTCTGTGTTACTTGGTGTAAGTGTGTGTCTGTGTTCCTGGGTATCAGTGTATGTCTGTGTTACTTGGTGTAAGTGTATGTCTGTGTTACTGGGTATCAGTGTATGTCTTTGTTACTTGGTGTCAGTGTGTGTCTGTGTTACTTGGTGTAAGTGTGTGTCTGTGTTACTGGGTATCAGTGTATGTCTTTGTGACTTGGTGTCAGTGTATGTCTTTGTTACTGGGTGTCATTGTGTGTCTTTGTGACTTGGTGTCCGTGTATGTCTTTGTTACTTGGTGTAAGTGTGTGGCTGTGTTACTGGGTATCAGTGTATGTCTTTGTTACTTGGTGTCAGTGTATGTCAAAATACTTGGTGTAAGTGTATGTCCTTGTTACTTGGTGTAATTGTCTGTCTTTGTTACTTGGTGTAAGTGTATGCCTGTGTTACAGGGTGTCAGTGTAAGTCTTTGTGACTTGGTATCAGTGGATGTCTTTCTGACTTGGTGTCAGTGTATGTCTTTCCTACTGGGTGTCAGTGTGTGTCTTTGTCACTTGGTGTCAGTATATGTCTTTGTTACTGTTTATTAGTGTTTCTCTGTTACTGGGTGTCAGTGTTTGTTTGTGTTACTGGGTGTCAGTGTATGTCTTTGTTACTTGGTGTAAGTGTGTGTCTGTGTTACTGGGTATCAGTGTCTGTCTTTGTTACTTGGTGTAAGTGTGTGTCTTTGTTACTTGGTGTAATTGTATGTCTTTGTGCTTGGTGTCAGTGTATGTCTGTGTTACTTGGTGTATGTGTATGTCTTTGTTACTTGGTGTCAGTGTATGTCTTTGTTACTTGGTGTCAGTGTATGTCTGTGTTACTTGGTGTATGTGTATGTCTTTGTTACTTGGTGTCAGTGTATGTCTTTGTTACTTGGTGTAATTGTATGTCTTTGTTACTTGGTGTCAGTGTATGTCTGTGTTACTTGGTGTATGTGTATGTCTTTGTTACTTGGTGTAAGTGTGTGTCTGTGTTACTTGGTGTAAGTGTGTATCTGTGTTCCTGGGTATCATTGTATGTCTTTGTTACTTGGTGTAAGTGTGTGTCTTTGTTAATTGGTGTAATTGTATGTCTTTGTTACTTGGTGTCAGTGTATGTCTGTGTTACTTGGTGTATGTGTATGTCTTTGTTACTTGGTGTCAGTGTATGTCTTTGTTACTTGGTGTAAGTGTGTGTCTTTGTTACTTGGTGTCCGTGTGTGTCTGTGTTACTGGGTGTCAGTGCATGTCTTTGTTACTTGGTGTCCGTGTGTGTCTGTGTTACTGGGTATCAGTGTATGTCTTTGTGACTTGGACTCAGTGTATGTCTTTGTTACTGGGTGTCAGTGTGTGTCTGTGTTAGTGGGTATCAGTGTATGTCGTTGTGACTTGGTATCAGTGTATGTCGTTGTTACTGGGTGTCAGTGTGTGACTGTGCTCCTGGGTATCAGTGTATGTCTTTGTGACTTGGTGTAAGAGTATGTCTTTGTTATTGGGTGTCAGTGTGTGTCTTTGTGACTTTCTGTCATTGTATGTCTGTGTTACTTGGTATAAGTGTGAGTCTGTGTGACTGGGTATCAGTGTATGTCTTTGTGACTTGGTGTCAGTGTATGTCTTTGTTACTGGGTGTCAGTGTGTGTCTTTGTGACTTGGTGTCAGTGTATGTCTTTGTTACTTGGTGTAAGTGTGTATCTGTGTTACTGGGTATCAGTGTATGTCTTCGTTACTTGGTGTAATTGTCTGCCTTTGTTACTTTGTGTAATTGTATGTCTTTGTTACTTGGTGTCAGTGTATGTCTGTGTTACTTGCTGTAAGTGTGTGTCTTTGTTACTTGGTGTAAGTGTATGTCTTTGTTACTTGGTGTCAGTGTATGACTTTGTTACTTGGTGTCAGTGTGTGTCTGTGTTACTGGGTATCAGTGTATGTCTTTGTGTCTTGGTATCAGTGTATGTCTTTGTTACTGGGTGTCAGTGTGAGTCTGTGTTACTGGGTATCAGTGTATGTCTTTGTGACTTGGTATCAGTGTATGTCTTTGTTACAAGGTGTCAGTGTGTGTCTGTGTTCCTGGGTATCAGTTTATGTCTTTGTGACTTGGTGTCAGTGTATGTCTTTGTTACTGGGTGTCAGTGTGTGTCTTTGTGACAGTGTATGTCTGTGTAACGGGGGGTCAGTGTGTGTCTGTGTTACTGGGGGTCAGTGTGTGTTTCTAACTGGGAGTCAGTGTGTGTCTGTGTTACTGGGTTTCAATGTATGTCTTTGTTACTTGGTGCAAGTGTATGTCTTTGTTACTTGGGTTCAGTGTATGTGTTTGTGACTTGGTGTCAGTGTGTGTCTGTGTTACTGGGTATCAGTTTATGTATTTGTGACTTGGTGTCAGTGTATGTCTTTGTTACTTGGCGTATCTGTATGTCAAAATATTTGGTGTAAGTGTATGTCTGTGTTACTCGGTGTAAGTGTTTGTCTTTGTTACTTGGTGTAAGTGTGTGTCTGTGTAACTTGGTATCAGTGTCTGTCTTTGTTACTTGGTGTAAGTGTGTGTCTGTGTTACAGGGTATCAGTGTATGTCTTTGTTACTTGGTGTCAGTGTATGTGTTTCTTACTTGGTGTAATTGTCTGTCTTTGTTACTTGGTGTAACTGTATGTCTTTGTTACTTGGTGTCAGTGTATGTCTTTGTTACTTGGTGTCAGTGTCTGTCTTTGTTACTTGGTGTAAGTGTGTCTTTGTGACTTGGTGTCAGCGTATGTCTGTGTTACGGGGGTTCAGTGTGTGTCTGTGTTACTGGGGGTCAGTGTGTGTCTTTGTGACTTGGTGTCAGTGTATGACTTTGTTACTTGGTGTTAGTGTGTGTCTGCGATACTGGGTATCAGTGTATGTCTTTGTTACTTGGTGTCAGTGTATGTCTGTGTTACTTGGTCTAAGTTTGTGTCTGTGTATCAGTGTATGTCTTTGTGACTTGGTTTCAGTGTATGTCTTTGTTACTGGGTGTCAGTGTGTGTCTTTGTGACTTGGTGTCAGTGTATGTCTGTGTTACGGGGGGTCAGTGTGTGTCTGTGTTACTAGGGGTCAGTGTGTGTTTCTAACTGGGAGACAGTGTGTGTCTGCGTTACTGGGTATCAATGTATGTCTTTGTTACTTGGTGTAAGTGTATGTCTTTGTTACTTGGGTTCAGTGTATGTGTTTGTGACTTGGTGTCAGTGTATGTCTTTGTTACTGGGTGTCAGTGTATGTCTTTGTTACTTGGTGTATGTGTATGTCAAAATATTTGGTGTAAGTGTATGTCTGTGTTACTCGGTGTAAGTGCATGTCTTTGTTACTTGGTGTAAGTGTGTGTCTGTGTTACTGGGCATCAGTGTATGTCTTTGTTACTTGGTGTCAGTGTATGTGTTTGTTACTTGGTGTAATTGTCTGTCTTTGTTACTTGGTGTAAGTGTATGTCTTTGTTACTTGTTGTCAGTGTATGTCTTTGTGACTTGTTGTCAGTGTATGTCTTTGTTACTGGGTGTCAGTGCGTGTCTGTGTTACTTGGTGTCAGTGTATGTCTTTGTTACTGTGTATCAGTGTTTCTCGTTGTTAGTGGGTGTCAGTGTGTGTTTGTTTGTGTTACTGGGTGTCAGTGTGTGTCTGTGACACTAGGTGTCAGTATTTAGTTTAGTTTAGAGATACAGCACTTCAACAGGCCCTTCGGCCCACCGAGTCTGTGCCGACCATCAACCACCCATTTATACTAATCCTACACTAATCCCGTATTCCTATCACATCCCCACCTGCCCCTATATATTTCCCTACCACCTACCTATACTATAGTCAATTTATGATGGCCAATTAACCTTTCAAACTGCAAGTCTTTGGCATGTGGGAGGAAACCGGAGCCCCCGGAGGAAACTCACGCATGCACAGGGAGAACTTGCAAACTCCGCACAGGCAGTACCCAGAATCGAACACGGGTCCCTGGAGCTGTGAGGCTGCGGTGCTAACCACTGCGCCAATGTACCCCACCCAGTGTGTGACTGTGTTACTGGGTATCAGAGTATGTCTTTGTTACTTGGTGTAAGTGTGTGTCTGTGTTACTGGGTATCAGTGTGTCTTTGTTACTTGGTGTCAGTGTATGTCAAAATACTTGGTGTAATTGTCTGTCTTTGTAACTTCGTGTAAGTGTATGTCTTTGTTCCTTGGTGTCAGTATATGCATGTGTTCCTTGGTGTAGTGTGTGTCTTTGTTACTTGGTGTAAGTGCATGTCTTTGTTACTTGGTGTCAGTGTATGTCTTTGTTACTTGGTGTCAGTATATGTATGTGTTCCTTGGTGTAGTGTGTGTCTTTGTTACTTGGTGTAAGTGCATGTCTTTGTTACTTGGTGTCAGTGTATGTCTTTGTTACTTGGTGTCAGTGTGTGTCTGTGTTACTGGGTATTAGTGTATGTCTTTGTGACTTGGTATCAGTGTATGTCTTTGTTACTGTGTGTCATTGTGTGTCTGTGTTACTGGGTATCAGTGTATGTCTTTGTGACTTGGTATCAGTGTATGTCTTTGTTTCTGGGTGTCAGTGTGTGTCTGTGTTCCTGGGTATCAGTGTATGTCTTTGTGACTTGGTGTCAGTGTATGTCTTTGTTACTTCGTGTAAGTGTGTGTCTGTGATACTGGGTATCAGTGTATGTCTTTGTTACTTGGTGTCAGTGTATGTCTGTGTTACTTGGTGTAAGTGTGTGTCTGTGTATCAGTGCATGTCTTTGTGACTTGGTGTCAGTGTATGTCTTTGTTACTGGGTGTCAGTGTGTGTCTTTGTGAATTGGTGTCAGTGTATGTCTGTGTTACTGGGGGTCAGTGTGTGTCTGTGTTACTGGGGGTCAGTGTGTGTTTCTAACTGGGTGTCAGTGTGTGTCTGTGTTACTGGGTATCAGTGTATGTCTTTGTTACTTGGTGCAAGTGTATGTCTTTGTTACTTGGTGTCAGTGTATGTGTTTGTGACTTGGTGTCAGTGTATGTCTTTGTTACTGGGTGTCAGTGTATGTCTTTGTTACCTGGGGTAAGTGTAAGTCAAAATACTTGGTGTATGTGTATGTCTTTGTTACTTGGTGTAAGTGTGTGTCTGTGTTACTGGGTATCAGTGTATGTCTTTGTTACTTGGTGTAAGTGTAAGTCAAAATAATTGGTGTAAGAGTATGTCTGTGTTACTTGGTGTAAGTGCATGTCTTTGTTACTTGGTGTAAGTATGTGTCTGTGTTTCAGAGAATGTCTTTGTGACTTGGTGTCAGTGCATGTCTTTGTTACTGGGTGTCAGTGTGTGTCTTTGTGACTTGGTGTCAGTGTATGTCTGTGTTACTGTGGGTCAGTGTGTGTCTGTGTTACTGGGGGTCAGTGTGTGTCTGTGTTACTGGGTTTCAGTGTATGTCTTTGTTACTTGGTGTAAGTGTATGACTTTGTTACTTGGTGTCAGTGTATGTGTTTGTGACTTGGTGTAAATGTAAGTCAAAATACTTTGTGTCAGAGTATGTCTGTGTTACTTGGTGTAAGTGCATGTCTTTGTTACTTGGTGTAAGTGTGTGTCTGCGTTACTGGGTATCAGTGTCTGTCTTTGTTCCTTGGTGTAAGTGTGTGTCTGTGTTACTGGGTATCAGTGTATGTCTTTGCTACTTGGTGACAGTGTATGTGTTTGTTACTTGGTGTAATTGTCTGTCTTTGTTACTTGGTGTAAGTGTATGTCTTTGTTACTTGGTGTCAGTGTATGTCTTTGTTACTGGGTGTCTGTGTGTGTCTGTGTTACTGGGTATCAGTGTATGTCTTTGTGACTTGGTAGCAGTGCATGTCTTTGTTACTGGGTGTCAGTGTGTGTCTGTGTTACTGGGTTTCAGTGTATGTCTTTGTTACTTGGTGTAAGTGTATGACTTTGTTACTTGGTGTCAGTGTATGTGTTTGTGACTTGGTGTAAATGTAAGTCAAAATACTTTGTGTCAGAGTATGTCTGTGTTACTTGGTGTAAGTGCATGTCTTTGTTACTTGGTGTAAGTGTGTGTCTGCGTTACTGGGTATCAATGTATGTCTTTGTTACTTGGTGTAAGTGTATGTCTTTGTTACTTGGGTTCAGTGTATGTGTTTGTGACTTGGTGTCAGTGTATGTCTTTGTTACTGGGTGTCAGTGTATGTCTTTGTTACTTGGTGTATGTGTATGTCAAAATATTTGGTGTAAGTGTATGTCTGTGTTACTCGGTGTAAGTGCATGTCTTTGTTACTTGGTGTAAGTGTGCGTCTGTGTTACTGGGTATCAGTGTTTGTCTTTGTTACTTGGTGTCAGTGTGTTTGTTTGTCTTACTGGCTGTCAGTGTGTGTCTGTGTTACTTGGTGTAAGTGTGTGTCTTTGTTACTGGGTGTCAGTGTGTGTCTTTGTGACTTTGTGTCAGTGTATGTCTTTGTTCCTTGGTGTAAGTGTGTGTCTGTGTTACTTGGTATCAGTGTATGTCTTTGTTACTTGGTGTCAGTGTATGTCAAAATACTTGGTGTAAGTGCATGTCTTTGTTACTTGGTGTAATTGTCTGTCTTTGTTACTTTGTGTAAGTGTATGTCTTTGTTACTTGGTGTCAGTGTATGTCTGTGTGACTTGTTGTAAGTGTATTTCTTTGTTACTTGGAGTTAGTGTATGTCTTTGTTACTTGGTGTCAGTGTATGACGTTGTTACTTGGTGTCAGTGTGTGTCTGTGTTACTGGGTATCAGTGTCTGTCTTTGTGTCTTGGTATCAGTGTATGTCTTTGTTACTGGGTGTCAGTGTGTGTCTGTGTTACTGGGTGTCAGTGTGAGTCTGTGTTACTGGGTATCAGTGTATGTCTTTGTGACTTGGTATCAGTGTATGTCTTTGTTACTGGGTGTCAGTGTGTGTCTGTGTTCCTGGGTATCAGTGCATGACTTTGTGACTTGGTGTCAGTGTATTTCTTTGTTACTGGGTGTCAGTGTGTATCTTTGTGACTTGGTGTCAGTGTATGGCTTTGTTACTTGGTGTAAGTGTGTGTCTGTGATACTGGGTATCATTGTATGTCTTTGTTACTTGGTGTCAGTGTATGTCTGTGTTACCTTGTGTACGTGTGTGTCTGTGTATCAGTGTATGTCTTTGTGACTTGGTTTCAGTGTATGTCTTTGTTACTGGGTGTCAGTGTGTGTCTTTGTGACAGTGTATGTCTGTGTAACGGGGGGTCAGTGTGTGTCTGTGTTACTGGGCATCAGTCTATGTCTTTGTTACTTGGTGTCAGTGCATGTGTTTGTTACTTGGTGTAATTGTCTGTCATTGTTACTTGGTGTAAGTGTATGTCTTTGTTACTTGGTGTCAGTGTACGTCTTTGTGACTTGTTGTCAGTGTATGTCTTTGTTGCTGGGTGTCAGTGCGTGTCTGTGTTACTTGGTGTCAGTGTATGTCTTTGTTCCTGTGTATCAGTGGTTCTCTGTGTTACTGGGTGTCAGTGTGTGTTGGTTTGTGTTACTGGGTGTCAGTGTGTGTCTTTGTGACTTGGTGTCAGTGCATGTCTTTGTTATTTGGTGTAAGTGAGTGTCTGTGTTACTGGGTATCAGTGTATGTCTTTGTTACTTGGTGGCAGTGTGTGTCTTTGTTACTTGGTGTCAGTGTGTGTCTGTGTTCCTGGTTGTCAGTGTATGTCTTTGTTACTTGGTGTCAGTGTGTGTCAAAATACTTGGTGTAAGTGTATGTCTTTGTTACTTGGTGTAATTATGTGTCTTTGTTACTTGGTGTAAGTGTATGTCTGTGTTACTGGGTATCAGCTTATGTCTTTGTGACTTGGTATCAGTGTTTGTCTTTGTTCCTGGGTGTCAGTGTGTGTCTGTGTTACTGGGTATCAGTGTATGTCTTTGTGACTTGGTATCAGTGTATGCCTTTGTTACTGGGTGTCAGTGTGTGTCTGTGTTACTGGGTATCAGTGAATGTCTTTGTGACTTGGTATCAGTGTATGTCTTTGTTACTGGGTGTCAGTGTGTGTCTGTGTTACTGGGTATCAGTGAATGTCTTTGTGACTTGGTATCAGTGTATGTCTTTGTTACTGGGTGTCAGTGTGTGTCTGTGTTACTGGGTATCAGTGCATGTCTGTGTTAATGTGTTTCAGAGCGTGTTACTGGGTGTTACTGTGTATCAGTGACACTAGGTGTCAGTATTTAGTTTAGTTTCGAGATACAGCACTTCAACAGGCCCTTCGGCCCAAAGAGTCTGTGCCGACCATCAACCACCCATTTATACTAATCCTACACTAATCCTGTATTCCTATCACATCCCCACCTGCCCCTATATATTTCCCTACCACCTACCTATACTATAGTCAATTTATGATGGCCAATTAACCTATCAAACTGCAAGTCTTTGGCATGTGGGAGGAAACCGGAGCCCCCGGAGGAAACTCACGCATGCACAGGGAGAACTTGCAAACTCCGCACAGGCAGTACCCAGAATCGAACACGGGTCCCTGGAGCTGTGAGGCTGCGGTGCTAACCACTGCGCCAATGTACCCCACCCAGTGTGTGCCTGTGTTACTGGGTATCAGAGTATGTCTTTGTGACTTGGTGTAAGTGTGTGTCTGTGTTACTGGGTATCAGTGTGTCTTTGTTACTTGGTGTCAGTGTATGTCAAAATACTTGGTGTAATTGTCTGTCTTTGTAACTTGGTGTAAGTGTATGTCTTTGTTACTTGGTGTCAGTATATGTATGTGTTCCTTGGTGTAGTGTGTGTCTTTGTTACTTGGTGTAAGTGCATGTCTTTGTTACTTGGTGTCAGTGTATGTCTTTGTTACTTGGTGTCAGTGTGTGTCTGTGTTACTGGGTATCAGTGTCTGTCTTTGTGACTTGGTATCAGTGTATGTCTTTGTTACTGTGTGTCAGTGTGTGTCTGTGTTACTGGGTATCAGTGTATGTCTTTGTTACTTGGTGTCAGTGTATGTCTGTGTTACCTTCTGTTCGTATGTGTCTGTGTATCAGTGTATGTCTTTGTGACTTGGTTTCAGTGTATGTCTTTGTTACTGGGTGTCAGTGTGTGTCTTTGTGACTTGGAGTCAGTGTATGTCTGTGTTACGGGGGGTCAGTGTGTGTCTGTGTTACTAGGGGTCAGTGTGTGTTTCTAACTGGGAGACAGTGTGTGTCTGTGTTACTGGGTATCAATGTATGTGTTTGTGACTTGGTGTCAGTGTATGTCCTTGTTACTGGGTGTCAGTGTATGTCTTTGTTACTTGGTGTATGTGTATGTCAAAATATTTGGTGTAATTGTATGTCTGTGTTACTCGGTGTAAGTGCATGTCTTTGTTACTTGGTGTAAGTGTGCGTCTGTGTTACTGGGTATCAGTGTCTGTCTTTGTTCCTTGGTGTAAGTGTGTGTCTGTGTTACTGGGCATCAGTGTATGTCTTTGTTACTTGGTGTCAGTGTATGTGTTTGTTACTTGGTGTAATTGTCTGTCTTTGTTACTTGGTGTAAGTGTATGTCTTTGTTACTTGTTGTCAGTGTATGTCTTTGTGACTTGTTGTCAGTGTATGTCTTTGTTACTGGGTGTCAGTGCGTGTCTGTGTTACTTGGTGTCAGTGTATGTCTTTGTTACTGTGTATCAGTGTTTTTCTGTGTTAGTGGGTGTCAGTGTGTGTTTGTTTGTGTTACTGGGTGTCAGTGTGTGTCTGTGACACTAGGTGTCAGTATTTAGTTTAGTTTAGAGATACAGCACTTCAACAGGCCCTTCGGCCCACCGAGTCTGTGCCGACCATCAACCACCCATTTATACTAATCCTACACTAATCCCGTATTCCTATCACATCCCCACCTGCCCCTATATATTTCCCTACCACCTACCTATACTATAGTCAATTTATGATGGCCAATTAACCTTTCAAACTGCAAGTCTTTGGCATGTGGGAGGAAACCGGAGCCCCCGGAGGAAACTCACGCATGCACAGGGAGAACTTGCAAACTCCGCACAGGCAGTACCCAGAATCGAACACGGGTCCCTGGAGCTGTGAGGCTGCGGTGCTAACCACTGCGCCAATGTACCCCACCCAGTGTGTGCCTGTGTTACTGTGTATCAGTGTATGTCTTTGTTACTTGGTGTAAGTGTGTGTCTGTGTTACTGGGTATCAGTGTGTCTTTGTTACTTGGTGTCAGTGTATGTCAAAATACTTGGTGTAATTGTCTGTCTTTGTAACTTCGTGTAAGTGTATGTCTTTGTTCCTTGGTGTCAGTATATGCATGTGTTCCTTGGTGTAGTGTGTGTCTTTGTTACTTGGTGTAAGTGCATGTCTTTGTTACTTGGTGTCAGTGTATGTCTTTGTTACTTGGTGTCAGTATATGTATGTGTTCCTTGGTGTAGTGTGTGTCTTTGTTACTTGGTGTAAGTGCATGTCTTTGTTACTTGGTGTCAGTGTATGTCTTTGTTACTTGGTGTCAGTGTGTGTCTGTGTTACTGGGTATCAGTGTATGTCTTTGTGACTTGGTATCAGTGTATGTCTTTGTTACTGTGTGTCATTGTGTGTCTGTGTTACTGGGTATCAGTGTATGTCTTTGTGACTTGGTGTCAGTGTATGTCTTTGTTTCTGGGTGTCAGTGTGTGACTGTGTTCCTGGGTATCAGTGTATGTCTTTGTGACTTGGTGTCAGTGTATGTCTTTGTTACTTCGTGTAAGTGTGTGTCTGTGATACTGGGTATCAGTGTATGTCTTTGTTACTTGGTGTCAGTGTATGTCTGTGTTACTTGGTGAAAGTGTGTGTCTGTGTATCAGTGTATGTCTTTGTGACTTGGTGTCAGTGTATGTCTTTGTTACTGGGTGTCAGTGTGTGTCTTTGTGACTTGGTGTCAGTGTATGTCTGTGTTACTGGGGGTCAGTGTGTGTCTGTGTTACTGGGGGTCAGTGTGTGTTTCTAACTGGGTGTCAGTGTGTGTCTGTGTTACTGGGTATCAGTGTATGTCTTTGTTACTTGGTGCAAGTGTATGTCTTTGTTACTTGGTGTCAGTGTATGTGTTTGTGACTTGGTGTCAGTGTATGTCTTTGTTACTGGGTGTCAGTGTATGTCTTTGTTACCTGGGGTAAGTGTAAGTCAAAATACTTGGTGTATGTGTATGTCTTTGTTACTTGGTGTAAGTGTGTGTCTGTGTTACTGGGTATCAGTGTATGTCTTTGTTACTTGGTGTAAGTGTAAGTCAAAATAATTGGTGTAAGAGTATGTCTGTGTTACTTGGTGTAAGTGCATGTCTTTGTTACTTGGTGTAAGTATGTGTCTGTGTTTCAGAGAATGTCTTTGTGACTTGGTGTCAGTGTATGTCTTTGTTACTGGGTGCCAGTGTGTGTCTTTGTGACTTGGTGTCAGTGTATGTCTGTGTTACTGTGGGTCAGTGTGTGTCTGTGTTACTGGGGGTCAGTGTGTGTCTGTGTTACTGGGTTTCAGTGTATGTCTTTGTTACTTGGTGTAAGTGTATGACTTTGTTACTTGGTGTCAGTGTATGTGTTTGTGACTTGGTGTAAATGTAAGTCAAAATACTTTGTGTCAGAGTATGTCTGTGTTACTTGGTGTAAGTGCATGTCTTTGTTACTTGGTGTAAGTGTGTGTCTACGTTACTGGGTATCAGTGTCTGTCTTTGTTCCTTGGTGTAAGTGTGTGTCTGTGTTACTGGGTATCAGTGTATGTCTTTGCTACTTGGTGACAGTGTATGTGTTTGTTACTTGGTGTAATTGTCTGTCTTTGTTACTTGGTGTAAGTGTATGTCTTTGTTACTTGGTGTCAGTGTATGTCTTTGTTACTGGGTGTCTGTGTGTGTCTGTGTTACTGGGTATCAGTGTATGTCTTTGTGACTTGGTAGCAGTGCATGTCTTTGTTACTGGGTGTCTGTGTGTGTCTGTGTTCCTGGGTATCAGTGTATGTCTTTGTGACTTGGTGTCAGTGTATGTCTTTGCTACTGGGTGTCAGTGTGTGTCTTTGTGACTTTGTGTCAGTGTATGCCTTTGTTACTTGGTGTAAGTGTTTTTCTGTGATACTGGGTATCAGTGTATGTCTTTGTTACTTGGTGTCAGTGTATGTCTGTGTTACTTGGTGTAAGTGTATGTCTGTGTATCAGTGTGTGTCTTTGTGACCTGGTGTCAGTGTATGTCTTTGTCACAGGGTGTCAGTGTGTGTCTTTGTGACTTGGTGTCAGTGTATGTCTGTTTTACTGGGGGTCAGCGTTTGTCTTTGTGACTTGGTGTCAGTGTATGTCTTTGTTACTTGCCTCAAGTGTGTGTCTGTGATACAGGGTATCAGAGAATGTCTTTGTTACTTGGAGTCAGTGTATGTCTGTTTTACTTGGTGTAAGTGTGTGTTTGTGTATCAGTGTATGTCTTTGTGACTTGGTGTCATTGTATGTCTTTGTTACTGGGTGTCAGTGTGTGTCTTTGTGACTTGGTGTCAGTGTATGCCTGTGTTACTGAGTGTCAGAGTGTGTCTGTGTTACTGGGGGTCAGTGTGTGTTTCTAACTGGGTGTCAGTGTGTGTCTGTGTTACTGGGTAACACTGTATGTCTTTGTTACTTGGTGTAAGTGTATGTCTTTGTTACTTGGTGTCAGTGTATGTGTTTGTGACTTGGTGTCAGTGTATGTCTTTGTTACTGGGTGTCAGTGTTTGTCTTTGTTACTTGGTGTAAGTGTCAGTCAAAATACTTGGTGTAAGTGTATGTCTGTGTTACTTGGTGTAAGTGTATGTCTTCGTTACTTGGTGTAAGTGTGTGTCTGTGTTACTGGGTATCAGTGCATGCCTTTGTTACTTGGTGTCAGTGTATGTGTTTGTTACTTGGTGTAATTGTCTGTCTTTGTTACTTGGTGTAAGTGTATGTCTTTGTTACTGGGTGTCAGTGTATGTCTTTGTTACTTGGTGTAAGTGTATGTCTTTGTTACTGTGTGTCATTGTGTGTCTGTGTTACTGGGTATCAGTGTATGTCTTTGTGACTTGGTATCAGTGTATGTCTTTGTTTCTGGGTGTCAGTGTGTGTCTTTGTTCCTGGGTATCAGTGTATGTCTTTGTGACTTGGTGTCAGTGTATGTCTTTGTTACTTCGTGTAAGTGTGTGTCTGTGATACTGGGTATCAGTGTATGTCTTTGTTACTTGGTGTCAGTGTATGTCTGTGTTACTTGGTGTAAGTGTGTGTCTGTGTATCAGTGTATGTCTTTGTGACTTGGTGTCAGTGTATGTCTTTGTTACTGGGTGTCAGTGTGTGTCTTTGTGACTTGGTGTCAGTGTATGTCTGTGTTACTGGGGGTCAGTGTGTGTCTGTGTTACTGGGGGTCAGTGTGTGTTTCTAACTGGGTGTCAGTGTGTGTCTGTGTTACTGGGTATCAGTGTATGTCTTTGTTACTTGGTGCAAGTGTATGTCTTTGTTACTTGGTGTCAGTGTATGTGTTTGTGACTTGGTGTCAGTGTATGTCTTTGTTACTGGGTGTCAGTGTATGTCTTTGTTACCTGGGGTAAGTGTAAGTCAAAATACTTGGTGTATGTGTATGTCTTTGTTACTTGGTGTAAGTGTGTGTCTGTGTTACTGGGTATCAGTGTATGTCTTTGTTACTTGGTGTAAGTGTAAGTCAAAATAATTGGTGTAAGAGTATGTCTGTGTTACTTGGTGTAAGTGCATGTCTTTGTTACTTGGTGTAAGTATGTGTCTGTGTTTCAGAGAATGTCTTTGTTACTTGGTGTCAGTGTATGTCTTTGTTACTGGGTGTCAGTGTGTGTCTTTGTGACTTGGTGTCAGTGTATGTCTGTGTTACTGTGGGTCAGTGTGTGTCTGTGTTACTGTGGGTCAGTGTGTGTCTGTGTTACTGGGTTTCAGTGTATGTCTTTGTTACTTGGTGTCAGTGTATGTGTTTGTGACTTGGTGTAAATGTAAGTCAAAATACTTTGTGTCAGAGGATGTCTGTGTTACTTGTTGTAAGTGCATGTCTTTGTTACTTGGTGTAAGTGTGTGTCTGCGTTACTGGGTATCAATGTATGTCTTTGTTACTTGGTGTAAGTGTATGTCTTTGTTACTTGGGTTCAGTGTATGTGTTTGTGACTTGGTGTCAGTGTATGTCTTTGTTACTGGGTGTCAGTGTATGTCTTTGTTACTTGGTGTATGTGTATGTCAAAATATTTGGTGTAAGTGTATGTCTGTGTTACTCGGTGTAAGTGCATGTCTTTGTTACTTGGTGTAAGTGTGCGTCTGTGTTACTGGGTATCAGTGTTTGTCTTTGTTACTTGGTGTCAGTGTGTTTGTTTGTCTTACTGGCTGTCAGTGTGTGTCTGTGTTACTTGGTGTAAGTGTGTGTCTTTGTTACTGGGTGTCAGTGTGTGTCTTTGTGACTTTGTGTCAGTGTATGTCTTTGTTCCTTGGTGTAAGTGTGTGTCTGTGTTACTTGGTATCAGTGTATGTCTTTGTTACTTGGTGTCAGTGTTTGTCAAAATACTTGGTGTAAGTGTATGTCTTTGTTACTTGGTGTAATTGTCTGTCTTTGTTACTTTGTGTAAGTGTATGTCTTTGTTACTTGGTGTCAGTGTATGTCTGTGTGACTTGTTGTAAGTGTATGTCTTTGTTACTTGGTGTTAGTGTATGTCTTTGTTACTTGGTGTCAGTGTATGACGTTGTTACTTGGTGTCAGTGTGTGTCTGTGTTACTGGGTATCAGTGTCTGTCTTTGTGTCTTGGTATCAGTGTATGTCTTTGTTACTGGGTGTCAGTGTGTGTCTGTGTTACTGGGTGTCAGTGTCAGTCTGTGTTACTGGGTATCAGTGTATGTCTTTGTGACTTGGTATCAGTGTATGTCTTTGTTACTGGGTGTCAGTGTGTGTCTGTGTTCCTGGGTATCAGTGCATGACTTTGTGACTTGGAGTCAGTGTATGTCTTTGTTACTGGGTGTCAGTGTGTATCTTTGTGACTTGGTGTCAGTTTATGGCTTTGTTACTTGGTGTAAGTGTGTGTCTGTGATACTGGGTATCATTGTATGTCTTTGTTACTTGGTGTCAGTGTATGTCTGTGTTACCTTGTGTACGTGTGTGTCTGTGTATCAGTGTATGTCTTTGTGACTTGGTTTCAGTGTATGTCTTTGTTACTGGGTGTCAGTGTGTGTCTTTGTGACAGTGTATGTCTGTGTAACGGGGGGTCAGTGTGTGTCTGTGTTACTGGGCATCAGTCTATGTCTTTGTTACTTGGTGTCAGTGCATGTGTTTGTTACTTGGTGTAATTGTCTGTCATTGTTACTTGGTGTAAGTGTATGTCTTTGTTACTTGGTGTCAGTGTACGTCTTTGTGACTTGTTGTCAGTGTATGTCTTTGTTGCTGGGTGTCAGTGCGTGTCTGTGTTACTTGGTGTCAGTGTATGTCTTTGTTCCTGTGTATCAGTGGTTCTCTGTGTTACTGGTTGTCTGTGTGTGTTGGTTTGTGTTACTGGGTGTCAGTGTGTGTCTTTGTGACTTGGTGTCAGTGCATGTCTTTGTTATTTGGTGTAAGTGAGTGTCTGTGTTACTGGGTATCAGTGTATGTCTTTGTTACTTGGTGGCAGTGTGTGTCTGTGTTCCTGGTTGTCAGTGTATGTTTTTGTTACTTGGTGTCAGTGTGTGTCAAAATACTTGGTGTAAGTGTATGTCTTTGTTACTTGGTGTAATTATGTGTCTTTGTTACTTGGTGTAAGTGTATGTCTGTGTTACTGGGTATCAGCTTATGTCTTTGTGACTTGGTATCAGTGTTTGTCTTTGTTCCTGGGTGTCAGTGTGTGTCTGTGTTACTGGGTATCAGTGTATGTCTTTGTGACTTGGTATCAGTGTATGCCTTTGTTACTGGGTGTCAGTGTGTGTCTGTGTTACTGGGTATCAGTGAATGTCTTTGTGACTTGGTATCAGTGTATGTCTTTGTTACTGGGTGTCAGTGTGTGTCTGTGTTCCTGGGTATCTGTGTGTGTCTTTGTGACTTGGTGTAAGTGTGTGTCTATGTTACTTGGTGTAATTGTATGTCTTTGTTACTTGTTGTCAGTGTGTTTCTGTGTTACTGGGTATCAGCTTATGTCTTTGTGACTTGGTATCAGTGTATGTCTTTGTTACTGGGTGTCAGTGTGTGTCTGTGTTACAGGGTATCAGTGCATGTCTGTGTTAATGTGTTTCAGAGCGTGTTACTGGGTGTTACTGTGTATCAGTGACACTAGGTGTCAGTATTTAGTTTAGTTTCGAGATACAGCACTTCAACAGGCCCTTCGGCCCAAAGAGTCTGTGCCGACCATCAACCACCCATTTATACTAATCCTACACTAATCCTGTATTCCTATCACATCCCCACCTGCCCCTATATATTTCCCTACCACCTACCTATACTATAGTCAATTTATGATGGCCAATTAACCTATCAAACTGCAAGTCTTTGGCATGTGGGAGGAAACCGGAGCCCACGGAGGAAACTCACGCATGCACAGGGAAAACTTGCAAACTCCGCACAGGCAGTAACCAGAATCGAACACGGGTCCCTGGAGCTGTGAGGCTGCGGTGCTAACCACTGCGCCAATGTACCCCACCCAGTGTGTGCCTGTGTTACTGGGTATCAGAGTATGTCTTTGTTACTTGGTGTAAGTGTGTGTCTGTGTTACTGGGTATCAGTGTGTCTTTGTTACTTGGTGTCAGTGTATGTCAAAATACTTGGTGTAAGTGTCTGTCTTTGTAACTTGGTGTAAGTGTATGTCTTTGTTACTTGGTGTCAGTATATGTATGTGTTCCTTGGTGTAGTGTGTGTCTTTGTTACTTGGTGTAATTGCATGTCTTTGTTACTTGGTGTCAGTGTATGTCTTTGTTACTTGGTGTCAGTGTGTGTCTGTGTTACTGGGTATCAGTGTATGTCTTTGTGACTTGGTATCAGTGTATGTCTTTGTTACTGTTTGTCAGTGTGTGTCTGTGTTACTGGGTATCAGTGTATGTCTTTGTTACTTGGTGTCAGTGTATGTCTGTGTTACCTTCTGTTCGTATGTGTCTGTGTATCAGTGTATGTCTTTGTGACTTGGTTTCATTGTATGTCTTTGTTACTGGGTGTCAGTGTGTGTCTTTGTGACTTGGTGTCAGTGTATGTCTGTGTTACGGGGGGTCAGTGTGTGTCTGTGTTACTAGGGGCCAGTGTGTGTTTCTAACTGGGAGACAGTGTGTGTCTGTGTTACTGGGTATCAATGTATGTCTTTGTTACTTGGTGTAAGTGTATGTCTTTGTTACTTGGGTTCAGTGTATGTGTTTGTGGCTTGGTGTCAGTGTATGTCTTTGTTACTGGGTGTCAGTGTATGTCTTTGTTACTTGGTGTATGTGTATGTCAAAATATTTGGTGTAAGTGTATGTCTGTGTTACTCGGTGTAAGTGCATGTCTTTGTTACTTGGTGTAAGTGTGCGTCTGTGTTACTGGGTTTCAGTGTCTGTCTTTGTTCCTTGGTGTAAGTGTGTGTCTGTGTTACTGGGCATCAGTGTATGTCTTTGTTACTTGGTGTCAGTGTATGTGTTTGTTACTTGGTGTAATTGTCTGTCTTTGTTACTTGGTGTAAGTGTATGTCTTTGTTACTTGTTGTCAGTGTATGTCTTTGTGACTTGTTGTCAGTGTATGTCTTTGTTACTGGGTGTCAGTGCGTGTCTGTGTTACTTGGTGTCAGTGTATGTCTTTGTTACTGTGTATCAGTGTTTCTCTGTGTTAGTGGGTGTCAGTGTGTGTTTGTTTGTGTTACTGGGTGTCAGTGTGTGTCTGTGACACTAGGTGTCAGTATTTAGTTTAGTTTAGAGATACAGCACTTCAACAGGCCCTTCGGCCCGCCAAGTCTGTGCCGACCATCAACCACCCATTTATACTAATCCTACACTAATCCCGTATTCCTATCACATCCCCACCGGCCCCTATATATTTCCCTACCACCTACCTATACTATAGTCAATTTATGATGGCCAATTAACCTTTCAAACTGCAAGTCTTTGGCATGTGGGAGGAAACCGGAGCCCCCGGAGGAAACTCACGCATGCACAGGGAGAACTTGCAAACTCCGCACAGGCAGTACCCAGAATCGAACACGGGTCCCTGGAGCTGTGAGGCTGCGGTGCTAACCACTGCGCCAATGTACCCCACCCAGTGTGTGCCTGTGTTACTGTGTATCAGTGTATGTCTTTGTTACTTGGTGTAAGTGTGTGTCTGTGTTACTGGGTATCAGTGTGTCTTTGTTACTTGGTGTCAGTGTATGTCAAAATACTTGGTGTAATTGTCTGTCTTTGTAACTTCGTGTAAGTGTATGTCTTTGTTCCTTGGTGTCAGTATATGCATGTGTTCCTTGGTGTAGTGTGTGTCTTTGTTACTTGGTGTAAGTGCATGTCTTTGTTACTTGGTGTCAGTGTATGTCTTTGTTACTTGGTGTCAGTATATGTATGTGTTCCTTGGTGTAGTGTGTGTCTTTGTTACTTGGTGTAAGTGCATGTCTTTGTTACTTGGTGTCAGTGTATGTCTTTGTTACTTGGTGTCAGTGTGTGTCTGTGTTACTGGGTATCAGTGTATGTCTTTGTGACTTGGTATCAGTGTATGTCTTTGTTACTGTGTGTCATTGTGTGTCTGTGTTACTGGGTATCAGTGTATGTCTTTGTGACTTGGTATCAGTGTATGTCTTTGTTTCTGGGTGTCAGTGTGTGTCTGTGTTCCTGGGTATCAGTGTATGTCTTTGTGACTTGGTGTCAGTGTATGTCTTTGTTACTTCGTGTAAGTGTGTGTCTGTGATACTGGGTATCAGTGTATGTCTTTGTTACTTGGTGTCAGTGTATGTCTGTGTTACTTGGTGTAAGTGTGTGTCTGTGTATCAGTGTATGTCTTTGTGACTTGGTGTCAGTGTATGTCTTTGTTACTGGGTGTCAGTGTGTGTCTTTGTGACTTGGTGTCAGTGTATGTCTGTGTTACTGGGGGTCAGTGTGTGTCTGTGTTACTGGGGGTCAGTGTGTGTTTCTAACTGGGTGTCAGTGTGTGTCTGTGTTACTGGGTATCAGTGTATGTCTTTGTTACTTGGTGCAAGTGTATGTCTTTGTTACTTGGTGTCAGTGTATGTGTTTGTGACTTGGTGTCAGTGTATGTCTTTGTTACTGGGTGTCAGTGTATGTCTTTGTTACCTGGGGTAAGTGTAAGTCAAAATACTTGGTGTATGTGTATGTCTTTGTTACTTGGTGTAAGTGTGTGTCTGTGTTACTGGGTATCAGTGTATGTCTTTGTTACTTGGTGTAAAAGTAAGTCAAAATAATTGGTGTAAGAGTATGTCTGTGTTACTTGGTGTAAGTGCATGTCTTTGTTACTTGGTATAAGTATGTGTCTGTGTTTCAGAGAATGTCTTTGTGACTTGGTGTCAGTGTATGTCTTTGTTACTGGGTGTCAGTGTGTGTCTTTGTGACTTGGTGTCAGTGTATGTCTGTGTTACTGTGGGTCAGTGTGTGTCTGTGTTACTGGGGGTCAGTGTGTGTCTGTGTTACTGGGTTTCAGTGTATGTCTTTGTTACTTGGTGTAAGTGTATGACTTTGTTACTTGGTGTCAGTGTATGTGTTTGTGACTTGGTGTAAATGTAAGTCAAAATACTTTGTGTCAGAGTATGTCTGTGTTACTTGGTGCAAGTGCATGTCTTTGTTACTTGGTGTAAGTGTGTGTCTGCGTTACTGGGTATCAGTGTCTGTCTTTGTTCCTTGGTGTAAGTGTGTGTCTGTGTTACTGGGTATCAGTGTATGTCTTTGCTACTTGGTGACAGTGTATGTGTTTGTTACTTGGTGTAATTGTCTGTCTTTGTTACTTGGTGTAAGTGTATGTCTTTGTTACTTGGTGTCAGTGTATGTCTTTGTTACTGGGTGTCTGTGTGTGTCTGTGTTACTGGGTATCAGTGTATGTCTTTGTGACTTGGTAGCAGTGCATGTCTTTGTTACTGTGTGTCTGTGTGTGTCTGTGTTCCTGGGTATCAGTGTATGTCTTTGTGACTTGGTGTCAGTGTATGTCTTTGCTACTGGGTGTCAGTGTGTGTCTTTGTGACTTTGTGTCAGTGTATGCCTTTGTTACTTGGTGTAAGTGTGTTTCTGTGATACTGGGTATCAGTGTATGTCTTTGTTACTTGGTGTCAGTGTATGTCTGTGTTACTTGGTGTAAGTGTATGTCTGTGTATCAGTGTGTGTCTTTGTGACCTGGTGTCAGTGTATGTCTTTGTTACAGGGTGTCAGTGTGTGACTTTGTGACTTGGTGTCAGTGTATGTCTGTTTTACTGGGGGTCAGCGTGTGTCTTTGTGACTTGGTGTCAGTGTATGTCTTTGTTACTTGCCTCAAGTGTGTGTCTGTGATACAGGGTATCAGAGAATGTCTTTGTTACTTGGAGTCAGTGTATGTCTGTTTTACTTGGTGTAAGTGTGTGTTTGTGTATCAGTGTATGTCTTTGTGACTTGGTGTCATTGTATGTCTTTGTTACTGGGTGTCAGTGTGTGTCTTTGTGACTTGGTGTCAGTGTATGCCTGTGTTACTCAGTGTCAGAGTGTGTCTGTGTTACTGGGGGTCAGTGTGTGTTTCTAACTGGGTGTCAGTGTGTGTCTGTGTTACTGGGTAACACTGTATGTCTTTGTTACTTGGTGTAAGTGTATGTCTTTGTTACTTGGTGTCAGTGTATGTGTTTGTGACTTGGTGTCAGTGTATGTCTTTGTTACTGGGTGTCAGTGTTTGTCTTTGTTACTTGGTGTAAGTGTCAGTCAAAATACTTGGTGTAAGTGTATGTCTGTGTTACTTGGTGTAAGTGTATGTCTTAGTTACTTGGTGTAAGTGTGTGTCTGTTTTACTGGGTATCAGTGTCTGTCTTTGTTACTTGGTGTAAGTGTATGTCTGTGTTACTGGGTATCAGTGCATGCCTTTGTTACTTGGTGTCAGTGTATGTGTTTGTTACTTGGTGTAATTGTCTGTCTTTGTTACTTGGTGTAAGTGTATGTCTTTGTTACTTGGTGTCAGTGTATGTCTTTGTTACTTGGTGTAAGTGTATGTCTTTGTTACTTGGTGTAAGTGTGTGTCTGTGTTACTGGGTATCAGTGTCTGTCTTTGTTACTTGGTGGAAGAGTGTGTCTGTGTTAAAGGGCATCAGTGTATGTCTTTGTTACTTGGTGTAAGTGAAAGTCAAAATATTTGGTGTAAGTGTATGTCTGTGTTACTCGGTGTAAGTGTATGTCTTTGTTACTTGGTGTAAGTGTGTGTCTGTGTTACTGGGTATCAGTGTATATCTTTGTTACTTGGTGTCAGTGTATGTCTTTGTTAATTGGTGTCAGTGTATGTCTTTGTTACTGGGTGTCAGTGTGTGTCTGTGTTACTTGGTGTCAGTGTATGTCTTTGTTACTGTGGATCAGTGGTTCTCTGTGTTCCTGGGTGTCAGTGTGTGTTTGTTTTTGTTACTGGTGATCAGTGTGTGTCTGTGACACTAGGTGTCAGTATTTAGTTCAGTTTGGTGATACAGCACTTAAACAGGCCCATCAGCCCACCGAGTCTGTGCCGACCATCAACCACACATTTATACTAATCCTACACTAATCCCGTATTCCTATCACATCCCCACCTGTCCCTGTATATTTCCCTACCACCTACCTATACTCGGGGCAATTTATGAAGGCCAATTAACCTATCAACCTGCAAGTCTTTGGCATGTGGGAGGAAACCGGAGCACCCGGAGGAAACTCACGCAGACGCAGGGAGAACATGCAAACTCCGCACAGGCAGTAACCAGAATCGAACCCGGGTCCCTGGATCTGTGAGACTGCGGTGCTAACCACTGCGCCAATGTGCCCCCCACCCCACCCCCCAGTGTGTGCCTGTGTTACTGGGTATCAGTGTGTGTCTTTGTTACTTGGTGTAAGTGTGTGTCTGTGTTACTGGGTATCAGTGTATGTCTTTGTTACTTGGTGTCAGTGTATGTCAAAATACTTGTTGTAAGTGTATGTCTTTGTTTCTTGGTGTAATTGTCTGTCTTTGTTACTTGGTGTCCGTGTGTGTCTGTGTTACTGGGAGTCAGTGTATGTCTTTGTTACTTGGTATCAGTGCATGTCTTTGTTACTTTGTGTAAGTGTGTGTCTGTGTTACTGGGTATCAGTGTGTCTTTGTTACTTGGTGTCAGTGTATGTCAAAATACTTGGTGTAATTGTCTGTCTTTGTAACTTGGTGTAAGTGTATGTCTTTGTTCCTTGGTGTCAGTATATGTATGTGTTCCTTGGTGTAGTGCGTGTCTTTGTTCCTTGGTGTAAGTGCATGTCTTTGTTACTTGGTGTCAGTATATGTCTTTGTTACTTGGTGTCAGTGTGTGTCTATGTTACTGGGTATCAGTGTATGTCTTTGTGATTTGGTATCAGTGTATGTCTTTGTTACTGTGTGTCAGTGTTTGTCTGTGTTACTGGGTATCAGTGTCTGTCTTTGTGACTTGGTATCACTGTATGTCTTTGTTTCTGGGTGTCAGTGTGTGTCTGTGTTCCTGGGTATCAGTGTATGTCTTTGTGACTTGGTGTCAGTGTATGTCTTTGTTACTTCGTGTAAGTGTGTGTCTGTGATACTGGGTATCAGTGTATGTCTTTGTTACTTGGTGTCAGTGTATGTCTGTGTTACTTGGTGTAAGTGTGTGTCTGTGTATCAGTGTATGTCTTTGTGACTTGGTGTCAGTGTATGTCTTTGTTACTGGGTGTTAGTGTGTGTCTTTGTGACTTGGTGTCAGTGTATGTATGTGTTACTGGGGGTCAGTGTGTGTCTGTGTTACTGGGGGTCAGTGTATGTTTCTAACTGGGTGTTAGTGTGTGTCTGTGTTACTGGGTATCAGTGTATGTCTTTGTTACTTGGTGTCAGTGTATGTGTTTGTGACTTGGTGTCAGTGTATGTCTTTGTTACTGGGTGTCAGTGTATGTCTTTGTTACCTGGGGTAAGTGTAAGTCAAAATACTTGGTGTATGTGTATGTCTTTGTTACTTGGTGTAAGTGTGTGTCTGTGTTACTGGGTATCAGTGTCTGTCTTTGTTACTTGGTGGAAAAGTGTGTCTGTGTTAAAGGGCATCAGTGTATGTCTTTGTTACTTGGAGTAAGTGTAAGTCAAATTAATTGGTGTAAGAGTATGTCTGTGTTACTTGGTGTAAGTATGTGTCTGTGTTTCAGAGAATGTCTTTGTGACTTGGTGTCAGTGTATGTCTTTGTTACTGGGTGTCAGTGTGTGTCTTTGTGACTTGGTGTCAGTGTATGTCTATGTTACTGTGGGTCAGTGTGTGTCTGTGTTACTGGGGGTCAGTGTGTGTTTCTAACTGGGTGTCAGTGTGTGTCTGTGTTACTGGGTTTCAGTGTATGTCTTTGTTACTTGTTGTAAGTGTATGACTTTGTTACTTGGTGTCAGTGTATGTGTTTGTGACTTGGTGTAAGTGTAAGTCAAAATACTTTGTGTAAGAGTATGTCTGTGTTACTTGGTGTAAGTGCATGTCTTTGTTACTTGGTGTAAGTGTGTGTCTGCGTTACTGGGTATCAGTGTCTGTCTTTGTTACTTGGTGTAAGTGTGTGTCTGTGTTACTGGTTATCAGTGTATGTCTTTGCTACTTGGTGACAGTGTATGTGTTTGTTACTTGGTGTAATTGTCTGTCTGTGTTACTTGGTGTAAGTGTATGTCTTTGTAACTTGGAGTCAGTGCATGTCTTTGTTACTGGGTGTCTGTGTGTGTCTGTGTTACTGGGTATCAGTGTATGTCTTTGTGACTTGGTAGCAGTGCATGTCTTTGTTACTGGGTGTCAGTGTATGTCTGTGTTACTGGGTATCAGTGTATGTCTTTGTGACTTGGTAGCAGTGCATGACTTTGTTACTGGGTGTCTGTGTGTGTCTGTGTTCCTGGGTATCAGTGTATGTCTTTGTGACTGGGTGTCAGTCTGTGTCTTTGTGACTTGGTGTCAGTGTATGCCTTTGTTACTTGGTGTAAGTGTGTTTCTGTGATACTGGGTGTCAGTGTATGTCCTTGTTACTTGGTGTAAGTGTATGCCTGTGTATCAGTGTGTGTCTTTGTGACCTGGTGTCAGTGTATGTCTTTGCTACAGGGTGTCAGTGTATGTCTTTGTGACTTGGTGTCAGTGTATGTCTTTGTTACTTGCCTCAAGTGTGTGTCTGTGATACAGGGTATCAGAGAATGTCTTTGTTAATTGGAGTCTGTGTATGTCTGTTTTACTTGGTGTAAATGTGTGTCTGTGTATCAGTGTATGTCTTTGTGACTTGGTGTCATTGTATGTCTTTGTTACTGGGTGTCAGTGTGTGTCTTTGTGACTTGGTGTCAGTGTATGCCTGTGTTACTGAGGGTCAGAGTGTGTCTGTGTTACTAGGGGTCAGTGTGTGTTTCTAACTTGATGTCAGTGTGTGTCTGTTTTACTGGGTATCAGTGTATGTCTTTGTTACTTGGTGTAAGTGTATGTCTTTGTTACTTGGTGTCAGTGTATGTGTTTGTGACTTGGTGTCAGTGTATGTCTTTGTTACTGGGTGTCAGTGTTTGTCTTTGTTACTTTGTGTAAGTGTCAGTCAAAATACTTGGTGTAAGTGTATGTCTGTGTTACTTGGTGTAAGTGTATGTCTTCGTTACTTGGTGTAAGTGTGTGTCTGTGTTACTGGGTATCAGTGTCTGTCTTTGTTACTTGGTGTAAGTGTATGTCTGTGTTACTGGGTATCAGTGCATGCCTTTGTTACTTGGTGTCAGTGTATGTCTATGTTACTTGGTGTAATTGTCTGTCTTTGTTACTTGGTGTAAGTGTATGTCTTTGTTACTTGGTGTCAGTGTATGTCTTTGTTACTTGGTGTATGTGTCTGTCTTTGTTACTTGGTGCAAGTGTGTGTCTGTGTTACTGGGTATCAGTGTATGTCTTTGTTACTTGGTGTCAGTTTATGTCTTTGTAACTGGGTGTCAGTGTGTGTCTTTGTTACTGAGTGTCAGTGTGTGTCTTTGTGACTTGGTGTCATTGTATGTCTTTGTTACTTGGTGTAAGTGTGTGTCTGTGTTACTGGGTATCAGTGTATGTCTTTGTTACTTGGTGTCTTTGCATGTCAAAATACTTGGTGTAAGTGTATGTCTTTGTTACTTGGTGTAACTGTCAGACTTTGTTACTTGGTGTAAGTGTATTTCTTTGTTACTTGGTGTCATTGTATGTCTTTGTTACTTGGTGTCAGTGTGTGTCTGTGTTCCTTGGTGTAAGTGTGTGTCTTTGTTACTGGGTGTCAGTGTGTGTCTTTGTTACTTGGTTTCAGTGCATGTCTTTGTTACTTCGTGTCAGTGTGTGTCTGTGTTACTGGGTATCAGTGTATGTCTTTGTGACTTGGTATCCGTGTATGTCTTTGTTACTAGGTGGAAGTGTGTGTCTGTGTTACTGGGTATCAGTGTATGTCTGTGTTACTTGGTGTAAGTGTGTGTCTGCGTAACTGGGTGTCAGTGCGTATCTGTGTTACTTGGTGTAAGTTTGTGTCTTTGTTACTTGGTGTCCGTGTGTGTCTGTGTTACTGGGTGTCAGTGCATGTCTTTGTTACTTGGTGCCAGTGTATATCTGTGTTACTTGCTGTAAGTGTGTGTCTTTGTTACTTGGTGTAATTGTATGTCTTTGTTACTTGGTGTCAGTGTATGTCTGTGTTACTTGGTGGAAGCGTATGTCTTTGTTACTTGGTGTAAGTGTGTGTCTGTGTTACTTGGTGGAAGTGTGTTTCTGTGTTCCTGGGTATCAGTGTATGTCTGTGTTACTTGGTGTAAGTGTGTGTCTGTTACTAGGTATCAGTGTATGTCTTTGTTACTTGGTGTCAGTGTATGTCTGTGTTACTTGGTGTAAGTGTGTGTCTGTGTTACTGGGTGTCAGTGTGTCTGTGTTACTTGGTGTAAGTGTGTGTCTTTGTTACTTGGTGTCCATGTGTGTCTGTCTTACTGGGTGTCAGTGTATGTCTTTGTTACTTGGTGTAAGTGTGTGTCTGTGTTACTGGGTGTCAGTGTATGTCTTTGTTACTTGGTGTAAGTGTGTGTCTGTGTTACTGGGTATCAGTGTATGTCTTTGTGACTTGGTGTCAGTGTATGTCTTTGCTGCTGGGTGTCAGTGTGTGTTTTTATGACTTGGTGTCAGTGTATGTCTGTATTACTTGGTGTAAGTGTGTGTCTGTGTTACTGGGTATCAGTGTATGTCTTTGTTACTTTGTGGCAGTGTATGTCTGTGTTACTGGGTGTCAGTGTATGGTTTTGTTACTTGGTGTAAGTGTGTGTCTGTGTTACTGGGTATCAGTGTATGTCTTTGTGACTTGGTGTCAGTGTATGTCTTTGCTGCTGGGTGTCAGTGTGTGTTTTTATGACTTGGTGTCAGTGTATGTCTGTATTACTTGGTGTAAGTGTGTGTCTGTGTTACTGGGTATCAGTGTATGTCTTTGTTACTTTGTGGCAGTGTATGTCTGTGTTACTGGGTGTCAGTGTATGGTTTTGTTACTTGGTGTAAGTGTGTGTCTGTGTTACTGGGTATCAGTGTATGTCTTTGTTACCTTATGTCAGTGTATGTCTGTGTTACTTGGTGTAAGCGTATGTCTTTGTTACTTGGTGTAAATGTGTGTCTGTGTTACTTGGTGTAAGTGTGTGTCTGTGTTCCTGTGTATCAGTGTATGTCTGTGTTACTTGGTGTCAGTGTGTGTCTGTGTTACTGGGTTTCAGTGTATGTCTTTGTTACTTGGTGTCAGTGTATGTCTGTGTCACTTGGTGTAAATGTGTGTCTGTGTTACTGGGTGTCAGTGTGTGTCTGTGTTACTTGGTGTAAGTGTGTGTCTGTGTTACTTGGTGTCCATGTGTGTCTGTGTTACTGGGTGTCAGTGTATGTCTTTGTTACTTGGTGTAAGTGTGTGTCAGTGTTACTGGGTATCAGTGTATGTCTTTGTGACTTGGTATCAGTGAATGTCTTTGTTACTGGGTGTCAGTGTGTGTCTGTGTTCCTGGGTATCAGTGTATGTCTTTGTGACTTGGTGTCAGTGTTTGTCTTTGCTGCTGGGTGTCAGTGTGTGTTTTTATGACTTGGTGTCAGTGTATGTCTGTGTTACTTGGTGTAAATGTGTGTCTGTGTTACTGGGTATCAGTGTATGTCTTTGTTACTTTGTGTCAGTGTATGTCTGTGTTACTTGGTGTCAGTGTGTGTCTGTGTTACTGGGTGTCAGTGTGTGTCTGTGTTACTTGGTGTAAGTCTGTGTCTTTTTTACTTGGTGTCCGTGTGTGTCTGTGTTACTGGGTGTCAGTGTATGTCTTTGTTACTGGGTGTCAGTGTATGTCTGTGTTACTTGGTGTAAGTGTGTGTCTGTGTTACTGGGTATCAGTGTATGTCTTTGTGACTTGGTGTCAGTTTATGTCTTTGTTGCTGGGTGTCAGTGTGTGTCTTTGTGACTTGGTGTCAGTGTATGTCTTTGTTACTTGGTGTAAGTGTGTGTCTGTGTTACTGGGTATCAGTGCTTGTCTTTGTTACTTGGTGTCAGTGTATGTCAAAATACTTGGTGTAAGTGTATCTCTTTGTTACTTGGTGTCAGTGTATGTCTTTGTTACTTGGTGTCAGTGTGTGTCTGTGCTGCTGGGTATCAGTGCATGTCTTTGTGACTTGGTATCAGTGTATGTCTTTGGGACTTGGTGTCAGTGTATGTCTTTGTTACTGGGTGTCAGTGTGTGTCTGTGTTACTTGGTGTCAGTGTATGTCTTTGTTACTGTTTATTAGTGTTCCTCTGTGTTACTGGGTGTGAGTATGTGTTTGTTTGTGCTATTGAGTGTCAGTGTATGTCTTTGTTACTTGGTGTAAGTTTGTGTCTGTGTTACTGGGTATCAGTGTCTGTCTTTGTTCCTTGGTGTAATTGCATGTCTTTGTTCCTTGGTGTCAGTGTATGCCTGTGTTACTGGGTGTAAGTGTATGTCTTTGTTACTTGGTGTAAGTGTGTGTCTGTGTTCCAGGGTATCATTGTCTGTCTTTGTTACTGGGTGTCAGTGTATGTCTGTGTAACTTGGTGTAAGTGTGTGTCTGTGTTACTGGGTATCAGTGTATGTCTTTGTGAGTTGGTGTCAGTGTATGTCTTTGTTACTGGGTGTCAGTGTGTTTCTTTGTTACTTGGTGTAAGTATGTGTCTGTGTTACTGGGTGTCACTGTGTGTCTGTGTTACTTGGTGTAAGTGTGTGTCTTTGTTACTTGGTTTCCGTGTGCGTCTGTGTTACTTGGTGTAAGTGCATGTCTTTGTTACTTGGTGCCAGTGTATATCTGTGTTACTTGGTGTAAGTGTGTGTCTTTGTTACTTGGTTTCCGTGTGTGTCTGTGTTACTTGGTGTAAGTGTGTGTCTTTGTTCCTTGGTGTAATGGTATGTCTTTGTTACTTGGTGTCAGTGTATGTCTGTGTTACTTGGTGTAAGTGTCTGTCTTTGTTACTTGGTGTAAGTGTGTGTCTGTGTTACTTGGTGCCAGTGTATAGCTGTGTTACTTGGTGTAAGTGTGTGTCTTTGTTACTTGGTGTAATTGTATGTCTTTGTTACTTGGTGTCAGTGAATGGCTGTGTTACTTGGTGTCAGTGTATGTCTTTGTGACTGTTTATTAGTGTTTCTCTGTGTTCCTGGGTGCCAGTGTGTGTTTGTTTGTGCTAATGTGTTCCAGTGTCTGTCTTTGTTACTTGGTGTCAGTGTGTGTCTGCGTTACTTGGTGTAAGTGTGTGTCTGCGTTACTTGGTGTAAGTGTGTGTCTTTGTTACATGGTGTAAGTGTATGTCTTTGTTACTTGGTGTCAGTGCATGTCTTTGTTACTTCGTGTCAGTGTGTGTCTGTGTTACTGGGTATCAGTGTATGTCTTTGTGACTTGGTATCAGTGTATGTCTTTGGTACTGGGTGTAAGTGTGTGTCTGTGTTACTGAGTATCAGTGTATGTCTTTGTGACTTGGTATCAGTGTATGTCTTTGTTACTGGGTGTCAGTGTGTTTCTGTGTTACTGGGTATCAGTGTATGTCTTTGTGACTTGGTGTCAGTGCATGTCTTTGTTACTGGGTGTCAGTTTGTGTCTTTGTGACTTGGTGTCAGTGTATGTCTTTGTTACTTGGTGTAAGTGTGTGTCTGTGATACTGAGTATCAGTGTATGTCTCTGTTACTTGGTGTCAGTGTATGTCCGTGTTACTTGGTGTTCGTGTGTGTCTGTGTATCAGTGTTTGTCTTTGTGACTTGGTGTCAGTGTATGTCTTTGTTACTGGGTGTCAGTGTATGTCTTTGTTACTGGATGTCAGTGTATGTCTTTGTTACTTGGTGTCAGTGTCTGTCTGTGTTACTTGGGGTCAGTGTGTGTCTGTGTAACTTGGTGTCAGTGTGTGTCTGTGTTACTTGGTGTCAGTGTGTGTCTGTGTTACTGGGTATCAGTGTATGTCTTTGTTACTTGGTGTCAGTGTATGCCTGTGTTACTTGGTGTAAGTGTGTGTCTGTGTTACTGGGTGTCAGTGTGTGTCTGTGTTACTTGGTGTAAGTGTGCATCTTTGTTACTTGGTGTCCGTGTGTGTCTGTGTTACTGGGTGTCAGTGTATGTCTTTGTTACTTGGTGTAAGTTTGTGTCTTTGTTACTTGGTGTCCATGTGTGTCTGTGTTACTGGGTGTCAGTGCATGTCTTTGTCACTTGGTGCCAGTGTATATCTGTGTTACTTGGTGTAAGTTTGTGTCTTTGTTACTTGGTGTAATTGTATGTCTTTGTTACTTGGTGTCAGTGTATGTCTGTGTTACTTGGTGTAAGTGTATGTCTTTGTTACTTGGTGTAAGTGTGTGTCTATGTTACTTGGTTTACGTGTGTGTCTGTGTTCCTGGGTCACAGTGTATGTCTTTGTTAGTTGGTGTCAGTGCATGTCTGTGTTACTTGGTGTAAGTGTGTGTCTGTGTTTCTGGGTATCAGTGTATGTCTTTGTTACTTGGTGTCAGTGTATGTCTGTGTTACTTGGTGTAAGTGTGTGTCTGTGTTACTGGGTGTCAGTGTGTGTCTGTGTTACTTGGTGCAAGTGTGTGTCTTTGTTACTGGGTGTCCGTGTGTTTCTGTGTTCCTGGGTGTCAGTGTATGTCTTTGTTACTGGGTGTCAGTGTATGTCTTTGTTACTTGATGTAAGTGTGTGTCTGTGTTACTGGGTATCAGTGTATCTCTTTGTTACTTGGTGTAAGTGTGTGTCTGTGTTACTTGGTGTAAGTGTGTGTCTTTGTTTCTTGGTGTCCGAGTGTGTCTGTGTTACTGGGTGTCACTGCATATCTTTGTTACTTGGTGACAGTGTATAACTGAGTTACTTGGTGTAAGTGTATGTCTTTGTTTTTTGGTGTAATTGTATGTATTTGTTACTTGATGTCAGTGTATGTCTGTGTTACTTGGTGTCAGTGTATGTCTGTGTTACTTGGTGTAAGTGTGTGTCTGTGTTACTGGGTGTCATTGTGTGTCTGTGTTACTTGGTGTAAGTGTGCGTCTTTGTTACTTGGTGTCCGTGTGTGTCTGTGTTACTGGGTGTCAGTGTATGTCTTTGTCACTTGGTGCCAGTGTATATCTGTGTTACTTGGTGTAAGGGTGTGTCTTTGTTACTTCGTGTAATTGTATGTCTTTGTTACTTGGTGTCAGTGTATGTCTGTGTTACTTGGTGTAAGTGTATGTCTTTGTTACTTGAAGTAAGTGTGTGTCTATGTTACTTGGTGTACGTGTGTGTCTGTGTTCCTGGGTAACAGTGTATGTCATTGTTAGTTGGTGTCAGTGCATGTCTGTGTTACTTGGTGTAAGTGTGTGTCTGTGTTTCTGGGTATCAGTGTATGTCTTTGTTACTTGGTGTCAGTGTATGTCTGTGTTACTTGGTGTAAGTGTGTTTCTGTGTTACTGGGTGTCAGTGTGTGTCTGTGTTACTTGGTGCAAGAGTGTGTCTTTGTTACTTGGTGTCCGTGTGTGTCTGTTTTCCTGGGTGTCAGTGTATGTCTTTGTTACTGGGTGTCAGTGTATGTCTTTGTTACTTGATGTAAGTGTGTGTCTGTGTTACTGGGTTTCAGTGTCTCTCTTTGTTACTTGGTGTAAGTGTGCGTCTGTGTTACTTGGTGTAAGTGTGTGTCTTTGTTACTTGGTGTCCGTGTGTGTCTGTGTTACTGGGTGTCAGCGCATGTCTTTGTTACTTGGTGACAGTGTATATCTGTGTTACTTGGTGTAAGTGTGTGTCTTTGTTACTTGGTGTCCGTGTGTGTCTGTGTTCCTGGGTGTCAGTGTATGTCTTTGTTACAGGGTGTCAGTGTATGTCTTTGTTACTTGATGTAAGTGTGTGTCTGTGTTACTGGGTATCAGTGTCTCTCTTTGTTACTTGGTGTAAGTGTGTGTCTGTGTTACTTGTTGTAAGTGTGTGTCTTTGTTACTGGGTGTCAGTGCATGTCTTTGTTACTTGGTGACAGTGTATATCTGTGTTACTTGGTGTAAGTGTGTGTCTTTGTTTCTTGGTGTAATTGTATGTATTTGTTACTTGATGTCAGTGTATGTCTGTGTTACTTGGTGTAAGTGTATGTCTTTGTTACTTGGTGTAAGTGTGTGTCTGTGTTACTTGTTTGAAGTGTGTGTCTGTTTACTGTGTATCAGTGTATGTCTTTGTTACTTGGTGTCAGTGTATGTCTGTGTTACCTGGTGTAAGTGTATCTCTGTGTTACAGGGTATCAGTGTATGTATTTGTTACTTGGTGTCTGTGTATGTCTGTTCTACTTGGTGTAAGTGTGTGTCTGTGTTATTGGGTGTCAGTTTGTGTCTGTGTTACTTGGTGTCCTTGTGTGTCTGTGTTCCTGTGTGTCAGTGTATGTCTTTGTTACTTGGTGTCAGTGTATGTCTGTGTTACTTGGTGTAAGTGTGTGTCTGTGTTACTGGGTGTCAGTGTGTGTCTGTGTTACTTGGTGTAAGTGTGTGTCTTTGTTACTTGGTGTCCGTGTGTTTCTGTGTTACTGGGTGTCAGTGCATGTCTTTGTTACTTGGTGCAAGTGTATATCTGTATTGCTTGGTGTAAGTGTGTGTCTTTGTTACTTGCTGCAATTGTATGTCTTTGTTACTTTGTGTCAGTGCATGTCTGTGTTACTTGGTGTCAGTGTATGTCTGTGTTACTTGGTGTCAGTGTGTGTCTGTGTTACTTGGTGTAAGTGTGTGTCTGTGTTCCTGGGTATCAGTGTATGTCTTTGTTACTTGGTGTCAGTATATGTCCGTGTTACTTGGTGTAAGTGTTTGTCTGTGTTACTGGGTATCAGTGTATGTCTTTGTTACTTGGTGTCAGTGTATGTCTGTGTTACTTGGTGTAAGTGTGTGTCTTTGTTCCTGGGTATCAGTGTATGTCTTTGTGACTTGGTGTCAGTGTCTGTCTTTGTTACTGAGTGTCAGTGTATGTTTTTGTGACTTGGTGTCAGTGTATGTCTTTGTTACTTGGTGTAAGTGTGTATCTGTGTGACTGGGTATCAGTGTATGTCTTTGTTACTTGGTGTCTTTGTATGTCAAAATAATTGGTGTAAGTGTATGTCTTTGTTACTTGGTGTAACTGTCTGTCTTTGTTACTTGGTGTAAGTGTATGTCGTTGTTACTTGGTGTCATTGTATGTCTTTGTTACCTGGTGTCAGTGTGTGTCTGTGTTACTTAGTGTAAGTGTATGTCTTTGTTACTTGGTGTCAGTGCATGTCTTTGTTACTTCGTGTCAGTGTGTGTCTGTGTTCCTGGGTATCAGTGTATGTCTTTGTGACTTGGTATCAGTGTATGTCTTTGTTACTGGGTGTAAGTGTGTGTCTGTGTTACTGGGTATCAGTGTTTGTCTTTGTGACTTGGTATCAGTGTATATCTTTGTTACTCGGTGTCAGTGTGTTTCTGTGTTACTGGGTATCAGTGTATGTCTTTGTGACTTGGTGTCCGTGTGTGTCTGTGTTCCTGGGTGTTAATGTGTGTCTGTTTTACTGGGTATCAGTGTCTCTCTTTGTTACTTGGTGTAAGTGTGTGTCTGTGTTACTTGGTGTAAATGTGTGTCTTTGTTACTTGGTGTCCGTGTGTGTCTGTGTTACTGGGTGTCAGTGCATGTCTTTGTTACTTGGTGACAGTGTATATCTGTGTTACTTGGTGTAAGTGTGTCTTTGTTTCTTGGTGTAATTGTATGTATTTGTTACTTGATGTCAGTGTATCTCTGTGTTACTTGGTGTCAGTGTATATCTGTGTTACTTGGTGTAAGTGTGTGTCTGTGTTACTGGGTGTCAGTGTGTGTCTGTGTTACTTGGTGTAAGTGTGCGTCTTTGTTACTTGGTGTCCGTGTGTGTCTGTGTTACTGGGTGTCAGTGTATGTCTTTGTTACTGGGTGTCAGTGTATGTCTTTGTTACTTGGTGTAAGTTTGTGTCTTTGTTACTTGGTGCCCATGTGTGTCTGTGTTACTGGGTGTCAGTGCATGTCTTTGTCACTTGGTGCCAGTGTATATCTGTGTTACTTGGTGTAAGGGTGTGTCTTTGTTACATGGTGTAATTGTATGTCTTTGTTACTTGGTGTCAGTGTATGTCTGTGTTACTTGGTGTAAGTGTATGTCTTTGTTACTTGGTGTAAGTGTGTATCTATGTTACTTGGTGTACGTGTGTGTCTGTGTTTTTGGGTAACAGTGTATGTCTTTGTTAGTTGGTGTCAGTGCATGTCTGTGCTAGTTGGTGTAAGTGTGTGTCTGTGTTTCTGGGTATCAGTGTATGTCTTTGTTACTTGGTGTCAGTGTATGTCTGTGTTACTTGGTGTAAGTGTGTGTCTGTGTTACTGGGTGTCAGTGTGTGTCTGTGTTACCTGGTGCAAGTGTGTGTCTTTGTTACTTGGTGTCCGTGTGTGTCTGTGTTCCTGGGTGTCAGTGTATGTCTTTGTTACTGTGTGTCAGTGTATGTCTTTGTTACTTGATGTAAGTGTGTGTCTGTGTTACTGGGTATCAGTGTCTCTCTTTGTTACTTGGTGGAAGTGTGTGTCTGTGTTACTTGGTGTAAGTGTGTGTCTTTGTTACTTGGTGTCCGTGTGTGTCTGTGTTACTGGGTGTCAGTGCATGTCTTTGTTACTTGGTGACAGTGTATATCTGTGTTACTTGGTGTAAGTGTGTGTCTTTGTTTCTTGGTGTAATTGTATGTATTTGTTACTTGATGTCAGTGTATGTCTGTGTTACTTGGTGTAAGTGTATGTCTTTGTTACTTGGTGTAAGTGTGTGTCTGTGTTACTTGGTTGAAGTGTGTGTCTGTTTCCTGGGTATCAGTGTATGTCTGTGTTACCTGGTGCAAGTGTGTGTCTTTGTTACTTGGTGTCAGTGCATGTCTTTGTTACTTGGTGTCCGTGTGTGTCTGTGTTACTGGGTGTCAGTGCATGTCTTTGTTACTTGGTGACAGTGTATATCTGTGTTACTTGGTGTAAGTGTGTGTCTTTGTTTCTTGGTGTAATTGTATGTATTTGTTACTTGATGTCAGTGTATGTCTGTGTTACTTGGGGTAAGTGTATGTCTTTATTACTTGGTGTAAGTGTGTGTCTGTGTTACTTGGTTGAAGTGTGTGTCTGTTTCCTGGGTATCAGTGTATGTCTTTGTTACTTGGTGTCAGTGTATGTCTGTGTTCCCTGGTGTAAGTGTGTCTCTGTGTTACTTGGTTGAAGTGTGTGTCTGTTTCCTGGGTATCAGTGTATGTATTTGTGACTTGGTGTCAGTGCATGTCTTTGTTACTGGGTGTCAGTGTGTGTCTTTGTGACTTGGTGTCAGTGTATGTCTTTGTTACTTGGTGTACGTGTGTGTCTGTGATACTGGGTATCAGTGTATGTCTCTGTTACTTGGTGTCAGTGTATGTCCATGTTACTTGGTGTAAGTGTGTGTCTGTGTATCAGTGTATGTCTTTGTGACTTGGTGTCAGTGTATGTCTTTGTTACTGGGTGTCAGTGTGTGTCTTTGTGACTTGGTGTCAGTGTATGTCTGTGTTACTTGGGGGCAGTGTGTGTCTGTGTTACTTGGTGTCAGTTTCTGTCTGTGTTACTTGGTGTAAGTGTGTGTCTGTGTTACTGGGTATCAGTGTATGTCTTTGTTACTTGGTGTCAGTGTATGTCTGTGTTACTTGGTGTAAGTGTGTGTCTGTGTTACTGGGTGTCAGTGCATGTCTTTGTTACTTTGTGCCAGTGTGTATCTGTGTTACTTGGTGTAAGTGTGTGGCTTTGTTACTTGGTGTAATTGTCTCTTTGTTACTTGGTGTCAGTGTGTGTCTGTGTTACTTGGTGTAAGTGTGTGTCTGTGTTCCTGGGTATCAGTGTATGTCTTTGTTACTTGGTGTAAGTGTGTGTCTGTGTTACTTGGTGTAAGTGTGTGTCTGTGTTCCTGGGTATCAATGTATGTCTTTGTTACTTGGTGTAAGTGTGTGTCTGTGTTACTGGGTATCAGTGTATGTCTCTGTTTCTTGGTGTCAGTGTATTTCTGTGTTACTTGGTGCAAGTGTGTATCTGTGTTACTGTGTGTCAGTGTGTGTCTGTGTTACTTGGTGTAAGTTTGTGTCTTTGTTTCATGGTGTCCATGTGTGTCTGTGTTACTGGATGTCAGTGTATGTCTTTGTTACTGGGTGTCAGTGGATGTCTTTGTTACTTGGTGTACGTGTGTGCCTGTGTTACTGGGTATCCGTGTCTGTCTTGGTTACTTTGTGTATGTGTGTGTTTGTGTTACTTGGGGTAAGTGTGTGTCTCTGTTACTTGGTGTCCGTGTGTGTCTGTGTTACTGGGTGTCAGTGCATGTCTTTGTTACTTGGTCCCAGTGTATATCTGTGTTACTTGGTGTACGTGTGTGTCTTTGTTACTTGGTGTAATTGTATGTCTTTGTTACTTGGTGTCAGTGTATGTCTGTGTTACTTGGTGTAAGTGTATGTCTTTGTTACTTGGTGTAAGTGTGTGTCTGTGTTCCTTGGTGTCAGTGTATGTCTTTGTTACTGGGTAACAGTGAATGTCTTTGTTACTTGGTGTCAGTGTATGTCTGCGTTACTTGGTGCAAGTGTGTGTCTGTGTTACTGGGTATCAGTGTATGTCTTTGTTAGTTGGTGTCAGTGTATGTCTGTGTTACTTGGTGTAAGTGTGTGTCTGTGTTACTGGGTGTAAGTGTGTGTCTGTTTTCCTGAGTATCAGTGTCTGTCTTAGTTACTTGGTGTAAGTGTGTGTCTGTGTTACTTGGTGTCAGTGTATGTCTGTGTTACTTGGTGTAAGTGTGTGTCTGTGTTACTGTGTGTCAGTGTGTGTCTGTGTTACTTGGTGTAAGTGTGTGTCTTTGTTACTTGGTGTCCGTGTGTTTCTGTGTTACTGGGTGTCAGTGCATGTCTTTGTTACTTGGTGCCAGTGTATATCTGTGTAGCTTGGTGTAAGTGTGTGTCTTTGTTACTTGGTGTAATTGTATGTCTTTGTTACTTGGTGTCAGTGTATGTCTGTGTTACTTGGTGTCAGTGTATGTCTGTGTTACTTGGTGTCAGTGTATGTCTTTGTTACTTGGTGTAAGTGTGTGTCTGTGTTACTTGGTGTAAGTGTGTGTCTGTGTTCCTGGGTATCAGTGTATGTCTTTGTTACTTGGTGTCAGTGTATGTCTGTGTTACTTGGTGTAAGTGTTTGTCTGTGTTACTGGGTATCAGTGTATGTCTTTGTTACTTGGTGTCAGTGTAGTTCTGTGTTACTTGGTGTAAGTGTGTGTCTGTGTTCCTGGGTATCAGTGTATGTCTTTGTTACTTGGTGTTAGTGTCTGTCTGTATTACTTGGTGTCATTGTATGTCTTTGTTACTGAGTGTCAGTGTGTGTCTTTGTGACTTGGTGTCAGTGTATGCCTTTGTTCCTTGGTGTAAGTGTGTGTCTGTTACTGGGTATCAGTGTATGTCTTTGTTACTTGGTGTCATTGAATGTCAAAATACTTGGTGTACGTGTATGTCTTTGTTACTTGGTGTAACTGTCTGTCTTTGTTACTTGGTTTAAGTGTATGCCTTTGTTACTTGGTGTCATTGTATGTCTTTGTTACTTGGTGTCAGTGTGTGTCTGTGTTACTTGGTGTAAGTGTGTGTCTTTGTTACATGGTGTAAGTGTATGTCTTTGTTACTTGGTGTCAGTGCATGTCTTTGTTACTTCGTGTCAGTGTGTGTCTGTGGTACTGGGTATCAGTGTATGTCTTTGTGACTTGGTATCAGTGTATGTCTTTGTTACTCGGTGTAAGTGTGTGTCTGTGTTACTGGGTATCAGTGTATGTCTTTGTGAATTGGTATCAGTGTATGTCTTTGTTACTCGGTGTCAGTGTGTGTCTTTGTGACTTGGTGTCAGTGTATGTCTTTGTTACTTTGTGTAATAGTGTGTCTGTGATACTGGGTATCAGTGTATGTCTATGTTACTTGGTGTCAGTGCATGTCCATGTTACTTGGTATAAGTGTGTGTCTGTGTATCAGTGTATGTCTTTGTGACTTGGTGTCAGTGTATGTCTTTGTTACTGGGTGTCAGTGTGTGTCTTTGTGACTTGGTGTCAGTGTATGTCTGTGTTACCTGGGGTCAGTGGGTGTCTGTGTTACTTGGTGTCAGTGTCTGTCTGTGTTACTTGGTGTAAGTGTGTGTCTGTGTTACTGGGTATCAGTGTTTGTCTTTGTTACTTGGTGTCAGTGTATGTCGGTGTTACTTGGTGAAAGTGTGTGTCTGTGTTACTGGGTGTCAGTGCATGTCTTTGTTACTTGGTGCCAATGTGTATTTGTGTTACTTGGTGTAAGTGTGTGTCTTTGTTACTTGGTGTAATTGTCTGTCTTTGTTACTTGGTGTCAGTGTCTGTCTTTGTTACTTGGTGTAAGTGTGTGTCTGTGTTACTTGGTGTAAGTGTGTGTCTGCGTTCCTGGGTATCAGTGTATGTCTTTGTTACTTGGTGTAAGTGTGTGTCTGTGTTACTGGGTATCAGTGTCTGTCACTGTTTCTTGGTGTCAGTGTTTGTCTGTGTTACTTGGTGTAAGTTTGTGTCTTTGTTTCTTGGTGTCCGTGTGTGCCTGTGTTACTGGATGTCAGTGTTTGTCTTTGTCCCTGGGTAACAGTGTATGTCTTTGTTACTTGGTGTCAGTGTATGTCTGCGTTACATGGTGTAAGTGTGTGTCTGTGTCACTGGGTATCAGTGTATGTCTTTGTTACTTGGTGTCAGTGTATGTCTGTGTTACTTGGTGTAAGTGTGTGTCTGTGTTACTGGGTGTCAGTGTGTGTCTCTGTTACTTGGTGTAAGTGTGTGTCTTTGTTACTTGGTGTCCTTGTGTGTCCGTGTTCCTGGGTGTCAGTGTATGTCTTTGTTACTTGGTGTAAGTGTGTGTCTGTGTTACTGGGTATCAGTGTCTGTCTTTGTTACTTTGTGTAAGTGTGTGTCTGTGTTACTTGGTGTAAGTGTGTGTCTTTGTTAGTTGGTGTCCGTGTGTGTCTGTGTTACTGGCTGTCGGTGCATGTCTTTGTTACTTGGTGCCAGTGTATATCTGTGTTACTTGGTGTAAGTGTCTGTCTTTGTTACTTGGTGTAATTGTATGCCTTTGATACTTGGTGTCAGTGTATGTCTGTGTTACTTGGTGTAAGTGTATGTCTTTGTTACTTGGTGTAAGTGTGTGTCTGCGTTACTTGGTGTAAGCGTTTCTCTGTGTTACTGGGTATCAGTGTATGTCTTTGTTACTTGGTGTAAGTGTGTGTCTGTGTTACTGGGTATCAGTGTATGTCTTTGTTACTTGGTGTCAGTGTCTGTCAAAATACTTGGTGTAAGTGTATGTCTTTGTTAATTGGTGTCAGTGTGTGTCTTTGATACTTGGTGTCAGTGTATGTCTTTGTTACTTGGTGTGAGTGCATGTCTTTGTTACTTGGTGTCAGTGTGTGTCTGTGTTACTGGGTATCAGTGTATGTCTTTCTGACTTGGTATCAGAGTATGTCTTTGTTCCTGGCTTTCAGTGTGTGTCTGTGTTACTGGGTAACAGTGTATGTCTTTGTGACTTGGTATCAGAGTATGTCTTTGTTACTGGCTTTCAGTGTGTGTCTCTGTTACTGGGGATCAGTGTATGTCTTTGTGACTTGGTGTCAGTGTATGTCTGCGTTACTTGGTGTAAGTGTGTGTCTGTGTTACTTGGTGTAAGTGTGTGTCTGTGTCCCTGGGTAACAGTGTTTGTCTTTGTTACTTGGTGTCAGTGTATGTCTGCGTTACTTGGTGTAAGTGTGTGTCTGTGTTACTGGGTATCAGTGTATCTTTGTTACTGGGTATCAGTGTCTGTCTTTGTTACTTTGTGTAAGTGTGTGTCTGTGTTACTTGCTGTAAGTGTGTGTCTTTGTTACTTGGTGTCCGTGTGTGTCTGTGTTACTGGCTGTCAGTGCATGTCTTTGTTACTTGGTGCCAGTGTATATCTGTGTTACTTGGTGTAAGTGTCTGTCTTTGTTACTTGGTGTAATTGTATGTCTTTGATACATGCTGTCAGTGTATGTCTGTGTTACTTGGTGTAAGTGTATGTCTTTGTTACTTGGTGTAAGTGTGTGTCTGCGTTACTTGGTGTTAGCGTGTCTCTGTGTTACTGGGTATCAGTGTATGTCTTTGTGACTTGGTGTCAGTGTATGTCTTTGTTACTGGTGTCAGTGTGTGTCTTTGTGACTTGGTGTCAGTGTATGTATTTGTTACTTGGTGTAAGTGTGTGTCTGTGTTACTGGGTATCAGTGTATGTCTTTGTTACTTGGTGTCAGTGTATGTCAAAATACTTGGTGTAAGTGTATGTCTTTGTTACTTGGTGTACGTGTGTGTCTTTGTTACTTGGTGTAAGTGCATGTCTTTGTTACTTGGTGTGAGTGCATGCCTTTGTTACTTGGTGTCAGTGTGTGTCTGTGTTACTGGGTATCAGTGTATGTCTTTGTGACTTGGTATCAGAGTATGTCTTTGTTACTTCGTGTCAGTGTGTGTCTGTGTTACTGGGTATCAGTGCATGTCTTTGTGACTTGGTATCAGAGTATGTCTTTGTTACTGGCTTTCAGTGTGTGTCTGTGTTACTGGGTATCAGTGTATGTCTTTGTGACTTGGTGTCAGTGTATGTCTGCGTTACTTGGTGTAAGTGTGTGTCTGTGTTACTTGGTGTAAGTGTGTCTCTGGGTCCCTGGGTAACAGTGTATGTCTTTGTTACTTAGGTGTCAGTGTATGTCTGCGTTACTTGGTGTAAGTGTGTGTCTGTGTTACTGGGAATCAGTGCATGTCTTCGTTACTTGATGTCAGTGTATGTCTGTGTTAAATGGTGTAAGTGTGTGTCTGTGTTACTGGGTGTCAGTGTGTGTCTCTGTTACTTGGTGTAAGTGTTTGTCTTTGTTACTTGGTGTCCGTGTGTATCTGTGTTCCTGGGTGTCATTGTATGTCTTTGTTACTTGGTGTAAGTGTGTGTCTGTGTTACTGGGTACCAGTGTATGTCTTAGTTACTTGGTGTAAGTGTGTGTCTGTGTTACTTGGTGTAAGTGTGTGTCTTTGTTACTTGGTGTCCGTGTGTGTCTGTGTTACAGGCTGTCAGTGCATGTCTTTGTTACTTGGTGCCAGTGTATGTCTTTGTTACTGGGTGTCAGTGTGTGTCTTTGTGACTTGGTGTCAGTGTATGTCTTTGTTACTTGGTGTAAGTGTGCGTCTGTGTTACTGTGTATCAGTGTATGTCTTTGTTACTTTGTGTCAGTGTCTGTCAAAATACTTGGTGTAAGTGTATGTCTTTGTTACTTGGTGTAAGTGTGTGTCTTTGTTACTTGGTGTAAGTGTATGTCTTTGTTACTTGGTGTCAGTGTATGTCTTTGTTACTTGGTGTGAGTGCATGTCTGTGTTACTTGGTGTAAGTGTGTGTCTTTGTTACTTGGTGTAAGCGTGTGTCTTTGTTACTTGGTGTCAGTGCATGTCTTTGTTACTTGGTGTCAGTGTGTGTCTGTGTTACTGGGTATCAGTGTATGTCTTTGTGACTTGGTATCAGAGTATGTCTTTGTTACTGGCTTTCAGTGTGTGTCTGTGTTACTGGGTATCAGTGCATGTCTTTGTGACTTGGTATCAGTGTATGTCTTTGTTACTGGGTGTCAGTGTGTGTCTGCGTTACTGGGTATCAGTGTATGTCTTTGTGAATTGGTATCAGTGTACGTCTTTGTTACTGGGTGTCAGTGTGTGTCTATGTTCCTGGGTGTCAGTGTATGTCTTTGCGACTTGGTGTCAGTGTATGTCTTTGTTACTGGGTGTCAGTGTGTGTCTTTGTGACTTGGTGTCAGTGTATGTCTGTATTACTTGGTGTAAGTGTGCGCCTGTGTTGCTGGGTATCAGTGCATGTCTTTGTTGCTTGGTGTCAGTGTATGTCTGTGTAACTTGGAGTAAGTGTGTGTCTGCGTTACTTTGTGTCCGTGTGTGTCTGTGTTGCTGGGTGTCAGTGCATGTCCTTGTCACTTGGTGCCAATGTATATCTGTGTTACTTGGTGTAAGTGTGTGTCTTTGTTACTTGATGTAATTGTATGTCTTTGTTACTTGGTGTCAGTGTCTGTCTCTGTTACTTGGTGAAAGTGTATGTCTTTGGTACTTGGTGTAAGTGTGTGTCTGTGTTACTTGGTGTAAGTGTGTGTCTGTGTTCCTGGATATCAGCGTGTGTCTTTGTGACTTGGTGTCAGTGTATGTATTTGTTACTTGGTGTAAGTGTGTGTCTGTGTTACTGGGTATCAGTGTATGTCTTTGTTACTTGGTGTCAGTGTATGTCAAAATACTTGGTGTAAGTGTATGTCTTTGTTACTTGGTGTACGTGTGTGTCTTTGTTACTTGGTGTAAGTGCATGTCTTTGTTACTTGGTGTGAGTGCATGCCTTTGTTACTTGGTGTCAGTGTGTGTCTGTGTTACTGGGTATCAGTGTATGTCTTTGTGACTTGGTATCAGAGTATGTCTTTGTTACTTCGTGTCAGTGTGTGTCTGTGTTACTGGGTATCAGTGCATGTCTTTGTGACTTGGTATCAGAGTATGTCTTTGTTACTGGCTTTCAGTGTGTGTCTGTGTTACTGGGTATCAGTGTATGTCTTTGTGACTTGATGTCAGTGTATGTCTGCGTTACTTGGTGTAAATGTGTGTCTGTGTTACTTGGTGTAAGTGTGTCTCTGGGTCCCTGGGTAACAGTGTATGTCTTTGTTACTTAGGTGTCAGTGTATGTCTGCGTTACTTGGTGTAAGTGTGTGTCAGTGTTACTGGGAATCAGTGCATGTCTTCGTTACTTGATGTCAGTGTATGTCTGTGTTACTTGGTGTAAGTGTGTGTCTGTGTTACTGGGTGTCAGTGTGTGTCTCTGTTACTTGGTGTAAGTGTTTGTCTTTGTTACTTGGTGTCCGTGTGTATCTGTGTTCCTGGGTGTCATTGTATGTCTTTGTTACTTGGTGTAAGTGTGTGTCTGTGTTACTGGGTACCAGTGTATGTCTTAGTTACTTGGTGTAAGTGTGTGTCTGTGTTACTTGGTGTAAGTGTGTGTCTTTGTTACTTGGTGTCCGTGTGTGTCTGTGTTACTGGCTGTCAGTGCATGTCTTTGTTACTTGGTGCCAGTGTATGTCTTTGTTACTGGGTGTCAGTGTGTGTCTTTGTGACTTGGTGTCAGTGTATGTCTTTGTTACTTGGTGTAAGTGTGCGTCTGTGTTACTGTGTATCAGTGTATGTCTTTGTTACTTTGTGTCAGTGTCTGTCAAAATACTTGGTGTAAGTGTATGTCTTTGTTACTTGGTGTAAGTGTGTGTCTTTGTTACTTGGTGTAAGTGTATGTCTTTGTTACTTGGTGTCAGTGTATGTCTTTGTTACTTGGTGTGAGTGCATGTCTGTGTTACTTGGTGTAAGTGTGTGTCTTTGTTACTTGGTGTAAGCGTTTGTCTTTGTTACTTGGTGTCAGTGCATGTCTTTGTTACTTGGTGTCAGTGTGTGTCTGTGTTACTGGGTATCAGTGTATGTCTTTGTGACTTGGTATCAGAGTATGTCTTTGTTACTGGCTTTCAGTGTGTGTCTGTGTTACTGGGTATCAGTGCATGTCTTTGTGACTTGGTATCAGTGTATGTCTTTGTTACTGGGTGTCAGTGTGTGTCTGCGTTACTGGGTATCAGTGTATGTCTTTGTGAATTGGTATCAGTGTACGTCTTTGTTACTGGGTGTCAGTGTGTGTCTATGTTCCTGGGTGTCAGTGTATGTCTTTGCGACTTGGTGTCAGTGTATGTCTTTGTTACTGGGTGTCAGTGTGTGTCTTTGTGACTTGGTGTCAGTGTATGTCTGTATTACTTGGTGTAAGTGTGCGCCTGTGTTGCTGAGTATCAGTGCATGTCTTTGTTGCTTGGTGTCAGTGTATGTCTGTGTAACTTGGAGTAAGTGTGTGTCTGCGTTACTTTGTGTCCGTGTGTGTCTGTGTTGCTGGGTGTCAGTGCATGTCCTTGTCACTTGGTGCCAATGTATATCTGTGTTACTTGGTGTAAGTGTGTGTCTTTGTTACTTGATGTAATTGTATGTCTTTGTTACTTGGTGTCAGTGTCTGTCTCTGTTACTTGGTGAAAGTGTATGTCTTTGGTACTTGGTGTAAGTGTGTGTCTGTGTTACTTGGTGTAAGTGTGTGTCTGTGTTCCTGGATATCAGTGTATGTCTTTGTTACTTGGTGTCAGTGTATGTCTGTGTTACATGGTGTAAGTGTGTGTCTGTGTTACTGGGTATCAGTGTATGTCTTTGTTACTTGGTGTCAGTGTATGTCTTTGTTACTTGGTGTCAGTGTATGTCAAAATACTTGGTGTAAGTGTATGTCTTTGTTACTTGGTGTAATTGTCCGTCTTTGTTACTTGGTGTAAGTGTATGTCTTTGTTACTTGGTGTCAGTGTATGTCTGTGTTACTTGGTGTAAGTGTGTGTCTTTGTTACTTGGTGTCAGTGTACGTCTTTGTTACTTGGTGTCAGTGTGTGTCTGTGTTACTGGGCATCAATGTATGTCTTTGTGACTTGGTATCAGTGTATGGCTTTGTGACTTGGTGTCAGTGCATGTCTTTGTTAATTGGTGTCAGTGTAAGTCTGTGTTACTTGGTGTCAGTGTATGTCTGTGTTACTTGGTGTAAGTGTGTGTCTTTGTTACTTGGTGTCAATGTATCTCTTTGTTACAGGGTGTCAGTGTGTGTCTTTGTGACTTCGTGTCAGTGTATGTCAAAATACATGGTGTAAGTGTTTGTCTTTGTTACTTGGTGTAATTGGCTGTCTTTGTTACTTCGTGGAAGTGTGTGTCTGTGTTACTGGGTATCAGTGTCTGTCTTTGAGACTTGGTTTCAGTGTATCTCTTTGTTACTGGGTGTCAGTGTGTTTCTGTGTTAGTGGGTATCATTGTATGTCTTTGTGACTTGGTGTCAGTGTATGTCTTTGTAACTGGGTGTCAGTGTGTGTCTTTCTGACTTGGAGTCAGTGTATGTCTTTGTGACTTGGTGTCAGTGTATGTCTGCGTTACTTGGTGTAAGTGTGTGTCTGTGATACTTGGTGTAAGTGTGTCTCTGGGTCCCTGGGTAGCAGTGTATGTCTTTGTTACTTAGGTGTCAGTGTATGTCTGCGTTACTTGGTGTAAGTGTGTGTCTGTGTTACTGGGTATCAGTGTATGTCTTTGTTACTTGGTGTCTGTGTATGTCTGTGTTACTTGGTGTAAGTGTGTGTCTGTGTTACTGGGTGTCAGTGTGTGTCTCTGTTACTTGGTGTAAGTGTGTGTCTTTGTTACTTGGTGTCCGTGTGTATCTGTGTTCCTGGGTGTCATTGTATGTCTTTGTTACTTGGTGTAAGTGTGTGTCTGTGTTATTGGGTACCAGTGTATGTCTTAGTTACTTGGTGTAAGTGTGTGTCTGTGTTACTTGGTGTAAGTGTGTGTCTTTGTTACTTGGTGTCCGTGTCTGTCTGTGTTACTGGCTGTCAGTGCATGTCTTTGTTACTTGGTGCCAGTGTATGTCTTTGTTACTGGGTGTCAGTGTGTGTCTTTGTGACTTGGTGTCAGTGTATGCCTTTGTTACTTGGTGTAAGTGTGCGTCTGTGTTACTGGGTATCAGTGTATGTCTTTGTTACTTTGTGTCAGTGTCTGTCAAAATACTTGGTGTAAGTGTATGTCTTTGTTACTTGGTGTAAGTGTGTGTCTTTGTTACTTGGTGTAAGTGTATGTCTTTGTTACTTGGTGTCAGTGTATGTCTTTGTTACTTGGTGTGAGTGCATGTCTGTGTTACTTGGTGTAAGTGTGTGTCTTTGTTACTTGGTGTAAGCGATTGTCTTTGTTACTTGGTGTAATTGTGTGTCTGTGTTACTGGGTATCAGTGTCTGTCTTTGTTACTTTGTGTAAGTGTGTGTCTGTGTTACTTGGTGTAAGTGTGTGCCTTTGTTACTTGGTGTCAGTGTCTGTCAAAATACTTGGTGTAAGTGTATGTCTTTGTTACTTGGTGTAATTGTGTGTCTGTGTTACTGGGTATCAGTGTCTGTCTTTGTTACTTTGTGTAAGTGTGTGTCTGTGTTACTTGGTGTAAGTGTGTGTCTTTGTTACTTGGTGTCCGTGTGTGTCTGTGTTACTGGCTGTCAGTGCATGTCTTTGTTACTTGGTGCCAGTGTATATCTGTGTTACTTGGTGTAAGTGTCTGTCTTTGTTACTTGGTGTAATTGTATGCCTTTGATACTTGGTGTCAGTGTATGTCTGTGTTACTTGGTGTAAGTGTATGTCTTTGTTACTTGGTGTAAGTGTGTGTCTGCGTTACTTGGTGTAAGCGTTTCTCTGTGTTACTGGGTATCAGTGTATGTCTTTGTTACTTGGTGTAAGTGTGTGTCTGTGTTACTGGGTATCAATGTATGTCTTTGTTACTTGGTGTCAGTGTCTGTCAAAATACTTGGTGTAAGTGTATGTCTTTGTTACTTGGTGTAAGTGTGTGTCTTTGATACTTGGTGCAAGTGTATGTCTTTGTTACTTGGTGTGAGTGCATGTCTTTGTTACTTGGTGTCAGTGTGTGTCTGTGTTACTGGGTATCAGTGTATGTCTTTCTGACTTGGTATAAGAGTATGTCTTTGTTCCTGGCTTTCAGTGTGTGTCTGTGTTAGTGGGTATCAGTGTATGTCTTTGTGACTTGGTGTCAGTGTATGTCTGCGTGACTTGGTGTAAGAGTGTGTCTGTGTTACTTGGTGTAAGTGTGTGTCTGTGTCCCTGGGTAACAGTGTTTGTCTTTGTTACTTGGTGTCAGTGTATGTCTGCGTTACTTGGTGTAAGTGTGTGTCTGTGTTACTGGGTATCAGTGTATCTTTGTTACTGGGTATCAGTGTCTGTCTTTGTTACTTTGTGTAAGTGTGTGTCTGTGTTACTTGGTGTAAGTGTGTGTCTTTGTTACTTGGTGTCCGTGTGTGTCTGTGTTACTGGCTGTCAGTGCATGTCTTTGTTACTTGGTGCCAGTGTATATCTGTGTTACTTGGTGTAAGTGTCTGTCTTTGTTACTTGGTGTAATTGTATGTCTTTGATACATGCTGTCAGTGTATGTCTGTGTTACTTGGTGCAAGTGTATGTCTTTGTTACTTGGTGTAAGTGTGTGTCTGCGTTACTTGGTGTAAGCGTGTCTCTGTGTTACTGGGTATCAGTGTATGTCTTTGTGACTTGGTGTCAGTGTATGTCTTTGTTACTGGTGTCAGTGTGTGTCTTTGTGACTTGGTGTCAGTGTATGTCTTTGTTACTTGGTGTAAGTGTGTGTCTGTGTTACTGGGTATCAGTGTATGTCTTTGTTACTTGGTGTCAGTGTCTGTCAAAATACTTGGTGTAAGTGTATGACTTTGTTACTTGGTGTAAGTGTGTGTCTTTGATACTTGGTGTAAGTGCATGTCTTTGTTACTTGGTGTGAGTGCATGTCTTTGTTACTTGGTGTCAGTGTGTGTCTGTGTTACTGGGTATCAGTGTATGTCTTTGTGACTTTGTATCAGCGTATGCCTTTGTTACTTCGTGTCAGTGTGTGTCTGTGTTACTGGGTATCAGTGCATGTCTTTGTGACTTGGTATCAGAGTATGTCTTTGTTACTGGCTTTCAGTGTGTGTCTGTGTTACTGGGTATCAGTGTATGTCTTTGTGACTTGGTGTCAGTGTATGTCTGCGTTACTTGGTGTAAGTGTGTGTCTGTGTTACTTGGTGTAAGTGTGTCTCTGGGACCCTGGGTAACAGTGTATGTTTTTGTTACTTAGGTGTCAGTGTATGTCTGCGTTACTTGGTGTAAGTGTGTGTCTGTGTTACTGGGTATCAGTGTTTGTCTTTGTTACTTGGTGTCAGTGTATGTCTGTGTTACTTGGTGTAAGTGTGTGTCTGTGTTACTGGGTGTCAGTGTGTGTCTCTGTTACTTGGTGTAAGTGTGTGTCTTTGTTACTTGGTGTCCGTGTGTGTCTGTGTTCCTGGGAGTCATTGTATGTCTTTGTTACTTGGTGTAAGTGTGTGTCTGTGTTACTGGGTACCATTGTATGTCTTAGTTACTTGGTGTAAGTGTGTGTCTGTGTTACTTGGTGTAAGTGTGTGTCTTTGTTACTTGGTGTCCGTGTGTGTCTGTGTTACTGGCTGTCAGTGCATGTCTTTGTTACTTGGTGCCAGTTTATGTCTTTGTTACTGGGTGTCAGTGTGTGTCTTTGTGACTTGGTGTCAGTGTATGTCTTTGTTACTTGGTGTAAGTGTGCGTCTGTGTTACTGGGTGTCAGTGTATGTCTTTGTTACTTGGTGTCAGTGTCTGTCAAAATACTTGGTGTAAGTGTATGTCTTTGTTACTTGGTGTAAGTGTGTGTCTTTGTTACTTGGTGTAAGTGTATGTCTTTGTTACTTGGTGTCAGTGTATGTCTTTGTTACTTGGTGTGAGTGCATGTCTGTGTTACTTGGTGTAAGTGTGTGTCTTTGTTACTTGGTGTAAGCGTTTGTCTTTGTTACTTGGTGTCAGTGCATGTCTTTGTTACTTGGTGTCAGTGTGTGTCTGTGTTACTGGGTATCAGTGTATGTCTTTGTGACTTGGTATCAGAGTATGTCTTTGTTACTGGCTTTCAGTGTGTGTCTGTGTTACTGGGTATCAGTGTATGTCTTTGTGACATGGTATCAGTGTATGTCTTTGTTACTGGGTGTCAGTGTGTGTCTTTGTGACTGGGTATCAGTGTATGTCTGTGTAACTTGGAGTAAGTGTGTGTCTGTGTTACTTTGTGTCCGTGTGTGTCTGTGTTGCTGGGTGTCAGTGCATGTCCTTGTCGCTTGGTGCCAATGTATATCTGTGTTACTTTGTGCAAGTGTGTGTCTTTGTTACTTGGTGTAATTGTATGTCTTTGTTACTTGGTGTCAGTGTCTGTCTTTGTTACTTGGTGAAAGTGTATGTCTTTGGTACTTGGTGGAAGTGTGTGTCTGTGTTACTTGGTGTAAGTGTGTGTCTGTGTTCCTGGATATCAGTGTATGTCTTTGTTACTTGGTGTCAGTGTATGTTTGTGTTACATGGTGTAAGTGTGTGTCTGTGTTACTGGGTATCAGTGTATGTCTTTGTTACTTGGTGTCAGTTTATGTCTTTGTTACTTGGTTTCAGTGTATGTCAAAATACTTGGTGTAAGTGTATGTCTTTGTTACTTGGTGTAATTGTCCGTCTTTGTTACTTGCTGTAAGTGTGTGTCTTTGCTACTTGGTGTCAGTGTATGTCTTTGTTACTTGGTGTCAGTGTGTGTCTGTGTTACTGGGCATCAATGTATGTCTTTGTGACTTGGTATCTGTGTATGGCTTTGTGACTTGGTGTCAGTGCATGTCTTTGTTAATTGGTGTCAGTGTAAGTCTGTGTTACTTGGTGTCAGTGTATGTCTGTGTTACTTGTTGTAAGTGTGTGTCTTTGTTACTTGGTGTCAATGTATCTCTTTGTTACAGGGTGTCAGTGTGTGTCTTTGTTACTTGGTGTAAGCGTTTGTCTTTGTTACTTGGTGTCAGTGCATGTCTTTGTTACTTGGTGTCAGTGTGTGTCTGTGTTACTGGGTATCAGTGTATGTCTTTGTGACTTGGTATCAGAGTATGTCTTTGTTACTGGCTTTCAGTGTGTGTCTGTGTTACTGGGTATCAGTGTATGTCTGTGTGACTTGGTATCAGTGTACGTCTTTTTTACTGGGTGTCAGTGTGTGTCTGCGTTACTGGGTATCAGTGTATGTCTTTGTGACTTGGTATCAGTGTACGTCTTTGTTACTGGGTGTCAGTGTGTGTCTGTGTTCCTGGGTGTCAGTGTATGTCTTTGCGACTTGGTGTCAGTGTATGTCTTTGTTACTGGGTGTCAGTGTGTGTCTTCGTGACTTGGTGTCAGTGTATGTCTGTATTACTTGGTGTAAGTGTGTGTCTGTGTTACTTTGTGTCCGTGTGTGTCTGTGTTGCTGGGTGTCAGTGCATGTCCTTGTCACTTGGTGCCAATGTATATCTGTGTTACTTGGTGTAAGTGTGTGTCTTTGTTACTTGGTGTAATTGTATGTCTTTGTTACTTGGTGTCAGTGTCTGTCTGTGTTACTTGGTGAAAGTGTATGTCTTTGGTGCTTGGTGTAAGTGTGTGTCTGTGTTACTTGGTGTAAGTGTGTGTCTGTGTTCCTGGATATCAGTGTATGTCTTTGTTACTTGGTGTCAGTGTATGTCTGTGTTACATGGTATAAGTGTGTGTCTGTGTTACTGGGTATCAGTGTATGTCTTTGTTACTTGGTGTCAGTGTATGTCAAAATACTTGGTGTAAGTGTATGTCTTTGTTACTTGGTGTAATTGTCCGTCTTTGTTACTTGGTGTAAGTGTATGTCTTTGTTACTTGGTGTCAGTGTATGTCTGTGTTACTTGGTGTAAGTGTGTGTCTTTGTTACTTGGTGTCAGTGTATGTCTTTGTTACTTGGTGTCAGTGTGTGTCTGTGTTACTGGGCATCAATGTATGTCTTTGTGACTTGGTATCAGTGTATGGCTTTGTGACTTGGTGTCAGTGCATGTCTTTGTTAATTGGTGTCAGTGTAAGTCTGTGTTACTTGGTGTCAGTGTATGTCTGTGTTACTTGGTGTAAGTGTGTGTCTTTGTTACTTGGTGTCAGTGTATCTCTTTGTTACAGGGTGTCTGTGTGTGTCTTTGTGACTTGGTGTCAGCGTATGTCAAAATACATGGTATAAGTGTATGTCTTTGTTACTTGGTGTAATTGTCTGTCTTTGTTACTTCGTGAAAGTGTGTGTCTGTGTTACTGGGTATCAGTGTATGTCTTTGAGACTTGGTTTCAGTGTATCTCTTTGTTACTGGGTGTCAGTGTGTTTCTGTGTTACTGGGTATCAGTGTATGTCTTTGTGACTTGGTATCAGTATATGTCTTTGTCACTGGGTGTCAGTGTATATCTGTGTTACTGGGTATCAATGTATGTCTTTGTGACTTGGTGTCAGTGTATGTCTTTGTAACTGGGTGTCAGTGTGTGTGTCTTTCTGACTTGGAGTCAGTGTCTGTCTTTGTTACTTGGTGTCAGTGTATGTCAAAATACTTGGTGTAAGTGTGTGTCTTTGTTACTTGGTGTAATTGTCTGTCTTTGTTACTTCGTGTAAGTGTGTGTCTGTGTTATTGGGTATCAGTGTATGTCTTTGAGACTTGGTGTCAGTGTATGTCTTTGTAACTGGGTGTCAGTGTGTGTGTCTTTCTGACTTGGAGTCAGTGTATGTCTTTGTTACTTGGTGGATGTGTGTGTCTGTGATACTGGGTATCAGTGTATGTCTTTGTTACTTGGTGTCAGTGTATGTCTGTGTTACTTGGTGTAAGTGTGTGTCTGTGTATCAGTGTTTGTCTTTGTGACTTGGTGTCAGTGCATGTCTTTATTACTGGGTGTCTGTGTGTGCCTTTGTGACTTGGTGTCAGTGTATGTCTGTGTTGCTGGGGGTCAGTGTGTGTCTGTGTTACTGGGGTTCAGTGTGTGTTTCTAACTGGGTGTCAATGTGTTTCTGTGTTACTGGGTATCAGTGTCTGTCTTTGTTACTTGGTGTCAGTGTGTGTCTGTGTTACTTGGTGCAAGTGTGTGTCTGTGTTACTTGGTGTAAGTGTGTGTCTGTGTTCCTGGGTATCATTGTATGTGTTTGTTACTGGGTGTCAGTGCATGTCTTTGTTACTTGGTGCCAGTGCTTATCTGTGTTACTTGGTGTAAGTGTGTGTCATTGTTACTTGGTGTAATTGTATGCCTTTGTTACTTGGTGTCAGTGTATGTCTGTGTTACTTGGTGTAAGTGTATGTCTTTGTTACTTGGTCTAAGCGTGTGTCTGTGTTACTTGGCGTAAGTGTGTGTCTTTGTTACTTGGTGTGAGTGCATGTCTTTGTTACTTGGTGTCAGTGTGTGTCTGTGTTACTGGGTATCAGTGTATTTCTTTGTGACTTGGTATCAGAGTATGTCTTTGTTACTGGCTTTCAGTGTGTGTCTGTGTTACTGGGTATCTGTGTATGTCTTTGTGACTTGGTGTCAGTGTATGTCTTTGTTACTGGGTGTGAGTGCATGTCTGTGTTACTTGGTGTAAGTGTGTGTCTTTGTTACTTGGTGTAAGCGTTTGTCTTTGTTACTTGGTGTCAGTGCATGTCTTTGTTACTTGGTGTCAGTGTGTGTCTGTGTTACTGGGTATCAGTGTATATCTGTGCTACCTGGTGTAAGTGTATGTCTTTGTTACTTGGTGTAATTGTATGTCTTTGTTACTTGGTGTCAGTGCATGTCTGTGTTACTTGGTGTAAGTGTATGTCTTTGTTACTTGGTGTAAGTGTGTGTCTGTGTTACTTGGTGTAAGTGTGTGTCTGCGTTCCTGGGTATCAGTGTATGTCTTTGTTACTTGGTGTAAGTGTGTGTCTGTGTTACTGGGTATCACTGTCTGTCACAGTTTCTTGGTGTCAGTGTTTGTCTGTGTTACTTGGTGTAAGTTTGTGTCTTTGTTTCTTGGTGTCCGTGTGTGCCTGTGTTACTGGATGTCAGTGTTTGTCTTTGTCCCTGGGTAACAGTGTATGTCTTTGTTACTTGGTGTCTGTGTATGTCTGCGTTACATGGTGTAAGTGTGTGTCTGTGTCACTGGGTATCAGTGTATGTCTTTGTTACTTGGTGTCAGTGTATGTCTGTGTTACTTGGTGTAAGTGTGTGTCTGTGTTACTGGGTGTCAGTGTGTGTCTCTGTTACTTGGTGTAAGTGTGTGTCTTTGTTACTTGGTGTCCTTGTGTGTCCGTGTTCCTGGGTGTCAGTGTATGTCTTTGTTACTTGGTGTAAGTGTGTGTCTGTGTTACTGGGTATCAGTGTCTGTCTTTGTTACTTTGTGTAAGTGTGTGTCTGTGTTACTTGGTGTAAGTGTGTGTCTTTGTTAGTTGGTGTCCGTGTGTGTCTGTGTTACTGGCTGTCGGTGCATGTCTTTGTTACTTGGTGCCAGTGTATATCTGTGTTACTTGGTGTAAGTGTCTCTCTTTGTTACTTGGTGTAATTGTATGCCTTTGATACTTGGTGTCAGTGTATGTCTGTGTTACTTGGTGTAAGTGTATGTCTTTGTTACTTGGTGTAAGTGTGTGTCTGCGTTACTTGGTGTAAGCGTTTCTCTGTGTTACTGGGTATCAGTGTATGTCTTTGTTACTTGGTGTAAGTGTGTGTCTGTGTTACTGGGTATCAGTGTATGTCTTTGTTACTTGGTGTCAGTGTCTGTCAAAATACTTGGTGTAAGTGTATGTCTTTGTTAATTGGTGTCAGTGTGTGTCTTTGATACTTGGTGTCAGTGTATGTCTTTGTTACTTGGTGTGAGTGCATGTCTTTGTTACTTGGTGTCAGTGTGTGTCTGTGTTACTGGGTATCAGTGTATGTCTTTCTGACTTGGTATCAGAGTATGTCTTTGTTCCTGGCTTTCAGTGTGTGTCTGTGTTACTGGGTAACAGTGTATGTCTTTGTGACTTGGTATCAGAGTATGTCTTTGTTACTGGCTTTCAGTGTGTGTCTCTGTTACTGGGGATCAGTGTATGTCTTTGTGACTTGGTGTCAGTGTATGTCTGCGTTACTTGGTGTAAGTGTGTGTCTGTGTTACTTGGTGTAAGTGTGTGTCTGTGTCCCTGGGTAACAGTGTTTGTCTTTGTTACTTGGTGTCAGTGTATGTCTGCGTTACTTGGTGTAAGTGTGTGTCTGTGTTACTGGGTATCAGTGTATCTTTGTTACTGGGTATCAGTGTCTGTCTTTGTTACTTTGTGTAAGTGTGTGTCTGTGTTACTTGCTGTAAGTGTGTGTCTTTGTTACTTGGTGTCCGTGTGTGTCTGTGTTACTGGCTGTCAGTGCATGTCTTTGTTACTTGGTGCCAGTGTATATCTGTGTTACTTGGTGTAAGTGTCTGTCTTTGTTACTTGGTGTAATTGTATGTCTTTGATACATGCTGTCAGTGTATGTCTGTGTTACTTGGTGTAAGTGTATGTCTTTGTTACTTGGTGTAAGTGTGTGTCTGCGTTACTTGGTGTTAGCGTGTCTCTGTGTTACTGGGTGTCAGTGCATGTCTTTGTTACTTGGTGTCAGTGTGTGTCTGTGTTACTGGGTATCAGTGTATATCTGTGCTACCTGGTGTAAGTGTATGTCTTTGTTACTTGGTGTAATTGTATGTCTTTGTTACTTGGTGTCAGTGCATGTCTGTGTTACTTGGTGTCAGTGTATGTCTTTGTTACTTGGTGTAAGTGTGTGTCTGTGTTACTGGGTATCAGTGTATGTCTTTGTTACTTGGTGTCAGTGTCTGTCAAAATACTTGGTGCAAGTGTATGTCTTTGTTACTTGGTGTACGTGTGTGTCTTTGTTACTTGGTGTAAGTGCATGTCTTTGTTACTTGGTGTGAGTGCATGCCTTTGTTACTTGGTGTCAGTGTGTGTCTGTGTTACTGGGTATCAGTGTATGTCTTTGTGACTTGGTATCAGAGTATGTCTTTGTTACTTCGTGTCAGTGTGTGTCTGTGTTACTGGGTATCAGTGCATGTCTTTGGGACTTGGTATCAGAGTATGTCTTTGTTACTGGCTTTCAGTGTGTGTCTGTGTTACTGGGTATCAGTGTATGTCTTTGTGACTTGGTGTCAGTGTATGTCTGCGTTACTTGGTGTAAGTGTGTGTCTGTGTTACTTGGTGTAAGTGTGTCTCTGGGTCCCTGGGTAACAGTGTATGTCTTTGTTACTTAGGTGTCAGTGTATGTCTGCGTTACTTGGTGTAAGTGTGTGTCTGTGTTACTGGGAATCAGTGCATGTCTTCGTTACTTGATGTCAGTGTATGTCTGTGTTACTTGGTGTAAGTGTGTGTCTGTGTTACTGGGTGTCAGTGTGTGTCTCTGTTACTTGGTGTAAGTGTTTGTCTTTGTTACTTGGTGTCCGTGTGTATCTGTGTTCCTGGGTGTCATTGTATGTCTTTGTTACTTGGTGTAAGTGTGTGTCTGTGTTACTGGGTACCAGTGTATGTCTTAGTTACTTGGTGTAAGTGTGTGTCTGTGTTACTTGGTGTAAGTGTGTGTCTTTGTTACTTGGTGTCCGTGTGTGTCTGTGTTACTGGCTGTCAGTGCATGTCTTTGTTCCTTGGTGCCAGTGTATGTCTTTGTTACTGGGTGTCAGTGTGTGTCTTTGTGACTTGGTGTCAGTGTATGTCTTTGTTACTTGGTGTAAGTGTGCGTCTGTGTTACTGTGTATCAGTGTATGTCTTTGTTACTTTGTGTCAGTGTCTGTCAAAATACTTGGTGTAAGTGTATGTCTTTGTTACTTGGTGTAAGTGTGTGTCTTTGTTACTTGGTGTAAGTGTATGTCTTTGTTACTTGGTGTCAGTGTATGTCTTTGTTACTTGGTGTGAGTGCATGTCTGTGTTACTTGGTGTAAGTGTGTGTCTTTGTTACTTGGTGTAAGCGTTTGTCTTTGTTACTTGGTGTCAGTGCATGTCTTTGTTACTTGGTGTCAGTGTGTGTCTGTGTTACTGGGTATCAGTGTATGTCTTTGTGACTTGGTATCAGAGTATGTCTTTGTTACTGGCTTTCAGTGTGTGTCTGTGTTACTGGGTATCAGTGCATGTCTTTGTGACTTGGTATCAGTGTATGTCTTTGTTACTGGGTGTCAGTGTGTGTCTGCGTTACTGGGTATCAGTGTATGTCTTTGTGAATTGGTATCAGTGTACGTCTTTGTTACTGGGTGTCAGTGTGTGTCTATGTTCCTGGGTGTCAGTGTATGTCTTTGCGACTTGGTGTCAGTGTATGTCTTTGTTACTGGGTGTCAGTGTGTGTCTTTGTGACTTGGTGTCAGTGTATGTCTGTATTACTTGGTGTAAGTGTGCGCCTGTGTTGCTGGGTATCAGTGCATGTCTTTGTTGCTTGGTGTCAGTGTATGTCTGTGTAACTTGGAGTAAGTGTGTGTCTGCGTTACTTTGTGTCCGTGTGTGTCTGTGTTGCTGGGTGTCAGTGCATGTCCTTGTCACTTGGTGCCAATGTATATCTGTGTTACTTGGTGTAAGTGTGTGTCTTTGTTACTTGATGTAATTGTATGTCTTTGTTACTTGGTGTCAGTGTCTGTCTCTGTTACTTGGTGAAAGTGTATGTCTTTGGTACTTGGTGTAAGTGTGTGTCTGTGTTACTTGGTGTAAGTGTGTGTCTGTGTTCCTGGATATCAGTGTATGTCTTTGTTACTTGGTGTCAGTGTATGTCTGTGTTACATGGTGTAAGTGTGTGTCTGTGTTACTGGGTATCAGTGTATGTCTTTGTTACTTGGTGTCAGTGTATGTCTTTGTTACTTGGTGTCAGTGTATGTCAAAATACTTGGTGTAAGTGTATGTCTTTGTTACTTGGTGTAATTGTCCGTCTTTGTTACTTGGTGTAAGTGTATGTCTTTGTTACTTGGTGTCAGTGTATGTCTGTGTTACTTGGTGTAAGTGTGTGTCTTTGTTACTTGGTGTCAGTGTACGTCTTTGTTACTTGGTGTCAGTGTGTGTCTGTGTTACTGGGCATCAATGTATGTCTTTGTGACTTGGTATCAGTGTATGGCTTTGTGACTTGGTGTCAGTGCATGTCTTTGTTAATTGGTGTCAGTGTAAGTCTGTGTTACTTGGTGTCAGTGTATGTCTGTGTTACTTGGTGTAAGTGTGTGTCTTTGTTACTTGGTGTCAATGTATCTCTTTGTTACAGGGTGTCAGTGTGTGTCTTTGTGACTTCGTGTCAGTGTATGTCAAAATACATGGTGTAAGTGTTTGTCTTTGTTACTTGGTGTAATTGGCTGTCTTTGTTACTTCGTGGAAGTGTGTGTCTGTGTTACTGGGTATCAGTGTCTGTCTTTGAGACTTGGTTTCAGTGTATCTCTTTGTTACTGGGTGTCAGTGTGTTTCTGTGTTACTGGGTATCATTGTATGTCTTTGTGACTTGGTGTCAGTGTATGTCTTTGTAACTGGGTGTCAGTGTGTGTCTTTCTGACTTGGAGTCAGTGTATGTCTTTGTGACTTGGTGTCAGTGTATGTCTGCGTTACTTGGTGTAAGTGTGTGTCTGTGATACTTGGTGTAAGTGTGTCTCTGGGTCCCTGGGTAGCAGTGTATGTCTTTGTTACTTAGGTGTCAGTGTATGTCTGCGTTACTTGGTGTAAGTGTGTGTCTGTGTTACTGGGTATCAGTGTATGTCTTTGTTACTTGGTGTCTGTGTATGTCTGTGTTACTTGGTGTAAGTGTGTGTCTGTGTGACTGGGTGTCAGTGTGTGTCTCTGTTACTTGGTGTAAGTGTGTGTCTTTGTTACTTGGTGTCCGTGTGTATCTGTGTTCCTGGGTGTCATTGTATGTCTTTGTTACTTGGTGTAAGTGTGTGTCTGTGTTATTGGGTACCAGTGTATGTCTTAGTTACTTGGTGTAAGTGTGTGTCTGTGTTACTTGGTGTAAGTGTGTGTCTTTGTTACTTGGTGTCCGTGTGTGTCTGTGTTACTGGCTGTCAGTGCATGTCTTTGTTACTTGGTGCCAGTGTATGTCTTTGTTACTGGGTGTCAGTGTGTGTCTTTGTGACTTGGTGTCAGTGTATGCCTTTGTTACTTGGTGTAAGTGTGCGTCTGTGTTACTGGGTATCAGTGTATGTCTTTGTTACTTTGTGTCAGTGTCTGTCAAAATACTTGGTGTAAGTGTATGTCTTTGTTACTTGGTGTAAGTGTGTGTCTTTGTTACTTGGTGTAAGTGTATGTCTTTGTTACTTGGTGTGAGTGCATGTCTGTGTTACTTGGTGTAAGTGTGTGTCTTTGTTACTTGGTGTAAGCGTTTGTCTTTGTTACTTGGTGTAATTGTGTGTCTGTGTTACTGGGTATCAGTGTCTGTCTTTGTTACTTTGTGTAAGTGTGTGTCTGTGTTACTTGGTGTAAGTGTGTGCCTTTGTTACTTGGTGTCAGTGTCTGTCAAAATACTTGGTGTAAGTGTATGTCTTTGTTACTTGGTGTAATTGTGTGTCTGTGTTACTGGGTATCAGTGTCTGTCTTTGTTACTTTGTGTACGTGTGTGTCTGTGTTACTTGGTGTAAGTGTGTGTCTTTGTTACTTGGTGTCCGTGTGTGTCTGTGTTACTGGCTGTCAGTGCATGTCTTTGTTACTTGGTGCCAGTGTATATCTGTGTTAATTGGTGTAAGTGTCTGTCTTTGTTACTTGGTGTAATTGTATGCCTTTGATACTTGGTGTCAGTGTATGTCTGTGTTACTTGGTGTAAGTGTATGTCTTTGTTACTTGGTGTAAGTGTGTGTCTGCGTTACTTGGTGTAAGCGTTTCTCTGTGTTACTGGGTATCAGTGTATGTCTTTGTTACTTGGTGTAAGTGTGTGTCTGTGTTACTGGGTATCAATGTATGGCTTTGTTACTTGGTGTCAGTGTCTGTCAAAATACTTGGTGTAAGTGTATGTCTTTGTTACTTGGTGTAAGTGTGTGTCTTTGATACTTGGTGCAAGTGTATGTCTTTGTTACTTGGTGTGAGTGCATGTCTTTGTTACTTGGTGTCAGTGTGTGTCTGTGTTACTGGGTATCAGTGTATGTCTTTCTGACTTGGTATCAGAGTATGTCTTTGTTCCTGGCTTTCAGTGTGTGTCTGTGTTAGTGGGTATCAGTGTATGTCTTTGTGACTTGGTGTCAGTGTATGTCTGCGTGACTTGGTGTAAGTGTGTGTCTGTGTTACTTGGTGTAAGTGTGTGTCTGTGTCCCTGGGTAACAGTGTTTGTCTTTGTTACTTGGTGTCAGTGTATGTCTGCGTTACTTGGTGTAAGTGTGTGTCTGTGTTACTGGGTATCAGTGTATCTTTGTTACTGGGTATCAGTGTCTGTCTTTGTTACTTTGTGTAAGTGTGTGTCTGTGTTACTTGGTGTAAGTGTGTGTCTTTGTTACTTGGTGTCCGTGTGTGTCTGTGTTACTGGCTGTCAGTGCATGTCTTTGTTACTTGGTGCCAGTGTATATCTGTGTTACTTGGTGTAAGTGTCTGTCTTTGTTACTTGGTGTAATTGTATGTCTTTGATACATGCTGTCAGTGTATGTCTGTGTTACTTGGTGCAAGTGTATGTCTTTGTTACTTGGTGTAAGTGTGTGTCTGCGTTACTTGGTGTAAGCGTGTCTCTGTGTTACTGGGTATCAGTGTATGTCTTTGTGACTTGGTGTCAGTGTATGTCTTTGTTACTTGGTGTAAGTGTGTGTCTGTGTTACTGGGTATCAGTGTATGTCTTTGTTACTTGGTGTCAGTGTCTGTCAAAATACTTGGTGTAAGTGTATGACTTTGTTACTTGGTGTAAGTGTGTGTCTTTGATACTTGGTGTAAGTGCATGTCTTTGTTACTTGGTGTGAGTGCATGTCTTTGTTACTTGGTGTCAGTGTGTGTCTGTGTTACTGGGTATCAGTGTATGTCTTTGTGACTTTGTATCAGCGTATGCCTTTGTTACTTCGTGTCAGTGTGTGTCTGTGTTACTGGGTATCAGTGCATGTCTTTGTGACTTGGTATCAGAGTATGTCTTTGTTACTGGCTTTCAGTGTGTGTCTGTGTTACTGGGTATCAGTGTATGTCTTTGTGACTTGGTGTCAGTGTATGTCTGCGTTACTTGGTGTAAGTGTGTGTCTGTGTTACTTGGTGTAAGTGTGTCTCTGGGACCCTGGGTAACAGTGTATGTTTTTGTTACTTAGGTGTCAGTGTATGTCTGCGTTACTTGGTGTAAGTGTGTGTCTGTGTTACTGGGTATCAGTGTTTGTCTTTGTTACTTGGTGTCAGTGTATGTCTGTGTTACTTGGTGTAAGTGTGTGTCTGTGTTACTGGGTGTCAGTGTGTGTCTCTGTTACTTGGTGTAAGTGTGTGTCTTTGTTACTTGGTGTCCGTGTGTGTCTGTGTTCCTGGGAGTCATTGTATGTCTTTGTTACTTGGTGTAAGTGTGTGTCTGTGTTACTGGGTACCATTGTATGTCTTTGTTACTTGGTGTCAGTGTGTGTCTGTGTTACTGGGTATCAGTGTATGTCTTTGTGACTTGGTATCAGAGTATGTCTTTGTTACTGGCTTTCAGTGTGTGTCTGTGTTACTGGGTATCAGTGTATGTCTTTGTGACTTGGTATCAGTGTATGTCTTTGTTACTGGGTGTCAGTGTGTGTCTGCGTTACTGGGTATCAGTGTATGTCTTTGTGACTTGGTATCAGTGTACGTCTTTGTTACTGGGTGTCAGTGTGTGTCTGTGTTCCTGGGTGTCAGTGTATGTCTTTGCGACTTGGTGTCAGTGTATGTCTTTGTTACTGGGTGTCAGTGTGTGTCTTTGTGACTTGGTGTCAGTGTATGTCTGTGTAAATTGGAGTAAGTGTGTGTCTGTGTTACTTTGTGTCCGTCTGTGTCTGTGTTGCTGGGTGTCAGTGCATGTCCTTGTCACTTGGTGCCAATGTATATCTGTGTTACTTGGTGCAAGTGTGTGTCTTTGTTACTTGGTGTAATTGTATGTCTTTGTTACTTGGTGTCAGTGTCTGTCTTTGTTACTTGGTGAAAGTGTATGTCTTTGGTACTTGGTGGAAGTATGTGTCTGTGTTACTTGGTGTAAGTGTGTGTCTGTGTTCCTGGATATCAGTGTATGTCTTTGTTACTTGGTGTCAGTGTATGTTTGTGTTACATGGTGTAAGTGTGTGTCTGTGTTACTGGGTATCAGTGTATGTCTTTGTTACTTGGTGTCAGTTTATGTCTTTGTTACTTGGTGTCAGTGTATGTCAAAATACTTGGTGTAAGTGTATGTCTTTGTTACTTGGTGTAATTGTCCGTCTTTGTTACTTGCTGTAAGTGTGTGTCTTTGCTACTTGGTGTCAGTGTATGTCTTTGTTACTTGGTGTCAGTGTGTGTCTGTGTTACTGGGCATCAATGTATGTCTTTGTGACTTGGTATCTGTGTATGGCTTTGTGACTTGGTGTCAGTGCATGTCTTTGTTAATTGGTGTCAGTGTAAGTCTGTGTTACTTGGTGTCAGTGTATGTCTGTGTTACTTGTTGTAAGTGTGTGTCTTTGTTACTTGGTGTCAATGTATCTCTTTGTTACAGGGTGTCAGTGTGTGTCTTTGTGACTTGGTGTCAGTGTATGTCAAAATACATGGTGTAAGTGTTTGTCTTTGTTACTTGGTGTAATTGTCTGTCTTTGTTACTTCGTGGAAGTGTGTGTCTGTGTTACTGGGTATCAGTGTATGTCTTTGAGACTTGGTTTCAGTGTATCTCTTTGTTACTGGGTGTCAGTGTGTTTCTGTGTTACTGGGTATCAGTGTATGTCTTTGTGACTTGGTATCAGTATATGACTTTGTCACTGGGTGTCAGTGTATATCTGTGTTACTGGGTATCATTGTATGTCTTTGTGACTTGGTGTCAGTGTATGTCTGCGTTACTTGGTGTAAGTGTGTGTCTGTGTTACTTGCTGTAAGTGTGTCTCTGGGTCCCTGGGTAACAGTGTATGTCTTTGTTACTTAGGTGTCAGTGTATGTCTGCGTTACTTGGTGTAAGTGTGTGTCTGTGTTACTGGGTATCAGTGTATGTCTTTGTTACTTGGTGTCAGTGTATGTCTGTGTTACTTTGTGTAAGTGTGTGTCTGTGTTACTGGGTGTCAGTGTGTGTCTCTGTTACTTGGTGTAAGTGTGTGTCATTGTTACTTGGTGTCCGTGTGTGTCTGTGTTCCTGGGTGTCATTGTATGTCTTTGTTACTTGGTGTAAGTGTGTGTCTGTGTTACTGGGTACCAGTGTATGTCTTAGTTACTTGGTGTAAGTGTGTGTCTGTGTTACTGGGTGTAAGTGTGTGTCTTTGTTACATGGTGTCCGTGTGTGTCTGTGTTACTGGCTGTCAGTGCATGTCTTTGTTACTTGGTGCCAGTGTATGTCTTTGTTACTGGGTGTCAGTGTGTGTCTTTGTGACTTGGTGTCAGTGTATGTCTTTGTTACTTGGTGTAAGTGTGCGTCTGATTTACTGGGTATCAGTGTATGCCTTTGTTACTTTGTGTCAGTGTCAGTCAAAATACTTGGTGTAAGTGTATGTCTTTGTTACTTGGTGTAAGTGTGTGTCTTTGTTACTTGGTGTAAGTGTATGTCTTTGTTACTTGGTGTCAGTGTATGTCTTTGTTACTTGGTGTGAGTGCATGTCAGTGTTACTTGGTGTAAGTGTGTGTCTTTGTTACTTGGTGTAAGCGTTTGTCTTTGTTACTTGGTGTCAGTGCATGTCTTTGTTACTTGGTGTCAGTGTGTGTCTGTGTTACTGGGTATCAGTGTATGTCTTTGTGACTTGGTATCAGAGTATGTCTTTGTTACTGGCTTTCAGTGTGTGTCTGTGTTACTGGGTATCAGTGTATGTCTGTGTGACTTGGTATCAGTGTACGTCTTTTTTACTGGGTGTCAGTGTGTGTCTGCGTTACTGGGTATCAGTGTATGTCTTTGTGACTTGGTATCAGTGTACGTCTTTGTTACTGGGTGTCAGTGTGTGTCTGTGTTCCTGGGTGTCAGTGTATGTCTTTGCGACTTGGTGTCAGTGTATGTCTTTGTTACTGGGTGTCAGTGTGTGTCTTCGTGACTTGGTGTCAGTGTATGTCTGTATTACTTGGTGTAAGTGTGTGTCTGTGTTACTTTGTGTCCGTGTGTGTCTGTGTTGCTGGGTGTCAGTGCATGTCCTTGTCACTTGGTGCCAATGTATATCTGTGTTACTTGGTGTAAGTGTGTGTCTTTGTTACTTGGTGTAATTGTATGTCTTTGTTACTTGGTGTCAGTGTCTGTCTGTGTTACTTGGTGAAAGTGTATGTCTTTGGTGCTTGGTGTAAGTGTGTGTCTGTGTTACTTGGTGTAAGTGTGTGTCTGTGTTCCTGGATATCAGTGTATGTCTTTGTTACTTGGTGTCAGTGTATGTCTGTGTTACATGGTATAAGTGTGTGTCTGTGTTACTGGGTATCAGTGTATGTCTTTGTTACTTGGTGTCAGTGTATGTCAAAATACTTGGTGTAAGTGTATGTCTTTGTTACTTGGTGTAATTGTCCGTCTTCGTTACTTGGTGTAAGTGTATGTCTTTGTTACTTGGTGTCAGTGTATGTCTGTGTTACTTGGTGTAAGTGTGTGTCTTTGTTACTTGGTGTCAGTGTATGTCTTTGTTACTTGGTGTCAGTGTGTGTCTGTGTTACTGGGCATCAATGTATGTCTTTGTGACTTGGTATCAGTGTATGGCTTTGTGACTTGGTGTCAGTGCATGTCTTTGTTAATTGGTGTCAGTGTAAGTCTGTGTTACTTGGTGTCAGTGTATGTCTGTGTTACTTGGTGTAAGTGTGTGTCTTTGTTACTTGGTGTCAGTGTATCTCTTTGTTACAGGGTGTCTGTGTGTGTCTTTGTGACTTGGTGTCAGTGTATGTCAAAATACATGGTATAAGTGTATGTCTTTGTTACTTGGTGTAATTGTCTGTCTTTGTTACTTCGTGAAAGTGTGTGTCTGTGTTACTGGGTATCAGTGGATGTCTTTGAGACTTGGTTTCAGTGTATCTCTTTTTTACTGGGTGTCAGTGTGTTTCTGTGTTACTGGGTATCAGTGTATGTCTTTGTGACTTGGTATCAGTATATGTCTTTGTCACTGGGTGTCAGTGTATATCTGTGTTACTGGGTATCAATGTATGTCTTTGTGACTTGGTGTCAGTGTATGTCTTTGTAACTGGGTGTCAGTGTGTGTGTCTTTCTGACTTGGAGTCAGTGTCTGTCTTTGTTACTTGGTGTCGGTGTATGTCAAAATACTTGGTGTAAGTGTGTGTCTTTGTTACTTGGTGTAATTGTCTGTCTTTGTTACTTCGTGTAAGTGTGTGTCTGTGTTATTGGGTATCAGTGTATGTCTTTGAGACTTGGTTTCAGTGTATCGCTTTGTTACTGGGTGTCAGTGTGTTTCTGTGTTACTGGGTATCAGTGTATGTCTTTGTGTCTTGGTATCATTATATGTCTTTGTCACAGGGTGTCAGTGTATATCTGTGTTCCTGGGTATCATTGTATGTCTTTGTGACTTGGAGTCAGTGTATGTCTTTGTTACTTGGTGGATGTGTGTGTCTGTGATACTGGGTATCAGTGTATGTCTTTGTTACTTGGTGTCAGTGTATGTCTGCGTTACTTGGTGTAAGTGTGTGTCTGTGTATCAGTGTTTGTCTTTGTGACTTGGTGTCAGTGCATGTCTTTATTACTGGGTGTCTGTGTGTGCCTTTGTGACTTGGTGTCAGTGTATGTCTGTGTTGCTGGGGGTCAGTGTGTGTCTGTGTTACTGGGGGTCAGTGTGTGTTTCTAACTGGGTGTCAATGTGTTTCTGTGTTACTGGGTATCAGTGTCTGTCTTTGTTACTTGGTGTCAGTGTGTGTCTGTGTTACTTGGTGCAAGTGTGTGTCTGTGTTAATTGGTGTAAGTGTGTGTCTGTGTTCCTGGGTATCATTGTATGTCTTTGTTACTGGGTGTCAGTGCATGTCTTTGTTACTTGGTGCCAGTGCTTATCTGTGTTACTTGGTGTAAGTGTGTGTCATTGTTACTTGGTGTAATTGTATGCCTTTGTTACTTGGTGTCAGTGTATGTCTGTGTTACTTGGTGTAAGTGTATGTCTTTGTTACTTGGTCTAAGCGTGTGTCTGTGTTACTTGGCGTAAGTGTGTGTCTTTGTTACTTGGTGTGAGTGCATGTCTTTGTTACTTGGTGTCAGTGTGTGTCTGTGTTACTGGGTATCAGTGTATTTCTTTGTGACTTGGTATCAGAGTATGTCTTTGTTACTGGCTTTCAGTGTGTGTCTGTGTTACTGGGTATCTGTGTATGTCTTTGTGACTTGGTGTCAGTGTATGTCTTTGTTACTGGGTGTGAGTGCATGTCTGTGTTACTTGGTGTAAGTGTGTGTCTTTGTTACTTGGTGTAAGCGTTTGTCTTTGTTACTTGGTGTCAGTGCATGTCTTTGTTACTTGGTGTCAGTGTGTGTCTGTGTTACTGGGTATCAGTGTATATCTGTGCTACCTAGTGTAAGTGTATGTCTTTGTTACTTGGTGTAATTGTATGTCTTTGTTACTTGGTGTCAGTGCATGTCTGTGTTACTTGGTGTAAGTGTATGTCTTTGTTACTTGGTGTAAGTGTGTGTCTGTGTTACTTGGTGTAAGTGTGTGTCTGTGTTCCTGGGTATCAGTGTATGTATTTGTTACTTGGTGTCAGTGTATGTCTGTGTTACTTGGTGTTTGTGTGTGTCTTTGTTAATTTGTGTAAGTGTATGTCTTTGTTACTTGGTGTCAGTGTATGTCTTTGTTACTTGGAGTAAGTGTGTGTCTGTGTTACTTGGTGTAAGAGTGTGTCTGTGTATCAGTGTAAGTCTTTGTGACTTGGTGTCAGTGTATGTCTTTGTTACTGGGTGTCAGTGCATGTCTTTGTTACTTGGTGCCAGTGTTTGCCTGTGTTACTGGGGTTCAGTGTGTGTCTGTGTTACTGGGGGTCAGTGTGTGTTTCTAACTGGGTGTCAGTGTGTGTCCGTGTTACTGGGTATCAGTGTCTGTCTTTGTTACTTGTTCTAAGTGTGTGTCTGTGTTACTTGGTGTAACTGTGTGTCTTTGTTACTTGGTGTCCGTGTGTGTCTGTGTTACTGGGTGTCAGTGTATATGTGTGTTACTTGGTGTAACTGTGTGTCTTGGTTACTTGGTGTAATTGTATATCTTTGTTACTGGGTGTCAGTGTATGTCTGTGTTACTTGGTCTAAGTGTATGTCTTTGTTACTTGGTGTAAGTGTGTATCTGTGTTACTTGGTGTAAGTGTGTGTCCGTGTTCCTGGGTATCAGTGTATGTCTTTGTTACTTGGTGTCAGTGTATGTCTGTGTTACTTGGTGTCAGTGTGTGTCTGTGTTACTGGGTATCAGTGTATGTCTTTGTTACTTGGTGTCAGTGTATGTCTGTGCTACTTGGTGTAAGTGTGTGTCTGTGTTACTGGATGTCAGTGTGTGTCTGTGTTACTTGGTGTAAGTGTGTGTCTTTGTTACTTGGTGTCCGTGTGTGTCTGTGTTACTGGGTGTCAGTGTATGTCTTTGTTACTGGGTGTCAGTGTATGTCTTTGTTACTTGGTGTAACTGTGTGTCTGTGTTACTCGGTATCAGTGGATGTCTTTGTAACTTGGTGTCAGTGTATCTCTGTGTTACTTGGTGTAAGTGTGTGTCTTTGTTACTGGGTATCAGTGTATGTCTTTGTGACTTTTTGTCAGTGTATGTCTTTGTTACTGGGTGTCAGTGTATATCTGTGTTACTTGGTGGAAGTGTCTGTCTTTGTTACTTGGTGTAATTGTATGTCTTTGATACATGGTGTCACTGTATGTCTGTGTTACTTGGTGTAAGTGTATGTCTTTGTTACTTGGTGTAAGTGTGTGTCTGCGTTACTTGGTGTAAGCGTGTCTCTGTGTTACTGGGTATCAGTGTATGTCTTTGTGACTTGGTGTCAGTGTATGTCTTTGTTACTGGGTGTCAGTGTGTGTCTTTGTGACTTGGTGTAAGTGTAAGTCATTGTTACTTGGTGTCAGTGCATGTCTTTGTTACTTGGTGTGAGTGCATGTCTGTGTTACTTGGTGTAAGTGTGTGTCTTTGTTACTTGGTGTCAGTGCATGTCTTTGTTACTTTGTGTCAGTGTGTGTCTGTGTTACTGGGTATCAGTGTATATCTGTGCTACTTGGTGTAAGTGTATGTCTTTGTTACTTGGTGTCAGTGCATGTCTGTGTTACTTGGTGTAAGTGTATGTCTGTGTTACTTGGTGTAAGTGTGTGTCTGTGTTACTGGGTATCAGTGTATGACTTTGTTACTTGGTGTCAGTGTATGTCTGTGTTACTTGGTGTATGTGTGTGTCTTTGTTACTTTGTGTAAGTGTATGTCTTTGTTACTTGGTGTCAGTGTATGTCTTTGTTACTTGGTGTAAGTGTGTGCCTGTGTTTCTTGGTGTAAGAGTGTGTCTGTGTATCAGTGTAAGTCTTTGTGACTTGGTGTCAGTGTATGTCTTTGTTACTGGGTGTCAGTGCATGTCTTTGTTACTTAGTGCCAGTGTATGTCTGTGTTACTGGGGTTCAGTGTGTGTATGTGTTACTGGGGGTCAGTGTCTGTCTTTGTTACTTGTTCTAAGTGTGTGTCTGTGTAACTTGGTGTAACTGTGTGTCTTTGCTACTTGGTGTCCGTGTCTGTCTGTGTTACTGGGTGTCAGTGTATATCTGTGTTACTTGGTGTAACTGTGTGTCTTGTTTACTTGGTGTAATTGTATATCTTTGTTACTGGGTGTCAGTGTATGTCTGTGTTACTTGGTGTAAGTGTATGTCATTGTTACTTGGTGTAAGTGTGTATCTGTGTTACTTGGTGTAAGTGTGTGTCCGTGTTCCTGGGTATCAGTGTATGTCTTTGTTACTTGATGTCAGTGTATGTCTGTGTTACTTGGTGTAAGTGTGTGTCTGTGTTACTGGGTATCAGTGTATGTCTTTGTTACTTGGTGTCAGTGTATGTCTGTGTTACTTGGTGTAAGTGTGTGTCTGTGTTACTGGGTGTCAGTGTGTGTCTGTGTTACTTGGTGTAAGTGTGTGTCTTTGTTACTTGGTGTCCGTGTGTGTCTGTGTTACTGGGTGTCAGTGTATGTCTTTGTTACTGGGTGTCAGTGTATGTCTTTGTTACTTGGTGTAAGTGTGTGTCTGTGTTACTCGGTATCAGTGGATGTCTTTGTTACTTGGTGTCAGTGTATGTCAGTGTTACTTGGTGTAAGTGTGTGTCTTTGTTACTGGGTATCAGTGTATGTCTTTGTGACTTGGTGTCAGTGTATGTCTTTGTTACTGGGTGTCAGTGTGTGTCTTTGTGACTTGGAGTGCAGTGGATGTCTTTGTTACTTGGTGTAAGTGTGTGTCTGTGTTACTGGGTATCAGTGTATGTCGTTGTTACTTGGTGTCAGTGTATGTCAAAATACATGGTGTAAGTGTACGTCTTTGTTACTTGGTGTAAGTGTATGTCTGTGTTACTTGGTGTAAGTGTATGTCTTTGTGGCTTGGTGTCAGTGTATGTCTTTGTTACTGGGTATCAGTGCATGTCAAAATACTTGGTGTCAATGTATGTCTTTGTTACTTGGTGTCAGTGTGTGTATCTAACTGGGTGTCAGTGTGTGTCTGTGTTACTGGGTATCAGTGTATGTGTTTGTTACTTCGTGTCAGTGTATGTGTTTGTGACTTGGTGTCAGTTTATGTCTTTGTTACTGGGTGTCAGTGTATGTCTTTGTTACTTGGTGTAAGTGTGTGTCTGTGTTACTGGGTATCAGTGTGTGTCTTTGTTACATGGTGTAATTGTTTGTCTTTTTTCCTTGGTGTCAGTGTATGTCTTTGTTACTTGGTGTCAGTGTGTGTCTGTGTTACTGGGTATCAGTGTATGTCTTTGAGACTTGGTATCAGTGTATGTCTTTGTTACTGGGTGTCATTGTGTGTCTGCGTTACTGGGTATCAGTGTATGTCTTTGTGACTTTGTATCAGTGTCTGTCTTTGTTACTGGGTGTCAGTGTGTCTCTTTGTGACTTAGTGTCAGTGTATGTCTTTGTTACTTGGTGGAAGTGTGTGTCTGTGATACTGGGTATCAGTGTATGTCTTTGTGACTTGGTGTCAGTGTATGTCTTTGTTACTGGGTATCAGTGAATGTCAAAATACTTGGTGTTAGTGTATGTCTTTGCTACTTGGTGTCAGTGTGTTTCTGTGTTCCTGGGTATCAGTGTATGTCTTTGTGACTTGGTATCAGTGTATGTCTTTGTTACTGGGTGTCAGTGTGTGTCTGTGTTCCTGGGTATCAGTGCATGTCTTTGTGACTTGGTGTCAGTGTATGTCTTTGTTACTTGGTGTAAGTGTGTGTCTGTGATACTGGGTGTCAGTGTATGTCTTTGTTACTTGGTGTAAGTGTGTGTCTGTGATACTGGGTATCAGTGTATGACTTTGTTACTTGGTGTCAGTTTATGTCATTGTTACTTGGTGTCAGTGCATGTGCTTGTGACTTGTTGTCAGTGGATGTCTTTGTTACTGGGTGTCAGTGTATGTCTTTGTTACTTGGTGTAAGTGTATATCTGTGTTACTTGGTGTAAGTGTATGTCTTTGTGACTTGGTGTCAGTGTATGTCTTTGTTACTGGGTATCAGTGCATGTCAAAATACTTGGTGTCAATGTATGTCTTTGTTACTTGGTGTCAGTGTGTGTATCTAACTGGGTGTCAGTGTGTGTCTGTGTTACTGGGTATCAGTGTATGTCTTTGTTACTTCGTGTCAGTGTATGTGTTTGTGACTTGGTGTCAGTGTATGTCTTTGTTACTGGGTGTCAGTGAATGTCTTTGTTACTTGGTGTAAGTGTGTGTCTGTGTTACTGGGTATCAGTGTATGTCTTTGTGACTTGGTGTCAGTGTATGTCTTTGTTACTGGGTGTCATTGTGTGTCTGCGTTACTGGGTATCAGTGTATGTCTTTGTGACTTGGTGTCAGTGTATGTCTTTGTTACTGGGTGTCAGTGTGTCTCTTTGTGACTTGGTGTCAGTGTATGTCTTTGTTACTTGGTGGAAGTGTGTGTCTGTGATACTGGGTATCAGTGTATGTCTTTGTGACTTGGTGTCAGTGTATGTCTTTGTTACTTGGTGTAAGTGTGTGTCTTTGTTACATGGTGTAATTGTATGTCTTTGTTACTTGGTGTCAGTGTATGTCTTTGTTCCTTGGTGTCAGTGTGTTTCTGTGTTACTGGATATCAGTGTATGTCTTTGTTACTTGGTATCAGTGTATGTCTTTGTTACTTGGTGTCAGTGTGTGTCTGTGTTCCTGGGTATCAGTGTATGTCTTTGTTACTTGGTGTAAGTGTGTGTCTGTGTTACTGGGTATCAGTGTGTGTCTTTGTGACTTGGTGTCAGTGTATGTCTTTGTTACTTGGTGTAAGTGTGTGTCTTTGTTACATGGTGTAATTGTATGTCTTTGTTACTTGGTGTCAGTGTGTGTCTGTGTTACTGGGTATCAGTGTATGTCTTTGTGACTTGCTATCAGTGTATGTCTTTGTTACTTGGTGTCAGTGTGTGCATCTAACTGGGTGTCAGTGTGTGTCTGTGTTACTGGGTATCAGTGTATATCTTTGTGACTTGGTGTCAGTGTATTTCTTTGTTACTGGGTGTCAGTGTGTCTCTTTGTGACTTGGTGTCAGTGTATGTCTTTGTTACTTGGTGGAAGTGTGTGTCTGTGATATTGGGTATCAGAGTATGTCTTTGTGACTTGGTATCAGTGCATGTCTTTGTGACTTGGTATCAGTGTAGGTCTTTGTTACTTGGTGTCAGTGTGTGTATCTAACTGGGTGTCCGTGTGTGTCTGTGATACTGGGTATCAGTGTATGTCTTTGTGACTTGGTATCAGTGTATGTCTTTGTTACTGGGTGTCAGTGTGTGTCTGTGTTCCTGGGTATCAGTGCATGTCTTTGTGACTTGGTGTCAGTGTATGTCTTTGTTACTTGGTGTAAGTGTGTGTCTGTGTTACTGGGTGTCAGTGTATGTCTTTGTTACTTGGTGTAAGTGTGTGTCTGTTATACTGGGTATCAGTGTATGACTTTGTTACTTGGTGTCAGTTTATGTCATTGTTACTTGGTGTCAGTGCATGTGCTTGTGACTTGTTGTCAGTGGATGTCTTTGTTACTGGGTGTCAGTGTATGTCTTTGTTACTTGGTGTAAGTGTATGTCTGTGTTACTTGGTGTAAGTGTATGTCTTTGTGACTTGGTGTCAGTGTATGTCTTTGTTACTGGGTATCAGTGCATGTCAAAATACTTGGTGTCAATGTATGTCTTTGTTACTTGGTGTCAGTGTGTGTATCTAACTGGGTGTCAGTGTGTGTCTGTGTTACTGGGTATCAGTGTATGTCTTTGTTACTTCGTGTCAGTGTATGTGTTTGTGACTTGGTGTCAGTGTATGTCTTTGTTACTGGGTGTCAGTGAATGTCTTTGTTTCTTGGTGTAAGTGTGTGTCTGTGTTACTGGGTATCAGTGTATGTCTTTGTTACATGGTGTAATTGTATGTCTTTGTTACTTGGTGTCAGTGTATGTCTTTGTTACTTGGTGTCAGTGTGTGTCTGTGTTACTGGGTATCAGTGTATGTCTTTGTGACTTGGTATCAGTGTATGTCTTTGTTACTGGGTGTCATTGTGTGTCTGCGTTACTGGGTATCAGTGTATGTCTTTGTGACTTGGTGTCAGTGTATGTCTTTGTTACTGGGTGTCAGTGTGTCTCTTTGTGACTTGGTGTCAGTGTATGTCTTTGTTACTTGGTGGAAGTGTGTGTCTGTGATACTGGGTATCAGTGTATGTCTTTGTGACTTGGTGTCAGTGTATGTCTTTGTTACTTGGTGTAAGTGTGTGTCTTTGTTACATGGTGTAATTGTGTGTCTTTGTTACTTGGTGTCAGTGTCTGTCTTTGTTACTTGGTGTCAGTGTGTGTCTGTGTTACTGGATATCAGTGTATGTCTTTGTTACTTGGTATCAGTGTATGTCTTTGTTACTGGGTGTCAGTGTGTGTCTGTGTTCCTGGGTATCAGTGTATGTCTTTGTTACTTGGTGTAAGTGTGTGTCTGTGTTACTGGGTATCAGTGTGTGTCTTTGTGACTTGGTGTCAGTGTATGTCTTTGTTACTTGGTGTAAGTGTGTGTCTTTGTTACATGGTGTAATTGTATGTCTTTGTTACTTGGTGTCAGTGTGTGTCTGTGTTACTGGGTATCAGTGTATGTCTTTGTGACTTGGTATCAGTGTATGTCTTTGTTACTTGGTGTCAGTGTGTGCATCTAACTGGGTGTCAGTGTGTGTCTGTGTTACTGGGTATCAGTGTATGTCTTTGTGACTTGGTGTCAGTGTATTTCTTTGTTACTGGGTGTCAGTGTGTCTCTTTGTGACTTGGTGTCAGTGTATGTCTTTGTTACTTGGTGGAAGTGTGTGTCTGTGATATTGGGTATCAGAGTATGTCTTTGTGACTTGGTATCAGTGCATGTCTTTGTGACTTGGTGTCAGTGTATGTCTTTGTTACTTGGTGTAAGTGTGTGTCTGTGAGACTGGGTGTCAGTGTATGTCTTTGTTACTTGGTGTAAGTGTGTGTCTGTGATACTGGGTATCAGTGTATGAATTTGTTACTTGGTGTCAGTTTATGTCATTGTTACTTGGTGTCAGTGCATGTGCTTGTGACTTGTTGTCAGTGGATGTCTTAGTTACTGGGTGTCAGTGTATGTCTTTGTTACTTGGTGTAAGTGTATGTCTCTGTTACTTGGTGTAAGTGTATGTCTTTGTGACTTGGTGTCAGTGTATGTCTTTGTTACTGGGTATCAGTGCATGTCAAAATACTTGGTGTCAATGTATGTCTTTGTTACTTGGTGTCAGTGTGTGTATCTAACTGGGTGTCAGTGTGTGTCTGTGTTACTGGGTATCAGTGTATGTCTTTGTTACTTCGTGTCAGTGTATGTGTTTGTGACTTGGTGTCAGTGTATGTCTTTGTTACTGGGTGTCAGTGTATGTCTTTGTTACTTGGTGTAAGTGTGTGTCTGTGTTACTGGGTATCTGTGTATGTCTTTGTTACATGGTGTAATTGTATGTCTTTGTTACTTGGTGTCAGTGTATGTCTTTGTTACTTGGTGTCAGTGTGTGTCTGTGTTACTGGGTATCAGTGTATGTCTTTGTGACTTGGTATCAGTGTATGTCTTTGTTACTGGGTGTCATTGTGTGTCTGCGTTACTGGGTATCAGTGTATGTCTTTGTGACTTGGTATCAGTGTCTGTCTTTGTTACTGGGTGTCAGTGTGTGTCTGTGTTCCTGGGTATCAGTGTATGTCTTTGTGACTTGGTGTCAGTGTATGTCTTTGTTACTGGGTGTCAGTGTGTCTCTTTGTGACTTGGTGTCAGTGTATGTCTTTGTTACTTGGAGGAAGTGTGTGTCTTTGTTACATGGTGTAATTGTATGTCATTGTTACTTGGTGTCAGTGTATGTCTTTGTTACTTGGTGTCAGTGTGTGTCTGTGTTACTGGATATCAGTGTATGTCTTTGTTACTTGGTATCAGTGTCTGTCTTTGTTACTGGGTGTCAGTGTGTGTCTGTGTTCCTGGGTATCAGTGTATGTCTTTGTTACTTGGTGTAAGTGTGTGCCTGTGTTACTGGGTATCAGTGTGTGTCTTTGTGACTTGGTGTCAGTGTATGTCTTTGTTACTTGGTGTAAGTGTGTGTCTTTGTTACATGGTGTAATTGTATGTCTTTGTTACTTGGTGTCAGTGTGTGTCTGTGTTACTGGGTATCAGTGTATGTCTTTGTGACTTGGTATCAGTGTATGTCTTTGTTACTTGGTGTCAGTGTGTGCATCTAACTGGGTGTCAGTGTGTGTCTGTGTTACTGGGTATCAGTGTATGTCTTTGTTACTTCGTGTCAGTGTATGTGTTTGTGACTTGGTGTCAGTGTATGTCTTTGTTACTGGGTATCAGTGCATGTCAACATACTTGGTGTTAGTGTATGTCTTTGTTACTTGGTGTCAGTGTGTTTCTGTGTATCAGTGTATGTCTTTGTGAGTTGGTGTCAGTGTATGTCTTTGTTACTGGGTATCAGTGCATGTCAAAATACTTGGTGTCAGTGTGTTTCTGTGCATCAGTGTTTGTCTTTGTTACTGGGTGTCAGTGTGTGTCTGTGACACTAGGTGTCAGTATTTAGTTTAGTTTAGAGATACAGCACTGAAACAGGCCCTCCGGCCCACCGAGTCTGTGCCAACCATCAACCAAACATTTATACTAATCCAACACGAATCCCATATTCCAATAACATCCCCACAGGCCCCAATATATTTCCCTACCACCTACCTATACTAGGGGCAATTTATAATGGCCAATTAACCGACCAACCTGCAAGTCTTTGGGATGTGGGAGGAAACCGGAGCACCCGGAGGAAACCCACGCAGACACAGGGAGAACTTGCAAACTCCGCACAGGCAGTACCCAAAATCGAACCCGGGTCGCTGGAGCTGTGAGGCTGCAGTGCTAACCACTGCGCCACTGTGCTGCCCAGTGTGTATCTGTGTTACTGGGTGTCAGTGTAGTCGTTTGTCTTACTGGGTGTCAGTGTGTGTCTGTGTTACTTGGTGTAAGTGTGATTCTTTGTTACTTGGTGTCCGTGTGTGTCTGTGTTACTGGGTGTCAATGCATGTCTTTGATACTGGGTGTAACTGTGTGTCTTTTTTACTTGGTGTCCGTGTTTGTCTGTGTTACTGGGTGTCAGTGTTTGTCTTTGTTACTTGGTGTAAGTGTATGTCTGTGTTACTTTGTGTAAGTGTATGTCTTTGTGACCTGGTGTCAGTGTATGTCTTTGTTACTGGGTATCAGTGCACGTCAAAATACTTGGTGTTAGTGTATGTCTTTGTTACTTGGTGTCAGTGTGTGTATCTAACTGGGTGTCAGTGTGTGTCTGTGTTACTGGGTATCAGTGTGTGTCTTTGTGACTTGGTGTCAGTGTATGTCTTTGTTACTTGGTGTAAGTGTGTGTCTTTGTTACATGGTGTAATTGTATGTCTTTGTTACTTGGTGTCAGTGTGTGTCTGTGTTACTGGGTATCAGTGTATGTCTTTGTGACTTGGTATCAGTGTATGTCTTTGTTACTTGGTGTCAGTGTGTGCATCTAACTGGGTGTCAGTGTGTGTCTGTGTTACTGGGTATCAGTGTATGTCTTTGTGACTTGGTGTCAGTGTATTTCTTTGTTACTGGGTGTCAGTGTGTCTCTTTGTGACTTGGTGTCAGTGTATGTCTTTGTTACTTGGTGGAAGTGTGTGTCTGTGATATTGGGTATCAGAGTATGTCTTTGTGACTTGGTATCAGTGCATGTCTTTGTGACTTGGTATCAGTGTATGTCTTTGTTACTTGGTGTCAGTGTGTGTATCTAACTGGGTGTCAGTGTGTGTCTGTGATACTGGGTATCAGTGTATGTCTTTGTGACTTGGTGTCAGATTATGTCATTGTTACTTGGTGTCAGTGCATGTGCTTGTGACTTGTTGTCAGTGGATGTCTTTGTTACTGGGTGTCAGTGTATGTCTTTGTTACTTGGTGTAAGTGTATGTCTGTGTTACTTGGTGTAAGTGTATGTCTTTGTGACTTGGTGTCAGTGTATGTCTTTGTTACTGGGTGTCAGTGTGTGTCTGTGTTCCTGGGTATCAGTGCATGTCTTTGTGACTTGGTGTCAGTGTATGTCTTTGTTACTTGGTGTAAGTGTGTGTCTGTGATACTGGGTGTCAGTGTATGTCTTTGTTACTTGTTGTAAGTGTGTGTCTGTGATACTGGGTATCAGTGTATGACTTTGTTACTTGGTGTCAGTTTATGTCATTGTTACTTGGTGTCAGTGCATGTGCTTGTGACTTGTTGTCAGTGGATGTCTTTGTTACAGGGTGTCAGTGTATGTCTTTGTTACTTGGTGTAAGTGTATGTCTGTGTTACTTGGTGTAAGTGTATGTCTTTGTGACTTGGTGTCAGTGTATGTCTTTGTTACTGGGTATCAGTGCATGTCAAAATACTTGGTGTCAATGTATGTCTTTGTTACTTGGTGTCAGTGTGTGTATCTAACTGGGTGTCAGTGTGTGTCTGTGTTACTGGGTATCAGTGTATGTCTTTGTTACTTCGTGTCAGTGTATGTGTTTGTGACTTGGTGTCAGTGTATGTCTTTGTTACTGGGTGTCAGTGAATGTCTTTGTTACATGGTGTAAGTGTGTGTCTGTGTTACTGGGTATCAGTGTATGTCTTTGTTACATGGTGTAATTGTATGTCTTTGTTACTTGGTGTCAGTGTATGTCTTTGTTACTTGGTGTCAGTGTGTGTCTGTGTTACTGGTTATCAGTGTATGTCTTTGTGACTTGGTATCAGTGTATGTCTTTGTTACTGGGTGTCATTGTGTGTCTGCGTTACTGGGTATCAGTGCATGTCTTTGTGACTTGGTGTCAGTGTATGTCTTTGTTACTGGGTGTCAGTGTGTCTCTTTGTGACTTGGTGTCAGTGTATGTCTTTGTTACCTGGTGGAAGTGTGTGTCTGTGATACTGGGTATCAGTGTATGTCTTTGTGACTTGGTGTCAGTGTATGTCTTTGTTACTTGGTGTAAGTGTGTGTCTTTGTTACATGGTGTAATTGTATGTCTTTGTTACTTGGTGTCAGTGTATGTCTTTGTTACTTGGTGTCAGTGTGTGTCTGTGTTACTGGATATCAGTGTATGTCTTTGTTACTTGGTATCAGTGTATGTCTTTGTTACTGGGTGCCAGTGTGTGTCTGTGTTCCTGGGTATCAGTGTATGTCTTTGTTACTTGGTGTAAGTGTGTGTCTGTGTTACTGGGTATCAGTGTGTGTCTTTGTGACTTGGTGTCAGTGTATGTCTTTGTTACTTGGTGTAAGTGTGTGTCTTTGTTACATGGTGTAATTGTATGTCTTTGTTACTTGGTGTCAGTGTGTGTCTGTGTTACTGGATATCAGTGTATGTCTTTGTGACTTGGTATCAGTGTATGTCTTTGTTACTTGGTGTCAGTGTGTGCATCTAACTGGGTGTCAGTGTGTGTCTGTGTTACTGGGTATCAGTGTATGTCTTTGTGACTTGGTGTCAGTGTATTTCTTTGTTACTGGGTGTCAGTGTGTCTCTTTGTGACTTGGTGTCAGTGTATGTCTTTGTTACTTGGTGGAAGTGTGTGTCTGTGATATTGGGTATCAGAGTATGTCTTTGTGACTTGGTATCAGTGCATGTCTTTGTGACTTGGTGTCAGTGTATGTCTTTGTTACTTGGTGTAAGTGTGTGTCTGTGATACTGGGTGTCAGTGTATGTCTTTGTTACTTGGTGTAAGTGTGTGTCTGTGATACTGGGTATCAGTGTATGACTTTGTTACTTGGTGTCAGTTTATGTCATTGTTACTTGGTGTCAGTGCATGTGCTTGTGACTTGTTGTCAGTGGATGTCTTTGTTACTGGGTGTCAGTGTATGTCTTTGTTACTTGGTGTAAGTGTATGTCTGTGTTACTTGGTGTAAGTGTATGTCTTTGTGACTTGGTGTCAGTGTATGTCTTTGTTACTGGGTATCAGTGCATGTCAAAATACTTGGTGTCAATGTATGTCTTTGTTACTTGGTGTCAGTGTGTGTATCTAACTGGGTGTCAGTGTGTGTCTGTGTTACTGGGTATCAGTGTATGTCTTTGTTACTTCGTGTCAGTGTATGTGTTTGTGACTTGGTGTCAGTGTATGTCTTTGTTACTGGGTGTCAGTGTATGTCTTTGTTACTTGGTGTAAGTGTGTGTCTGTGTTACTGGGTATCTGTGTATGTCTTTGTTACATGGTGTAATTGTATGTCTTTGTTACTTGGTGTCAGTGTATGTCTTTGTTACTTGGTGTCAGTGTGTGTCTGTGTTACTGGGTATCAGTGTATGTCTTTGTGACTTGGTATCAGTGTATGTCTTTGTTACTGGGTGTCATTGTGTGTCTGCGTTACTGGGTATCAGTGTATGTCTTTGTGACTTGGTATCAGTGTCTGTCTTTGTTACTGGGTGTCAGTGTGTGTCTGTGTTCCTGGGTATCAGTGTATGTCTTTGTGACTTGGTGTCAGTGTATGTCTTTGTTACTGCGTGTCAGTGTGTCTCTTTGAGACTTGGTGTCAGTGTATGTCTTTGTTACTTGGTGGAAGTGTGTGTCTTTGTTACATGGTGTAATTGTATGTCTTTGTTACTTGGTGTCAGTGTATGTCTTTGTTACTTGGTGTCAGTGTGTGTCTGTGTTACTGGATATCAGTGTATGTCTTTGTTACTTGGTGTCAGTGTATGTCTGTGTTACTGGGTGTCAGTGTGTGTCTGTGTTCCTGGGTATCAGTGCATGTCTTTGTGACTTGGTGTCAGTGTATGTCTTTGTTACTTGGTGTAAGTGTGTGTCTGTGATACTGGGTGTCAGTGTATGTCTTTGTTACTTGGTGTAAGTGTGTGTCTGTTATACTGGGTATCAGTGTATGACTTTGTTACTTGGTGTCAGTTTATGTCATTGTTACTTGGTGTCAGTGCATGTGCTTGTGACTTGTTGTCAGTGGATGTCTTTGTTACTGGGTGTCAGTGTATGTCTTTGTTACTTGGTGTAAGTGTATGTCTGTGTTACTTGGTGTAAGTGTATGTCTTTGTGACTTGGTGTCAGTGTATGTCTTTGTTACTGGGTATCAGTGCATGTCAAAATACTTGGTGTCAATGTATGTCTTTGTTACTTGGTGTCAGTGTGTGTATCTAACTGGGTGTCAGTGTGTGTCTGTGTTACTGGGTATCAGTGTATGTCTTTGTTACTTCGTGTCAGTGTATGTGTTTGTGACTTGGTGTCAGTGTATGTCTTTGTTACTGGGTGTCAGTGAATGTCTTTGTTTCTTGGTGTAAGTGTGTGTCTGTGTTACTGGGTATCAGTGTATGTCTTTGTTACATGGTGTAATTGTATGTCTTTGTTACTTGGTGTCAGTGTATGTCTTTGTTACTTGGTGTCAGTGTGTGTCTGTGTTACTGGGTATCAGTGTATGTCTTTGTGACTTGGTATCAGTGTATGTCTTTGTTACTGGGTGTCATTGTGTGTCTGCGTTACTGGGTATCAGTGTATGTCTTTGTGACTTGGTGTCAGTGTATGTCTTTGTTACTGGGTGTCAGTGTGTCTCTTTGTGACTTGGTGTCAGTGTATGTCTTTGTTACTTGGTGGAAGTGTGTGTCTGTGATACTGGGTATCAGTGTATGTCTTTGTGACTTGGTGTCAGTGTATGTCTTTGTTACTTGGTGTAAGTGTGTGTCTTTGTTACATGGTGTAATTGTGTGTCTTTGTTACTTGGTGTCAGTGTCTGTCTTTGTTACTTGGTGTCAGTGTGTGTCTGTGTTACTGGATATCAGTGTATGTCTTTGTTACTTGGTATCAGTGTATGTCTTTGTTACTGGGTGTCAGTGTGTGTCTGTGTTCCTGGGTATCAGTGTATGTCTTTGTTACTTGGTGTAAGTGTGTGTCTGTGTTACTGGGTATCAGTGTGTGTCTTTGTGACTTGGTGTCAGTGTATGTCTTTGTTACTTGGTGTAAGTGTGTGTCTTTGTTACATGGTGTAATTGTATGTCTTTGTTACTTGGTGTCAGTGTGTGTCTGTGTTACTGGGTATCAGTGTATGTCTTTGTGACTTGGTATCAGTGTATGTCTTTGTTACTTGGTGTCAGTGTGTGCATCTAACTGGGTGTCAGTGTGTGTCTGTGTTACTGGGTATCAGTGTATGTCTTTGTGACTTGGTGTCAGTGTATTTCTTTGTTACTGGGTGTCAGTGTGTCTCTTTGTGACTTGGTGTCAGTGTATGTCTTTGTTACTTGGTGGAAGTGTGTGTCTGTGATATTGGGTATCAGAGTATGTCTTTGTGACTTGGTATCAGTGCATGTCTTTGTGACTTGGTGTCAGTGTATGTCTTTGTTACTTGGTGTAAGTGTGTGTCTGTGAGACTGGGTGTCAGTGTATGTCTTTGTTACTTGGTGTAAGTGTGTGTCTGTGATACTGGGTATCAGTGTATGAATTTGTTACTTGGTGTCAGTTTATGTCATTGTTACTTGGTGTCAGTGCATGTGCTTGTGACTTGTTGTCAGTGGATGTCTTAGTTACTGGGTGTCAGTGTATGTCTTTGTTACTTGGTGTAAGTGTATGTCTCTGTTACTTGGTGTAAGTGTATGTCTTTGTGACTTGGTGTCAGTGTATGTCTTTGTTACTGGGTATCAGTGCATGTCAAAATACTTGGTGTCAATGTATGTCTTTGTTACTTGGTGTCAGTGTGTGTATCTAACTGGGTGTCAGTGTGTGTCTGTGTTACTGGGTATCAGTGTATGTCTTTGTTACTTCGTGTCAGTGTATGTGTTTGTGACTTGGTGTCAGTGTATGTCTTTGTTACTGGGTGTCAGTGTATGTCTTTGTTACTTGGTGTAAGTGTGTGTCTGTGTTACTGGGTATCTGTGTATGTCTTTGTTACATGGTGTAATTGTATGTCTTTGTTACTTGGTGTCAGTGTATGTCTTTGTTACTTGGTGTCAGTGTGTGTCTGTGTTACTGGGTATCAGTGTATGTCTTTGTGACTTGGTATCAGTGTATGTCTTTGTTACTGGGTGTCATTGTGTGTCTGCGTTACTGGGTATCAGTGTATGTCTTTGTGACTTGGTATCAGTGTCTGTCTTTGTTACTGGGTGTCAGTGTGTGTCTGTGTTCCTGGGTATCAGTGTATGTCTTTGTGACTTGGTGTCAGTGTATGTCTTTGTTACTGGGTGTCAGTGTGTCTCTTTGTGACTTGGTGTCAGTGTATGTCTTTGTTACTTGGAGGAAGTGTGTGTCTTTGTTACATGGTGTAATTGTATGTCATTGTTACTTGGTGTCAGTGTATGTCTTTGTTACTTGGTGTCAGTGTGTGTCTGTGTTACTGGATATCAGTGTATGTCTTTGTTACTTGGTATCAGTGTCTGTCTTTGTTACTGGGTGTCAGTGTGTGTCTGTGTTCCTGGGTATCAGTGTATGTCTTTGTTACTTGGTGTAAGTGTGTGCCTGTGTTACTGGGTATCAGTGTGTGTCTTTGTGACTTGGTGTCAGTGTATGTCTTTGTTACTTGGTGTAAGTGTGTGTCTTTGTTACATGGTGTAATTGTATGTCTTTGTTACTTGGTGTCAGTGTGTGTCTGTGTTACTGGGTATCAGTGTATGTCTTTGTGACTTGGTATCAGTGTATGTCTTTGTTACTTGGTGTCAGTGTGTGCATCTAACTGGGTGTCAGTGTGTGTCTGTGTTACTGGGTATCAGTGTATGTCTTTGTTACTTCGTGTCAGTGTATGTGTTTGTGACTTGGTGTCAGTGTATGTCTTTGTTACTGGGTATCAGTGCATGTCAACATACTTGGTGTTAGTGTATGTCTTTGTTACTTGGTGTCAGTGTGTTTCTGTGTATCAGTGTATGTCTTTGTGAGTTGGTGTCAGTGTATGTCTTTGTTACTGGGTATCAGTGCATGTCAAAATACTTGGTGTCAGTGTGTTTCTGTGCATCAGTGTTTGTCTTTGTTACTGGGTGTCAGTGTGTGTCTGTGACACTAGGTGTCAGTATTTAGTTTAGTTTAGAGATACAGCACTGAAACAGGCCCTCCGGCCCACCGAGTCTGTGCCAACCATCAACCAAACATTTATACTAATCCAACACGAATCCCATATTCCAATAACATCCCCACAGGCCCCAATATATTTCCCTACCACCTACCTATACTAGGGGCAATTTATAATGGCCAATTAACCGACCAACCTGCAAGTCTTTGGGATGTGGGAGGAAACCGGAGCACCCGGAGGAAACCCACGCAGACACAGGGAGAACTTGCAAACTCCGCACAGGCAGTACCCAAAATCGAACCCGGGTCGCTGGAGCTGTGAGGCTGCAGTGCTAACCACTGCGCCACTGTGCTGCCCAGTGTGTATCTGTGTTACTGGGTGTCAGTGTAGTCGTTTGTCTTACTGGGTGTCAGTGTGTGTCTGTGTTACTTGGTGTAAGTGTGATTCTTTGTTACTTGGTGTCCGTGTGTGTCTGTGTTACTGGGTGTCAATGCATGTCTTTGATACTGGGTGTAACTGTGTGTCTTTTTTACTTGGTGTCCGTGTTTGTCTGTGTTACTGGGTGTCAGTGTTTGTCTTTGTTACTTGGTGTAAGTGTATGTCTGTGTTACTTTGTGTAAGTGTATGTCTTTGTGACCTGGTGTCAGTGTATGTCTTTGTTACTGGGTATCAGTGCACGTCAAAATACTTGGTGTTAGTGTATGTCTTTGTTACTTGGTGTCAGTGTGTGTATCTAACTGGGTGTCAGTGTGTGTCTGTGTTACTGGGTATCAGTGTGTGTCTTTGTGACTTGGTGTCAGTGTATGTCTTTGTTACTTGGTGTAAGTGTGTGTCTTTGTTACATGGTGTAATTGTATGTCTTTGTTACTTGGTGTCAGTGTGTGTCTGTGTTACTGGGTATCAGTGTATGTCTTTGTGACTTGGTATCAGTGTATGTCTTTGTTACTTGGTGTCAGTGTGTGCATCTAACTGGGTGTCAGTGTGTGTCTGTGTTACTGGGTATCAGTGTATGTCTTTGTGACTTGGTGTCAGTGTATTTCTTTGTTACTGGGTGTCAGTGTGTCTCTTTGTGACTTGGTGTCAGTGTATGTCTTTGTTACTTGGTGGAAGTGTGTGTCTGTGATATTGGGTATCAGAGTATGTCTTTGTGACTTGGTATCAGTGCATGTCTTTGTGACTTGGTATCAGTGTATGTCTTTGTTACTTGGTGTCAGTGTGTGTATCTAACTGGGTGTCAGTGTGTGTCTGTGATACTGGGTATCAGTGTATGTCTTTGTGACTTGGTGTCAGATTATGTCATTGTTACTTGGTGTCAGTGCATGTGCTTGTGACTTGTTGTCAGTGGATGTCTTTGTTACTGGGTGTCAGTGTATGTCTTTGTTACTTGGTGTAAGTGTATGTCTGTGTTACTTGGTGTAAGTGTATGTCTTTGTGACTTGGTGTCAGTGTATGTCTTTGTTACTGGGTGTCAGTGTGTGTCTGTGTTCCTGGGTATCAGTGCATGTCTTTGTGACTTGGTGTCAGTGTATGTCTTTGTTACTTGGTGTAAGTGTGTGTCTGTGATACTGGGTGTCAGTGTATGTCTTTGTTACTTGTTGTAAGTGTGTGTCTGTGATACTGGGTATCAGTGTATGACTTTGTTACTTGGTGTCAGTTTATGTCATTGTTACTTGGTGTCAGTGCATGTGCTTGTGACTTGTTGTCAGTGGATGTCTTTGTTACTGGGTGTCAGTGTATGTCTTTGTTACTTGGTGTAAGTGTATGTCTGTGTTACTTGGTGTAAGTGTATGTCTTTGTGACTTGGTGTCAGTGTATGTCTTTGTTACTGGGTATCAGTGCATGTCAAAATACTTGGTGTCAATGTATGTCTTTGTTACTTGGTGTCAGTGTGTGTATCTAACTGGGTGTCAGTGTGTGTCTGTGTTACTGGGTATCAGTGTATGTCTTTGTTACTTCGTGTCAGTGTATGTGTTTGTGACTTGGTGTCAGTGTATGTCTTTGTTACTGGGTGTCAGTGAATGTCTTTGTTACATGGTGTAAGTGTGTGTCTGTGTTACTGGGTATCAGTGTATGTCTTTGTTACATGGTGTAATTGTATGTCTTTGTTACTTGGTGTCAGTGTATGTCTTTGTTACTTGGTGTCAGTGTGTGTCTGTGTTACTGGTTATCAGTGTATGTCTTTGTGACTTGGTATCAGTGTATGTCTTTGTTACTGGGTGTCATTGTGTGTCTGCGTTACTGGGTATCAGTGCATGTCTTTGTGACTTGGTGTCAGTGTATGTCTTTGTTACTGGGTGTCAGTGTGTCTCTTTGTGACTTGGTGTCAGTGTATGTCTTTGTTACCTGGTGGAAGTGTGTGTCTGTGATACTGGGTATCAGTGTATGTCTTTGTGACTTGGTGTCAGTGTATGTCTTTGTTACTTGGTGTAAGTGTGTGTCTTTGTTACATGGTGTAATTGTATGTCTTTGTTACTTGGTGTCAGTGTATGTCTTTGTTACTTGGTGTCAGTGTGTGTCTGTGTTACTGGATATCAGTGTATGTCTTTGTTACTTGGTATCAGTGTATGTCTTTGTTACTGGGTGCCAGTGTGTGTCTGTGTTCCTGGGTATCAGTGTATGTCTTTGTTACTTGGTGTAAGTGTGTGTCTGTGTTACTGGGTATCAGTGTGTGTCTTTGTGACTTGGTGTCAGTGTATGTCTTTGTTACTTGGTGTAAGTGTGTGTCTTTGTTACATGGTGTAATTGTATGTCTTTGTTACTTGGTGTCAGTGTGTGTCTGTGTTACTGGATATCAGTGTATGTCTTTGTGACTTGGTATCAGTGTATGTCTTTGTTACTTGGTGTCAGTGTGTGCATCTAACTGGGTGTCAGTGTGTGTCTGTGTTACTGGGTATCAGTGTATGTCTTTGTGACTTGGTGTCAGTGTATTTCTTTGTTACTGGGTGTCAGTGTGTCTCTTTGTGACTTGGTGTCAGTGTATGTCTTTGTTACTTGGTGGAAGTGTGTGTCTGTGATATTGGGTATCAGAGTATGTCTTTGTGACTTGGTATCAGTGCATGTCTTTGTGACTTGGTGTCAGTGTATGTCTTTGTTACTTGGTGTAAGTGTGTGTCTGTGATACTGGGTGTCAGTGTATGTCTTTGTTACTTGGTGTAAGTGTGTGTCTGTGATACTGGGTATCAGTGTATGACTTTGTTACTTGGTGTCAGTTTATGTCATTGTTACTTGGTGTCAGTGCATGTGCTTGTGACTTGTTGTCAGTGGATGTCTTTGTTACTGGGTGTCAGTGTATGTCTTTGTTACTTGGTGTAAGTGTATGTCTGTGTTACTTGGTGTAAGTGTATGTCTTTGTGACTTGGTGTCAGTGTATGTCTTTGTTACTGGGTATCAGTGCATGTCAAAATACTTGGTGTCAATGTATGTCTTTGTTACTTGGTGTCAGTGTGTGTATCTAACTGGGTGTCAGTGTGTGTCTGTGTTACTGGGTATCAGTGTATGTCTTTGTTACTTCGTGTCAGTGTATGTGTTTGTGACTTGGTGTCAGTGTATGTCTTTGTTACTGGGTGTCAGTGTATGTCTTTGTTACTTGGTGTAAGTGTGTGTCTGTGTTACTGGGTATCTGTGTATGTCTTTGTTACATGGTGTAATTGTATGTCTTTGTTACTTGGTGTCAGTGTATGTCTTTGTTACTTGGTGTCAGTGTGTGTCTGTGTTACTGGGTATCAGTGTATGTCTTTGTGACTTGGTATCAGTGTATGTCTTTGTTACTGGGTGTCATTGTGTGTCTGCGTTACTGGGTATCAGTGTATGTCTTTGTGACTTGGTATCAGTGTCTGTCTTTGTTACTGGGTGTCAGTGTGTGTCTGTGTTCCTGGGTATCAGTGTATGTCTTTGTGACTTGGTGTCAGTGTATGTCTTTGTTACTGCGTGTCAGTGTGTCTCTTTGAGACTTGGTGTCAGTGTATGTCTTTGTTACTTGGTGGAAGTGTGTGTCTTTGTTACATGGTGTAATTGTATGTCTTTGTTACTTGGTGTCAGTGTATGTCTTTGTTACTTGGTGTCAGTGTGTGTCTGTGTTACTGGATATCAGTGTATGTCTTTGTTACTTGGTATCAGTGTATGTCTTTGTTACTGGGTGTCAGTGTGTGTCTGTGTTCCTGGGTATCAGTGTATGTCTTTGTTACTTGGTGTAAGTGTGTGTCTGTGTTACTGGGTATCAGTGTGTGTCTTTGTGACTTGGTGTCAGTGTATGTCTTTGTTACTTGGTGTAAGTGTGTGTCTTTGTTACATGGTGTAATTGTATGTCTTTGTTACTTGGTGTCAGTGTGTGTCTGTGTTACTGGGTATCAGTGTATGTCTTTGTGACTTGGTATCAGTGTATGTCTTTGTTACTTGGTGTCAGTGTGTGCATCTAACTGGGTGTCAGTGTGTGTCTGTGTTACTGGGTATCAGTGTATGTCTTTGTTACTTCGTGTCAGTGTATGTCTTTGTTACTGGGTATCAGTGCATGTCAACATACTTGGTGTTAGTGTATGTCTTTGTTACTTGGTGTCAGTGTGTTTCTGTGTATCAGTGTATGTCTTTGTGAGTTGGTGTCAGTGTATGTCTTTGTTACTGGGTATCAGTGCATGTCAAAATACTTGGTGTCAGTGTGTTTCTGTGCATCAGTGTTTGTCTTTGTTACTGGGTGTCAGTGTGTGTCTGTGACACTAGGTGTCAGTATTTAGTTTAGTTTAGAGATACAGCACTGAAACAGGCCCTCCGGCCCACCGAGTCTGTGCCGACCATCAACCAAACATTTATACTAATCCAACACGAATCCCATATTCCAATAACATCCCCACAGGCCCCAATATATTTCCCTACCACCTACCTATACTAGGGGCAATTTATAATGGCCAATTAACCGACCAACCTGCAAGTCTTTGGGATGTGGGAGGAAACCGGAGCACCCGGAGGAAACCCACGCAGACACAGGGAGAACTTGCAAACTCCGCACAGGCAGTACCCAAAATCGAACCCGGGTCGCTGGAGCTGTGAGGCTGCAGTGCTAACCACTGCGCCACTGTGCTGCCCAGTGTGTATCTGTGTTACTGGGTGTCAGTGTAGTCGTTTGTCTTACTGGGTGTCAGTGTGTGTCTGTGTTACTTGGTGTAAGTGTGATTCTTTGTTACTTGGTGTCCGTGTGTGTCTGTGTTACTGGGTGTCAATGCATGTCTTTGATACTGGGTGTAACTGTGTGTCTTTTTTACTTGGTGTACGTGTTTGTCTGTGTTACTGGGTGTCAGTGTATGTCTTTGTAACTTGGTGTAAGTGTATGTCTGTGTTACTTTGTGTAAGTGTATGTCTTTGTGACCTGGTGTCAGTGTATGTCTTTGTTACTGGGTATCAGTGCACGTCAAAATACTTGGTGTTAGTGTATGTCTTTGTTACTTGGTGTCAGTGTGTGTATCTAACTGGGTGTCAGTGTGTGTCTGTGTTACTGGGTATCAGTGTGTGTCTTTGTGACTTGGTGTCAGTGTATGTCTTTGTTACTTGGTGTAAGTGTGTGTCTTTGTTACATGGTGTAATTGTATGTCTTTGTTACTTGGTGTCAGTGTGTGTCTGTGTTACTGGGTATCAGTGTATGTCTTTGTGACTTGGTATCAGTGTATGTCTTTGTTACTTGGTGTCAGTGTGTGCATCTAACTGGGTGTCAGTGTTTGTCTGTGTTACTGGGTGTCAGTGTATGTCTTTGTTACTTGGTGTAAGTGTATGTCTGTGTTACTTTGTGTAAGTGTATGTCTTTGTGACCTGGTGTCAGTGTATGTCTTTGTTACTGGGTATCAGTGCACGTCAAAATACTTGGTGTTAGTGTATGTCTTTGTTACTTTGTGTCAGTGTGTGTATCTAACTGGGTGTCAGTGTGTGTCTGTGTTACTGGGTATCAGTGTATGTCTTTGTTACTTCGTGTCAGTGTCTGTGTTTGTGACTTGGTGTCAGTGTATGTCTTTGTTACTGGCTGTCAGTGTATGTCTTTGTTACTTGGTGTAAGTGTGTGTCTGTGTTACTGGGTATCAGTGTGTGTCTTTGTGACTTGGTGTCAGTGTATGTCTTTGTGACTTGGTGTCAGTATATGTCTTTGTTACTGGGTGTTAGTGTGTCTCTTTGTGACTTGGTGTCAATGTATGTCTTTGTTACTTGGTGGAAGTGTGTGTCTGTGATACTGGGTATCAGTGGATGTCTTTGTGACTTGGTATCAGTGTATGTCTTTGTTACTGGGTGTCAGTGTGTGTATGTGTTCCTGGGTATCAGTGCATGTCTTTGTGACTTGGTGTCAGTGTATGTCTTTGTTACTTGGTGTAAGTGTGTGCCTGTGATACCTTGTGTCAGTGTATGTCTTTGTTACTTGATATAAGTGTGTGTCTGTGATACAGGGTATCTGTGTATGTCTTTGTTACTTGGTGTCAGTTTATGTCTTTGTTACTTGGAGTAAGTCTATGACTTTGTTACTTGGTGTCAGTTTATTTCTTTGTTACTTGGTGTCAGTGCATGTGCTTGTGACTTGTTGTCAGTGGATGTCTTTGTTACTGGGTGTCAGTGTATGTCTTTGTTACTTGGTGTAAGTGTATGTCTGTGTTACTTGGTGTAAGTGTATGTCTTTGTGACTTGGTGTCAGTGTATGTCTTTGTTACTGGGTATCAGTGCATGTCAAAATACTTGGTGTCAATGTATGTCTTTGTTACTTTGTGTCAGTGTGTGTATCTAACTGGGTGTCAGTGTGTGTCTGTGTTACTGGGTATCAGTGTATGTCTTGGTTACTTCGTGTCAGTGTATGTGTTTGTGACTTTGTGTCAGTGCATGTCTTTGTTACTGCGTGTCAGTGTATGTCTTTTTTACTTGGTGTAAGTGTGTCTGTGTTACATGGTGTAATTGTATGTCTTTGTTACTTGGTGTCAGTGTATGTCTTTGTTACTTGGTGTCAGTGTGTGTCTGTGTTACTGGGTATCAGTGTATGTCTTTGTGACTTGGTAACAGTGTATGTCTTTGTTACTGGGTGTCATTGTGTGTCTGCGTTACTGGGTATCAGTGTATGTCTTTGTGACTTGGTATCAGTGTCTGTCTTTGTTACTGGGTGTCAGTGTGTGTCTGTGTTCCTGGGTATCAGTGTATGTCTTTGTGACTTGGTGTCAGTGTATGTCTTTGTTACTGGGTGTCAGTGTGTCTCTTTGTGACTTGGTGTCAGTGTATGTCTTTGTTACTTGGTGGAAGTGTGTTTCTGTGACACTGGGTATCAGTGTATGTCTTTGTGACTTGGTATCAGTGTATGTCTTTGTTACTGGGTGTCAGTGTGTGTCTGTGTTCCTGGGTATCAGTGTATGTCTTTGTTACTTGGTGTCAGTTTATGTCTTTGTTACTTGGTGTAAGTGTATGACTTTGTTACTTGGTGTCAGTTTATGTCTTTGTTACTTGGTGTCAGTGCATGTGCTTGTGACTTGTTGTCAGTGGATGTCTTTGTTACTGGGTATCAGTGCATGTCAAAATACTTGGTGTCAATGTATGTCTTTGTTACTTGGTGTCAGTGTGTGTATCTAACTGGGTGTCAGTGTGTGTCTGTGTTACTTCGTATCAGTGTATGTCTTTGTTACTTCGTGTCAGTTTATGTGTTTGTGACTTGGTGTCAGTGTATGTCTTTGTTACTGGCTGTCAGTGTATGTCTTTGTCACTTGGTGTAAGTGTGTGTCTGTGTTACTGGGTATCAGTGTGTGTCTTTGTGACTTCGTGTCAGTGTATGTCTTTGTTACTTGGTGTAAGTGTGTGTCTTTGTTACATGGTGTAATTGTATGTCTGTGTTACTTGGTGTAAGTGTATGACTTTGTTACTTGATGTTAGTTTATTTCTTTGTTACTTGGTGTCAGTGCATGTGCTTGTGACTTGTTGTCAGTGGATGTCTTTGTTACTGGGTGTCAGTGTATGTCTTTGTTACTTGGTGTAAGTGTATGTCTGTGTTACTTGGTGTAAGTGTATGTCTTTGTGACTTGGTGTCAGTGTATGTCTTTGTTACTGGGTATCAGTGCATGTCAAAATACTTGGTGTCAATGTATGTCTTTGTTACTTTGTGTCAGTGTGTGTATCTAACTGGGTGTCAGTGTGTGTCTGTGTTACTGGGTATCAGTGTATGTCTTTGTTACTTCGTGTCAGTGTATGTGTTTGTGACTTGGTGTCAGTGCATGTCTTTGTTACTGGGTGTCAGTGTATGTCTTTGTTACTTGGTGTAAGTGTGTGTCTGTGTTACATGGTGTAATTGTATGTCTTTGTTACTTGGTGTCAGTGTATGTCTTTGTTACTTGGTGTCAGTGTGTGTCTGTGTTACTGGGTATCAGTGTATGTCTTTGTCACTTGGTATCAGTGTATGTCTTTGTTACTGGGTGTCATTGTGTGTCTGCGTTACTGGGTATCAGTGTATGTCTTTGTGACTTGGTATCAGTGTCTGTCTTTGTTACTGGGTGTCAGTGTGTGTCTGTGTTCCTGGGTGTCAGTGTGTCTCTTTGTGACTTGGTGTCAGTGTATGTCTTTGTTACTTGGTGGAAGTGTGTGTCTGTGTTCCTGGGTATCAGTGTATGTCTTTGTGACTTGGTATCAGTGTCTGTCTTTGTTACTGGGTGTCAGTGTGTGTCTGTGTTCCTGGGTATCAGTGTATGTCTTTGTGACTTGGTGTCAGTGTATGTCTTTGTTACTTGGTGTAAGTGTGTGTCTGTGTTACTGGGTATCAGTGTGTGTCTTTGTGACTTGGTGTCAGTGTATGCCTTTGTGACTTGGTGTAAGTGTGTGTCTTTGTTACATGGTGTAATTGTATGTCTTTGTTACTTGGTGTCAGTGTATGTCTTTGTTACTTGGTGTCAGTGTGTGTCTGTGTTACTGGGTATCAGTGTATGTCTTTGTGACTTGGTATCAGTGTATGTCTTTGTTACCGGGTGTCATTGTGTGTCTGCGTTATTGGGTATCAGTGTATGTCTTTGTGACTTGGTATCAGTGTCTGTCTTTGTTACTGGGTGTCAGTGTGTGTCTGTGTTCCTGGGTATCAGTGTATGTCTTTGTGACTGTGTGTCAGTGTATGTCTTTGTTACTGGGTGTCAGTGTGTCTCTTTGTGACTTGGTGTCAGTGTATGTCTTTGTTACTTGCTGGAAGTGTGTGTCTGTGATACTGGGTATCAGTGTATGTCTTTGTGACTTGGTATCAGTGTATGTCTTTGTGACTGGGTGTCAGTGTGTGTCTGTGTTCCTGGGTATCAGTGTATGTCTTTGTTACTTGGTGTCAGTTCATGTCTTTGTTACTTGATGTCAGTGGATGTCTTTGTTACTGGGTGTCAGTGTATGTCTTTGTTACTTGGTGTAAGTGTATGTCTTTGTGACTTGGTGTCAGTGTATGTCTTTGTTACTGGGTATCAGTGCATGTCAAAATACTTGGTGTTAGTGTATGTCTTTGTTACTTGGTGTCAGTGTGTTTCTGTGCATCAGTGTATGTCTTTGTTACTGGGTGTCAGTGTGTGTCTGTGACACTAGGTGTCAGTATTTAGTTTAGTTTAGAGATACAGCACTGAAACAGGCCCTCCGGCCCACCGAGTCTGTGCCGACCATCAACCAAACATTTATACTGATCCTACACGAATCCCATATTCCAATAACATCCCCACCGGCCCCTATATATTTCCCTACCACCTACCTATACTAGGGGCAATTTATAATGGCCAATTAACCTACCAACCTGCAAGTCTTTGGGATGTGGGAGGAAACCGGAGCACCCGGAGGAAACCCACGCAGACACAGGGAGAACTTGCAAACTCCGCACAGGCAGTACCCAGAATCGAACCCGGGTCGCTGGAGCTGTGAGGCTGCAGTGCTAACCACTGCGCCACTGTGCTGCCCAGTGTGTATCTGTGTTACTGGGTGTCAGTGTGGTCGTTTGTCTTACTGGGTGTCAGTGTGTGTCTGTGTTACTTGGTGTAAGTGTGAGTCTTTGTTACTTGGTGTCCGTGTGTGTCTGTGATACTGGGTATCAGTGTATGTCTTTGTTCCTTGGTGTCAGTTCATGTCTTTGTTACTTGATGTCAGTGCATGTGCTTGTGACTTGTTGTCAGTGGATGTCTTTGTTACTGGGTGTCAGTGTATGTCTTTGTTACTGGGTGTCAGTGTGTTTGTTTGTGTTACTGGGTGTCAGTGTGTGTCTGTGTTACTTGGTGTAAGTGTGAGTCTTTGTTACTTGGTGTCCGTGTGTGTCTGTGTTACTGGGTGTCAGAGCATGTCTTTGATACTGGGTGTAACTGTGTGTCTTTGTTACTTGGTGTCCGTGTTTGTCTGTGTTACTGGGTATCAGTGTGTGTCTTTGTTACTTGGTGTCAGTGTGTGTCTGTGTTACTGGGTGTCAGTGTATGTCTTTGTTACTTGGTGTCAGTGTGTGTCTGTGTTACTGGGTGTCAGTGTGGTCGTTTGTCTTACTGGGTGTCAGTGTGTGTCTGTGTTACTTGGTGTAAGTGTGAGTCTTTGTTACTTGGTGTCCGTGTGTGTCTGTGTTACTGGGTGTCAGTGCATGTCTTTGATACTGGGTGTAACTGTGTGTCTTTGTTACTTGGTGTCCGTGTTTGTCTGTGTTACTGGGTGTCAGTGTGTGTCTTTGTTACTTGGTGTCAGTGTTACTGGGTGTCAGTGTGGTCGTTTGTCTTACTGGGTGTAAGTGTATGTCTTTGTGACTTGGTGTCAGTGTATGTCTTTGTTACTGGGTATCAGTGCATGTCAAAATACTTGGTGTTAGTGTATGTCTTTGTTACTTGGTGTCAGTGTGTTTCTGTGCATCAGTGTTTGTCTTTGTGACTGGGTGTCAGTGTGTGTCTGTGACACTAGGTGTCAGTATTTAGTTTAGTTGAGAGATACAGCACTGAAACAGGCCCTCCGGCCCACCGAGTCTGTGCCGACCATCAACCAAACATTTATACTAATCCTACACGAATCCCATATTCCAATAACATCCCCACCGGCCCCTATATATTTCCCTACCACCTACCTATACTAGGGGCAATTTATAATGGCCAATTAACCTACCAACCTGCAAGTCTTTGGGATGTGGGAGGAAACCGGAGCACCCGGAGGAAACCCACGCAGACACAGGGAGAACTTGCAAACTCCGCACAGGCAGTACCCAGAATCGAACCCGGGTCGCTGGAGCTGTGAGGCTGCAGTGCTAACCACTGCGCCACTGTGCTGCCCAGTGTGTATCTGTGTTACTGGGTGTCAGTGTGGTCGTTTGTCTTACTGGGTGTCAGTGTGTGTCTGTGTTACTTGGTGTAAGTGTGAGTCTTTGTTACTTGGTGTCCGTGTGTGTCTGTGTTACTGGGTGTCAGTGCATGTCTTTGATACTGGGTGCAACTGTGTGTCTTTGTTACTTGGTGTCCGTGTTTGTCTGTGTTACTGGGTATCAGTGTGTGTCTTTGTTACTTGGTGTCAGTGTGTGTCTGTGTTACTGGGTGTCAGTGTATGTCTTTGTTACTTGGTGTCAGTGTGTGTCTGTGTTACTGGGTGTCAGTGTGGTCGTTTGTCTTACTGGGTGTCAGTGTGTGTCTGTGTTACTTGGTGTAAGTGTGAGTCTTTGTTACTTGGTGTCCGTGTGTGTCTGTGTTACTGGGTGTCAGTGCATGTCTTTGATACTGGGTGCAACTGTGTGTCTTTGTTACTTGGTGTCCGTGTTTGTCTGTGTTACTGGGTGTCAGTGTATGTCTTTGTTACTTGGTGTCAGTGTTACTGGGTGTCAGTGTGGTCGTTTGTCTTACTGGGTGTAAGTGTATGTCTTTGTGACTTGGTGTCAGTGTATGTCTTTGTTACTGGGTATCAGTGCATGTCAAAATACTTGGTGTTAGTGTATGTCTGTGTTACTTTGTGTAAGTGTATGTCTTTGTGACCTGGTGTCAGTGTATGTCTTTGTTACTGGGTATCAGTGCACGTCAAAATACTTGGTGTCAATGTATGTCTTTGTTACTTGGTGTCAGTGTGTGTATCTAACTGGGTGTCAGTGTGTGTCTGTGTTACTGGGTATCAGTGTATGTCTTGGTTACTTCGTGTCAGTGTATGTGTTTGTGACTTGGTGTCAGTGTATGTCTTTGTTACTGGCTGTCAGTGTATGTCTTTGTTACTTGGTGTAAGTGTGTGTCTGTGTTACTGGGTATCAGTGTGTGTCTTTGTGACTTGGTGTCAGTGTATGTCTTTGTTACTTGGTGTAAGTGTGTGTCTTTGTTACATGGTGTAATTGTATGTCTTTGTTACTTGGTGTCAGTGTATGTCTTTGTTACTTGGTGTCAGTGTGTGTCTGAGTTACTGGGTATCAGTGTATGTCTTTGTGACTTGGTATCAGTGTATGTCTTTGTTACTGGGTGTCATTGTGTGTCTGCGTTACTGGGTATCAGTGTATGTCTTTGTGACTTGGTATCAGTGTCTGTCTTTGTTACTGGGTGTCAGTGTGTGTCTGTGTTCCTGGGTATCAGTGTATGTCATTGTGACTTGGTGTCAGTATATGTCTTTGTTACTGGGTGTCAGTGTGTCTCTTTGTGACTTGGTGTCAGTGTATGTCTTTGTTACTTGGTGGAAGTGTGTGTCTGTGATACTGGGTATCAGTGTATGTCTTTGTGATTTGGTATCAGTGTATGTCTTTGTTACTGGGTGTCAGTGTGTGTATGTGTTCCTGGGTATCAGTGCATGTCTTTGTGACTTGGTGTCAGTGTATGTCTTTGTTACTTGGTGTAAGTGTGTGTCTGTGATACTGGGTGTCTGTGTATGTCTTTGTGACTTGGTATCAGTGTATGTCTTTGTTACTGGGTGTCATTGTGTGTCTGCGTTACTGGGTATCAGTGTATGTCTTTGTGACTTGGTATCAGTGTATGTCTTTGTTACTGGGTGTCAGTGTGTCTCTTTGTGACTTGGTGTCAGTGTATGTCTTTGTTACTTGGTGGAAGTGTGTGTCTGTGATACTGGGTATCAGTGCATGTCTTTGTGACTTGGTGTCAGTGTATGTCTTTGTTACTTGGTGTAAGTGTGTGTCTTTGTTACATGGTGTAATTGTATGTCTTTGTTACTTGGTGTCAGTGTATGTCTTTGTTACTTGGTGTCAGTTTGTGTCTGTGTTACTGGATATCAGTGTATGTCTTTGTGACTTGGTATCAGTGTATGTCTTTGTTACTTGGTGTCAGTTTATGTCTTTGTTACTTGGTGTAAGTGTATGACTTTGTTACTTGGTGTCAGTTTATGTCTTTGTTACTTGGTGTCAGTGCATGTGCTTGTGACTTGTTGTCAGTGGATGTCTTTGTGACTTGGTGTCAGTGTATGTCTTTGTTACTGGTGTCAGTGTGTGTCTGTGTTCCTGGGTATCAGTGCATGTCTTTGATACTGGTTGCAACTGTGTGTCTTTGTTACTTGGTGTCCGTGTTTGTCTGTGTTACTGGGTGTCAGTGTATGTCTTTGTTACTTGGTGTAAGTGTATGTCTGTGTTACTTTGTGTAAGTGTATTTCTTTGTGACATGGTGTCAGTGTATGTCTTTGTTACTGGGTATCAGTGCAAGTCAAAATACTTGGTGTCAATGTATGTCTTTGTTACTTGGTGTCAGTGTGTGTATCTAACTGGGTGTCAGTGTGTGTCTGTGTTCCTGGGTATCAGTGTATGTCTTTGTTACTTCGTGTCAGTGTATGTCTTTGTTACTTGGTGTAAGTGTGTGTCTGTGTTACTGGGTATCAGTGTGTGTCTTTGTGACTTGGTGTCAGTGTATGTCTTTGTTACTTGGTGTAAGTGTGTGTCTTTGTTACATGGTGTAATTGTATGTCTTTGTCACTTGGTGTCAATGTATGTCTTTGTTACTTGGTGTCAGTGTGTGTCTGTGTTACTGGGTATCAGTGTATGTCTTTGTGACTTGGTATCAGTGTATGTCTTTGTTACTGGGTGTCATTGTGTGTCTGCGTTACTGGGTATCAGTGTATGTCTTTGTGACTTGGTATCAGTGTATGTCTTTGGTACTGGGTGTCAGTGTGTCTCTTTGTGACTTGGTGTCAGTGTATGTCTTTGTTACTTGGTGGAAGTGTGTGTCTGTGATACTGGGTATCAGTGCATGTCTTTGTGACTTGGTGCCAGTGTATGTCTTTGTTACTTGGTGTAAGTGTGTGTCTTTGTTACATGGTGTAATTGTATGTCTTTGTTACTTGGTGTCAGTGTATGTCTTTGTTACTTGGTGTCAGTTTGTGTCTGTGTTACTGGATATCAGTGTATGTCTTTGTGACTTGGTATCAGTGTATGTCTTTGTTACTTGGTGTCAGTTTATGTCTTTGTTACTTGGTGTAAGTGTATGACTTTGTTACTTGGTGTCAGTTTATGTCTTTGTTACTTGGTGTCAGTGCATGTGCTTGTGACTTGTTGTCAGTGTGTGTCTTTGTGACTTGGTGTCAGTGTATGTCTTTGTTACTGGGTATCAGTGCATGTCAAAATACTTGGTGTCAGTGTGTTTCTGTGCATCAGTGTATGTCTTTGTTACTGGGTGTCAGTGTGTGTCTGTGTTACTTGGTGCAAGTGTGAGTCTTTGTTACTTGGTGTCCGTGTGTGTCTGTGTTACTGGGTGTCAGAGCATGTCTTTGATACTGGGTGTAACTGTGTGTCTTTGTTACTTGGTGTCAGTGTGTGTCTGTGACACTAGGTGTCAGTATTTAGTTTAGTTTAGAGATACAGCACTGAATCAGGCCCTCCGGCCCACCGAGTCTGTGCCGACCATCAACCAAACATTTATACTAATCCTACACGAATCCCATATTCCAATAACATCCCCACCGGCCCCTATATATTTCCCTACCACCTACCTATACTAGGGGCAATTTATAATGGCCAATTAACCTACCAACCTGCAAGTCTTTGGGATGTGGGAGGAAACCGGAGCACCCGGAGGAAACCCACGCAGACACAGGGAGAACTTGCAAACTCCGCACAGGCAGTACCCAGAATCGAACCCGGGTCGCTGGAGCTGTGAGGCTGCAGTGCTAACCACTGCGCCACTGTGCTGCCCAGTGTGTATCTGTGTTACTGGGTGTCAGTGTGGTCGTTTGTCTTACTGGGTGTCAGTGTGTGTCTGTGTTACTTGGTGTAAGTGTGAGTCTTTGTTACTTGGTGTCCGTGTGTGTCTGTGTTACTGGGTGTCAGAGCATGTCTTTGATACTGGGTGTAACTGTGTGTCTTTGTTACTTTGTGTAAGTGTACGTCTTTGTGACCTGGTGTCAGTGTATGTCTTTGTTACTGGGTATCAGTGCACGTCAAAATACTTGGTGTCAATGTATGTCTTTGTTACTTGGTGTCAGTGTGTGTATCTAACTGGGTGTCAGTGTATGTCTTTGTTACTTGGTGTCAGTGTATGTCTTTGTTACTTGGTGTCAGTGTATGTCTTTGTTACTTGGTGTAAGTGTGTGTCTGTGATACTGGGTGTCAGTGTACGTCTTTGTTACTTGGTGTAAGTGTGTGTCTGTGATACTGGGTATCAGTGTATGTCTTTGTTACTTGGTGTCAGTTTATGTCTTTGTTACTTGGTGTAAGTGTATGACTTTGTTACTTGGTGTCAGTTTATTTCTTTGTTACTTGGTGTCAGTGCATGTGCTTGTGACTTGTTGTCAGTGGATGTCTTTGTTACTGGGTGTCAGTGTATGTCTTTGTTACTTGGTGTAAGTGTATGTCTGTGTTACTTGGTGTAAGTGTATGTCTTTGTGACTTGGTGTCAGTGAATGTCTTTGTTACTGGGTATCAGTGCATTTCAAAATACTTGGTGTCAATGTATGTCTTTGTTACTTTGTGTCAGTGTGTGTATCTAACTGGGTGTCAGTGTGTGTCTGTGTTACTGGGTATCAGTGTATGTCTTTGTTACTTCGTGTCAGTGTATGTGTTTGTGACTTGGTGTCAGTGCATGTCTTTGTTACTGGGTGTCAGTGTATGTCTTTGTTACTTGGTGTAAGTGTGTGTCTGTGTTACATGGTGTCAGTGTATGTCTTTGTTACTTGGTGTCAGTGTATGTCTTTGTTACTTGGTGTCAGTGTGTGTCTGTGTTACTGGGTATCAGTATATGTCTTTGTGACTTGGTATCAGTGTATGTCTTTGTTACTGGGTGTCATTGTGTGTCTGCGTTACTGGGTATCAGTGTATGTCTTTGTGACTTGGTATCAGTGTCTGTCTTTGTTATTGGGTGTCAGTGTGTGTCTGTGTTCCTGGTTATCAGTGTATGTCTTTGTGACTTGGTGTCAGTGTATGTCTTTGTTACTGGGTGTCAGTGTGTCTCTTTGTGACTTGGTGTCAGTGTATGTCTCTGTTACTGGGTGTCAGTGTGTCTCTTTGTGACTTGGTGTCAGTGTATGTCTTTGTTACTTGGTGGAATTGTGTGTCTGTGTTCCTGGGTATCAGTGTATGTCTTTGTGACTTGGTATCAGTGTCTGTCTTTGTTACTGGGTGTCAGTGTGTGACTTTGTTACTGGCTGTCAGTGTATGTCTTTGTTACTATTTGTAAGTGTGTGTCTGTGTTACTGGGTATCAGTGTGTGTCTTTGTGACTTGGTGTCAGTGTATGTCTTTGTTACTTGGTGTAAGTGTGTGTCTTTGTTACATGGTGTAATTGTATGTCTTTGTCACTTGGTGTCAATGTATGTCTTTGTTACTTGGTGTCAGTGTGTGTCTGTGTTACTGGGTATCAGTGTATGTCTTTGTGACTTGGTATCAGTGTATGTCTTTGTTACTGGGTGTCATTGTGTGTCTGCATTACTGGGTATCAGTGTATGTCTTTGTGACTTGGTATCAGTGTCTGTCTTTGTTACTGGGTGTCAGTGTATGTCTTTGTTACTGGGTGTCAGTGTGTCTCTTTGTGACTTGGTGTCAGTGTATGTCTTTGTTACTTGGTGGAAGTGTGTGTCTGTGATACTGGGTATCAGTGCCTGTCTTTGTGACTTGGTGTCAGTGTATGTCTTTGTTACTTGGTGTAAGTGTGTGTCTTTGTTACATGGTGTAATTGTATGTCTTTGTTACTTGGTGTCAGTGTATGTCTTTGTTACTTGGTGTCAGTTTTTGTCTGTGTTACTGGATATCAGTGTATGTCTTTGTGACTTGGTATCAGTGTATGTCTTTGTTACTTGGTGTCAGTTTATGTCTTTGTTACTTGGTGTAAGTGTATGACTTTGTTACTTGGTGTCAGTTTATGTCTTTGTTACTTGGTGTCAGTGCATGTGCTTGTGACTTGTTGTCAGTGTATGTCTTTGTGACTTGGTGTCAGTGTATGTCTTTGTTACTGGGTATCAGTGCATGTCAAAATACTTGGTGTTAGTGTATGTCTTTGTTACTTGGTGTCAGTGTGTTTCTGTGTATCAGTGTTTGTCTTTGTGACTTGGTGTCAGTGTATGTTTTTGTTACTGGGTATCAGTGCATGTCAAAATACTTGGTGTCAGTGTGTTTCTGTGCATCAGTGTATGTCTTTGTTACTGGGTGTCAGTGTGTGTCTGTGACACTAGGTGTCAGTATTTAGTTTAGTTTAGAGATACAGCACTGAATCAGGCCCTCCGGCCCACCGAGTCTGTGCCGACCATCAACCAAACATTTATACTAATCCTACACGAATCCCATATTCCAATAACATCCCCACCGGCCCCTATATATTTCCCTACCACCTACCTATACTAGGGGCAATTTATAATGGCCAATTAACCTACCAACCTGCAAGTCTTTGGGATGTGGGAGGAAACCGGAGCACCCGGAGGAAACCCACGCAGACAAAGGGATAACTTGCAAACTCCGCACAGGCAGTACCCAGAATCGAACCCGGTCGCTGGAGCTGTGAGGCTGCAGTGCTAACCACTGCGCCACTGTGCTGCCCAGTGTGTATCTGTGTTACTGGGTGTCAGTGTGGTCGTTTGTCTTACTGGGTGTCAGTGTGTGTCTGTGTTACTTGGTGTAAGTGTGAGTCTTTGTTACTTGGTGTCCGTGTGTGTCTGTGTTACTGGGTGTCAGAGCATGTCTTTGATACTGGGTGTAACTGTGTGTCTTTGTTACTTGGTGTCCGTGTTTGTCTGTGTTACTGGGTGTCAGTGTATGTCTTTGTTACTTGGTGTAAGTGTATGTCTGTGTTACTTTGTGGAAGTGTATGTCTTTGTGACCTGGTGTCAGTGTATGTCTTTGTTACTGGGTATCAGTGCACGTCAAAATACTTGGTGTCAATGTATGTCTTTGTTACTTGGTGTCAGTGTGTGTATCGAACTGGGTGTCAGTGTATGTCTTTGTTACTTGGTGTCATTGTATGTCTTTGTTACTTGGTGTAAGTGTGTGTCTGTGATACCGGGTGTCAGTGTATGTCTTTGTTACTTGGTGTAAGTGTGTGTCTGTGATACCGGGTATCAGTGTATGTCTTTGTTACTTGGTGTCAGATTATGTCTTTGTTACTTGGTGTAAGTGTATGACTTTGTTACTTGGTGTCAGTTTATTTCTTTGTTACTTGGTGTCAGTGCATGTGCTTGTGACCTGTTGTCAGTGGATGTCTTTGTTACTGGGTGTCAGTGTATGTCTTTGTTACTTGGTGCAAGTGTATGTCTGTGTTACTTGGTGTAAGTGTATGTCTTTGTGACTTTGTGTCAGTGAATGTCTTTGTTACTGGGTGTCAGTGTATGTCTTTGTTACTTGGTGTAAGTGTGTGTCTGTGTTACTGGGTATCCGTGTCTGTCTTTGTTACTTGGTGTAAGTGACTGTCTGTGTTACTGGGTATCAGTGTATGTCTTTGTTAATTGGTGTCAGTGTATGTCTGTGTTACTTGGTGTAAGTGTGTGTCAGTGTTACTGGGTATCAGTGTATGTCTTTGTTACTTGGTGTCAGTGTATGTCTGTGTTACTTGGTGTAAGTGTGTGTCTGTTTTACTGGGTGTCAGTATGTGTCTTTGTTACTTTGTGTAATTGTATGTCTTTGTTACTTGATGTCAGTGTATGTCTGTGTTACTTTGTGTAAGTGTCTGTCTTTGTTACTTGGTATCAGTGTATGTCTTTGTTACTGGGTGTCAGTGTGTGTCTGTGTTACTGGGTATCAGTGTATGTCTTTGTGACTTGGTAACAGTGTATGTCGTTGTTACTGGGTGTCAGTGTGTGTCTGTGTTCCTGGGTATCAGTGTATGTCTTTGTGACCTGGTGTCAGTGTATGTCTTTGTTACTGGGTATCAGTGTATGTCTTTGTGACTTGGTGTCAGTGAATGTCTGTGTTACTTGGTGTAACTGTGTGTCTGTGTTACTGGGTGTCCGTGTGTGTCTGTGTAACTTGGTGTAAGTGTGTGTCTGTGTTACTGGGTGTCAGTGTGTGTCTGTGTTACTTGGTGTAAGTATGTATCTTTGTTACTTGGTGTAAGTGTGTGTCTGTTTTACTGGGTGTCAGTGTGTGTCTTTGTTACTTTGTGAAATTGTATGTCTTTGTTACTTGGTGTCAGTGGATGTCTGTGTTACTTGGTGTAAGTGTATGTCTTTGTTACTTGGTGTAATTGTCTGTCTTTGTTACTTCGTGTAAGTGTATGTCTTTGTTAGTTGGTGTCAGTGTATGTCTTTGTTACTTGGTGTCAGTGCATGTCTTTTTACTTGGTGTCAGTGTATGTCTGTGTTACTGGGTATCAGTGAATGTCTTTGTGATTGGTATCAGTGTCTGTCTTTGTTACTGGGTGTCAGTGTGTTTCTGTGTTACTGGGTATCACTGTACGTCTTTGTGATTGCTATCAGTGTATGTCTTTGTGACTGGGTGTCAGTGTGTGTCTGTGTTACTGGGTATCAGTGCATGTCTTTGTGACTTGGTATCAGTGTATGTCTTTGTTACTGGGTGTCAGTGTGTGTCTGTGTTACTGGGTATCAGTGTATGTCTTTGTGACATGGTGTCAATGTATGTCCTTGTTACTGGGTGTCAGTGTGTGTCTTTGTGACTTGGTGTCAGTGCATGCCAAAATACTTGGTGTAAGTGTATGTCTTTGTTACTTGGTGTCCGTGTGTGTCTGTGTTACTGGGTGTCAGTGTATGTCTTTGTTACTGGGTGTCAGTGTATGTCTTTGTTACTTGGTGTAAGTGTGTGTCTGTGTTACTGGGTATCCGTGTCTGTCTTTGTTACTTGGTGTAAGTGACTGTCTGTGTTACTGGGTATCAGTGTATGTCTTTGTTACTTGGTGTCAGTGTATGTCTGTGTTACTTGGTGTATGTGTATGTCTTTGTTACTTGGTGTAAGTGTGTGTCTGTGCTACTTGGTGTAAGTGTCTGTCTGTGTTCCTGGGTATAATTGTATGTCTTTGTTACTTGGTGTGAGTGTATGTCTGTGTTAGTTGGTGTAAGTGTGTGTCTGTGTTACTGGGTATCAGTGTATGTCTTTGTTACTTGGTGTCAGTGTATGTCTGTGTTAGTTGGTGTAAGTGTGTGTCTGTTTTACTGGGTGTCAGTGTGTGTCTGCGTTACTTGGTGTAAGTGTGTGTCTTTGTTACTTGGTGTCCATGTGTGTCTGTGTTACTGGGTGTCAGTGCATGTCTTTGTTACTTGGTGTCAGTGTATATCTGTGTTACTTGGTGTAAGTGTGTGTCTTTGTTACTTGGTGTAATTGTATATCTTTGTTACTTGGTGTCAGTGTATGTCTGTGTTACTTGGTGTAAGTGTATGTCTTTGTTACTTGGTGTACGTGTGTGTCTGTGTTCCTGGGTATCAGTGTATGTCTTTGTTAATTGGTGTCAGTGTATGTCTGTGTTACTTGGTCTAAGTGTGTGTCTGTGTTACTGGCTATCAGTGTATGTCTTTGTTACTTGGTGTCAGTGTATGTCTGTGTTTCTTGGTGTAAGTGTGTGTCTGTCTTACTGGGTGTCAGTGTGGGTCTGTGTCACTTGGTGTAAGTGTGTGTCTTTGTTAATTGGTGTAATTGTCTGTCTTTGTTACTTGGTGTAAGTATATGTCTTTGTTACTTGGTGTCAGTGTATGTCTTCGTTACTTGGTGTCAGTGTATGTCTGTGTCACTGGGTATCAGTGAATGTCTTTGTGATTGCTTTCAGTGTATGTCCTTGTTACTGGGTGTCAGTGTGTGTCTGTGTTACTGGCTATCAGTGTATGTCTTTGTGACTTGGTATCAGTGTATGTCGTTGTTACTGGGTGTCAGTGTGTGTCTGTTTTCCTGGGTATCAGTGTATGTCTTTGTGACTGGGTGTCAGTGTATGTCTTTGTTACTGGGTGTCAGTGTGTGTCTTTGAGACTTTGTGTCATTGTATGTCTGTGTTACTTGGTGTAATTGTGTGTCTGTGTTACTGGGTATCAGTGTATGTCTTTGTTACTTGGTGTCAGTGAATGTCTGTGTTACTTGGTGTAAGTGTGTGTCTGTGTTCCTGGGTATCAGTGTGTGTCTGTGTTACTTGGTGTAAGTGTGTGTCTGTGTTACTGGGTGTCAGTGTGTGCCTGTGTTACTTGGTGCAAGTATGTATCTTTGTTATTTGGTGTCCGTGTGTGTCTGTGTTACTGGGTGTCAGTGTATGTCTTTGTTACTGGGTGTCAGTGTGTGTCTGTGTTACTGGGTATCAGTGTTTGTCTTTGTGACTTGGTATCAGTGTATGTCGTTGTTACTGGGTGTCAGTGTATGTCTGTTTTCCTGGGTATCAGTGTGTGTCTTTGTGACTGTGTGTCAGTGTATGTCTTTGTTACTGGGTGTCAGTGTGTGTCTTTGAGACTTTGTGTCATTGTATGTCTGCGTTACTTGGTGTAAGTGTGTGTCTGTGTTACTGGGTATCAGTGTATGTCTTTGTTACTTGGTGTCAGTGAATGTCTGTGTTACTTGGTGTAAGTGTGTGTCTGTGTTACTGGGTGTCAGTGAGTGTCTGTGTTACTTGGTGTAACTGTGTGTCTGTTTTACTGGGTGTCAGTGTGTGTCTGTGTTACTTGGTGTAAGTATGTATCTTTGTTACTTGGTGTCCGTGTGTGTCTGTGTTACTGGGTTTCAGTGTATGTCTTTGTTACTGGGTGTCAGTGCATGTCTTTGTTACTTTGTGTGAGTGTGTGTCTGAGTTACTGGGTGTCAGTGTATGTCTGTGTTACTTGGTGTAAGTGTGTGTCTGTAATACTGGGTATCAGTATATGTCTTTGTTACTTGGTGTCTGTGTATGTCTGTGTAACTCGGTGTAAGTGTGTGTCTGTTTTACTGGGTGTCAGTGTGTGTCTGTGTTACTTGGTGTAAGTGTGTGTCTTTGTTACTTGGTGTCCGTGTGTGTCTGTGTTACTGGGTGGCAGTGCATGTCTTTGTTACTTGGTGTCAGTGTATATCTGTGTTACTTGGTGTAAGTGTGTGTCTTTGTTACTTGGTGTAATTGTATGTCTTTGTTACTTGGTGTCAGTGTATGTCTGTGTTACTTGGTGTAAGTGTATGTCTTTGTTACTTGGTGTAAGTTTGTGTCTGTGTCACTTGGTGCAAGTGTGTGTCTGTGTTCCTGGGTATCAGTGTATAACTTTGTTACTTGGTGTCAGTGTATGTCTGTGTTACTTGGTGTAAGTGTGTGTCTGTGTTACTGGGTATCAGTGTATGTCTTTGTTACTTGGTGTCAGTGTATGTCTGTGTTACTTGGTGTAAGTGTGTGTCTGTTTTACTGGGTGTCAGTGTGTGTCTGTGTTACTTGGTGTAAGTGTGTGTCTTTGTTACTTGGTGTAATTGTCAGTCTTTGTTACTTGGTGTAAGTATATGTCTTTGTTACTGGGTATCAGTGAATGTCTTTGTGATTGCTTTCAGTGTATGTCTTTGTTCCTGGGTGTCAGTGTGTGTCTGTGTTACTGGGTATCAGTGTATGTCTTTGTGACTTGGTATCAGTGTATGTCTTTGTTGCTGGGTGTCGGTTTGTGTCTGTGTTACTGGGTATCAGTGTATGTCTTTGTGACTTGGTGTCAGTGTCTGTCTTTGTTACTGGGTGTCAGTGTGTGTCTTTGTGACTTTGTGTCATTGTATGTCTGTGTTACTTGGTGAAAGTATGTGTCTGTGTTACTGGGTATCAGTGTATGTCTTTGTTACTTGGTGTCAGTGAATGTCTGTGTTACTTCGTGTAAGTGTGTGTCTGTGTTACTGGGTGTCAGTGTGTGTCTGTGTTACTTGGTGTAAGTGTGTGTCTGTTTTACTGGGTGTCATTGTGTGTCTGTGTTACTTGGTGTAAGTATGTATCTTTGTTACTTGGTGTCCGTGTGTGTCTGTGTTACTGGGTTTCAGTGTATGTCTTTGTTACTGGGTGTCAGTGTATGTCTTTGTTACTTGGTGTGAGTGTGTGTCTGAGTTACTGGGTGTAAGTGTATGTCTGTGTTACTTGGTGTAAGTGTGTGTCTGTGTTACTGGGTATCAGTGTATGTCTTTGTTACTTGGTGTCAGTGTATGTCTGTGTAACTCGGTGTAAGTGTGTGTCTGTTTTACTGGGTGTCAGTGTGTGTCTGTGTTACTTGGTGTAAGTGTGTGTCGTTGTTACTTGGTGTCCGTGTGTGTCTGTGTTACTGGGTGTCAGAGCATGTCTTTGTTACTTGGTGTCAGTGTATGTCTGTGTTACTTTGTGTAAGTGTATGTCTTTGTTACTTGGTGCAAGTGTGTGTCTGTGTTCCTGGGTATCAGTGTATGTCTTTGTTACTTGGTGTCAGTGTATGTCTGTGTTACTTGGTGTAAGTGTGTGTCTGTGTTACTGGGTATCAGTGTATGTCTTTGTTACTTGGTGTCAGTGAATGTCTGTGTTACTTGGTGTAAGTGTGTGGCTGTGTTACTGGGTATCAGTGTGTGTCTGTGTTACTTGGTGTAAGTGTATGTCTTTGTTACTTGGTGTAATTGTCAGTCTTTGTTACTTGGTGTAAGTATATGTCTTTGTTACTTGGTGTCAGTGTATGTCTTTGTTACTAGGTGTCAGTGTATGTCTGTGTTACTGGGTATCAGTGAATGTCTTTGTGATTGCTTTCAGTGTATGGCTTTGTTCCTGGGTGTCAGTGTGTGTCTGTGTTACTGGGTATCAGTGTATGTCTTTGTGACTTGGTGTCAGTGTATGTCTTTGTTACTTGGTGTAAGTGTGTGTCTTTGTTACATGGTGTAATTGTATGTCTTTGTTACTTGGTGTCAGTGTATGTCTTTGTTACTTGGTGTCAGTTTGTGCCTGTGTTACTGGATATCAGTGTATGTCTTTGTGACTTGGTATCAGTGTATGTCTTTGTTACTTGGTGTCAGTTTATGTCTTTGTTACTTGGTGTAAGTGTATGACTTTGTTACTTGGTGTCAGTTTATGTCTTTGTTACTTGGTGTCAGTGCATGTGCTTGTGACTTGTTGTCAGTGTATGTCTTTGTGACTTGGTGTCAGTGTATGTCTTTGTTACTTGGTGTAAGTGTGTGTCTTTGTTACATGGTGTAATTGTATGTCTTTGTCACTTGGTGTCAATGTATGTCTTTGTTACTTGGTGTCAGTGTGTGTCTGTGTTACTGGGTATCAGTGTATGTCTTTGTGACTTGGTATCAGTGTATGTCTTTGTTACTGGGTGTCATTGTGTGTCTGCGTTACTGGGTATCAGTGTATGTCTTTGTGACTTGGTATCAGTGTATGTCTTTGTTACTGGGTGTCAGTGTGTCTCTTTGTGACTTAGTGTCAGTGTATGTCTTTGTTACTTGGTGGAAGTGTGTGTCTGTGATACTGGGTATCAGTGCATGTCTTTGTGACTTGGTGTCAGTGTATGTCTTTGTTACTTGGTGTAAGTGTGTGTCTTTGTTACATGGTGTAATTGTATGTCTTTGTTACTTGGTGTCAGTGAATGTCTGTGTTACTTGGTGTAAGTGTGTGGCTGTGTTACTGGGTATCAGTGTGTGTCTGTGTTACTTGGTGTAAGTGTATGTCTTTGTTACTTGGTGTAATTGTCAGTCTTTGTTACTTGGTGTAAGTATATGTCTTTGTTACTTGGTGTCAGTGTATGTCTTTGTTACTAGGTGTCAGTGTATGTCTGTGTTACTGGGTATCAGTGAATGTCTTTGTGATTGCTTTCAGTGTATGGCTTTGATCCTGGGTGTCAGTGTGTGTCTGTGTTACTGGGTATCAGTGTATGTCTTTGTGACTTGGTGTCAGTGTATGTCTTTGTTACTTGGTGTAAGTGTGTGTCTTTGTTACATGGTGTAATTGTATGTCTTTGTTACTTGGTGTCAGTGTATGTCTTTGTTACTTGGTGTCAGTTTGTGTCTGTGTTACTGGATATCAGTGTATGTCTTTGTGACTTGGTATCAGTGTATGTCTTTGTTACTTGGTGTCAGTTTATGTCTTTGTTACTTGGTGTAAGTGTATGACTTTGTTACTTGGTGTCAGTTTATGTCTTTGTTACTTGGTGTCAGTGCATGTGCTTGTGACTTGTTGTCAGTGTGTGTCTTTGTGACTTGGTGCCAGTGTATGTCTTTGTTACTGGGTATCAGTGCATGTCAAAATACTTGGTGTTAGTGTATGTCTTTGTTACTTGGTGTCAGTGTGTTTCTGTGTATCAGTGTATGTCTTTGTGACTTGGTGTCAGTGTATGTCTTTGTTACTGGGTATCAGTGCATGTCAAAATACTTGGTGTCAGTGTGTTTCTGTGCATCAGTGTATGTCTTTGTTACTGGGTGTCAGTGTGTGTCTGTGTTACTTGGTGGAAGTGTGAGTCTTTGTTACTTGGTGTCCGTGTGTGTCTGTGTTACTTGGTGTCAGTGTGTGTCTGTGACACTAGGTGTCAGTATTTAGTTTAGTTTAGAGATACAGCACTGAATCAGGCCCTCCGGCCCACCGAGTCTGTGCCGACCATCAACCAAACATTTATACTAATCCTACACGAATCCCATATTCCAATAACATCCCCACCGGCCCCTATATATTTCCCTACCACCTACCTATACTAGGGGCAATTTATAATTGCCAATTAACCTACCAACCTGCAAGTCTTTGGGATGTGGGAGGAAACCGGAGCACCCGGAGGAAACCCACGCAGACACAGGGAGAACTTGCAAACTCCGCACAGGCAGTACCCAGAATCGAACCCGGGTCGCTGGAGCTGTGAGGCTGCAGTGCTAACCACTGCGCCACTGTGCTGCCCAGTGTGTATCTGTGTTACTGGGTGTCAGTGTGGTCGTTTGTCTTACTGGGTGTCAGTGTGTGTCTGTGTTACTTGGTGTAAGTGTGAGTCTTTGTTACTTGGTGTCCGTGTGTGTCTGTGTTACTGGGTGTCAGAGCATGTCTTTGATACTGGGTGTAACTGTGTGTCTTTGTTACTTGGTGTCCGTGTTTGTCTGTGTTACTGGGTGTCAGTGTATGTCTTTGTTACTTGGTGTAAGTGTATGTCTGTGTTACTTTGTGGAAGTGTATGTCTTTGTGACCTGGTGTCAGTGTATGTCTTTGTTACTGGGTATCAGTGCACGTCAAAATACTTGGTGTCAATGTATGTCTTTGTTACTTGGTGTCAGTGTGTGTATCTAACTGGGTGTCAGTGTATGTCTTTGTTACTTGGTGTCATTGTATGTCTTTGTTACTTGGTGTAAGTGTGTGTCTGTGATACTGGGTGTCAGTGTATGTCTTTGTTACTTGGTGTAAGTGTGTGTCTGTGATACCGGGTATCAGTGTATGTCTTTGTTACTTGGTGTCAGTTTATGTCTTTGTTACTTGGTGTAAGTGTATGACTTTGTTACTTGGTGTCAGTTTATTTCTTTGTTACTTGGTGTCAGTGCATGTGCTTGTGACCTGTTGTCAGTGGATGTCTTTGTTACTGGGTGTCAGTGTATGTCTTTGTTACTTGGTGCAAGTGTATGTCTGTGTTACTTGGTGTAAGTGTATGTCTTTGTGACTTTGTGTCAGTGAATGTCTTTGTTACTGGGTGTCAGTGTATGTCTTTGTTACTTGGTGTAAGTGTGTGTCTGTGTTACTGGGTATCCGTGTCTGTCTTTGTTACTTGGTGTAAGTGACTGTCTGTGTTACTGGGTATCAGTGTATGTCTTTGTTAATTGGTGTCAGTGTATGTCTGTGTTACTTGGTGTAAGTGTGTGTCAGTGTTACTGGGTATCAGTGTATGTCTTTGTTACTTGGTGTCAGTGTATGTCTGTGTTACTTGGTGTAAGTGTGTGTCTGTTTTACTGGGTGTCAGTATGTGTCTTTGTTACTTTGTGTAATTGTATGTCTTTGTTACTTGATGTCAGTGTATGTCTGTGTTACTTTGTGTAAGTGTCTGTCTTTGTTACTTGGTATCAGTGTATGTCTTTGTTACTGGGTGTCAGTGTGTGTCTGTGTTACTGGGTATCAGTGTATGTCTTTGTGACTTGGTATCAGTGTATGTCGTTGTTACTGGGTGTCAGTGTGTGTCTGTGTTCCTGGGTATCAGTGTATGTCTTTGTGACCTGGTGTCAGTGTATGTCTTTGTTACTGGGTATCAGTGTATGTCTTTGTGACTTGGTATCAGTGTATGTCTTTGTTACTGGGTGTCAGTGTATGTCTTTGTTACTGGGTGTCAGTGTGTCTCTTTGTGACTTGGTGTCAGTGTATGTCTTTGTTACTTGGTGGAAGTGTGTGTCTGTGATACTGGGTATCAGTGCATGTCTTTGTGACTTGGTGTCAGTGTATGTCTTTGTTACTTGGTGTAAGTGTGTGTCTTTGTTACATGGTGTAATTGTATGTCTTTGTTACTTGGTGTCAGTGTATGTCTTTGTTACTTGGTGTCAGTTTGTGTCTGTGTTACTGGATATCAGTGTATGTCTTTGTGACTTGGTATCAGTGTATGTCTTTGTTACTTGGTGTCAGTTTATGTCTTTGTTACTTGGTGTAAGTGTATGATTTTGTTACTTGGTGTCAGTTTATGTCTTTGTTACTTGGTGTCAGTGCATGTGCTTGTGACTTGTTGTCAGTGTATGTCTTTGTGACTTGGTGTCAGTGTATGTCTTTGTTACTGGGTATCAGTGCATGTCAAAATACATGGTGTTAGTGTATGTCTTTGTTACTTGGTGTCAGTGTGTTTCTGTGTATCAGTGTTTGTCTTTGTGACTTGGTGTCAGTGTATGTTTTTGTTACTGGGTATCAGTGCATGTCAAAATACTTGGTGTCAGTGTGTTTCTGTGCATCAGTGTATGTCTTTGTTACTGGGTGTCAGTGTGTGTCTGTGACACTAGGTGTCAGTATTTAGTTTAGTTTAGAGATACAGCACTGAATCAGGCCCTCCGGCCCACCGAGTCTGTGCCGACCATCAACCAAACATTTATACTAATCCTACACGAATCCCATATTCCAATAACATCCCCACCGGCCCCTATATATTTCCCTACCACCTACCTATACTAGGGGCAATTTATAATGGCCAATTAACCTACCAACCTGCAAGTCTTTGGGATGTGGGAGGAAACCGGAGCACCCGGAGGAAACCCACGCAGACACAGGGAGAACTTGCAAACTCCGCACAGGCAGTACCCAGAATCGAACCCGGGTCGCTGGAGCTGTGAGGCTGCAGTGCTAACCACTGCGCCACTGTGCTGCCCAGTGTGTATCTGTGTTACTGGGTGTCAGTGTGGTCGTTTGTCTTACTGGGTGTCAGTGTGTGTCTGTGTTACTTGGTGTAAGTGTGAGTCTTTGTTACTTGGTGTCCGTGTGTGTCTGTGTTACTGGGTGTCAGAGCATGTCTTTGATACTGGGTGTAACTGTGTGTCTTTGTTACTTGGTGTCCGTGTTTGTCTGTGTTACTGGGTGTCAGTGTATGTCTTTGTTACTTGGTGTAAGTGTATGTCTGTGTTACTTTGTGGAAGTGTATGTCTTTGTGACCTGGTGTCAGTGTATGTCTTTGTTACTGGGTATCAGTGCACGTCAAAATACTTGGTGTCAATGTATGTCTTTGTTACTTGGTGTCAGTGTGTGTATCTAACTGGGTGTCAGTGTATGTCTTTGTTACTTGGTGTCATTGTATGTCTTTGTTACTTGGTGTAAGTGTGTGTCTGTGATACTGGGTGTCAGTGTATGTCTTTGTTACTTGGTGTAAGTGTGTGTCTGTGATACCGGGTATCAGTGTATGTCTTTGTTACTTGGTGTCAGTTTATGTCTTTGTTAATTGGTGTAAGTGTATGACTTTGTTACTTGGTGTCAGTTTATTTCTTTGTTACTTGGTGTCAGTGCATGTGCTTGTGACCTGTTGTCAGTGGATGTCTTTGTTACTGGGTGTCAGTGTATGTCTTTGTTACTTGGTGCAAGTGTATGTCTGTGTTACTTGGTGTAAGTGTATGTCTTTGTGACTTTGTGTCAGTGAATGTCTTTGTTACTGGGTGTCAGTGTATGTCTTTGTTACTTGGTGTAAGTGTGTGTCTGTGTTACTGGGTATCCGTGTCTGTCTTTGTTACTTGGTGTAAGTGACTGTCTGTGTTACTGGGTATCAGTGTATGTCTTTGTTAATTGGTGTCAGTGTATGTCTGTGTTACTTGGTGTAAGTGTGTGTCAGTGTTACTGGGTATCAGTGTATGTCTTTGTTACTTGGTGTCAGTGTATGTCTGTGTTACTTGGTGTAAGTGTGTGTCTGTTTTACTGGGTGTCAGTATGTGTCTTTGTTACTTTGTGTAATTGTATGTCTTTGTTACTTGATGTCAGTGTATGTCTGTGTTACTTTGTGTAAGTGTCTGTCTTTGTTACTTGGTATCAGTGTATGTCTTTGTTACTGGGTGTCAGTGTGTGTCTGTGTTACTGGGTATCAGTGTATGTCTTTGTGACTTGGTATCAGTGTATGTCGTTGTTACTGGGTGTCAGTGTGTGTCTGTGTTCCTGGGTATCAGTGTATGTCTTTGTGACCTGGTGTCAGTGTATGTCTTTGTTACTGGGTATCAGTGTATGTCTTTGTGACTTGGTGTCAGTGAATGTCTGTGTTACTTGGTGTAACTGTGTGTCTGTGTTACTGGGTGTCCGTGTGTGTCTGTGTAACTTGGTGTAAGTGTGTGTCTGTGTTACTGGGTGTCAGTGTGTGTCTGTGTTACTTGGTGTAAGTATGTATCTTTGTTACTTGGTGTAAGTGTGTGTCTGTTTTACTGGGTGTCATTGTGTGTCTTTGTTACTTTGTGAAATTGTATGTCTTTGTTACTTGGTGTCAGTGTATGTCTGTGTTACTTCGTGTAAGTGTATGTCTTTGTTACTTGGTGTAATTGTCTGTCTTTGTTACTTCGTGTAAGTGTATGTCTTTGTTAGTTGGTGTCAGTGTATGTCTTTGTTACTTGGTGTCAGTGCATGTCTTTTTACTTGGTGTCAGTGTATGTCTGTGTTATTGGGTATCAGTGAATGTCTTTGTGATTGGTATCAGTGTCTGTCTTTGTTACTGGGTGTCAGTGTGTTTCTGTGTTACTGGGTATCACTGTACGTCTTTGTGATTGCTATCAGTGTATGTCTTTGTGACTGGGTGTCAGTGTGTGTCTGTGTTACTGGGTATCAGTGCATGTCTTTGTGACTTGGTATCAGTGTATGTCTTTGTTACTGGGTGTCAGTGTGTGTCTGTGTTACTGGGTATCAGTGTATGTCTTTGTGACATGGTGTCAATGTATGTCCTTGTTACTGGGTGTCAGTGTGTGTCTTTGTGACTTGGTGTCAGTGCATGCCAAAATACTTGGTGTAAGTGTATGTCTTTGTTACTTGGTGTCCGTGTGTGTCTGTGTTACTGGGTGTCAGTGTATGTCTTTGTTACTGGGTGTCAGTGTATGTCTTTGTTACTTGGTGTAAGTGTGTGTCTGTGTTACTGGGTATCCGTGTCTGTCTTTGTTACTTGGTGTAAGTGACTGTCTGTGTTACTGGGTATCAGTGTTTGTCTTTGTTACTTGGTGTCAGTGTATGTCAGTGTTACTTGGTGTAAGTGTGTGTCAGTGTTACTGGGTATCAGTGTATGTCTTTGTTACTTGGTGTCAGTGTATGTCTGTGTTACTTGGTGCAAGTGTGTGTCTGTGTTACTGGGTGTCAGTGTGTGTCTGTGTTACTGGGTGTCAGTGTGTGTCTGTGTTACTTGGTGTAAGTGTGTGTCTGTGTTGCTGGGTGTCAGTGTGTGTCTGTGTTACTTGGTGCAAGTATGTATCTTTGTTACTTGTTCTCCGTGTGTGTCTGCGTTACTGGGTGTCAGTGTATGTCTTTGTTACTGGGTGTCAGTGTATTTCTTTGTTACTTGGTGTGAGTGTGTGTCTGTGTTACTGGGTGTCAGTGTATGTCTGTGTTACTTGGTGTAAGTGTATGTCTGTGTTACTGGGTATCAGTGTATGACTTTGTTACTTGGTGTCAGTGTATGTCTGTGTTACTTGGTGTAAATGTTTGTCTTTGTTACTTGGTGTAGGTGTATGCCTTTTTTAGTTGGTGTCAGTGCATGTCTTTGTTGCTTGGTGTCAGTGTGTGTCTGTGTTACTGGGTATCAGTGGATGTCTTTCTGACTTGGGATCAGTGTATGTCTTTGTTACTGGTTGTCAGTGTGTGTCTGTGTTACTTGGTGTCAGTGTATGTCTTTGTCACAGTTTATTAGTGTTTCTCTGTGTTTCTGGGTATCAGTGTATGTCTTTGTGACTTGGTAACAGTGTATGTCTTTGTTACTGGGTGTCAGTGTGTGTCTGTGTTCCTGGGTATCAGTGTATGTCTTTGTGACTTGGTGTCAGTGTATGTATTTGTTGCTGGGTGTCATTGTGTGTCTTTGTGACTTTGTGTCATTGTATATCTGTGTTACTTGGTGTAAGTGTGTGGCTGTGTTACTGGGTGTCAGTGTATGTCTTTGTTACTGGGTGTCAGTGTGTGTCTGTGTTACTTGGTGTCAGTGTATGTCTTTGTCACTGTTTATTAGTGTTACTCTGTGTTGCTGGGTGTCAGTGTTTGTTTGTGTTACTGGGTGTCAGTGCATGTCTTTGTTACTTGGTGTCAGTGTATATCTGTGTTACTTGGTGTAAGTGTGTGTCTTTGTTACTTGGTGTAATTGTATATCTTTGTTACTTGGTGTCAGTGTATGTCTGTGTTACTTGGTGTAAGTGTATGTCTTTGTTACTTGGTGTACGTGTGTGTCTGTGTTCCTGGGTATCAGTGTATGTCTTTGTTACTTGGTGTCAGTGTATGTCTGTGTTACTTGGTCTAAGTGTGTGTCTGTGTTACTGGCTATCAGTGTATGTCTTTGTTACTTGGTGTCAGTGTATGTCTGTGTTTCTTGGTGTAAGTGTGTGTCTGTTTTACTGGGTGTCAGTGTGGGTCTGTGTCACTTGGTGTAAGTGTGTGTCTTTGTTAATTGGTGTAATTGTCTGTCTTTGTTACTTGGTGTAAGTATATGTCTTTGTTACTTGGTGTCAGTGTATGTCTTCGTTACTTGGTGTCAGTGTATGTCTGTGTCACTGGGTATCAGTGAATGTCTTTGTGATTGCTTTCAGTGTATGTCTTTGTTACTGGGTGTCAGTGTGTGTCTGTGTTACTGGCTATCAGTGTATGTCTTTGTGACTTGGTATCAGTGTATGTCGTTGTTACTGGGTGTCAGTGTGTGTCTGTTTTCCTGGGTATCAGTGTATGTCTTTGTGACTGGGTGTCAGTGTATGTCTTTGTTACTGGGTGTCAGTGTGTGTCTTTGAGACTTTGTGTCATTGTATGTCTGTGTTACTTGGTGTAATTGTGTGTCTGTGTTACTGGGTATCAGTGTATGTCTTTGTTACTTGGTGTCAGTGAATGTCTGTGTTACTTGGTGTAAGTGTGTGTCTGTGTTCCTGGGTATCAGTGTGTGTCTGTGTTACTTGGTGTAAGTGTGTGTCTGTGTTACTGGGTATCTGTGTATGACTTTGTTACTTGGTGTCAGTGAATGTCTGTGTTACTTGGTGTAAGTGTGTGTCTGTGTTCCTGGGTATCAGTGTGTGTCTGTGTTACTTGGTGCAAGTATGTATCTTTGTTATTTGGTGTCCGTGTGTGTCTGTGTTACTGGGTGTCAGTGTATGTCTTTGTTACTGGGTGTCAGTGTGTGTCTGTGTTACTGGGTATCAGTGTTTGTCTTTGTGACTTGGTATCAGTGTATGTCGTTGTTACTGGGTGTCAGTGTATGTCTGTTTTCCTGGGTATCAGTGTGTGTCTTTGTGTCTGTGTGTCAGTGTATGTCTTTGTTACTGGGTGTCAGTGTGTGTCTTTGAGACTTTGTGTCATTGTATGTCTGCGTTACTTGGTGTAAGTGTGTGTCTGTGTTACTGGGTGTCAGTGTGTGTCTGTGTTACTTGGTGTAACTGTGTGTCTGTTTTACTGGGTGTCAGTGTGTGTCTGTGTTACTTGGTGTAAGTATGTATCTTTGTTACTTGGTGTCCGTGTGTGTCTGTGTTACTGGGTTTCAGTGTATGTCTTTGTTACTGGGTGTCAGTGCATGTCTTTGTTACTTGGTGTGAGTGTGTGTCTGAGTTACTGGGTGTCAGTGTATGTCTGTGTTACTTGGTGTAAGTGTGTGTCTGTGTTACTGGGTATCAGTATATGTCTTTGTTACTTGGTGTCTGTGTATGTCTGTGTAACTCGGTGTAAGTGTGTGTCTGTTTTACTGGGTGTCAGTGTGTGTCTGTGTTACTTGGTGTAAGTGTCTGTCTTTGTTACTTGGTGTCCGTGTGTGTCTGTGTTACTGGGTGGCAGTGCATGTCTTTGTTACTTGGTGTCAGTGTATATCTGTGTTACTTGGTGTAAGTGTGTGTCTTTGTTACTTGGTGTAATTGTATGTCTTTGTTACTTGGTGTCAGTGTATGTCTGTGTTACTTGGTGTAAGTGTATGTCTTTGTTACTTGGTGTAAGTGTGTGTCTGTGTCACTTGGTGCAAGTGTGTGTCTGTGTTCCTGGGTATCAGTGTATAACTTTGTTACTTGGTGTCAGTGTATGTCTGTGTTACTTGGTGTAAGTGTGTGTCTGTGTTACTGGGTATCAGTGTATGTCTTTGTTACTTGGTGTCAGTGTATGTCTGTGTTACTTGGTGTAAGTGTGTGTCTGTTTTACTGGGTGTCAGTGTGTGTCTGTGTTACTTGGTGTAAGTGTGTGTCTTTGTTACTTGGTATAATTGTCAGTCTTTGTTACTTGGTGTAAGTATATGTCTTTGTGACTTGGTGTCAGTGTATGTCTTTGTTACTTGGTGTCAGTGTATGTCTGTGTTACTGGGTATCAGTGAATGTCTTTGTGATTGCTTTCAGTGTATGTCTTTGTTCCTGGGTGTCAGTGTGTGTCTGTGTTACTGGGTATCAGTGTATGTCTTTGTGACTTGGTATCAGTGTATGTCTTTGTTGCTGGGTGTCGGTTTGTGTCTGTGTTACTGGGTATCAGTGTATGTCTTTGTGACTTGGTGTCAGTGTCTGTCTTTGTTACTGGGTGTCAGTGTGTGTCTTTGTGACTTTGTGTCATTGTATGTCTGTGTTACTTGGTGAAAGTATGTGTCCGTGTTACTGGGTATCAGTGTATGTCTTTGTTACTTGGTGTCAGTGAATGTCTGTGTTACTTCGTGTAAGTGTGTGTCTGTGTTACTGGGTGTCAGTGTGTGTTTGTGTTACTTGGTGTAAGTGTGTGTCTGTTTTACTGGGTGTCATTGTGTGTCTGTGTTACTTGGTGTAAGTATGTATCTTTGTTACTTGGTGTCCGTGTGTGTCTGTGTTACTGGGTTTCAGTGTATGTCTTTGTTACTGGGTGTCAGTGTATGTCTTTGTTACTTGGTGTGAGTGTGTGTCTGAGTTACTGGGTGTAAGTGTATGTCTGTGTTACATGGTGTAAGTGTGTGTCTGTGTTACTGGGTATCAGTGTATGTCTTTGTTACTTGGTGTCAGTGTATGTCTGTGTAACTCGGTGTAAGTCTGTGTCTGTTTTACTGGGTGTCAGTGTGTGTCTGTGTTACTTGGTGTAAGTGTGTGTCGTTGTTACTTGGTGTCCGTGTGTGTCTGTGTTACTGGGTGTCAGAGCATGTCTTTGTCACTTGGTGTCAGTGTATATCTGTGTTACTTGGTGTAAGTGTGTGTCTTTGTTAATTGGTGTAATTGTATGTCTTTGTTACTTGGTGTCAGTGTATGTCTGTGTTACTTTGTGTAAGTGTATGTCTTTGTTACTTGGTGCAAGTGTGTGTCTGTGTTCCTGGGTATCAGTGTATGTCTTTGTTACTTGGTGTCAGTGTATGTCTGTGTTACTTGGTGTAAGTGTGTGTCTGTGTTACTGGGTATCAGTGTATGTCTTTGTTACTTGGTGTCAGTGAATGTCTGTGTTACTTGGTGTAAGTGTGTGGCTGTGTTACTGGGTATCAGTGTGTGTCTGTGTTACTTGGTGTAAGTGTATGTCTTTGTTACTTGGTGTAATTGTCAGTCTTTGTTACTTGGTGTAAGTATATGTCTTTGTTACTTGGTGTCAGTGTATGTCTTTGTTACTAGGTGTCAGTGTATGTCTGTGTTACTGGGTATCAGTGAATGTCTTTGTGATTGCTTTCAGTGTATGTCTTTGTTCCTGGGTGTCAGTGTGTGTCTGTGTTACTGGGTATCAGTGTATGTCTTTGTGACTTGGTATCAGTGTATGTCTTTGTTACTGGTTGTCGGTGTGTGTCTGTGTTACTGGGTATCAGTGTATGTCATTGTGACTTGGTGTCAGTGTATGTCTTTGTTACTGGGTGTCAGTGTGTGTCTTTGTGACTTTGTGTCATTGTATGTCTGTGTTACTTGGTGTAAGTGTGTGTCTGTGTTACTGGGTATCAGTGTATGTCTTTGTTACTTGGTGTCAGTGAATGTCTTTGTTACTTGGTGTAAGTGTGTGTCTGTGTTACTGGGTGTCAGTATGTGTCTGTGTTACTTGGTGTATGTCTGTGTCTTTGTTACTTAGTGTCCTTGTGTGTCTGTGATACTGGGTGTCAGTGTATGTCTTTGTCACTGGGTGTCAGTGTATGTCTTTGTTACTTGGTGTAAGTGTGTGTCTGTGTTACTGGGTACCAGAGACTGTCTTTGTTACTTGGTCTAAGTGTGTTTCTGTGTGACTGGGTTTCAGTGTATGTCTTTGTTACTTGGTGTCAGTGTATGTCTGTGTTACTGGGTGTCAGTGTGTGTCTGTGTTACTGGGTATCAGTGTATGTCTTTGTGACTTGGTGTCAGTGTATGTCTTTGTTACTGGGTATCAGTGAATGTCTTTGTTACTTGGTGTCAGTGTATGTCTGGGTTACTTGGTGTAAGTGTGTGTCTGTGTTACTGGGGGTCAGTGTGTGTCTGTGTTACTTGGTGTAAGTCTGTGTCTTTGTTACTTGGTGTCCTTGTGTGTCTGTGTCACTGGGTGTCAGTGTATCTCTTTGTTACTGGTTGTCAGTGTATGTCTTTGTTACTTGGTGTAAGTGTGTGTCTGTGTTACTGGTTGTCAGTGTATGTCCGTGTTACTTGGTGTAAGTGTATGTCTGTGTTACTGGGTATCAGTGTATGTCTTTGTGACTTGGTGTCAGTGTATGTCTTTGTAACTGTGTGTCAGTGTGTGTCGTTGTGACTTGGTGTCAGTGTATGTCTTTGTTACTTGGTGTATGTGTGTGGCTGTGTTACTGGGTATCAGTGTATGTCTTTGTTACTTGGTGTCAGTGTATGTGTTTGTTACTTGATGTAATTGCCTGTCTTTGCTATTGGTGTAAGTGTATGTCTTTGTTACTTGGTGTCAGTGTATGTCTGTGTTACTTGGTGTCAGTGTGTGTCTGTGTTACTGGGTATCAGTGTATGTCTTTGTGACTTGGTATCAGTGTATGTCTTTGTGACTTGGTATCAGTGTATGTCTTTGTGACTTGGTGTCAGTGTATGTCTTTGTTACTGGATGTCAGTGTGTGTCTTTGTGACTTTGTGTCATTGTATGTCTGTGTTACTTGGTGTAAGTCTGTGTCTTTGTTACTTGATGTCCGTGTGTGTCTGTGTTACTGGGTGTCAGTGTACGTCTTTGTTACTGTTTATTAGTGTTTCTCTGTGTGACTGGGTGTCAGTGTGTGTTTGTTTGTGTTACTGGGTGTCAGTGTGTATCTGTGACACTAGGTGTCAGTATTTAGTTTTGTTTCGAGAGACAGCACTTTCACAGGCCGTTCGGCCCACCGAGTCTGTGCCGACCATCAACCACCCATTTATACTAATCCTACACTAATCCCGTTTTCCTATCACATCCCCACCTGTCCCTATATATTTCCCGACCACCTACCTATACAAGGGGCAATTTATGATGGCCAATTATCCTATCAACCTGCAAGTCTTTGGCATGTGGGAGGAATCCGGAGCACCCGGAGGAAACTCACGCAGACACAGGGAGAACTTGCCAACTCCGCACAGGCAGTACCCAGAATCTAACCCGGGTCCCTGGAGCTGTGAGGCTGCGGTGCTAACCACTGCGCCAATGTGCCCCCCCCCCCCCCAACCCCCCAGTGTGTGTCTGTGTTAATGGGTGTATGTTATTTGTCTTTGTAACTTGGTGTCAGTGTATGTCTGTGTTACTTGGTGTCAGTGTGTGTCTGTGGTACTGGGTGTCAGTGTGTGTCTGTGTTACTTTGTGTAAGTGTGTGTCTCTGTTACTTGGTGTCTGTGTGAGTCTTTGTTACTTGGTGTCAGTGTGTGTCTGTGTTACTGGGTATCAGTGTATGTCTTTGTGACTTGGTATCAGTGTATGTCTTTGTTACTGGGTGTCAGTGTGTGTCTGTGTTCCTGGATATCAGTGTTTGTCTGTGTGACTTGGTGTCAGTGTATCTCTTTGTTACTGGGTGTCAGTGTTGTCTTTGTGACTTGGTGTCAGTTTACGTCTGTGTTACTTTGTGTAAGTGTGTGTCTGTGTTACTGGGTATCAGTGTAAGTCTTTGTTACTTGGTGTCAGTGTATGTCTGGGTTACTTGGTGTAAGTGTGTGTCTGTGTTACTGGGTGTCAGTGTGTGTCTGTGTTACTTGGTGTAGTCTGTGTCTTTGATACTTGGTGTCCCTGTGTGTCTGTGTCACTGGGTGTCAGTGTATCTCTTTGTTACTGGGTGTCAGTGTATGTCTTTGTTACTTGGTGTAAGTGTGTGTCTGTTTTACTGGTTGTCAGTGTATGTCCGTGTTACTTGGTGTAAGTGTATGTCTGTGTTACTGGGTATCAGTGTATGTCTTTGTGACTCGGTGTCAGTGTATGTCTTTGTTACTGTGTGTCAGTGTGTGTCGTTGTGACTTGGTGTCAGTGTATGTCTTTGTTACTTGGTGTATGTGTGTGGCTGTGTTACTGGGTATCAGTGTATGTCTTTGTTACTTGGTGTCAGTGTATGTCTTTGTTACTTGGTGTCAGTGTATGTCTGTGTTACGTGGTGTCAGTGTGTGTCTGTGTTACTGGGTATCAGTGTATGTCTTTGTGACTTGATATCAGTGTATGTCTTTGTGACTTGGTGTCACTGTATGTCTTTGTTACTGGGTGTCAGACTGTGTCTGTGTTACTTGGTGTCATTGGATTTCTTTGTTACTGTTTATTAGTGTTTCTCTGTGTTACTGGGTGTCTGTGTGTGTTTGTTTGTGTTACTAGGTGTAATTGTATGTCTTTGTTACTTGGTGTCAGTGTATGTCTGTGTTACTTGGTGTAAGTGTATGTCTTTGTTACTTGGTGTAATTGTGTGTCTGTGTTACTTGGTGTAAGTGTGTGTCTGTGTTCCTGGGTATCATTGTATGTTTTTGTTACTTGGTGTCAGTGTATGTCTGTGTTACTTGGTGTAAGTGTGTGTCTGTGTTACTGGGTATCAGTGTATATCTTTGTTACTTGGTGTCAGTGTATGTCTGTGTTACTTGGTGTAAGTGTGTGTCTGTTTTACTGGGTATCAGTGTATGTGTTTGTTACTTGGTGTCAGTGTATGTCTGTGTTACTTGGTGTAAGTGTGTGCCTGTTTTAATGTGTGTCAGTGTGTGACTGTGTTACTTGGTGTAAGTGTGTGTCTTTGTTACTTGGTGTCCGTGTGTGTCTGTGCTACTGGGTGTCAGTGCATGTCTTTGTTACTAGGTGTCAGTGTATATCTGTGTTACTTGGTGTAAGTGTGTGTCTTTGTTACTTGGTGTAATTGTACGTCTTTGTTACTTGGTGTCAGTGTATGTCTGTGTTACTTGGTGTAATTGTATGTCTTTGTTACTTGGTGTCAGTGTATGTCTGTATTACTTGGTGTAAGTTTGTGTCTGTGTTACTGGGTATCAGTGTATGTCTTTGTTACTTGGTGTCAGTGTATGTCTGTGTTACTTGGTGTAAGTGTGTGTCTGTTTTACTGGGTGTCAGTGTGTGTCTGTGTTACTTGGTGTAAGTGTGTGTCTTTGTTACTTGGTGTAATTGTCATTCTTTGTTACTTGGTGTAAGTATATGTCTTTGTTACTTGGTGTCAGTGTATGTCTTTGTTACTTGGTGTCAGTGTATGTCTGTGTTAATGGGTATCGGTGAATGTCTTTCTGATTTCTTTCAGTGTATTTCTTTGTTCCTAGGTGTCAGTGTGTGTCTGTGTTACTGGGTATCAGTGTATGTCTTTGTGACTTGGTATCAGTGTATGTCGTTGTTACTGGGTGTCGGTGTGTGTCTGTGTTACTGGGTATCAGTGTATGTCTTTGTGACTTGGTATCAGTGTATGTCTTTGTTACTGGGTGTCAGTGTGTGTCTGTGTTCCTGGGTATCAGTGTATGTCTTTGTGACTTGGTGTCAGTGTATGTCTTTGTTACTGGATGTCAGTGTGTGTCTTTGTGACTTTGTGTCATTGTATGTCTGTGTTACTTGGTGTAAGTCTGTGTCTTTGTTACTTGGTGTCCGTGTGTGTCTGTGTTACTGGGTGTCAGTGTATGTCTTTGTCACTGGGTGTCAGTGTATATCTTTGTTACCTGGTGTAAGTGTGTGTCTGTGTTACTGGGTACCAGAGTCTGTCTTTGTTACTTGGTGTAAGTGTGTGTCTGTGTGACTGGGTATCAGTGCATGTCTTTGTTACTTGGTGTCAGTGTATGTCTGCGTTACTTGGTGTAAGTGTGTGTCTGTGTTACTGGTTTTCAGTTTATGTCTTTGTGAATTGGTGTCAGTGTATGTCTTTCTAACTGGGTATCAGTGAATGTCTTTGTGATTGGTATCAGTGTATGACAAAATACTTGGTGTAAGTGTATGTCTTTGTTCCTTGGTGTAATTGTCTGCCTTTGTTACTTGGTGTAAGTGTATGTCTTTGTTAAATGGTGTTAGTGTATGTCTTTGTTACTTGTTGTCAGTGTATGTCTGTGTTACTTGGTGTAAATGTTTGTCTTTGTTACTTGGTGTAAGTGTATGTCTTTTTTACTTGGTGTCAATTCATGTCTTTGTTACTTGGTGTCAGTGTGTGTCTGTGTTACTGGGTTTCAGTGAATGTATTTGTGATTGGTATCACTGTATGTCTTTGATACTGGGTGTCAGTGCGTGTCTGTGTTACTGGGTATCAGTGTATGTCTTTCTGACTTGGGATCAGTGTATGTCTTTGTTACTGGGTGTCAGTGTGTGTCTGTGTTACTGGGTATCAGTGTATGTCTTTGTTACTTGGTGTCTTTGCATGTCTGTGTTACTTGGTGTAAGTGTGTGTCTGTGTTACTGGGTATCAGTGTATGTCTTTGTTACTTGGTGTCAGTGTATGTTTGTGTTACTTGGTGTAGGTGTGTGTCTGTTTTACTGGGTATCAGTGTATGGTTTTGTTACTTGGTGTCAGTGTATGTCTTTGTTACTTGGTGTCAGTGTGTGTCTGTGTTACTTGGTGTCCGTGTGTGTCTGTGCTACTGGGTGTCAGTGTATGGTTTTGTTACTTGGTGTCGGTGTATATCTGTGTTACTTGGTGTAAGTGTGTGTCTTTGTTACTTGGTGTAATTGTATGTCTTTGTTACTTGGTGTCAGTGTATGTCTTTGTTACTGGGTGTCAGTGTGTGTCTTTGTGACTTTGTGTCATTGTATGTCTGTGTTACCTGGTGTAAGTCTGTGTCTTTATTACTTGGTGTCCGTGTGTGTCTGTGTTACTGGGAGTCACTGTATGTCTTTGTCACTGGGTATCAGTGTATATCTTTGTTACTTGGTGTAAGTGTGTGTCTGTGTTACTGGGTACCAGAGTCTGTCTTTGTTACTTGGTGTAAGTGTGTTTCTGTGTGACTGGGTATCAGGGCATGTCTTTGTTACTTGGTGTCAGTGTATGTCTGCGTTACCTGGTGTAAGTGTGTGTCTGTGTTACTGGGTATCAGTGTATGTCTTTGTGACTTGGTGTCAGTGTATGTCTTTGTTAGTGGGTATCAGTGAATGTCTTTGTGATTGGTATCAGTGTATGTCAAAATACTTGGTGCAAGTGTATGTCTTTGTTCCTTGGTGTAATTGTCTGTCTTTGTTACTTGGTGTAAGAGTATGTCTTTGTTAAATGGTGTTAGTGTATATCTTTGTTACTTGTTGTCAGTGTATGTCTGTGTTACTTGGTGTAAATGTTTATCTTTATTACTTGGTGTAAGTGTATGTCTTTTTTACTTGGTGTCAGTGCATGTCTTTGTTACTTGGTGTCAGTGTGTGTCTGTGTTACTGGGTATCAGTGAATGTATTTGTGATTGGTATCACTGTATGTCTTTGATACTGGGTGTCAGTTCGTGTCTGTGTTACTGGGTATCAGTGTATGTCTTTCTGACTTGGGATCAGTGTATGTCTTTGTTACTGGGTGTCAGTGTGTGTCTGTGTTACTGGGTATCAGTGTATGTCTTTGTGACTTGGTATCAGTGTATGTCTTTGTTACTAGGTGTCAGTGTGTGTCTGTGTTCCTGGGTATCAGTGTTTGTCTTTGTGACTTGGTGTCAGTGTATGTATTTGTTACAGGGTGTCAGTTTGTGTCTTTGTGACTTGGTGTCAGTGTATGTCTGTGTTACTTGGTGTATGTGTGTGTCTGTGTATCAGTGTATGTCTTTGTGACATGGTGTCAGTGTATGTCTTTGTTACTGGGTGTCATTGTGTGTCTTTGTGACTTGGTGTCAGTGTATGTCTGTGCTACTGGGGGGTCAGTGTGTGTCTGTGTTACTGGGGTTCAGTGTGTGTTTCTAACTGGGTGTCAGTGTGTGTCTGTGACACTGGGTGTCAGTATTTAGTTTTGTTTGGAGAGACAGCACTTTCACAGGCCCTTCGGTCCACCGAGTCTGTGCCGACAATCAACCACCCATTTATACTAATCCTACACTAATCCCGTATTCCTATCACATCCCCACCTGTCCCTGTATATTACCCTACCACCTACCTTTACAAGGGGCAATTTATGATGGCCAATTATCCTATCAACCTGCAAGTCTTTGGCATGTGGTAGGAAACCGGAGCACCCGGAGAAACTCACGCAGACACAGGGAGAACTTGCAAACTCCGCACAGGCAGTACCCAGAATCGAACCCGGTTCCCTGGAGCTGTGAGGCTGCGGTGCTAACCACTGCGACAATGTGCCCCCCCCCCCCCCTCCCCCAGTGTGTGCCTGTGTTACTGGAAATCAGTGTATGTCTTTGTTACTTGGTGTCAGTGTCTGTTTTTGTTACTTGGTGTAAGTGTATGTCTTTGTTACTTGGTGTCAGTGCATGTCTGATATAATTGGTGTAAGTGTATGTCTTTGTTACTGGGTGTCAGTGTGTGTCTGTGTTACTGGGTGTCAGTGTATATCTGTGTTACTTGGTGTAAGTGTGTGTCTTTGTTACTTGTTGTAATTGTATGTCTTTGTTACTTGGTGTCAGTGTATGTCTGTGTTACTGGGTATCAGTGTATGTCTTTGTGACTTGGTATCAGTGTATGTCTTTGTTACTGGGTGTCAGTGTGTGTCTGTGTTACTGGGGGTCAGGGTGTGTCTTTGCTATTTGGTGTCAGTGTCTGTCTTTGTTACTGGGTGTCAGTGTATGTCTTTGTTCCTTGGTGTAAGTGTGTGTCTGTGTTACTTGGTGTCAGTATATGTCAAAATACTTGGTGTAAGTGTATGTCTGTGTTACTCGGTGTAAGTGCATGTCTTTGTTACTTGGTGTAAGTGTGTGTCTGTGTTACTTGGTGTCAGTGTATCTCTGTGATAATTGGTGTAAGTATGTGTCTTTGTTACTTGGTGTAAGTGTATGTCTTTGTTACTTGGTGTCAGTCTGTGCCTATGTTACTGGGTATCAGTGTATGTCTGTGTTACTGTGTATCAGTGCGTGTTACTGTGTGTCACTGTGTGTCTGTGACACAAGGTGCCAGTATTTAGTTTAGAGATACAGCACTGAAACAGGCCCTTCGGCCCACCGAGTCTGTGCCGACCATCAACCAACCATTTGTACTAATCCTACACGAATCCCATATTCCAATAACATCCCCACCGGTCCCTATATATTTCCTTACCACTTACCTAGACTAGGGTCAATTTATAATGGCCAATTAACCAACCAACCTGCAAGTCTTTGGCATGTGGGAGGAAACCGGAGCATCCGGAGGAAACCCACGCAGACACAGGGAGAACTTGCAAACTCCGCACAGGCAGTCCCGAGAATCGAACCCGGGTCCATGGAGCTGTGAGGCTGCAGTGCTAACCACTGCGCCACTGTGCCGCCCAGTGTGTATCTGTGTTACTGGGTGTCAGTGTATGTCTTTGTTACTTGGTGTCAGTGTGTGTCTGTGTTACTGGCTGTCAGTGTGTTTGTTTGTCTTACTGGCTGTCAGTGTGTGTCTGTGTTACTTGGTGTAAGTGTGTGTCTTTGTTACTTGGTGTCCGTGTGTGTCTGTGTTACTGGGTGTCAGTGCATGTCTTTGTTGCTGGGTGTCAGTGTATGTCTTTGTTACTTGGTGTAAGTGTGTGTCTGTGTTACTGGGTATCAGTGTGTGTCTTTGTTACTTGGTGTAAGTGTGTGTCTGCGTTACTGGGTATCAGTGTATGTCTTTGTTACTGGGTATCAGTGTATGTCTTTGTGACTTGGTGTCAGTGTATGTCTTTGTTACTGGGTGTCGGTGTGTGTTTTTGTGACTTGGTGTCAGTGTATGTCTTTGTTACTTGGTGTAAGTGTGTGTCTGTGTTACTGGGTATCAGTGTTTGTCTTTGTTACTTGGTGTCAGTGTATGTCTTTGTTACTTGGTGTCAGTGTGTGTCTGTGTTACTTGGTATCAGTGTATGTCTTTGTTACTTGGTGTAATTGTCTGTCTTTGTTACTTTGCGTAAGTGTATGTCTTTGTTACTTGGTGTCAGTGTATGTCTGTGTTCCTTGGTGTAAGTGTGTGTCTTTGTTACTTGGTGTAAGTGTATGTCTTTGTTACTTGGTGTCAGTGTATGACTTGGTTACTTGGTGTCAGCGTGTGTCTGTGTTACTGGGTATCAGTGTATGTCTTTGTGACTTGGTATCATTGTATGTCTTTGTAATTGGGTGTCAGTGTGTGTCTGTGTTACTGGGTATCAGTGTATGTCTTTGTAACTTGGTATCAGTGTATGTCTTTGTTACTGGTTGTCAGTGTGTGTCTGTGTTCCTTGGTATGAGTGTATGTCTTTGTGACTTGGTGTCAGTGTATGTCTTTGTTACTGGGTGTCAGTGTTTATCTTTGTGACTTGGTGTCAGTGTATGTCTTTGTTACTTGGTGGAAGTGTGTGTCTGTGATACTGGGTATCAGTGTATGTCTTTGTTACTTAGTGTCAGTGCATGTCTGTGTTACCTGGTGTAAGTGTGTTTCTGTGTATCAGTGTATGTCTTTGTGACTTGGTGTCAGTGTTTGTCTTTGTTACTGGGTGTCAGTGTGTGTCTTTGTGACTTGGTGTCAGTGTATGTCTGTGTTACGGGGGGTCAGTGTGTGTCTGTGTTACTGGGGGTCAGGGTGTGTTTCTAACTGGGAGTCAGTGTGTGTCTGTGTTACTGGGTTTCAATGTATGTCTTTGTTACTTGGTGTAAGTGTTTGTCTTTGTTACTTGGGTTCAGTGTATGTGTTTGTGACTTTGTGTCAGTGTGTGTCTGTGTTACTGGGTATCAGTGTTTGTGTTTGTGACTTGGTGTCAGTGTATGTCTGTGTTACTCGGTGTAAGTGAATGTCTTTGTTACTTGGTGTAAGTGGGTGTCTGTGTTACTGGGTATCAGTGTCTGTCTTTGTTACTTGGTGTCAGTGTATGTGTTTGTTACTTGGTGTAATTGTCTGTCTTTGTTACTTGGTGGAAGTGTATGTCTTAGTTACTTGGTGTCAGTGTATGTCTTAGTTACTTGTTGTAAGTGTGTGTCTCTGTGACTTGGTGTCAGTGTATGTCTGTGTTACGGGGGTTCAGTGTGTGTCTGTGTTACTGGGGGTCAGTGTGTGTTTCTAACTGGGTGTCAGTGTGTGTCTGTGTTACTGGATATCAGTGTATGTCTTTGTTACTTGGTGTCAGTGTATGTCTTTGTGACTTGATGTCAGTGTATGTCTTTGTTGCTTGGTGCCAGTGTGTGTCTGTGTTACTGGGTATCAGTGTATGTCTTTGTGACTTGGTATCAGATTATGTCTTTGTTACTGGGTGTCAGTGTGTCTCTGTGTTACTGGGTATCAGTTTATGTCTTTGTGACTTGGTATCAGTGTATGTCTTTGTTACTGGGTGTCAGTGCGTGTCTGTGTTCCTGGGTATCAGTGTATGTCTTTGTGACTTGGTGTCAGTGTATGTCTTTGTTACTGTGTGTCAGTGTGTGTCTTTGTGACTTGGTGTCACTGTCTGTCTGTGTTACAGGGGGTCAGTGTGTGTCTGTGTTACTGGGTATCAGTGTATGTCTTTGTTACTTGGTGTCAGTGTATGTCTTTGTTACTTGGTGTCAGTGCATGTGTTTGTGACTTGGTGTCAGTGTATGTCTTTGTTACTGGGTGTCAGTGTATGTCTTTGTTACTTGGTGTAAGCGTATGTCAAAATTCTTGGTGTAAGTGTATGTCTGTGTTACCAGGAACAATTTTATGTCTTTGTTACTTGGTGTAAGTGTATGTCTTTGTTACTGGGTGTCAGTGTGTGTCTGTGTTCCTGGGTATCACTGTATGTCTTTGTGACTTGGTGTCAGTGTATGTATTTGTTACTGGGTGTCAGTGTGTGTCTGTGATACTGGGTATCAGTGTATGTCTTTTTTACTTGGTGTCAGTGTATGTCTGTGTTACTTGGTCTAAGTGTGTGTCTGTGTATCAGTGTATGTCTTTGTGACTTGGTGACAGTGTATGTCTTTGTTACTGGGTGTCAGTGTGTGTCTTTGTGACTTGGTGTCAGTGCTTGTCTGTGTTACCGGGTGTAAGTGTGTGTCTGTGTTACTGGGTGTCAGTGTGTGTTTCTAACTGGGTGTCAGTGTGTGTCTGTGTTACTGGGTATCAGTGTATGTCTTTGTTACATGGTGTAAGTGTATGTCTTTGTTACTTGGTGTCAGTGTCTGTGTTTGTGACTTGGTGTCAGTGTATGTCTTTGTCACTGGGTGTCAGTGCATGTCTTTGTTACTTGGTGTAAGTGTAAGTCAAAATACTTGGTGTACGTGTATGTCTTTGTTACTTGGTGTAAGTGTGTCTCTGTGTTACTTGGTGTAAGTGTATGTCTTTGTTACTTGGTGTAAGTGTGTGTCTGTGTTACTGGGTATCAGTGTCTGTCTTTGTTACTTGTTGTCAGTGTATGTCTTTGTTACTGGGTGTCAGTGCGTGTCTGTGTTACTTGGTGTCAGTGTATGTCTTTGTTACTGTGTATCAGTGGTTCTCTGTGTTACTGGGTGTCAGTGTGTGTCTTTGTTACTTGGTGTAAGTGTGTGTCTGTGTTCCTGCGTATCAGTTTATGTCTTTGTTACTTGGTGTCAGTGCATGTCTTTGTTACTGGGTGTCAGTGTGTGTCTGTGTTCCTGGGTATCACTGTATGTCTTTGTGACTTGGTGTCAGTGTATGTCTTTGTTACTGGGTGTCAGTGTGTGTCTGTGTGACTTGGTGTCAGTGTATGTCTTTGTTACTTGGTGTTTGTGTGTGTCTGTGATACTGGGTATCAGTGTATGTCTTTTTTACTTGGTGTCAGTGTATGTCTGTGTTACTTGGTCTAAGTGTGTGTCTGTGTATCAGTGTATGTCTTTGTGACTTGGTGACAGTGTATGTCTTTGTTACTGGGTGTCAGTGTGTGTCTTTGTGACTTGGTGTCAGTGCTTGTCTGTGTTACCGGGTGTAAGTGTGTGTCTGTGTTACTGGGTGTCAGTGTGTGTTTCTAACTGGGTGTCAATGTGTGTCTGTGTTACTGGGTGTCAGTGTATGTCTTTGTTACATGGTGCAAGTGTATGTCTTAGTTACTTGGTGTCAGTGTATGTGTTTGTGACTTGGTGTCAGTGTATGTCTTTGTCACTGGGTGTCAGTGCATGTCTTTGTTACTTGGTGTAAGTGTGTGTCTGTGTTACTTGGTGTAAGTGTATGTCTTTGTTACTTGGTGTAAGTGTGTGTCTGTGTTACTGGGTATCAGTGTCTGTCTTTGTTACTTGTTGTCAGTGTCTGTCTTTGTTACTGTGTATCAGTGGTTCTCTGTGTTACTGGGTGTCAGTGTGTGTCTTTGTTACTTGGTGTAAGTGTGTGTCTGTGTTCCTGCGTATCAGTTTATGTCTTTGTTACTTGGTGTCAGTGCATGTCTTTGTTACTTGGTGTAAGTGTGTGTCTGTGTTACTGGGTATCAGTGTCTGTCTTTGTTACTTGGTGTAAGTGTGTGTCTGTGTTACTGGGTATCAGTGTATGTCTTTGTTACTTGGTGTCAGTGTATGTTTTTGTTGCTTGGTGTAATTGTCTGTCTTTGTTACTTGGTGTAAGTGTCTGTCTTTGTTACTTGGTGCAAGTGTGTGTCTGTGTTACTGCGTATCAGTTTATGTCTTTGTTACTTGGTGTCAGTGTCTGTCTTTGTGATTTGTTGTCAGTGTATGTCTTTGTTCCTGGGTGTCAGTGCGTGTCTGTGTTACTGGGTGTCAGTGTGTGTCTGTGACACTAGGTGTCAGTATTTAGTTTAGTTTAGAGATACAGCACTTCAACAGGCCCTTCGGCCCACCAAGTCTGTGCCGACCATCAACCACCCTTTTATACTAATCCTACACTAATCCCGTATTCCTATCACATCCCCACCTGCCCCTATATATTTCCCTACCACCTACCTATACAATAGTCAATTCATGATGGCCAATTAATCTATCAAACTGCAAGTCTGTGGCATGTGGGAGGAAACAGGAGCCGCCGGAGGAAACTCACGCATGCACAGGGAGAACTTGCAAACTCCGCACAGGCAGTACACATAATCGAACACGGGTCCCTGGAGCTGTGAGGCTGCGGTGCTAACCACCGCGCCCCCGCCCCCCCCCCCCCCCCCCCCCCCCCAGTGTGTGCCTGTGTTACTGGGTATCAGTGTTTGTCTTTGTTACTTTGAGTCAGTGTGTTTGTTTGTCTTACTAGCTGTCAGTGTGTGTCTGTGTTACTTGTTGTAAGTGTGTGTCTTTGTTACTTGGTGTCCGTGTGTGTCTGTGTTACTGGGTGTCAGTGTATGTCTTTGTTACTTGGTGTAAGTGTGTGTCTGTGTTACTGGGTATCAGTGTATGTCTTTTTACTGGGTATCAGTGTATGTCTTTGTTTCTGGGTGTCAGTGTGTGTCTGTGTTCCTGGGTATCAGTGTATGTCTTTGTGACTTGGTGTCAGTGTATGTCTTTGTTACTGGGTGTCAGTGTGCATCTTTGTGACTTGGTATCAGTGTATGTCTTTGTTACTTGGTGTAAGTGTGTGTCTGTGATACTGGGTATCATTGTATGTCTTTGTTACTTGGTGTCAGTGTATGTCTGTGTTACCTGGTGTACGTGTGTGTCTGTGTATCAGTGAATGTCTTTGTGACTTGGTTTCAGTGTATGTCTTTGTTACTGGGTGTCAGTGTGTGTCTTTGTGACTTGGTGTCTGAGTATGTCTGTGTTACGGGGGGTCAGTGTGTGTCTGTGTTACTGGGGGTCAGTGTGTGTTTCTAACTGGGAGTCAGTGTGTGTCTGTGTTACTGGGTATCAGTGTATGTCTTTGTTACTTGGTGTAAGCGTATGTCTTTGTTACTTGGGTTCAGTGTATGTGTTTGTGACTTGGTGTCAGTGTATGTCTTTGTTACTGGGTGCCAGTGTATGTCTTTGTTACTTGGTGTATGTGTAAGTCAAAATACTTGGTGTATGTGTATGTCTGTGTTACTTGGTGTATGTGTATGTCTTTGTTACTTGGTGTAAGTGTGTGTCTGTGTTAAAGGGTATCAGTGTATGTCTTTGTTACTTGGAATAAGTGTTAGTCAAAATAATTGGTGTAAGAGGATGTCTGTGTTACTTGGTGTAAGTGTATGTCTGTGTTACTTGGTGTAAGTATGTGTCTGTGTGACTTGGTGTCAGTGTATGTCTGTGTTACTGTGGGTCAGTGTGTGTCTGTGTTACTTGGCGTCAGTGTTTGTTTCTAACTGGGTGTCAGTGTGTGTCTGTGTTCCTGGGTTTCAGTGTATGTCTTTGTTACTTGGTGTAAGTGTATGACTTTGTTACTTGGTGTCAGTGTATGTCTGTGTGACATGGTGTAAGTGTAAGTCAAAATACTTTGTGTAAGAGTATGTCTCTGTTACTTGGTGTAAGTGCATGTCTTTGTTACTTGGTGTAAGTGTGTGTCTGCGTTGCTGGGTATCAGTGTCTGTCTTTGTTACTTGGTGTAAGTGTGTGTCTTTGTTACTGGGTTTCAGTGTATGTCTTTGTCACTTGGGGACAGTGTATGTGTTTGTTACTTGGTGTTATTGTCTGTCGTTGTTACTTGTTGTAAGTGTATGTCTTTGTTACTTGGTGTCCGTGTATGGCTTTGTTACTGGGTGTCTGTGTGTGTCTGCGTTACTGGGTGTCAGTGTGTGTTTGTTTTTGTTACTGGGTGTCAGTGTGTGTCTGTGACACTAGGTGTCAGTATTTAGTTTAGTTTGGTGATGCAGCACTTGAACAGACCCTTCGGCCCACCGAGACTGTGCCGACCATCAACCACACGTTTATACTAATCCTACACTAATCCCGTATTCCTATCACATCTCCACCTGTCCCTGTATATTTCCCTACCACCTCCCTATACTAGGAGCAATTTATGAAGGCCAATTAACCTATCAACCTGCAAGTCTTTGGCATGTGGGAGGAAACCGGATGACCCGGAGGAAACTCACGCAGACGCAGGGAGAACTTGCAAACTCCGCACAGGCAGTAACCAGAATCGAACCCGGGTCCCTGGATCAGTGAGACTGCGGTGCTAACCACTGCGCCAATGTGTCCGCCCCCTCCCCAGTTCTTTGACTGTGTTACCGGGTATCAGTGTATGTCTTTGTTACATGGTGTCAGTGTATGTCAAAATACTTGGTGTAAGTGTATGTCTTTGTTACTTGGTGTAATTGTCTGTCTTTGTTACTTGGTGTCCGTGTGTGTCTGTGTTACTGGGTGTCAGTGTATGTCTTTGTTACTGGATGTCAGTGTATGTCTTTGTTACTTGGTGTAAGTGTGTGAGTGTGTTACTGGGAATCAGTGTCTGTCTTTGTTACTTGGTGTAAGTGTGTGTCTGTGTTACTGGGTATCAGTGTATGTCTTTGTTACTTGGTGTCCGTGTATGTCTGTGTTGCATGGCGTAAGTGTGTGCCTGTGTGACTGGGTATCAGTGTATGTCTTTGTGACTTGGTATCAGTGTATGTCTTTTTTACTGGGTGTCAGTGTGTATCTTTGTGACTTGGTGTCAGTGTATGTCTTTGTTACTTGGTGTCAGTGTATGTCAAAATACTTTCGGGAAGTGTATGTCTTTGTTACTTGGTGTAATTATCTGTCTTTGTTACTTGGTGTCAGTGTATGTCTTTTAACTTGGTGTCAGTGTCTGACTTTGTTACTTGGTGTCAGTGTCTGTCTGTGTTACTTGGTGTAAGTGTGTGTCTTTGTTACTTGGTGTGAGTGTGTGTCTGTGTTACTGTGTATCAGTGTATGTCTTTGTGACTTGGTATCAGTTTATGTCTTTGTTACTGTTTATTAATGTTTCTCTGTGTTACTGGGTGTCAGTGTGTGTTTGTTTGTGTTACTGAGTATCAGTGTATGTCTTTGTTACTTGGTGTAAGTTTGTGTCTGTGTTACTGGGTATCAGTGTCTGTCTTTGTTACTTGGTGCAAGTGTGTGTCTTTGTTACTTGGTGTTATTGTCTGTCTTTGTTACTTTGTGTAAGTGTGTGTCTGTGTTACTTGGAGTAAGTGTGTGTCTGTGTTCCTGGGTAACATTGTATGTCTTTGTTACTTGGTGTCAGTGTATGTCTGTGTTAGTTGTTGGAAGTGTGTGTCTGTGTTACTGGATGTCAGTGTATGTCTTTGTTACTTGATGTCAGTGTATGTCTGTGTTACTAGGTGTAAGTGTGTGTCTGTGTTACTGGGTGTCAGTGTGTGGCTGTGTTACATGGTGTAAGTGTGTGTCTTTGTTACTTGGTGTCCGTGTGTGTCTGTGTTACTGGGTGTAAGTGCCAGTCTTTGTTACTTGGGACCAGTGTATATCTGTGTTACTTGGTGTAAGTGTGTGTCTTTGTTACTTGGTGTAATTGCATGTCTTTGTTACTTGGTGTCAGTGTATGTCAGTGTTACTTGGTTTAAGTATATGTCTTTGTTACTTGGTGTAAGTGTGTGTCTGTCTTACTTGGTGTAAGTGTGTGTCTGTGTTTCTGGGTATCAGTGTATGTCTTTGTTACTTGGTGTCAGTGTATGTCTGTGTTACTTGGTGCAAGTGTGTGTCTGTGTTACTGGGTATCAGTGTATGTCTTTGTTACTTGGTGTCAGTGTATGGCTGTGTTACTTGGTGTAAGTGTGTGTCTGTGTTACTGTGTGTCAGTGTGTGTCTGTGTTACTTGGTGTAAGTGTTGTCTCTGTTACTTGGTGTCCGTGTGTGTCTGTGTTACTGGGTATCAGTGTCTTTCTTTGTTACTTGGGTTCAGAGTGTGTCTGTGTTACTGGGTATTAGTGTATGTCTTTGCTACTTGGTGTCAGTGTATGTTTGTGTTACTTGGTGTAAGTGTGTGTCTGTGTTACTGGGTATCAGTGTATGTCTTTGTGACTTGGTGTCAGTGTATGTCTTTGTTACTGGGTGTCAGTGTGTGTCTTTGTGACTTAGTTTCAGTGTATGTCTGTGTTACTTGGAGTAAGTGTGTTTCTGTGTTATTTGGTCTCAGTGTATGTCTTTGTTACTTGGTGTCAGTGTATGTCAAAATACTTGGTGCAAGTGTACGTCTTTGTTACTTGGTGTAATTGTCTGTCTTTGTTACTTAGTGTAAGTGTATGTCTTTGTTACTTGTTGTCAGTGTATGTCTTTGTTACTTGGTGTCAGTGTATGTCTGTGTTACTTGGAGTTAGTGTGTGTATGTGTTAAGTTTTGTAAGTGTATGTCTTTGTTACTTGGTGTCAGTGCATGTCTTTGTTACTTGGTGCCAGTGTGTGTCTGTGTTACTTGGTATCAGTGCATGTCTTTGTGACTTGGTATCAGTGTATGTCTTTGTTACTGGATGTCAGTGTGTGTCTTTGTGACTTGGTATCAGTGTATGTCTTTGTTACTGGGTGTCAGTGTGTTTCTGTGTTACTGGGTACCAGTGTATGTCTTTGTGACTTGGTATCAGTGTATGTCTTTGTTACTGGGTGTCAGTGTGTGTCTGTGTTCCTGGGTATCAGTGTATGTTTCTGTGACTTGGTGTCAGTGTATGTCTTTGTTACTGGGATTCAGTGTGTGTCTTTGTGACTTGGTGTCAGTGTATGTCTTTGTTGCTCGGTGTCAGTGTGTGTCTGCGATACTGGGTATCAGTGTATGTCTTTGTTACTTGGTGTCAGTGTATGTCTGTGTTACGATGTGTAAGTGTGTGTCTGTGTTACTGGGTGTCAGTGTGTGTCTGTGTTACATGGTGTAAGTGTGTGTCTTTGTTACTTGGTGTCCGTGTGTGTCTGTGTTACTGGGTGTCAGTGCATGTCTTTGTTACTTGGGACCAGTGTATATCTGTGTTACTTGGTGTAAGTGTGTGTCTTTGTTACTTGGTGTAATTGTATGTCTTTGTTACTTGGTGTCAGTGTATGTTTGTGTTACTTGGTGTAAGTGTATGTCTTTGTTACTTAGTGTAAGTGTGTGTCTGTGTTACTTGGTGTAAGTGTGTGTCTGTGTTCCTGGGTATCAGTGTATGTCTTTGTTACTTGGTGTCAGTGTATGTCTGTGTTACTTGGTGTAAGTGTGTGTCTGTGTTACTGGGTGTCAGTGTCTGTCTGTGTTACTTGGTGTAAGTGTGTGTCTTTGTTACTTGGTGTCCGTGTTTGTCTGTGTTACTGGGTGTCAGTGTATGTCTTTGGTCCTGGGTGTCAGTGTATGTCTTTGATACTTGATGTAAGTGTGTGTCTGTGTTACTGGGTATCAGTGTCTTTCTTTGTTACTTGGTGTAAGAGTGTGTCTGTGTTACTGGGTATCAGTGTATGTCTTTGTTACTTGGTGTCAGTGTATGTCTGTGTTACTTGGTGTACGTGTTTGTCTTTGTTACTGGGTGTCAGTGTATATCTTTGTGACTTGATGTCAGTGTATGTCTTTGTTACTGGGTGTCAGTGTATGTCTTTGTGACTTGATGTCAGTGTATGTCTTTGTTACTTGGTGTAAGTGTGTGTCTGTGTTACTTGGTGTAAGTGTGTGTCTGTGTTACTGGGTATCAGTGTCTTTCTTTGTTACTTGGTGTAAGAGTGTGTCTGTTTTACTGGGTATCAGTGTATGTCTTTGTTACTTGGTGTCAGTGTATGTCTGTGTTACTTGGTGTACGTGTGTGTCTGTGTTACTGGATGTCAGTGTATGTCTTTGTGACTTGATGTCAGTGTATGTCTTTGTTACTGGGTGTCAGTGTATGTCTTTGTGACTTGATGTCAGTGTATGTCTTTGTTACTTGGTGTAAGTGTGTGTCTGTGTTACTTGGTGTAAGTGTGTGTCTGTGTTCCTGGGTATCAGTGTATGTCTTTGTTACTTGGTGTCAGTGTATGTCTGTGTTACTTGGGGCAACTGTGTGTCTGTGTTACTGGGTATCAGTGTATGTCTTTGTTACTTGGTGTCAGTGTATGGCTGTGTTACTTGGTGTAAGTGTGTGTCTGTGTTACTGTGTGTCAGTGTGTGTCTGTGTTACTTGGTGTAAGTGTGTGTCTCTGTTACTTGGTGTCCGTGTGTGTCTGTGTTACAGGGTATCAGTGTCTTTCTTTGTTACTTGGTGTCAGAGTGTGTCTGTGTTACTTTGTATCAGTGTATGTCTTTGCTACTTGGTGTCAGTGTATGTCTGTGTTACTTGGTGTAAGTGTGTGTCTGTGTTACTGGGTATCAGTGTATGTCTTTGTGACTTGGTGTCAGTGTATGTCTTTGTTACTGGGTGTCAGTGTGTGTCTTTGTGACTTAGTGTCAGTGTATGTCTGTGTTACTTGGAGTTATTGTGTTTCTGTGTTACTGGGTCTCAGTGTATGTCTTTGTTACTTGGTGTCAGTGTATGTCAAAATACTTGGTGTAAGTGTACGTCTTTGTTACTTGCTGTAATTGTCTGTCTTTGTTACTTGGTGTAAGTGTATGTCTTTGTTACTTGTTGTCAGTGTATGTCTTTGTTACTTGGTGTCAGTGTATGTCTGTGTTACTTTGAGTTAGTGTGTGTATGTGTTAAGTTTTGTAAGTGTATGTCTTTGTTACTTGGTGTCAGTGCATGCCTTTGTTACTTGGTGCCAGTGTGTGTCTGTGTTACTTGGTATCAGTGCATGTCCTTGTGACTTGGTATCAGTGTATGTCTTTGTTACTGGGTGTCAGTGTGTGTCTTTCTGACTTGGTATCAGTGTATGTCTTTGTTACTGGGTGTCAGTGTGTTTCTGTGTTACTGGGTACCAGTGTATGTCTTTGTGACTTGGTATCAGTGTATGTATTTGTTACTGGGTGTCAGTGTGTGTCTGTGTTCCTGGGTATCAGTGTATGTGTTTGTGACTTGGTGTCAGTGTATGTCTTTGTTACTGGGATTCAGTGTGTGTCTTTGTGACTTGGTGTCAGTGTATGTCTTTGTTACTCGGTGTCAGTGTGTGTCTGTGATACTGGGTATCAGTGTATGTCTTTGTTACTTGGTGTCAGTGTATGTCTGTGTTACGATGTGTAAGTGTGTGTCTGTGTTACTGGGTGTCAGTGTGTGTTTGTTTGTGTTACTGAGTATCAGTGTATGTCTTTGTTACTTGGTGTAAGTTTGTGTCTGTGTTACTGGGTATCAGTGTCTGTCTTTGTTACTTGGTGCAAGTGTGTGTCTTTGTTACTTGGTGTTATTGTATGTCTTTGTTAATTTGTGTAAGTGTGTGTCTGTGTTACTTGGTGTAAGTGTGTGTCTGTGTTCCTGGGTAACATTGTATGTCTTTGTTACTTGGTGTCAGTGTATGTCTGTGTTCGTTGTTGGAAGTGTGTGTCTGTGTTACTGGGTGTCAGTGTATGTCTTTGTTACTTGGTGTCAGTGTATGTCTGTGTTACTAGGTGTAAGTGTGTGTCTGTGTTACTGCGTGTCAGTGTGTGGCTGTGTTACATGGTGTAAGTGTGTGTCTTTGTTACTAGGTGTCCGTGTGTGTCTGTGTTACTGGGTGTAAGTGCCAGTCTTTGTTACTTGGGACCAGTGTATATCTGTGTTACTTGGTGTAAGTGTGTGTCTTTGTTACTTGGTGTAATTGTATGTCTTTGTTACTTGGTGTCAGTGCATGTCAGTGTTACTTGGTGTATGTATATGTCTTTGTTACTTGGTGTAAGTGTGTGTCTGTCTTACTTGGTGTAAGTGTGTGTCTGTGTTTCTGGGTATCAGTGTATGTCTTTGTTACTTGGTGTCAGTGTATGTCTGTGTTACTTGCTGCAAGTGTGTGTCTGTGTTACTGGGTATCAGTGTATGTCTTTGTTACTTGGTGTCAGTGTATGGCTGTGTTACTTGGTGTAAGTGTGTGTCTGTGTTACTGTGTGTCAGTGTGTGTCTGTGTTACTTGGTGTAAGTGTGTGTCTCTGTTACTTGGTGTCCGTGTGTGTCTGTGTTACTGGGTATCAGTGTCTTTCTTTGTTACTTGGGGTCAGAGTGTGTCTGTGTTACTGGGTATCAGTGTATGTCTTTGCTACTTGGTGTCAGTGTATGTCTGTGTTACTTGGTGTAAGTGTGTGTCTGTGTTACTGGGTATCAGTGTATGTCTTTGCGACTTGGTGTCAGTGTATGTCTTTGTTACTGGGTGTCAGTGTGTGTCTTTGTGACTTAGTGTCAGTGTATGTCTGTGTTACTTGGAGTAAGTGTGTTTCTGTGTTATTTGGTCTCAGTGTATGTCTTTGTTACTTGGTGTCAGTGTATGTCAAAATACTTGGTGCAAGTGTACGTCTTTGTTACTTGGTGTAATTGTCTGTCTTTGTTACTTAGTGTAAGTGTATGTCTTTGTTACTTGTTGTCAGTGTATGTCTTTGTTACTTGGTGTCAGTGTATGTCTGTGTTACTTGGAGTTAGTGTGTGTATGTGTTAAGTTTTGTAAGTGTATGTCTTTGTTACTTGGTGTCAGTGCATGTCTTTGTTACTTGGTGCCAGTGTGTGTCTGTGTTACTTGGTATCAGTGCATGTCTTTGTGACTTGGTATCAGTGTATGTCTTTGTTACTGGATGTCAGTGTGTGTCTTTGTGACTTCGTATCAGTGTATGTCTTTGTTACTGGGTGTCAGTGTGTTTCTGTGTTACTGGGTACCAGTGTATGTCTTTGTGACTTGGTATCAGTGTATGTCTTTGTTACTGGGTGTCAGTGTGTGTCTGTGTTCCTGGGTATCAGTGTATGTTTTTGTGACTTGGTGTCAGTGTATGTCTTTGTTACTGGGATTCAGTGTGTGTCTTTGTGACTTGGTGTCAGTGTATGTCTTTGTTGCTCGGTGTCAGTGTGTGTCTGTGATACTGGCTATCAGTGTATGTCTTTGTTACTTGGTGTCAGTGTATGTCTCTGTTACGATGTGTAAGTGTGTGTCTGTGTTACTGGGTGTCAGTGTGTGTCTGTGTTACATGGTGTAAGTGTGTGTCTTTGTTACTTGGTGTCCGTGTGTGTCTGTGTTACTGGGTGTAAGTGCATGTCTTTGTTACTTGGGACCAGTGTATGTCTGTGTTACTTGGTGTAAGTGTGTGTCTTTGTTACTTGGTGTATTTGTATGTCTTTGTTACTTGGTGTCAGTGTATGTCTGTGTTACTTGGTGTAAGTGTATGTCTTTGTTACTTAGTGTAAGTGTGTGTCTGTGTTACTTGGTGTAAGTGTGTGTCTGTGTTCCTGGGTATCAGTGTATGTCTTTGTTACTTGGTGTCAGTGTATGTCTGTGTTACTTGGTGTAAGTGTGTGTCTGTGTTACTGGGTGTCAGTGTCTGTCTGTGTTACTTGGTGTAAGTGTTTGTCTTTGTTACTTGGTGTCCGTGTTTGTCTGTGTTACTGGGTGTCAGTGTATGTCTTTGGTCCTGGGTGTCAGTGTCTGTCTTTGATACTTGATATAAGTGTGTGTCTGTGTTACTGGGTATCAGTGTCTTTCTTTGTTACTTGGTGTAAGAGTGTGTCTGTGTTACTGGGTATCAGTGTATGTCTGTGTTACTTTGAGTTAGTCAGTGTATGTGTTAAGTTTTGTAAGTGTATGTCTTTGTTACTTGGTGTCAGTGCATGTCTTTGTTACTTGGTGCCAGTGTGTGTCTGTGTTACTTGGTATCAGTGCATGTCCTTGTGACTTGGTATCAGTGTATGTCTTTGTTACTGGGTGTCAGTGTGTGTCTTTCTGACTTGGTATCAGTGTATGTCTTTGTTACTGGGTGTCAGTGTATTTCTGTGTTACTGGGTACCAGTGTATGTCTTTGTGACTTGGTATCAGTGTATGTCTTTGTTACTGGGTGTCAGTGTGTGTCTGTGTTCCTGGGTATCAGTGTATGTGTTTGTGACTTGGTGTCAGTGTATGTCTTTGTTACTGGGATTCAGTGTGTGTCTTTGTGACTTGGTGTCAGTGTATGTCTTTGTTACTCGGTGTCAGTGTGTGTCTGTGATACTGGGTATCAGTGTATGTCTTTGTTACTTGGTGTCAGTGTATGTCTGTGTTACGATGTGTAAGTGTGTGTCTGTGTTACTGGGTGTCAGTGTGTGTTTGTTTGTGTTACTGAGTATCAGTGTATGTCTTTGTTACTTGGTGTAAGTTTGTGTCTGTGTTACTGGGTATCAGTGTCTGTCTTTGTTACTTGGTGCAAGTGTGTGTCTTTGTTACTTGGTGTTATTGTATGTCTTTGTTAATTTGTGTAAGTGTGTGTCTGTGTTACTTGGTGTAAGTGTGTGTCTGTGTTCCTGGGTAACATTGTATGTCTTTGTTACTTGGTGTCAGTGTATGTCTGTGTTCGTTGTTGGAAGTGTGTGTCTGTGTTACTGGGTGTCAGTGTATGTCTTTGTTACTTGGTGTCAGTGTATGTCTGTGTTACTAGGTGTAAGTGTGTGTCTGTGTTACTGCGTGTCAGTGTGTGGCTGTGTTACATGGTGTAAGTGTGTGTCTTTGTTACTAGGTGTCCGTGTGTGTCTGTGTTACTGGGTGTAAGTGCCAGTCTTTGTTACTTGGGACCAGTGTATATCTGTGTTACTTGGTGTAAGTGTGTGTCTTTGTTACTTGGTGTAATTGTATGTCTTTGTTACTTGGTGTCAGTGCATGTCAGTGTTACTTGGTGTATGTATATGTCTTTGTTACTTGGTGTAAGTGTGTGTCTGTCTTACTTGGTGTAAGTGTGTGTCTGTGTTTCTGGGTATCAGTGTATGTCTTTGTTACTTGGTGTCAGTGTATGTCTGTGTTACTTGCTGCAAGTGTGTGTCTGTGTTACTGGGTATCAGTGTATGTCTTTGTTACTTGGTGTCAGTGTATGGCTGTGTTACTTGGTGTAAGTGTGTGTCTGTGTTACTGTGTGTCAGTGTGTGTCTGTGTTACTTGGTGTAAGTGTGTGTCTCTGTTACTTGGTGTCCGTGTGTGTCTGTGTTACTGGGTATCAGTGTCTTTCTTTGTTACTTGGGGTCAGAGTGTGTCTGTGTTACTGGGTATCAGTGTATGTCTTTGCTACTTGGTGTCAGTGTATGTCTGTGTTACTTGGTGTAAGTGTGTGTCTGTGTTACTGGGTATCAGTGTATGTCTTTGCGACTTGGTGTCAGTGTATGTCTTTGTTACTGGGTGTCAGTGTGTGTCTTTGTGACTTAGTGTCAGTGTATGTCTGTGTTACTTGGAGTAAGTGTGTTTCTGTGTTATTTGGTCTCAGTGTATGTCTTTGTTACTTGGTGTCAGTGTATGTCAAAATACTTGGTGCAAGTGTACGTCTTTGTTACTTGGTGTAATTGTCTGTCTTTGTTACTTAGTGTAAGTGTATGTCTTTGTTACTTGTTGTCAGTGTATGTCTTTGTTACTTGGTGTCAGTGTATGTCTGTGTTACTTGGAGTTAGTGTGTGTATGTGTTAAGTTTTGTAAGTGTATGTCTTTGTTACTTGGTGTCAGTGCATGTCTTTGTTACTTGGTGCCAGTGTGTGTCTGTGTTACTTGGTATCAGTGCATGTCTTTGTGACTTGGTATCAGTGTATGTCTTTGTTACTGGATGTCAGTGTGTGTCTTTGTGACTTCGTATCAGTGTATGTCTTTGTTACTGGGTGTCAGTGTGTTTCTGTGTTACTGGGTACCAGTGTATGTCTTTGTGACTTGGTATCAGTGTATGTCTTTGTTACTGGGTGTCAGTGTGTGTCTGTGTTCCTGGGTATCAGTGTATGTTTTTGTGACTTGGTGTCAGTGTATGTCTTTGTTACTGGGATTCAGTGTGTGTCTTTGTGACTTGGTGTCAGTGTATGTCTTTGTTGCTCGGTGTCAGTGTGTGTCTGTGATACTGGCTATCAGTGTATGTCTTTGTTACTTGGTGTCAGTGTATGTCTCTGTTACGATGTGTAAGTGTGTGTCTGTGTTACTGGGTGTCAGTGTGTGTCTGTGTTACATGGTGTAAGTGTGTGTCTTTGTTACTTGGTGTCCGTGTGTGTCTGTGTTACTGGGTGTAAGTGCATGTCTTTGTTACTTGGGACCAGTGTATATCTGTGTTACTTGGTGTAAGTGTGTGTCTTTGTTACTTGGTGTATTTGTATGTCTTTGTTACTTGGTGTCAGTGTATGTCTGTGTTACTTGGTGTAAGTGTATGTCTTTGTTACTTAGTGTAAGTGTGTGTCTGTGTTACTTGGTGTAAGTGTGTGTCTGTGTTCCTGGGTATCAGTGTATGTCTTTGTTACTTGGTGTCAGTGTATGTCTGTGTTACTTGGTGTAAGTGTGTGTCTGTGTTACTGGGTGTCAGTGTCTGTCTGTGTTACTTGGTGTAAGTGTTTGTCTTTGTTACTTGGTGTCCGTGTTTGTCTGTGTTACTGGGTGTCAGTGTATGTCTTTGGTCCTGGGTGTCAGTGTCTGTCTTTGATACTTGATATAAGTGTGTGTCTGTGTTACTGGGTATCAGTGTATGTCTTTGTTACTTGGTGTCAGTGTATGTCTGTGTTACTTGGTGCAACTGTGTGTCTGTGTTACTGGGTATCAGTGTATGTCTTTGTTACTTGGTGTCAGTGTATGGCTGTGTTACTTGGTGTAAGTGTGTGTCTGTGTTACTGTGTGTCAGTGTGTGTCTGTGTTACTTGGTGTAAGTGTGTGTCTCTGTTACTTGGTGTCCGTGTGTGTCTGTGTTACAGGGTATCAGTGTCTTTCTTTGTTACTTGGTGTCAGAGTGTGTCTGTGTTACTGGGTATCAGTGTATGTCTTTGCTACTTGGTGTCAGTGTATGTCTGTGTTACTTGGTGTAAGTGTGTGTCTGTGTTACTGGGTATCAGTGTATGTCTTTGTTACTGGGTGTCAGTGTGTGTCTTTGTGACTTACTGTCAGTGTATGTCTGTGTTACTTGGAGTTATTGTGTTTCTGTGTTACTGGGTCTCAGTGTATGTTTTTGTTACTTGGTGTCAGTGTATGTCAAAATACTTGGTGTAAGTGTACGTCTTTGTTACTTGCTGTAATTGTCTGTCTTTGTTAGTTGGTGTAAGTGTATGTCTTTGTTACTTGTTGTCAGTGTATGTCTTTGTTACTTGGTGTCAGTGTATGTCTGTGTTACTTGGAGTTAGTGTGTGTATGTGTTAAGTTTTGTACGTGTATGTCTTTGTTACTTGGTGTCAGTGCATGTCTTTGTTACTTGGTGCCAGTGTGTGTCTGTGTTACTTGGTATCAGTGCATGTCTTTGTGACTTGGTATCAGTGTATGTCTTTGTTACTGGGTGTCAGTGTGTGTCTTTCTGACTTGGTATCAGTGTATGTCTTTGTTACTGGGTGTCAGTGTGTTTCTGTGTTACTGGGTACCAGTGTATGTCTTTGTGACTTTGTATCAGTGTATGTCTTTGTTACTGGGTGTCAGTGTGTGTCTGTGTTCCTGGGTATCAGTGTATGTTTTTGTGACTTGGTGTCAGTGTATGTCTTTGTTACTGGGATTCAGTGTGTGTCTTTGTGACTTGGTGTCAGTGTATGTCTTTGTTACTCGGTGTCAGTGTGTGTCTGTGATACTGGGTATCAGTGTATGTCTTTGTTACTTGGTGTCAGTGTATGTCTGTGTTACGATGTGTAAGTGTGTGTCTGTGTTACTGGGTGTCAGTGTTTGTCTGTGTTACATGGTGTAAGTGTGTGTCTTTGTTACTTGGTGTCCGTGTGTGTCTGTGTTACTGGGTGTAAGTGCATGTCTTTGTTACTTGGGACCGGTGTAGATCTGTGTTACTTGGTGTAATTGTTTGTCTTTGTTACTTGGTGTCAGTGTATGTCTGTGTTACTTGGTGTAAGTGTATGTCTTTGTTACTTAGTGTAAGTGTGTGTCTGTGTTACTTGGTGTAAGTGTGTGTCTGTGTTCCTGGGTATCAGTGTATGTCTTTGTTACTTGGTGTCAGTGTATTTCTGTGTTACTTGGTGTAAGTGTGTGTCTGTGTTACTGGGTGTCAGTGTCTGTCTGTGTTACTTGGTGTAAGTGTGTGTCTGTGTTACTGGGTATCAGTGTCTTTCTTTGTTACTTGGTGTTAGAGTGTGTCTGTGTTACTGGGTATCAGTGTATGTCTTTGTTACTTGGTGTCAGTGTATGTCTGTGTTACTTGGTGTAAGTGTGTGTCTGTGTTACATGGTGTCAGTGTATGTCTTTGTTACTTGGTGTCAGTGTATGTCTTTGTTACTGGGTGTCAGTGTATGTCTTTGTTACTTGGTGTAGGTGTATGTCTTTGTTAATTGGTGTAATTGTCTGTCTTTGTTACTTGGTGTAAGTGTATGTCTTTGTTACTTGGTGTCAGTGTATGTCTTTGTTACTTGGTGTCAGTGTATGTCTGTGTTACTTGGTGTAAGTGTGTGTCTTTGTTAAGTTGTGTAAGTGTATGTCTTTGTTACTTGGTGTCAGTGCACGTCTTTGTTACTTGGTGCCAGTGTGTGTCTGTGTTACTTGGTATCAGTGTATGTCTTTGTGACTTGGTATCAATGTATGTCTTTGTTACTGGGTGTCAGTGTGTTTCAGTGTTACTGGGTACCAGTGTATGTCTTTGTGACTTGGTATCAGTGTATGTCTTTGTTCCTGGGTGTCAGTGTGTGTCTGTGTTCCTGGGTATCAGTGTATTTTTTTGTGACTTGGTGTCAGTGTATGTCTGTGTTACTTGGTGTAAGGGTGTGTCTTTGTATCAGTGTATGTCTTTGTTACTGGGGGTCAGTGTATGTCTTTGCTACTTGGTGTAAGTGTGTGTCTGTGTTACTGGGTATCAGTGTCTTTCTTTGTTACTTGGCGTTAGAGTGTGTCTGTGTTACTGGGTATCAGTGTATGTCTTTGTTACTTGGTGTCAGTGTATGTCTGTGTTACTTGGTGTAAGTGTGTGTCTGTGTTACATGGTGTCAGTGTATGTCTTTGTTACTTGGTGTCAGTGTATGTCTTTGTTACTGGGTGTCAGTGTATGTCTTTGTTACTTGGTGTAGGTGTATGTCTTTGTTAATTGGTGTAATTGTCTGTCTTTGTTACTTGGTGTAAGTGTATGTCTTTGTTACTTGGTGTCAGTGTATGTCTTTGTTACTTGGTGCCAGTGTGTGTCTGTGTTACTTGGTATCAGTGTATGTCTTTGTGACTTGGTATCAATGTATGTCTTTGTTACTGGGTGTCAGTGTGTTTCAGTGTTACTGGGTACCAGTGTATGTCTTTGTGACTTGGTATCAGTGTATGTCTTTGTTCCTGGGTGTCAGTGTGTGTCTGTGTTCCTGGGTATCAGTGTATGTTTTTGTGACTTGGTGTCAGTGTATGTCTGTGTTACTTGGTGTAAGGGTGTGTCTTTGTATCAGTGTATGTCTTTGTTACTGGGGGTCAGTGTGTGCCTGTGTTACTGGGGGTCAGTGTGTGTTTCTAACTGGGTGTCAGTGTGTTTCTGTGTTACTGGGTACCAGTGTATGTCTTTGTGACTTGGTATCAGTGTATGTCTTTGTTACTGGGTGTCAGTGTGTGTCTGTGTTCCTGGGTATCAGTGTATGTTTTTGTGACTTGGTGTCAGTGTATGTCTTTGTTACTGGGATTCAGTGTGTGTCTTTGTGACTTGGTGTCAGTGTATGTCTTTGTTGCTCGGTGTCAGTGTGTGTCTGTGATACTGGCTATCAGTGTATGTCTTTGTTACTTGGTGTCAGTGTATGTCTCTGTTACGATGTGTAAGTGTGTGTCTGTGTTACTGGGTGTCAGTGTGTGTCTGTGTTACATGGTGTAAGTGTGTGTCTTTGTTACTTGGTGTCCGTGTGTGTCTGTGTTACTGGGTGTCAGTGTATGTCTTTGTTCCTGGGTGTCAGTGTATGTCTTTGCTACTTGGTGTAAGTGTGTGTCTGTGTTACTGGGTATCAGTGTCTTTCTTTGTTACTTGGTGTTAGAGTGTGTCTGTGTTACTGGGTATCAGTGTATGTCTTTGTTACTTGGTGTCAGTGTATGTCTGTGTTACTTGGTGTAAGTGTGTGTCTGTGTTACATGGTGTCAGTGTATGTCTTTGTTACTTGGTGTCAGTGTATGTCTTTGTTACTGGGTGTCAGTGTATGTCTTTGTTACTTGGTGTAGGTGTATGTCTTTGTTAATTGGTGTAATTGTCTGTCTTTGTTACTTGGTGTAAGTGTATGTCTTTGTTACTTGGTGTCAGTGTATGTCTTTGTTACTTGGTGTCAGTGTATGTCTGTGTTACTTGGTGTAAGTGTGTGTCTTTGTTAAGTTGTGTAAGTGTATGTCTTTGTTACTTGGTGTCAGTGCACGTCTTTGTTACTTGGTGCCAGTGTGTGTCTGTGTTACTTGGTATCAGTGTATGTCTTTGTGACTTGGTATCAATGTATGTCTTTGTTACTGGGTGTCAGTGTGTTTCAGTGTTACTGGGTACCAGTGTATGTCTTTGTGACTTGGTATCAGTGTATGTCTTTGTTCCTGGGTGTCAGTGTGTGTCTGTGTTCCTGGGTATCAGTGTATTTTTTTGTGACTTGGTGTCAGTGTATGTCTGTGTTACTTGGTGTAAGGGTGTGTCTTTGTATCAGTGTATGTCTTTGTTACTGGGGGTCAGTGTATGTCTTTGCTACTTGGTGTAAGTGTGTGTCTGTGTTACTGGGTATCAGTGTCTTTCTTTGTTACTTGGCGTTAGAGTGTGTCTGTGTTACTGGGTATCAGTGTATGTCTTTGTTACTTGGTGTCAGTGTATGTCTGTGTTACTTGGTGTAAGTGTGTGTCTGTGTTACATGGTGTCAGTGTATGTCTTTGTTACTTGGTGTCAGTGTATGTCTTTGTTACTGGGTGTCAGTGTATGTCTTTGTTACTTGGTGTAGGTGTATGTCTTTGTTAATTGGTGTAATTGTCTGTCTTTGTTACTTGGTGTAAGTGTATGTCTTTGTTACTTGGTGTCAGTGTATGTCTTTGTTACTTGGGGCCAGTGTGTGTCTGTGTTACTTGGTATCAGTGTATGTCTTTGTGACTTGGTATCAATGTATGTCTTTGTTACTGGGTGTCAGTGTGTTTCAGTGTTACTGGGTACCAGTGTATGTCTTTGTGACTTGGTATCAGTGTATGTCTTTGTTCCTGGGTGTCAGTGTGTGTCTGTGTTCCTGGGTATCAGTGTATGTTTTTGTGACTTGGTGTCAGTGTATGTCTGTGTTACTTGGTGTAAGGGTGTGTCTTTGTATCAGTGTATGTCTTTGTTACTGGGGGTCAGTGTGTGCCTGTGTTACTGGGGGTCAGTGTGTGTTTCTAACTGGGTGTCAGTGTGTTTCTGTGTTACTGGGTACCAGTGTATGTCTTTGTGACTTGGTATCAGTGTATGTCTTTGTTACTGGGTGTCAGTGTGTGTCTGTGTTCCTGGGTATCAGTGTATGTTTTTGTGACTTGGTGTCAGTGTATGTCTTTGTTACTGGGATTCAGTGTGTGTCTTTGTGACTTGGTGTCAGTGTATGTCTTTGTTGCTCGGTGTCAGTGTGTGTCTGTGATACTGGCTATCAGTGTATGTCTTTGTTACTTGGTGTCAGTGTATGTCTCTGTTACGATGTGTAAGTGTGTGTCTGTGTTACTGGGTGTCAGTGTGTGTCTGTGTTACATGGTGTAAGTGTGTGTCTTTGTTACTTGGTGTCCGTGTGTGTCTGTGTTACTGGGTGTAAGTGCATGTCTTTGTTACTTGGGACCAGTGTATATCTGTGTTACTTGGTGTAAGTGTGTGTCTTTGTTACTTGGTGTATTTGTATGTCTTTGTTACTTGGTGTCAGTGTATGTCTGTGTTACTTGGTGTAAGTGTATGTCTTTGTTACTTAGTGTAAGTGTGTGTCTGTGTTACTTGGTGTAAGTGTGTGTCTGTGTTCCTGGGTATCAGTGTATGTCTTTGTTACTTGGTGTCAGTGTATGTCTGTGTTACTTGGTGTAAGTGTGTGTCTGTGTTACTGGGTGTCAGTGTCTGTCTGTGTTACTTGGTGTAAGTGTGTGTCTTTGTTACTTGGTGTCCGTGTTTGTCTGTGTTACTGGGTGTCAGTGTATGTCTTTGGTCCTGGGTGTCAGTGTCTGTCTTTGATACTTGATATAAGTGTGTGTCTGTGTTACTGGGTATCAGTGTCTTTCTTTGTTACTTGGTGTAAGAGTGTGTATGTGTTACTGGGTATCAGTTTTTGTCTTTGTTACTTGGTGTCAGTGTATGTCTGTGTTACTTGGTGTACGTGTGTGTCTGTGTTACTGTGTGTCAGTGTATGTCTTTGTGACTTGATGTCAGTGTATATCTTTGTTACTGGGTGTCAGTGTATGTCTTTGTGACTTGATGTCAGTGTATGTCTTTGTTACTTGGTGTAAGTGTGTGTCTGTGTTACTTGGTGTAAGTGTGTGTCTGTGTTACTGGGTATCAGTGTCTTTCTTTGTTACTTGGTGTAAGAGTGTGTCTGTGTTACTGGGTATCAGTGTATGTCTTTGTTACTTGGTGTCAGTGTATGTCTGTGTTACTTGGTGTACGTGTGTGTCTGTGTTACTGGGTGTCAGTGTATGTCTTTGTGACTTGATGTCAGTGTATGTCTTTGTTACTGGGTGTCAGTGTATGTCTTTGTGACTTGATGTCAGTGTATGTCTTTGTTACTTGGTGTAAGTGTGTGTCTGTGTTACTTGGTGTAAGTTTGTGTCTGTGTTCCTGGGTATCAGTGTATGTCTTTGTTACTTGGTGTCAGTGTATGTCTGTGTTACTTGGTGCAACTGTGTGTCTGTGTTACTGGGTATCAGTGTATGTCTTTGTTACTTGGTGTCAGTGTATGGCTGTGTTACTTGGTGTAAGTGTGTGTCTGTGTTACTGTGTGTCAGTGTGTGTCTGTGTTACTTGGTGTAAGTGTGTGTCTCTGTTACTTGGTGTCCGTGTGTGTCTGTGTTACAGGGTTTCAGTGTCTTTCTTTGTTACTTGGTGTCAGAGTGTGTCTGTGTTACTGGGTATCAGTGTATGTCTTTGCTACTTGGTGTCAGTGTATGTCTGTGTTACTTGGTGTAAGTGTGTGTCTGTGTTACTGGGTATCAGTGTATGTCTTTGTTACTGGGTGTCAGTGTGTGTCTTTGTGACTTAGTGTCAGTGTATGTCTGTGTTACTTGGAGTTATTGTGTTTCTGTGTTACTGGGTCTCAGTGTATGTCTTTGTTACTTGGTGTCAGTGTATGTCAAAATACTTGGTGTAAGTGTACGTTTTTGTTACTTGCTGTAATTGTCTGTCTTTGTTACTTGGTGTAAGTGTATGTCTTTGTTACTTGTTGTCAGTGTATGTCTTTGTTACTTGGTGTCAGTGTATGTCTGTGTTACTTGGAGTTAGTGTGTGTATGTGTTAAGTTTTGTAAGTGTATGTCTTTGTTACTTGGTGTCAGTGCATGTCTTTGTTACTTGGTGCCAGTGTGTGTCTGTGTTACTTGGTATCAGTGCATGTCTTTGTGACTTGGTATCAGTGTATGTCTTTGTTACTGGGTGTCAGTGTGTGTCTTTCTGACTTGGTATCAGTGCATGTCTTTGTTACTGGGTGTCAGTGTGTTTCTGTGTTACTGGGTACCAGTGTATGTCTTTGTGACTTTGTATCAGTGTATGTCTTTGTTACTGGGTGTCAGTGTGTGTCTGTGTTCCTGGGTATCAGTGTATGTTTTTGTGACATGGTGTCAGTGTATGTCTTTGTTACTGGGATTCAGTGTGTGTCTTTGTGACTTGGTGTCAGTGTATGTCTTTGTTACTCGGTGTCAGTGTGTGTCTGTGATACTGGGTATCAGTGTATGTCTTTGTTACTTGGTGTCAGTGTATGTCTGTGTTACGATGTGTAAGTGTGTGTCTGTGATACTGGGTGTCAGTGTGTGTCTGTGTTACATGGTGTAAGTGTGTGTCTTTGTTACTTGGTGTCCGTGTGTGTCTGTGTTACTGGGTGTAAGTGCATGTCTTTGTTACTTGGGACCGGTGTATATCTGTGTTACTTGGTGTAATTGTTTGTCTTTGTTACTTGGTGTCAGTGTATGTCTGTGTTACTTGGTGTAAGTGTATGTCTTTGTTACTTAGTGTAAGTGTGTGTCTGTGTTACTTGGTGTAAGTGTGTGTCTGTGTTCCTGGGTATCAGTGTATGTCTTTGTTACTTGGTGTCAGTGTATTTCTGTGTTACTTGGTGTAAGTGTGTGTCTGTGTTACTGGGTGTCAGTGTCTGTCTGTGTTACTTGGTGTAAGTGTGTGACTTTGTTACTTGGTGTCCGTGTTTGTCTGTGTTACTGGTTGTCAGTGTATGTCTTTGTTCCTGGGTGTCAGTGTATGTCTTTGCTACTTGGTGTAAGTGTGTGTCTGTGTTACTGGGTATCAGTGTCTTTCTTTGTTACTTGGTGTTAGAGTGTGTCTGTGTTACTGGGTATCAGTGTATGTCTTTGTTACTTGGTGTCAGTGTATGTCTGTGTTACTTGGTGTAAGTGTGTGTCTGTGTTACATGGTGTCAGTGTATGTCTTTGTTACTTGGTGTCAGTGTATGTCTTTGTTACTGGGTGTCAGTGTATGTCTTTGTTACTTGGTGTAGGTGTATGTCTTTGTTAATTGGTGTAATTGTCTGTCTTTGTTACTTGGTGTAAGTGTATGTCTTTGTTACTTGGTGTCAGTGTATGTCTTTGTTACTTGGTGTCAGTGTATGTCTGTGTTACTTGGTGTAAGTGTGTGTCTTTGTTAAGTTGTGTAAGTGTATGTCTTTGTTACTTGGTGTCAGTGCACGTCTTTGTTACTTGGTGCCAGTGTGTGTCTGTGTTACTTGGTATCAGTGTATGTCTTTGTGACTTGGTATCAATGTATGTCTTTGTTACTGGGTGTCAGTGTGTTTCAGTGTTACTGGGTACCAGTGTATGTCTTTGTGACTTGGTATCAGTGTATGTCTTTGTTCCTGGGTGTCAGTGTGTGTCTGTGTTCCTGGGTATCAGTGTATTTTTTTGTGACTTGGTGTCAGTGTATGTCTGTGTTACTTGGTGTAAGGGTGTGTCTTTGTATCAGTGTATGTCTTTGTTACTGGGGGTCAGTGTATGTCTTTGCTACTTGGTGTAAGTGTGTGTCTGTGTTACTGGGTATCAGTGTCTTTCTTTGTTACTTGGCGTTAGAGTGTGTCTGTGTTACTGGGTATCAGTGTATGTCTTTGTTACTTGGTGTCAGTGTATGTCTGTGTTACTTGGTGTAAGTGTGTGTCTGTGTTACATGGTGTCAGTGTATGTCTTTGTTACTTGGTGTCAGTGTATGTCTTTGTTACTGGGTGTCAGTGTATGTCTTTGTTACTTGGTGTAGGTGTATGTCTTTGTTAATTGGTGTAATTGTCTGTCTTTGTTACTTGGTGTAAGTGTATGTCTTTGTGACTTGGTATCAGTGTATGTCTTTGTTCCTGGGTGTCAGTGTGTGTCTGTGTTCCTGGGTATCAGTGTATGTTTTTGTGACTTGGTGTCAGTGTATGTCTGTGTTACTTGGTGTAAGGGTGTGTCTTTGTATCAGTGTATGTCTTTGTTACTGGGGGTCAGTGTGTGCCTGTGTTACTGGGGGTCAGTGTGTGTTTCTAACTGGGTGTCAGTGTGTGTCTGTGTTACTGGGTATCAGTGCATGTCTTTGTTACTTGGTGTCAGTGCATGTCTGTGTTTCTTGGTGTAAGTGTATGTCTTTTTTACTTGGTGTAAGTGTGTGTCTGTGTTACTTGGTGTAAGTGTTTGTCTGTGTTCCTGGGTATCATTGTCTGTCTTTGTTACTTGGTGTCAGTGTATGTCTGTGTTACTTGGTGTAAGTGTGTGTCTGTGTTACTGGGTATCAGTGTATGTCTTTGTTACTTGGTGTCAGGGTATGTCTGTGTTCCTTGGTGTAAGTCTGTGTCTGTGTTACTGGGTGTCAGTGTATGTCTGTGTTACTTGGTGTAAGTGTGTGTCTTTGTTACTTGGTGTCCGTGTGTGTCTGTGTTACTGGGTGTCAGTGTATGTCTTTGTTACTTGGAGTAAGTGTGTGTCTGTGTTACTGGGTCTCAGTGTATGTCTTTGTTACTTGGTGTCAGTGTATGTCAAAATACTTGGTGTAAGTGTATGTATTTGTTACTTGGTGTAATTGTCTGTCTTTGTTACTTGGTGTAAGTGTGTGTCTTTGTTACTTGGTGTCAGTGTATGTCTTTGTTACATGGTGTCAGTGTATGTCTGTGTTATTTGGTGTAAGTGTGTGTCTTTGTTAATTTGTGTAAGTGTATGTCTATGTTACTTGGTGCCAGTGTGTGTCTGTGTTACTTGGTGTAAGTGTGTGTCTTTGTTACTTGGTGTCCGTGTGTGTCTGTGTTACTGGGTGTCAGTGTATGTTTTTGTGACTTGGTGTCAGTGTATGTCTGTGTTACTTGGTGTAAGTGTGTGTCATGGTTACTTGGTGTCCGTGTGTGTCTGTGTTACTGGGTGTCAGTGCATTTCTTTGTGAATTGGTATCAGTGTATGTCTTTGCTACTGGGTGTCAGTGTGTGTCTGTGTTCCTGGTTATTAGTGTATGTCTTTGTGACTTGGTGTCAGTGTATGTCTTTGCTACTGGGTGTCAGTGTGTGTCTTTGTGACTTAGTGTCAGTGAATGTCTTTGTTACTTGGAGTAAGTGTGTGTCTGTGTTACTGGGTCTCAGTGTATGTCTTTGTTACTTGGTGTCAGTGTATGTAAAAATACTTGGTGTAAGTGTATGTCTTTGTTACTTGGTGTAATTGTCTGTCTTTGTTACTTGGTGTAAGTGTATGTCTTTGTTACTTGGTGTCAGTGTATGTCTGTGTTACTTGGTGTAAGTGTGTGTCTGTGTTACTTGGTGTCAGTGTGTGTCTGTGTTACTGGGTATCAGTGTATGTCTTTGTGACTTGGTATCAGTGTATGACTTTGTTACTTGGTGTCGGTGTGTGTCTGTGTTACTTGGTGTAAGTGTGTGTCTTTGTTACTTGGTGTCCGTGTGTGTCTGTGTTACTTGGTGTAAGTGTGTGTCTTTGTTACTTGGTGTCCGTGTGTGTCTGTGTTACTGGGTGTCAGTGTATGTTTTTGTGACTTGGTGTCAGTGTATGTCTGTGTTACTTGGTGTAAGTGTGTGTCTTGGTTACTTGGTGTCCGTGTGTGTCTGTGTTACTGGGTGTCAGTGCATTTCGTTGTGACTTGGTATCAGTGTATGTCTTTGCTACTGGGTGTCAGTGTGTGTCTGTGTTCCTGGTGATCAGTGTATGTCTTTGTGACTTGGTGTCAGTGTATGTCTTTGCTACTAGGTGTCAGTGTGTGTCTTTGTGACTTAGTGTCAGTGTATGTCTTTGTTACTTGGAGTAAGTGTGTGTCTGTGTTACTGGGTCTCAGTGTATGTCTTTGTTACTTGGTGTCAGTGTATGTCAAAATGCTTGGTGTAAGTGTATGTATTTGTTAATTGGTGTAATTGTCTGTCTTTGTTACTTGGTGTAAGTGTATGTCTTTGTTACTTGGTGTCAGTGTATGTCTTTGTTACATGGTGTCAGTGTGTGTCTGTGTTACTTGGTATCAGTGTATGTCTTTGTGACTTGGTATCAGTGTATGTCTTTGTTTCTGGGTGTCAGTGAGTGTCTGTGTTACTGGGTATCAGTGTATGTCTTTGTGACTTGGTATCAGTGTATGTCTTTGTTCCGGGGTGTCAGTGTGTTTCTGTGTTACTGGGTACCAGTGTATGATTTTCTGACTTGGTGTCAGTGTATGTCTTTGTTACTGGCTGTCAGTGTATGTCTTTGTGACTTGGTGTCAGTGTATGTCTTTGTTACTCGGTGTAAGTGTGTGTCTGTGATACCGGGTATCAGTGTATGTCTTTGTTACTTGGTGTCAGTGTATGTCTGTGTTACTAGGTGTAAGCGTATGTCTTTGTTACTTGGTGTCCGTGTGTGTCTGTGTTACTGGGTGTAAGTTGATGTCTTTGTTCCTTGGGACCAGTGTAGATCTGTGTTACTTGGTGTAAGTTTGTGTCTTTGTTTCTTGGTGTAATTCTATGTCTTTGTTACTTGGTGTCAGTGTATGTCTGTGTTACTTGGTGTAAGTGTATGTCTTTGTTACATGGTGTAAGTGTGTGCCTGTGTTATTTGGTGCAAGTGTGTGTCTGTGTTCCTGGTTATCAGTGTATGTCTTTGTTACTTGTTGTCAGTGTATGTCTGTGTTACTTGGTGTAAGTGTGTGTCTGTGTTACTGGGTGTCAGTCTGTGTCTGTGTTACTTGGTGTAAGTGTGTGTCTTTGTTACTTGGTGTCCGTGTGTGTCTGTGTTACTGGGTGTCAGTGTCTTTCTTTGTTACTTGGTGTAAGAGTGTGTCTGTGTTACTTGGTGTTAGTGTGTGTCTTTGTTACTTGGTGTCAGTGTATGTCTGTGTTACTTGGTGTAAGTGTGTGTCTGTGTTACTTGGTGTCAGTGTGTGTCTGTGTTACTGGGTATCAGTGTATGTCTTTGTGACTTGGTGTAATTGTATGTCTTTGTTACTTGGTGTCAGTGTGTGCCTGTGTTACTTGGTGTAAGTGTGTGTCTGTGTTCCTGAATATCAGTGTATGTCTTTGTTACTTGGTGTCAGTGTATGTCTGTGTTACTTGGTGTAAGTGAGTGTCTGCGTTACTGGGTATCAGTGTTTGTCTTTGTTACTTGGTGTCAGTGTATGTCTGTGTTACTTGGTGTAAGTGTGTGTCTGTGTTACTGGGTATCAGTGCATGTCTTTGTGACTTGGTGTCAGTGTATGTCATTGTTACTGGGTGTCAGTGTGTGTCTTTGTGACTTAGTGTCAGTGTATGTCTTTGTTACTTGGAGTAAGTGTGTGTCTGTGTCAATGGGTCTCTGTGTATGTCTTTGTTACTTGGTGTCATTGTATGTCAAAATACTTGGTGTAAGTGTATGTCTCTGTTACTTGGTGTAATTGTCTTTATTTGTTACTTGGTGTAAGTGTATGTCTTTGTTACTTGGTGGCAGTGTATGTAATTGTTGCTTGGTGTCAGTGTATGTCTGAGTTACTTGGTGTAAGTGTATGTCTTTGTTAAGTTGTGTAAGTGTATGTCTTTGTTACTTGGTGTCAGTGCATGTCTTTGTTACTTGGTGCCAGTGTGTGTCTGTGTTACTTAGTATCAGTGTATGTCTTTGTGACTTGGTATCAGCGTATGTCTTTGTTACTTGCTGTCAGTGTGTGTCTGTGTTACTGGGTATAGTGTATGTCTTTGTAACTTGGTATCAGTGTATGTCATTGTTTCTGGGTGTCAGTGTGTTTCTGTGTTACTGGGTACCAGTGTATGTCTTTGTGACTTGGTATCAGTGTATGTCTTTGCTACTGGGTGTCAGTGTGTTTCTGTGTTCATGGGTATCAGTGTATGTTTTTGTGACTTGGTGTCAGTGTATGTCTTTGTTACTGGGCATCAATGTGTGTCTTTGTGACTTGGTGTCAGTTTATGTCTTTGTTACTCGGTGTAAGTGTATGTCTGTGATACTGGGTATCAGTGTATGTCTTTGTTACTTGGTGTCAGTGTATGTCTGTGTTACTAGGTGTAAGTGTGTGTCTTTGTATCAGTGGATGTATTTGTGACTTGGTGTCAGTGTATGTCTTTGTTACTGGGGGTCAGTGTGTGCCTGTGTTACTGGGTGTCAGTGTGTGTTTCTAAATGGGTGTCAGTATGTGTCTATGTTACTGGGTATCAGTGCATGTCTTTGTTACTTGGTGTCAGTGTGTGTCTCTGTTACTTGGTGCAAGTGTATGTCTTTGTTACTTGGTGTAAGTGTGTGTCTGTGTTCCTGGGTATCATTGTATGTCTTTGTTACTTGGTGTCAGTGTATGCCTGTGTTACTTGGTGTAAGTGTGTGTCTGTGTTACTGGGTATCAGTGTATGTCTTTGTTGCTTGGTGTCAGGGTATGTCTGTGTTACTTGGTGTAAGTGTGTGTCTGTGTTACTGGGTGTCAGTGTGTGTCTGTGTTACTTGGTGTAAGTGTGTGTCTTTGTTACTTGGTGTCCGTGTGTGTCTGTGTTACTGGGTGTCAGTGCATGTCTTTGTTACTTGGTGCCAGTGTATATCTGTGTTACTTGGTGTAAGTGTGTGTCTTTGTTAATTGGTGTAAGTATGTGTCTGTGTTACTTGGTGTAAGTGTGTGTCTGTGTTCCTGGGTATCATTGTATGTCTGTGTTACTTGGTGTAAGTGTGTGTCTGTGTTACTGGGTATCAGTGTATGTCTTTGTTACTTGGTGTCAGTGTATGTCTGTGTTACTAGGTGTAAGTGTGTGTCTTTGTATCAGTGGATGTATTTGTGCTTTGGTGTCAGTGTATGTCTTTGTTACTGGGGGTCAGTGTGTGCCTGTGTTACTGGGTGTCAGTGTGTGTTTCTAAATGGGTGTCAGTATGTGTCTATGTTACTGGGTATCAGTGCATGTCTTTGTTACTTGGTGTCAGTGTGTGTCTCTGTTACTTGGTGCAAGTGTATGTCTTTGTTACTTGGTGTAAGTGTGTGTCTGTGTTCCTGGGTATCATTGTATGTCTTTGTTACTTGGTGTCAGTGTATGTCTGTGTTACTTGGTGTAAGTGTGTGTCTGTGTTACTGGGTATCAGTGTCTGTCTTTGTTGCTTGGTGTCAGGGTATGTCTGTGTTACTTGGTGTAAGTGTGTGTCTGTGTTACTGGGTGTCAGTGTGTGTCTGTGTTACTTGGTGTAAGTGTGTGTCTGTGTTACTTGGAGTAAGTGTTTGTCTGTGTTACTGGTTATCAGTTTATGTCTTTGTGACTTGGTGTCAGTGCATGTCTTTGTTACTGGGTGTCAGTGTGTGTCTTTGTGACTTGGTGTCAGTGTATGTCTTTGTTACTTGGTGTAAGTGTGTATCTGTGTTACTGGGTATCAGTGTATGTCTTTGTTACTTGGTGTAAGTGTGTATCTGTGTTACTGGGTATCAGTGTATGTCTTTGTTACTTGGTGTCAGTGTATGTCAAAGTACTTGGTGTAAGTGTATGTCCTGGTTATTTGGTGTTATTTTCTGTCTTTGTTACTTGGTGTAATTGACTGTCTTTTTTACTTGGTGTCAGTGTATGTCTGTGTTACTTGGTGTAAGTGTGTGTCTTTGTTACTTGGTGTAAGTGTATGTCTTTGTTACTTGGTGTCTGTGTATGTCTTTGTTACTTGGTGTCAGTTTGTGTCTGTGTTACTGTGTATCAGTGTATGTCTTTGTGACTTGGTATCAGTGTATGACTTTGTTACTGTGTGTCGGTGTGTGTCTGTGTTACTGGGTATCAGTGTATGTCTTTGTGACTGGGTGTAAGTGTCTGTCTGTGTTACTGGGTATCAGTGTATGTCTTTGTGACTTGATATCAGTGTAACTCTTTGCGACTGGGTGTCAGTGTGTGTCTGTGTTCCTGGGTATCAGTGTATGTCTTTGTGACTTGGTGTCAGTGTATGTCTTTGCTGCTGGGTGTCAGTGTGTGTATTTGTTACTTGGTGTCAGTGTATGTCTGTGTTACTTGCTGTAAGTGTGCGTGTGTTACTGGGTATCAGTGCATGTCTTTGTGACTTGGTGTCTGTGTATGTCATTGTTACTGGGTGTCAGTGTGTGTCTTTGTGACTTAGTGTTAGTGTATGTCTTTGTTACTTGGAGTAAGTGTGTGTCTGTGTTACTTGGTGTCAGTGTATGACAAAATACTTGGTGTAAGTGTATGTCTTTGTTACTTGGTGTAATTGTCTTTATTTGTTACTTGGTGCAAGTGTATGTCTTTGTTACTTGGTGTCAGTGTATGTATTTGTTGCTTGGTGTCAGTGTATGTCTGTGTTACTTGGTGCAAGTGTGTGTCTTTGTTAAGTTGTGTAAGTGTATGTCTTTGTTACTTGGTGTCAGTGCATGTCTTTGTTACTTGGTGCCAGTGTGTGTCTGTGTTACTTGGTATCAGTGTATGTCTTTGTGACTTGGTATCAGTGTATGTCGTTGTTACTTGGTGTCCGTGTGTGTCTGTGTTACTGGGTATCAGTGTATGTCTTTGTGACTTGGTATCAGTGTATGTCTTTGTTTCTGGGTGTCAGTGTGTTTCTGTGTTACTGGGTACCAGTGTATGTCTTTGTGACTTGGTATCAGTGTATGTCTTTGTTACCGGGTGTCAGTGTGTTTCTGTGTTCCTGGGTATCAGTGTATGTTTTTGTGACTTGGTGTCAGTGTATGTCTTTGTTACTGGGTGTCAGTGTGTGTCATTGTGACTTGGTGTCAGTGGATGTCTTTGTTACTCTGTGTAAGTGTATGTCTTTGTTACTGGGGGCCAGTGTGTGCCTGTGTTACTGGGGGTCAGTGCGTGTTTCTAACTGGGTGTCAGTGTGTGTCTATGTTACTGGGTATCAGTGCATGTCTTTGTTACTTGGTGTCAGTGTATGTCTTTGTTACTTGGTGTAAGTGTGTGTCTGTGTTACTTGGTGTAAGTGTGTGTCTGTGTTACTGAGTATCAGTGTATGGCTTTGTTGCTTGGTGTCAGGGTATGTCTGTGTTACTTGGTGTAAGTGTGTGTCTGTGTTACTGGGTGTCAGTGTGTGTCTGTGTTACTTGGTGTAAGTGTGTGTCTTTGTTACTTGGTGTCCGTGTGTGTCTGTGTTACTGGGTGTCAGTGCATGTCTTTGTTACTTGGTGCCAGTGTATATCTGTGTTACTTGGTGTAAGTGTGTGTCTTTGTTACTTGGTGTAAGTATGTGTCTGTGTTATTTGGTGTTAGTGTGTGTCTGTGTTCCTGGGTATCAGTGTATGTCTGTGTTACTTGGTGTAAGTGTGTGTCTGTGTTACTGGGTATCGGTGTATGTCTTTGTTACTTGGTGTCAGTGTGAGTCTGTGTTACTTGGTGTAAGTGTGAGTCTGTGTTACTGGGTGTCAGTGTGTGTCTGTGTTACTTGGTGTAAGTGTGTGTCTTTGTTATTGGTGTCCATGTCTGTCTTTGTTATTGGGTGTCTGTGTATGTCTTTGTTACTGGGTGTCAGTGCATGTCTTTGTTACTTGGTGTAAGTGTGTGTATGTGTTACTGGGTATCAGTGTCTGTCTTTGTTACTTGGTGTCAGTGTGTGTCTGTGTTACTGGGTATCAGTGTATGTATTTGTGACTTGGGATCAGTGTATGACCTTGTTACTGGGTGTCGGTGTGTCTGTGTTACTGGGTACAGTGTATGTCTTTGTTCCTGGGTGTCAGTGAGTGTCTGTGTTACTGGGTATCAGTGTATGTCTTTGTGACTTGGTATCAGTGTATGTCTTTGTTACTGGGTGTCAGTGTGTTTCTGTGTTACTGGGTACCAGTGTATGTTTTTGTGACTTGGTGTCAGTGGATGACTTTGTTACTGGGTGTCAGTGTGTGTCTTTGTGACTTGGTGTCAGTGTATGTCTTTGTTACTCGGTGTAAGTGTGTGTCTGTGATACTGGGTATCAGTGTATGTCTTTGTTACTTGGTGTCAGTGTATGTCTGTGTTACTAGGTGTAAGTGTATGTCTTTGTTACTTGGTGTCCGTGTGTGTCTCTGTTACTGGGTGTAAGTGCATGTCTTTGTTACTTGGGACCAGTGTATATCTGTGTGACTTGGTGTAAGTTTATGTCTTTGTTACTTGGTGTAAGTGTGTGCCTGTGTTACTTGGTGTAAGTGTGTGTCTGTGTTCCTGAATATCAGTGTTTGTCTTTGTTACCTGGTGTCAGTGTATGTCTGTGTTACTTGGTGTAAGTGTGTGTCTGTGTTACTGGGTATCAGTGCATGTCTTTGTGACTTGGTGTCAGTGTATGTCATTGTTACTGGGTGTCAGTGTGTGTCTTTGTGACTTAGTGTCAGTGTATGTCTTTGTTACTTGGAGTAAGTGTGTGTCTGTGTTACTGGGTCTATGTGTATGTCTTTGTTACTTGATGTCAGTGTATGTCAAAATACTTGGTGCCAGTGTATGTCTGTGTTACTTGGTGTAAGTGTATGTCTTTGTACTTGGTGTCAGTGTATGTATTTGTTGCTTGGTGTCAGTGTATGTCTGAGTTACTGGGTGTAAGTCTGTGTCATTGTTAAGTTGTGTAAGTGTATGTCTTTGTTACTTGGTATCAGTGTATGCCTGTGTTACTTGGTGTCAGTGTGTGTCTGTGTTACTTGGTGTCAGTGTGTGTCTGTGTTACTGGGTATAGTGTATGTCTATTGTGACTTGGTATCAGTGTATGTCTTTGCTACTGGGTGTCAGTGTGTTTCTGTGTTCCTGGGTATCAGTGTATGTTTTTGTGACTTGGTGTCAGTGTATGTCTTTGTTACTGGGTGTCAATGTGCGTCTTTGTGGCTTGGTGTCAGTTTATGTCTTTGTTACTCGGTGTAAGTGTATGTCTGTGATACTGGGTATCAGTGTATGTCTTCGTTACTTGGTGTCAGTTTATGTCTGTGTTACTAGGTATAAGTGTGTGTCTTTGTATCAGTGTATGTATTTGTGACTTGGTGTCAGTGTATGTCTTTGTTACTGGGGGTCAGTGTGTGCCTGTGTTACTGGGTGTCAGTGTGTGTTTCTAAATGGGTGTCAGTATGTGTCTATGTTACTGGGTATCAGTGCATGTCTTTGTTACTTGGTGTCAGTGTGTGTCTGTGTTACTTGGTGCAAGTGTATGTCTTTGTTACTTGGTGTAAGTGTGTGTCTGTGTTACTTGGTGTAAGTGTGTGTCTGTGTTCCTGGGTATCATTGTATGTCTTTGTTACTTGGTGTCAGTGTATGTCTGTGTTACTTGGTGTAAGTGTGTGTCTGTGTTACTGGGTATCAGTGTATGTCTTTGTTGCTTGGTGTCAGGGTATGTCTGTGTTACGTGGTGTAAGTGTGTGTCTGTGTTACTGGGTGTCAGTGTGTGTCTGTGTTACTTGGTGTAAGTGTGTGTCTGTGTTACTGGGTGTCAGTGCATGTCTTTGTTACATGGTGCCAGTGTATATCTGTGCTACTTGGTGTAAGTGTGTGTCTTTGTGACTTGGTGTAAGTGTGTGTCTGTGTTACTGGGTATCAGTGTATGTCTTTGTCACTTGGTGTCAGTGTGTGTCAAAATACTTGGTGTAAGTGTATGTCCTGGTTACTTGGTGTAAGTGTGTGTCTTTGTTACTTGGTGTAAGTGTATGTCTTTGTTACTTGCTGTCTGTGTTTGTCTTTGTTACTTGGTGTCAGTGTGTGTCTGTGTTACGGTGTATCAGTGTATGTCTTTGTGACTTGGTATCAGTGTATGACTTTGTTACTGTGTGTCGGTGTGTGTCTGTGTTACTGGGTATCAGTGTATGTCTTTGTGACTGGGTGTCAGTGTCTGTCTGTGTTACTGGGTATCAGTGTATGTCTTTGTGACTTGATATCAGTGTAAGTCTTTGCGACTGGGTGTCAGTGTGTGTCTGTGTTCCTGGGTATCAGTGTATGTCTTTGTGACTTGGTGTCAGTGTATGTCTTTGCTGCTGGGTGTCAGTGTGTGTCTTTGTAACTTGGTGTCAGTGTATGTCTGTGTTACTTGGTGTAAGTGTGTATCTTTGTTACTTGGTGTAAGTATGTGTCTGTGTTACTTGGTGTAAGTGTGTGTCTGTGTTCCTGGGTATCAGTGTATGTCTGTGTTACTTGGTGGAAGTGTGTGTCTGTGTTACTGGGTATCAGTGTATGTCTTTGTTACTTGGTGTCAGTGTGTGTCTGTGTTACTTGGTGTAAGTGTGTGTCTGTGTTACTGGGTGTCAGTGTGTGTCTGTGTTACTTGGTGTAAGTGTGTGTCTGTGTTACTGGGTATCAGTGTATGTCTTTGTTTCTTGGTGCCAGTGTATGTCTGTGTTACTTGGAGTAAGTGTTTGTCTGTGTTACTGGTTATCAGTGTATGTCTTTGTGACTTGGTGTCAGTGTATGTCTTTGTTACTGGGTGTCAGTGTGTGTCTTTGTGACTTGGTGTCAGTGTATGTCTTTGTTACATGGTGTAAGAGTGTATCTGTGTTACTGGGTATCAGTGTATGTCTTTGTTACTCGGTGTCAGTGTATGTCAAAATACTTGGTGTAAGTGTATGTCTTTGTTACTTGGTGTTATTTTCTGTCTTTGTTACTTGGTGTAATTGTCTGTCTTTGTTACTTGGTGTAAGTGTGTGTCTGTGTTACTGGGTGTCAGTGTGTGTCTGTGTTACTTGGTGTCAGTGTTTGTCTGTGTTACTGGTTATAAGTTTATGTCTTTGTGACTTGGTGTTTGTGTATGTCTTTGTTACTGGGTGTCAGTGTGTGTCTTTGTGACTTGGTGTCAGTGTATGTCTTTGTTACTTGCTGTAAGTGTGTATCTGTGTTACTGGGTATCAGTGTATGTCTTTGTTACTTGGTGTAAGTGTGTATCTGTGTTACTGGGTATCAGTGTATGTCTTTGTTACTTGGTGTCAGTGTGTGTCAAAATACTTGGTGTAAGTGTATGTCCTGGTTACTTGGTGTTATTTTCTGTCTTTGTTACTTGGTGTAATTGTCTGTCTTTGTTACTTGGTGTAAGGGTATGTCTTTGTAACTTGGTGTCAGTGTATGTCTGTGTTACTTGGTGTAAGTGTGTGTCTTTGTTACTTGGTGTCAGTGTATGTCTGTGTTACTTGGTGTAAGTGTGTGTCTTTGTTACTTGGTGTAAGTGTATGTCTTTGCTACTTGCTGTCTGTGTTTGTCTTTGTTACTTGGTGTCAGTGTGTGTCTGTGTTACTGGGTATCTGTGTATGTCTTTGTGACTTGGTATCAGTGTATGACTTTGTTACTGTGTGTCGGTGTGTGTCTGTGTTACTGGGTATCAGTGTATGTCTTTGTGACTGGGTGTCAGTGTCTGTCTGTCTTACTGGGTATCAGTGTATGTCTTTGTGACTTGATATCAGTGTAAGTCTTTGCGACTGGGTGTCAGTGTGTGTCTGTGTTCCTGGGTATCAGTGTATGTCTTTGTGACTTGGTGTCAGTGTATGTCTTTGCTGCTGGGTGTCAGTGTGTGTCTTTGTAACTTGGTGTCAGTGTATGTCTGTGTTACTTGGTGTAAGTGTGTGTCTTTGTTACTTGGTGTAAGTATGTGTCTGTGTTACTTGGTGTAAGTGTGTGTCTGTGTTCCTGGGTATCAGTGTATGTCTGTGTTACTTGGTGTAAGTGTGTGTCTGTGTTACTGGGTATCAGTGTATGTCTTTGTTACTTGGTGTCAGTGTGTGTCTGTGTTACTTGGTGTAAGTGTGTGTCTGTGTTACTGAGTGTCAGTGTGTGTCTGTGTTACTTGGTGTAAGTGTGTGTCTGTGTTACTGGGTATCAGTGTATGTCTTTGTTTCTTGGTGCCAGTGTATGTCTGTGTTACTTGGAGTAAGTGTTTGTCTGTGTTACTGGTTATCAGTGTATGTATTTGTGACTTGGTGTCAGTGTATGTCTTTGTTACTGGGTGTCAGTGTGTGTCTTTGTGACTTGGTGTCAGTGTATGTCTTTGTTACATGGTGTAAGAGTGTATCTGTGTTACTGGGTATCAGTGTCTGTCTTTGTTACTCGGTGTCAGTGTATGTCAAAATACTTGGTGTAAGTGTATGTCTTTGTTACTTGGTGTTATTTTCTGTCTTTGTTACTTGGTGTAATTGTCTGTCTTTGTTACTTGGTGTAAGTGTATGTCTTTGTAACTTGGTGTCAGTGTATGTCTTTGTTGCTTGGTGTCAGTGTATGTCTGTGTTACTTGGTGTAAGTGTGTGTCTGTGTTACTTGGTGTAAGTGTATGTCTTTGTTACTTGGTGTCTGTGTGTGTCTGTGTTACTGGGTATCAGTGTATGTCTTTGTGACTTGGTATCAGTTTATGACTTTGTTACTGTGTGTCGGTGTGTGTCTGTGTTACTGGGTGTCAGTGCATGACTTTGATACTTGGTGTGAGTGTGTGTCTGTGTTACTGGGTGTCAGTGTATGTCTGTGTTACTTGATGTAAGTGTGTGTCTGTGTTACTGGGTATCAGTGTATGCCTTTGTTACTTGGTGTCAGTGGATGTCTGTGTTACTTGGTGTAAGTGTGTGTCTGTTTTACTGGTTGTCAGTATGTGTCTTTGTTACTTAGTGTAAGGGTGTGTCTGTGTTACTGGGTGTCAGTGTATGTCTTTGGTACTGGGTGTCAGTGTATGACTTTGTTACTTGGTGTGAGTGTGTGTCTGTGTTACTGGGTGTCAGTGTATGTCTGTGTTACTTGATGTAAGTGTGTGTCTGTGTTACTGGGTATCAGTATATGTCTTTGTTACTTGGTGTCAGTGTATGTCTGTGTTACTTGGTGTAAGTGTGTGTCTGTTTTACTGGGTGTCAGTATGTGTCTTTGTTACATGGTGTAATTGTATGTCTTTGTTACTTGGTGTCAGTGTATCTATGTGTTACTTGGTGTAAGTGTCTGTCTTTGTTACTTGGTGTCAGTGTGTGTCTTTGTTACTTGGTTTCAGTGTATGTCTGTGTTACTTGGTGTAAGTGTGTGTCTGTTTTACTGGGTGTCAGTATGTGTCTTTGTTACTTGGTGTAATTGTATGCCTGTGTTACTTGGTGTCAGTGTATCTCTGTGTTACTTGGTGTAAGTGTCTGTCTTTGTTACTTGGTGTCAGTGTGTGTCTTTGTTACTTGGTTTCAGTGTATGTCTGTGTTACTTGGTGTAAGTATGTGTCTGTTTTACTGGGTGTGAGTGTGTGTCTTTGTTACTTGGTGTAAGTGTGTGTCTGTGTTACTGGGTGTCAGTGTATGTCTTTGGTACTGGGTGTCATTGTATGACTTTGTTACTTGGTGTGAGTGTGTGTCTGTGTTACTGGGTGTCAGTGTATGTCTGTGTTACGTGGTGCAAGTGTGTGTCTGTGTTCCTGGGTATCAGTGTATGTCTTTGTTACTTGGTGTCAGTGTATGTCTGTGTTATTTGGTGTAAGTGTGTGTCTGTTTTACTGGGTGTCAGTATGTGTCTTTGTTACTTGGTGTAATTGTATGTCTTTGTTACTTGGTGTCAGTGTATGTCTGTGTTACTTGGTGTAAGTGTCTGTCTTTGTTACTTGGTGTCAGTGTGTGTCTGTGTTACTTGGTATCAGTGTATGTCTTTGTTACTGGGTGTCAGTGTGTGTCTTTGTGACTTTGTGTCTTTGTATGTCTGTGTTACTTGGTGTAAGTGTGTGTCTGTGTTACTGGGTATCTTTGTATGTCTTTGTTACTTGGTGTCAGTGTATGTCTGTGTTACTTGGTGTAAGTGTGTGTCTGTGTTACTGGGTGTCAGTGTGTGTCTGTGTTACTGGGTGTCAGTGTATGTCTTTGTTACTGGGTGTCAGTGTATGTCTTTGTTACTTGGTGTAAGTGTGTGTCTGTGTTACTTGGTGTCAGTGTATGTCTGTGTTACTTGGTGTAAGTGTGTGTCTGTGTTACTGGGTATCAGTGTATGTCTTTGTGACTTGGTGTCAGTGTATGTCTTTGTTACTGGGTGTCAGTGTGTGTCTTTGTGACTTGGTGTCCGTGTATGTCTTTGTTACTTGGTGTAAGTGTGTGGCTGTGTTACTGGGTATCAGTGTATGTCTTTGTTACTTGGTGTCAGTGTATGTCAAAATACTTGGTGTAAGTGTATGTCCTTGTTACTTGGTGTAATTGTCTGTCTTTGTTACTTGGTGTAAGTGTATGCCTGTGTTACAGTGTGTCAGTGTAAGTCTTTGTGACTTGGTATCAGTGGATGTCTTTCTGACTTGGTGTCAGTGTATGTCTTTCCTACTGGGTGTCAGTGTGTGTCTGTGTTACTTGGTGTCAGTATATGTCTTTGTTACTGTTTATTAGTGTTTCTCTGTTACTGGGTGTCAGTGTTTGTTTGTGTTACTGGGTGTCAGTGTATGTCTTTGTTACTTGGTGTAAGTGTGTGTCTGTGTTACTGGGTATCAGTGTCTGTCTTTGTTACTTGGTGTAAGTGTGTGTCTTTGTTACTTGGTGTAATTGTATGTCTTTGTTACTTGGTGTCAGTGTATGTCTGTGTTACTTGGTGTATGTGTATGTCTTTGTTACTTGGTGTAAGTGTGTGTCTGTGTTACTTGGTGTAAGTGTGTATCTGTGTTCCTGGGTATCATTGTATGTCTTTGTTACTTGGTGTAAGTGTGTGTCTTTGTTACTTGGTGTCAGTGTATGTCTGTGTTACTTGGTGTAAGTGTCTCTCTTTGTTACTTGGTGTCAGTGTGCGTCTGTGTTACTTGGTATCAGTGTATGTCTTTGTTACTGGGTGTCAGTGTGTGTCTTGGTGACTTTGTGTCTTTGTATGTCTGTGTTACTTGGTGTAAGTGTGTGTCTGTGTTACTGGGTATCTGTGCATATCTTTGTTACTTGGTGTCAGTGTATGTCTGTGTTACTTGGTGTAAGTGTGTGTCTGTGTTACTGGGTGTCAGTGTGTGTCTGTGTTACTTGGTGTAAGTATGTATCTTTGTTATTGGTGTCCGTGTGTGTCTGTGTTACTGGGTGTCAGTGTATGTCTTTGTTACTGGGTGTCAGTGTATGTCTTTGTTACTTGGTGTAAGTATGTGTCTGTGTTACTGGGTGTCAGTGTATGTCTGTGTTACTTGGTGTAAGTGTGTGTCTGTGTTACTGGGTATAAGTGTATGTCTTTGTGACTTGGTGTCAGTGTATGTCTTTGTTACTGGGTGTCAGTGTGTGTCTTTGTGACTTGGTGTCCGTGTATGTCTTTGTTACTTGGTGTAAGTGTGTGGCTGTGTTACTGGGTATCAGTGTATGTCTTTGTTACTTGGTGTCAGTGTATGTCAAAATACTTGGTGTAAGTGTATGTCCTTGTTACTTGGTGTAATTGTCTGTCTTTGTTACTTGGTGTAAGTGTATGCCTGTGTTACAGGGTGTCAGTGTAAGTCTTTGTGACTTGGTATCAGTGGATGTCTTTCTGACTTGGTGTCAGTGTATGTCTTTCCTACTGGGTGTCAGTGTGTGTCTGTGTTACTTGATGTCAGTATATGTCTTTGTTACTGTTTATTAGTGTTTCTCTGTTACTGGGTGTCAGTGTTTGTTTGTGTTACTGGGTGTCAGTGTATGTCTTTGTTACTTGGTGTAAGTGTGTGTCTGTGTTACTGGGGATCAGTGTCTGTCTCTGTTACTTGGTGTAAGTGTGTGTCTTTGTTACTTGGTGTAATTGTATGTCTTTGTTACTTGGTGTAATTGTATGTCTTTGTTCCTTGGTGTCAGTGTATCTATGTGTTACTTGGTGTAAGTGTCTGTCTTTGTTACTTGGTGTCAGTGTGTGTCTTTGTTACTTGGTTTCAGTGTATGTCTGTGTTACTTGGTGTAAGTGTGTGTCTGTTTTACTGGGTGTCAGTATGTGTCTTTGTTACTTGGTGTAATTGTATGCCTGTGTTACTTGGTGTCAGTGTATCTCTGTGTTACTTGGTGTAAGTGTCTGTCTTTGTTACTTGGTGTCAGTGTGTGTCTTTGTTACTTGGTTTCAGTGTATGTCTGTGTTACTTGGTGTAAGTATGTGTCTGTTTTACTGGGTGTGAGTGTGTGTCTTTGTTACTTGGTGTAAGTGTGTGTCTGTGTTACTGGGTGTCAGTGTATGTCTTTGGTACTGGGTGTCAGTGTATGACTTTGTTACTTGGTGTAAGTGTGTGTCTTTGTTACTTGGTGTCAGTGTATGTCTGTGTTACTTGGTGTAAGTGTGTGTCTTTGTTACTTGGTGTAAGTGTATGTCTTTGCTACTTGCTGTCTGTGTTTGTCTTTGTTACTTGGTGTCAGTGTGTGTCTGTGTTACTGGGTATCTGTGTATGTCTTTGTGACTTGGTATCAGTGTATGACTTTGTTACTGTGTGTCGGTGTGTGTCTGTGTTACTGGGTATCAGTGTATGTCTTTGTGACTGGGTGTCAGTGTCTGTCTGTCTTACTGGGTATCAGTGTATGTCTTTGTGACTTGATATCAGTGTAAGTCTTTGCGACTGGGTGTCAGTGTGTGTCTGTGTTCCTGGGTATCAGTGTATGTCTTTGTGACTTGGTGTCAGTGTATGTCTTTGCTGCTGGGTGTCAGTGTGTGTCTTTGTAACTTGGTGTCAGTGTATGTCTGTGTTACTTGGTGTAAGAGTGTGTCTTTGTTACTTGGTGTAAGTATGTGTCTGTGTTACTTGGTGTAAGTGTGTGTCTGTGTTCCTGGGTATCAGTGTATGTCTGTGTTACTTGGTGTAAGTGTGTGTCTGTGTTACTGGGTATCAGTGTATGTCTTTGTTACTTGGTGTCAGTGTGTGTCTGTGTTACTTGGTGTAAGTGTGTGTCTGTGTTACTGAGTGTCAGTGTGTGTCTGTGTTACTTGGTGTAAGTGTGTGTCTGTGTTACTGGGTATCAGTGTATGTCTTTGTTTCTTGGTGCCAGTGTATGTCTGTGTTACTTGGAGTAAGTGTTTGTCTGTGTTACTGGTTATCAGTGTATGTATTTGTGACTTGGTGTCAGTGTATGTCTTTGTTACTGGGTGTCAGTGTGTGTCTTTGTGACTTGGTGTCAGTGTATGTCTTTGTTACATGGTGTAAGAGTGTATCTGTGTTACTGGGTATCAGTGTCTGTCTTTGTTACTCGGTGTCAGTGTATGTCAAAATACTTGGTGTAAGTGTATGTCTTTGTTACTTGGTGTTATTTTCTGTCTTTGTTACTTGGTGTAATTGTCTGTCTTTGTTACTTGGTGTAAGGGTATGTCTTTGTAACTTGGTGTCAGTGTATGTCTTTGTTACTTGGTGTCAGTGTATGTCTGTGTTACTTGGTGTAAGTGTGTGTCTGTGTTACTTGGTGTAAGTGTATGTCTTTGTTACTTGGTGTCTGTGTGTGTCTGTGTTACTGGGTATCAGTGTATGTCTTTGTGACTTGGTATCAGTTTATGACTTTGTTACTGTGTGTCGGTGTGTGTCTGTGTTACTGGGTGTCAGTGCATGACTTTGATACTTGGTGTGAGTGTGTGTCTGTGTTACTGGGTGTCAGTGTATGTCTGTGTTACTTGATGTAAGTGTGTGTCTGTGTTACTGGGTATCAGTGTATGCCTTTGTTACTTGGTGTCAGTGGATGTCTGTGTTACTTGGTGTAAGTGTGTGTCTGTTTTACTGGTTGTCAGTATGTGTCTTTGTTACTTAGTGTAAGGGTGTGTCTGTGTTACTGGGTGTCAGTGTATGTCTTTGGTACTGGGTGTCAGTGTATGACTTTGTTACTTGGTGTGAGTGTGTGTCTGTGTTACTGGGTGTCAGTGTATGTCTGTGTTACTTGATGTAAGTGTGTGTCTGTGTTACTGGGTATCAGTATATGTCTTTGTTACTTGGTGTCAGTGTATGTCTGTGTTACTTGGTGTAAGTGTGTGTCTGTTTTACTGGGTGTCAGTATGTGTCTTTGTTACATGGTGTAATTGTATGTCTTTGTTACTTGGTGTCAGTGTATCTATGTGTTACTTGGTGTAAGTGTCTGTCTTTGTTACTTGGTGTCAGTGTGTGTCTTTGTTACTTGGTTTCAGTGTATGTCTGTGTTACTTGGTGTAAGTGTGTGTCTGTTTTACTGGGTGTCAGTATGTGTCTTTGTTACTTGGTGTAATTGTATGCCTGTGTTACTTGGTGTCAGTGTATCTCTGTGTTACTTGGTGTAAGTGTCTGTCTTTGTTACTTGGTGTCAGTGTGTGTCTTTGTTACTTGGTTTCAGTGTATGTCTGTGTTACTTGGTGTAAGTATGTGTCTGTTTTACTGGGTGTGAGTGTGTGTCTTTGTTACTTGGTGTAAGTGTGTGTCTGTGTTACTGGGTGTCAGTGTATGTCTTTGGTACTGGGTGTCAGTGTATGACTTTGTTACTTGGTGTGAGTGTGTGTCTGTGTTACTGGGTGTCAGTGTATGTCTGTGTTACGTGGTGCAAATGTGTGTCTGTGTTCCTGGGTATCAGTGTATGTCTTTGTTAATTGGTGTCAGTGTATGTCTGTGTTATTTGGTGTAAGTGTGTGTCTGTTTTACTGGGTGTCAGTATGTGTCTTTGTTACTTGGTGTAATTGTATGTCTTTGTTACTTGGTGTCAGTGTATGTCTGTGTTACTTGGTGTAAGTGTCTGTCTTTGTTACTTGGTGTCAGTGTGTGTCTGTGTTACTTGGTATCAGTGTATGTCTTTGTTACTGGGTGTCAGTGTGTGTCTTTGTGACTTTGTGTCTTTGTATGTCTGTGTTACTTGGTGTAAGTGTGTGTCTGTGTTACTGGGTATCTTTGTATGTCTTTGTTACTTGGTGTCAGTGTATGTCTGTGTTACTTGGTGTAAGTGTGTGTCTGTGTTACTGGGTGTCAGTGTGTGTCTGTGTTACTGGGTGTCAGTGTATGTCTTTGTTACTGGGTGTCAGTGTATGTCTTTGTTACTTGGTGTAAGTGTGTGTCTGTGTTACTTGGTGTCAGTGTATGTCTGTGTTACTTGGTGTAAGTGTGTGTCTGTGTTACTGGGTATCAGTGTATGTCTTTGTGACTTGGTGTCAGTGTATGTCTTTGTTACTGGGTGTCAGTGTGTGTCTTTGTGACTTGGTGTCCGTGTATGTCTTTGTTACTTGGTGTAAGTGTGTGGCTGTGTTACTGGGTATCAGTGTATGTCTTTGTTACTTGGTGTCAGTGTATGTCAAAATACTTGGTGTAAGTGTATGTCCTTGTTACTTGGTGTAATTGTCTGTCTTTGTTACTTGGTGTAAGTGTATGCCTGTGTTACAGTGTGTCAGTGTAAGTCTTTGTGACTTGGTATCAGTGGATGTCTTTCTGACTTGGTGTCAGTGTATGTCTTTCCTACTGGGTGTCAGTGTGTGTCTGTGTTACTTGGTGTCAGTATATGTCTTTGTTACTGTTTATTAGTGTTTCTCTGTTACTGGGTGTCAGTGTTTGTTTGTGTTACTGGGTGTCAGTGTATGTCTTTGTTACTTGGTGTAAGTGTGTGTCTGTGTTACTGGGTATCAGTGTCTGTCTTTGTTACTTGGTGTAAGTGTGTGTCTTTGTTACTTGGTGTAATTGTATGTCTTTGTTACTTGGTGTCAGTGTATGTCTGTGTTACTTGGTGTATGTGTATGTCTTTGTTACTTGGTGTAAGTGTGTGTCTGTGTTACTTGGTGTAAGTGTGTATCTGTGTTCCTGGGTATCATTGTATGTCTTTGTTACTTGGTGTAAGTGTGTGTCTTTGTTACTTGGTGTCAGTGTATGTCTGTGTTACTTGGTGTAAGTGTCTCTCTTTGTTACTTGGTGTCAGTGTGCGTCTGTGTTACTTGGTATCAGTGTATGTCTTTGTTACTGGGTGTCAGTGTGTGTCTTGGTGACTTTGTGTCTTTGTATGTCTGTGTTACTTGGTGTAAGTGTGTGTCTGTGTTACTGGGTATCTGTGCATATCTTTGTTACTTGGTGTCAGTGTATGTCTGTGTTACTTGGTGTAAGTGTGTGTCTGTGTTACTGGGTGTCAGTGTGTGTCTGTGTTACTTGGTGTAAGTATGTATCTTTGTTATTGGTGTCCGTGTGTGTCTGTGTTACTGGGTGTCAGTGTATGTCTTTGTTACTGGGTGTCAGTGTATGTCTTTGTTACTTGGTGTAAGTATGTGTCTGTGTTACTGGGTGTCAGTGTATGTCTGTGTTACTTGGTGTAAGTGTGTGTCTGTGTTACTGGGTATAAGTGTATGTCTTTGTGACTTGGTGTCAGTGTATGTCTTTGTTACTGGGTGTCAGTGTGTGTCTTTGTGACTTGGTGTCCGTGTATGTCTTTGTTACTTGGTGTAAGTGTGTGGCTGTGTTACTGGGTATCAGTGTATGTCTTTGTTACTTGGTGTCAGTGTATGTCAAAATACTTGGTGTAAGTGTATGTCCTTGTTACTTGGTGTAATTGTCTGTCTTTGTTACTTGGTGTAAGTGTATGCCTGTGTTACAGGGTGTCAGTGTAAGTCTTTGTGACTTGGTATCAGTGGATGTCTTTCTGACTTGGTGTCAGTGTATGTCTTTCCTACTGGGTGTCAGTGTGTGTCTGTGTTACTTGGTGTCAGTAAATGTCTTTGTTACTGTTTATTAGTGTTTCTCTGTTACTGGGTGTCAGTGTTTGTTTGTGTTACTGGTTGTCAGTGTATGTCTTTGTTACTTGGTGTAAGTGTGTGTCTGTGTTACTGGGGATCAGTGTCTGTCTCTGTTACTTGGTGTAAGTGTGTGTCTTTGTTACTTGGTGTAATTGTATGTCTTTGTTACTTGGTGTAATTGTATGTCTTTGTTCCTTGGTGTCAGTGTATCTATGTGTTACTTGGTGTAAGTGTCTGTCTTTGTTACTTGGTGTCAGTGTGTGTCTTTGTTACTTGGTTTCAGTGTATGTCTGTGTTACTTGGTGTAAGTGTGTGTCTGTTTTACTGGGTGTCAGTATGTGTCTTTGTTACTTGGTGTAATTGTATGCCTGTGTTACTTGGTGTCAGTGTATCTCTGTGTTACTTGGTGTAAGTGTCTGTCTTTGTTACTTGGTGTCAGTGTGTGTCTTTGTTACTTGGTTTCAGTGTATGTCTGTGTTACTTGGTGTAAGTATGTGTCTGTTTTACTGGGTGTGAGTGTGTGTCTTTGTTACTTGGTGTAAGTGTGTGTCTGTGTTACTGGGTGTCAGTGTATGTCTTTGGTACTGGGTGTCAGTGTATGACTTTGTTACTTGGTGTGAGTGTGTGTCTGTGTTACTGGGTGTCAGTGTATGTCTGTGTTACGTGGTGCAAGTGTGTGTCTGTGTTCCTGGGTATCAGTGTATGTCTTTGTTACTTGGTGTCAGTGTATGTCTGTGTTATTTGGTGTAAGTGTGTGTCTGTTTTACTGGGTGTCAGTATGTGTCTTTGTTACTTGGTGTAATTGTATGTCTTTGTTACTTGGTGTCAGTGTATGTCTGTGTTACTTGGTGTAAGTGTCTGTCTTTGTTACTTGGTGTCAGTGTGTGTCTGTGTTACTTGGTATCAGTGTATGTCTTTGTTACTGGGTGTCAGTGTGTGTCTTTGTGACTTTGTGTCTTTGTATGTCTGTGTTACTTGGTGTAAGTGTGTGTCTGTGTTACTGGGTATCTGTGTATGTCTTTGTTACTTGGTGTCAGTGTATGTCTGTGTTACTTGGTGTAAGTGTGTGTCTGTGTTACTGGGTGTCAGTGTGTGTCTGTGTTACTGGGTGTCAGTGTATGTCTTTGTTACTGGGTGTCAGTGTATGTCTTTGTTACTTGGTGTAAGTGTGTGTCTGTGTTACTTGGTGTCAGTGTATGTCTGTGTTACTTGGTGTAAGTGTGTGTCTGTGTTACTGGGTATCAGTGTATGTCTTTGTGACTTGGTGTCAGTGTATGTCTTTGTTACTGGGTGTCAGTGTGTGGCTTTGTGACTTGGTGTCCGTGTATGTCTTTGTTACTTGGTGTAAGTGTGTGGCTGTGTTACTGGGTATCAGTGTATGTCTTTGTTACTTGGTGTCAGTGTATGTCAAAATACTTGGTGTAAGTGTATGTCCTTGTTACTTGGTGTAATTGTCTGTCTTTGTTACTTGGTGTAAGTGTATGCCTGTGTTACAGGGTGTCAGTGTAAGTCTTTGAAACTTGGTATCAGTGGATGTCTTTCTGACTTGGTGTCAGTGTATGTCTTTCCTACTGGGTGTCAGTGTGTGTCTGTGTTACTTGGTGTCAGTATATGTCTTTGTTACTGTTTATTAGTGTTTCTCTGTTACTGGGTGTCAGTGTTTGTTTGTGTTACTGGGTGTCAGTGTATGTCTTTGTTACTTGGTGTAAGTGTGTGTCTTTGTTACTTGGTGTAATTGTATGTCTTTGTTACTTGGTGTCAGTGTATGTCTGTGTTACTTGGTGTATGTGTATGTCTTTGTTACTTGGTGTAAGTGTGTGTCTGCGTTACTTGGTGTAATTGTGTATCTGTGTTCCTGGGTATCATTGTATGTCTTTGTTACTTGGTGTAAGTGTGTGTCTTTGTTACTTGGTGTCAGTGTATGTCTGTGTTACTTGGTGTAAGTGTCTGTCTTTGTTACTTTGTGTCAGTGTGTGTCTGTGTTACTTGGTATCAGTGTATGTCTTTGTTACTGGGTGTCAGTGTGTGTCTTTGTGTCTTTGTGTCTTTGTATGTCTGTGTTACTTGGTGTAAGTGTGTGTCTGTGTTACTGGGTATCTGTGCATGTCTTTGTTACTTGGTGTCAGTGTATGTCTGTGTTACTTGGTGTAAGTGTGTGTCTGTGTTACTGGGTGTCAGTGTGTGTCTTTGTGACTTTGTGTCTTTGTATGTCTGTGTTACTTGGTGTAAGTGTGTGTCTGTGTTACTGGGTATCTGTGCATGTCTTTGTTACTTGGTGTCAGTGTATGTCTGTGTTACTTGGTGTAAGTGTGTGTCTGTGTTACTGGGTGTCAGTGTGTGTCTGTGTTACTTGGTGTAAGTATGTATCTTTGTTATTGGTGTCCGTGTGTGTCTGTGTTACTGGGTGTCAGTGTATGTCTTTGTTACTGGGTGTCAGTGTATGTCTTTGTTACTTGGTGTAAGTATGTGTCTGTGTTACTGGGTGTCAGTGTATGACTGTGTTACTTGGTGCAAGTGTGTGTCTGTGTTACTGGGTATAAGTGTATGTCTTTGTGACTTGGTGTCAGTGTATGTCTTTGTTACTGGGTGTCAGTGTGTGTCTTTGTGACTTGGTGTCCGTGTATGTCTTTGTTACTTGGTGTAAGTGTGTGGCTGTGTTACTGGGTATCAGTGTATGTCTTTGTTACTTGTTGTCAGTGAATGTCAAAATACTTGGTGTAAGTGTATGTCCTTGTTACTTGGTGTAATTGTCTGTCTTTGTTCCTTGGTGTAAGTGTATGCCTGTGTTACAGGGTGTCAGTGTAAGTCTTTGTGACTTGGTATCAGTGGATGTCTTTCTGACTTGGTGTCAGTGTATGTCTTTCCTACTGGGTGTCAGTGTGTGTCTGTGTTACTTGGTGTCAGTATATGTCTTTGTTACTGTTTATTAGTGTTTCTCTGTTACTGGGTGTCAGTGTTTGTTTGTGTTACTGGGTGTCAGTGTATGTCTTTGTTACTTGGTGTAAGTGTGTGTCTGTGTTACTGGGTATCAGTGTCTGTCTTTGTTACTTGGTGTAAGTGTGTGTCTTTGTTACTTGGTGTAATTGTATGTCTTTGTTACTTGGTGTCAGTGTATGTCTGTGTTACTTGGTGTATGTGTATGTCTTTGTTACTTGGTGTAAGTGTGTGTCTGTGTTACTTGGTGTAAGTGTGTATCTGTGTTCCTGGGTATCATTGTATGTCTTTGTTACTTGGTGTAAGTGTGTGTCTTTGTTACTTGGTGTAATTGTATGTCTGTGTTACTTGGTGTATGTGTATGTCTTTGTTACTTGGTGTCAGTGTATGTCTTTGTTACTTGGTGTAAGTGTGTGTCTTTGTTACTTGGTGTCCGTGTGTGTCTGTGTTACTGGGTGTCAGTGCATGTCTTTGTTACTTGGTGTCCGTGTGTGTCTGTGTTACTGGGTATCAGTGTATGTCTTTGTGACTTGGACTCAGTGTATGTCTTTGTTACTGGGTGTCAGTGTGTGTCTGTGTTAGTGGGTATCAGTGTATGTCGTTGTGACTTGGTATCAGTGTATGTCGTTGTTACTGGGTGTCAGTGTGTGACTGTGCTCCTGGGTATCAGTGTATGTCTTTGTGACTTGGTGTAAGAGTATGTCTTTGTTATTGGGTGTCAGTGTGTGTCTTTGTGACTTTCTGTCATTGTATGTCTGTGTTACTTGGTATAAGTGTGAGTCTGTGTGACTGGGTATCAGTGTATGTCTTTGTGACTTGGTGTCAGTGTATGTCTTTGTTACTGGGTGTCAGTGTGTGTCTTTGTGACTTGGTGTCAGTGTATGTCTTTGTTACTTGGTGTAAGTGTGTATCTGTGTTACTGGGTATCAGTGTATGTCTTTGTTACTTGGTGTAAGTGTGTATCTGTGTTACTGGGTATCAGTGTATGTCTTTGTTACTTGGTGTCAGTGTATGTCAAAAAACTTGGTGTAAGTGTATGTCTTTGTTACTTGGTGTTATTTTCTGTCTTTGTTACTTGGTGTAATTGTCTGTCTTTGTTACTTGGTGTGAGTGTATGTCTTTGTAACTTGGTGTCAGTGTATGTCTTTGTTACTTGGTGTCAGTGTATGTCTGTGTTACTTGGTGTAAGTGTGTGTCTTTGTTACATGGTGTAAGTGTATGTCTTTGTTACTTGGTGTCTGTGTATGTCTTTGTTACTTGGTGTCAGTGTGTGTCTGTGTTACTGGGTATCAGTGTATGTCTTTGTGACTTGGTATCAGTGTATGACTTTGTTACTGTGTGTCGGTGTGTGTCTGTGTTACTGTGTATCAGTGTATGTCTTTGTGACTGAGTGTCAGTGTCTGTCTGTGTTACTGGGTATCAGTGGATGTCTTTGTGACTTGATACCAGTGTAAGTCTTTGCTACTGGGTGTCAGTGTGTGTCTGTGTTCCTGGGTATCAGTGTATGTCTTTGTGACTTGGTGTCAGTGTATGTCTTTGCTGCTGGGTGTCAGTGTGTGTCTTTGTAACTTGGTGTCAGTGTATGTCTGTGTTACTTGGTGTAAGTGTGTGTCTTTGTTACGTGGTGTAAGTATGTGTCTGTGTTACTTGGTGTAAGTGTGTGTCTGTGTTCCTGGGTATCAGTGAATGTCTGTGTTACTTGGTGTAAGTGTGTGTCTGTGTTACTGGGTATCAGTGTATGTCTTTGTTACTTGGTGTCAGTGTGTGTCTGTGTTACTTGGTGTAAGTGTGTGTCTGTGTTACTGGGTGTCAGTGTGTGTCTGTGTTACTTGGTGTAAGTGTGTGTCTGTGTTACTGGGTATCAGTGTATGTCTTTGTTTCTTGGTGCCAGTGTATGTCTGAGTTACTTGGAGTAAGTGTTTGTCTGTGTTACTGGTTATCAGTATATGTCTTTGTGACTTGGTGTCAGTGTATATCTTTGTTACTGGGTGTCAGTGTGTGTCTTTGTGACTTGGTGTCAGTGTATGTCTTTGTTACTTGGTGTAAGAGTGTATCTGTGTTACTGGGTATCAATGGATGTCTTTGTTACTTGGTGTCAGTGCATGTCAAAATACTTGGTGTAATTGTCTGTATTTGTTACTTGGTGTAAGTGTATGTCTTTGGAACTTCTTGTAAGTGTATGTCTTTGTTACTTGGTGTCAGTGTGTGTCTGTGTTACTGGGTATCTGTGTGTGTCTTTGTGACTTGGTATCAGTGGATGACTTTGTTACTGTGTGTCGGTGTGTGTCTGTGTTACTGGGTGTCAGTGTATGACTTTGTTACTTGGTGTGAGTGTGTGTCTGTGTTACTGGGTGTCAGTGTATGTCTGTGTTACTTGGTATAAGTGTGTGTCTGTGTTACTGGGTATCAGTGTATGTCTTTGTTACGTGGTGTCTTTGTATGTCTGTGTTACTTGGTGTACGTGTGTGTCTGTTTTACTGGGTGTCAGTATGTGTCTTTGTTACTTGGTGTAAGTGTGTGTCTGTGTTACTGGGTGTCAGTGTGTGTCTGTGTTACTTGGTGGAAGTGTGTGTCTGTGTTACTGGGTATCAGTGTATGTCTTTGTTACTTGGTGTCAGTGTATGTCTGTGTTACTTGGTGTAAGTGTGTGTCTGTTTTACTTGGTGTCAGTATGTGTCTTTGTTACTTGGTGTAATTGTATGTCTTTGTTACTTGGTGTTATTTTCTGTCTTTGTTACTTGGTGTAAGTGTCTGTCTTTGTTACTTGGTGTAAGTGTATGTCTTTGTAACTTGGTGTCAGTGTATGTATTTGTTACTTGGTGTCAGTGTATGTCTGTGTTACTTGGTGTAAGTGTGTGTCTGTGTTACTGGGTATCAGTGTATGTCTTTGTTACTTGGTGTCAGTGCATGTCTTTGTGACTTTGTGTCATTGTATGTCTGTGTTACTGGGTATCAGTGTATGTCTTTGTGACTTGGTATCAGTGTATGTCTTTGTGACTTGGTGTCAGTGTATGTCTTTGTTACTGAGTGTCAGTGTGTGTCTTTGTGACTTTGTGTCATTGTATGTCTGTGTTACTTGGTGTAAGTGTGAGTCTGTGTTACTGGGTATGAGTGTATGTCTTTGTGACTTGGTGTCATTGTATGTCTTTGTTACTGGGTGTCAGTGTGTGTCTTTGCGACTTGGTGTCAGTGTATGTCTTTATTACTTGGTGTAAGTGTGTATCTGTGTTACTGGGTATCAGTGTATGTCTTTGTTACTTGGTGTAAGTGTGTATCTGTGTTACTGGGTATCAGTGTATGTCTTTGTTACTTGGTGTCAGTGTATGTCAAAATACTTGGTGAAAGTGTATGTCTTTGTAACTTGGTGTTATTTTCTGTCTTTGTTCCTTGGAGTAATTGTCTGTCTTTGTTACTTGGTGTAAGTGTATGTCTTTGTAACTTGGTGTCAGTGTATGTATTTGTTACTTGGTGTCAGTGTATGTCTGTGTTACTCGGTGTAAGTGTGTTTCTTTGTTACTTGGTGCAAGTGTATGTCTTTGTTACTTGGTGTCTGTGTATGTCTTTGTTACTTGGTGTCAGTGTGTGTCTGTGTTACTGGGTATCAGTGTATGTCTTTGTCACTTGGTGTCAGTGTATGACTTTGTCACTGTGTGTCGGTGTGTGTCTGTGTTACTGGGTATCAGTGTATGTCTTTGTGACTGGGTGTCAGTGTCTGTCTGTGTTACTGGGTATCTGTGTGTGTCTTTGTGACTTGGTATCAGTGTATGACTTTGTTACTGTGTGTCGGTGTGTGTCTGTGTTACTGGGTGTCAGTGTATGTCTTTGTTACTTGGTGTAAGTGTGTATCTGTGTTACTGGGTATCAGTGTATGTCTTTGTTACTTGGTGTCAGTGTGTGTCTGTGTTACTTGGTGTAAGTGTGTGTCTGTGTTACTGGGTGTCAGTGTGTGTCTGTGTTACTTGGTGTAAGTGTGTGTCTGTGTTACTGGGTATCAGTGTATGTCTTTGTTTCTTGGTGCCAGTGTATGTCTGAGTTACTTGGAGTAAGTGTTTGTCTGTGTTACTGGTTATCAGTATATGTCTTTGTGACTTGGTGTCAGTGTATATCTTTGTTACTGGGTGTCAGTGTGTGTCTTTGTGACTTGGTGTCAGTGTATGTCTTTGTTACTTGGTGTAAGAGTGTATCTGTGTTACTGGGTATCAATGGATGTCTTTGTTACTTGGTGTCAGTGCATGTCAAAATACTTGGTGTAAGTGTATGTCTTTGTGACTTGGTGTTATTTTCTGTCTTTGATGCTTGGTGTAATTGTCTGTATTTGTTACTTGGTGTAAGTGTATGTCTTTGGAACTTCTTGTAAGTGTATGTCTTTGTTACTTGGTGTCAGTGTGTGTCTGTGTTACTGGGTATCTGTGTGTGTCTTTGTGACTTGGTATCAGTGGATGACTTTGTTACTGTGTGTCGGTGTGTGTCTGTGTTACTGGGTGTCAGTGTATGACTTTGTTACTTGGTGTGAGTGTGTGTCTGTGTTACTGGGTGTCAGTGTATGTCTGTGTTACTTGGTATAAGTGTGTGTCTGTGTTACTGGGTATCAGTGTATGTCTTTGTTACGTGGTGTCTTTGTATGTCTGTGTTACTTGGTGTACGTGTGTGTCTGTTTTACTGGGTGTCAGTATGTGTCTTTGTTACTTGGTGTAAGTGTGTGTCTGTGTTACTGGGTGTCAGTGTGTGTCTGTGTTACTTGGTGGAAGTGTGTGTCTGTGTTACTGGGTATCAGTGTATGTCTTTGTTACTTGGTGTCAGTGTATGTCTGTGTTACTTGGTGTAAGTGTGTGTCTGTTTTACTTGGTGTCAGTATGTGTCTTTGTTACTTGGTGTAATTGTATGTCTTTGTTACTTGGTGTTATTTTCTGTCTTTGTTACTTGGTGTAATTGTCTGTCTTTGTTACTTGGTGTAAGTGTATGTCTTTGTAACTTGGTGTCAGTGTATGTATTTGTTACTTGGTGTCAGTGTATGTCTGTGTTACTTGGTGTAAGTGTGTGTCTGTGTTACTGGGTATCAGTGTATGTCTTTGTTACTTGGTGTCAGTGCATGTCTTTGTGACTTTGTGTCATTGTATGTCTGTGTTACTGGGTATCAGTGTATGTCTTTGTGACTTGGTATCAGTGTATGTCTTTGTGACTTGGTGTCAGTGTATGTCTTTGTTACTGAGTGTCAGTGTGTGTCTTTGTGACTTTGTGTCATTGTATGTCTGTGTTACTTGGTGTAAGTGTGAGTCTGTGTTACTGGGTATGAGTGTATGTCTTTGTGACTTGGTGTCATTGTATGTCTTTGTTACTGGGTGTCAGTGTGTGTCTTTGCGACTTGGTGTCAGTGTATGTCTTTGTTACTTGGTGTAAGTGTGTATCTGTGTTACTGGGTATCAGTGTATGTCTTTGTTACTTGGTGTCAGTGTATGTCAAAATACTTGGTGAAAGTGTATGTCTTTGTAACTTGGTGTTATTTTCTGTCTTTGTTCCTTGGAGTAATTGTCTGTCTTTGTTACTTGGTGTAAGTGTATGTCTTTGTAACTTGGTGTCAGTGTATGTATTTGTTACTTGGTGTCAGTGTGTGTCTTTGTTACTTGGTGTCAGTGTGTGTCTGTGTTACTGGGTATCAGTGTATGTCTTTGTCACTTGGTGTCAGTGTATGACTTTGTCACTGTGTGTCGGTGTGTGTCTGTGTTACTGGGTATCAGTGTATGTCTTTGTGACTGGGTGTCAGTGTCTGTCTGTGTTACTGGGTATCTGTGTGTGTCTTTGTGACTTGGTATCAGTGTATGACTTTGTTACTGTGTGTCGGTGTGTGTCTGTGTTACTGGGTGTCAGTGTATGTCTTTGTTACTTGGTGTAAGTGTGTATCTGTGTTACTGGGTATCAGTGTATGTCTTTGTTACTTGGTGTAAGTGTGTATCTGTGTTACTGGGTATCAGTGTATGTCTTTGTTACTTGGTGTCAGTGTATGTCAAAATACTTGGTGTAAGTGTATGTCTTTATTACTTGGTGTTATTTTCTGTCTTTGTTACTTGTTGTAATTGTCTGTCTTTGTTACTTGGTGTAAGTGTATGTCTTTGTAACTTGGTGTCAGTGTATGTATTTGTTACTTGGTGTCAGTGTATGTCTGTGTTACTTGGTGTAAGTGTGTTTCTTTGTAACTTGGTGTCAGTGTATGTCTTTGTTACTGGGTGTCAGTGTGTGTCTTTGTGACTTTGTGTCATTGTATGTCTGTGTTACTTGGTGTAAGTGTGAGTCTGTGTTACTGGGTATCAGTGTATGTCTTTGTGACTTGGTGTCAGTGTATGTCTTTGTTACTGGGTGTCAGTGTGTGTCTTTGTGACTTTGTGTCATTGTATGTCTGTGTTACTTGGTGTAAGTGTGAGTCTGTGTTACTGGGTATCAGTGTATGTCTTTGTGACTTGGTGTCAGTGTATGTCTTTGTTACTGGGTGTCAGTGTGTGTCTTTGCGACTTGGTGTAATTGTATGTCTTTGTTACTTGGTGTCAGTGTATGTCTGTGTTACTTGGTGTAAGTGTGTGTCTGTGTTCCTGGGTATCATTGTATGTCTTTGTTACTTGGTGTCAGTGTATGTCTGTGTTACTTGGTGTCAGTGTGTGTCTGTGTTACTTGGTGTAAGTGTGTGTCTGTGTTCCTGGGTATCATTGTATGTCTTTGTTACTTGGTGTCAGTGTATGTCTGTGTTACTTGGTGTAAGTGTGAGTCTGTGTTACTGGGTATCAGTGTATGTATTTGTGACTTGGTGTCAGTGTGTGTCTGTGTTACTTGGTGTAAGTGTGTGTCTTTGTTATTTGGTGTCCGTGTGTGTCTGTGTTAAAGGGTGTCAGTGAATGTCTTTGTTACTTGGTGTCACTGCATATCTGTGTTACTTGGTGCAAGTGTGTGTCTTTGTTACTTGGTTTAATTGTATGTCTTTGTTACTTGGTGTCAGTGTATGTCTGTGTCACTTGGTGTAAGTGTATGTCTTTGTTACTTGGTGTAAGTGTGTGTCTGTGTTACTTGGTGTAAGTGTCTGTCTGTGTTCCTGGGTATCAGTGTATGTCTTTGTTACTTGGTATCAGTGTATGTCGTTGTGACTTGATATCAGTGTATGTCGTTGTTACTGGGTGTCAGTGTGTGTATGTGCTCCTGGGTATCAGTGTATGTCTTTGTGACTTGGTGTCAGTGTATGTCTTTGTTACTGGGTGTCAGTGTGTGTCTTTGTGACTTTGTGTCATTGTATGTCTGTGTTACTTGGTGTAAGTTTGAGTCTGTGTTACTGGGTATCAGTGTATGTCTTTGTTACTGGGTGTCAGTGTGTGTCTGTGTTAGTGGGTGTCAGTGTATGTCGTTGTGACTTTGTATCAGTGTATGTCGTTGTTACTGGGTTTCAGTGTGTGTATGTGCTCCTGGGTAACAGTGTATGTCTTTGTGACTTGGTGTCAGTGTATGTCTTTGTTACTGGGTGTCAGTGTGTGTCTTTGTGACTTTGTGTCAGTGAATGTCTGTGTTACTCGGTGTCAGTGTGTGTCTGTGTTACTTGGTGTAAGTGTGTGTCTGTTTTACTGGGTGTCAGTATGTGTCTTTGTTACTTGGTGTAAGTGTGTGTCTGTGTTACTGGGTGTCAGTGTATGTCTTCGGTACTGGGTGTCAGTGTATGACTTTGTTACTTGGTGTGAGTGTGTGTCTGTGTTACTGGGTGTCCGTGTATGACTGTGCTACTTGGTGTCAGTGTGTGTCTGTGTTACTGGGTATCAGTGTATGTCTTTGTAACTTGGTGTCAGTGTATGTCTGTGTTACTTGGTGTAAGTTTGTGTCTGTTTTACTGGGTGTCAGTATGTGTCTTTGTTACTTGGTGTAATTGTATGTCTTTGTTACTTGGTGTCAGTGTATGTCTGTGTTACTTGGTGTAAGTGTCTGTCTATGTTACTTGGTGTCAGTGTGTGTCTGTGTTACTTGGTGTAAGTGTGTGTCTGTGTTCCTGGGTATCATTGTATGTCTTTGTTACTTGGTGTCAGTGTATGTCTGTGTTACTTGGTGTAAGTGTGAGTCTGTGTTACTGGGTATCAGTGTATGTCTTTGTGACTTGGTGTCAGTGAATGTCTGTGTTACTTGGTGTAAGTGTGTGTCTCTTTGACTGTGTGTCAGTCTGTGTCTGTGTTACTTGGTGTAAGTGTGTGTCTTTGTTATTTGGTGTCCGTGTGTGTCTGTGTTAAAGGGTGTCAGTGAATGTCTTTGTTACTTGGTGTCACTGCATATCTGTGTTACTTGGTGTAAGTGTGTGTCTTTGTTACTTGGTTTAATTGTATGTCTTTGTTACTTGGTGTCAGTGTATGTCTGTGTTACTTGGTGTAAGTGTATGTCTTTGTTACTTGGTGTAAGTGTGTGTCTGTGTTACTTGGTGTAAGTGTGTGTCTGTGTTCCTGGGTATCAGTGTATGTCTTTGTTACTTGGTGTCAGTGTATGTCTGTGTTACTTGGTGTAAGTGTGTGTCTGTTTTACTGGGTGTCAGTGTATGTCTGTGTTACTTGGTGTAAGTGTGTGTCTTTGTTACTTGGTGTAATTGTCTTTCTTTGTTACTTGGTGTAAGTATTTGTCTTTGTTACTTGGTGTCAGTGTATGTCTTTGTTACTTGGTGTCAGTGCATGTCTTTGTTACTTGGTGTCAGTGTACGTCTGTGTTACTGGGTATCAGTGAATGTCTTTGCGATTAGTATCAGTGTATGTCAAAATACTTAGTGTAAGTGTATGTCTTTGTTAGTTGGTGTAATTGTCTGTCTTTGTTACTTGGTGTAAGTGTATGTCTTTGTTACTTGGTGTCAGTGTATGTCTTTGTTACTTGGTGTCAGTGCATGTCTTTGTGACTTGGTGTCAGTGTATGTCTGTGTTACTCGGTATCAGTGAATGTCTTTGTGATTGGTATCAGTGTATGTCTTTGTTACTGGGTGTCAGTGTGTGTCTGTGTTACTGGGTATCAGTGTCCGTCTTTGTGATAGCTATCAGTGTATGTCTTTGTGACTGGGTGTCAGTGTGTGTCTGTGTTACTGGGTATCAGTGTATGTCTTTGTGACGTGGTATCAGTGTATGTCTTTGTTACTGGGTGTCAGTGTGTGTCTGTGTTACTGGGTATCAGTGTATGTCTTTGTGACTTGGTATCAGTGTATGTCTGTGTTACTGGGTGTCAGTGTGTGTCTGTGTTCCTGGGTATCAGTGTATGTCTTTGTGACTTGGTGTCAGTGTATGTCTTTGTTACTGGGTGCCAGTGTGTGTCTTTGTGACTTTGTGTCATTGTATGTCTGTGTTACCTGGTGTAAGTGTGTGTCTGTGTTACTGGGTGTCAGTGCATGTCTGTGTTACTTGGTGTAAGTGTGTGTCTGTGTTACTGGGTGTCAGTGTGTGTCTTTGTGACTTGGTGTCCGTGTATGTCTTTATAACTTGGTGTAAGTGTGTGTCTGTGTTAATGGGTATCAGTGGATGTCTTTGTTACTTGGTGTCAGTGTATGCCAAAATACTTGGTGTAAGTGTATGTCTTTGTTACTGGGTGTCAGTGTATGTCTGTGTTACTTGGTGTAAGTGTGTGTCTGTGTTACTGGATATCAGTGTATGTCTGTGTTACTTGGTGTAAGTGTGAGTCTGTTTTACTGGGTGTCAGTGTGTGTCTGTGTTACTTGGTGTAAGTGTGTGTCTTTGTTACTTGGTGTCCTTGTGTGTCTGTGTTACTGTGTGTCAGTGCATGTCTTTGTTACTTGGTGTCAGTGCATATCTGTGTTACTTGCTGTAAATGTGTGTCTTTGTTACTTGGTTTTATTGTATGTCTTTGTTACTTGGTGTCAGTGTTTGTCTGTGTTACTTGGTGTGAGTGTATGTCTTTGTTACTTGGTGTAAGTGTGTGTCTGTGTTACTTGGTGCAAGTGTGTGTCTGTGTTCCTGGGTATCAGTGTATGTCTTTGTTACTTGGTGTCAGTGTATGTCTGTGTTACTTGGTCGAAGTGTGTGTCTGTGTTACTGGGTATCAGTGTATGTCTTTGTGACTTGGTTTCAGTGTATGTCTGTGTTACTTGGTGTAAGTGTGTGTCTGTTTTACTGGGTGCCAGTGTGTGTCTGTGTTACTTGGTGTAAGGGTGTGTCTTTGTTACTTGGTGTAATTGTCTGTCTTTGTTACTGTGTGTCAGTATATGTCTTTGTTACTTGGTGTCAGTGTATGTCTTTGTTACTTGGTGTCACTGTATGTCTGTGTTACTGGGTATCAGTGAATGTCTTTGTGATTGCTTTCAGTGCATGTCTTTGTAACTGGGTGTCAGTGTGTGTCTGTGTTACTGGGTATCAGTGTATGTCTTTGTTACTTGGTATCAGTGTATGTCTTTGTTACTGGGTGTCAGTGTGTGTCTGTGTTACTGGGTATCTGTGTATGTCTTTGTGACTTGGTATCAGTGTATGTCGTTGTTACTGGGTGTCACGGTGTGTCTGTGTTCCTGGGTATCAGTGTATGTCTTTGTGACCTGGTGTCAGTGTATGTCTTTGTTACTGTGTGTCAGTGTGTGTCTTTGTGACTTTGTGTCATTGTATGTCTTTGTTACTTGGTTTAAGTGTGTGTCTGTGTTACTGGGTATCAGTGTATGTCTTTGTTACTTGGTGTCATTGTATGTCTGTGTTACTTGGTGTAAGTATGTGTCTGTTTTACTGGGTGTCAGTGTGTGTCTTTGTTACTTGTTGTAAGTGTGTGTCTTTGTTACTGGGTGTCAGTGTATGTCTGTGTTACTTGGTGTAAGTGTGTCTTTGTTACTTGGTGTAAGTGTGTGTCTGTGTTACATGGTGTAAGTGTGTGTCTGTGTTCCTGGGTATCATTGTATGTCTTTGTTACTTGGTGTCAGTGTATGTCTGTGTTACTTGGTGTAAGTGTGTGTCAGTGTTACTGGGTATCAGTGAATGTCTTTGTTATTTGGTGTCAGTGTTTGTCTGTGTTACTTGGTGTAAGTGTGTGTCAGTTTTACTGGGTGTCAGTGTGTGTCTGTGTTACTTGGTGTAAGTGTGTTTCTTTGTTACTTGGTGTCCGTGTGTGTCTGTGTTACTTGGTGTAAGTGTGTGTCTGTGTTCCTGGGTATCAGTGTATGTCTTTGTTACTTGGTGTCAGTGTATGTCTGTGTTACTTGGTGTAAGTGTGTGTCTGTGTTACTGGGTATCAGTGTATGTCTTTGTTACTTGGTGTCAGTGTATGTCTGTGTTACTTGGTGTAAGTGTGTGTCTGTTTTACTGGGTGTCAGTGTGTGTCGGTGTTACTTGGTGTAAGTGTGTGTCTTTGTTACTTGGTGTAATTGTCGTTCTTTGTTACTTGGTGTAAGTATATGTCTTTGTTACTTGGTGTCAGTGTATGTCTTTGTTACTTGGTGTCAGTGCATGTCTTTGTTACTTGGTGTCAGTGTATGTCTGTGTTTCTGGGTATCAGTGAATGTCTTTGTGATTGGTATCAGTGTCTGTCTTTGTTACTGGGTGTCAGTGTGTGTCTGTGTTACTGGGTATCAGTGTACGTCTTTGTGATTGCTATCAGTGAATGTCTTTGCGATTGGTATGAGTGTATGTCAAAATACTTGGTGTAAGTGTATGTCTGTTATTTGGTGTAATTGTCTGTCTTTGTTACATCGTGTAAGTGTATGTCTTTGTTACTTGGTGTCAGTGTATGTCTTTGTATGTGGTGTCAGTGCATGTATTTGTTGCTTGGTGTCAGTGTATGTCTGTGTTACTGGGTATCAGTGAATGTCTTTGTGATTGGTATCAGTGTCTGTCTTTGTTACTGGGTGTCAGTGTGTGTCTGTGTTACTGGGTATCAGTGTACGTCTTTGTGATTGCTATCAGTGTATGTCTTTGTGACTGGGTGTCAGTGTTTGTCTGTGTTATGGGTATCAGTGTATGTCTTTGTGACTTGGTATCAGTGTATGTCTTTGTTACTGGGTGTCAGTGTGTGTCTTTGTTACTGGGTATCATTGTATGTCTTTGTGACATAGTATCAGTGTATGTCTTTGTTACTGGGTGTCAGTGTGTGTCTGTGTTCCTGGGTATCACTGTATGGCTTTGTGACTTGGTGTATGTGTATGTGTTTGTTACTGGGTGCCAGTGTGTGTCTTTGTGACTTTGTGTCATTGTATGTCTGTGTTACTTGGTGTAAGTGTGTGTCTGTGTTACTGGGTATCAGTGTATGTCTTTGTTACTTGGTGTCAGTGTATGTCTTTGTTACTGGGTGTCAGTGTGTGTCTTTGTGACTTGGTGTCAGTTTATGCCAAAATACTTGGTGTAAGTGTATGGCTTTGTTACTTGGTGTCCGTGTGTGTCAGTGTTACTGGGTATCAGTGTATGTCTTTGTTACTTGGTGTCAGTGTATGTCTGTGTTCCTTGGTGTAAGTGTGTGTCTGTGTTACTGGGTGTCAGTGTGTGTCTGTGTTACTTGGTGTAAGTGTTTGTCTGTGTTACTGGGTGTCAGTGTGTGTCTGTGTTACTTGGTGTAAGTATGTATCTTTGTTACTTGGTGTCCGTGTGTGTCTGTGTTACTGGGTGTCAGTGTATGTCTTTGTTACTGTTTGTCAGTGTATTTCTTTGTTACTTGGTGTAAGTGTATGGCTTTGTTACTTGGTGTCCGTGTGTGTCAGTGTTACTGGGTATCAGTGTATGTCTTTGTTACTTGGTGTCAGTGTATGTCTGTGTTCCTTGGTGTAAGTGTGTGTCTGTGTTACTGGGTGTCAGTGTGTGTCTGTGTTACTTGGTGTGAGTGTGTGTCTGTGTTACTGGGTGTCAGTGTATGTCTGTGTTACTTGGTGTAAGTGTGTGTCTGTGTTACTGGGTATCAGTGTATGTCTTTGTTACTTGGTGTCAGTGTATGTCTGTGTTACTTGGCGTAAGTGTCTGTCTGTTTTCCTGGGTGTCAGTGTGTGTCTGTGTTACTTGGTGTAAGTGTGTGTCTTTGTTACTTGGTGTCCGTGTGTGTCTTTGTTACTGGCTGTCAGTGCATGCCATTGTTACTTGGTGTTAGTGTATATCTGTGTTACTTGGTGTAAGTGTGTGTCTTTGTTACTTGGTGTAATTGTATGTCTTTGTGACTTGGTGTCAGTGTATGTCTGTGTTACTTGGTGTAAGTGTATGTCTTTGTTACTTGCTGTAAGTGTGTGTCTGTGTTACTTGGTGTAAGTGTGTGTCTGTGTTCCTGGGTATCAGTGCATGTCATTGTTACTGGGTATCAGTGTATGTCTTTGTGACTTGGTATCAGTGTATGTCTTTGTTACTGGGTGTCAGTGTGTGTCTGTGTTCCTGGGTATCAGTGTATGTCTTTGTGACTTGGTGTCAGTGTATGTCTTTGTTACTGGATGTCAGTGTGTGTCTTTGTGACTTTGTGTCATTGTATGTCTGTGTTACTTGGTGTCCGTGTGTGTCTGTGTTACTGGGTTTCAGTGTATGTCTTTGTCACAGGGTGTCAGTGTATATCTTTGTTACTTGGTGTTAATGTGTGTCTGTGTTACTGGGTACCAGAGTCTGTCTTTGTTACTTGGTGTAAGTGTGTGTCTGTGTGACTGGGTATCAGTGTATGTCTTTGTTACTTGGTGTCAGTGTATGTCTGCGTTACTTGGTGTAAGTGTGTCTCTGTGTTACTGGGTATCAGTGTATGTCTTTGTGACTTGGTGTCAGTGTATGTCTTTGTTACTGGGTATCAGTGAATGTCTTTGTGATTGGTATCAGTGTATGTCAAAATACTTGGTGTAAGTGTATGTCTTTGTTATTTGGTGTAATTGTCTGTCTTTGTTACTTGGTGTAAGTGTATGTCTTTGTTAAATGGTGTTAGTGTTTGTCTTTGTTACTTGTTGTCAGTGTATGTCTGTGTTACTTGGTGTAAATGTTTGTCTTTGTTACTTGGTGTAAGTGTATGTCTTTGTTACTTGGTGTCAGTGTGTGTCTTTGTTACTTGGTGTCAGTGTATGTCTGTGTGACTGGGTATCAGTGAATGTATTTGTGATTGGTATCACTGTATGTCTTTGATACTGGGTGTCAGTGCGTGTCTGTGTTACTGGGTATCAGTGTATGTCTTTGTGACTTGGTATCAGTGTATGCCTTTGTTAGTAGGTGTCAGTGTGTGTCTGTGTTCCTGGGTATCAGTGCATGTCTTTGTGACTTGGTGTCAGTGTATGTCTTTGTTACTGGGTGTCAGTTTGTGTCTTTGTGACTTGGTGTCAGTGTATGTCTGTGTTACTTGGTGTTAGTGTGTGTCTGTGTATCAGTGTATGTCTTTGTGACATGGTGTCAGTGTATGTCTTTGTTACTGGGTGTCATTGTGTGTCTTTGTGACTTGGTGTCAGTGTATGTCTGTGTTACTGGGGGTCAGTGTGTGTCTGTGTTACTGGGGTTCAGTGTGTGTTTCCAACTGGGTGTCAGTGTGTGTCTGTGACATTGGGTGTCAGTATTTAGTTTTGTTTTGAGAGACAGCACTTTCACAGGCCCTTCGGCCCACCGAGTCTGTGCCGACAATCAACCACCCATTTGTACTAATCCTACACTAATCCCGTATTCCTATCACAATTCCACCTGTCCCTGTATATTACCCGACCACCTACCTTTACAAGGGGCAATTTATGATGGCCAATTATCCTATCAACCTGCAAGTCTTTGGCATGAGGGAGGAAACCGGGGCACCCGGAGGAAACTCACGCAGACACAGGGAGAACTTGCAAACTCTGCACAGGCAGTACCCAGAATCGAACCCGGGTCCCTGGAGCTGTGAGGCTGCGGTGCTAACCACTGCGCCAATGTGCCCACCCCCCAGTGTGTGCCTGTGTTACTGGGTATCAGTGTGTGTCTGTGTTACTTGGTGTAAGTCTGTGTGTCTTTGTTACTTGGTGTAATTGTCTTTCTTTGTTACTTGGTGTAAGTATATGTCTTTGTTACTTGGTGTCAGTGTATGTCTTTGTTACTTGGTGTCAGTGCATGTCTTTGTTACTTGCTTTCAGTGTATGTCTGTGTTTCTGGGTATCAGTGAATGTCTTTGCGATTGGTCTGAGTGTATGTCAAAATACTTGGTGTAAGTGTATGTCTTTGTTACTTGGTGTAATTTTCTGGCTTTGTTACTTCGTGTAAGTGTATGTCTTTGTTACTTGGTGTCAGTGTATGTCTTTGTATCTTGGTGTCAGTGCATGTCTTTGTTACTTGGTGTCAGTGTATGTCTGTGTTACTGGGTATCAGTGAATGTCTTTGTGATTAGTATCAGTGTCTGTCTTTGTTACTGGGTGTCAGTGTGTGTCTGTGTTACTGGGTATCAGTGTACGTCTTTGTGATTGCTATCAGTGTATGTCTTTGTGACTGGGTGTCAGTGTTTGTCTGTGTTACTGGGTATCAGTGTATGTCTTTGTGACTTGGTATCAGTGTATGTCTTTGTTACTGGGTGTCAGTGTGTGTCTGTGTCACTGGGTATCATAGTATGTCTTTGTGACATGGTATCAGTGTATGTCTTTGTTACTGGGTGTCATTGTTTGTCTGTGTTCCTGGGTATCACTGTATGTCTTTGTGACTTGGTGTCAGTGTATGTCTTTGTTACTGGGTGTCAGTGTGTGTCTTTGTGACTTTGTGTCATTGTATGTCTGTGTTACTTGGTGTAAGTGTGTGTCTGTGTTCCTGGGTATCAGTGTATGTCTTTGTTACTTGGTGTCAGTGTATGTCTGTGTTACTTGGTGTAAGTGCGTGTCTGTGTTACTGGGTATCAGTGTATGTCTTTGTGACTTGGTGTCAGTGTATGTCTTTGTTACTGGGTGTCAGTGTTTGTCTTTGTGGCTTGGTGTCAGTGTCTGCCAAAATACTTGATGTAAGTGTATGTCTTTGTTACTTGGTGTCCGTGTGTGTCAGTGTTACTGGGTATCAGTGTATGTCTTTGTGACTTGGTGTCAGTGTATGTCTGTGTTACTTGGTGTAAGTGTGTGTCTGTGTTACTGGGTGTCAGTGTGTGTCTGTGTCACTTGGTGTAAGTAAGTATCTTTGTTCCTTGGTGTCCGTGTGTGTCTGTGTTACTGGGTGTCAGTGTATGTCTTTGTTACTGGGTGTCAGTGTATTTCTTTGTTACTTGGTGTGAGTGTGTGTCTGTGTTACTTGGTGTCAGTGTATGTCTGTGTTACTTGGTGTAAGTGTGTGTCTGTGTTACTGGGTATCAGTGTATGTCTTTGTTACTTGGTGTCAGTGTATGTCTGTGTTACTTGGCGTAAGTGTCTGTCTGTTTTACTGGGTGTCAGTGTGTGTCTGTGTTACTGGCTGTCAGTGCATGCCATTGTTACTTGGTGTCAGTGTATATCTGTGTTACTTGGTGTCAGTGTATGTCTGTGTTACTTGGTGTAAGTGTATGTCTTTGTTACTTGGTGTAAGTGTGTGTCTGTGTTACTTGGTGTAAGTGTGTGTCTGTGTTCCTGGGTATCAGTGTATGTCATTGTTACTGGGTATCAGTGTATGTCTTTGTGACTTGGTATCAGTGTATGTCTTTGTTACTGGGTGTCAGTGTGTGTCTGTGTTCCTGGGTATCAGAGTATGTCTTTGTGACTTGGTGTCATTGTATGTCTGTGTTACTTGGTGTAAGTCTGTGTCTTTGTTACTTGGTGTCCGTGTGTGTCTGTGTTACTGGGTGTCAGTGTATGTCTTTGTCACAGGGTGTCAGTGTATATCTTTGTTACTTGGTGTTAATGTGTGTCTGTGTTACTGGGTACCAGAGTCTGTCGTTGTTACTTGGTGTAAGTGTGTGTCTGTGTGACTGGGTATCAGTGTATGTCTTTGTTACTTGGTGTCAGTGTATGTCTGCGTTACTTGGTGTAAGTGTGTGTCTGTGTTACTGGGTATCAGTGTATGTCTTTGTGACTTGGTGTCAGTGTATGTCTTTGTTACTGGGTATCAGTGAATGTCTTTGTGATTGGTATCAGTGTATGTCAAAATAATTGGTGTAAGTGTATGTCTTTGTTACTTGGTGTAATTGTCTGTCTTTGTTACTTGGTGTAAGTGTATGTCTTTGTTAAATGGTGTTAGTGTATGTCTTTGTTACTTGTTGTCAGTGTATGTCTGTGTTACTTGGTGTAAATGTTTGTCTTTGTTACTTGGTGTAAGTGTATGTCTTTGTTACTTGGTGTCAGTGTGTGTCTTTGTTACTTGGTGTCAGTGTATGTCTGTGTTACTGGGTATCAGTGAATGTATTTGTGATTGGTATCACTGTATGTCTTTGATACTGGGTGTCAGTGCGTGTCTGTGTTATTGGGTATCAGTGTATGTCTTTGTGACTTGGTATCAGTGTATGTCTTTGTTACTAGGTGTCAGTGTGTGTCTGTGTTCCTGGGTATCAGTGTATGTTTTTGTGACAGTGTATGTCTTTGTTACTGGGTGTCAGTTTGTGTCTTTGTGACTTGGTGTCAGTGTATGTCTGTGTTACTTGGTGTAAGTGTGTGTCTGTATATCAGTGTATGTCTTTGTGACATGGTGTCAGTGTATGTCTTTGTTACTGGGTGTCATTGTGTGTCTGTGTTACTGGGGGTCAGTGTGTGTCTGTGTTACTGGGGTTCAGTGTGTGTTTCCAACTGGGTGTCAGTGTGTGTCTGTGACACTGGGTGTCAGTATTTAGTTTTGTTTAGAGAGACAGCACTTTCACAGGCCCTTCGGCCCACCGAGTCTGTGCCGACAATCAACCACCCATTTGTACTAATCCAACACTAATCCCGTATTCCTATCACATCCCCACCTGTCCCTGTATATTACCCCACCACCTACCTTTACAAGGGGCAATTTATAATGGCCAATTAACCTATCAACCTGCAAGTCTTTGGCATGTGGGAGGAAACCGGAGCACCCGGAGGAAACCCACGCAGACACAGGGAGAACTTGCAAACTCTGCACAGGCAGTACCCAGAATCGAACCCGGGTCCCTGGAGCTGTGAGGCTGCGGTGCTAACCAGTGCGCCAATGTGCCCACCCCCCAGTGTGTGCCTGTGTTACTGGGTATCAGTGTATGTCTTTGTTACTTGGTGTAATTGTCTGTCTTTGTTACTTTGTGTAAGTGTATGTCTTTGTTACTTGTTGTCAGTGTATGTCTGTGTTCCTTGGTGTAAGTGTGTGTCTTTGTTACTTGGTGTAAGTGTATGTCTTTGTTACTTGGTGTCAGTGTATGACTTTGTTACTTGGTGTCAGTGTGTGTCTGTGTTACTGGGTATCAGTGTATGTCTTTGTGTCTTGGTATCAGTGTATGTCTTTGTTACTGGGTGTCAGTGTGTGTCTGTGTTACTGGGTATCAGTGTATGTCTTTGTGACTTGGTGTCAGTGTATGTCTTTGTTACAAGGTGTCAGTGTGTGTCTGTGTTCCTGGGTATCAGTGTATGTCTTTGTGTCTTGGTGTCAGTGTATGTCTTTGTTACTGGGTGTCAGTGTGTATCTTTGTGTCTTGGTGTCAGTGTATGTCTTTGTTACTTGGTGTAAGTGTGTGTCTGTGATACTGGGTATCAGTGTATGTCTTTGTTACTTGGTGTCAGTGTATGTCTGTGTTACCTGGTGTAAGTGTGTGTCTGTGTATCAGTGTATGTCTTTGTGACTTGGTGTCAGTGTATGTATTTGTTACTGGGTGTCAGTGTGTGTCATTGTGACTTGGTGTCAGTGTGTGTCTGTGCTACTGGCGGTCAGTGTGTGTCTGTGTTACTGGGGGTCAGTGTGTGTTTCTAACTGGGAGTCAGTGTGTGTCTGTGTTACTGGGTTTCAATGTATGTCTTTGTTAATTGGTGCAAGTGTATGTCTTTGTTACTTGGGTTCAGTGTATGTGTTTGTGACTTGGTGTCAGTGTGTGTCTGTGTTACTGGGTATCAGTTTATGTATTTGTGACTTGGTGTCAGTGTATGTCTTTGTTACTGGGTGTCAGTGTATGTCTTTGTCACTTGGTGTATGTGTATGTCAAAATATTTCGTGTAAGTGTATGTCTGTGTTACTCGGTGTAAGTGTATGTCTTTGTTACTTGGTGTAAGTGTGTGTCTGTGTAAATGGGTATCAGTGTCTGTCTTTGTTACTTGGTGTAAGTGTGTGTCTGTGTTACTGGGTATCAGTGTATGTCTTTGTTACTTGGTGTCAGTGTATGTGTTTGTTACTTGGCGTAATTGTCTGTCTTTGTTACTTGGTGTAACTGTATGTCTTTGTTACTTGGTGTCAGTGTATGTCTTTGTTACTTGGTGTCAGTGTCTGTCTTTGTTACTTGGTGTAAGTGTGTGTCTTTGTGACTTGGTGTCAGCGTATGTCTGTGTTACGGGGGTTCAGTGTGTGTCTGTGTTCCTGGGGGTCAGTGTGTGTCTTTGTGACTTGGTGTCAGTGTATGACTTTGTTACTTGGTGTTAGTGTGTGTCTGTGATACTGGGTATCAGTGTATGTCTTTGTTACTTGGTGTCAGTGTATGTCTGTGTTACTTGGTCTAAGTTTGTGTCTGTGTATCAGTGTATGTCTTTGTGACTTGGTGACAGTGTATGTCTTTGTTACTGGGTGTCAGTGTGTGTCTTTGTGACTTGGTGTCAGTGCATGTCTGTGTTACCGGGTGTCAGTGTGTGTCTGTGTTACTGGGTGTTAGTGTGTGTTTCTAACTGGGTGTCAGTGTGAGTCTGTGTTACTGGCTATCAGTGTATGTCTTTGTTACTGGGTGTCAGTGTGTGTTTTTGTGACTTGGTGTCAGTGTATGTCTTTGTTACTTGTTGTAAGTGTGTGTCTGTGTTACTGGGTATCAGTGTATGTCTTTGTTACTTGGTGTCAGTGTATGTCTTTGTTACTGGGTGTCAGTGTGTGTCTTTGTGACTTGGTGTCAGTGTATGTCTTTGTTACTGGGTGTCAGTGCGTGTCTGTGTTACTTGGTGTCAGTGTATGTCTTTGTTACTGTGTATCAGTGGTTCTCTGTGTTACTGGGTGTCAGTGTGTGTTTGTTTGTGTTACTGGGTGTCAGTGTGTTTCTGTGACACTAGGTGTCAGTATTTAGTTTAGTTTAGAGATACAGCACTTCAACAGGCCCTTCGGCCCTCCAAGTCTGTGCCGACCATCAACCATCCATTTATACTAATCCTACACTAATCCCGTATTCCTATCACATCTCCACCTGCCCCTATATATTTCCCTACCACCTACCTATACTATAGTCAATTTATGATGGCCAATTAATCTATCAAACTGCAAGTCTTTGGCATGTGGGAGGAAAGCGGAGCCCCCGGAGGAAACTCACGCATGCACAGGGAGAACTTGCAAACTCCGCACAGGCAGTACCCAGAATCGAACACGGGTCCCTGGAGCTGTGAGGCTGCGGTGCTAACCACTGCGCCAATGTACCCCACCCAGTGTGTGCCTGTGTTACTGGGTATCAGAGTATGTCTTTGTTCCTTGGTGTAAGTGTGTGTCAAAATACTTGGTGTAATTGTCTGTCTTTGTAACTTGGTGTCAGTATATGTATGAGTTCCTTGGTGTAGTGTGTGTCTTTGTTACTTGGTGTAAGTGCATGTCTTTGTTACTTGGTGTCAGTGTATGTCTTTGTTACTTGGTGTCAGTGTGTGTCTGTGTTACTGGGTATCAGTGTATGTCTTTGTGACTTGGTATCAGTGTATGTCTTTGTTACTGTGTGTCAGTGTGTGTCTGTGTTACTGGGTATCAGTGTATGTCTTTGTTACTTGGTGTCAGTGTATGTCTGTGTTACCTTCTGTACGTATGTGTCTGTGTATCAGTGTATGTCTTTGTGACTTGGTTTCAGTGTATGTCTTTGTTACTGGGTGTCAGTGTGTGTCTTTGTGACTTGGTGTCAGTGTATGTCTGTGTTACGGGGGTCAGTGTGTGTCTGTGTTACTCGGGGTCAGTGTGTGTTTCTAACTGGGAGTCAGTGTGTGTCTGTGTTACTGGGTATCAATGTATGTCTTTGTTACTTGGTGTAAGTGTATGTCTTTGTTACTTGGGTTCAGTGTATGTGTTTGTGACTTGGTGTCAGTGTATGTCTTTGTTACTGGGTGTCAGTGTATGTCTTTGTTACTTGGTGTATGTGTATGTCAAAATATTTGGTGTAAGTGTATGTCTGTGTTACTCGGTGTAAGTGCATGTCTTTGTTACTTGGTGTAAGTGTGCGTCTGTGTTACTGGGTATCAGTGTCTGTCTTTGTTCCTTGGTGTAAGTGTGAGTCTGTGTTACTGGGCATCAGTGTATGTCTTTGTTACTTGGTGTCAGTGTATGTGTTTGTTACTTGGTGTAAGTGTATGTCTTTGTTACTTGTTGTCAGTGTATGTCTTTGTGACTTGTTGTCAGTGTATGTCTTTGTTACTGGGTGTCAGTGCGTGTCTGTGCTACTTGGTGTCAGTGTATGTCTTTGTTACTGTGTATCAGTATTTCTCTGTGTTAGTGGGTGTCAGTGTGTGATTGTTTGTGTTACTGGGTGTCAGTGTGTGTCTGTGACACTAGGTGTCAGTATTAAGTTTAGTTTAGAGATACAGCACTTCAACAGGCCCTTCGGCCCACCGAGTCTGTGCCGACCATCAACCACCCATTTATACTAATCCTACACTAATCCCGTATTCCTATCACATCCCCACCTGCCCCTATATATTTCCCTACCACCTACCTATACTATAGTCAATTTATGATGGCCAATTAACCTTTCAAACTGCAAGTCTTTGGCATGTGGGAGGAAACCGGAGGCCCCGGAGGAAACTCACGCATGCACAGGGAGAACTTGCAAACTCCGCACAGGCAGTACCCAGAATCGAACACGGGTCCCTGGAGCTGTGAGGCTGCGGTGCTAACCACTGCGCCAATGTACCCCACCCAGTGTGTGCCTGTGTTACTGTGTATCAGTGTATGTCTTTGTTACTTGGTGTAAGTGTGTGTCTGTGTTACTGGGTATCAGTGTGTCTTTGTTACTTGGTGTCAGTGTATGTCAAAATACTTGGTGTAATTGTCTGTCATTGTAAATTCGTGTAAGTGTATGTCTTTGTTCCTTGGTGTCAGTATATGCATGTGTTCCTTGGTGTAGTGTGTGTCTTTGTTACTTGGTGTAAGTGCATGTCTTTGTTACTTGGTGTCAGTGTATGTCTTTGTTACTTGGTGTCAGTATATGTATGTGTTCCTTGGTGTAGTGTGTGTCTTTGTTACTTGGTGTAAGTGCATGTCTTTGTTACTTGGTGTCAGTGTATGTCTTTGTTACTTGGTGTCAGTGTGTGTCTGTGTTACTGGGTATCAGTGTATGTCTTTGTGACTTGGTATCAGTGTATGTCTTTGTTACTGTGTGTCATTGTGTGTCTGTGTTACTGGGTATCAGTGTATGTCTTTGTGACTTGGTATCAGTGTATGTCTTTGTTTCTGGGTGTCAGTGTGTGTCAGTGTTCCTGGGTATCAGTGTATGTCTCTGTGACTTGGTGTCAGTGTATGTCTTTGTTACTTCGTGTAAGTGTGTGTCTGTGATACTGGGTATCAGTGTATGTCTTTGTTACTTGGTGTCAGTGTATGTCTGTGTTACTTGGTGTAAGTGTGTGTCTGTGTATCAGTGTATGTCTTTGTGACTTGGTGTCAGTGTATGTCTTTGTTACTGGGTGTCATTGTGTGTCTTTGTGACTTGGTGTCAGTGTATGTCTGTGTTACTGGGGGTCAGTGTGTGTCTGTGTTACTGGGGGTCAGTGTGTGTTTCTAACTGGGTGTCAGTGTGTGTCTGTGTTACTGGGTATCAGTGTATGTCTTTGTTACTTGGTGCAAGGGTATGTCTTTGTTACTTGGTGTCAGTGTATGTGTTTGTGACTTGGTGTCAGTGTATGTCTTTGTTACTGGGTGTCAGTGTATGTCTTTGTTACCTGGGGTAGGTGTAAGTCAAAATACTTGGTGTATGTGTATGTCTTTGTTACTTGGTGTAAGTGTGTGTATGTGTTACTGGGCATCAGTGCATGTCTTTGTTACTTGGTGTAAGTGTAAGTCAAAATAATTGGTGTAAGAGTATGTCTGTGTTACTTGGTGTAAGTGCATGTCTTTGTTACCTGGTGTAAGTATGTGTCTGTGTTTCAGAGAATGTCTTTGTGACTTGGTGTCAGTGTATGTCTTTGTTACTGGGTGTCAGTGTGTGTCTTTGTGACTTGGTGTCAGTGTATGTCTGTGTTACTGTGGGTCAGTGTGTGCCTGTGTTACTGGGGGTCAGTGTGTGTCTGTGTTACTGGGTTTCAGTGTATGTCTTTGTTACTTGGTGTAAGTGTATGACTTTGTTACTTGGTGTCAGTGTATGTGTTTGTGACTTGGTGTAAGTGTAAGTCAAAATACTTTGTGTCAGAGTATGTCTGTGTTACTTGGTGTAAGTGCATGTCTTTGTTACTTGGTGTAAGTGTGTGTCTGCGTTACTGGGTATCAGTGTCTGTCTTTGTTCCTTGGTGTAAGTGTGTGTCTGTGTTACTGGGTATCAGTGTATGTCTTTGCTACTTGGTGACAGTGTATGTGTTTGTTACTTGGTGTAATTGTCTGTCTTTGTTACTTGGTGTAAGTGTATGTCTTTGTTACTTGGTGTCAGTGTATGTCTTTGTTACTGGGTGTCATTGTGTGTCTTTGTGACTTGGTGTCAGTGTATGTCTGTGTTACTGGGGGTCAGTGTGTGTCTGTGTTACTGGGGGTCAGTGTGTGTTTCTAACTGGGTGTCAGTGTGTGTCTGTGTTACTGGGTATCAGTGTATGTCTTTGTTACTTGGTGCAAGTGTATGTCTTTGTTACTTGGTGTCAGTGTATGTGTTTGTGACTTGGTGTCAGTGTATGTCTTTGTTACTGGGTGTCAGTGTATGTCTTTGTTACCTGGGGTAGGTGTAAGTCAAAATACTTGGTGTATGTGTATGTCTTTGTTACTTGGTGTAAGTGTGTGTATGTGTTACTGGGTATCAGTGCATGTCTTTGTTACTTGGTGTAAGTGTAAGTCAAAATAATTGGTGTAAGAGTATGTCTGTGTTACTTGGTGTAAGTGCATGTCTTTGTTACCTGGTGTAAGTATGTGTCTGTGTTTCAGAGAATGTCTTTGTGACTTGGTGTCAGTGTATGTCTTTGTTACTGGGTGTCAGTGTGTGTCTTTGTGACTTGGTGTCAGTGTATGTCTGTGTTACTGTGGGTCAGTGTGTGCCTGTGTTACTGGGGGTCAGTGTGTGTCTGTGTTACTGGGTTTCAGTGTATGTCTTTGTTACTTGGTGTAAGTGTATGACTTTGTTACTTGGTGTCAGTGTATGTGTTTGTGACTTGGTGTAAGTGTAAGTCAAAATACTTTGTGTCAGAGTATGTCTGTGTTACTTGGTGTAAGTGCATGTCTTTGTTACTTGGTGTAAGTGTGTGTCTGCGTTACTGGGTATCAGTGTCTGTCTTTGTTCCTTGGTGTAAGTGTGTGTCTGTGTTACTGGGTATCAGTGTATGTCTTTGCTACTTGGTGACAGTGTATGTGTTTGTTACTTGGTGTAATTGTCTGTCTTTGTTACTTGGTGTAAGTGTATGTCTTTGTTACTTGGTGTCAGTGTATGTCTTTGTTACTGGGTGTCTGTGTGTGTCTGTGTTACTGGGTATCAGTGTATGTCTTTGTGACTTGGTAGCAGTGCATGTCTTTGTTACTGGGTGTCAGTGTATGTCTGTGTTACTGGGTATCAGTGTATGTCTTTGTGACTTGGTAGCAGTGTATGTCTTTGTTACTGGGTGTCTGTGTGTGTCTGTGTTCCTGTGTATCAGTGTATGTCTTTGTGACTTGGTGTCAGTGTATGTCTTTGCTACTGGGTGTCAGTGTGTGTCTTTGTGACTTGGTGTCAGTGTATGCCTTTGTTACTTGGTGTAAGTGTGTTTCTGTGATACTGGGTATCAGTGTATGTCTTTGTTACTTGGTGTCAGTGTATGTCTGTGTTACTTGGTGTAAGTGTATGTCTGTGTATCAGTGTGTGTCTTTGTGACCTGGTGTCAGTGTATGTCTTTGTTACAGGGTGTCAGTGTGTGTCTTTGTGACTTGGTGTCAGTGTATGTCTGTTTTACTGGGGGTCAGCGTGTGTCTTTGTGACTTGGTGTCAGTGTATGTCTTTGTTACTTGCCTCAAGTGTGTGTCTGTGATACAGGGTATCAGAGAATGTCTTTGTTACTTGGAGTGAGTGTATGTCTGTTTTACTTGGTGTAAGTGTGTGTTTGTGTATCAGTGTATGTCTTTGTGACTTGGTGTCATTGTATGTCTTTGTTACTGGGTGTCAGTGTGTGTCTTTGTGACTTGGTGTCAGTGTATGCCTGTGTTACTGAGTGTCAGAGTGTGTCTGTGTTACTGGGGGTCAGTGTGTGTTTCTAACTGGGTGTCAGTGTGTGTCTGTGTTACTGGGTAACACTGTATGTCTTTGTTACTTGGTGTAAGTGTATATCTTTGTTACTTGGTGTCAGTGTATGTGTTTGTGACTTGGTGTCAGTGTATGTCTTTGTTACTGGGTGTCAGTGTTTGTCTTTGTTACTTGGTGTAAGTGTCAGTCAAAATACTTGGTGTAAGTGTATGTCTGTGTTACTTGGTGTAAGTGTATGTCTTCGTTACTTGGTGTAAGTGTGTGTCTGTGTTACTGGGTATCAGTGTCTGTCTTTGTTACTTGGTGTAAGTGTGTGTCTGTGTTACTGGGTATCAGTGCATGCCTTTGTTACTTAGTGTCAGTGTATGTCTATGTTACTTGGTGTAATTGTCTGTCTTTGTTACTTGGTGTAAGTGTTTGTCTTTGTTACTTGGTGTCAGTGTATGTCTTTGTTACTTGGTGTACGTGTCTGTCTTTGTTACTTGGTGTAAGTGTGTGTCTGTGTTACTGGGTATCAGTGTATGTCTTTGTGACTTGGTGTCAGTGTATGTCTTTGTGAATTGGTGTCAGTTTATGTCTTTGTAACTGGGTGTCAGTTTGTGTCTGTGTTACTTGGTGTCAGTGTATGTCTTTGTTACTGTGGATCAGTGGTTCTCTGTGTTACTGGGTGTCAGTGTGTGTTTGTTTTTGTTACTGGGTGTCAGTGTGTGTCTGTGACACTAGGTGTCAGTATTTAGTTTAGTGATACAGCACTTAAACAGGCCCTTCGGCCCACCGAGTCTGTGCCGACCATCAACCACACATTCATACTAATCCTACACTAATCCCGTATTCCTATCACATCCCCACCTGTCCCTGTATATTTCCCTACCACCTACCTATACTAGGGGCAATTTATGAAGGCCAATTAACCTATCAACCGGCAAGTCTTTGGCATGTGGGAGGAAACCGGAGCACCCGGAGGAAACTCACGCAGATGCAGGGAAAACTTGCAAACTCCGCACAGGCAGTCACCAGAATCGAACCCGGGTCCCTGGATCTGTGAGACTGAGGTGCTAACCACTGCGCCAATGTGCCCCCCCACCCCCACCCCACAGTGTGTGCCTGTGTTACTGGGTATCAGTGCATGTCTTTGTTACTTGGTGTAAGTGTGTGTCTGTGTTACTGGGTATCAGTGTATGTCTTTGTTACTTGGTGTCAGTGTATGTCAAAATACTTGTTGTAAGTGTATGTCTTTGTAACTTGGTGTAATTGTCTGTCTTTGTTACTTGGTGTCTGTGTGTGTCTGTGTTACTGGGAATCAGTGTCTGTCTTTGTTACTTGGTGTAAGTGTGTGTCTGTGTTACTGGGTATCAGTGTATGTCTTTGTTACTTGGTGTCAGTGTATGTCTGTGTTATATGGTGTAAGAGTGTGTCTGTGTTACTGGGTATCAGTGTTTGTCTTTGTGACTTGGTATCAGTGTATGTCTTTTTTACTGGGTGTCAGTGTGTGTCTTTGTGACTTGGTGTCAGTGTATGTCTTTGTTACTTGGTGTAACTGTGTCTGTGTTACTGGGTATCAGTGTATGTCTTTGTTACTTGGTGTCAGTGTATGTCAAAATACTTGGTGGAAGTGTATGTCTTTGTTACTTGGTGTAATTGTCTGTCTTTGTTACTTGGTGTCAGTGTATGTCTTTGTAACTTGGTGTCAGTGTATGTCTTTGTTACATGGTGTCAGTGTCTGTCTGTGTTACTTGGTGTAAGTGTGTGTCTTTGTTACTTGGTGTCAGTGTGTGTCTGTGTTACTGTGTATCAGTGTATGTCTTTGTGACTTGGTATCAGTGTATGTCTTTGTTACTGTTTATTAATGTGTCTCTGTGTTACTGGGTGTCAGTGTGTGTTTGTTTGTGTTACTGAGTGTCAGTGTATGTCTTTGTTACTTGGTGCAAGTGTGTGTCTTTGTTACTTGGTGTTATTGTATGTCTTTGTTACTTTGTGTAAGTGTGTGTCTGTGTAACTTGGTGTAAGTGTGTGTCTGTGTTCCTGGGTATCATTGTATGTCTTTGTTACTTGGTGTCAGTGTATGTCTGTGTTACTTGGTGGAAGTGTGTGTCTGTGTTACTGGGTGTCAGTGTATGTCTTTGTTACTTGGTGTCTGTGTATGTCTGTGTTACTAGGTGTAAGTGTGTGTCTGTGTTACTGGGTGTCAGTGTGTGTCTGTGTTACATGGTGTAAGTGTGTTTCTTTGTTACTTCGTGTCCGTGTGTGTCTGTGTTACTGGGTGTAAGTGCCTGTCTTTGTTACTTGGGACCAGTGTATATCTGTGTTACTTGGTGTAAGTGTGTGTCTTTGTTACTTGGTGTAATTGTATGTCTTTGTTACTTGGTGTCAGTGTATGTCAGTGTTACTTGGTGTAAGTGTATGCCTTGTTACTTGGTGTAAGTGTGTGTCTGTGTCACTTGGTGTAAGTGTGTGTCTGTGTTCCTGGGTATCAGTGTATGTCTTTGTTACTTGGTGTCAGTGTGTGTCTGTGTTACTGGGTATGCGTGTATGTCTTTATTACTTGGTGTCAGTGTATGGCTGTGTTACTGGGTGTCAGTGTATGTCTTTGTTACTGGGTGTCAGTGTATGTCTTTGTTACTTGATGTAAGTGTGTGTCTGTGTTACTGGGTATCAGTGTCTTTCTTTGTTACTTGGTGTCAGAGTGTGTCTGTGTTACTGGGTATCAGTGTATGTCTTTGTGACTTGGTGTCAGTGTATGTCTGTGTTACTTGGAGTAAGTGTGTGTCTGTGTTACTGGGTCTCAGTGTATGTCTTTGTTACTTGGTGCCAGTTTATGTCAAAATACTTGATGTAAGTGTATGTCTTTGTTACTTGGTGTAATTGTCTGTCTTTGTTACTTGGTGTAAGTGTATGTCTTTGTTACTTGGTGTAAGTGTGTGTCTTTGTTAAGTTTTGTAAGTGTATGTCTTTGTTACTTGGTGTCAGTGTGTGTCTGTCTTACTTGGTGTCAGTGCATGTCTTTGTTACTTAGTGCCAGTTTGTGTCTGTGTTACTTGGTATCAGTGCATGTCTTTGTGACTTGGTATCAGTATATGTCTTTGTTACTGGGTGTCAGTGTGTGTCTTTGTGACTTGGTATCAGTGTATGTCTTTGTTACTGGCTGTCAGTGTGTTTCTGTTTTACTGGGTATCAGTGTGTGTCTTTGTGACTTGGTATCAGTGTATGTCTTTGTTACTGGGATTCAGTGTGTGTCTTTGTGACTTGGTGTCAGTGTATGTCTTTGTTACTCGGTGTCAGTCTGTGTCTGTGATACTGGGTATCAGTGTATGTCTTTGTTAGTTGGTGTAAGTGTGTGTCTGCGTTACTGGGTATCAGTGTCTGTCTTTGTTACTTGGTGTAAGTGTGTGACTGTGTTACTGGTTATCAGTGTCTGTCTTTGCTGCTTGGTGACAGTGTATGTGTTTGTTACTGGGTGCCAGTGTGTGTCTTTGTGACTTGGTGTCAGTGTATGTCTTTGTTACTGGGTGCCAGTGTGTGTCTTTGTGACTTGGTGTCAGTGTATGCCTGTGTTACTGAGGGTCAGAGTGTGTCTGTGTTACTGGGGGTCAGTGTGTGTTTCTAACTGGGTGTCAGTGTGTGTCTGTGTTACTGGGTATCTGTGCATGTCTTTGTTACTTGGTGTAAGTGTGTGTCTGTGTTACTGGGTATCAGTGTATGTCTTTGTTACTTGGTGTCAGTGTATGTCAAAATACTTGTTGTAAGTGTACGTCTTTGTAACTTGGTGTAATTGTCTGTCTTTGTTACTTGGTGTCCGTGTGTGTCTGTGTTACTGGGAATCAGGGTCTGTCTCTGTTACTTGGTGTAAGTGTGTGTCTGTGTTACTGGGTATCAGTGTATATCTTTGTTACTTGGTGTCAGTGTATGTCTGCGTTTTATGGTGTAAGTGTGTGTCTTTGTTACTGGGTATCAGTGTTTGTCTTTGTGACTTGGTATCAGTGCATGTCTTTTTTACTGGGTGTCAGTGTGTGTCTTTGTGACTTGGTGTCAGTGTATGTCTTTGTTACTTGGTGTAACTGTGTCTGTGTTACTGGGTATCAGTGTATGTCTTTGTTACTTGGTGTAAGTGTGTGTCTGTGTTCCTGGGTATCATTGTATGTCTTTGTTACTTGGTGTCGGTGTATGTCTGTGTTACTTGGTGTACGTGTGTGTCTGTGTTACTGGGTGTCAGTGTGTGTCTTTGTTACTTGGTGTAAGTGCATGTCTTCGTTACTTGGTGTAAGTGTGTGTCTGTGATACTGGGTATCAGTGTATGTCTTTGTTACTTGGTGTCAGTGTATGTCTGTGTTACTTGGTGTAAGTGTATGTCTGTGTATCAGTGTGTGTCTTTGTGACCTGGTGTCAGTGTATGTCTTTGTTACAGGGTGTCAGTGTGTGTCTTTGTGACTTGGTGTCAGTGTATGTCTGTTTTACTGGGGGTCAGCGTGTGTCTTTGTGACTTGGTGTCAGTGTATGTCTTTGTTACTTGCCTCAAGTGTGTGTCTGTGATACAGGGTATCAGAGAATGTCTTTGTTACTTGGAGTCAGTGTATGTCTGTTTTACTTGGTGTAAGTGTGTGTCTGTGTATCAGTGTATGTCTTTGTGACTTGGTGTCATTGTATGTCTTTGTTACTGGGTGCCAGTGTGTGTCTTTGTGACTTGGTGTCAGTGTATGCCTGTGTTACTGAGGGTCAGAGTGTGTCTGTGTTACTGGGGGTCAGTGTGTGTTTCTAACTGGGTGTCAGTGTGTGTCTGTGTTACTGGGTATCAGTGCATGTCTTTGTTACTTGGTGTAAGTGTGTGTCTGTGTTACTGGGTATCAGTGTATGTCTTTGTTACTTGGTGTCAGTGTATGTCAAAATACTTGTTGTAAGTGTATGTCTTTGTAACTTGGTGTAATTGTCTGTCTTTGTTACTTGGTGTCCGTGTGTGTCTGTGTTACTGGGAATCAGGGTCTGTCTCTGTTACTTGGTGTAAGTGTGTGTCTGTGTTACTGGGTATCAGTGTATGTCTTTGTTACTTGGTGTCAGTGTATGTCTGTGTTTTATGGTGTAAGTGTGTGTCTGTGTTACTGGGTATCAGTGTTTGTCTTTGTGACTTGGTATCAGTGTATGTCTTTTTTACTGGGTGTCAGTGTGTGTCTTTGTGACTTGGTGTCAGTGTATGTCTTTGTTACTTGGTGTAACTGTGTCTGTGTTACTGGGTATCAGTGTATGTCTTTGTTACTTGGTGTAAGTGTGTGTCTGTGTTCCTGGGTATCATTGTATGTCTTTGTTACTTGATGTCGGTGTATGTCTGTGTTACTTGGTGTACGTGTGTGTCTGTGTTACTGGGTGTCAGTGTGTGTCTTTGTTACTTGGTGTAAGTGTATGTCTTCGTTACTTGGTGTAAGTGTGTGTCTGTGTTACTGGGTATCAATGTCTGTCTTTGTTACTTGGTGTAAGTGTGTGTCTGTGTTACTGGGTATCAGTGCATGCCTTTGTCACTTGGTGTCAGTGTATGTCTTTGTTACTGGGTGTCATTGCATGTCTTTGTGACTTGATGTGTGTGTCTATCTTTGTTACTGGCAGTCAGTGTATGTCTTTGTTACTTGGTGTAGGTGTATGTCTTTTGTAATTGGTGTAATTGTCTGTCTTTGTTACTTGGTGTAAGTGTATGTCTTTGTTACTTTGTGTCAGTGTATGTCTTTGTGACTTGGTGTCAGAGTATGTCTTTGTTACTGGGGGTCAGTGTGTGCCTGTGTTATTGGGGGTCAGTGTGTATTTCTAACTGGGTGGCAGTGTGTGTCTTTGTTACTTGGTGTCAGTGTATGTCTGTGTTTCTTAATGTAAGTGTATGTCTTCTTTACTTGGTGTAAGTGTGTGTCTGTGTTACTTGGTGTAAGTGTGTGTCTGTGTTCCTGGGTATCAGTGTCTGTCTTTGTTACTTGGTGTCAGTGTCTGTCTGTGTTACTTGTTGTAAGTGTGTATCTGTGTTCCTGGGTATCAGTGTATGTCTTTGTTACTTGGTGTCAGGGTATGTCTGTGTTCCTTGGTGAAAGTGTGTGTCTGTGTTACTGGGTGTCAGTGTGTGTCTGTGTTACTTGGTGTAAGTGTGTGTCTTTGTTACTTGGTGTCCGTGTGTGTCTGTGTTACTGGGTGTCAGTGCATGTCTTTGTTACTTGGTGCCAGTGTATATCCGTGTTACTTGTTGTAAGTGTGTGTCTTTGTTACTTGGTGTAAATATGTGTCTGTGTCACTTGGTGCAAGTGTGTGTCTATGTTCCTGGGTATCAGTGTATGTCTGTGTTACTTGGTGTAAGTGTGTGTCTGTGTTACTGGGTATCAGTGTATGTCTTTGTTACTTGGTGTCAGTGTATGCCTGTGTTACTTGGAGTAAGTGAGTATCTGTGTTACTGGGTATCAGTGTATGTCTTTGTTACTTGCTGTCAATGTATGTCAAAATACTTGGTGTAAGTGTATGTCCTTGTTACGTGGTGTTATTGTCTGTCTTTGTTACTTGGTGTAATTGTCTGTCTTTGTTACTTGGTGTCAGTGTATGTCTTTGTAACTTGGTGTCAGTGTATGTCTTTATTACTTGGTGTCAGTGTATGTCTGTGTTACTTGGTGTAAGCGTGTGCCTTTGTTACTTGGTGTAAGTGTATGTCTTTGTTACTTGGTGTCTGTGTATGTCTTTGTTACTTGGTGTCAGTGTGTGCCTGTGTTACTGGGTATCAGTGTATGTCTTTGTGACTTGGTATCAGTGTATGACTTTGTTACTGGGTGTCGGTGTGTGTCTGTGTTACTGGGTATCAGTGTATGTCTTTGTTACTGGGTGTCAGTGTCTGTCTGTGTTACTGGGTATCAGTGTATGTCTTTGTGACTTGGTATCAGTGTATGTCTTTGCTACTGGATGTCAGTGTATGTCAAAATACTTGGTGTAAGTGTATGTCTTTTTTACTTGGTGTAATTGTCTGTCTTTGTTACTTGGTGAAAGTGTATGTCTTTGTTAATTGGTGTCAGTGTATGACTGTGTTACTTGGTGTAACTGTGTGTCTTTGTTAAGTTGTGTAAGTGTATGTCTTTGTTACTTGGTGTCAGTGCATGTCTTTGTTATTTGGTGCCAGTGTGTGTCTGTGTCACTTGGTATCAGTGTATGTCTTTGTGACCTGGTATCAGTGTATGTCTTTGTTACTGGGTGTCAGTGAGTGTCTGTGTTACTGGGTATCAGTGTATGTCTTTGTTACTTGGTGTCAGTGCATGTCTTTTTTATTTGGTGCCAGTGTATGTCTTTGTGACTTGGTGTCAGTGTATGTCTTTGTTACTGGGTGGCAGTGTGTTTCTGTGTTATTGGGTACCAGTATATGTTTTTGTGACTTGGTGTCAGTGTATGTCTTTGTTACTGGGTGTCAGTGTGTGTCTTTGTGACTTGGTGTCAGTGTATGTCTTTGTTACTTGGTGTAAGTGTGTGTCTGTGTTACTGGGTGTCAGTGTGTGTATGTGTTACTTGGTGTAAGTGGGTGTCTTTGTTACTTGGTGTAAGTGTGTGCCTGTGTTACTTGGTGCAAGTGTGTGTCTGTGTTCCTGGGTATCAGTGTATGTCTTTGTTACTTGGTGTCAGTGTATGTCTGTGTTACTTGGTGTAAGTGTGTGTCTGTGTTCCTGGGTATCAGTGTATGTCTTTGTTACTTGGTGTCAGTGTATGTCTTTGTTACTTGGTTTCAGTGTATGTCTGTGTTACTTGGTGTAAGTGTGTGTCTGTGTTACTGGGTGTCAGTGTGTGTCTGTGTTACTTGGTGTCAGTGTATGTCTTTGTTACTTGGTGTCAGTGTATGTCTTCGTTACTTGGTGTAAGTGTGTGTCTGTGTTACTAGGTATCAGTGTCTTTCTTTGTTACTTGGTGTAAGAGTGTGTCTGTGTTACTGGGTATCAGTGTATGTCTTTGTTACTTGGTGTTAGTGTAAGTCTGTGTTACTTGGTGTCTGTGTGTGTCTGTGTTACTTGGTGTCAGTGTGTGTCTGTGTTACTGGGTATCAGTGTATGTCTTTGTGACTTGGTATCAGTGTATGACTTTGTTACTGGGTGTCGGTGTTTGTCTGTGTTACTGGGTATCAGTGTATGTCTTTGTTACTGGGTGTCAGTGTCTGTCTGTGTTACTGGGTATCAGTGTATGTCTTTGTGACTTGGTATCAGTGTATGTCATTGCTACTGGTTGTCAGTGTGTGTCTGTGTTCATGGGTATCAGAGTACGTCTTTGTGACTTGGTGTCAGTGTATGTCTTGGCTACTGGGTGTCAGTGTGTGTCTTTGTGACTTAGTGTCAGTGCATGTCTTTCTTACTTGGAGTAAGTGTGCGTCTGTGTTACTGGGTCTCAGTGTATGTCTTTGTTACTTGGTGTCAGTGTATGTCAAAATACTTGGTGTAAGTGTATGTCTTTGTTACTTGGTGTAATTGTCTGTCATTGTTACTTGGTGTAAGTGTATGTCTTTGTTACTTGGTGTCAGTGAATGTCTGTGTTACTTGGTGTAAGTGTGTGTCTTTGTTAAGTTGTGTAAGTGTATGTCTTTGTTACTTGGTGTCAGTGCATGTCTTTGTTACTTGGTGCCAGTGTGTGTCTGTGTTACTTCGTATCAGTGTATGTCTTTGTGACTTAGTATCAGTGTATGTCTTTGTTACTGGGTGTCAGTGAGTGTCTGTGTTACTGGGTATCAGTGTATGTCTTTGTGACTTGGTATCAGTGTATGTCTTTGTTACTGGGTGTCAGTGTGTTTCTGTGTGACTTGGTATCAGTGTAGGTCTTTGTTACTTGGTGTAAGTGTGTGTCTTTGTTAAGTTTTGTAAGTGTATGTCTTTGTTACTTGGTGTCAGTGTGTGTCTGTCTTACTTGGTGTCAGTGCATGTCTTTGTTACTTGGTGAAAGTGTGTGTCTGTGTTACTTGGTATCAGTGCATGTCTTTGTGACTTGGTATCAGTATATGTCTTTGTTACTGGGTGTCAGAGTGTGTCTTTGTGACTTGGTATCAGTGTATGTCTTTGTTACTGGCTGTCAGTGTGTTTCTGTTTTACTGGGTATCAGTGTGTGTCTTTGTGAATTGGTATCAGTGTATGTCTTTGTTACTGGGTGTCAGTGTGTGTCTGTGTTCCTGGGTATCAGTCTATGTTTTTGTGACTAGGTGTCAGTGTATGTCTTTGTTACTGGGATTCAGTGTGTGTCTTTGTGACTTGGTGTCAGTGTATGTCTTTGTTACTCGGTGTCAGTCTGTGTCTGTGATACTGGGTATCAGTGTATGTCTTTGTTACTTGGTGTAAGTGTGTGTCTGCGTTACTGGGTATCAGTGTCTGTCTTTGTTACTTGGTGCAAGTGTGTGACTGTGTTACTGGTTATCAGTGTCTGTCTTTGCTACTTGGTGACAGTGTATGTGTTTGTTACTTGGTGTAATTGTCTGTCTTTGTTACTTGGTGTAAGTGTATGTCTTTGTTACTTGGTGTCAGTGTATGTCTTTGTTACTGGGTGTCTGTGTGTGTCTGTGTTACTGGGTATCAGTGTATGTCTTTGTGACTTGGTAGCAGTGCATGTCTTTGTTACTGGGTGTCAGTGTATGTCTGTGTTACTGGGTATCAGTGTATGTCTTTGTGACTTGGTAGCAGTGTATGTCTTTGCTACTGGGTGTCTGTGTGTGTCTGTGTTCCTGGGTATCAGTGTATGTCTTTGTGACTTGGTGTCAGTGTATGTCTTTGCTACTGGGTGTCAGTGTGTGTCTTTGTGACTTGGTGTCAGTGTATGCCTTTGTTACTTGGTGTAAGTGTGTTTCTGTGATACTGGGTATCAGTGTATGTCTTTGTTACTTGGTGTCAGTGTATGTCTGTGTTACTTGGTGTAAGTGTATGTCTGTGTATCAGTGTGTGTCTTTGTGACCTGGTGTCAGTGTATGTCTTTGTTACAGGGTGTCAGTGTGTGTCTTTGTGACTTGGTGTCAGTGTATGTCTGTTTTACTGGGGGTCAGCGTGTGTCTTTGTGACTTGGTGTCAGTGTATGTCTTTGTTACTTGCCTCAAGTGTGTGTCTGTGATACAGGGTATCAGAGAATGTATTTGTTACTTGGAGTCAGTGTATGTCTGTTTTACTTGGTGTAAGTGTGTGTCTGTGTATCAGTGTATGTCTTTGTGACTTGGTGTCATTGTATGTCTTTGTTACTGGGTGCCAGTGTGTGTCTTTGTGACTTGGTGTCAGTGTATGCCTGTGTTACTGAGGGTCAGAGTGTGTCTGTGTTACTGGGGGTCAGTGCGTGTTTCTAATTGGGTGTCAGTGTGTGTCTGTGTTACTGGGTATCAGTGCATGTCTTTGTTACTTGGTGTAAGTGTGTGTCTGTGTTACTGGGTATCACGGTATGTCTTTGTTACTTGGTGTCAGTGTATGTCAAAATACTTGTTGTAAGTGTATGTCTTTGTAACTTGGTGTAATTGTCTGTCTTTGTTACTTGGTGTCCGTGTGTGTCTGTGTTACTGGGAATCAGGGTCTGTCTCTGTTACTTGGTGTAAGTGTGTGTCTGTGTTACTGGGTATCAGTGTATGTCTTTGTTACTTGGTGTCAGTGTATGTCTGTGTTTTATGGTGTAAGTGTGTGTCTGTGTTACTGGGTATCAGTGTTTGTCTTTGTGACTTGGTATCAGTGTATGTCTTTTTTACTGGGTGTCAGTGTGTGTCTTTGTGACTTGGTGTCAGTGTATGTCTTTGTTACTTGGTGTAACTGTGTCTGTGTTACTGGGTATCAGTGTATGTCTTTGTTACTTGGTGTAAGTGTGTGTCTGTGTTCCTGGGTATCATTGTATGTCTTTGTTACTTGGTGTCGGTGTATGTCTGTGTTACTTGGTGTACGTGTGTGTCTGTGTTACTGGGTGTCAGTGTGTGTCTTTGTTACTTGGTGTAAGTGTATGTCTTCGTTACTTGGTGTAAGTGTGTGTCTGTGATACTGGGTATCAGTGTATGTCTTTGTTACTTGGTGTCAGTGTATGTCTGTGTTACTTGGTGTAAGTGTATGTCTGTGTATCAGTGTGTGTCTTTGTGACCTGGTGTCAGTGTATGTCTTTGTTACAGGGTGTCAGTGTGTGTCTTTGTGACTTGGTGTCAGTGTATGTCTGTTTTACTGGGGGTCAGCGTGTGTCTTTGTGACTTGGTGTCAGTGTATGTCTTTGTTACTTGCCTCAAGTGTGTGTCTGTGATACAGGGTATCAGAGAATGTCTTTGTTACTTGGAGTCAGTGTATGTCTGTTTTACTTGGTGTAAGTGTGTGTCTGTGTATCAGTGTATGTCTTTGTGACTTGGTGTCATTGTATGTCTTTGTTACTGGGTGCCAGTGTGTGTCTTTGTGACTTGGTGTCAGTGTATGCCTGTGTTACTGAGGGTCAGAGTGTGTCTGTGTTACTGGGGGTCAGTGTGTGTTTCTAACTGGGTGTCAGTGTGTGTCTGTGTTACTGGGTATCAGTGCATGTCTTTGTTACTTGGTGTAAGTGTGTGTCTGTGTTACTGGGTATCAGTGTATGTCTTTGTTACTTGGTGTCAGTGTATGTCAAAATACTTGTTGTAAGTGTATGTCTTTGTAACTTGGTGTAATTGTCTGTCTTTGTTACTTGGTGTCCGTGTGTGTCTGTGTTACTGGGAATCAGGGTCTGTCTCTGTTACTTGGTGTAAGTGTGTGTCTGTGTTACTGGGTATCAGTGTATGTCTTTGTTACTTGGTGTCAGTGTATGTCTGTGTTTTATGGTGTAAGTGTGTGTCTGTGTTACTGGGTATCAGTGTTTGTCTTTGTGACTTGTTATCAGTGTATGTCTTTTTTACTGGGTGTCAGTGTGTGTCTTTGTGACTTGGTGTCAGTGTATGTCTTTGTTACTTGGTGTAACTGTGTCTGTGTTACTGGGTATCAGTGTATGTCTTTGTTACTTGGTGTAAGTGTGTGTCTGTGTTCCTGGGTATCATTGTATGTCTTTGTTACTTGGTGTCGGTGTATGTCTGTGTTACTTGGTGTACGTGTGTGTCTGTGTTACTGGGTGTCAGTGTGTGTCTTTGTTACTTGGTGTAAGTGTATGTCTTCGTTACTTGGTGTAAGTGTGTTTCTGTGTTACTGGGTATCAGTGTCTGTCTTTGATACTTGGTGTAAGTGTGTGTCTGTGTTACTGGGTATCAGTGCATGCCTTTGTTACTTGGTGTCAGTGTATGTCTTTGTTACTGGGTGTCATTGCATGTCTTTGTGACTTGATGTGTGTGTCTATCTTTGTTACTGGCTGTCAGTGTATGTCTTTGTTACTTGGTGTAGGTGTATGTCTTTTGTAATTGGTGTAATTGTCTGTCTTTGTTACTTGGTGGAAGTGTATGTCTTTGTTACTTTGTGTCAGTGTATGTCTTTGTGACTTGGTGTCAGAGTATGTCTTTGTTACTGGTTGTCAGTGTGTGTCTGTGTTCCTGGGTATCAGAGTACGTCTTTGTGACTTGGTGTCAGTGTATGTCTTGGCTACTGGGTGTCAGTGTGTGTCTTTGTGACTTAGTGTCAGTGCATGTCTTTCTTACTTGGAGTAAGTGTGCGTCTGTGTTACTGGGTCTCAGTGTATGTCTTTGTTACTTGGTGTAATTGTCTGTCATTGTTACTTGTTGTAAGTGTATGTCTTTGTTACTTGGTGACAGTGTATGTCTTTGTTACTTGGTGTCAGTGAATGTCTGTGTTACTTGGTGTAAGTGTGTGTCTTTGTTAAGTTGTGTAAGTGTATGTCTTTGTTACTTGGTGTCAGTGCATGTCTTTGTTACTTGGTGCCAGTGTGTGTCTGTGTTACTTCGTATCAGTGTATGTCTTTGTGACTTAGTATCAGTGTATGTCTTTGTTACTGGGTGTCAGTGAGTGTCTGTGTTACTGGGTATCAGTGTATGTCTTTGTGACTTGGTATCAGTGTATGTCTTTGTTACTGGGTGTCAGTGTGTTTCTGTGTGACTTGGTATCAGTGTATGTCTTTGTTACTTGGTGTAAGTGTGTGTCTTTGTTAAGTTTTGTAAGTGTATGTCTTTGTTACTTGGTGTCAGTGTGTGTCTGTCTTACTTGGTGTCAGTGCATGTCTTTGTTACTTGGTGCCAGTGTGTGTCTGTGTTACTTGGTATCAGTGCATGTCTTTGTGACTTGGTATCAGTATATGTCTTTGTTACTGGGTGTCAGTGTGTGTCTTTGTGACTTGGTATCAGTGTATGTCTTTGTTACTGGCTGTCAGTGTGTTTCTGTTTTACTGGGTATCAGTGTGTGTCTTTGTGACTTGGTATCAGTGTATGTCTTTGTTACTGGGTGTCAGTGTGTGTCTGTGTTCCTGGGTATCAGTCTATGTTTTTGTGACTTGGTGTCAGTGTATGTCTTTGTTACTCGGTGTCAGTCTGTGTCTGTGATACTGGGTATCAGTGTATGTCTTTGTTACTTGGTGTAAGTGTGTGTCTGCGTTACTGGGTATCAGTGTCTGTCTTTGTTACTTGGTGTAAGTGTGTGACTGTGTTACTGGTTATCAGTGTCTGTCTTTGCTACTTGGTGACAGTGTATGTGTTTGTTACTTGGTGTAATTGTCTGTCTTTGTTACTTGGTGTAAGTGTATGTCTTTGTTACTTGGTGTCAGTGTATGTCTTTGTTTCTGGGTGTCTGTGTGTGTCTGTGTTACTGGGTATCAGTGTATGTCTTTGTGACTTGGTAGCAGTGCATGTCTTTGTTACTGGGTGTCAGTGTATGTCTGTGTTACTGGGTATCAGTGTATGTCTTTGTGACTTCTTAGCAGTGTATGTCTTTGTTACTGGGTGTCTGTGTGTGTCTGTGTTCCTGGGTATCAGTGTATGTCTTTGTGACTTGGTGTCAGTGTATGTCTTTGTTACTGGGTGTCAGTGTGTGTCTTTGTGACTTGGTGTCAGTGTATGCCTTTGTTACTTGGTGTAAGTGTGTTTCTGTGATACTGGGTATCAGTGTATGTCTTTGTTACTTGGTGTCAGTGTATGTCTGTGTTACTTGGTGTAAGTGTATGTCTGTGTATCAGTGTGTGTCTTTGTGACCTGGTGTCAGTGTATGTCTTTGTTACAGGGTGTCAGTGTGTGTCTTTGTGACTTGGTGTCAGTGTATGTCTGTTTTACTGGGGGTCAGCGTGTGTCTTTGTGACTTGGTGTCAGTGTATGTCTTTGTTACTTGCCTCAAGTGTGTGTCTGTGATACAGGGTATCAGAGAATGTCTTTGTTACTTGGAGTCAGTGTATGTCTGTTTTACTTGGTGTAAGTGTGTGTCTGTGTATCAGTGTATGTCTTTGTGACTTGGTGTCATTGTATGTCTTTGTTACAGGGTGTCAGTGTGTGTCTTTGTGACTTGGTGTCAGTGTATGTCTGTTTTACTGGGGGTCAGCGTGTGTCTTTGTGACTTGGTGTCAGTGTATGTCTTTGTTACTTGCCTCAAGTGTGTGTCTGTGATACAGGGTATCAGAGAATGTCTTTGTTACTTGGAGTCAGTGTATGTCTGTTTTACTTGGTGTAAGTGTGTGTCTGTGTATCAGTGTATGTCTTTGTGACTTGGTGTCATTGTATGTCTTTGTTACTGGGTGCCAGTGTGTGTCTTTGTGACTTGGTGTCAGTGTATGCCTGTGTTACTGAGGGTCAGAGTGTGTCTGTGTTACTGGGGGTCAGTGTGTGTTTCTAACTGGGTGTCAGTGTGTGTCTGTGTTACTGGGTATCAGTGCATGTCTTTGTTACTTGGTGTAAGTGTGTGTCTGTGTTACTGGGTATCAGTGTATGTCTTTGTTACTTGGTGTCAGTGTATGTCAAAATACTTGTTGTAAGTGTATGTCTTTGTAACTTGGTGTAATTGTCTGTCTTTGTTACTTGGTGTCCGTGTGTGTCTGTGTTACTGGGAATCAGGGTCTGTCTCTGTTACTTGGTGTAAGTGTGTGTCTGTGTTACTGGGTATCAGTGTATGTCTTTGTTACTTGGTGTCAGTGTATGTCTGTGTTTTATGGTGTAAGTGTGTGTCTGTGTTACTGGGTATCAGTGTTTGTCTTTGTGACTTGTTATCAGTGTATGTCTTTTTTACTGGGTGTCAGTGTGTGTCTTTGTGACTTGGTGTCAGTGTATGTCTTTGTTACTTGGTGTAACTGTGTCTGTGTTACTGGGTATCAGTGTATGTCTTTGTTACTTGGTGTAAGTGTGTGTCTGTGTTCCTGGGTATCATTGTATGTCTTTGTTACTTGGTGTCGGTGTATGTCTGTGTTACTTGGTGTACGTGTGTGTCTGTGTTACTGGGTGTCAGTGTGTGTCTTTGTTACTTGGTGTAAGTGTATGTCTTCGTTACTTGGTGTAAGTGTGTTTCTGTGTTACTGGGTATCAGTGTCTGTCTTTGATACTTGGTGTAAGTGTGTGTCTGTGTTACTGGGTATCAGTGCATGCCTTTGTTACTTGGTGTCAGTGTATGTCTTTGTTACTGGGTGTCATTGCATGTCTTTGTGACTTGATGTGTGTGTCTATCTTTGTTACTGGCTGTCAGTGTATGTCTTTGTTACTTGGTGTAGGTGTATGTCTTTTGTAATTGGTGTAATTGTCTGTCTTTGTTACTTGGTGTAAGTGTATGTCTTTGTTACTTTGTGTCAGTGTATGTCTTTGTGACTTGGTGTCAGAGTATGTCTTTGTTACTGGTTGTCAGTGTGTGTCTGTGTTCCTGGGTATCAGAGTACGTCTTTGTGACTTGGTGTCAGTGTATGTCTTGGCTACTGGGTGTCAGTGTGTGTCTTTGTGACTTAGTGTCAGTGCATGTCTTTCTTACTTGGAGTAAGTGTGCGTCTGTGTTACTGGGTCTCAGTGTATGTCTTTGTTACTTGGTGTAATTGTCTGTCATTGTTACTTGTTGTAAGTGTATGTCTTTGTTACTTGGTGACAGTGTATGTCTTTGTTACTTGGTGTCAGTGAATGTCTGTGTTACTTGGTGTAAGTGTGTGTCTTTGTTAAGTTGTGTAAGTGTATGTCTTTGTTACTTGGTGTCAGTGCATGTCTTTGTTACTTGGTGCCAGTGTGTGTCTGTGTTACTTCGTATCAGTGTATGTCTTTGTGACTTAGTATCAGTGTATGTCTTTGTTACTGGGTGTCAGTGAGTGTCTGTGTTACTGGGTATCAGTGTATGTCTTTGTGACTTGGTATCAGTGTATGTCTTTGTTACTGGGTGTCAGTGTGTTTCTGTGTGACTTGGTATCAGTGTATGTCTTTGTTACTTGGTGTAAGTGTGTGTCTTTGTTAAGTTTTGTAAGTGTATGTCTTTGTTACTTGGTGTCAGTGTGTGTCTGTCTTACTTGGTGTCCGTGCATGTCTTTGTTACTTGGTGCCATTGTGTGTCTGTGTTACTTGGTATCAGTGCATGTCTTTGTGACTTGGTATCAGTATATGTCTTTGTTACTGGGTGTCAGTGTGTGTCTTTGTGACTTGGTATCAGTGTATGTCTTTGTTACTGGCTGTCAGTGTGTTTCTGTTTTACTGGGTATCAGTGTGTGTCTTTGTGACTTGGTATCAGTGTATGTCTTTGTTACTGGGTGTCAGTGTGTGTCTGTGTTCCTGGGTATCAGTCTATGTTTTTGTGACTTGGTGTCAGTGTATGTCTTTGTTACTCGGTGTCAGTCTGTGTCTGTGATACTGGGTATCAGTGTATGTCTTTGTTACTTGGTGTAAGTGTGTGTCTGCGTTACTGGGTATCAGTGTCTGTCTTTGTTACTTGGTGTAAGTGTGTGACTGTGTTACTGGTTATCAGTGTCTGTCTTTGCTACTTGGTGACAGTGTATGTGTTTGTTACTTGGTGTAATTGTCTGTCTTTGTTACTTGGTGTAAGTGTATGTCTTTGTTACTTGGTGTCAGTGTATGTCTTTGTTTCTGGGTGTCTGTGTGTGTCTGTGTTACTGGGTATCAGTGTATGTCTTTGTGACTTGGTAGCAGTGCATGTCTTTGTTACTGGGTGTCAGTGTATGTCTGTGTTACTGGGTATCAGTGTATGTCTTTGTGACTTCTTAGCAGTGTATGTCTTTGTTACTGGGTGTCTGTGTGTGTCTGTGTTCCTGGGTATCAGTGTATGTCTTTGTGACTTGGTGTCAGTGTATGTCTTTGCTACTGGGTGTCAGTGTGTGTCTTTGTGACTTGGTGTCAGTGTATGCCTTTGTTACTTGGTGTAAGTGTGTTTCTGTGATACTGGGTATCAGTGTATGTCTTTGTTACTTGGTGTCAGTGTATGTCTGTGTTACTTGGTGTAAGTGTATGTCTGTGTATCAGTGTGTGTCTTTGTGACCTGGTGTCAGTGTATGTCTTTGTTACAGGGTGTCAGTGTGTGTCTTTGTGACTTGGTGTCAGTGTATGTCTGTTTTACTGGGGGTCAGCGTGTGTCTGTGTTACTGGGGGTCAGTGTGTGTTTCTAACTGGGTGTCAGTGTGTGTCTGTGTTACTGGGTATCAGTGCATGTCTTTGTTACTTGGTGTAAGTGTGTGTCTGTGTTACTGGGTATCAGTGTATGTCTTTGTTACTTGGTGTCAGTGTATGTCAAAATACTTGTTGTAAGTGTATGTCTTTGTAACTTGGTGTAATTGTCTGTCTTTGTTACTTGGTGTCCGTGTGTGTCTGTGTTACTGGGAATCAGGGTCTGTCTCTGTTACTTGGTGTAAGTGTGTGTCTGTGTTACTGGGTATCAGTGTATGTCTTTGTTACTTGGTGTCAGTGTATGTCTGTGTTTTATGGTGTCAGTGTGTGTCTGTGTTACTGGGTATCAGTGTTTGTCTTTGTGACTTGGTATCAGTGTATGTCTTTTTTACTGGGTGTCAGTGTGTGTCTTTGTGACTTGGTGTCAGTGTATGTCTTTGTTACTTGGTGTAACTGTGTCTGTGTTACTGGGTATCAGTGTATGTCTTTGTTACTTGGTGTAAGTGTGTGTCTGTGTTCCTGGGTATCATTGTATGTCTTTGTTACTTGGTGTCGGTGTATGTCTGTGTTACTTGGTGTACGTGTGTGTCTGTGTTACTGGGTGTCAGTGTGTGTCTTTGTTACTTGGTGTAAGTGTATGTCTTCGTTACTTGGTGTAAGTGTGTGTCTGTGATACTGGGTATCAGTGTATGTCTTTGTTACTTGGTGTCAGTGTATGTCTGTGTTACTTGGTGTAAGTGTATGTCTGTGTATCAGTGTGTGTCTTTGTGACCTGGTGTCAGTGTATGTCTTTGTTACAGGGTGTCAGTGTGTGTCTTTGTGACTTGGTGTCAGTGTATGTCTGTTTTACTGGGGGTCAGCGTGTGTCTTTGTGACTTGGTGTCAGTGTATGTCTTTGTTACTTGCCTCAAGTGTGTGTCTGTGATACAGGGTATCAGAGAATGTCTTTGTTACTTGGAGTCAGTGTATGTCTGTTTTACTTGGTGTAAGTGTGTGTCTGTGTATCAGTGTATGTCTTTGTGACTTGGTGTCATTGTATGTCTTTGTTACTGGGTGCCAGTGTGTGTCTTTGTGACTTGGTGTCAGTGTATGCCTGTGTTAATGAGGGTCAGAGTGTGTCTGTGTTACTGGGGGTCAGTGTGTGTTTCTAACTGGGTGTCAGTGTGTGTCTGTCTTACTGGGTATCAGTGCATGTCTTTGTTACTTGGTGTAAGTGTGTGTCTGTAATACTGGGTATCAGTGTATGTCTTTGTTACTTGGTGTCAGTGTATGTCAAAATACTTGTTGTAAGTGTATGTCTTTGTAACTTGGTGTAATTGTCTGTCTTTGTTACTTGGTGTCCGTGTGTGTCTGTGTTACTGGGAATCAGGGTCTGTCTCTGTTACTTGGTGTAAGTGTGTGTCTGTGTTACTGGGTATCAGTGTATGTCTTTGTTACTTGGTGTCAGTGTATGTCTGTGTTTTATGGTGTAAGTGTGTGTCTGTGTTACTGGGTATCAGTGTTTGTCTTTGTGACTTGGTATCAGTGTATGTCTTTTTTACTGGGTGTCAGTGTGTGTCTTTGTGACTTGGTGTCAGTGTATGTCTTTGTTACTTGGTGTAACTGTGTCTGTGTTACTGGGTATCAGTGTATGTCTTTGTTACTTGGTGTAAGTGTGTGTCTGTGTTCCTGGGTATCATTGTATGTCTTTGTTACTTGGTGTCGGTGTATGTCTGTGTTACTTGGTGTACGTGTGTGTCTGTGTTACTGGGTGTCAGTGTGTGTCTTTGTTACTTGGTGTAAGTGTATGTCTTCGTTACTTGGTGTAAGTGTGTGTCTGTGTTACTGGGTATCAGTGTCTGTCTTTGTTACTTGGTGTAAGTGTGTGTCTGTGTTACTGGGTATCAGTGCATGCCTTTGTTACTTGGTGTAAGTGTATGTCTTTGTTACTTTGTGTCAGTGTATGTCTTTGTGACTTGGTGTCAGAGTATGTCTTTGTTACTGGTTGTCAGTGTGTGTCTGTGTTCCTGGGTATCGGAGTACGTCTTTGTGACTTGGTGTCAGTGTATGTCTTGGCTACTGGGTGTCAGTGTGTGTCTTTGTGACTTAGTGTCAGTGCATGTCTTTCTTACTTGGAGTAAGTGTGCGTCTGTGTTACTGGGTCTCAGTGTATGTCTTTGTTACTTGGTGTCAGTGTATGTCAAAATACTTGGTGTAAGTGTATGTCTTTGTTACTTGTTGTAATTGTCTGTCATTGTTACTTGGTGTAAGTGTATGTCTTTGTTACTTGGTGACAGTGTATGTCTTTGTTACTTGGTGTCAGTGAATGTCTGTGTTACTTGGTGTAAGTGTGTGTCTTTGTTAAGTTGTGTAAGTGTATGTCTTTGTTACTTGGTGTCAGTGCATGTCTTTGTTACTTGGTGCCAGTGTTTGTCTGTGTTACTTCGTATCAGTGTATGTCTTTGTGACTTAGTATCAGTGTATGTCTTTGTTACTGGGTGTCAGTGAGTGTCTGTGTTACTGGGTATCAGTGTATGTCTTTGTGACTTGGTATCAGTGTATGTCTTTGTTACTGGGTGTCAGTGTGTTTCTGTGTGACTTGGTATCAGTGTATGTCTTTGTTACTTGGTGTAAGTGTGTGTCTTTGTTAAGCTTTGTAAGTGTATGTCTTTGTTACTTGGTGTCAGTGTGTGTCTGACTTACTTGGTGTCAGTGCATGTCTTTGTTACTTGGTGCCAGTGTGTGTCTGTGTTACTGGGTATCAGTGTCTGTCTTTGTTACTTGGTGTAAGTGTGTGTCTGTGTTACTGGGTATCAGTGCATGCCTTTGTTACTTGGTGTCAGTGTATGTCTTTGTTACTGGGTGTCATTGCATGTCTTTGTGACTTGATGTGTGTGTCCATCTTTGTTACTGGCTGTCAGTGTATGTCTTTGTTACTTGGTGTAGGTGTATGTCTTTTGTAATTGGTGTAATTGTCTGTCTTTGTTACTTGGTGTAAGTGTATGTCTTTGTTACTTTGTGTCAGTGTATGTCTTTGTGACTTGGTGTCAGAGTATGTCTTTGTTACTGGGGGTCAGTGTGTGCCTGTGTTATTGGGGGTCAGTGTGTATTTCTAACTGGGTGGCAGTGTGTGTCTTTGTTACTTGGTGTCAGTGTATGTCTGTGTTTCTTAATGTAAGTGTATGTCTTCTTTACTTGGTGTAAGTGTGTGTCTGTGTTACTTGGTGTAAGTGTGTGTCTGTGTTCCTGGGTATCAGTGTCTGTCTTTGTAACTTGGTGTCTGTGTATGTCTGTGTTACTTGTTGTAAGTGTGTATATGTGTTCCTGGGTATCAGTGTATGTCTTTGTTACTTGGTGTCATGGTATGTCTGTGTTCCTTGGTGAAAGTGTGTGTCTGTGTTACTGGGTGTCAGTGTGTGTCTGTGTTACTTGGTGTAAGTGTGTGTCTTTGTTACTTGGTGTCCGTGTGTGTCTGTGTTACTGGGTGTCAGTGCATGTCTTTGTTACTTGGTGCCAGTGTATATCCGTGTTACTTGTTGTAAGTGTGTGTCTTTGTTACTTGGTGTAAATATGTGTCTGTGTCACTTGGTGCAAGTGTGTGTCTATGTTCCTGGGTATCAGTGTATGTCTGTCTTACTTGGTGTAAGTGTGTGTCTGTGTTACTGGGTATCAGTGTATGTCTTTGTTACTTGGTGTCAGTGTATGCCTGTGTTACTTGGAGTAAGTGAGTATCTGTGTTACTGGGTATCAGTGTATGTCTTTGTTACTTGGTGTCAATGTATGTCAAAATACTTGGTGTAAGTGTATGTCCTTGTTACGTGGTGTTATTTTCTGTCTTTGTTACTTGGTGTAATTGTCTGTCTTTGTTACTTGGTGTCAGTGTATGTCTTTGTAACTTGGTGTCAGTGTATGTCTTTATTACTTGGTGTCAGTGTATGTCTGTGTTACTTGGTGTAAGCGTGTGAATTTGTTACTTGGTGTAAGTGTATGTCTTTGTTACTTGGTGTCTGTGTATGTCTTTGTTACTTGGTGTCAGTGTGTGCCTGTGTTACTGGGTATCAGTGTATGTCTTTGTGACTTGGTATCAGTGTATGACTTTGTTACTGGGTGTCGGTGTGTGTCTGTGTTACTGGGTATCAGTGTATGTCTTTGTTACTGTGTGTCAGTGTCTGTCTGTGTTACTGGGTATCAGTGTATGTCTTTGTGACTTGGTATCAGTGTATGTCTTTGCTACTGGAAGTCAGTGTATGTCAAAATACTTGGTGTAAGTGTATGTCTTTTTTACTTGGTGTAATTGTCTGTCTTTGTTACTTGGTGAAAGTGTATGTCTTTGTTAATTGGTGTCAGTGTATGACTGTGTTACTTGGTGTAACTGTGTGTCTTTGTTAAGTTGTGTCAGTGTATGTCTTTGTTACTTGGTGTCAGTGCATGTCTTTGTTATTTGGTGCCAGTGTGTGTCTGTGTCACTTGGTATCAGTGTATGTCTTTGTGACCTGGTATCAGTGTATGTCTTTGTTACTGGGTGTCAGTGAGTGTCTGTGTTACTGGGTATCAGTGTATGTCTTTGTTACTTGGTGTCAGTGCATGTCTTTGTTATTTGGTGCCAGTGTATGTCTTTGTGACTTGGTGTCAGTGTATGTCTTTGTTACTGGGTGTCAGTGTGTGTCTTTGTGACTTGGTGTCAGTGTATGTCATTGTTACTTGGTGTAAGTGTGTGTCTGTGTTACTGTGTGTCAGTGTGTGTATGTGTTACTTGGTGTAAGTGTGTGTCTTTGTTACTTGGTGTAAGTGTGTGCCTGTGTTACTTGGTGCAAGTGTGTGTCTGTGTTCCTGGGTATCAGTGTATGTCTTTGTTACTTGGTGTCAGTGTATGTCTGTGTTACTTGGTGTAAGTGTGTGTCTGTGTTCCTGGGTATCAGTGTATGTCTTTGTTACTTGGTGTCAGTGTATGTCTTTGTTACTTAGTTTCAGTGTATGTCTGTGTTACTTGGTGTAAGTGTGTGTCTGTGTTACTGGGTGTCAGTGTGTGTCTGTGTTACTTGGTGTCAGTGTATGTCTTTGTTACTTGGTGTCAGTGTATGTCTTTGTTACTTGGTGTAAGTGTGTGTCTGTGTTACTAGGTATCAGTGTCTTTCTTTGTTACTTGGTGTAAGAGTGTGTCTGTGTTACTGGGTATCAGTGTATGTCTTTGTTAAATGGTGTTAGTGTAAGTCTGTGTTACTTGGTGTCAGTGTGTGTCTGTGTTAATGGGTATCAGTGTATGTCTTTGTGACTTGGTATCAGTGTATGACTTTGTTACTGGGTGTCGGTGTTTGTCTGTGTTACTGGGTATCAGTGTATGTATTGTGACTTGGTATCAGTGTATGTCATTGCTACTGGTTGTCAGTGTGTGTCTGTGTTCCTGGGTATCAGAGTACGTCTTTGTGACTTGGTGTCAGTGTATGTCTTGGCTACTGGGTGTCAGTGTGTGTCTTTGTGAGTTAGTGTCAGTGCATGTCTTTCTTACTTGGAGTAAGTGTGCGTCTGTGTTACTGGGTCTCAGTGTATGTCTTTGTTACTTGGTGTCAGTGTATGTCAAAATACTTGGTGTAAGTGTATGTCTTTGTTACTTGGTGTAATTGTCTGTCATTGTTACTTGGTGTAAGTGTATGTCTTTGTTACTTGGTGACAGTGTATGTCTTTGTTACTTGGTGTCAGTGAATGTCTGTGTTACTTGGTGTAAGTGTGTGTCTTTGTTAAGTTGTGTAAGTGTATGTCTTTGTTACTTGGTGTCAGTGCATGTCTTTGTTACTTGGTGCCAGTGTGTGTCTGTGTTACTTCGTATCAGTGTATGTCTTTGTGACTTAGTATCAGTGTATGTCTTTGTTACTGGGTGTCAGTGAGTGTCTGTGTTACTGGGTATCAGTGTATGTCTTTGTGACTTGGTATCAGTGTATGTCTTTGTTACTGGGTGTCAGTGTGTTTCTGTGTTACTGGGTACCAGTGTATGTTTTTGTGACTTGGTGTCAGTGTATGTCTTTGTTACTGGCTGTCAGTGTGTGTCTTTGTGACTTGGTGTCAGAGTATGTCTTTGTTACTCAGTGTAAGTGTGTGACTGTGATACTGGGTATCAGTGTATGTCTTTGTTACTTGGTGTCAGTGTATGTCTGTGTTACTATGTGTAAGTGTATGTCTTTGTTACTTGGTGTCCGTGTGTGTCTGTGATACTGGGTGTAAGTGCATGTCTTTGTTACTTGGGACCAGTGTATATCTGTGCGACTTGGTGAAAGTGTTTGTCTTTGTTACTTGGTGTAATTGTATGTCTTTGATACTTGGTGTCAGTGTATGTCTGTGTTACTTGGTGTAAGTGTATGTCTTTGTTACTTGGTGTAAGTGTGTGCCTGTGTTACTTGGTGCAAGTGTGTGTCTGTGTTCCTGGGTGTCAGTGTATGTCTTTGTTAATTGTTGTCAGTGTATGTCTGTGTTACTTGGTGTAAGTGTGCGTCTGTGTTACTGAGTATCAGTGTATGTCTTTGTTACTTGGTGTCAGTGTATGTCTGTGTTACTTGGTGTAAGTGTGTGTCTTTGTTACTGGGTGTCAGTGTGTGTCTGTGTTAGTTGGTGTAAGTGTGTGTCTTTGTTACTTGGTGTCCGTGTGTGTCTGTGTTACTGTGTGTCAGTGTATGTCTTTGTTACTTGGTGTCAGTGTATGTCTTTGTTACTTGGTGTCAGTGTATGTCTGTGTTACTTGGTGTAAGTGTGTGTCTTTGTTAAGTTGTGTAAGTGTATGTATTTGTTACTTGGTGTCAGTGCATGTCTTTGTTACTTGGTGGCAGTATGTGCCTGTGTTACTTGGTATCAGTGTATGTCTTTGTGACTTGGTATCAGTGTATGTCTTTGTTACTGGGTGTCAGTGAGTGTCTGTGTTACTGGGTTTCAGTGTATGTCTTTGTGACTTGGTATCAGTGTACGTCTTTGTTACTGGGTATCAGTGTGTTTCTGTGTTACTGGGTACCAGTGTATGTTTTTGTGACTTGGTGTCAGTGTATGTCTTTGTTACTGGCTGTCAGTGTGTGTCTGTGATACTGGGTATCAGTGTATGTCTTTGTTACTTGGTGTCAGTGTATGTCTGTGTTACTATGTGTAAGTGTATGTCTTTGTTACTTGGTGTCCGTGTGTGTCTGTGATACTGGGTGTAAGTGCATGTCTTTGTTACTTGGGACCAGTGTATATCTGTGCGACTTGGTGAAAGTGTTTGTCTTTGTTACTTGGTGTCAGTGTATGTCTGTGTTACTTGGTGTAAGTGTATGTCTTTGTTACTTGGTGTAAGTGTGTGCCTGTGTTACTTGGTGCAAGTGTGTGTCTGTGTTCCTGGGTGTCAGTGTATGTCTTTGTTACTTGGTGTCAGTGTATGTCTGTGTTACTTGGTGTAAGTGTATGTCTTTGTTACTTGGTGTAAGTGTGCGTCTGTGTTACTGAGTATCAGTGTATGTCTTTGTTACTTGGTGTCAGTGTATGTCTGTGTTACTTGGTGTAAGTGTGTGTCTTTGTTACTGGGTGTCAGTGTGTGTCTGTGTTAGTTGGTGTAAGTGTGTGTCTTTGTTACTTGGTGTCCGTGTGTGTCTGTGTTACTGTGTGTCAGTGTATGTCTTTGTTACTTGGTGTCAGTGTATGTCTTTGTTACTTGGTGTCAGTGTATGTCTGTGTTACTTGGTGTAAGTGTGTGTCTTTGTTAAGTTGTGTAAGTGTATGTATTTGTTACTTGGTGTCAGTGCATGTCTTTGTTACTTGGTGGCAGTATGTGCCTGTGTTACTTGGTATCAGTGTATGTCTTTGTGACTTGGTATCAGTGTATGTCTTTGTTACTGGGTGTCAGTGAGTGTCTGTGTTACTGGGTTTCAGTGTATGTCTTTGTGACTTGGTATCAGTGTACGTCTTTGTTACTGGGTATCAGTGTGTTTCTGTGTTACTGGGTACCAGTGTATGTTTTTGTGACTTGGTGTCAGTGTATGTCTTTGTTACTGGCTGTCAGTGTGTGTCTGTGATACTGGGTATCAGTGTATGTCTTTGTTACTTGGTGTCAGTGTATGTCTGTGTTACTATGTGTAAGTGTATGTCTTTGTTACTTGGTGTCCGTGTGTGTCTGTGATACTGGGTGTAAGTGCATGTCTTTGTTACTTGGGACCAGTGTATATCTGTGCGACTTGGTGAAAGTGTTTGTCTTTGTTACTTGGTATCAGTGTATGTCTTTGTGACTTGGTATCAGTGTATGTCTTTGTTACTGGGTGTCAGTGAGTGTCTGTGTTACTGGGTATCAGTGTATGTCTTTGTGACTTGGTATCAGTGTACGTCTTTGTTACTGGGTATCAGTGTGTTTCTGTGTTACTGGATACCAGTGTATGTTTTTGTGACTTGGTGTCAGTGTATGTCTTTGTTACTGGGTGTCAGTGTGTGTCTTTGTGACTTGGTGTCAGTGTATGTCTTTGTTACTCGGTGTAAGTGTGTGCCTGTGATACTGGGTATCAGTGTATGTCTTTGTTACTTGGTGTCAGTGTATGTCTGTGTTACTAGGTGTAAGTGTATGTCTTTGTTACTTGGTGTCCGTGTGTGTCTGTGTTACTGTGTGTAAGTGTATGTCTTTGTTACTTGGGACCAGTGTATATCTGTGTGACTTGGTGAAAGTGTGTGTCTTTGTTACTTGGTGTAAGTGTGTGTCTTTGTTACTTGGCGTCCGTGTGTGTCTGTGTTACTGGGTGTCAGTGTATGTCTTTGTTACTTGGTGTCAGTGTATGTCCTTGTTACTTGGTGTCAGTGTATGTCTGTGTTACTTGGTGTAAGTGTGCGTCTTTGTTAAGTTGTGTAAGTGTATGTATTTGTTACTTGGTGTCAGTGCATGTCTTTGTTACTTGGTGGCAGTGTGTGCCTGTGTTACTTGGTATCACTGTATGTCTTTGTGACTTGGTATCAGTGCATGTCTTTGTTACTGGGTGTCAGTGAGTGTCTGTGTTACTGGGTATCAGTGTATGTCTTTGTGACTTGGTATCAGTGTATGTCTTTGTTACTGGGTGTCAGTGTGTTTCTGTGTTACTGGGTACCAGTGTATGTTTTTGTGACTTGGTGTCAGTGTATGTCTTTGTTACTGGCTGTCAGTGTGTGTCTTTGTGACTTGGTGTCAGAGTATGTCTTTGTTACTCAGTGTAAGTGTGTGACTGTGATACTGGGTATCAGTGTATGTCTTTGTTACTTGGTGTCAGTGTATGTCTGTGTTACTATGTGTAAGTGTATGTCTTTGTTACTTGGTGTCCGTGTGTGTCTGTGATACTGGGTGTAAGTGCATGTCTTTGTTACTTGGGACCAGTGTATATCTGTGCGACTTGGTGAAAGTGTTTGTCTTTGTTACTTGGTGTAATTGTATGTCTTTGATACTTGGTGTCAGTGTATGTCTGTGTTACTTGGTGTAAGTGTATGTCTTTGTTACTTGGTGTAAGTGTGTGCCTGTGTTACTTGGTGCAAGTGTGTGTCTGTGTTCCTGGGTGTCAGTGTATGTCTTTGTTAATTGTTGTCAGTGTATGTCTGTGTTACTTGGTGTAAGTGTGCGTCTGTGTTACTGGGTATCAGTGTATGTCTTTGTTACTTGGTGTCAGTGTATGTCTGTGTTACTTGGTGTAAGTGTGTGTCTTTGTTACTGGGTGTCAGTGTGTGTCTGTGTTAGTTGGTGTAAGTGTGTGTCTTTGTTACTTTGTGTCCGTGTGTGTCTGTGTTACTGTGTGTCAGTGTATGTCTTTGTTACTTGGTGTCAGTGTATGTCTTTGTTACTTGGTGTCAGTGTATGTCTGTGTTACTTGGTGTAAGTGTGTGTCTTTGTTAAGTTGTGTAAGTGTATGTATTTGTTACTTGTTGTCAGTGCATGTCTTTGTTACTTGGTGGCAGTATGTGCCTGTGTTACTTGGTATCAGTGTATGTCTTTGTGACTTGGTATCAGTGTATGTCTTTGTTACTGGGTGTCAGTGAGTGTCTGTGTTACTGGGTATCAGTGTATGTCTTTGTGACTTGGTATCAGTGTACGTCTTTGTTACTGGGTATCAGTGTGTTTCTGTGTTACTGGGTACCAGTGTATGTTTTTGTGACTTGGTGTCAGTGTATGTCTTTGTTACTGGCTGTCAGTGTGTGTCTGTGATACTGGGTATCAGTGTATGTCTTTGTTACTTGGTGTCAGTGTATGTCTGTGTTACTATGTGTAAGTGTAAGTCTTTGTTACTTGGTGTCCGTGTGTGTCTGTGATACTGGGTGTAAGTGCATGTCTTTGTTACTTGGGACCAGTGTATATCTGTGCGACTTGGTGAAAGTGTTTGTCTTTGTTACTTGGTGTCAGTGTATGTCTGTGTTACTTGGTGTAAGTGTATGTCTTTGTTACTTGGTGTAAGTGTGTGCCTGTGTTACTTGGTGCAAGTGTGTGTCTGTGTTCCTGGGTGTCAGTGTATGTCTTTGTTAATTGTTGTCAGTGTATGTGTGTGTTACTTGGTGTAAGTGTGCGTCTGTGTTACTGGGTATCAGTGTATGTCTTTGTTACTTGGTGTCAGTGTATGTCTGTGTTACTTGGTGTAAGTGTGTTTCTTTGTTACTGGGTGTCAGTGTGTGTCTGTGTTAGTTGGTGTAAGTGTGTGTCTTTGTTACTTGGTGTCCGTGTGTGTCTGTGTTACTGTGTGTCAGTGTATGTCTTTGTTACTTGGTGTCAGTGTATGTCTTTGTTACTTGGTGTCAGTGTATGTCTGTGTTACTTGGTGTAAGTGTGTGTCTTTGTTAAGTTGTGTAAGTGTATGTATTTGTTACTTGGTGTCAGTGCATGTCTTTGTTACTTGGTGGCAGTATGTGCCTGTGTTACTTGGTATCAGTGTATGTCTTTGTGACTTGGTATCAGTGTATGTCTTTGTTACTGGGTGTCAGTGAGTGTCTGTGTTACTGGGTATCAGTGTATGTCTTTGTGACTTGGTATCAGTGTACGTCTGTGTTACTGGGTATCAGTGTGTTTCTGTGTTACTGGGTACCAGTGTATGTTTTTGTGACTTGGTGTCAGTGTATGTCTTTGTTACTGGGTGTCAGTGTGTGTCTTTGTGACTTGGTGTCAGTGTATGTCTTTGTTACTCGGTGTAAGTGTGTGCCTGTGATACTGGGTATCAGTGTATGTCTTTGTTACTTGGTGTCAGTGTATGTCTTTGTTACTTGGTGTCAGTGTATGTCTGTGTTACTTGGTGTAAGTGTGCGTCTTTGTTAAGTTGTGTAAGTGTATGTATTTGTTACTTGGTGTCAGTGCATGTCTTTGTTACTTGGTGGCAGTGTGTGCCTGTGTTACTTGGTATCAGTGTATGTCTTTGTGACTTGGTATCAGTGTATGTCTTTGTTACTGGGTGTCAGTGAGTGTCTGTGTTACTGGGTATCAGTGTATGTCTTTGTGACTTGGTATCAGTGTATGTCTTTGTTACTGGGTATCAAAGTGTTTCTGTGTTACTGGGTACCAGTGTATGTTTTTGTGACTTGGTGTCAGTGTATGTCTTTGTTACTGGGTGTCAGTGTGTGTCTTTGTGACTTTGTGTCAGTGTATGTCTTTGTTAGTCGGTGTAATTGTGTGTCTGTGATACTGGGTATCAGTGTATGTCTTTGGTACTTGGTGTCAGTGTATGTCTGTGTTACTAGGTGTAAGTGTATGTCTTTGTTACTTGGTGTCCGTGTGTGTCTGTGTTACTGGGTGTAAGTGCATGTCTTTGTTACTTGGGACCAGTGTATATCTGTGTGACTTGGTGAAAGTGTGTGTCTTTGTTACTTGGTGTAATTGTATGTCTTTGTTACTTGGTGTCAGTGTATGTCTGTGTTACTTGGTGTAAGTGTATGTCTTTGTTACTTGGTGTAAGTTTGTGCCTGTGTTACTTGGTGTAAGTGTGTGTCTGTGTTCCTGAATATCAGTGTATGTCTTTGTTACTTGTTGTCAGTGTATGTCTGTGTTACTTGGTGTAAGTGAGTGTCTGTGTTACTGGGTATCAGTGTATGTCTTTGTTACTTGGTGTCAGTGTATGTCTGTGTTACTTGGTGTAAGTGTGTGTCTGTGTTACTGGGTATCAGTGCATGTCTTTGAGACCTGGTGTCAGTGTATGTCATTGTTACTGGGTGCCAGTGTATGTCTTTGTGACTTCGTGTCAGTGTATGTCTTTGTTACTTGGAGTAAGTGTGTGTCTGTGTTACTGGGTCTCAGTCTATGTCTTTGTTACTTGGTGTCCGTGTATGTCAAAATACTTGGTGTAAGTGTATGTCTTTGTTACTTGGTGTAATTGTCTTTATTTGTTACTTGCTGTAAGTGTATGTCTTTGTTACTTGGTGTCAGTGTATGTCTGTGTTACTTGGTGTAAGTGTGTGTCTTTGTTAAGTTGTGTAAGTGTATGTCTTTGTGACTTGGTATCAGTGTATGTCTTTGTTACTTGGTGTCATTGTGTGTCTGTGTTACTGGGTATCAGTGTATGTCTTTGTGACTTGGTATCAGTGTATGTCTTTGTTTCTTGGTGTCAGTGTGTTTCTGTGTTACTGGGTACCAGTGTATGTCTCTGTGACTTGGTATCAGTGTATGTCTTTGTTACTGGGTGTCAGTGTGTTTCTGTGTTCCTGGGTATCAGTGTATGTTTTTGTGACTTGGTGTCAGTGTATGTCTTTGTTACTGGGTGTCAGTGTGTGTCTTTGTGACTTGGTGTCAGTGTATGTCTTTCTTACTCGGTGTAAGTGTATGTCTGTGATACTGGGTATCAGTGTATGTCTTTGTTACTTGGTGTCAGTGTATGTCTGTGTTACTAGGTGTAAGTGTGTGTCTTTGTATCAGAGGATGTCTTTGTGACTTGGTGTCAGTGTATGTCTTTGTTACTGGGGGTCAGTGTGTGCCTGTGTTACTGGGGGTCAGTGTATGTTTCTAACTGGGTGTCAGTGTGTGTCTATGTTAATGGGTACCATTGCATGTCTTGTTACTTGGTGTCAGTGTATGTCTGTGTTACTTGTTGCAAGTGTATGTCTTTGTTACTTGGTGTCAGTGTATGTCTGTGTTACTTGGTGTAAGTGTGTGTCTGTGTTACTGGGTGTCAGTGTATGTCTTTGTTGCTTGGTGTCAGGGTATGACTGTGCTACTTGGTGTAAGTGTGTGTCTGTGTTACTGGATGTCAGTGTGTGTCTGTGTTACTTGGTGTAAGTGTGTGTCTTTGTTACTTGGTGTCCGTGTGTCTGTGTTACTCGGTGACAGTGCATGTCTTTGTTACTTGGTGCCAGTGTATATCTGTGTTACTTGGTGTAAGTGTGTGTCTTTGTTACTTGGTGTAAGTGTATGACTGTGTTACTTGGTGTAAGTGTGTGTCTGTGTTAATGGGTATCAGTGTATGTCTTTGTTACTTGGTGTGAGTGTGAGTCTGTGTTACTTGGTGTAAGTGTGTGTCTGTGTTACTGGGTGTCAGTGTGTGTCTGTGTTACTTCGTGTAGGTTTGTGTCTTTGTTATTGGTGTCCATGTGTGTCTGTGTTACTGGGTGTCTGTGTATGTCTTTGTTACTGGGTGTCCGTGCATGTCTTTGTTACTTGGTGTAAGTGTGTGTCTGTGTTACTGGGTATCAGTGTCTGCCTTTGTTACTTTGTGTCAGTGTGTGTCTGTGTTACTGGGTATCAGTGTATGTCTTTGTGACTTGGTATCAGTGTATGACCTTGTTCCTGGGTGTCGGTGTGTGTCTGTGTTACTGGGTACAGTGTATGTCTTTGTTACTGGGTGCCAGTGTCTGTCTGTGTTACTGGGTATCAGAGTATGTCTTCTCTGACTTGGTATCAGTGTATGTCTTTGCTACTGGGTGTCAGTGTGTGTCTGTGTTCCTGGGTATCAGTGTATGTCTTTGTGACTTGGTGTCAGTGTATGTCTTTGCTACTGGGTGTCAGTGTGTGTCTTTGTGACATAGTGTCAGTGTATGTCTTTGTTACTTGGAGTAAGTGTGTGTCTGTGTTACTGGGTCTCAGTGTATGTCTTCGTTACTTGGTGTCAGTGTATGTCAAAATACTTGGTGTAAGTGTATGTCTTTGTTACTTGGTGTAATTGTCTGTCTTTGTTACTTATTGTAAGTGCATGTCTTTGTTACTTGGTGTCAGTGTAAGTCTTTGTTACTTGGTGTCAGTGTATGTCTGTGTTACTTGGTGTAAGTGTGTGTCTTTGTTAAGTTGTGTAAGTGTATGTCTTTGTTACTTGGTGTCAGTGCATGTCTTTGTTACTTGGTGCCAGTGTGTGTCTGTGTTACTTGGTATCAGCGTATGTCTTTGTGACTTGGTATCAGTGTATGTCTTTGATACTGGGTGTAAGTGATTGTCTGTGTTACTGGGTATCAGTGTATGTCTTTGTGACTTGGGATCAGTGTATGTCTTTGTTACTGGGTGTCAGTGTGTTTCTGTGTTACTGGGTACCAGTGTATGTTTTTGTGACTTGGTGTCAGTGTATGTCTTTGTTACTGGGTGTCAGTGTGTGTCTTTGTGACTTGGTGTCAGTGTATGTCCTTGTTACTCGGTGTAAGTGTGTGTCTGTGATACTGGGTATCAGTGTATGTCTTTGTTACTTGGTGTCAGTGTATGTCTGTGTTACTAGGTGTAAGTGTATGTCTTTGTTACTTGGTGTCCGTGTGTGTCTGTGTTACTGGGTGTAAGTGCATGTCTTTGTTACTTGGGACCAGTGGATATCTGTGTGACTTGGTGAAAGTGTGTGTCTTTGTTACTTGGTGTAATTGTATGTCTTTGTTACTTGGTGTCAGTGTATGTCTGTGTTACTTGGTGTAAGTGTGTGTCTGTGTTACTGGGTATCAGTGTATGTCTTTGTTGCTTGGTGTCAGGGTAAGTCTGTGTTACTTGGTGTAAGTGTCTGTCTGTGTTACTGGGTGTCAGTGTGTGTCTGTGTTACTTGGTGTAAGTGTGTGTCTTTGTTACTTGGTGTCCGTGTGTGTCTGTGTTACTGGGTGTCAGTGCATGTCTTTGTTACTTGGTGCCAGTGTATATCTGTGTTACTTGGTGTAAGTGTGTGTCTTTGTTACTTGGTGTAAGTATGTGCCTGTGTTACTTGGTGTAAGTGTGTGTCTGTGTTCCTGGGTATCAGTGTATGTCTGTGTTACTTGGTGTAATTGTGTGTCTGTGTTACTGGGTATCAGTGTATGTCTTTGTTACTTGGTGTCAGTGTGAGTCTGTGTTACTTGGTGGAAGTGTGTGTATGTGTTACTGGGTGTCAGTGTGTGTCTGTGTTACTTGGTGTAAGTTTGTGTCTTTGTTATTGGTGTCCATTTGTGTCTGTGTTACTGGGTGTCTGTGTATGTCTTTGTTACTGTGTGTCAGTGCATGTCTTTGTTACTTGGTGTAAGTGTGTGTCTGTGTTACTGGGTATCAGTGTCTGTCTTTGTTACTTGGTGTCAGTGTCTGTCTGTGTTACTGGGTTTCAGAGTATGTCTTCTCTGACTTGGTATCAGTGTCTGTCTTTGCTACTGGGTGTCAGTGTGTGTCTGTGTTCCTGGGGATCAGTGTATGTCTTTGTGACTTGGTGTCAGTGTATGTCTTTGCTACTGGGTGTCAGTGTGTGTCTTACTGACTTAATGTCAGTGTATGTCTTTGTTACTTGGAGTAAGTGTTTGTCTGTGTCACTGGGTCTCAGTGTATGTCTTCGTTACTTGGTGTCAGTGTATGTCAAAATACTTGGTGTAAGTGTATGTATTTGTTACTTGGTGTAATTGTCTGTCTTTGTTACTTGGTGTAAGTGTATGTCTTTGTTACTTGGTGTCAGTGTATGTCTTTGTTACTTGGTGTCAGTGTATGTCTGTGTTACTTGGTGTAAGTGTGTGTCTTTGTTAAGTTGTGTAAGTGTATGTCTTTGTTCTTTGGTGTCAGTGCATGTCTTTGTTAATTGGTGCCAGTGTGTGTCTGTGTTACTAAGTATCAGTGTATGTCTTTGTGACTTGGTATCAGTGTATGTCTTTGATACTGGGTGGCAGTGATTGTCTGTGTTACTGGGTATCAGTGTACGTCTTTGTGACTTGGTATCAGTGTATGTCTTTGTTACTGGGTGTCATTGTGTTTCTGTGTTACTGGGTACCAGTGTATGTTTTTGTGACTTGGTGTCAGTGTATGTATTTGTTGCTGGGTGTCAGTGTGTGTCTTTGTGACTTGGTGTCAGTGTATGTCTTTGTTACTCGGTGTAAGTGTGTGTCTGTGATACTGGGTATCAGTGTATGTCTTTGTTACTTGGTGTCAGTGTATGTCTGTGTTACTAGGTGTAAGTGTATGTCTTTGTTACTTGGTGTCCGTGTGTGTCTGTGTTCCTGGTTGCAAGTGCATGTCTCTGTTACGTTGGACCAGTGTATATCTGTGTGACTTGGTGAAAGTGTGTGTCTTTGTTACTAGGTGTAATTGTATGTCTTTGTTACTTGGTGTAAGTGTGTGCCTGTGTTAATTGGTGTAAGTGTGTGTCTGTGTTCCTGAATATCAGTGCATGTCTTTGTTACTTGGTGTCAGAGTATGTCTGTGTTACTTGGTCTAAGTGAGTGTCTGTGTTACTGGGTATCAGTGTATGTCTTTGTTACTTGGTGTCAGTGTATGTCTGTGTTACTTTGTGTAAGTGTGTGTCTGTGTTACTGGGTGTCAGTGTGTGTCTGTGTTACTTGGTGTAAGTGTGTGTCTTTGTTACTTGGTGTCCGTGTGTGTCTGTGTTACTGGGTGTCAGTGTATGTCTTTGTTACTTGGTGTCAGAGTATGTCTTTGTTACTTGGTGTAAGTGTGTGCCTGTGTTACTGGGGTCAGTGTGTGTTTCTAACTGGGTGTCAGTGTGTGTCTGTGTTACTGGGTATCAATGCATGTCTTTGTTACTTGGTGTCAGTGTATGTCTGTGTTACTTGGTGCAAGTGTATGTCTTTGTTACTTGGTGTAAGTGTGTGTCTGTGTTACTTGGTGTAAGTGTGTGTCTGTGTTCCTGGGTATCATTGTATGTCTGTGTTACTTGGTGTGAGTGTGTGTCTGTGTTACTGGGTATCAGTGTATTTCTTTGTTGCTTGGTGTCAGGGTATGTCTGTGTTACTTGGTGTAAGTGTGTGTCTGTGTTACTGGCTATCAGTGTATGTCTTTCTTACTTGGTGTAAGTGTGTGTCTGTGTTACTGGGTATCAGTGTATGTCTTTGTTACTTGGTGTCAGTGTATGTCTGTGTTACTTGGTGTAAGTGTGTGTCTGTGTTACTGGGTATCATTGTATGTCTTTGTGACTTGGTGTCAGTGTATGTCATTGTTACTGGGTGTCAGTGTGTGTCTTTGTGACTTAGTGTCAGTGTATGTCTTTGTTACTTGGAGTAAGTGTGTGTCTGTGTTACTGGGTCTCAGTGTATGTCTTTGTTACTTGGTGTGAGTGTATGTCAAAATATTTGGTGTAAGTGTATGTCTTTGTTACTTGGTGTATTTGTCTGTCTTTGTTACTTGGTGTAAGTGTATGTCTTTGTTACTTGGTGTTAGTGTATGTATCTGTTGCTTGGTGTCAGTGTATGTCTGTGTTACTTGGTGTAAGTGTGTGTCTTTGTTAAGTTGTGTAAGTGTATGTCTTTGCTACTTGGTGTCAGTGCATGTCTTTGTTACTTAGTGCCAGTGTGTGTCTGTGTTACTTGGTATCAGTGTATGTCTTTGTGACTTCTTATCAGTGTATGTCTTTGTTACTGGGTGTCAGTGTGTGTCTGTGTTACTGGGTATCAGTGTATGCCTTTGTGACTTGGTATCAGTTTATGTCTTTGTTTCTGGGTGTCAGTGTGTTTCTGTGTTCATGGGTACCAGTGTATGTCTTTGTGACTTGGTATCAGTGTATGTCTTTGTTACTGGGTGTCGGTGTGTTTCTGTGTTCCTGGGTATCAGTGTATGTTTTTGTGACTTGGAGTCAGTGTATGTCTTTGTTACTGGGTGTCAATGTGTGTCTTTGTGACTTGGTGTCAGTGTATGTCTTTGTTACTCGGTGTAAGTGTATGTCTGTGTTACTAGGTGTAAGTGTGTGTCTTTGTATCAGTGTATGTCTTTGTGACTTGGTGTCAGTGTATGTCTTTGTTACTGGGGGCCAGTGTGTGCCTGTGTTACTGGGGGTCAGTGTGTGTTTCTAACTGGGTGTCAGTGTGTGTCTGTGTTACTGGGTATCAGTGCATGTCTTTGTTACTTGGTGTCAGTGTATGTCTGTGTTACTTGGTGCAAGTGTATGTCTTTGTTACTTGGTGTAAGTGTGTGTCTGTGTTACTTGGTGTAAGTGTGTGTCTGTGTTCCTGGGTATCATTGTATGTCTGTGTTACTTGGTGTAAGTGTGTGTCTGTGTTACTGGGTATCAGTGTATGTCTTTGTTGCTTGGTGTCAGTGTATGTCTGTGTTACTTGGTGTAAGTGTGTGTCTGTGTATCAGTGTATGTCTTTGTGACTTGGTGTCAGTGTATGTCTTTGTTACTGGGGGCCAGTGTGTGCCTGTGTTACTGGGGGTCAGTGTGTGTTTCTAACTGGGTGTCAGTGTGTGTCTGTGTTACTAGGTATCAGTGCATGTCTTTGTTACTTGGTGTCAGTGTCTGTCTGTGTTACTTGGTGCAAGTGTATGTCTTTGTTACTTGGTGTAAGTGTGTGTCTGTGTTACTTGGTGTAAGTGTGTGTCTGTGTTCCTGGGTATCATTGTATGTCTGTGTTACTTGGTGTAAGTGTGTGTCTGTGTTACTGGGTATCAGTGTATGTCTTTGTTGCTTGGTGTCAGGGTATGTCTGTGTTACTTGGTGTAAGTGTGTGTCTGTGTGACTGGGAGTCAGTGTGTGTCTGTGTTACTTGGTGTAAGTGTGTGTCTTTGTTACTTGGTGTCTGTGTGTGTCTGTGTTACTGGGTGTCAGTGCATGTCTTTGTTACTTGGTGCCAGTGTATATCTGTGTTACTTGGTGTAAGTGTGTGTCTTTGTTACTTGGTGTAAGTATGTGTCTGTGTTACTTGGTGTAAGTGTGTGTCTGTGTTACTGGGTATCAGTGTATGTCTTTGTAACTTGGTGTCAGTGTGTGTCTATGTTACTTGGTGGAAGTGTGTGTCTGTGTTACTGGGTGTCAGTGTGTGTCTGTGTTACTTGGTGTAAGTGTGTGTCTGTGTTACTGGGTATCAGTGTATGTCTTTATTTCTTGGTGCCAGTGTATGTCTGTGTTACTTGGAGTAATTGTTTGTCTGTGTTACTGGTTATCAGTGTATGTCTTTGTGACTTGGTGTCAGTGTATGTCTTTGTAACTTGGTGTCAGTGTATGTCTTCGTTACCTGGTGTCAGTGTATATCTGTGTTACTTGGTGTCAGTGTATGTCTTTGTTACTGGGGGCCAGTGTGTGCCTGTGTTACTGGGGGTCAGTGTGTGTTTCTAACTGGGTGTCAGTGTGTGTCTGTGTTACTGGGTATCAGTGCATGTCTTTGTTACTTGGTGTCAGTGTATGTCTGTGTTACTTGGTGCAAGTGTATGTCTTTGTTACTTGGTGTAAGTGTGTGTCTGTGTTACTTGGTGTAAGTGTGTGTCTGTGTTCCTGGGTATCATTGTATGTCTGTGTTACTTGGTGTAAGTGTGTGTCTGTGTTACTGGGTATCAGTGTATGTCTTTGTTGCTTGGTGTCAGTGTATGTCTGTGTTACTTGGTGTAAGTGTGTGTCTGTGTATCAGTGTATGTCTTTGTGACTTGGTGTCAGTGTATGTCTTTGTTACTGGGGGCCAGTGTGTGCCTGTGTTACTGGGGGTCAGTGTGTGTTTCTAACTGGGTGTCAGTGTGTGTCTGTGTTACTAGGTATCAGAGCATGTCTTTGTTACTTGGTGTCAGTGTCTGTCTGTGTTACTTGGTGCAAGTGCATGTCTTTGTTACTTGGTGTAAGTGTGTGTCTGTGTTACTTGGTGTAAGTGTGTGTCTGTGTTCCTGGGTATCATTGTATGTCTGTGTTACTTGGTGTAAGTGTGTGTCTGTGTTACTGGGTATCAGTGTATGGCTTTGTTGCTTGGTGTCAGGGTATGTCTGTGTTACTTGGTGTAAGTGTGTGTCTGTGTGACTGGGAGTCAGTGTGTGTCTGTGTTACTTGGTGTAAGTGTGTGTCTTTGTTACTTGGTGTCTGTGTGTGTCTGTGTTACTTGGTGTCAGTGCATGTCATTGTTACTTGGTGCCAGTGTATATCTGTGTTACTTGGTGTAAGTGTGTGTCTTTGTTACTTGGTGTAAGTATGTGTCTGTGTTACTTGGTGTAAGTGTGTGTCTGTGTTACTGGGTATCAGTGTATGTCTTTGTAACTTGGTGTCTGTGTGTGTCTATGAAACTTGGTGGAAGTGTGTGTCTGTGTTACTGGGTGTCAGTGTGTGTCTGTGTTACTTGGTGTAAGTGTGTGTCTGTGTTACTGGGTATCAGTGTATGTCTTTATTTCTTGTTGCCAGTGTATGTCTGTGTTACTTGGAGTAATTGTTTGTCTGTGTTACTGGTTATCAGTGTATGACTTTGTGACTTGGTGTCAGTGTATGTCTTTTTTACTTGGTGTAAGTGTGTATCTGTGTTACTGGGTATCAGTCTATGTCTTTGTTACTTGGTGTCAGTGTGTGTCTTTGTGACTTGGTGTCAGTGTATGTCTTTGTTACTTGGTGTATTTGTCTGTCTTTGTTACTTGGTGTAAGTGTATGTCTTTGTTACTTGATGTTAGTGTATGTATCTGTTGCTTGGTGTCAGTGTATGTCTGTGTTACTTGGTGTAAGTGTGTGTCTTTGTTAAGTTGTGTAAGTGTATGTCTTTGCTACTTGGTGTCAGTGCATGTCTTTGTTACTTAGTGCCAGTGTGTGTCTGTGTTACTTGGTATCAGTGTATGTCTTTGTGACTTCTTATCAGTGTATGTCTTTGTTACTGGGTGTCAGTGTGTGTCTGTGTTACTGGGTATCAGTGTATGCCTTTGTGACTTGGTATCAGTTTATGACTTTGTTTCTGGGTGTCAGTGTGTTTCTGTGTTCATGGGTACCAGTGTATGTCTTTGTGACTTGGTATCAGTGTATGTCTTTGTTACTGGGTGTCGGTGTGTTTCTGTGTTCCTGGGTATCAGAGTATGTTTTTGTGACTTGGAGTCAGTGTATGTCTTTGTTACTGGGTGTCAATGTGTGTCTTTGTGACTTGGTGTCAGTGTATGTCTTTGTTACTCGGTGTAAGTGTATGTCTGTGTTACTAGGTGTAAGTGTGTGTCTTTGTATCAGTGTATGTCTTTGTGACTTGGTGTCAGTGTATGTCTTTGCCTGCAGAGTCTCATCAACAGGTTTGCGTCTGCCTGCAATGAATTTGGCCTAACCATCAGCCTCAAGAAAACGAACATCATGGGGCAGGATGTCAGAAATGCTCCATCCATCAATATTGGCGACCACGCTCTGGAAGTGGTTCAAGAGTTCACCTACCTAGGCTCAACTATCACCAGTAACATGTCTCTAGATGCAGAAATCAACAAGCGCATGGGTAAGGCTTCCACTGCTATGTCCAGACTGGCCAAGAGAGTGTGGGAAAATGGCGCACTGACACGGAACACAAAAGTCCGAGTGTATCAGGCCTGTGTCCTCAGTACCTTGCTCTACGGCAGCGAGGCCTGGACAACGTATGCCAGCCAAGAGCGACGTCTCAATTCATTCCATCTTCGCTGCCTTCGGAGAATACTTGGCATCAGGTGGCAGGACTATATCTCCAACACAGAAGTCCTTGAAGCGGCCAACACCCCCAGCTTATACACACTACTGAGTCAGAGGCGCTTGAGATGGCTTGGCCATGTGAGCCGCATGGAAGATGGCAGGATCCCCAAAGACACATTGTACAGCGAGCTCGCCACTGGTATCAGACCCACCGGCCGTCCATGTCTCCGTTATAAAGACGTCTGCAAACGCGACATGAAATCGTGTGACATTGATCACAAGTCGTGGGAGTCAGTTGCCAGCATTCGCCAGAGCTGGCGGGCAGCCATAAAGACAGGGCTAAATTGTGGCGAGTCGAAGAGACTTAGTAGTTGGCAGGAAAAAAGACAGAGGCGCAAGGGGAGAGCCAACTGTGCAACAGCCCCAACAAACAAATTTCTCTGCAGCACCTGTGGAAGAGCCTGTCACTCCAGAATTGGCCTTTATAGCCACTCCAGGCGCTGCTTCACAAACCACTGACCACCTCCAGGCGCGTATCCATTGTCTCTCGAGATAAGGAGGCCCAAAAGAAGAAGAAAAAAAAAAAAAAAAAGAATGTCTTTGTTACCGGGGGCCAGTGTGTGCCTGTGTTACTGGGGGTCAGTGTGTGTTTCTAACTGGGTGTCAGTGTGTGTCTGTGTTACTGGGTATCAGTGCATGTCTTTGTTACTTGGTGTCAGTGTATGTCTGTGTTACTTGGTGCAAGTGTATGTCTTTGTTACTTGGTGTAAGTGTGTGTCTGTGTTACTTGGTGTAAGTGTGTGTCTGTGTTCCTGGGTATCATTGTATGTCTGTGTTACTTGGTGTAAGTGTGTGTCTGTGTTACTGGGTATCAGTGTATGTCTTTGTTGCTTGGTGTCAGTGTATGTCTGTGTTACTTGGTGTAAGTGTGTGTCTGTGTATCAGTGTATGTCTTTGTGACTTGGTGTCAGTGTATGTCTTTGTTACTGGGGGCCAGTGTGTGCCTGTGTTACTGGGGGTCAGTGTGTGTTTCTAACTGGGTGTCAGTGTGTGTCTGTGTTACTAGGTATCAGTGCATGTCTTTGTTACTTGGTGTCAGTGTCTGTCTGTGTTACTTGGTGCAAGTGTATGTCTTTGTTACTTGGTGTAAGTGTGTGTCTGTGTTACTTGGTGTAAGTGTGTGTCTTTGTTACTCGGTGTAAGTGTATGTCTGTGTTACTAGGTGTAAGTGTGTGTCTTTGTATCAGTGTATGTCTTTGTGACTTGGTGTCAGTGTATGTCTTTGTTACTGGGGGCCAGTGTGTGCCTGTGTTACTGGGGGTCAGTGTGTGTTTCTAACTGGGTGTCAGTGTGTGTCTGTGTTACTGGGTATCAGTGCATGTCTTTGTTACTTGGTGTCAGTGTATGTCTGTGTTACTTGGTGCAAGTGTATGTCTTTGTTACTTGGTGTAAGTGTGTGTCTGTGTTACTTGGTGTAAGTGTGTGTCTGTGTTCCTGGGTATCATTGTATGTCTGTGTTACTTGGTGTAAGTGTGTGTCTGTGTTACTGGGTATCAGTGTATGTCTTTGTTGCTTGGTGTCAGTGTATGTCTGTGTTACTTGGTGTAAGTGTGTGTCTGTGTATCAGTGTATGTCTTTGTGACTTGGTGTCAGTGTATGTCTTTGTTACTGGGGGCCAGTGTGTGCCTGTGTTACTGGGGGTCAGTGTGTGTTTCTAACTGGGTGTCAGTGTGTGTCTGTGTTACTAGGTATCAGTGCATGTCTTTGTTACTTGGTGTCAGTGTCTGTCTGTGTTACTTGGTGCAAGTGTATGTCTTTGTTACTTGGTGTAAGTGTGTGTCTGTGTTACTTGGTGTAAGTGTGTGTCTGTGTTCCTGGGTATCATTGTATGTCTGTGTTACTTGGTGTAAGTGTGTGTCTGTGTTACTGGGTATCAGTGTATGTCTTTGTTGCTTGGTGTCAGGGTATGTCTGTGTTACTTGGTGTAAGTGTGTGTCTGTGTGACTGGGAGTCAGTGTGTGTCTGTGTTACTTGGTGTAAGTGTGTGTCTTTGTTACTTGGTGTCTGTGTGTGTCTGTGTTACTGGGTGTCAGTGCATGTCTTTGTTACTTGGTGCCAGTGTATATCTGTGTTACTTGGTGTAAGTGTGTGTCTTTGTTACTTGGTGTAAGTATGTGTCTGTGTTACTTGGTGTAAGTGTGTGTCTGTGTTACTGGGTATCAGTGTATGTCTTTGTAACTTGGTGTCAGTGTGTGTCTATGTTACTTGGTGGAAGTGTGTGTCTGTGTTACTGGGTGTCAGTGTGTGTCTGTGTTACTTGGTGTAAGTGTGTGTCTGTGTTACTGGGTATCAGTGTATGTCTTTATTTCTTGGTGCCAGTGTATGTCTGTGTTACTTGGAGTAATTGTTTGTCTGTGTTACTGGTTATCAGTGTATGTCTTTGTGACTTGGTGTCAGTGTATGTCTTTGTAACTTGGTGTCAGTGTATGTCTTCGTTACCTGGTGTCAGTGTATATCTGTGTTACTTGGTGTCAGTGTATGTCTTTGTTACTGGGGGCCAGTGTGTGCCTGTGTTACTGGGGGTCAGTGTGTGTTTCTAACTGGGTGTCAGTGTGTGTCTGTGTTACTAGGCATCAGTGCATGTCTTTGTTACTTGGTGTCAGTGTATGTCTGTGTTACTTGGTGCAAGTGTATGTCTTTGTTACTTGGTGTAAGTGTGTGTCTGTGATACTTGGTGTAAGTGTGTGTCTGTGTTCCTGGGTATCATTGTATGTCTGTGTTCCTTGGTGTAAGTGTGTGTCTGTGTTACTGGGAGTCAGTGTGTGTCTGTGTTACTTGGTGTAAGTGTGTGTCTTTGTTACTTGGTGTCCGTGTGTGTCTGTGTTACTGGGTGTCAGTGCATGTCTTTGTTACTTGGTGCCAGTGTATATCTGTGTTACTTGGTGTAAGTGTGTGTCTTTGTTACTTGGTGTAAGTATGTGTCTGTGTTACTTGGTGTAAGTGTGTGTCTGTGTTCCTGGGTATCAGTGTATGTCTGTGTTACTTGGTGTAAGTATGTGTCTGTGTTACTGGGTGGAATTGTGTGTCTGTGTTACTGGGTGTCAGTGTGTGTCTGTGTTCCTTGGTGTAAGTGTGTGTCTGTGTTACTGGGTATCAGTGTATGTCTTTATTTCTTGGTGCCAGTGTATGTCTGTGTTACTTGGAGTAATTGTTTGTCTGTGTTACTGGTTATCAGTGTATGTCTTTGTGACTTGGTGTCAGTGTATGTCTTTCTTACTTGGTGTAAGTGTGTATCTGTGTTACTGGGTATCAGTCTATGTCTTTGTTACTTGGTGTCAGTGTGTGTCTTTGTGACTTGGTGTCAGTGTATGTCTTTGTTACTTGGTGTGAGTGTATGTCAAAATATTTGGTGTAAGTGTATGTCTTTGTTACTTGGTGTATCTGTCTGTCTTTGTTACTTGGTGTAAGTGTATGTCTTTGTTACTTGGTGTTAGTGTATGTATCTGTTGCTTGGTGTCAGTGTATGTCTGTGTTACTTGGTGTAAGTGTGTGTCTTTGTTAAGTTGTGTAAGTGTATGTCTTTGCTACTTGGTGTCAGTGCATGTCTTTGTTACTTAGTGCCAGTGTGTGTCTGTGTTACTTGGTATCAGTGTATGTCTTTGTGACTTCTTATCAGTGTATGTCTTTGTTACTGGGTGTCAGTGTGTGTCTGTGTTACTGGGTATCAGTGTATGCCTTTGTGACTTGGTATCAGTTTATGTCTTTGTTTCTGGGTGTCAGTGTGTTTCTGTGTTCATGGGTACCAGTGTATGTCTTTGTGACTTGGTATCAGTGTATGTCTTTGTTACTGGGTGTCGGTGTGTTTCTGTGTTCCTGGGTATCAGTGTATGTTTTTGTGACTTGGAGTCAGTGTATGTCTTTGTTACTGGGTGTCAATGTGTGTCTTTGTGACTTGGTGTCAGTGTATGTCTTTGTTACTCAGTGTAAGTGTATGTCTGTGTTACTAGGTGTAAGTGTGTGTCTTTGTATCAGTGTATGTCTTTGTGACTTGGTGTCAGTGTATGTCTTTGTTACTGGGGGCCAGTGTGTGCCTGTGTTACTGGGGGTCAGTGTGTGTTTCTAACTGGGTGTCAGTGTGTGTCTGTGTTACTGGGTATCAGTGCATGTCTTTGTTACTTGGTGTCAGTGTATGTCTGTGTTACTTGGTGCAAGTGTATGTCTTTGTTACTTGGTGTAAGTGTGTGTCTGTGTTACTTGGTGTAAGTGTGTGTCTGTGTTCCTGGGTATCATTGTATGTCTGTGTTACTTGGTGTAAGTGTGTGTCTGTGTTACTGGGTATCAGTGTATGTCTTTGTTGCTTGGTGTCAGTGTATGTCTGTGTTACTTGGTGTAAGTGTGTGTCTGTGTATCAGTGTATGTCTTTGTGACTTGGTGTCAGTGTATGTCTTTGTTACTGGGGGCCAGTGTGTGCCTGTGTTACTGGGGGTCAGTGTGTGTTTCTAACTGGGTGTCAGTGTGTGTCTGTGTTACTAGGTATCAGTGCATGTCTTTGTTACTTGGTGTCAGTGTCTGTCTGTGTTACTTGGTGCAAGTGTATGTCTTTGTTACTTGGTGCAAGTGTGTGTCTGTGTTACTTGGTGTAAGTGTGTGTCTGTGTTCCTGGGTATCATTGTATGTCTGTGTTACTTGGTGTAAGTGTGTGTCTGTGTTACTGGGTATCAGTGTATGTCTTTGTTGCTTGGTGTCAGGGTATGTCTGTGTTACTTGGTGTAAGTGTGTGTCTGTGTGACTGGGAGTCAGTGTGTGTCTGTGTTACTTGGTGTAAGTGTGTGTCTTTGTTACTTGGTGTCTGTGTGTGTCTGTGTTACTGGGTGTCAGTGCATGTCTTTGTTACTTGGTGCCAGTGTATATCTGTGTTACTTGGTGTAAGTGTGTGTCTTTGTTACTTGGTGTAAGTATGTGTCTGTGTTACTTGGTGTAAGTGTGTGTCTGTGTTACTGGGTATCAGTGTATGTCTTTGTAACTTGGTGTCAGTGTGTGTCTATGTTACTTGGTGGAAGTGTGTGTCTGTGTTACTTGGTGTAAGTGTGTGTCTGTGTTACTGGGTATCAGTGTATGTCTTTGTAACTTGGTGTCAGTGTGTGTCTATGTTACTTGGTGTAAGTGTGTGTCTGTGTTACTGGGTATCAGTGTATGTCTTTGTAACTTGGTGCCAGTGTATGTCTGTGTTACTTGGAGTAATTGTTTGTCTGTGTTACTGGTTATCAGTGTATGTCTTTGTGACTTGGTGTCAGTGTATGTCTTTGTAACTTGGTGTCAGTGTATGTCTTCGTTACCTGGTGTCAGTGTATATCTGTGTTACTTGGTGTCAGTGTATGTCTTTGTTACTGGGGGCCAGTGTGTGCCTGTGTTACTGGGGTTCAGTGTGTGTTTCTAACTGGTTATCAGTGTGTGTCTGTGTTACTAGGCATCAGTGCATGTCTTTGTTACTTGGTGTCAGTGTATGTCTGTGTTACTTGGTGCAAGTGTATGTCTTTGTTACTTGGTGTAAGTGTGTGTCTGTGATACTTGGTGTAAGTGTGTGTCTGTGTTCCTGGGTATCATTGTATGTCTGTGTTCCTTGGTGTAAGTGTGTGTCTGTGTTACTGGGAGTCAGTGTGTGTCTGTGTTACTTGGTGTAAGTGTGTGTCTTTGTTACTTGGTGTCCGTGTGTGTCTGTGTTACTGGGTGTCAGTGCATGTCTTTGTTACTTGGTGCCAGTGTATATCTGTGTTACTTGGTGTAAGTGTGTGTCTTTGTTACTTGGTGTAAGTATGTGTCTGTGTTACTTGGTGTAAGTGTGTGTCTGTGTTCCTGGGTATCAGTGTATGTCTGTGTTACTTGGTGTAAGTATGTGTCTGTGTTACTGGGTGGAATTGTGTGTCTGTGTTACTGGGTGTCAATGTGTGTCTGTGTTCCTTGGTGTAAGTGTGTGTCTGTGTTACTGGGTATCAGTGTATGTCTTTATTTCTTGGTGCCAGTGTATGTCTGTGTTACTTGGAGTAATTGTTTGTCTGTGTTACTGGTTATCAGTGTATGTCTTTGTGACTTGGTGTCAGTGTATGTCTTTCTTACTTGGTGTAAGTGTGTATCTGTGTTACTGGGTATCAGTCTATGTCTTTGTTACTTGGTGTCAGTGTGTGTCTTTGTGACTTGGTGTCAGTGTATGTCTTTCTTACTTGGTGTCAGTGTATGTCAAAATACTTGGTGTAAGTGTATGTCTTTGTTACTTGGTGTTATTTTCTGTCTTTGTTACTTGGTGTAATTGTCTGTCTTTGTTACTTGGTGTAAGTGTATGTCTTTGTAACTTGGTGTCAGTGTATGTCTTTGTTACTTGGTGTCAGTGTATGTCTGTGTTACTTGGTGTCTGTGTATGTCTTGGTTACTTGGTGTCAGTGTGTGTCTGTGTTACTGGGTTTCAGTGTATGTCTTTGTGACTTGGTATCAGTGTATGACTTTGTTACTGTGTGTCGGTGTGTTTCTGTGTTACTGGGTATCAGTGTATGTCTTTGTGACTGGGTGTCAGTGTCTGTCTGTGTTACTGGGTACCAGCGTATGTCTTTGTGACTTGGTATCAGTGTATGTCTTTGTTACTAGGTGTCGGTGTGTTTCTGTGTTCCTGGGTATCAGTGTATGTTTTTGTGACTTGGAGTCAGTGTATGTCTTTGTTACTGGGTGTCAATGTGTGTCTTTGTGACTTGGTGTCAGTGTATGTCTTTTTTACTCGGTGTAAGTGTATGTCTGTGTTACTTGGTGTAAGTGTGTGTCTGTGTTCCTGGGTATCAGTGTATGTCTGTGTTACTTGGTGTAAGTATGTGTCTGTGTTACTGGGTGGAATTGTGTGTCTGTGTTACTGGGTGTCAGTGTGTGTCTGTGTTCCTTGGTGTAAGTGTGTGTCTGTGTTACTGGGTATCAGTGTATGTCTTTATTTCTTGGTGCCAGTGTATGTCTGTGTTACTTGGAGTAATTGTTTGTCTGTGTTACTGGTTATCAGTGTATGTCTTTGTGACTTGGTGTCAGTGTATGTCTTTCTTACTTGGTGTAAGTGTGTATCTGTGTTACTGGGTATCAGTCTATGTCTTTGTTACTTGGTGTCAGTGTGTGTCTTTGTGACTTGGTGTCAGTGTATGTCTTTCTTACTTGGTGCAAGTGTGTATCTGTGTTACTGGGTATCAGTGTATGTCTTTGTTACTTGGTGTCAGTGTATGTCAAAATACTTGGTGTAAGTGTATGTCTTTGTTACTTGGTGTTATTTTCTGTCTTTGTTACTTGGTGTAATTGTCTGTCTTTGTTACTTGGTGTAAGTGTATGTCTTTGTAACTTGGTGTCAGTGTATGTCTTTGTTACTTGGTGTCAGTGTATGTCTGTGTTACTTGGTGTAAGTGTGTGTCTTTGTTACTTCGTGTAAGTGTATGTCTGTGTTACTTGGTGTCTGTGTATGTCTTGGTTACTTGGTGTCAGTGTGTGTCTGTGTTACTGGGTATCAGTGTATGTCTTTGTGACTTGGTATCAGTGTATGACTTTGTTACTGTGTGTCGGTGTGTTTCTGTGTTACTGGGTATCAGTGTATGTCTTTGTGACTGGGTGTCAGTGTCTGTCTGTGTTACTGGGTACCAGCGTATGTCTTTGTGACTTGGTATCAGTGTATGTCTTTGTTACTAGGTGTCGGTGTGTTTCTGTGTTCCTGGGTATCAGTGTATGTTTTTGTGACTTGGAGTCAGTGTATGTCTTTGTTACTGGGTGTCAATGTGTGTCTTTGTGACTTGGTGTAAGTGTATGTCTGTGTTACTTGGTGAAAGTGTGTGTCTTTGTATCAGTGTATGTCTTTGTGACTTGGTGTCAGTGTATGTCTTTGTTACTGGGGGCCAGTGTGTGCCTGTGTTACTGGAGGTCAGTGTGTGTTTCTAACTGGGTGTCAGTGTGTGTCTGTGTTACTGGGTATCAGTGCATGTCTTTGTTACTTGGTGTAAGTGTGTGTCTGTGTTACTTGGTGTAAGTGTGTGTCTGTGTTCCTGGGTATCATTGTATGTCTGTTTTACTTGGTGTAAGTGTGTGTCTGTGTTACTGGGTATCAGTGTATGTCTTTGTTGCTTGGTGTCAGGGTATGTCTGTGTTACTTGGTGTAAGTGTGTGTCTGTGTATCAGTGTATGTCTTTGTGACTTGGTGTCAGTGTATGTCTTTGTTACTGGGGGCCAGTGTGTGCCTGTGTTACTGGGGGTCAGTGTGTTTCTAACTGGGTGTCAGTGTGTGTCTGTGTTACTAGGTATCAGTGCATGTCTTTGTTACTTGGTGTCAGTGTATGTCGGTGTTACTTGGTGCAAGTGTATGTCTTTGTGACTTGGTGTAAGTGTGTGTCTGTGTTACTTGGTGTAAGTGTGTGTCTGTGTTCCTGGGTATCATTGTATGTCTGTGTTACTTGGTGTAAGTGTGTGTCTGTGTTACTGGGTATCAGTGTATGTCTTTGTTGCTTGGTGTCAGGGTATGTCTGTGTTACTTGGTGTAAGTGTGTGTCTGTGTTCCTGGGAGTCAGTGTGTGTCTGTGTTACTTGGTGTAAGTGTGTGTCTTTGTTACTTGCTGTCCGTGTGTGTCTGTGTTACTGGGTGTCAGTGCATGTCTTTGTTACTTGGTGACAGTGTATATCTGTGTTACTTGGTGTAAGTGTGTGTCTTTGTTACTTGGTGTAAGTATGTGTCTGTGTTACTTGGTGTAAGTGTGTGTCTGTGTTCCTGGGTATCAGTGTATGTCTGTGTTACTTGGTGTAAGTATGTGTCTGTGTTACTGGGTATCAGTGTATGTCTTTGTTACTTGGTGTCAGTGTGTCTCTGTGTTACTTGGTGGAAGTGTGTGTCTGTGTTACTGGGTGTCAGTGTGTGTCTGTGTTACTTGGTGTAAGTGTGTGTCTGTGTTACTGGGTATCAGTGTATGTCTTTATTTCTTGGTGCCAGTGTATGTCTGTGTTACTTGGAGTAATTGTTTGTCTGTGTTACTGGTTATCAGTGTATGTCTTTGTGACTTGGTGTCAGTGTATGTCTTTGTTACTGGGTGTCAGTTGTGTCTTTGTGACTTGGTGTCAGTGTATGTCTCTCTTACTTGGTGTAAGTGTGTATCTGTGTTACTGGGTATCAGTGTATGTCTTTGTTACTTGGTGTCAGTGTATGTCAAAATACTTGGTGTAAGTGTCTCTCTTTGTTACTTGGTGTTATTTTCTGTCTTTGTAACTTTTTGTAATTGTCTGTCTTTGTTACTTGGTGTAAGTATATGTCTTTGTAACTTGGTGTCAGTGTTTGTCTTCGTTACTTGGTGTCAGTGTATATCTGTATTACTTGGTGTAAGTGTGTGTCTTTGTTACTGGGGGCCAATGTGTGCCTGTGTTACTGGGGGTCAGTGTGTGTTTCTAACTGGGTGTCAGTGTGTGTCTGTGTTACTGGGTATCAGTGCATATCTTTGTTACTTGGTGTCAGTGTATGTCTGTGTTACTTGGTGCAAGTGTATGTCTTTGTTACTTGGTGTAAGTGTGTGTCTGTGATACTTGGTGTAAGTGTGTGTCTGTGTTCCTGGGTATCATTGTATGTCTGTGTTACTTGGTGTAAGTGTGTGTCTGTGTTCCTGGGTATCATTGTATGTCTGTGTTACTTGGTGTAAGTGTGTGTCTGTGTTACTGGGTATCAGTGTATGTCTTTGTTGCTTGGTGTCAGGGTATGTCTGTGTTACTTGGTGCAAGTGTATGTCTTTGTTACTTGGTGTAAATGTGTGTCTGTGATACTTGGTGTAAGTGTGTGTCTGTGTTCCTGGGTATCATTGTATGTCTGTGTTACTTGGTGTAAGTGTGTGTCTGTGTTACTGGGTATCAGTGTATGTCTTTGTTGCTTGGTGTCAGGGTATGTCTGTGTTACTTGGTGTAAGTGTGTGTCTGTGTTACTGGGAGTCAGTGTGTGTCTGTGTTACTTGGTGTAAGTGTGTGTCTTTGTTACTTGGTGTCCGTGTGTGTCTGTGTTACTGGGTGTCAGTGCATGTCTTTGTTACTTGGTGCCAGTGTATATCTGTGTTACTTGGTGTAAGTGTGTGTCTTTGTTACTTGGTGTAAGTATGTGTCTGTGTTACTTGGTGTAAGTGTGTGTCTGTGTTCCTGGGTATCAGTGTATGTCTGTGTTACTTGGTGTAAGTATGTGTCTGTGTTACTGGGTATCAGTGTATGTCTTTGTTACTTGGTGTCAGTGTGTGTCTGTGTTACTTGGTGGAATTGTGTGTCTGTGTTACTGGGTGTCAGTGTGTGTCTGTGTTGCTTGGTGTAAGTGTGTGTCTGTGTTACTGGGTATCAGTGTATGTCTTTATTTCTTGGTGCCAGTGTATGTCTGTGTTACTTGGAGTAATTGTTTGTCTGTGTTACTGGTTATCAGTGTATGTCTTTGTGACTTGGTGTCAGTGTATGTCTTTCTTACTTGGTGTAAGTGTGTATCTGTGTTACTGGGTATCAGTGTATGTCTTTGTTACTTGGTGTAAGTGTGTGTCTTTGTGACTTGGTGTCAGTGTATGTCTTTCTTACTTGGTGTAAGTGTGTATCTGTGTTACTGGGTATCAGTGTATGTCTTTGTTACTTGGTGTCAGTGTATGTCAAAATACTTGGTGTAAGTGTATGTCTTTGTTACTTGGTGTTATTTTCTGTCTTTGTTACTTGGTGTAATTGTCTGTCTTTGTTACTTGGTGTAAGTGTATGTCTTTGTAACTTGGTGTCAGTGTATGTCTTTGTTACTTGGTGTCAGTGTATGTCTGTGTTACTTGGTGTAAGTGTGTGTCTTTGTTACTTGGTGTAAGTGTATGTCTTTGTTACTTGGTGTCTGTGTATGTTTTGGTTTAGTGGTGTCAGTGTGTGTCTGTGTTACTGGGTATCAGTGTATGTCTTTGTGACTTGGTATCAGTGTATGACTTTGTTACTGTGTGTCGGTGTGTGTCTGTGTTACTGGGTATCAGTGTATGTCTTTGTGACTGCGTGTCAGTGTCTGTCTGTGTTACTGGGTAGCAGCGTATGTCTTTGTGACTTGGTATCAGTGTATGTCTTTGTTACTAGGTGTCGGTGTGTTTCTGTGTTCCTGGGTATCAGTGTATGTTTTTGTGACTTGGAGTCAGTGTATGTCTTTGTTACTGGGTGTCAATGTGTGTCTTTGTGACTTGGTGTCAGTGTATGTCTGTGTTACTATGTGTAAGTGTGTGTCTTTGTATCAGTGTATGTCTTTGTGACTTGGTGTCAGTGTATGTCTTTGTTACTGGGGGCCAGTGTGTGCCTGTGTTACTGGGGGTCAGTGTGTGTTTCTAACTGGGTGTCAGTGTGTGCCTGTGTTACTGGGTATCAGTGCATGTCTTTGTTACTTGGTGTCAGTGTATGTCTGTGTTACTTGGCGCAAGTGTATGTCTTTGTTACTTGGTGTAAGTGTGTGTCTGTGTTACTTGGTGTAAGTGTGTGTCTGTGTTCCTGGGTATCATTGTATGTCTGTGTTACTTGGTGTAAGTGTGTGTCTGTGTTACTGGGTATCAGTGTATGTCTTTGTTGCTTGGTGTCAGGGTATGTCTGTGTTACTTGGTGTAAGTGTGTGTCTGTGTATCAGTGTATGTCTTTGTGACTTGGTGTCAGTGTATGTCTTTGTTACTGGGGGCCAGTGTGTGCCTGTGTTACTGGGGGTCAGTGTGTGTTTCTAACTGGGTGTCAGTGTGTGTCTGTGTTACTAAGTATCAGTGCATGTCTTTGTTACTTGGTGTCAGTGTATGTCTGTGTTACTTGGTGCAAGTGTATGTCTTTGTTACTTGGTGTAAGTGTGTGTCTGTGTTACTTGGTGTAAGTCTGTGTCTGTGTTCCTGGGTATCATTGCATGTCTGTGTTACTTGGTGTAAGTGTCTGTCTGTGTTACTGGGTATCAGTGTATGTCTTTGTTGCTTGGTGTCAGGGTATGTCTGTGTTAATTGGTGTAAGTGTGTGTCTGTGTTACTGGGAGTCAGTGTGTGTCTGTGTTACTTGGTGTAAGTGTGTGTCTTTGTTACTTGGTGTAAGTATGTGTCTGTGTTACTTGGTGTAAGTGTGTGTCTGTGTTCCTGGGTATCAGTGTATGTCTGTGTTACTTGGTGTAAGTATGTGTCTGTGTTACTGGGTATCAGTGTATGTCTTTGTTACTTGGTGTCAGTGTGTGTCTGTGTTACTTGCTGGAAGTGTGTGTCTGTGTTACTGGGTGTCAGTGTGTGTCTGTGTTACTTGGTGTAAGTGTGTGTCTGTGTTACTGGGTATCAGTGTATGTCTTTATTTCTTGGTGCCAGTGTATGTCTGTGTTACTTGGAGTAATTGTTTGTCTGTGTTACTGGTTATCAGTGTATGTCTTTGTGACTTGGTGTCAGTGTATGTCTTTTGTTACTTGGTGTAAGTATGTGTCTGTGTTACTGGGTATCAGTGTATGTCTTTGTTACTTGGTGTCAGTGTGTGTCTGTGTTACTTGGTGGAAGTGTGTGTCTGTGTTACTGGGTGTCAGTGTGTGTCTGTGTTACTTGGTGTAAGTGTGTGTCTGTGTTACTGGGTATCAGTGTATGTCTTTATTTCTTGGTGCCAGTGTATGTCTGTGTTACTTGGAGTAATTGTTTGTCTGTGTTACTGGTTATCAGTGTATGTCTTTGTGACTTGGTGTCAGTGTATGTCTTTGTTACTGGGTGTCAGTTGTGTCTTTTTGACTTGGTGTCAGTGTATGTCTCTCTTACTTGGTGTAAGTGTGTATCTGTGTTACTGGGTATCAGTGTATGTCTTAGTTACTTGGTGTCAGTGTATGTCAAAATACTTGGTGTAAGTGTCTGTCTTTGTTACTTGGTGTTATTTTCTGTCTTTGTTACTTGGTGTAATTGTCTGTCTTTGTTACTTGGTGTAAGTATATGTCTTTGTAACTTGGTGTCAGTGTATGTCTTCGTTACTTGGTGTCAGTGTATATCTGTGTTACTTGGTGTAAGTGTGTGTCTTTGTTACTTGGGGCCAATGTGTGCCTGTGTTACTGGGGGTCAGTGTGTGTTTCTAACTGGGTGTCAGTGTGTGTCTGTGTTACTGGGTATCAGTGCATGTCTTTGTTACTTGGTGTCAGTGTATGTCTGTGTTACTTGGTGCAATTGTATGTCTTTGTTACTTGGTGTAAGTGTGTGTCTGTGATAATTGGTGTAAGTGTGTGTCTGTGTTCCTGGGTATCATTGTATGTCTGTGTTACTTGGTGTAAGTGTGTGTCTGTGTTACTGGGTATCAGTGTATGTCTTTGTTGCTTGGTGTCAGGGTATGTCTGTGTTACTTGGTGTAAGTGTGTGTCTGTGTTACTGGGAGTCAGTGTGTGTCTGTTTTACTTGGTGTCAGTGTGTGTCTGTGTTACTGGGTATCAGTGTATGTCTTTATTTCTTGGTGCCAGTGTATGTCTGTGTTACTTGGAGTAATTGTTTGTCTGTGTTACTTGGTTATCAGTGTATGTCTTTGTGACTTGGTGTCAGTGTATGTCTTTGTTACTGGGTGTCAGTGTGTGTCTTTGTGACTTGGTGTCAGTGTATGTCTTTCTTACTTGGTGTAAGTGTGTATCTGTGTTAATGGTTATCAGTGTTTGTCTTTGTTACTTGGTGTCAGTGTATGTCAAAATACTTGGTGTAAGTGTATGTCTTTGTTACTTGGTGTTATTTTCTGTCTTTGTTACTTGGTGTAATTGTCTGTCTTTGTTACTTGGTGTAAGTGTATGTCTTTGTAACTTGGTGTAAGTGTATGTCTTTGTTACTTGGTGTCAGTGTGTGTCTGTGTTACTGGGTATCTGTGTGTGTCTTTGTTACTTGGTGTCAGTGTGTGTCTGTGTTACTTGGTGGAAGTGTGTGGCTGTGTTACTGGGTGTCAGTGTGTGTCTGTGTTACTTGGTGTAAGTGTGTGTCTGTGTTACAGTGTATCAGTGTATGTCTTTATTTCTAGGTGCCAGTGTATGTCTGTGTTACTTGGAGTAATTGTCTGTCTTTGTTACTTGGTGCAAGTGTATGTCTTTGTAACTTGGTGTCAGTGTATGTCTTCGTTACTTGGTGTCAGTGTATATCTGTGTTACTTGTTGTCAGTGTATGTCTTTGTTACTGGGGGCCAGTGTGTGCCTGTGTTACTGGGGGTCAGTGTGTGTTTCTAACTGGGTGTCAGTGTGTGTCTGTGTTACTAGGTATCAGTGCATGTCTTTGTTACTTGGTGTCAGTGTATGTCTGTGTTACTTGGTGCAAGTGTATGTCTTTGTTACTTGGTGTAAGTGTGTGTCTATGTTACTTGGTGTAAGTGTGTGTCTGTGTTCCTGGGTATCATTGTATGTCTGTGTTACTTGGTGTAAGTGTGTGTCTGTGTTACTGGGTATCAGTGTATGTCTTTGTTGCTTGGTGTCAGGGTATGTCTGTGTTACTTGGTGTAAGTGTGTGTCTGTGTTACTGGGAGTCAGTGTGTGTCTGTGTTACTTGGTGTAAGTGTGTGTCGTTGTTACTTGGTGTCCGTGTGTGTCTGTGTTACTGGGTGTAAGTGTGTGTCTTTGTTACTTGGTGTAAGTATGTGTCTGTGTTACTTGGTGTAAGTGTGTATCTGTGTTACTGGGTATCAGTGTATGTCTTTGTTACTTGGTGTCAGTGTATGTCAAAATACTTGGTGTAAGTGTATGTCTTTGTTACTTGGTGTTATTTTCTGTCTTTGTTACTTGGTGTAATTGTCTGTCTTTGTTACTTGGTGTAAGTGTATGTCTTTGTAACTTGGTGTAAGTGTATGTCTTTGTTACTTGGTGTCAGTGTGTGTCTGTGTTACTGGGTATCTGTGTGTGTCTTTGTTACTTGGTGTCAGTGTGTGTCTGTGTTACTTGGTGGAAGTGTGTGTCTGTGTTACTGGGTGTCAGTGTGTGTCTTTGTGACTTGGTGTAAGTGTATGTCTTTGTTACTGGGTGTCAGTTGTGTCTTTGTGACTTGGTGTCAATGTATGTCTTTCTTACTTTGTGTAAGTGTGTATCTGTGTTACTGGGTATCAGTGTATGTCTTTGTTACTTGGTGTCAGTGTATGTCAAAATACTTGGTGTAAGTGTATGTCTTTGTTACTTGGTGTTATTTTCTGTCTTTGTTACTTTGTGTAATTTACTGTCTTTGTTACTTGGTGCAAGTGTATGTCTTTGTAACTTGGTGTCAGTGTATGTCTTCGTTACTTGGTGTCAGTGTATATCTGTGTTACTTGGTGTCAGTGTATGTGTTTGTTACTGGGGGCCAGTGTGTGCCTGTGTTACTGGGGGTCAGTGTGTGTTTCTAACTGGGTGTCAGTGTGTGTCTGTGTTACTAGGTATCAGTGCATGTCTTTGTTACTTGGTGTCAGTGTATGTCTGTGTTACTTAGTGCAAGTGTATGTCTTTGTTACTTGGTGTAAGTGTGTGTCTGTGTTACTTGGTGTAAGTGTGTGTCTGTGTTCCTGGGTATCATTGTATGTCTGTGTTACTTGGTGTAAGTGTGTGTCTGTGTTACTGGTTATCAGTGTATGTCTTTGTTGCTTGGTGTCAGGGTATGTCTGTGTTACTTGGTGTAAGTGTGTGTCTGTGTATCAGTGTATGTCTTTGTGACTTGGTGTCAGTGTATGTCTTTGTTACTGGGGGCCAGTGTGTGCCTGTGTTACTGGGGGTCAGTGTGTGTTTCTAACTGGGTGTCAGTGTGTGTCTGTGTTACTAGGTATCAGTGCATGTCTTTGTTACTTGGTGTCAGTGTATGTCTGTGTTACTTGGTGCAAGTGTATGTCTTTGTTACTTGGTGTAAGTGTGTGTCTGTGTTACTTGGTGTAAGTGTGTGTCTGTGTTCCTGGGTATCATTGTATGTCTGTGTTACTTGGTGTAAGTGTGTGTCTGTGTTACTGGGTATCAGTGTATGTCTTTGTTGCTTGGTGTCAGGGTATGTCTGTGTTACTTGGTGTAAGTGTGTGTCTGTGTTACTGGGAGTCAGTGTGTGTCTGTGTTACATGGTGTAAGTGTGTGTCGTTGTTACTTGGTGTCCTTGTGTGTCTGCGTTACTGGGTGTAAGTGTGTGTCTTTGTTACTTGGTGTAAGTATGTGTCTGTGTTACTTGGTGTAAGTGTGTGTCTGTGTTCCTGGGTATCAGTGTATGTCTGTGTTACTTGGTGTAAGTATGTGTCTGTGTTACTGGGTATCAGTGTATGTCTTTGTTACTTGGTGTCAGTGTATGTCAGAATACTTGGTGTAAGTGTACGTCTTTGTTACTTGGTCTTGTTTTCTGTCTTTGTTTCTTGGTGTAATGGTCTGTCTTTGTTCCTTGGTGTAAGTGTATGTCTTTGTAACTTGGTGTCAGTGTATGTCTTCGTTACTTGGTGTCAGTGTATATCTGTGTTACTTGGTGTAAGTGTGTGTCTTTGTTACTTGGTATCAGTGTATGACTTTGTTACTGTGTGTCGGTGTGTGTCTGTGTTACTGGTTATCAGTGTATGTCTTTGTGACTGGGTGTCAGTGTCTGTCTGTTTTACTGGGTATCAGTGTATGTCTTTGTGACTTGATATCAGTGTAAGTCTTTGCTACTGGGTGTCAGTGTGTGTCTGTGTTCCTGGGTATCAGTGTATGTCTTTGTGACTTGGTGTCAGTGTATGTCTTTGCTGCTGGGTGTCAGTGTGTGTCTTTGTAACTTGGTGTCAGTGTTTGTCTGTGTTACTTGGTGTAAGTGTGTGTCTGTGTAACTGGGTATCAGTGTATGTCTTTGTTACCTGGTGTCAGTGTATGTCTGTGTTACTTGGTGTAAGTGTGTGTCTGTGTTACTGGGTGTCAGTGTGTGTCTGTGTTACTTGGTGTAAGACTGTGTCTTTGTTACTTGTTGCTCGTGTGTGTCTGTGTTACTGGGTGTCAGTGCATGTCTTTGTTACTGGGTGTCAGTGTATGTCTTTGTTACTTGGTGTAAGTGTGTGTCTGTGTTACTGGGTGTCAGTGTATGTCTGTGTTAATTGGTGTAAGTGTGTGTCTGTTTTACTGTGTAGCAGTGTATGTCTTTGTGACTTGATGTCAGTGTATGTCTTTGTTACTGGGATCAGTGTGTTTCTTTGTGACTTGGTGTCAGTGTATGTCTTTGTTACTTGGTGCAAGTGTTTGTCTGTGTTACTGGGTATCAGTGTATGTCTTTGTTACTTGGTGTCAGTGTATGTCAAAATACTTGGTGTCAGTGTATGTCTTTGTTACATGGTGTAACTGTCTGTCTTTGTTACTTGGTGTAAATGTATCTCTTTGTTACTTGGTGTCAGTGTATGTCTTTGTTACTTGGTGTCAGTGAGTGTCTATGTTTCTGGGTATCAGTGAATGTCTTTGTTACTTGGTGCCAGTGGATGTCTGTGTTACTGGGAGTAAGTGTTTGTCTGTGTTAATGGTTATCAGTGTATTTCTTTGTGACTTGGTGTCAGTGTATGTCTTTGTTACTGGGTGTCGGTGTGTGTCTTTGTCACTTGGTGTAAGTGTGTATCTGTGTTACTGGGTATCAGTGTATGTCTTTGTTCCTTGGTGTCAGTGGATGTCAAAATACTTGGTGTCAGTGTATGTCTTTGTTACTTGGTGTTATTTGCTGTCTTTGTTACTTGGTGTAATTGTCTGTCTTTGTTACTTGGTGTAAGTGTATGTCTTTGTTACTTGTTGTCAGTGTATGTCTTTGTTACTTGGTGTCAGTTTGTATCTGTGTTACTGGGTATCAGTGTATGTCTTTGTGACTTGGTATCAGTGGATGTCTTTGTGACTTGGTGTCAGCGTATGTCTTTGTGACTTGGTGTCAGTGTGTGTCTATGTTACTTGGTGTCAGTGTATGTCTTTGTTACTGTTTATTAGTGTTTCTCTGAATTACTGGGTGTCAGTGTGTGTTTGTTAGTGTTACCGGGTGTCAGTGTATGTCTTTGTTACTTGGTGTAAGTTTGTGTCTGTGTTACTGGGTATCAGTGTCTGTCTTTGTTACTTTGTGTAAGTGTTTGTCTTTATTACTTGGTGTAATTGTATGTATTTGTTCCTTGGCGTCAGTGTATGTCTGTGTTTCTTGGTGTAAGTGTATGTCTTTGTTACTTGGTGTAATTGTGTGTCTGTGTTACTTGGTGTCAGTGTATGTCTGTGTTACTTGGTGTATTTGTGTGTCTGTGTTACTGGGTATCAGTGTATGTCTTTGTTACTTGGTTTCAGTGTATGTCTGTGTTACTTGGAGTAAGTGTGTGTCTGTGTTACTGGGTGTCAGTGTGTGTCTGTGTTACTTGATGTTAGTGTGTGTCTTTGTTACTTGGTGTCCGTGTGTGTCTTTGTTACTGGGTGTCAGTGCATGTCTTTGTTACTTGGTGCCAGTGTATATCTGTGTTACTTGGTGTAAGTGTGTGTCTTTGTTACTTGGTGTAATTGTATGTCTTTGTTACTTGGTGTCAGTGTATGACTGTGTTACTTGGTGTAAGTGTATGTCTTTGTTACTTGGTGTAAGTGTGTGTCTGTGTTACTTGGTGTAAGTGTGTGTCTGTATTCCTGGGTGTCCATGTGTGTCTGTGTTACTGGGTGTCAGTGCATGTCTTCGTTACTGGGTCTCAGTGTATGTCTTTGTTACTTGGTTTAAGTGTGTGTCTGTGTTACTGGGTATCAGTGTCTGTCTTTGTGACTTGGTGTCAGTGTATGTCTTTGTTACTGGGTGTCGGTGTGTGTCTTTGTTACTTGGTGTAAGTGTGTATCTGTGTTACTGGGTATCAGTGTATGTCTTTGTTACTTGGTGTCAGTGGATGTCAAAATACTTGGTGTCAGTGTATGTCTTTGTTACTTGGTGTAATTGTCTGTCTTTGTTACTTGGTGTAATTGTCTGTCTTTGTTACTTGGTGTCAGTGTATGTCTGTGTTACTTGGTGTATTTGTGTGTCTGTGTTACTGGGTATCAGTGTATGTCTTTGTGACTTGATATCAGTGTAAGTCTTTGCTACTGGGTGTCAGTGTGTGTCTGTGTTCCTGGGTATCAGTGTATGTCTTTGTGACTTGGTGTCAGTGTATGTCTTTGCTGCTGGGTGTCAGTGTGTGTCTTTGTAACTTGGTGTCAGTGTTTGTCTGTGTTACTTGGTGTAAGTGTGTGTCTGTGTAACTGGGTATCAGTGTATGTCTTTGTTACCTGGTGTCAGTGTATGTCTGTGTTACTTGGTGTAAGTGTGTGTCTGTGTTACTGGGTGTCAGTGTGTGTCTGTGTTACTTGGTGTAAGACTGTGTCTTTGTTACTTGTTGCCCGTGTGTGTCTGTGTTACTGGGTGTCAGTGCATGTCTTTGTTACTGGGTGTCAGTGCATGTCTTTGTTACTTGGTGTAAGTGTGTGTCTGTGTTACTGGGTGTCAGTGTATGTCTGTGTTAATTGGTGTAAGTGTGTGTCTGTTTTACTGTGTATCAGTGTTTGTCTTTGTGACTTGATGTCAGTGTATGTCTTTGTTACTGGGATCAGTGTGTTTCTTTGTGACTTCGTGTCAGTGTATGTCTTTGTTACTTGGTGCAAGTGTGTGTCTGTGTTACTGGGTATCAGTGTATGTCTTTGTTACTTGGTGTCAGTGTATGTCAAAATACTTGGTGTCAGTGTATGTCTTTGTTACATGGTGTAATTGTCTGTCTTTGTTACTTGGTGTAAGTGTATCTCTTTGTTACTTGGTGTCAGTGTATGTCTTTGTTACTTGGAGTCAGTGAGTGTCTATGTTTCTGGGTATCAGTGAATGTCTTTGTTACTTGGTGCCAGTGGATGTCTGTGTTACTGGGAGTAAGTGTTTGTCTGTGTTAATGGTTATCAGTGTATTTCTTTGTGACTTGGTGTCAGTGTATGTCTTTGTTACTGGGTGTCGGTGTGTGTCTTTGTTACTTGGTGTAAGTGTGTATCTGTGTTACTGGGTATCAGTGTATGTCTTTGTTACTTGGTGTCAGTGGATGTCAAAATACTTGGTGTCAGTGTATGTCTTTGTTACTTGGTGTTATTTGCTGTCTTTGTTACTTGGTGTAATTGTCTGTCTTTGTTACTTGGTGTAAGTGTATGTCTTTGTTACTTGGTGTCAGTGTATGTCTTTGTCACTTGGTGTCAGTGTGTGTCTGTGTTACTGGGTATCAGTGTATGTCTTTGTGACTTGGTATCAGTGGATGTCTTTGTGACTTGGTGTCAGTGTATGTCTTTGTTACTGGGTGTCAGTGTGTGTCTATGTTACTTGGTGTCAGTGTATGTCTTTGTTACTGTTTATTAGTGTTTCTCTGAATTACTGGGTGTCAGTGTGTGTTTGTTAGTGTTACCGGGTGTCAGTGTATGTCTTTGTTACTTGGTGTAAGTTTGTGTCTGTGTTACTGGGTATCTGTGTCTGTCTTTGTTACTTTGTGAAAGTGTTTGTCTTTATTACTTGGTGTAATTGTATGTCTTTGTTCCTTGGCGTCAGTGTATGTCTGTGTTACTTGGTGTAAGTGTATGTCTTTGTTACTTGGTGTAATTGTGTGTCTGTGTTACTTGGTGTCAGTGTATGTCTGTGTTACTTGGTGTATTTGTGTGTCTGTGTTACTGGGTATCAGTGTATGTCTTTGTTACTTGGTTTCAGTGTATGTCTGTGTTACTTGGAGTAAGTGTGTGTCTGTGTTGCTGGGTGTTAGTGTGTGTCTGTGTTACTTGATGTTAGTGTGTGTCTTTGTTACTTGGTGTCCGTGTGTGTCTGTGTTACTGGGTGTCAGTGCATGTCTTTGTTACTTGGTGCCAGTGTATATCTGTGTTACTTGGTGTAAGTGTGTGTCTTTGTTACTTGGTGTAATTGTATGTCTTTGTTACTTGGTGTCAGTGTATGACTGTGTTACTTGGTGTAAGTGTATGTCTTTGTTACTTGGTGTAAGTGTGTGTCTGTGTTACTTGGTGTAACTGTGTGTCTGTATTCCTGGGTGTCCATGTGTGTCTGTGTTACTGGGTGTCAGTGCATGTCTTCGTTACTGGGTCTCAGTGTATGTCTTTGTTACTTGGTTTAAGTGTGTGTCTGTGTTACTGGGTATCAGTGTCTGTCTTTGTGACTTGGTGTCAGTGTATGTCTTTGTTACTGGGTGTCGGTGTGTGTCTTTGTTACTTGGTGTAAGTGTGTATCTGTGTTACTGGGTATCAGTGTATGTCTTTGTTACTTGGTGTCAGTGGATGTCAAATTACTTGGTGTCAGTGTATGTCTTTGTTACTTGGTGTTATTTTCTGTCTTTGTTACTTGGTGTAACTGTCTGTCTTTGTTACTTGGTGTAAGTGTATGTCTTTGTTACTTGGTGTCAGTGTATGTCTTTGTTACTTGGTGTCAGTGTGTGTCTGTGTTACTGGGTATCAGTGTATGTCTTTGTGACTTGGTATCAGTGGATGTCTTTGTGACTTGGTTTCAGTGTATGTCTTTGTTACTGGGTGTCAGTGTGTGTCTATGTTACTTGGTGTCAGTGTATGTCTTTGTTACTGTTTATTAGTGTTTCTCTGAATTACTGGGTGTCAGTGTGTGTTTGTTAGTGTTACCGGGTATCAGTGTCTGTCTTTGTTACTTTGTGTAAGTGTTTGTCTTTATTACTTGGTGTAATTGTATGTCTTTGTTCCTTGGCGTCAGTGTATGTCTGTGTTACTTGGTGTAAGTGTATGTCTTTGTTACTTGGTGTAATTGTGTGTCTGTGTTACTTGGTGTCAGTGTATGTCTGTGTTACTTGGTGTATTTGTGTGTCTGTGTTACTGGGTATCAGTGTATGTCTTTGTTACTTGGTTTCAGTGTATGTCTGTGTTACTTGGAGTAAGTGTGTGTCTGTGTTACTGGGTGTCAGTGTGTGTCTGTGTTACTTGATGTTAGTGTGTGTCTTTGTTACTTGGTGTCCGTGTGTGTCTGTGTTACTGGGTGTCAGTGCATGTCTTTGTTACTTGGTGCCAGTGTATATCTGTGTTACTTGGTGTAAGTGTGTGTCTTTGTTACTTGGTGTAATTGTATGTCTTTGTTACTTGGTGTCAGTGTATGACTGTGTTACTTGGTGTAAGTGTATGTCTTTGTTACTTGGTGTAAGTGTGTGTCTGTGTTACTTGGTGTAAGTGTGTGTCTGTATTCCTGGGTGTCCATGTGTGTCTGTGTTACTGGGTGTCAGTGCATGTCTTCGTTACTGGGTCTCAGTGTATGTCTTTGTTACTTGGTTTAAGTGTGTGTCTGTGTTACTGGGTATCAGTGTCTGTCTTTGTTACTTGGTGTAAGAGTGTGTCTGTGTTACTTGGTATCAGAGTATGTCTTTGTTACTTGGTGTCAGTTTATGTCTGTGTTACTTGGTGTAAGTGCGTGTCTGTGTTACTGGGTATCAGTGTATGTCTTTGTGACTTTGTGTCAGTTTATGTCTTTGTTACTGGGTGTCAGTGTGTGTCTTTGTGACTTGGTGTAAGTGTGTGGCTGTGTTACTGGGTATGAGTGTGTGTCTTTGTTACTTGGTGTCAGTGTATGTCAAAATACTTGGTGTAAGTGTATGTCGTTGTTACTTGGTCTAATTGTCTGTCTTTGTTACTTGGTGTAAGTGTTTGTCTTTGTTACTTGGTGTCAGTGTATGTCTGTGTTACTTGGTGTAAGAGTGTGTCTTTGTGACTTGGTGTCAGTGTATGTCTTTGTTACTTGGTGTAAGAGTGTATCTGTGTTACTGGGTATCAGTGTATGTCTTTGTTACTTGGTGTCAGTGGATGTCAAAATACTTGGTGTAAGTGTATGTCTTTGTTACTTGGTGTTATTTGCTGTCTTTGTTACTTGGTGTAATTGTCTTTCTTTGTTACTTGGTGTAAGTGTATGTCTTTGTTACTTGGTGTCAGTGTATGTCTTTGTTACTTGGTGTCAGTGTGTGTCAGTGTTACTGGGTATCAGTGTATGTCTTCGAGACATGGTATCAGTGTATGTCTTTGTGACTTGGTGTCAGTGTATGTCTTTGTTACTGGGTGTCAGTGTGTGTCTGTGTTACTTCGTGTCAGTGTATGTCTTTGTTACTTTTTATTAGTGTTTCTCTGAATTACTGGGTGTCAGTGTGTGTTTGTTAGTGTTACCGGGTGTCAGTGTATGTCTTTGTTACTTGGTGTAAGTTTGTGTCTGTGTTACTGGGTATCAGTGTCTGTCTTTGTTACTTGGTGTAAGTGTGTGTCTTTATTACTTGGTGTAATTGTATGTCTTTGTTCCTTGGTGTAAGTGTATGTCTGTGTTACTTGGTGTAAGTGTATGTCTTTGTTACTTGGTGTAATTGTGTGTCTGTGTTACTTGGTGTCAGTGTGTTTCTGTGTTCCTGGGTATCATTGTATGTCTTTGTTACTTGGTGTCAGTGTATGTCTGTGTTACTTGGTGTATTTGTGTGTCTGTGTTACTGGGTATCAGTGTATGTCTTTGTTACTTGGTTTCAGTGTATGTCTGTGTTACATGGAGTAAGTGTGTGTCTGTGTTACTGGGTGTCAGTGTGTGTCTGTGTTACTTGAAGTTAGTGTGTGTCTTTGTTACTTGGTGTCCGTGTGTGTCTGTGTTACTGGGTGTCAGTGCATGTCTTTGTTACTTGGTGCCAGTGTATATCTGTGTTACTTGGTGTAAGTGTGTGTCTTTGTTACTTGGTGTAATTGTATGTCTTTGTTACTTGGTGTCAGTGTATGACTGTGTTACTTGGTGTAAGTGTATGTCTTTGTTACTTGGTGTAAGTGTGTGTCTGTGTTACTTGGTGTAAGTGTGTGTCTGTGTTCCTGGGTGTCAGTGTGTGTCTGTGTTACTTGGTGTAAGTGTTTGTCTTTGTTACTTGGTGTCCATGTGTGTCTGTGTTACTGGGTGTCAGTGCATGTCTTCGTTACTGGGTCTCAGTGTATGTCTTTGTTACTTGGTGTAAGTGTCTGTCTGTGTTCCTGGGTATCAGAGTATGTCTTTGTTACTTGGTGTCAGTTTATGTCTGTGTTACTTGGTGTAAGTGTGTGTCTGTGTTACTGGGTATCAGTGTATGTCTTTGTGACTTGGTGTCAGTGTATGTCTTTGTTACTGGGTGTCAGTGTATTTCTGTGATACTTGGTGTAAGTGTGTGTCTGTGTTACTGGGTATCCGTGTATGTCTTTGTTACTTGGTGTCAGTGTATGTCTGTGTTACTTGGTGTAAGTGTGTGTCATTGTTACTGGGTGTCAGTGTGTGTCTGTGTTACTTGGTGTAAGACTGTGTCTTTGTTACTTGGTGTCCGTGTGTGTCTGTGTGACTGGGTGTCAGTGCATGTCTTTGTTACTGGGTGTCAGTGCATGTATTTGTTACTTGGTGTAAGTGTGTGTCTGTGTTCCTGGGTGTCAGTGTATGTCTGTGTTAATTGGTGTAAGTGTGTGTCTGTTTTACTGTGTATCAGTGTATGTCTTTGTGACTTGATGTCAGTGTATGTCTTTGTTACTGGGATCAGTGTATGTCTTTGTGACTGGGTGTCAGTGTATGTCTTTGTTACTTGGTGCAAGTGTGTGTCTGTGTTACTGGGTATCAGTGTATGTCTTTGTTACTTGGTGTCAGTGTATGTCAAAATACTTGGTGTCAGTGTATGTCTTTGTTGCATGGTGTAATTGTCTGTCTTTGTTACTTGGTGTAAGTGTATGTCTTTGTTACTTGGTGTCAGTGTATGTCTTTGTTACTTGGTGCCAGTGTATGTCTGTGTTACTGGGAGTAAGTATGTGTCTGTGTTACTGGTTATCAGTGTATGTCTTTGTGACTTGGTGTCAGTGTATGTCTTTGTTACTGGGTGTCAGTGTGTCTCTTTGTGACTTGGTGTAAGTGTGTGTCTGTGTTACTGGGTATCAGTGTGTGTCTTTGTTACTTGGTGTCAGTGTATGTCAAAATACTTGGTGTAAGTGTATGTCATTGTTACTTGGTGAAATTGTCTGTCTTTGTTACTTGGTGTAAGTGTATGTCTTTGTTACTTGGTGTCAGTGTATGTCTTTGTTACTTGGTGTCAGTGTGTGTCTGTGTTACTTGGTGTAAGTGTGTGTTTGTGGCTTGGTGTCAGTGTATGTCTTTGTTACTTGGTGTAAGAGTGTATCTGTGTTACTTGGTATCAGTGTATGTCTTTGTTACTTGGTGTCAGTGTGTGTCAAAATCCTTGGTGTAAGTGTATGTCTTTGTTACTTGGTGTTATTTTCTGTCTTTGTTACTTGGTGTAATTGTCTGTCTTTGTTACTTGGTGTAAGTGTATGTCTTTGTAACTTGGTGTCAGTGTATGTCTTTGTTACTTGGTGTCAGTGTATGTCTGTGTTAATTGGTGTAAGTGTGTGTCTTTGTTACTTGGTGTAAGTGTATGTCTTTGTTACTTGGTGTCTGTGGATGTCTTTGTTACTTGGTGTCAGTGTGTGTCTGTGTTACTGGGTATCAGTGTATGTCTTTGTGACTTGGTATCAGTGTATGACTTTGTTACTGTGTGTCGGTGTGTGTCTGTGTTACTGGGTATCAGTGTATGTCTTTGTAACTGGGTGTCAGTGTCTGTCTGTTTTACTGGGTATCAGTGTATGTCTTTGTGACTTGATATCAGTGTAAGTCTTTGCTACTGGGTGTCAATGTGCGTCTGTGTTCCTGGGTATCAGTGTATGTCTTTGTGACTTGGTGTCAGTGTATGTCTTTGCTGCTGGGTGTCAGTGTGTGTCTTTGTAACTTGGTGTCAGTGTATGTCTGTGTTACTTGGTGTAAGTGTGTGTCTGTGTTACTGGGTATCCGTGTATGTCTTTGTTACTTGGTGTCAGTGTATGTCTGTGTTACTTGGTGTAAGTGTGTGTCTGTGTTACTGGGTGTCAGTGTGTGTCTGTGCTACTTGGTGTAAGACTGTGTCTTTGTTACTTGGTGTCCGTGTGTGTCTGTGTTACTGGGTGTCAGTGCATGTCTTTGTTACTGGGTGTCAGTGCATGTCTTTGTGACTTGGTGCAAGTGTGTGTCTGTGTTACTGGGTGTCAGTGTATGTCTGTGTAAATTGGTGTAAGTGTGTGTCTATTTTACTGTGTATCAGTGTATGTCTTTGTGACTTGATGTCAGTGTATGTCTTTGCTACTGGGATCAGTGTGTGTCTTTGTGACTGGGTGTCAGTGTATGTCTTTGTTACTTGGTGCAAGTGTGTGTCTGTTTTACTGGGTATCAGTGTATGTCTTTGTTACTTGGTGTCAGTGTATGTCAAAATACTTGGTGTCAGTGTATGTCTTTGTTGCATGGTGTAATTGTCTGTCTTTGTTACTTGGTGTAAGTGTATGTCTTTGTTACTTGGTGTTAGTGTATGTCTTTGTTACTTGGTGCCAGTGTATGTCTGTGTTACTGGGAGTAAGTGTGTGTCTGTGTTACTGGTTATCAGTGTATGTCTTTGTGACTTGGTGTCAGTGTATGTCTTTGTTACTGGGTGTCAGTGTGTGTCTTTGTGACTTGGTGTAAGTGTGTGTCTGTGTTACTGGGTATCAGTGTGTGTCTTTGTTACTTGGTGTCAGTGTATGTCAAAATACTTGGTGTAAGTGTATGTCGTTGTTACTTGGTGAAATTGTCTGTCTTTGTTACTTGGTGTAAGTGTATGTCTTTGTTACTTGGTGTCAGTGTATGTCTTTGTTACTTGGTGTCAGTGTATGTCTGTGTTACTTGGTGTAAGTGTGTGTTTGTGACTTGGTGTCAGTGTATGTCTTTGTTACTTGGTGTAAGAGTGTATCTGTGTTACTGGGTATCAGTGTATGTCTTTGTTACTTGGTGTCAGTGTGTATCAAAATACTTGGTGTAAGTGTATGTCTTTGTTACTTGGTGTTATTTTCTGTCTTTGTTACTTGGTGTAATTGTCTGTCTTTGTTACTTGGTGTAAGTGTATGTCTTTGGAACTTGGTGTCAGTGTATGTCTTTGTTACTTGGTGTCAGTGTATGTCTGTGTTACTTGGTGTAAGTGTGTGTCTTTGTTACTTGGTGTAAGTGGATGTCTTTGTTACTTGGTGTCTGTGTATGTCTTTGTTACTTGGTGTCAGTGTGTGTCTGTGTTACTGGGTATCAGTGTATGTCTTTGTGACTTGGTATCAGCGTATGACTTTGTTACTGTGTGTCGGTGTGTGTCTGTGTTACTGGGTATCAGTGTATGTCTTTGTGACTGGGTGTCAGTGTCTGTCTGTTTTACTGGGTATCAGTGTATGTCTTTGTGACTTGATATCAGTGTAAGTCTTTGCTACTGGGTGTCAATGTGTGTCTGTGTTCCTGGGTATCAGTGTATGTCTTTGTGACTTGGTGTCAGTGTATGTCTTTGCTGCTGGGTGTCAGTGTGTGTCTTTGTAACTTGGTGTCAGTGTATGTCTGTGTTACTTGGTGTAAGTGTGTGTCTGTGTTACTGGGTATCCATGTATGTCTTTGTTACTTGGTGTCAGTGTATGTCTGTGTTACTTGGTGTAAGTGTGTGTCTGTGTTACTGGGTGTCAGTGTGTGTCTGTGTTACTTGGTGTAAGACTGTGTCTTTGTTACTTGGTGTCCGTGTGTGTCTGTGTTACTGGGTGTCAGTGCATGTCTTTGTTACTGGGTGTCAGTGCATGTCTTTGTTACTTGGTGTAAGTGTGTGTCTGTGTTACTGGGTGTCAGTGTATGTCTGTGTTAATTGGTGTAAGTGTGTGTCTGTTTTACTGTGTATCAGTGTAAGTCTTTGTGACTTGATGTCAGTGTATGTCTTTGTTACTGGGATCAGTGTGTGTCTTTGTGACTGGGTGTCAGTGTATGTCTTTGTTACTTGGTGCAAGTGTGTGTCTGTGTTACTGGGTATCAGTGTATGTCTTTGTTACTTGGCGTCAGTGTATGTCAAAATACTTGGTGTCAGTATATGTCTTTGTTACATGGTGTAATTGTCTGCCTTTGTTACCTGGTGTAAGTGTATGTCTTTGTTACTTGGTGTCAGTGTATGTCTTTGTTACTTGGTGCCAGTGTATGTCTGTGTTACTGGGAGTAAGTGTGTGTCTGTGTTACTGGTTATCAGTGCATGTCTTTGTGACTTGGTGTCAGTGTATGTCTTTGTTACTGGGTGTCAGTGTGTGTCTTTGTGACTTGGTGTAAGTGTGTGTCTGTGTTACTGGGTATCAGTGTGTGCCTTTGTTACTTGGTGTCAGTGTATCTCAAAATACTTGGTGTAAGTGTATGTCATTGTTACTTGGTGAAATTGTCTGTCTTTGTTACTTGGTGGAAGTGTATGTCTTTGTTACTTGGTGTCAGTGTATGTCTTTGTTACTTGGTGTTAGTGTATGTCTGTGTTACTTGGTGTAAGTGTGTGTTTGTGACTTGGTGTCAGTGTATGTCTTTGTTACTTGGTGTAAGAGTGTATCTGTGTTACTGGGTATCAATGTATGTCTTTGTTACTTGGTGTCAGTGTGTGTCAAAATACTTGGTGTAAGTGTATGCCTTTGTTACTTGGTGTTATTTTCTGTCTTTGTTACTTGGTGTAATTGTCTGTCTTTGTTACTTGGTGTAAGTGTATGTCTTTGTTACTGGGTGTCAGTGTGTGTCTGTGTTACTGGGTATCAGTGTATGTCTTTGTGACTTGGTATCAGCGTATGACTTTGTTACTGTGTGTCGGTGTGTGTCTGTGTTACTGGGTATCAGTGTATGTCTTTGTGACTGGGTGTCAGTGTCTGTCTGTTTTACTGGGTATCAGTGTATGTCTTTGTGACTTGATATCAGTGTAAGTCTTTGCTACTGGGTGTCAATGTGTGTCTGTGTTCCTGGGTATCAGTGTATGTCTTTGTGACTTGGTGTCAGTGTATGTCTTTGCTGCTAGGTGTCAGTGTGTGTCTTTGTAACTTGGTGTCAGTGTCTGTCTGTGTTACTTGGTGTAAGTGTGTGTCTGTGTTACTGGGTATCCATGTATGTCTTTGTTACTTGGTGTCAGTGTATGTCTGTGTTACTTGGTGTAAGTGTGTGTCTGTGTTACTGGGTGTCAGTGTGTGTCTGTGTTACTTGGTGTAAGACTGTGTCTTTGTTACTTGGTGTCCGTGTGTGTCTGTGTTACTGGGTGTCAGTGCATGTCTTTGTTACTGGGTGTCAGTGCATGTCTTTGTTACTTGGTGTAAGTGTGTGTCTGTGTTACTGGGTGTCAGTGTATGTCTGTGTTAATTGGTGTAAGTGTGTGTCTGTTTTACTGTGTATCAGTGTAAGTCTTTGTGACTTGATGTCAGTGTATGTCTTTGTTACTGGGATCAGTGTGTGTCTTTGTGACTGGGTGTCAGTGTATGTCTTTGTTACTTGGTGCAAGTGTGTGTCTGTGTTACTGGGTATCAGTGTATGTCTTATTTACTTGGCGTCAGTGTATGTCAAAATACTTGGTGTCAGTATATGTCTTTGTTACATGGTGTAATTGTCTGCCTTTGTTACTTGGTGTAAGTGTATGTCTTTGTTACTTGGTGTCAGTGTATGTCTTTGTTACTTGGTGCCAGTGTATGTCTGTGTTACTGGGAGTAAGTGTGTGTCTGTGTTACTGGTTATCAGTGCATGTCTTTGTGACTTGGTGTCAGTGTATGTCTTTGTTACTGGGTGTCAGTGTGTGTCTTTGTGACTTGGTGTAAGTGTGTGTCTGTGTTACTGGGTATCAGTGTGTGCCTTTGTTACTTGGTGTCAGTGTATCTCAAAATACTTGGTGTAAGTGTATGTCATTGTTACTTGGTGAAATTGTCTGTCTTTGTTACTTGGTGGAAGTGTATGTCTTTGTTACTTGGTGTCAGTGTATGTCTTTGTTACTTGGTGTCAGTGTATGTCTGTGTTACTTGGTGTAAGTGTGTGTTTGTGACTTGGTGTCAGTGTATGTCTTTGTTACTTGGTGTAAGAGTGTATCTGTGTTACTGGGTATCAATGTATGTCTTTGTTACTTGGTGTCAGTGTGTGTCAAAATACTTGGTGTAAGTGTATGTCTTTGTACTTGGTGTTATTTTCTGTCTTTGTTACTTGGTGTAATTGTCTGTCTTTGTTACTTGGTGTAAGTGTATGTCTTTGTAACTTGGTGTCAGTGTATGTCTTTGTTACTTGGTGTCAGTGTATGTCTGTGTTACTTGGTGTAAGTGTGTGTCTTTGTTACTTTGTGTAAGTGTATGCCTTTGTTACTTGGTGTCTGTGTATGTCTTTGTTACTTGGTGTCAGTGTGTGTCTGTGTTACTGGGTATCAGTGTATGTCTTTGTGACTTGGTATCAGCGTATGACTTTGTTACTGTGTGTCGGTGTGTGTCTGTGTTACTGGGTATCAGTGTATGTCTTTGTGACTGGGTGTCAGTGTCTGTCTGTTTTACTGGGTATCAGTGTATGTCTTTGTGACTTGATATCAGTGTAAGTCTTTGCTACTGGGTGTCAATGTGTGTCTGTGTTCCTGGGTATCAGTGTATGTCTTTGTGACTTGGTGTCAGTGTATGTCTTTGCTGCTAGGTGTCAGTGTGTGTCTTTGTAACTTGGTGTCAGTGTATGTCTGTGTTAATTGGTGTAAGTGTGTGTCTGTGTGAATGGGTATCCGTGTATGTCTTTGTTACTTGGTGTCAGTGTTTGTCTGTGTTACTTGGTGTAAGTGTGTGTCTGTGTTACTTGGTGTAAGACTGTGTCTTTGTTACTTGGTGTCCGTGTGTGTCTGTGTTACTGGGTGTCAGTGCATGTCTTTGTTACTGGGTGTCAGTGCATGTCTTTGTTACTTGGTGTAAGGGTGTGTCTTTGTTACTTGGTGTAAGTGTGTGTCTGTGTTACTGGGTGTCAGTGTATGTCTGTGTTAATTGGTGTAAGTGTGTGTCTGTTTTACTGTGTATCAGTGTATGTCTTTGTGACTTGATGTCAGTGTATGTCTTTGTTACTTGGTGCAAGTGTGTGTCTGTGTTACTGGGTATCAGTGTATGTCTTTGTTACTTGGTGTCAGTGTATGTCAAAATACTTGGTGTCAGTATATGTCTTTGTTACATGGTGTAATTGTCTGTCTTTGTTACTTGGTGTAAGTGTATGTCTGTGTTACTTGGTGTAAGTGTGTGTCTGTGTTCCTGGGTGTCAGTGTGTGTCTGTGTTACTTGGTGTAAGTGTTTGTCTTTGTTACATGGTGTCCATGTGTGTCTGTGTTACTGGGTGTCAGTGCATGTCTTCGTTACTGGGTCTCAGTGTATGTCTTTGTTACTTGGTGTCAGTTTATGTCTGTGTTACTTGGTGTAAGTGTGTGTCTGTGTTACTGGGTATCAGTGTATGTCTTTGTGACTTGGTGTCAGTGTATGTCTTTGTTACTGGGTGTCAGTGTATTTCTGTGATACTTGGTGTAAGTGTGTGTCTGTGTTACTGGGTATCCGTGTATGTCTTTGTTACTTGGTGTCAGTGTATGTCTGTGTTACTTGGTGTAAGTGTGTGTCATTGTTACTGGGTGTCAGTGTGTGTCTGTGTTACTTGGTGTAAGACTGTGTCTTTGTTACTTGGTGTCCGTGTGTGTCTGTGTGACTGGGTGTCAGTGCATGTCTTTGTTACTGGGTGTCAGTGCATGTATTTGTTACTTGGTGTAAGTGTGTGTCTGTGTTCCTGGGTGTCAGTGTATGTCTGTGTTAATTGGTGTAAGTGTGTGTCTGTTTTACTGTGTATCAGTGTATGTCTTTGTGACTTGATGTCAGTGTATGTCTTTGTTACTGGGATCAGTGTATGTCTTTGTGACTGGGTGTCAGTGTATGTCTTTGTTACTTGGTGCAAGTGTGTGTCTGTGTTACTGGGTATCAGTGTATGTCTTTGTTACTTGGTGTCAGTGTATGTCAAAATACTTGGTGTCAGTGTATGTCTTTGTTGCATGGTGTAATTGTCTGTCTTTGTTACTTGGTGTAAGTGTATGTCTTTGTTACTTGGTGTCAGTGTATGTCTTTGTTACTTGGTGCCAGTGTATGTCTGTGTTACTGGGAGTAAGTATGTGTCTGTGTTACTGGTTATCAGTGTATGTCTTTGTGACTTGGTGTCAGTGTATGTCTTTGTTACTGGGTGTCAGTGTGTCTCTTTGTGACTTGGTGTAAGTGTGTGTCTGTGTTACTGGGTATCAGTGTGTGTCTTTGTTACTTGGTGTCAGTGTATGTCAAAATACTTGGTGTAAGTGTATGTCATTGTTACTTGGTGAAATTGTCTGTCTTTGTTACTTGGTGTAAGTGTATGTCTTTGTTACTTGGTGTCAGTGTATGTCTTTGTTACTTGGTGTCAGTGTGTGTCTGTGTTACTTGGTGTAAGTGTGTGTTTGTGGCTTGGTGTCAGTGTATGTCTTTGTTACTTGGTGTAAGAGTGTATCTGTGTTACTTGGTATCAGTGTATGTCTTTGTTACTTGGTGTCAGTGTGTGTCAAAATCCTTGGTGTAAGTGTATGTCTTTGTTACTTGGTGTTATTTTCTGTCTTTGTTACTTGGTGTAATTGTCTGTCTTTGTTACTTGGTGTAAGTGTATGTCTTTGTAACTTGGTGTCAGTGTATGTCTTTGTTACTTGGTGTCAGTGTATGTCTGTGTTAATTGGTGTAAGTGTGTGTCTTTGTTACTTGGTGTAAGTGTATGTCTTTGTTACTTGGTGTCTGTGGATGTCTTTGTTACTTGGTGTCAGTGTGTGTCTGTGTTACTGGGTATCAGTGTATGTCTTTGTGACTTGGTATCAGTGTATGACTTTGTTACTGTGTGTCGGTGTGTGTCTGTGTTACTGGGTATCAGTGTATGTCTTTGTAACTGGGTGTCAGTGTCTGTCTGTTTTACTGGGTATCAGTGTATGTCTTTGTGACTTGATATCAGTGTAAGTCTTTGCTACTGGGTGTCAATGTGCGTCTGTGTTCCTGGGTATCAGTGTATGTCTTTGTGACTTGGTGTCAGTGTATGTCTTTGCTGCTGGGTGTCAGTGTGTGTCTTTGTAACTTGGTGTCAGTGTATGTCTGTGTTACTTGGTGTAAGTGTGTGTCTGTGTTACTGGGTATCCGTGTATGTCTTTGTTACTTGGTGTCAGTGTATGTCTGTGTTACTTGGTGTAAGTGTGTGTCTGTGTTACTGGGTGTCAGTGTGTGTCTGTGCTACTTGGTGTAAGACTGTGTCTTTGTTACTTGGTGTCCGTGTGTGTCTGTGTTACTGGGTGTCAGTGCATGTCTTTGTTACTGGGTGTCAGTGCATGTCTTTGTGACTTGGTGCAAGTGTGTGTCTGTGTTACTGGGTGTCAGTGTATGTCTGTGTAAATTGGTGTAAGTGTGTGTCTATTTTACTGTGTATCAGTGTATGTCTTTGTGACTTGATGTCAGTGTATGTCTTTGCTACTGGGATCAGTGTGTGTCTTTGTGACTGGGTGTCAGTGTATGTCTTTGTTACTTGGTGCAAGTGTGTGTCTGTTTTACTGGGTATCAGTGTATGTCTTTGTTACTTGGTGTCAGTGTATGTCAAAATACTTGGTGTCAGTGTATGTCTTTGTTGCATGGTGTAATTGTCTGTCTTTGTTACTTGGTGTAAGTGTATGTCTTTGTTACTTGGTGTTAGTGTATGTCTTTGTTACTTGGTGCCAGTGTATGTCTGTGTTACTGGGAGTAAGTGTGTGTCTGTGTTACTGGTTATCAGTGTATGTCTTTGTGACTTGGTGTCAGTGTATGTCTTTGTTACTGGGTGTCAGTGTGTGTCTTTGTGACTTGGTGTAAGTGTGTGTCTGTGTTACTGGGTATCAGTGTGTGTCTTTGTTACTTGGTGTCAGTGTATGTCAAAATACTTGGTGTAAGTGTATGTCGTTGTTACTTGGTGAAATTGTCTGTCTTTGTTACTTGGTGTAAGTGTATGTCTTTGTTACTTGGTGTCAGTGTATGTCTTTGTTACTTGGTGTCAGTGTATGTCTGTGTTACTTGGTGTAAGTGTGTGTTTGTGACTTGGTGTCAGTGTATGTCTTTGTTACTTGGTGTAAGAGTGTATCTGTGTTACTGGGTATCAGTGTATGTCTTTGTTACTTGGTGTCAGTGTGTATCAAAATACTTGGTGTAAGTGTATGTCTTTGTTACTTGGTGTTATTTTCTGTCTTTGTTACTTGGTGTAATTGTCTGTCTTTGTTACTTGGTGTAAGTGTATGTCTTTGGAACTTGGTGTCAGTGTATGTCTTTGTTACTTGGTGTCAGTGTATGTCTGTGTTACTTGGTGTAAGTGTGTGTCTTTGTTACTTGGTGTAAGTGGATGTCTTTGTTACTTGGTGTCTGTGTATGTCTTTGTTACTTGGTGTCAGTGTGTGTCTGTGTTACTGGGTATCAGTGTATGTCTTTGTGACTTGGTATCAGCGTATGACTTTGTTACTGTGTGTCGGTGTGTGTCTGTGTTACTGGGTATCAGTGTATGTCTTTGTGACTGGGTGTCAGTGTCTGTCTGTTTTACTGGGTATCAGTGTATGTCTTTGTGACTTGATATCAGTGTAAGTCTTTGCTACTGGGTGTCAATGTGTGTCTGTGTTCCTGGGTATCAGTGTATGTCTTTGTGACTTGGTGTCAGTGTATGTCTTTGCTGCTGGGTGTCAGTGTGTGTCTTTGTAACTTGGTGTCAGTGTATGTCTGTGTTACTTGGTGTAAGTGTGTGTCTGTGTTACTGGGTATCCATGTATGTCTTTGTTACTTGGTGTCAGTGTATGTCTGTGTTACTTGGTGTAAGTGTGTGTCTGTGTTACTGGGTGTCAGTGTGTGTCTGTGTTACTTGGTGTAAGACTGTGTCTTTGTTACTTGGTGTCCGTGTGTGTCTGTGTTACTGGGTGTCAGTGCATGTCTTTGTTACTGGGTGTCAGTGCATGTCTTTGTTACTTGGTGTAAGTGTGTGTCTGTGTTACTGGGTGTCAGTGTATGTCTGTGTTAATTGGTGTAAGTGTGTGTCTGTTTTACTGTGTATCAGTGTAAGTCTTTGTGACTTGATGTCAGTGTATGTCTTTGTTACTGGGATCAGTGTGTGTCTTTGTGACTGGGTGTCAGTGTATGTCTTTGTTACTTGGTGCAAGTGTGTGTCTGTGTTACTGGGTATCAGTGTATGTCTTTGTTACTTGGCGTCAGTGTATGTCAAAATACTTGGTGTCAGTATATGTCTTTGTTACATGGTGTAATTGTCTGCCTTTGTTACCTGGTGTAAGTGTATGTCTTTGTTACTTGGTGTCAGTGTATGTCTTTGTTACTTGGTGCCAGTGTATGTCTGTGTTACTGGGAGTAAGTGTGTGTCTGTGTTACTGGTTATCAGTGCATGTCTTTGTGACTTGGTGTCAGTGTATGTCTTTGTTACTGGGTGTCAGTGTGTGTCTTTGTGACTTGGTGTAAGTGTGTGTCTGTGTTACTGGGTATCAGTGTGTGCCTTTGTTACTTGGTGTCAGTGTATCTCAAAATACTTGGTGTAAGTGTATGTCATTGTTACTTGGTGAAATTGTCTGTCTTTGTTACTTGGTGGAAGTGTATGTCTTTGTTACTTGGTGTCAGTGTATGTCTTTGTTACTTGGTGTTAGTGTATGTCTGTGTTACTTGGTGTAAGTGTGTGTTTGTGACTTGGTGTCAGTGTATGTCTTTGTTACTTGGTGTAAGAGTGTATCTGTGTTACTGGGTATCAATGTATGTCTTTGTTACTTGGTGTCAGTGTGTGTCAAAATACTTGGTGTAAGTGTATGCCTTTGTTACTTGGTGTTATTTTCTGTCTTTGTTACTTGGTGTAATTGTCTGTCTTTGTTACTTGGTGTAAGTGTATGTCTTTGTTACTGGGTGTCAGTGTGTGTCTGTGTTACTGGGTATCAGTGTATGTCTTTGTGACTTGGTATCAGCGTATGACTTTGTTACTGTGTGTCGGTGTGTGTCTGTGTTACTGGGTATCAGTGTATGTCTTTGTGACTGGGTGTCAGTGTCTGTCTGTTTTACTGGGTATCAGTGTATGTCTTTGTGACTTGATATCAGTGTAAGTCTTTGCTACTGGGTGTCAATGTGTGTCTGTGTTCCTGGGTATCAGTGTATGTCTTTGTGACTTGGTGTCAGTGTATGTCTTTGCTGCTAGGTGTCAGTGTGTGTCTTTGTAACTTGGTGTCAGTGTCTGTCTGTGTTACTTGGTGTAAGTGTGTGTCTGTGTTACTGGGTATCCATGTATGTCTTTGTTACTTGGTGTCAGTGTATGTCTGTGTTACTTGGTGTAAGTGTGTGTCTGTGTTACTGGGTGTCAGTGTGTGTCTGTGTTACTTGGTGTAAGACTGTGTCTTTGTTACTTGGTGTCCGTGTGTGTCTGTGTTACTGGGTGTCAGTGCATGTCTTTGTTACTGGGTGTCAGTGCATGTCTTTGTTACTTGGTGTAAGTGTGTGTCTGTGTTACTGGGTGTCAGTGTATGTCTGTGTTAATTGGTGTAAGTGTGTGTCTGTTTTACTGTGTATCAGTGTAAGTCTTTGTGACTTGATGTCAGTGTATGTCTTTGTTACTGGGATCAGTGTGTGTCTTTGTGACTGGGTGTCAGTGTATGTCTTTGTTACTTGGTGCAAGTGTGTGTCTGTGTTACTGGGTATCAGTGTATGTCTTATTTACTTGGCGTCAGTGTATGTCAAAATACTTGGTGTCAGTATATGTCTTTGTTACATGGTGTAATTGTCTGCCTTTGTTACTTGGTGTAAGTGTATGTCTTTGTTACTTGGTGTCAGTGTATGTCTTTGTTACTTGGTGCCAGTGTATGTCTGTGTTACTGGGAGTAAGTGTGTGTCTGTGTTACTGGTTATCAGTGCATGTCTTTGTGACTTGGTGTCAGTGTATGTCTTTGTTACTGGGTGTCAGTGTGTGTCTTTGTGACTTGGTGTAAGTGTGTGTCTGTGTTACTGGGTATCAGTGTGTGCCTTTGTTACTTGGTGTCAGTGTATCTCAAAATACTTGGTGTAAGTGTATGTCATTGTTACTTGGTGAAATTGTCTGTCTTTGTTACTTGGTGGAAGTGTATGTCTTTGTTACTTGGTGTCAGTGTATGTCTTTGTTACTTGGTGTCAGTGTATGTCTGTGTTACTTGGTGTAAGTGTGTGTTTGTGACTTGGTGTCAGTGTATGTCTTTGTTACTTGGTGTAAGAGTGTATCTGTGTTACTGGGTATCAATGTATGTCTTTGTTACTTGGTGTCAGTGTGTGTCAAAATACTTGGTGTAAGTGTATGTCTTTGTACTTGGTGTTATTTTCTGTCTTTGTTACTTGGTGTAATTGTCTGTCTTTGTTACTTGGTGTAAGTGTATGTCTTTGTAACTTGGTGTCAGTGTATGTCTTTGTTACTTGGTGTCAGTGTATGTCTGTGTTACTTGGTGTAAGTGTGTGTCTTTGTTACTTTGTGTAAGTGTATGCCTTTGTTACTTGGTGTCTGTGTATGTCTTTGTTACTTGGTGTCAGTGTGTGTCTGTGTTACTGGGTATCAGTGTATGTCTTTGTGACTTGGTATCAGCGTATGACTTTGTTACTGTGTGTCGGTGTGTGTCTGTGTTACTGGGTATCAGTGTATGTCTTTGTGACTGGGTGTCAGTGTCTGTCTGTTTTACTGGGTATCAGTGTATGTCTTTGTGACTTGATATCAGTGTAAGTCTTTGCTACTGGGTGTCAATGTGTGTCTGTGTTCCTGGGTATCAGTGTATGTCTTTGTGACTTGGTGTCAGTGTATGTCTTTGCTGCTAGGTGTCAGTGTGTGTCTTTGTAACTTGGTGTCAGTGTATGTCTGTGTTAATTGGTGTAAGTGTGTGTCTGTGTGAATGGGTATCCGTGTATGTCTTTGTTACTTGGTGTCAGTGTTTGTCTGTGTTACTTGGTGTAAGTGTGTGTCTGTGTTACTTGGTGTAAGACTGTGTCTTTGTTACTTGGTGTCCGTGTGTGTCTGTGTTACTGGGTGTCAGTGCATGTCTTTGTTACTGGGTGTCAGTGCATGTCTTTGTTACTTGGTGTAAGGGTGTGTCTTTGTTACTTGGTGTAAGTGTGTGTCTGTGTTACTGGGTGTCAGTGTATGTCTGTGTTAATTGGTGTAAGTGTGTGTCTGTTTTACTGTGTATCAGTGTATGTCTTTGTGACTTGATGTCAGTGTATGTCTTTGTTACTTGGTGCAAGTGTGTGTCTGTGTTACTGGGTATCAGTGTATGTCTTTGTTACTTGGTGTCAGTGTATGTCAAAATACTTGGTGTCAGTATATGTCTTTGTTACATGGTGTAATTGTCTGTCTTTGTTACTTGGTGTAAGTGTATGTCTGTGTTACTTGGTGTAAGTGTGTGTCTGTGTTCCTGGGTGTCAGTGTGTGTCTGTGTTACTTGGTGTAAGTGTTTGTCTTTGTTACATGGTGTCCATGTGTGTCTGTGTTACTGGGTGTCAGTGCATGTCTTCGTTACTGGGTCTCAGTGTATGTCTTTGTTACTTGGTTTAAGTGTGTGTCTGTGTTACTGGGTATCAGTGTCTGTCTTTGTTACTTGGTGTAAGAGTGTGTCTGTGTTACTGGGTATCAGAGTATGTCTTTGTTACTTGGTGTCAATTTATGTCTGTGTTACTTGGTGTAAGTGTGTGTCAGTGTTACTGGGTATCAGTGTATGTCTTTGTGACTTGGTGTCAGTGTATGTCTTTGTTACTGGGTGTCAGAGTGTGTCTTTGTGACTTGGTGTAAGTGTGTGTCTGTGTTACTGGGTATCAGTGTATGTCTTTGTTACTTGGTGTCAGTGTATTTCAAAATACTTGGTGTAAGTGTATGTCGTTGGTACTTGGTGTAATTGTCTGTCTTTGTTACTTGGTGTAATTGACTGTCTTTGTTACTTGGTGTAAGTGTATGTCTTTGTTACTTGGTGTCAGTGTATGTCTTTGTTACTTGTTGTCAGTGTGTGTCTGTGTTACTGGGTATCAGTGTATGTCTTTGTGACTTGGTATCAGTGCATGTCTTTGTGACTTGGTGTCAGTGTATGTCTTTGTTACTGTGTGTCAGTGTGTGTCTGTGTTACTTGGTGTCAGTGTATGTCTTTGTTTCTTTTTCTTAGTTGTTCTCTGAATTACTGGGTGTCAGTGTGTGTTTGTTAGTGTTACCGGGTGTCAGTGTATGTCTTTGTTACTTGGTGTTAGTGTGTGTCTTTGTTACTTGGTGTCCGTGTGTGTCTGTGTTACTGGGTGTCAGTGCATGTCTTTGTTACTTGGTGCCAGTGTATATCTGTGTTACTTGGTGTAAGTGTGTGTCTTTGTTACTTGGTGTAATTGTATGTCTTCGTTTCTTGGTGTCAGTGTATGACTGTGTTACTTGGTGCAAGTGTATGTCTTTGTTACTTGGTGTAAGTGTGTGTCTGTGTTACTTGGTGCAAGTGTGTCTCTGTGTTCCTGGGTGTCAGTGTGTGTCTGTGTTCCTTGGTGTAAGTGTTTGTCTTTGTTACTTGGTGTCCATGTGTGTCTGTGTTACTGGCTGTCAGTGCATGTCTTCGTTACTGGGTCTCAGTGTATGTCTTTGTTACTTGGTTTAAGTGTGTGTCTGTGTTACTGGGTATCAGTTTCTGTCTTTGTTACTTGGTGTCAGTTTATGTCTGTGTTACTTGGTGTAAGTGTGTGTCAGTGTTACTGGGTATCAGTGTATGTCTTTGTGACTTGGTGTCAGTGTATGTCTTTGTTACTTGGTGTAAGAGTGTATCTCTGTTACTGGGTATCAATGTGTGTCTTTCTTACATGGTGTCAGTGTGTGTCAAAATACTTGGTGTAAGTGTATGTCTTTGTTACTTTGTGTTATTTTCTGTCTTTGTTACTTGGTGTAATTGTCTGTCTTTGTTACTTGGTGTAATTGTATGTCTTTGTAACTTGGTGTCAGTGTATGTCTTTGTTACTTGGTGTCAGTGTATGTCTGTGTTACTTGGTGTCTGTGTATGTCTTTGTTACTTGGTGTCAGTGTGTGTCTGTGTTACTGGGTATCAGTGTATGTCTTTGTGACTTGGTATCAGCGTATGACTTTGTTACTGTGTGTCGGTGTGTGTCTGTGTTACTGGGTATCAGTGTATGTCTTTGTGACTGGGTGTCAGTGTCTGTCTGTTTTACTGGGTATCAGTGTATGTCTTTGAGACTTGATATCAGTGTAAGTCTTTGCTACTGGGTGTCAATGTGTGTCTGTGTTCCTGGGTTTCAGTGTATGTCTTTGTGACTTGGTGTCAGTGTATGTCTTTGCTGCTGGGTGTCAGTGTGTGTCTTTGTAACTTGGTGTCAGTGTATGTCTGTGTTACTTGGTGTAAGTGTGTGTCTGTGTTACTGGGTATCCTTGTATGTCTTTGTTACTTGGTGTCAGTGTATGTCTGTGTTACTTGGTGTAAGTGTGTGTCTGTGTTACTGGGTGTCAGTGTGTGTCTGTGTTACTTGGTGTAAGACTGTGTCTTTGTTACTTGGTGTCCGTGTGTGTCTGTGTTTCTGGGTGTCAGTGCATGTCTTTGTTACTGGGTGTCAGTGCATGTCTTTGTTACTTGGTGTAAGTGTGTCTCTGTGTTACTGGGTGTCAGTGTATGTCTGTGTTAATTGGTGTAAGTGTGTGTCTGTTTTACTGTGTATCAGTGTATGTCTTTGTGACTTGATGTCAGTGTATGTCTTTGTTACTGGGATCAGTGTGTGTCTTTGTGACTGGGTGTCAGTGTATGTCTTTGTTACATGGTGTAATTGTCTGTCTTTGTTACTTGGTGTAAATGTATGTCTTTGTTACTTGGTGTCAGTGTATGTCTTTGTTACTTGGTTTAAGTGTGTGTCTGTGTTACTGGGTATCAGTGTCTGTCTTTGTTACTTGGTGTAAGAGTGTGTCTGTGTTACTGGGTATCAGAGTATGTCTTTGTTACTTGGTGTCAGTTTATGTCTGTGTTACTTGGTGTAAGTGTGTGTCAGTGTTACTGGGTATCAGTGTATGTCTTTGTGACTTGGTGTCAGTGTATGTCTTTGTTACTGGGTGTCAGAGTGTGTCTTTGTGACTTGGTGTAAGTGTGTGTCTGTGTTAATGGGTATCAGTGTATGTCTTTGTTACTTGGTGTCAGTGTATGTCAAAATACTTGGTGTAGGTGTATGTCGTTGGTACTTGGTGTAATTGTCTGTCTTTGTTACTTGGTGTAATTGACTGTCTTTGTTACTTGGTGTAAGTGTATGTCTTTGTTACTTGGTGTCAGTGTATGTCTTTGTTACTTGTTGTCAGTGTGTGTCTGTGTTACTGGGTATCAGTGTATGTCTTTGTGACTTGGTATCAGTGCATGTCTTTGTGACTTGGTGTCAATGTATGTCTTTGTTACTGGGTGTCAGTGTGTGTCTGTGTTACTTGGTGTCAGTGTATGTCTTTGTTACTTTTTCTTAGTTGTTCTCTGAATTACTGGGTGTCAGTGTGTGTTTGTTAGTGTTACCGGGTGTCAGTGTATGTCTTTGTTACTTGGTGTTAGTGTGTGTCTTTGTTACTTGGTGTCCGTGTGTGTCTGTGTTACTGGGTGTCAGTGCATGTCTTTGTTACTTGGTGCCAGTGTATATCTGTGTTACTTGGTGTAAGTGTGTGTCTTTGTTACTTGGTGTAATTGTATGTCTTCGTTACTTGGTGTCAGTGTATGACTGTGTTACTTGGTGCAAGTGTATGTCTTTGTTACTTGGTGTAAGTGTGTGTCTGTGTTACTTGGTGCAGGTGTGTCTCTGTGTTCCTGGGTGTCAGTGTGTGTCTGTGTTCCTTGGTGTAAGTGTTTGTCTTTGTTACTTGGTGTCCATGTGTGTCTGTGTTACTGGCTGTCAGTGCATGTCTTCGTTACTGGGTCTCAGTGTATGTCTTTGTTACTTGGTTTAAGTGTGTGTCTGTGTTACTGGGTATCAGTTTCTGTCTTTGTTACTTGGTGTCAGTTTATGTCTGTGTTACTTGGTGTAAGTGTGTGTCAGTGTTACTGGGTATCAGTGTATGTCTTTGTGACTTGGTGTCAGTGTATGTCTTTGTTACTTGGTGTAAGAGTGTATCTCTGTTACTGGGTATCAATGTGTGTCTTTCTTACTTGGTGTCAGTGTGTGTCAAAATACTTGGTGTAAGTGTATGTCTTTGTTACTTTGTGTTATTTTCTGTCTTTGTTACTTGGTGTAATTGTCTGTCTTTGTTACTTGGTGTAATTGTATGTCTTTGTAACTTGGTGTCAGTGTATGTCTTTGTTACTTGGTGTCAGTGTATGTCTGTGTTACTTGGTGTCTGTGTATGTCTTTGTTACTTGGTGTCAGTGTGTGTCTGTGTTACTGGGTATCAGTGTATGTCTTTGTGACTTGGTATCAGCGTATGACTTTGTTACTGTGTGTCGGTGTGTGTCTGTGTTACTGGGTATCAGTGTATGTCTTTGTGACTGGGTGTCAGTGTCTGTCTGTTTTACTGGGTATCAGTGTATGTCTTTGAGACTTGATATCAGTGTAAGTCTTTGCTACTGGGTGTCAATGTGTGTCTGTGTTCCTGGGTTTCAGTGTATGTCTTTGTGACTTGGTGTCAGTGTATGTCTTTGCTGCTGGGTGTCAGTGTGTGTCTTTGTAACTTGGTGTCAGTGTATGTCTGTGTTACTTGGTGTAAGTGTGTGTCTGTGTTACTGGGTATCCTTGTATGTCTTTGTTACTTGGTGTCAGTGTATGTCTGTGTTACTTGGTGTAAGTGTGTGTCTGTGTTACTGGGTGTCAGTGTGTGTCTGTGTTACTTGGTGTAAGACTGTGTCTTTGTTACTTGGTGTCCGTGTGTGTCTGTGTTTCTGGGTGTCAGTGCATGTCTTTGTTACTGGGTGTCAGTGCATGTCTTTGTTACTTGGTGTAAGTGTGTCTCTGTGTTACTGGGTGTCAGTGTATGTCTGTGTTAATTGGTGTAAGTGTGTGTCTGTTTTACTGTGTATCAGTGTATGTCTTTGTGACTTGATGTCAGTGTATGTCTTTGTTACTGGGATCAGTGTGTGTCTTTGTGACTGGGTGTCAGTGTATGTCTTTGTTACATGGTGTAATTGTCTGTCTTTGTTACTTGGTGTAAATGTATGTCTTTGTTACTTGGTGTCAGTGTATGTCTTTGTTACTTGGTTTAAGTGTGTGTCTGTGTTACTGGGTATCAGTGTCTGTCTTTGTTACTTGGTGTAAGAGTGTGTCTGTGTTACTGGGTATCAGAGTATGTCTTTGTTACTTGGTGTCAGTTTATGTCTGTGTTACTTGGTGTAAGTGTGTGTCAGTGTTACTGGGTATCAGTGTATGTCTTTGTGACTTGGTGTCATTGTATGTCTTTGTTACTGGGTGTCAGAGTGTGTCTTTGTGACTTGGTGTAAGTGTGTGTCTGTGTTACTGGGTATCAGTGTATGTCTTTGTTACTTGGTGTCAGTGTATGTCAAAATACTTGGTGTAAGTGTATGTCGTTGGTACTTGGTGTAATTGTCTGTCTTTGTTACTTGGTGTAAGTGTATGTCTTTGTTACTTGGTGTCAGTGTATGTCTTTGTTACTTGGTGTCAGTGTGTGTCTGTGTTACTGGGTATCAGTGTATGTCTTTGTGACTTGGTATCAGTGCATGTCTTTGTGACTTGGTGTCAGTGTATGTCTTTGTTACTGGGTGTCAGTGTGTGTCTGTGTTACTTGGTGTCAGTGTATGTCTTTGTTACTGTTTCTTAGTTGTTCTCTGAATTACTGGGTGTCAGTGTGTGTTTGTTAGTGTTACCGGGTGTCAGTGTATGTCTTTGTTACTTGGTGTTAGTGTGTGTCTTTGTTACTTGGTGTCCGTGTGTGTCTGTGTTACTGGGTGTCAGTGCATGTCTTTGTTACTTGGTGCCAGTGTATATCTGTGTTACTTGGTGTAAGTGTGTGTCTTTGTTACTTGGTGTAATTGTATGTCTTCGTTACTTGGTGTCAGTGTATGACTGTGTTACTTGGTGCAAGTGTATGTCTTTGTTACTTGGTGTAAGTGTGTGTCTGTGTTACTTGGTGTAAGTGTGTGTCTGTGTTCCTGGGTGTCAGTGTGTGTCTGTGTTCCTTGGTGTAAGTGTTTGTCTTTGTTACATGGTGTCCATGTGTGTCTGTGTTACTGGGTGTCAGTGCATGTCTTCGTTACTGGGTCTCAGTGTATGTCTTTGTTACTTGGTTTAAGTGTGTGTCTGTGTTACTGGGTATCAGTTTCTGTCTTTGTTACTTGGTGTAAGAGTGTGTCTGTGTTACTGGGTATCAGAGTATGTCTTTGTTACTTGGTGTCAGTTTATGTCTGTGTTACTTGGTGTAAGTGTGTGTCAGTGTTACTGGGTATCAGTGTATGTCTTTGTGACTTGGTGTCAGTGTATGTCTTTGTTACTGGGTGTCAGAGTGTGTCTTTGTGACTTGGTGTAAGTGTGTGTCTTTGTTACTGGGTATCAGTGTATGTCTTTGTTACTTGGTGTCAGTGTATGTCAAAATATTTGGTGTAAGTGTATGTCGTTGTTACTTGGTGTAATTGTCTGTCTTTGTTACTTGGTGTAAGTGTATGTCTTTGTTACTTGGTGTCATTATATGTCTTTGTTACTTGGTGTCAGTGTATGTCTGTGTTACTTAGTGTAAGTGTGTGTCTTTGTTACTTGGTGTAAGTGTATGTCTTTGTTACTTGGTGTCAGTGTATGTCTTTGTTACTGGGTGTCAGTGTGTGTCTGTGTTCCTGGGTATCAGTATTTGACTTTGTGACTTGGTGTCAGTGTATGTCTTTGTTACTGGGTGCCAGTGTGTGTCTTTGTGACTTGGTGTCAGTGTATGTCTTTGTTACTTGGTGTAAGTGTGTGTCTGTGATACTGGGTATCAGTGTATGTCTGTGTTACTTGGTGTAAGTGTGCGCCTTTGTATCAGTGTATGGCTTTGTGACTTGGTGTCAGTGTATGTCTTTGTTACTGGGTGTCAGTGTGTGTCTTTGTGACTTGGTGTCAATGTATGTCTGTGTTACTGGGGGTCAGTGTGTGTCTGTGTTACTGGGGGACAGTGTGTGTTTCTAACTGTGTGGCAGTGTGTGTCTGTGTTACTGGGTATCAGTGCATGTCTTTGTTACTTGGTGTCAGTGTATGTCATTGTTACCTGGTGTAAGTGTGTGTCTGTGTTACTTGGTGTAAGTGTGTGTCTGTGTTCCTGGGTATCATTGTATGTCTTTGTTACTTGGTGTGAGTGTGTGTCTGTGTTACTTGGTGTAAGTGTGTGTCTGTGTTACTGGGTGTCAGTGTGTGTCTGTGTTACTTGGTGTAAGTGTGTGTCTTTGTTACTTGGTGTAAGAGTGTATGTCAAAATACTTGGTGTAAGTGTATGTCGTTGTTACTTGGTGTAATTGTCTGTCTTTGTTACTTGGTGTAAGAGTATGTCTTTGTTACTTGGTGTCAGTGTATGTCTTTGTTACTGGGTGTCAGAGTGTGTCTGTGTTCCTGGGTATCAGTATTTGACTTTGTGACTTGGTGTCAATGTATGTCTTTGTTACTGGGTGCCAGTGTGTGTCTTTGTGACTTGGTGTCAGTTTATGTCTTTGTTACTTGGTGTAAGTGTGTGGCTGTGATACTGGGTATCAGTGTATGTCTTTGTTACTTGGTGTCAGTGTATGTCTGTGTTACTTGTTGTAAGTGTATGTCTTTGTTACTTGGTGTCTGTGTATGTCTTTGTTACTTGGTGTCAGTCTGTGCCTGTGTTACTGGGTATCAGTGTATGTCTTTGTTACTTGGTATCAGTGTATGACTGTTTTACTGGGTATCAGTGTATGTCTTTGTGACTTGATATCAGTGTACGACTTTGCTACTGGGTGTCAGTGTGTTTCTGTGTTCCTGGGTATCAGTGTATGTCTTTGTGACTTGGTGTCAGTGTATGTCTTTGCTGCTGGGTTTCAGTGTGTGTCTTTGTAACTTGGTGTAAGTGTGTGTCTGTGTTACTGGGTATCCTTGTCTGTCTTTGTTACTTGGTGTCAGTGTATGTCTGTGTTACTTGGTGTAAGTGTGTGTCTGTGTTACTGGGTGTCAGTGTGTGTCTGTGTTACTTGGTGTAAGACAGTGTCTTTGTTACTTGTTGTCCGTGTGTGTCTGTGTTACTGGGTGTCAGTGCATGTCTTTGTTACTTGGTGTAAGTGTGTGTCTGTGTTACTGGGTGTCAGTGTATGTCTGTGTTAATTGGTGTAAGTGCGTGTCTGTTTTACTGTGTATCAGTGTATGTCTTTGTGACTTGATGTCATTGTATGTCTTTGTTACTGGGATCAGTGTGTGTCTTTGTGACTGGGTGTCAGTGTATGTCTTTGTTACTTGGTGCAAGTGTGTGTCTGTGTTACTGGGTATCAGTGTATGTCTTTGTTACTTGGTGTCAGTGTATGTCAAAATACTTGGTGTCAGTGTATGTCTTTGTTACATGGTGTAATTGTCTGTCTTTGTTACTTGGTGTAAGTGTATGTCTTTGTTACTTGGTGTCAGTGTATGTCTTTGTTATTTGGTGCCAGTGTATGTCTGTGTTACTGGGAGTAAGTGTGTGTCTGTGTTACTGGTTATCAGTGTATGTCTTTGTGACTTGGTGTCAGTGTATGTCTTTGTTACTGGGTGTCAGTGTGTGTCTTTGTTACTTGGTGTAAGTGTGTATCTGTGTTACTGGGTATCAGTCTATGTCTTTGTTACTTGGTGTCAGTGTATGTCACAATACTTGGTGTAAGTGTATGTCTTTGTTACTAGGTGTTATTTTCTGTCTTTGTTACTTGGTGTAATTGTCTGTCTTTGTTACTTGGTGTAAGTGTATGTCTTTGTTACTTGGTGTCAGTGTATGTCTTTGTTACTTGGTGTCAGTGTGTGTCTGTGTTACTGGGTATCAGTGTATGTCTTTGTGACTTGGTATCAGTGTATGTCTTTGTGACTTGGTGTCAGTGTATGTCTTTGTTACTGGGTGTCAGTGTGTGTCTTTGTTACTGTTTATTAGTGTTTCTCTGAATTACTGGGTGTCAGTGTGTGTTTGTTAGTGTTACCGGGTGTCAGTGTATGTCTTTGTTACTTGGTGTTATTGTGTGTATTTGTTACTTGGTGTCCGTGTGTGTCTGTGTTACTGGGTGTCAGTGCATGTCTTTGTTACTTGTTGCCAGTGTATATCTGTGTTACTTGGTGTAAGTGTGTGTCTTTGTGACTTGGTGTAATTGTATGTCTTCGTTACTTGGTGACAGTGTATGACTGTGTTACTTGGTGTAAGTGTATGTCTTTGTTCCTGGGTGTCAGTGTGTGTCTGTGTTACTTGGTGTAAGTGTTTGTCTTTGTTACATGGTGTCCATGTGTGTCTGTGTTACTGGGTGTCAGTGCATGTCTTCGTTACTGGGTCTCAGTGTATGTCTTTGTTACTTGGTTTAAGTGTGTGTCTGTGTTACTGGGTATCAGTGTCTGTCTTTGTTACTTGGTGTAAGAGTGTGTCTGTGTTACTGGGTATCAGAGTATGTCTTTGTTACTTGGTGTCAGTTTATGTCTGTGTTACTTGGTGTAAGTGTGTGTCTGTGTTACTGGGTATCAGTGTATGTCTTTGTTACTTGGTGTCAGTGTATGTCAAAATACTTGGTGTAAGTGTATGTCGTTATTGGTGTAAGTGTATGTCGTTGTTACTTGGTGTAATTGTCTGTCTTTGTTACTTGGTGTCAGTATATGTCTTTGTTACTTGGTATCAGTGTATGTCTGTGTTACTTGGTATCAGTGTATGTCTTTGTTACTGGGTGTCAGTGTGTGTCTGTGTTACTGGGTATCAGTGTATGTCTTTGTGACTTGGTGTCAGTGTATGTTTGTGTTACTTGGTGTAAGTGTGTGTCTGTGTTACTGGGTGTCAGTGTGTGTCTGTGTTACTTGGAGTAAGTCTGTGTCTTTGTTACTTGGTGTCCGTGTGTGTCTGTGTTACTGGGTGTCAGTGTATGTCTTTGTTACAGGGTGTCAGTGTATGTCTTTGTTACTTGGTGTAAGTGTGTGTCTGTGTTACTGGGTGTCAGTGTATGTCTGTGTTACTTGGTGTAAGTGTGTATCTGTGTTACTTGGTGTAAGCGTATGTCAAAATTCTTGGTGTAAGTGTATGTCTGTGTTACCAGGAGCAAGTTTATGTCTTTGTTACTTGGTGTAAGTGTATGTCTTTGTTACTGGGTGTCAGTGTGTGTCTGTGTTCCTGGGTATCACTGTATGTCTTTGTGACTTGGTGTCAGTGTATGTCTTTGTTACTGGGTGTCATTGTGTGTCTGTTTGACTTGGTGTCAGTGTATGCCTTTGTTACTTGGTGTAAGCGTATGTCAAAATTCTTGGTGTAAGTGTATGTCTGTGTTACCAGGAGCAAGTTTATGTCTTTGTTACTTGGTGTAAGTGTATGTCTTTGTTACTGGGTGTCAGTGTGTGTCTGTGTTCCTGGGTATCACTGTATGTCTTTGTGACTTGGTGTCAGTGTATGTCTTTGTTACTGGGTGTCAGTGTGTGTCTGTTTGACTTGGTGTCAGTGTATGTCTTTGTTACTTGGTGTTAGTGTGTGTCTGTGATACTGGGTATCAGTGTATGTCTTTTTTACTTGGTGTCAGTGTATGTCTGTGTTACTTGGTCTAAGTGTGTGTCTGTGTATCAGTGTATGTCTTTGTGACTTGGTGACAGTGTATGTCTTTGTTACTGGTTGTCAGTGTGTGTCATTGTGACTTGGTGTCAGTGCTTGTCTGTGTTACCGGGTGTAAGTGTGTGTCTGTGTTACTGGGTGTCAGTGTGTGTTTCTAACTGGGTGTCAGTGTGTGTCTGTGTTACTGGGTATCAGTGTATGTCTTTGTTACATGGTGTAAGTGTATGTCTTTGTTACTTGGTGTCAGTGTCTGTGTTTGTGACTTGGTGTCAGTGTATGTCTTTGTCACTGGTTGTCAGTGCATGTCTTTGTTACTTGGTGTAAGTGTAAGTCAAAATACTTGGTGTACGTGTATGTCTTTGTTACTTGGTGTAAGTGTGTCTCTGTGTTACTTGGTGTAAGTGTATGTCTTTGTTACTTGGTGTAAGTGTGTGTCTGTGTTACTGGGTATCAGTGTCTGTCTTTGTTACTTGTTGTCAGTGTATGTCTTTGTTACTGGGTGTCAGTGCGTGTCTGTGTTACTTGGTGTCAGTGTATGTCTTTGTTACTGTGTATCAGTGGTTCTCTGTGTTACTGGGTGTCAGTGTGTGTCTTTGTTACTTGGTGTAAGTGTGTGTCTGTGTTCCTGCGTATCAGTTTATGTCTTTGTTACTTGGTGTCAGTGCATGTCTTTGTTACTGGGTGTCAGTGTGTGTCTGTGTTCCTGGGTATCACTGTATGTCTTTGTGACTTGGTGTCAGTGTATGTCTTTGTTACTGGGTGTCAGTGTGTGTCTGTGTGACTTGGTGTCAGTGTATGTCTTTGTTACTTGGTGTTTGTGTGTGTCTGTGATACTGGGTATCAGTGTATGTCTTTTTTACTTGGTGTCAGTGTATGTCTGTGTTACTTGGTCTAAGTGTGTGTCTGTGTATCAGTGTATGTCTTTGTGACTTGGTGACAGTGTATGTCTTTGTTACTGGGTGTCAGTGTGTGTCTTTGTGACTTGGTGTCAGTGCTTGTCTGTGTTACCGGGTGTAAGTGTGTGTCTGTGTTACTGGGTGTCAGTGTGTGTTTCTAACTGGGTGTCAGTGTGTGTCTGTGTTACTGGGTATCAGTGTATGTCTTTGTTACATGGTGTAAGTGTATGTCTTTGTTACTTGGTGTCAGTGTATGTGTTTGTGACTTGGTGTCAGTGTATGTCTTTGTCACTGGGTGTCAGTGCATGTCTTTGTTACTTGGTGTAAGTGTAAGTCAAAATACTTGGTGTAAGTGTATGTCTTTGTTACTTGGTGTAAGTGTGTGTCTGTGTTACTTGGTGTAAGTGTATGTCTTTGTTACTTGGTGTAAGTGTGTGTCTGTGTTACTGGGTATCAGTGTCTGTCTTTGTTACTTGTTGTCAGCGTATGTCTTTGTTACTGGGTGTCAGTGCGTGTCTGTGTTACTTGGTGTCAGTGTCTGTCTTTGTTACTGTGTATCAGTGGTTCTCTGTGTTACTGGGTGTCAGTGTGTGTCTTTGTTACTTGGTGTAAGTGTGTGTCTGTGTTCCTGCGTATCAGTTTATGTCTTTTTTACTTGGTGTCAGTGCATGTCTTTGTTACTTGGTGTAAGTGTGTGTCTTTGTTACTGGGTATCAGTGTCTGTCTTTGTTACTTGGTGTAAGTGTGTGTCTGTGTTACTGGGTATCAGTGTATGTCTTTGTTACTTGGTGTCAGTGTATGTTTTTGTTACTTGGTGTAATTGTCTGTCTTTGTTACTTGGTGTAAGTGTCTGTCTTTGTTACTTGGTGCAAGTGTGTGTCTGTGTTACTGCGTATCAGTTTATGTCTTTGTTACTTGGTGTCAGTGTCTGTCTTTGTGATTTGTTGTCAGTGTATGTCTTTGTTCCTGGGTGTCAGTGCGTGTCTGTGTTACTTGGTGTCAGTGTATGTCTTTGTTACTGTGTATCAGTGGTTCTCTGTGTTACTGGGTGTCAGTGTGTGTTTGTTTGTGTTACTGGGTGTCAGTGTGTGTCTGTGACACTAGGTGTCAGTATTTAGTTTTGTTTAGAGATACAGCACTTCAACAGGCCCTTCGGCCCACCAAGTCTGTGCCGACCATCAACCACCCTTTTATACTAATCCTACACTAATCCCGTATTCCTATCACATCCCCACCTGCCCCTATATATTTCCCTACCACCTACCTATACAATAGTCAATTCATGATGGCCAATTAATCTATCAAACTGCAAGTCTGTGGCATGTGGGAGGAAACCGGAGCCGCCGGAGGAAACTCACGCATGCAAAGGGAGAACTTGCAAACTCCGCACAGGCAGTACACATAATCGAACACGGGTCCCTGGAGCTGTGAGGCTGCGGTGCTAACCACCGCGCCCCCGCCGCCCCCCCCCCCCCCCCCCCAGTGTGTGCCTGTGTTACTGGGTATCAGTGTTTGTCTTTGTTACTTTGAGACAGTGTGTTTGTTTGTCTTACTGGCTGTCAGTGTGTGTCTGTGTTACTTGGTGTAAGTGTGTGTCTTTGTTACTTGGTGTCCGTGTGTGTCTGTGTTACTGGGTGTCAGTGCATGTCTTTGTTACTGGGTGTCAGTGTATGTCTTTGTTACTTGGTGTAAGGGTGTGTCTGTGTTACTGGGTATCAGTGTATGTCTTTGTTACTGGGTATCAGTGTATGTCTTTGTTTCTGGGTGTCAGTGTGTGTCTGTGTTCCTGGGTATCAGTGTTTGTCTTTGTGACTTGGTGTCAGTGTATGTCTTTGTTACTGGGTGTCAGTGTGTATCTTTGTGACTTGGTGTCAGTGTATGTCTTTGTTACTTGGTGTAAGTGTGTGTCTGTGATACTGGGTATCATTGTATGTCTTTCTGACTTGGTGTCAGTGTATGTCTTTGCTACTGGGTGTCAGTGTGTGTCTCTGTTACTTGGTGTCAGTGTATGTCTTTGTTACTGTTTATTACTGTTTCTCTGTTACTGGGTGTCAGTGTTTGTTTGTGTTACTGGGTATCAGTGTATGTCTTTGTTACTTGGTGTAAGTGTGTGTCTGTGTTACTGGGTATCAATGTCTGTCTTTGTTACTTGGTGTAAGTGTGTGTCTGTGTTACTGGGTGTCAGTGTGTGTCTGTGTTACTTGGTGTAAGTGTGTGTCTGTGTTACTTGGTGTCAGTGTGTGTCTGTGCTACTGATATCAGTGTATGTCTTTGTGACTTGGTGTCATTGTATGTCTTTGTTACTGGGTGTCAGTGTGTGTATTTGTGACTTTGTGTCATTGTATGTCTGTGTTACTTGGTGTAAGTGTGAGTCTGTGTTACTTTGTATCAGTGTATGTCTTTGTGACTTGGTGTCAGTGAATGTCTGTGTTACTTGGTGTAAGTGTGAGTCTGTGTTACTGGGTATCAGTGTATGTCTTTGTGACTTGGTGTCAGTGAATGTCTGTGTTACTTGGTGTAAGTGTGTGTCTGTGTTACGGGGTGTCAGTGTGTTTCTGTGTTTCTTGGTGTAAGTGTGTGTCTGTGTTACTGGGTGTCAGTGTGTGTCTGTGCTACTGGGTATCAGTGTATGTCTTTGTGACTTGGTGTCAGTGTATGTCTTTGTTACTGGGTGTCAGTGTGTGTCTTTGTGACTTTGTGTCATTGTATGTCTGTGTTACTTGGTGTAAGTGTGAGTCTGTGTTACTGGGTATCGGTGTATGTCTTTGTTACTTGATGTCAGTGTATGTCTGTGTTACTTGGTGTAAGTGTGTGTCTGTTTTACTGGGTATCAGTGTATGTCTTTGTTACTTGATGTCAGTGTATGTCTGTGTTACTTGGTGTAAGTGTGTGTCTGTTTTACTGGGTGTCAGTATGTGTCTTTGTTACTTGGTGTAATTGTATGTCTTTGTTTCTTGGTGTCAGTGTATGTCTGTGTTACTTGGTGTAAGTGTCTGTCTTTGTTACTTGGTGTCAGTGTGTGTCTGTGTTACTTGGTATCAGTGTATGTCTTTGTTCCTGGGTGTCAGTGTGTGTCTTTGTGACTTTGTGTCTTTGTATATCTGTGTTACTTGGTGCAAGTGTGTGTCTGTGTTACTGGGTATCTGTGTATGTCTTTGTTACTTGGTGTCAGTGTATGTCTGTGTTACTTGGTGTAAGTGTGTGTCTGTGTTACTGGGTGTCAGTGCGTGTCTGTGTTACTTGGTGTAAGTATGTATCTTTGTTACTTGGTGTCCGTGTATGTCTGTGTTACTGGGTGTCTGTGTATGTCTTTGTTACTGGGTGTCAGTGTATGTCTTTGTTACTTGGTGTAAGTGTGTGTCTGTGTTACTGGGTGTCAGTGTATGTCTGTGTTACTTGGTGTAAGTGTGTGTCTGTGTTACTGGGTATCAGTGTATGTCTTTGTGACATGGTGTCAGTGTATGTCTATGTTACTGGGTGTCAGTGTGTGCCTTTGTGACTTGGTGTCCGTGTATGTCTTTGTTACTTGGTGTAAGTGTGTGTCTGTGTTACTGGGTATCAGTGTATGTCTTTGATACTTGGTGTCAGTGTATGTCAAAATACTTGGTGTCAGTGTATGTCTTTGTTACTTGGTGTAATTGTCTGTCTTTGTTACTTGGTGTAAGTGTATGTCTGTGTTACTGGGTATCAGTGTGTGTCTTTGTGACTTGGTATCAGTGGATGTCTTTCTGACTTGGTGTCAGTGTATGTCTTTGCTACTGGGTGTCAGTGTGTGTCTCTGTTACTTGGTGTCAGTGTATGTCTTTGTTACTGTTTATTACTGTTTCTCTGTTACTGGGTGTCAGTGTTTGTTTGTGTTACTGGGTATCAGTGTATGTCTTTGTTACTTGGTGTAAGTGTGTGTCTGTGTTACTGGGTATCAATGTCTGTCTTTGTTACTTGGTGTAAGTGTGTGTCTGTGTTACTGGGTGTCAGTGTGTGTCTGTGTTACTTGGTGTAAGTGTGTGTCTGTGTTACTTGGTGTCAGTGTGTGTCTGTGCTACTGGGTATCAGTGTATGTCTTTGTGACTTGGTGTCAGTGTATGTCTTTGTTACTGGGTGTCAGTGTGTGTATTTGTGACTTTGTGTCATTGTATGTCTGTGTTACTTGGTGTAAGTGTGAGTCTGTGTTACTTTGTATCAGTGTATGTCTTTGTGACTTTGTGTCAGTGAATGTCTGTGTTACTTGGTGTAAGTGTGAGTCTGTGTTACTGGGTATCAGTGTATGTCTTTGTGACTTGGTGACAGTGAATGTCTGTGTTACTTGGTGTAAGTGTGTGTCTGTGTTACGGGGTGTCAGTGTGTGTCTGTGTTACTTGGTGTAAGTGTGTGTCTGTGTTACTGGGTGTCAGTGTGTGTCTGTGCTACTGGGTATCAGTGTATGTCTTTGTGACTTGGTGTCAGTGTATGTCTTTGTTACTGGGTGTCAGTGTGTGTCTTTGTGACTTTGTGTCATTGGATGTCTGTGTTACTTGGTGTAAGTGTGAGTCTGTGTTACTGGGTATCGGTGTATGTCTTTGTGACTTGGTGTCAGTGAATGTCTGTGTTACTTGGTGTAAGTGTGTGTCTGTGTTACTGGGTGTCAGTGTGTGTCTGTGTTACTTGGTGTAAGTGTGTGTCTGTGTTACTGGGTGTCAGTGTATGTCTTTCGTACTGGGTGTCAGTGTATGACTTTGTTACTTGGTGTGAGTGTGTGTCTGTGTTACTGGGTGTAATTGTATTTCTTTGTGACATGGTGTCAGTGTATGTCTTTGTTACTGGGTGTCAGTGTGTGTCTTTGTGACTTGGTGTCCGTGTATGTCTTTGTTACTTGGTGTAAGTGTGTGTCTGTGTTACTGGGTATCAGTGTATGTCTTTGTGACATGGTGTCAGTGTATGTCTTTGTTACTAGGTGTCAGTGTGTGTTTTTGTGACTTGGTGTCCGTGTATGTCTTTGTTACTTGGTGTAAGTGTGTGTCTGTGTTACTGGGTATCAGTGTATGTCTTTGTTACTTGGTGTCAGTGTATGTCAAAATACTTGGTGTAAGTGTATGTCTTTGTTACTTGGTGTAATTGTCTGTCTTTGTTACTTGGTGTAAGTGTATGTCTGTGTTACTGGGTATCAGTGTGTGTCTTTGTGACTTGGTATCAGTGGATGTCTTTCTGACTTGGTGTCAGTGTATGTCTTTGCTACTGGGTGTCAGTGTGTGTCTCTGTTACTTGGTGTCAGTGTATGTCTTTGTTACTGTTTATTAGTGTTTCTCTGTTACTGGGTGTCAGTGTTTGTTTGTGTTACTGGGTATCAGTGTATGTCTTTGTTACATGGTGTAAGTGTGTGTCTGTGTTACTGGGTATCAGTGTCTGTCTTTGTTACTTGGTGTAAGTGTGCGTCTTTGTGACTTGGTGTAATTGTATGTCTTTGTTACCTGGTGTCAGTGTATGTCTGTGTTACTTGGTGTATGTGTATGTCTTTGTTGCTTATTGTAAGTGTGTGTCTGTGTTACTTGGTGTAAGTGTGTGTCTGTGTTCCTGGGTATCATTGTATGTCTTTGTTACTTGGTGTCAGTGTATGTCTGTGTTACTTGGTGTAAGTGTGTGTCTTTGTTACTTGGTGTCCGTGTGTGTCTGTGTTACTGGGTGTCAGTGCATGTCTTTGTGACTTGGTGTCAGTGTATGTCTGTGTTACTTGGTGTAAGTGTGAGTCTGTGTTACTGGGTATCAGTGTATGTCTTTGTTACTTGGTGTCAGTGAATGTCTGTGTTACTTGGTGTAAGTGTGTGTCTGTGTTACTGGGTGTCAGTGTGTGTCTGTGCTACTGGGTATCAGTGTATGTCTTTGTGACTTGGTGTAAGTGTATGTCTTTGTTACTGGGTGTCAGTGTGTGTCTTTGTGACTTTGTGTCATTGTATGTCTGTGTTACTTGGTGTAAGTGTGAGTCTGTGTTACTGGGTATCAGTGTATGTCTTTGTGACTTGGTGTCAGTGAATGTCTGTGTTACTTGGTGTAAGTGTGAGTCTGTGTTACTGGGTATCAGTGTATGTCTTTGTGACTTGGTGTCAGTGAATGTCTGTGTTACTTGGTGTAAGTGTGTGTCTGTGTTACTGGGTGTCAGTGTGTGTCTGTGTTACTTGGTGTAAGTGTGTGTCTGTGTTACTGGGTGTCAGTGTGTGTCTGTGCTACTGGGTATCAGAGTATGTCTTTGTGACTTGGTGTCAGTGTATTTCTTTGTTACTGGGTGTCAGTGTGTGTCTTTGTGACTTTGTGTCATTGTATGTCTGTGTTACTTGGTGTAAGTGTGAGTCTGTGTTACTGGGTATCAGTGTATGTCTTTGTGACTTGGTGTCAGTGAATGTCTGTGTTACTTGGTGTAAGTGTGTGTCTGTGTTACTGGGTGTCAGTGTGTGTCTGTGTTACTTGGTGTAAGTGTGTGTCTGTGTTACTGGGTGTCAGTGTATGACTTTGTTACTTGGTGTGAGTGTGTGTCTGTGTTACTGGGTGTCAGTGTATGTCTGTGTTACTTGGTGTAAGTGTGTGTCTGTGTTACTGGTTATCAGTGTATGTCTTTGTTACTTGGTGTCAGTGTATGTCTGTGTTACTTGGTGTAAGTGTGTGTCTCTTTTACTGGGTGTCAGTATGTGTCTTTGTTACTTGGTGTAATTGTATGTCTTTGTTTCTTGGTGTCAGTGTATGTCTGTGTTACTTGGTGTAAGTGTCTGTCTTTGTTACTTGGTGTCAGTGTGTGTCTGTGTTACTTGGTATCAGTGTATGTCTTTGTTACTGGGTGTCAGTGTGTTTCTTTGTGACTTTGTGTCTTTGTATGTCTGTGTTACTTGGTGCAAGTGTGTGTCTGTGTTACTAGGTATCTGTGTATGTCTTTGTTACTTGGTGTCAGTGTATGTCTGTGTTACTTGGTGTAAGTGTGTGTCTGTGTTACTGGGTGTCAGTGTGTGTCTGTGTTACTTGGTGTAAGTATGTATCTTTGTTACTTGGTGTCCGTGTATGTCTGTGTTACTGGGTGTCAGTGTATGTCTTTGTTACTGGGTATCAGTGTATGTCTTTGTTACTTGGTGTAAGTGTGTGTCTGTGTTACTGGGTGTCAGTGTATGTCTGTGTTACTTGGTGTAAGTGTGTGTCTGTGTTACTGGGTATCAGTGTATGTCTTTTTGACATGGTGTCAGTGTATGTCTTTGTTACTGGGTGTCAGTGAGTGTCTTTGTGACTTGGTGTCCTTGTATGTCTTTGTTACTTGGTGCAAGTGTGTTTCTGTGTTACTGGGTATCAGTGTATGTCTTTGTTATTGGTGTCAGTGTATGTCAAAATACTTGGTGTAAGTGTATGTCTGTGTTACTGGGTATCAGTGTGTGTCTTTGTGACTTGGTATCAGTGGATGTCCTTCTGACTTGGTGTCAGTGTATGTCTTTGCTACTGGGTGTCAGTGTGTGTCTCTGTTACTTGGTGTCAGTGTATGTCTTTGTTACTGTTTATTACTGTTTCTCTGTTACTGGGTGTCAGTGTTTGTTTGTGTTACTGGGTATCAGTGTATGTCTTTGTTACTTGGTGTAAGCGTGTGTCTGTGTTACTGGGTATCAGTGTCTGTCTTTGTTACTTGGTGTAAGTGTGTGTCTTTGTTACTTGGTGTAATTGTATGTCTTTGTTACCTGGTGTCAGTGTATGTCTGTGTTACTTGGTGTATGTGTATGTCTTTGTTGCTTGGTGTAAGTCTGTGTATGTGTTACTTGGTGTAGTGTGTGTCTGTGTTCCTGGGTATCATTGTATGTCTTTGTTACTTGGTGTCAGTGTATGTCTGAGTTACTTGGTGTAAGTGTGTGTCTTTGTTACTTGTTGTCCGTGTGTGTCTGTGTTACTGGGTGTCAGTGCATGTCTTTGTTACTTGGTGTCAGTGTGTGTCTGTGTTACTGGGTATCAGTGTATGTCTTTGTGACATGGTGTCAGTGTATGTCTTTGTTACTGGGTGTCAGTGTGTGTCTTTGTGACTTGGTGTCCGTGTATGTCTTTGTTACTTGGTGTAAGTGTGTGTCTGTGTTACTGGGTATCAGTGTATGTCTTTGTGACATGGTGTCAGTGTATGTCTTTGTTACTGGGTGTCAGTGTGTGTCTTTGTGACTTGGTGTCCGTGTATGTCTTTGTTACTTGGTGTAAGTGTGTGTCTGTGTTACTGGGTATCAGTGTATGTCTTTGTTACTTGGTGTCAGTGTATGTCAAAATACTTGGTGTAAGTGTATGTCTTTGTTACTTGGTGTAATTGTCTGTCTTTGTTACTTGGTGTAAGTGTATGTCTGTGTTACTGGGTATCAGTGTGTGTCTTTGTGACTTGGTATCAGTGGATGTCTTTCTGACTTGGTGTCAGTGTATGTCTTTGCTACTGGGTGTCAGTGTGTGTCTCTGTTACTTGGTGTCAGTGTATGTCTTTGTTACTGTTTATTAGTGTTTCTCTGTTACTGGGTGTCAGTGTTTGTTTGTGTTACTGGGTATCAGTGTATGTCTTTGTTACATGGTGTAAGTGTGTGTCTGTGTTACTGGGTATCAGTGTCTGTCTTTGTTACTTGGTGTAAGTGTGTGTCTTTGTTACTTGGTGTAATTGTATGTCTTTGTGACATGGTGTCAGTGTATGTCTTTGTTACTGGGTGTCAGTGTGTGTCTTTGTGACTTGGTGTCCGTGTATGTCTTTGTTACTTGGTGTAAGTGTGTGTCTGTGTTACTGGGTATCAGTGTATGTCTTTGTTACTTGGTGTCAGTGTATGTCAAAATACTTGGTGTAAGTGTATGTCTTTGTTACTTGGTGTAATTGTCTGTCTTTGTTACTTGGTGTAAGTGTATGTCTGTGTTACTGGGTATCAGTGTGTGTCTTTGTGACTTGGTATCAGTGGATGTCTTTCTGACTTGGTGTCAGTGTATGTCTTTGCTACTGGGTGTCAGTGTGTGTCTCTGTTACTTGGTGTCAGTGTATGTCTTTGTTATTGTTTATTAGTGTTTCTCTGTTACTGGGTGTCAGTGTTTGTTTGTGTTACTGGGTATCAGTGTATGTCTTTGTTACTTGGTGTAAGTGTGTGTCTGTGTTACTGGGTATCAGTGTCTGTCTTTGTTACTTGGTGTAAGTGTGTGTCTTTGTTACTTGGTGTAATTGTACGTCTTTGTTACCTGGTGTCAGTGTATGTCTGTGTTACTTGGTGTATGTGTATGTCTTTGTTGCTTGGTGTAAATGTGTGTCTGTGTTACTTGGTGTAAGTGTGTGTCTGTCTTCCTGGGTATCATTGCATGTCTTTGTTACTTGGTGTAAGTGTGTGTCTTTGTTACTTGGTGTCCGTGTGTGTCAGTGTTACTGGGTGTCAGTGCATGTCTTTGTTACTTGGTGTCAGTGTGTGTCTGTGTTACTGGGTATCAGTGTATGTCTTTGTGACTTGGTCTCAGTGTATGTCTTTGTTACTGGGTGACAGTGTGTGTCTGTGTTACTGGGTATCAGTGTATGTCTTTGTTACTTGGTGTCAGTGTATGTCTGTGTTACTTGGTGTAAGTGTGAGTCTGTGTTACTGGGTATCAGTGTATGTCTTTGTGACTTGGTGTCAGTGAATGTCTGTGTTACTTGGTGTAAATGTGTGTCTGTTTGACTGGGTGTCAGTGTGTGTCTGTGTTACTTGGTGTAAGTGTGTGTCTTTGTTACTTGGTGTCCGTGTGTGTCTGTGTTAAAGGGTGTCAGTGCATGTCTTTGTTACTTGGTGTCAGTGTATATCTGTGTTACTTGGTGTAAGTGTGTGTCTTTGTTACTTGGTTTAATTGTATGTCTTTGTTACTTGGTGTCAGTGTATGTCTGTGTTACTTGGTGTAAGTGTATGTCTTTGTTACTTGGTGCAAGTGTGTGTCTGTGTTACTTGGTGTAAGTGTGTGTCTGTGTTCCTGGGTATCAGTGTATGTCTTTGTTACTTGGTGTCAGTGAATGTCTGTGTTACTTGGTGTAAGTGTGTGTTTGTGTTACTGGGTGTCAGTGTGTGTCTGTGTTACTTGGTGTAAGTGTGTGTCTGTGTTACTGGGTGTCAGTGTGTGTCTGTGCTACTGGGTATCAGTGTATGTCTTTGTGACTTGGTGTCAGTGTATGTCTTTGTTACTGGGTGTCAGTGTGTGTCTTTGTGACTTTGTGTCATTGTATGTCTGTGTTACTTGGTGTAAGTGTGAGTCTGTGTTACTGGGTATCAGTGTATGTACTTGTGACTTGGTGTCAGTGAATGTCTGTGTTACTTGGTGTAAGTGTGTGTCTGTGTTACTGGGTGTCAGTGTGTGTCTGTGTTACTTGGTATAAGTGTGTGTCTGTGTTACTGGGTATCAGTGTATGTCTTTGTTACTTGGTGTCAGTGTATGTCTGTCTTACTTGGTGTAAGTGTGTGTCTGTTTTACTGGGTGTCAGTATGTGTCTTTGTTACTGGGTGTAATTGTATGTCTTTGTGACTTTGTGTCTTTGTATGTCTGTGTTACTTGGTGCAAGTGTGTGTCTGTGTTACTGGGTATCTGTCTATGTCTTTGTTACTTGGTGTCAGTGTATGTATGTGTTACTTGGTGTAAGTGTGTGTCTGTGTTACTGGGTGTCAGTGTGTGTCTGTGTTACTTGGTGTAAGTATGTATCTTTGTTACTTGGTGTAAGTGTGTGTCTGTGTTACTGGGTGTCAGTGTATGTCTGTGTTACTTGGTGTAAGTGTGTGTCTGTGTTACTGGGTATCAGTGTATGTCTTTGTGACATGGTGTCAGTGTTTGTCTTTGTTACTGGGTGTCAGTGTGTGTCTTTGTGACTTGGTGTCCGTGTATGTCTTTGTTACTTGGTGTCAGTGTATGTCAAAATACTTGGTGTAAGTGTATGTCTTTGTTACTTGGTGTAATTGTCTGTCTTTGTTACTTGGTGTAAGTGTATGTCTGTGTTACTGGGTATCAGTGTGTGTCTTTGTGACTTGGTATCAGTGGATGTCTTTCTGACTTGGTGTCAGTGTATGTCTTTGTTACTGTTTATTACTGTTTCTCTGTTACTGGGTGTCAGTGTTTGTTTGTGTTACTGGGTATCAGTGTATGTCTTTGTTACTTGGTGTAAGTGTGTGTCTGTGTTACTGGGTATCAGTGTCTGTCTTTGTTACTTGGTGGAAGTGTGTGTCTTTGTTACTTGGTGTAATTGTATGTCTTTGTTACCTGGTGTCAGTGTATGTCTGTGTTACTTGGTGTATGTGTATGTCTTTGTTGCTTGGTGTAAGTGTGTGTCTGTGTTACTTGGTGTAAGTGTGTGTCTGTGTTCCTGGGTATCATTGTATGTCTTTGTTACTTGGTGTCAGTGTATGTCTGTGTTACTTGGTGTCAGTGTGTGTCTTTGTTACTTGGTGTCCGTGTGTGTCTGTGTTACTGGGTGTCAGTGCATGTCTGTGTTACTTGGTGTAAGTGTGTGTCTGTGTTACTGGGTATCAGTGTATGTCTTTGTGACTTGGTGTCAGTGTATGTCTTTGTTACTGGGTGTCAGTGTGTATCTTTGTGACTTGGTGTCCGTGTATGTCTTTGTTACTTGGTGTAAGTGTGTGTCTGTGTTACTGGGTATCAGTGTATGTCTTTGTTACTTGGTGTCAGTGTATGTCTGTGTTACTTGGTGTAAGTGTGTGTCTGTTTTACTGGGTGTCAGTATGTGTCTTTGTTACTTGGTGTAATTGTATGTCTTTGTTTCTTAGTGTCAGTGTATGTCTGTGTTACTTGGTGTAAGTGTCTGTCTTTGTTACTTGGTGTCAGTGTGTGTCTGTGTTACTTGGTATCAGTGTATGTCTTTGTTACTGGGTGTCAGTGTGTGTCTTTGTGACTTTGTGTCTTTGTATGTCTGTATGGCGGGCAGCCATAAAGACAGGGCTAAATTGTGGCGAGTCGAAGAGACTTAGTAGTTGGCAGGAAAAAAGACAGAGGCGCAAGGGGAGAGCCAACTGTGCAACAGCCCCAAGAAACAAATTTCTCTGCAGCACCTGTGGAAGAGCCTGTCACTCCAGAATTGGCCTTTATAGCCACTCCAGGCGCTGCTTCACAAACCACTGACCACCTCCAGGCGCGTATCCATTGTCTCTCGAGATAAGGAGGCCCAAAAGAATGTCTGTGTTACTTGGTGCAAGTGTGTGTCTGTGTTACTGGGTATCTTTGTATGTCTTTGTTACTTGGTGTCAGTGTATGTCTGTGTTACCTGGTGTAAGTGTGTGTCTGTGTTACTGGGTGTCAGTGTGTGTCTGTGTTACTTGGTGTAAGTATGTATCTTTGTTACTTGGTGTCCGTGTATGTCTGTGTTACTGGGTGTTTTTGTATGTCTTTGTTACTGGGTGTCAGTGTATGTCTTTGTTACTTGCTGTAAGTTTGTGTCTGTGTTACTGGGTGTCAGTGTATGCCTGTGTTACTTGGTGTAAGTGTGTGTCTGTGTTACTGGGTATCAGTGTATGTCTTTGTGACTTGGTGTCAGTGTATGTCTTTGTTACTGGGTGTCAGTGTGTTTCTTTGTGACTTGGTGTCCGTGTATGTCTTTGTTACTTGGTGTAAGTGTGTGTCTGTGTTACTGGGTATCAGTGTATGTCTTTGTTACTTGGTGTCAGTGTATGTCAAAATACTTGGTGTAAGTGTATGTCTTTGTTACTTGGTGTAATTGTCTGTCTTTGTTACTTGGTGTAAGTGTATGTCTGTGTTACTGGGTATCAGTGTATGTCTTTGTGACTTGGTATCCGTGGATGTCTTTCTGACTTGGTGTCAGTGTATGTCTTTGCTACTGGGTGTCAGTGTGTGTCTGTGTTACTTGGTGTCAGTGTATGCCTTTGTTACTGTTTATTAGTGTTTCTCTGTTCCTGGGTGTCAGTGTTTGTTTGTGTTACTGGGTATCAGTGTATGTCTTTGTTCCATGGTGTAAGTGTGTGTCTGTGTTACTGGGTATCAGTGCCTGTCTTTGTTACTTGGTGTAAGTGTGTGTCTTTGTTACTTGGTGTAATTGTATGTCTTTGTTACTTGGTGCAAGTGTGTGTCTGTGTTACTTGGTGTAAGTGTGTGTCTGTGTTCCTGGGTATCAGTGTATGTCTTTGTTACTTGGTGTAAGTGTATGTCTGTGTTACATGGTGTAAGTGTATGTCTTTGTGACTTGGTGTCAGTGTATGTCTTTGTTACTGGGTGTCAGTGTGTGTCTTTGTGACTTGGTGTCCGTGTATGTCTTTGTTACTTGGTGTAAGTGTGTTTCTGTGTTACTGGGTATCAGTGTATGTCTTTGTTACTGGGTGTCAGTGTATGTCTGTGTTACTTGGTGTAAGTGTGTGTCTCTGTTACTGGGTATCAGTGTATGTCTTTGTGACTTGTTGTCAGTGTATGTCTATGTTATTGAGTGTCAGCGTGTGTCTTTGTGACTTGGTGTCCGTGTATGTCTTTGTTACTTGGTGTAAGTGTGTTTCTGTGTTACTGGGTATCAGTGTATGTCTTTGTTACTTGGTGTCAGTGTATGCCAAAATACTTGGTGTAAGTGTATGTCTTTGTTACTGGGTGTCAGTGTATGTCTTTGTTACTTGGTGTAAGTGTGTGTCTGTGTTACTGGGTATCAGTGTCTGTCTTTGTTACTTGGTGTAAGTGAGTGTCAGTGTTACTGGGTATCAGTGTATGTCTTTGTGACTTGGTGTCATTGTATGTCTTTGTTACTGGGTCTCAGTGAATGTCTTTGCGATTCGTATCAGTGTATGTCAAAATGCTTGGTGTAAGTGTATGTCTTTGTTACTTGGTGTAATTGTCTGTCTTTGTTAATTGTTGTAAGTGTATGTCTTTGTTACTTGGTGTCAGTGTATGTCTTTGTTACTTGGTGTCAGTGTATGTCTGTGTTACTTGGTGCAAGTGTGTGTCTTTGCTACTTGGTGTAAGTGCATGTCTTTGTTACTTGGTGTCAGTGCATGTCTTTGTTACTTGGTGTCAGTGTATGTCTTTGTTACTTGGTGTCAGTGTATGTCTGCGTTACTGGGTATCAGTGAATGTCTTTGTGATTGCTATCAGTGTATGTCTTTGTTACTTGGTGTAAGTGTGTGTCTTTGCTACTTGGTGTAAGTGCATGTCTTTGCTACTTGATGTCAGTGTATTTCAAAATACTTGGTGTAAGTGTATGTCTTTGTTACTTGGTGTAATTGTCTGTCTTTGTTACTTGGGGTCAGTGTATTTCTGTGTTACTTGGTGTAAGTGTGTGTCTGTGTTACTTGGTGTAAGCGTATGTCTGTGTTACATGGTTTTACTGTGTGTCTTTGTTACTGGGTATCAGTGTATGTCTTTGTTACTTGGTGTAAGTGTGTGTCTGTGGTACTGGGTATCAGTGTATGTCTTTGTTACTTGGTGCCAGTGTATGTCTATTTTACTTGGTGTAAGTGTATGTCTTTGTTACTTGGTGTCAGTGTCTGTCTTTGTTACTTGGTGTCAGTGTATGTCTGTGTTACATGGTGTAAGTGTGTGTCTGTGTTACTGGGATTCAGTGTATTTCTTTGTTACTTGGTGTCAGTGTATGTCTGTGTTACTTGGTGTCAGTGTGTGTCTGTGACACTAGGTGTCAGTATTTAGTTTAGTTTAGAGATACTGCACTCAAACAGGCCCTTCGGCCCAAGGAGTCTGTGCCGGCCATCAACCACCCATTTATGCTAATCCTACAATAATTCAGTATTCCGATCACATCCCCACCTGTCCCTATATATTTCCCTACCACCTACCTGTACTAGGGGCAATTTATGATGGCCAATTCACCTATCAACCTGCAAGTCTTTGGCATGTGGGAGGAAACCAGAGCACCCGGAGGAAACTCATGCAGACACAGGGAGAACTTGCAAACTCCGCACAGGCAGTACCCAGAATCGAAACCGGGTCCCTGGAGCTGTGAGGCTGCGGTGCTAACCACTGCGCCAATGTGTCCCCCAGAGTGTGCCTGTGTTACTGGGTATCAGTGTTTGTCTTTGTTACTTGGTGTCAGTGTATGTCTGTGTTACTTGGTGTAAGTGTGTGTCTTTGTTACTGGGTGTCAGTGCATGTCTTTGTTACTGGTTGTCAGTGTATGTCTTTGTTACTTGGTGTAAGTGTGTGTCTGTGTTACTGGGTATCAGTGTCTATCTTTGTTACTTGGTGTAAGTGTGTGTCTGTGTTACTGGTAATCAGTGTATGTCTTTGTTACTTGGTGTAAGTGTGTGTCTGTGTTACTGGGTATCAGTGTATGTCTTTGTGACTTGGTGTCAGTGTATGTCTTTGTTACTTGGTTGAAGTGTGTGTCTGTGTTACTGGGTATCAGTGTATGTCTTTGCTACTTGATGTCAGTGTATTTCAAAATACTTGGTGTAAGTGTATGTCTTTGTTACATGGTGTAATTGTCTGTCTTTGTCACTTGGGGTCAGTGTATTTCTGTGTTACTTGGTGTAAGAGTGTGTCTTTGTTACTTGGTGTAAGTGTATGTCTTTGTTACTTGGTGTCAGTGTATGTCTGTGTTACTTGGTGTAAGAGTGTGACTGTGTTACTGGGTATCAGTGTATGTCTTTGTTACTTGGTGTCAGTGTATGTCTGTGTTACTTGGTGTCAGTGTGTTTGTTTGTGTTGCTGGGTGTCAGTGTGTGTCTGTGTTACTTGGTGTAAGTTTGTGTCTTTGTTACTTGGTGTCCGTGTGTGTCTGTGTTACTGGGTGTCAGTGTATGTCTTTGTTACTGGGTGTCAGTGTATGTATTTGTTACTTGGTGTAAGTGTGTGTCTGTGTCACTGGGTATCAGTGTCTGTCTTTGTTACTTGGTGTAAGTGTGTGTCTGTGTTACTGATTATCTGTGTATGTCTTTGTTACTTGCTGTCAGTGTATGTCTGTGTTACTTGGTGTAAGTGTGTGTCTGTGTTACTGGGTATCAGTGTATGTCTTTGTGACATGGTGTCAGTGTTTGTCTTTGTTACTGGGTGTCAGTGTATGTATTTGTTACTTGGTGTAAGTGTGTGTCTATGTTACTTGGTATCAGTGTCCGTCTTTGTTACTTGGTGTAAGTGTGTGTCTGTGTTACTGATTATCAGTGTGTGTCTTTGTTACTTGGTGACCAGTGTATGTCTTTGTTACTTGGTGTAAGTGTGTCTCTGTGTTACTGGGTATCAATGTATGTCTTTGTTACTTGGTGTCTGTGTATGTCATAATACTTGGTGTAAGTGTATGTCTTTGTTACTTGGTGTATTTGTCTGTCTTTGTTCCTTGGTGTCAGTGTTTGTCTGTGTTACTTGGTGTAAGTGTGTGTCTGTGTTACTTGGTGTAAGTGTGTGTGTTTGTTACTTGGTGTCCGTGTGTGTCTGTGTTACTGGGTGTCAGTGTATATCTTTGTTACTGGGCGTCAGTGTATGTCTTTGTTACATGGTGTAAGTGTGTGTCTGTCTTACTGGGTATCAGTATCTGTCTTTGTTACTTGGTGTAAGTGTGTGTCTGTGTTACTGAGTATCAGTGTATGTCTTTGTTACTTGGTGTTGGTGGATGTCTGTGTTAATTGGTGTAAGTGTGTGTCTGTGTTACTGGGTATCAGTGTATGTCTTTGTGACTTGGTGTCAGTGTATGTCTTTGTTACTGGGTGTCAGTGTGTTTCTTTGTGACTTGGTGTCAGTGTATGTCTTTGTTACTTGGTGTAAGTGTGTGTCTGTGTTACTGGGTGTCAATGTATGTCTTTGTTACTTGGTGTCAGTGTATGTCAAAATACTTGGTGTAAGTGTATGTATTTGTTACTTGGTCTATTTGTCTGTCTTTGTTACTTGGTGTCAGTGTTTGTCTGTGTTACTTGGTGCAAGTGTGTGTCTTTGTTACTTGGTGTAAGTGTATGCCTTTGTTACTTGGTGTCAGTGTATGTATTTGTTACTTGGTGTCAGTGTGTGTCTGTGTTAATGGGTATCAGTGTATGTCTTTGTGACTTGGTGTCAATGTATGTCTTTGTTACTTCGTGTCAGTGTATGTCTTTGTTACTGGGTGTCAGTGTGTGTCTGTTTGACTTGGTGTCAATGTATGTCTTTGTTACTTCGTGTCAGTGTATGTCTTTGTTACTGGGTGTCAGTGTGTGTCTGTTTGACTTGGTGTCATTGTATGTCTTTGTTACTATGTATCAGTGGTTCTCTGTGTTACTGGGTGTCAGTGTGTGTTTGTTTGTGTTACTGGCTGTCAGTGTGTGTCTGTGACACTTGGTGTCAGTATTTAGTTTAGTTTCGAGATACAGCACTTAAACAGGCCCTTCGGCCCACCGAGTCTGTGCCGACCATCAACCACCCATTTATGCTAATCCTACACTAATTCCGTATTCCGATCACATCCCCACCTGTCCCTAGAATTTCCCAACCACATACCTATACTAGGGGCAATTTATTATGGCCAATTAACCTATCAACCTGCACAGTGGCGCAGTGGTTAGCACCGCAACCTCACAGCTCCAGGGACCCGGGTTCGATTCCGGTACTGCCTGTGTGGAGTTTGCAAGTTCTCCCTGTGTCTGCGTGGGTTTTCTCCGGGTGCTCCGGTTTCCTCCCACAAGCCAAAAGACTTGCAGGTTGATAGGTAAATTGGCCATTATAAATTGTCTCTGGTATAGGTAGGTGGTAGGGAAATATAGGGACAGGTGGGGATGTTTGGTAGGAATATGGGATTAGTGTAGGATTCGTATAAATGGGTGGTTGATGTTCGGCACAGACTCGGTGGGCCGAAGGGCCTGTTTCAGTGCTGTATCTCTAATCAAATGTCATCTAATCTAAGTCTTTGGCATGTGGGAGGAAACCGGAGCACCCGGAGGAAACTCACGCAGACACAGGGAGAACTTGCAAACTCCGCACAGGCAGTACGCAGAATCGAAACCTGGTCCCTGGAGCTGTGAGGCTGCGGTGCAAACCACTGCGCCAATGTGTCCCCCCCCCCCCCCCCCCCGCCCCCAGTGTGTGCCTGTGTTACTGGGTATCAGTGTATGTCTTTGTTACTTGGTGTCAGTGTGTTTGTTTGTGTTACTGGGTGTCAGTGTATGTCTTTGTTACTTGCTGTAAGTGTGTCTCTGTGTTACTGGGTATCAATGTAAGTCTTTGTTACTTGGTGTCAGTGTATGTCATAATACTTGGTGTCAGTGTTTGTCTGTGTTACTTGGTGTAAGTGTGTGTCTTTGTTACTTGGTGTAAGTGTATGCCTTTGTTACTTGGTGTCAGTGTGTGTCTGTGTTACTGGGTATCAGTGTATGTCTTTGTAACTTGGTATCAATGTATGTCTTTGTTACCTGGTGTCAGTGTAAGTCTTTGTTACTGGGTGTCAGTGTGTGTCTGTGTTACTTGGTGTCAGTGTATGTCTTTGTTAGTGTGTATCAGTGGCTCTCTGTGTTACTGGGTGTCAGTGTGTGTTTGTTTGTGTTACTGGCTGCCAGTGTGTGTCTGTGACACTAGGTGTCAGTATTTAGTTTAGTTTAGAGATACAGCACTTCAACAGGCACTTCGGCCCAAGGAGTCTGTGCCGACCATCAACCACCCATTTATGCTAATCCTACAATAATTCCGTATTCCGATCACATCCCCACCTGTCCCTATATATTTCCCTACCACCTACCTATACTAGGGGCAATTTATGATGGCCAATTAACCTATCAACCTGCAAGTCTTTGGCATGTGGGAGGAAACCGGAGCACCCGGAGGAAACTCACGCAGACACAGGGAGAACTTGCAAACTCCGCACAGGCAGTACCCAGAATCGAAACCGGGTCCCTGGAGCTGTGAGGCTGCGGTGCTAACCACTGCGCCAATGTGTCCCCCAGTGTGTGCCTGTGTTACTGGGTATCAGTGTTTGTCTTTGTTACTTGGTGTCAGTGTATGTCTGTGTTACTTGGTGTCAGTGTGTGTGTCTGTGTTACTTGGTGTAAGTGTGTGTCTTTGTTACTGGGTGTCAGTGTATGTCTTTGTTACTGGTTGTCAGTGTATGTCTTTGTTACTTGGTATAAGTGTGTGTCTGTGTTACTGGGTATCAGTGTCTATCTTTGTTACTTGGTGTAAGTGTGTGTCTGTGTTACTGGTTATCAGTGTATGTCTTTGTTACTTGGTGTAAGTGTATGTCTGTGTTACTTGGTGTAAGTGTGTGTCTGTGTTACTGGGTATCAGTGTATGTCTTTGTGACCTGGTGTCAGTGTATGTCTTTGTTACTGGGTCTCAGTGTGTGTCTTTGTGACTTGCTGTCAGTGTATGTCTTAGTTACTTGGTTGGAGTGCGTGTCTGTGTTACTGGGTATCAGTGTATGTCTTTGCTACTTGATGTCAGTGTATTTCAAAATACTTGATGTAAGTGTATGTCTTTGTTACTTGGTGTAATTGTCTGTCTTTGTTACTTGGGGTCAGTGTATTTCTGTGTTACTTGGTGTAAGTGTGTGTCTTTGTTACTTGGTGCAAGTGTATGTCTTTGTTACTTGGTGTCAGTGTATGTCTTTGTTAATTGGTGTCAGTGTTTGTCTGTGTTACTTGGTGTAAGTGTGTGTCTGTGTTACTGGGTGTCAGTGCGCGTCTGTGTTACTTGGTGTAAGTGTGTGTCTTTGTTACTTGGTGTCCGTGTGTGTCTGTGTTACTGGGTGTCAGTGTATGTCTTTGTTACTGGGTGTCAGTGTACGCTTTGTTGCTTGGTGTAAGTGTGTGTCTGTGTTACTGGGTATCAGTGTATGTCTTTGTTACTTGGTGTCTGTGTATGCCTTTGTTACTTGGTGTAAGTGTGTGACTGTGTTACTGTGTATCAGTGTATGTCTTTGTGACTTGGTGTCAGTGTATGTCTTTGTTACTGGGTGTCAGTGTGTGTCTTTGTGACTTGGTGTCAGTGTATGTCTTTGTTACTTGGTGTAAGTGTGTGTCTGTGTAACTGGGAATCAGTGTATGTCTTTGTTACTTGGTGTCAGTGTATGTCGAAATCCTTGGTGTAAGTGTATGTCTTTGTTACTTGGTGTAATTGTCCGTCTTTGTTACTTGGTGTCAGTGTGTGTCTTTGTTACTTGGTGTCCGTGTGTGTCTGTGATACTGGGTGTCAGTGTATGTCTTTGTTACTTGGTGTCAGTGCATGTCTTTGTTACTTGGTGTAAGTGTGTGCCTGTGTTACTGGGTTACAGTGTCTGTCTTTGTTACTTGGTGTAAGTGTGTGTCTGTGTTACTGGGTATCAGTGTACGTCTTTGTTACTTGGTGTCAGTGTATGTCTGTGTTACTTGGTGTAAGTATGTGTCTGTGTTACTGGGTATCAGTGTATGTCTTTGTGACTTGGTGTCAGTGTATGTCTTTGGTACTGGGTGTCAGTGTGTGTCTGTGTTACTGGGTATCAGTGTATGTCTTTGTGACTTGGTATCAGTGTATGTCTTTGTTACTGGGTGTAAGTGTGTGTCTGTGTTACTGGGTAACAGTGTATGTCTTTGTTACTTGGTGTCAGTGTATGTCTGTGTTACTTGGTGTAAGTGTGTGACTGTGTTACTGGGTATCAGTGTATGTCTTTGTTACTTGGTGTCAGTGTATGTCTGTGTTACTTGGTGTCAGTGTGTTTGTTTGTGTTGCTGGGTGTCAGTGTGTGTCTGTGTTACTTGGTGTAAGTTTGTGTCTTTGTTACTTGGTGTCCGTGTGTGTCTGTGTTACTGGGTGTCAGTGTATGTCTTTGTTACTGGGTGTCAGTGTATGTATTTGTTACTTGGTGTAAGTGTGTGTCTGTGTCACTGGGTATCAGTGTCTGTCTTTGTTACTTGGTGTAAGTGTGTGTCTGTGTTACTGATTATCTGTGTATGTCTTTGTTACTTGCTGTCAGTGTATGTCTGTGTTACTTGGTGTAAGTGTGTGTCTGTGTTACTGGGTATCAGTGTATGTCTTTGTGACATGGTGTCAGTGTTTGTCTTTGTTACTGGGTGTCAGTGTATGTATTTGTTACTTGGTGTAAGTGTGTGTCTATGTTACTTGGTATCAGTGTCCGTCTTTGTTACTTGGTGTAAGTGTGTGTCTGTGTTACTGATTATCAGTGTGTGTCTTTGTTACTTGGTGACCAGTGTATGTCTTTGTTACTTGGTGTAAGTGTGTCTCTGTGTTACTGGGTATCAATGTATGTCTTTGTTACTTGGTGTCTGTGTATGTCATAATACTTGGTGTAAGTGTATGTCTTTGTTACTTGGTGTATTTGTCTGTCTTTGTTCCTTGGTTTCAGTGTTTGTCTGTGTTACTTGGTGTAAGTGTGTGTCTGTGTTACTTGGTGTAAGTGTGTGTGTTTGTTACTTGGTGTCCGTGTGTGTCTGTGTTACTGGGTGTCAGTGTATATCTTTGTTACTGGGCGTCAGTGTATGTCTTTGTTACATGGTGTAAGTGTGTGTCTGTCTTACTGGGTATCAGTATCTGTCTTTGTTACTTGGTGTAAGTGTGTGTCTGTGTTACTGAGTATCAGTGTATGTCTTTGTTACTTGGTGTTGGTGGATGTCTGTGTTAATTGGTGTAAGTGTGTGTCTGTGTTACTGGGTATCAGTGTATGTCTTTGTGACTTGGTGTCAGTGTATGTCTTTGTTACTGGGTGTCAGTGTGTTTCTTTGTGACTTGGTGTCAGTGTATGTCTTTGTTACTTGGTGTAAGTGTGTGTCTGTGTTACTGGGTGTCAATGTATGTCTTTGTTACTTGGTGTCAGTGTATGTCAAAATACTTGGTGTAAGTGTATGTCTTTGTTACTTGGTCTATTTGTCTGTCTTTGTTACTTGGTGTCAGTGTTTGTCTGTGTTACTTGGTGCAAGTGTGTGTCTTTGTTACTTGGTGTAAGTGTATGCCTTTGTTACTTGGTGTCAGTGTATGTATTTGTTACTTGGTGTCAGTGTGTGTCTGTGTTAATGGGTATCAGTGTATGTCTTTGTGACTTGGTGTCAATGTATGTCTTTGTTACTTCGTGTCAGTGTATGTCTTTGTTACTGGGTGTCAGTGTGTGTCTGTTTGACTTGGTGTCAATGTATGTCTTTGTTACTTCGTGTCAGTGTATGTCTTTGTTACTGGGTGTCAGTGTGTGTCTGTTTGACTTGGTGTCATTGTATGTCTTTGTTACTATGTATCAGTGGTTCTCTGTGTTACTGGGTGTCAGTGTGTGTTTGTTTGTGTTACTGGCTGTCAGTGTGTGTCTGTGACACTTGGTGTCAGTATTTAGTTTAGTTTCGAGATACAGCACTTAAACAGGCCCTTCGGCCCACCGAGTCTGTGCCGACCATCAACCACCCATTTATGCTAATCCTACACTAATTCCGTATTCCGATCACATCCCCACCTGTCCCTATATATTTCCCAACCACATACCTATACTAGGGGCAATTTATTATGGCCAATTAACCTATCAACCTGCACAGGTGCGCAGTGGTTAGCACCGCAACCTCACAGCTCCAGGGACCCGGGTTCGATTCCGGTACTGCCTGTGTGGAGTTTGCAAGTTCTCCCTGTGTCTGCGTGGGTTTTCTCCGGGTGCTCCGGTTTCCTCCCACAAGCCAAAAGACTTGCAGGTTGATAGGTAAATTGGCCATTATAAATTGTCTCTGGTATAGGTAGGTGGTAGGGAAATATAGGGACAGGTGGGGATGTTTGGTAGGAATATGGGATTAGTGTAGGATTCGTATAAATGGTTGGTTGATGTTCGGCACAGACTCGGTGGGCCGAAGGGCCTGTTTCAGTGCTGTATCTCTAATCAAATGTCATCTAATCTAAGTCTTTGGCATGTGGGAGGAAACCGGAGCACCCGGAGGAAACTCACGCAGACACAGGGAGAACTTGCAAACTCCGCACAGGCAGTACGCAGAATCGAAACCGGGTCCCTGGAGCTGTGAGGCTGCGGTGCAAACCACTGCGCCAATGTGTCCCCCCCCCCCCCCCCGCCCCCAGTGTGTGCCTGTGTTACTGGGTATCAGTGTATGTCTTTGTTACTTGGTGTCAGTGTGTTTGTTTGTGTTACTGGGTGTCAGTGTATGTCTTTGTTACTTGCTGTAAGTGTGTCTCTGTGTTACTGGGTATCAATGTAAGTCTTTGTTACTTGGTGTCAGTGTATGTCATAATACTTGGTGTCAGTGTTTGTCTGTGTTACTTGGTGTAAGTGTGTGTCTTTGTTACTTGGTGTAAGTGTATGCCTTTGTTACTTGGTGTCAGTGTGTGTCTGTGTTACTGGGTATCAGTGTATGTCTTTGTAACTTGGTATCAATGTATGTCTTTGTTACTTGGTGTCAGTGTAAGTCTTTGTTACTGGGTGTCAGTGTGTGTCTGTGTTACTTGGTGTCAGTGTATGTCTTTGTTAGTGTGTATCAGTGGCTCTCTGTGTTACTGGGTGTCAGTGTGTGTTTGTTTGTGTTACTGGCTGTCAGTGTGTGTCTGTGACACTAGGTGTCAGTATTTAGTTTAGTTTAGAGATACAGCACTTCAACAGGCACTTCGGCCCAAGGAGTCTGTGCCGACCATCAACCACCCATTTATGCTAATCCTACAATAATTCCGTATTCCGATCACATCCCCACCTGTCCCTATATATTTCCCTACCACCTACCTATACTAGGGGCAATTTATGATGGCCAATTAACCTATCAACCTGCAAGTCTTTGGCATGTGGGAGGAAACCGGAGCACCCGGAGGAAACTCACGCAGACACAGGGAGAACTTGCAAACTCCGCACAGGCAGTACCCAGAATCGAAACCGGGTCCCTGGAGCTGTGAGGCTGCGGTGCTAACCACTGCGCCAATGTGTCCCCCAGTGTGTGCCTGTGTTACTGGGTATCAGTGTTTGTCTTTGTTACTTGGTGTCAGTGTATGTCTGTGTTACTTGGTGTCAGTGTGTGTGTCTGTGTTACTTGGTGTAAGTGTGTGTCTTTGTTACTGGGTGTCAGTGTATGTCTTTGTTACTGGTTGTCAGTGTATGTCTTTGTTACTTGGTGTAAGTGTGTGTCTGTGTTACTGGGTATCAGTGTCTATCTTTGTTACTTGGTGTAAGTGTGTGTCTGTGTTACTGGTTATCAGTGTATGTCTTTGTTACTTGGTGTAAGTGTATGTCTGTGTTACTTGGTGTAAGTGTGTGTCTGTGTTACTGGGTATCAGTGTATGTCTTTGTGACCTGGTGTCAGTGTATGTCTTTGTTACTGGGTCTCAGTGTGTGTCTTTGTGACTTGCTGTCAGTGTATGTCTTAGTTACTTGGTTGGAGTGCGTGTCAGTGTTACTGGGTTTCAGTGTATGTCTTTGCTACTTGATGTCAGTGTATTTCAAAATACTTGATGTAAGTGTATGTCTTTGTTACTTGGTGTAATTGTCTGTCTTTGTTACTTGGGGTCAGTGTATTTCTGTGTTACTTGGTGTAAGTGTGTGTCTTTGTTACTTGGTGTAAGTGTATGTCTTTGTTACTTGGTGTCAGTGTATGTCTTTGTTACTTGGTGTCAGTGTTTGTCTGTGTTACTTGGTGTAAGTGTTTGTCTGTGTTACTGGGTGTCAGTGCGCGTCTGTGTTACTTGGTGTAAGTGTGTGTCTTTGTTACTTGGTGTCCGTGTGTGTCTGTGTTACTGGGTGTCAGTGTATGTCTTTGTTACTGGGTGTCAGTGTATGCTTTGTTACTTGGTGTAAGTGTGTGTCTGTGTTACTGGGTATCAGTGTATGTCTTTGTTACTTGGTGTCTGTGTATGCCTTTGTTACTTGGTGTAAGTGTGTGACTGTGTTACTGTGTATCAGTGTATGTCTTTGTGACTTGGTGTCAGTGTATGTCTTTGTTACTGGGTGTCAGTGTGTGTCTTTGTGACTTAGTGTCAGTGTATGTCTTTGTTACTTGGTGTAAGTGTGTGTCTGTGTTACTGGGAATCAGTGTATGTCTTTGTTACTTGGTGTCAGTGTATGTCGAAATCCTTGGTGTAAGTGTATGTCTTTGTTACTTGGAGTAATTGTCCGTCTTTGTTACTTGGTGTCAGTGTGTGTCTTTGTTACTTGGTGTCCGTGTGTGTCTGTGATACTGGGTGTCAGTGTATGTCTTTGTTACTTGGTGTCAGTGCATGTCTTTGTTACTTGGTGTAAGTGTGTGCCTGTGTTACTGGGTTACAGTGTCTGTCTTTGTTACTTGGTGTAAGTGTGTGTCTGTGTTACTGGGTATCAGTGTACGTCTTTGTTACTTGGTGTCAGTGTATGTCTGTGTTACTTGGTGTAAGTATGTGTCTGTGTTACTGGGTATCAGTGTATGTCTTTGTGACTTGGTGTCAGTGTATGTCTTTGGTACTGGGTGTCAGTGTGTGTCTGTGTTACTGGGTATCAGTGTATGTCTTTGTGACTTGGTATCAGTGTATGTCTTTGTTACTGGGTGTAAGTGTGTGTCTGTGTTACTTGATGTCAGAGGATGTCTTTGTTCCTTGGTGTCAGTGTGTGTCTGTGTTACTGGTATCAGTGTATGTCTTTGTGACTTGGTATCAGTGTATGTCTTTGTTACTTGGTGTAAGTGTGTGTCTGTGTAACTTTGTATCAGTGTATGTCTTTGTTACTTGGTGTCAGTGTATGTCTTTGTTACTTGGTGTAATTGTATGTCTTTGTTACTTGGTGTCAGTATATGTCTTTGTTACTTGGTGTAAGTGTGTTTCTGTGTTACTGGGTGTCAGTGTGTGTCTGTGTTACTTGGTGTAAGTGTATGTCTTTGTTACCTGGTGTCCGTGTGTGTCTGTATTACTGGGTGTCAGTATATGTCTTTGTTACTGGGTGTCAGTGTGTGTCTTTGTTAAATGTTGTAAGTGTGTGTCTGTGTTACTGGGTATCAGTATCTGTATTTGTTACTTGGTGTACGTGTGTGTCTGTGTTACTGGGTATCCGTGTATGTCTTTGTTACCTGGTGCCAGTGTATGTCTGTGTTACTTGGTGTAAGTGTGTGTCTGTGTTACTGGGTATCAGTGCATGTCTTTGTGACTTGGTGTCAGTGCATGTCTTTGTTACTTGGTGTCAGTGTGTGTCTTTGTGACTTGGTGTCAGTGTATGTCTTTGTTACTGGGTGTAAGTGTGTGTCTGTGTTACTTGATGTCAGTGGATGTCTTTGTTCCTTGGTGTCAGTGTGTGTCTGTGTTACTGGGTATCAGTGTATGTCTTTGTGAATTGGTATCAGTGTATGTCTTTGTTACTTGGTGTAAGTGTGTGTCTGTTTTACTGGGTATCAGTGTATGTCTTTGTTACTTGGTGTCAGTGTATGTCTTTGTTACTTGGTGTAATTGTATGTCTTTGTTACTTGGTGTCAGTATTTGTCTTTGTTACTTGGTGTAAGTGTGTGTCTGTGTTACTGGGTGTCAGTGTGTGTCTGTGTTACTTGGTGTGTGTGTCTTTGTTACCTGGTGTCCGTGTGTGTCTGTGTTACTGGGTGTCAGTATATGTCTTTGTTACTGGGTGTCAGTGTATGTGTTTGTTACATGTTGTAAGTGTGCGTCTGTGTTACTGGGTATCAGTATCTGTCTTTGTTACTTGGTGTACGTGTGTGTCTGTGTTACTGGGTATCAGTGTATCTCTTTGTTACCTGGTGCCAGTGTATGTCTGTGTTACTTGGTGTAAGTGTGTGTCTGTGTTACTGGGTATCAGTGTATGTCTTTGTGACTTGGTGTCAGTGCATGTCTTTGTTACTTGTTTTCAGTGTGTGTCTTTGTGACTTGGTGTCAGTGTATGACTTTGTTACTTGGTGTCAGTGTATGTCAAAATAATTGGTGAAAGTGTATGTCTTTGTTCCTTGGTGTATTTGTCTGTCTTTGTTACTTTGTGTCAGTGTTTGTCTGTGTTACTTGGTGTAAGTGTGTGTCTTTGTTACTTGGTGTAAGTGTATGCCTTTGTTACTTGGTGTCAGTGTATGACTTTGTTACTTGGTGTCCGTGTGTGTCTGTGTTACTGGGTGTCAGTGTATGTCTGTGTTACTGGGTATCAGTGTCTGTCTTTGTTACTTGGTGTAAGTGTGTGACTGTGTTACTGTGCATCAGTGTATGTCTTTGTGACTTGGTGTCAGTGTATGTCTTTGTTACTTGGTGTAAGTGTGTGTCTTTGTTACTTGGTGCCAAGTGTATGTCTGTGTTACTTGGTGTAAGTGTGTGTCAGTGTTACTGGGTATCAGTGTATGTCTTTGTGACTTGGTGTCAGTGTATGTCTTTGTTACTGGGTCTCAGTATGTGTCTTTGTGACTTGGTGTCATTGTATGTCTTTGTCACTTGGTGTCAGTGTATGTCTTTGTTACTTGGTGACAGTGTGTGTCTGTGAGTCAGTGTATGTCTTTTTTACTGTGTATCAGTGTTTCTCTATGTTACTTGGTGTCAGTGTGTGTTTGTTTTTGTTACTGGGTGTCAGTATTTAGTTTAGTGATACAGCACAGAAATAGGCCCTTCGGCCAACCGAGTCTGTGCCGACCATCAACCACCCATTTATACTAATCCTACACTAATCCCGTATTCCTATCACATCCCCACCTGTCCCTATCTATTTCCCTGCCACCTACTTATACTAGGGTCAATTTATAATGGCCAATTAACCTATCAACCTGCAAGTCTTTGGCATGTGGGAGGAAACCGGAGCACCCGGAGGAATCTCACGCAGACACAGGGAGAATTTGCAAACTCAGCACAGGCAGTACCCAGAATCGAGCCCGGGTCCATGGAGCTGTGAGGCTGCTAACCACTGTGCCAATGTGCCGCCCAGTGCGTGTCAGTGTTACTGGGTATCAGTGTATGTCTTTGTTTCTTGGTGTATGTGTGTGTCTGTGTTACTGGGTAACAGTGTATGTCTTTGTTACTTGGTGTAAGTGTGTGTCTTTGTTACTTGGTGTAATTGGATATCTTTGTTACTTGGTGTCAGTGTATGTCTCTGTTACTTGGTGTAAGTGTATGTCTTTGTTACTTGGTGTCAGTGTATGTCTTTGTGACGTGGTGTAAGTGTGTGTCTGTGTTACTGGGTATCAGTGTATGACTGTGTTACTTGGTGTAAGTGTATGTCTTTGTGACTTGGTGTCAGTGTATGTCTGTGTTACTTGGTGTAAGTGTGTGTCTGTGTTACTTTGTATCAATGTATGTTTTTGTGACTTGGTGTCAGTGTATGTCTTTGTTACTGGGTGTCAGTGTGTGACTTTGTGACTTGGTGTCAGTGTATGTCTTTGTTACTTGGTGTATTTGTCTGTTTTTGTTACTTGGTGTCCGTGTGTGTTTGTGTTACTGGGTGTCAGTGTATGACTTTGTTACTGGGTGTCAGTGTATGTCTGTGTAACTTGGTGGAAGTGTGTGTCTGTGTTACTGCGTATCAGTGTCCGTCTTTGTTACTTGGTGTAAGTGTGTGTCTGTGTTACTGATTATCAGTGTGTGTCTTTGTTACTTGGTGACCAGTGTGTGTCTTTGTTACTTGGTGTAAGTGTGTCTCTGTGTTACTGGGTATCAATGTAAGTCTTTGTTACTTGGTGTCAGTGTATGTCATAATACTTGGTGTCAGTGTTTGTCTGTGTTACTTGGTGTAAGTGTGTGTCTTTGTTACTTGGTGTCAGTGTATGCCTTTGTTACTTGGTGTCAGTGTGTGTCTGTGTTACTGGGTATCAGTGTATGTCTTTGTAACTTGGTATCAATGTATGTCTTTGTTACTTGGTGTCAGTGTAAGTCTTTGTTACTGGGTGTCAGTGTGTGTCTGTGTTACTTGGTGTCAGTGTATGTCTTTGTAAGTGTGTATCAGTGGTTCTCTGTGTTACTGGGTGTCAGTGTGTGTTTGCTTGTGTTACTGGCTGTCAGTGTGTGTCTGTGACACTAGGTGTCAGTATTTAGTTTAGTTTAGAGATACAGCACTTAAACAGGCCCTTCGGCCCAAGGAGTCTGTGCCGACCATCAACCACCCATTTATGCTAATCCTACAATAATTCCGTATTCCGATCACATCCCCAAATGTCCCTATATATTTCCCTATGACCTACCTATACTAGGGGCAATTTATGATGGCCAATTAACCTATCAACCTGCAAGTCTTTGGCATGTGGGAGGAAACCGGAGCACCGGGAGGAAACTCGCGCAGACACAGATGGAACTTGCAAACTCCGCACAGGCAGTACCCAGAATCGAAACCGGGTCCCTGGAGCTGTGAGGCTGCGGTGCTAACCACTGCGCCAATGTGTCGCACCCCCACCCCCCCACCCACCTTCCAGTGTGTGCCTGTGTTACTGGGTATCAGTGTATGTCTGTGTTACTTGGTGTCAGTCTGTTTCTTTGTGTTGCTGGTGTAAGTGTATGTCTTTGTTACTTGGTGTAATTGTCTGTCATTGTTACTTGGTGTGAGTGTATTTCTGTGTTACTTGGTGAAAGTGTGTGTCTTTGTTACTTGGTGTAAGTGTATGTCTTTGTTACTTGGTGTCATTGTATGTCTGTGTTACTTGGTGTAAGTGTGTGTCTGTGTTACTGGGTGTCAGTGCGCGTCTGTGTTACTGGGTATCAGTGTATGTCTTTGTTACTTGGTGTAAGATGTGTATGTCTTTGTTACATTGTGTAAGTGTATGTCTTTGTTACTTGGTGTCAGTGTATGTCTGTGTTACTTGGTGTAAGTGTGTTTCTTTGTTACTTGGAGTCCGTGTGTGTCTGTGTTACTGGGTGTCAGTTTATGTCTTTGTTACTTGGTGTCAGTGTATGTCTTTGTTACTTGGTGTAAGTGTGTGTCTGTGTTACTGGGTATCAGTGTATGTCTTTGTTACTTGGTGTCAGTGTATGTCTGTGTTACTTGGTGTACGTGTGTGCCTGTGTTACTGGGTATCAGTGTATGTCTTTGTTACTTGGTGTCATTGTATGTATGTGTTACTTGGTGTAAGTGTGTGTCTGTGTTACTGGGTGTCAGTGCGCGTCTGTGTTACTTGGTGTAAGTGTGTGTCTTTGTTACTTGGTGTCAGTGTATGTCTTTGTTACTTGGTGTAAGTGTATGTCTTTGTTACTTGGTGTCAGTGTATGTCTGTGTTACTTTCTGTCAGTGTGTGTCTTTGTTCCTTGGTGTCCGTGTGTGTCTGTGTTACTGGGTCTCAGTTTATGCCTTTGTTTCTTGGTGTCAGTTTATGTCTTTGTTACTTGGTGTAAGTGTGTGTCTTTGTTACTTGGTGTAAGTGTGTGTCTGTGTTACTGGGTATCAGTGTATGTCCTTGTTACTTGGTGTCAGTGTATGTCTGTGTTACTTGGTGTAAGTGTATGTCTTTGTTACTTGGCGTCAGTCTATGTCTGTGTTACTTGGTGTAAGTGTGTGTCTTTGTTACTTGGTGTCAGTGTATGTCTCTGTTACTTGGTGTAAGTGTGTGTTTGTGTTACTTGGTGTAAGTGTGTGTCTGTGTTACTTGGTGTCAGTGTATGTCTTTGTTACTTGGTGTCAGTGTATGTCTGTGTCACTTGGTGTCAGTGTGTTTGTTTATGTTACTGGGTGTCAGTGTGTGTCTGTGTTACTTGGTGTAAGTGTGTGTCTTTGTTACTTGGTGTAAGTGTGTGTCTGTGTTACTGGGTATCTGTGTATGTCTTTGTTACTTGGTGTAAGTGTGTGTCTTTGTTACTGGGTATCAGTGTATGTCTTTGTTACTTGGTGTCAGTGTAAGTCTTTGTTACTTGGTGTCAGTGTATGTCTTTGTTACTGGGTGTCAGTGTATGTCTGTGTTACTTGGTGTAAGCGTGTGTTTTTGTTAATTGGTGTCAGTGTATGTCTTTGTTACTTGGTGTAAGTGTGTGTCTGTGTTACTGGGTATCAGTGTATGTCTTTGTTATTTGGTGTGTGTGTCTGTGTTACTGTGTATCAGTGTATGTCTTTGTTACTTGGTTTCAGTGTATGTCTTTGTTACTTGGTGTAAGTGTATGTCTTTGTTACTTGGTGTCAGTGTATGTCTGTGTTACTTGGTGTAAGTGTGTGTTTGTGTTACTTGGTGGAAGTGTGTGTCTGTGTTACTGGGTGTCAGTTTATGTCTTTGTTCCTTGGTGTAAGTGTGTGTTTGTGTTACTTGCTGTAAGTGTGTGTCTGTGTTACTTGGTGTCAGTGTATGTCTTTGTTACTGGGTATCAGTGTATGTCATTGTTACTTGGTGTCAGTGTATGTCTGTGTTACTTGGTGTAAGTGTATGTCTTTGTTACTTGGTGTCAGTCTATGTCTGTGTTACTTGGTGTAAGTGTGTGTCTTTGTTACTTGGTGTCAGTGTATGTCTTTGTTACTTGGTGTAAATGTGTGTTTGTGTTACTTGGTGTAAGTGTGTGTCTGTGTTACTTGGTGTCAGTGTATGTCTTTGTTACTTGGTGTCAGTGTATGTCTGTGTCACTTGGTGTCAGTGTGTTTGTTTATGTTACTGGGTGTCAGTGTGTGTCTGTGTTACTTGGTGTAAGTGTGTGTCTTTGTTACTTGGTGTAAGTGTGTGTCTGTGTTACTGGGTATCAGTGTATGTCTTTGTTACTTGGTGTATGTGTCTGTCTGTGTTACTGGATATCAGTCTATGTCTTTGTTACTTGGTGTCAGTGTATGTCTTTGTTACTTGGTGAAAGTGTATGTCTTTGTTACTTGGTGTCAGTGTATGTCTGTGTTACTTGGTGTAAGTGTGTGTCTTTGTTACTTGGTGTCCGTGTGTGTCTGTGTTACTGGGTGTCAGTTTATGTCTTTGTTACTTGGTGTCAGTGTATGTCTTTGTTACTTGGTGTAAGTGTGTGTCTGTGTTACTGGGTATCAGTGTCTGTCTATGTCACTTGGTGTAAGTGTGTTTCTGTGTTACTGGGTATCAGTGTATGACTTTGTTAATTGGTGTCAGTGTATGTCTGTGTTACTTGGTGTAAGTGTGTGTCTGTGTTACTGGGTATCATTGTATTTCTTTGTTACTTGGTGTACGTGTGTGTCTGTGTTACTGGGTATCAGTGTATGTCTTTGTTACTTGGTTACAGTGTATGTCTTTGTTGCTTGGTGTAAGTGTATGTCTTTGTTACTTGGTGTCAGTGTATGTCTTTGTTACTTGGTGTAAGTGTGTGTCTTTGTTACTTGGTGTCCGTGTGTGTCTGTGTTACTGGGTGTCAGTTTATATCTTTGTTACTTGGTGTCAGTGTATGTCTTTGTTCCTTGGTGTAAGTGTGTGTCTGTACTACTGGGTTTCAGTGTCTGTCTTTGTTACTTGCTGTAAGTGTGTGTCTGTGTTTCTGGGTATCAGTGTATGTCTTTGTTACTTGGTGTCAGTGTATGTCTTTGTTACTTGGTGTAAGTGTATGTCTTTGTTCCTTGGTGTCAGTGTATGTCTTTGTTACTTGGTGTAAGTGTGTTTCTGTGTTACTGGGTATCATTTTGTGTCTTTGTTACTTGGAGTAAGTGTGTGTCTGTGTTCCTGGGTATCAGTGTATGTCTTTGTTACTTGGTGTCAGTGTATTTCATAATACTTGGTCTAAGTGTATGTCTTTGTTACTTGGTGTCAGTGTGTGTCTGTGTTACTGGGTATCAGTGCTTGTCTTTGTGACTTGGTGTCAGTGTATTTCTTTGTTATTGGGTGTCAGTGTGTGTCTTTGTTACTTGGTGTCAGTGTATGTCTTTGTTACTTGGTGTAAGTGTATGTCTTTGTTACTTGGTGTCAGTGTATGTCTTTGTTACTTTGTGTAAGTGTATGTCTGTGATACTGGGTGCCAGTGTCTGTCTGTATTACTTGGTATAAGTGCATGTCATTGTTACTGTCTATCAGTGTTTCTCTGTGTTACTGGGTGTCAGTGTGTGTTTGTTTGTGTTACTGGGTGTTAGTGTGTGTCTGTGACACTAGGTGTCAGTATTTAGTTTAGTTTTGAGATGCAGCACTGAAACAGGCCCTTCAGCCCACCGAGTCTGTGCCGACCATCGACAACCCATTTATCCTAATCCTACACTAATCCCGCATTCCAATCACATCCCCACCTGTCCCTATATATTCCCCTACCACCAACCAATACTAGGGGCAATTTATGATGGCCAATTAAACTATCAACCTGAAAGTCTTTGGCATGTGGGAGGAAACAGGAGCACCCGGAGGAAACCCACGCAGACACAGGGAGAACTTGCAAACTCCGCACAGGCAGTACCCAGAATCGAACCCGGGTCCCTGGAGCTGTGAGGCTGCGGTGCTAACGACTGCGCCAATGTGCCCCCCCCCCCCACCCCAGTGTGTGCCTGAGTTACTGGGTATCAGTATATGTCTTTGTTACTTGGTGTAAGTGTATGTCTGTGTTACTTGGTGTAAGTGTATGTCTTTGTTACTTGGTGTCAGACTATGTCTGTGTTACTTTGTGTAAGTGTTTGTCTTTGTTACTTGGTGACAGTGTGTGTCTTTGTTACTTGGTGTAAGTGTGTGTTTGTGTTACTTGGTGTAAGTGTGTGTCTGTGTTACTTGGTGTAAGTGTGTGTCTTTGTTACTTGGTGTCCGTGTGTGTCTGTGTTACTGAGTGTCAGTGTATGTCTTTGTTATTGGGTGTCAGTGTATGTCTTTGATACTTGGTGTAAGTGTGTGTCTGTGTTACTCGGTATCAGTGTCTGTCTTTTTTACTTGGTGTAAGTGTGTGTCTGTGTGACTGGGTATCAGTGTTTTTCTTTGTTACTTGGTGTCAGTGTGTGTCTTTGTTACTTGGTGTAAGTGTTTGTTTGTGTTACTGGGTGTCAGTGTGTGACTGTGTTACTTGGTGTAAGTGTGTGTCTTTGTTACTTGGTGTCCTTGTGTGTCTGTGTTACTGGGTGTCAGTGTATGTCTTTGTTACTGGGTGTCAGTGTATGTCTTTGATACTTGGTGTAAGTGTGTGTCTGTGTTACTGGGTATCAGTGTCTGTCTTTTTTACTTGGTGTAAGTGTGTGTCTGTGTTACTGGGTATCAGTGTTTGTCTTTGTTACTTGGTGTCAGTGTATGTCTGTGTTACTTGGTGTAAGTGTGTGTCTGTGTTACTGGTTATCAGTGTATGTCTTTGTGACTTGGTGTCAGTGTAATTCTTTGTTACTAGGTGTCAGTGTGTGTCTTTGTGACTTGGTGTCAGTGTATGTCTGTGTTACTTGGTGTAAGTGTATGTCTGTGTTACTTGGTGTCAGTGTGTTTCTTTGTGTTGCTGGTGTAAGTGTATGTCTTTGTTACTTGGTGTAATTGTCTGTCATTGTTACTTGGTGTGAGTGTATTTCTGTGTTACTTGGTGAAAGTGTGTGTCTTTGTTACTTGGTGTAAGTGTATGTCTTTGTTACTTGGTGTCATTGTATGTCTGTGTTACTTGGTGTAAGTGTGTGTCTGTGTTACTGGGTGTCAGTGCGCGTCTGTGTTACTGGGTATCAGTGTATGTCTTTGTTACTTGGTGTCAGTGTATGTCTTTGTTACTTTGTGTAAGTGTATGTCTTTGTTACTTGGTGTCAGTGTATGTCTGTGTTACTTGGTGTAAGTGTGTGTCTTTGTTACTTGGAGTCCGTGTGTGTCTGTGTTACTGGGTGTCAGTTTATGTCTTTGTTACTTGGTGTCAGTGTATGTCTTTGTTACTTGGTGTAAGTGTGTGTCTGTGTTACTGGGTATCAGTGTATGTCTTTGTTACTTGGTGTCAGTGTATGTCTGTGTTACTTGGTGTACGTGTGTGCCTGTGTTACTGGGTATCAGTGTATGTCTTTGTTACTTGGTGTCATTGTATGTCTGTGTTACTTGGTGTAAGTGTGTGTCTGTGTTACTGGGTGTCAGTGCGCGTCTGTGTTACTTGGTGTAAGTGTGTGTCTTTGTTACTTGGTGTCAGTGTATGTCTTTGTTACTTGGGGTAAGTGTATGTCTTTGTTACTTGGTGTCAGTGTATGTCTGTGTTACTTTGTGTCAGTGTTTGTCTTTGTTCCTTGGTGTCCGTGTGTGTCTGTGTTACTGGGTGTCAGTTTATGTCTTTGTTACTTGGTGTCAGTGTATGTCTTTGTTACTTGGTGTAAGTGTGTTTGTTTATGTTACTTGGTGTCAGTGTGACTCTGTGTTACTTGGTGTAAGTGTGTGTCTTTGTTGCTTGGTGTAAGTGTGTGTCTGTGTTACTGGGTATCAGTGTATGTCCTTGTTACTTGGTATAAGTGTGTGTGTCTGTGTTACTGGGTATCAGTGTATGTCTTTGTTACTTGGTGTCAGTGTATGTCTGTGTTACTTGGTGTAAGTGTATGTCTTTGTTACTTGGCGTCAGTCTATGTCTGTGTTACATGGTGTAAGTGTGTGTCTTTGTTACTTGGTGTCAGTGTATGTCTCTGTTACTTGGTGTAAGTGTGTGTTTGTGTTACTTGGTGTAAGTGTGTGTCTGTGTTACTTGGTGTCAGTGTATGTCTTTGTTACTTGGTGTCAGTGTATGTCTGTGTCACTTGGTGTCAGTGTGTTTGTTTATGTTACTGGGTGTCAGTGTGTGTCTGTGTTACTTGGTGTAAGTGTGTGTCTTTGTTACTTGGTGTAAGTGTGTGTCTGTGTTACTGGGTATCAGTGCATGTCTTTGTTACTTGGTGTCAGTGTGTGTCTTTGTTACTGGGTATCAGTGTATGTCTTTGTTACTTGGTGTCAGTGTACGTCTTTGTTACTTGGTGTCAGTGTATGTCTTTGTTACTGGGTGTCAGTGTATGTCTGTGTTATTTGGTGTAAGCGTGTGTTTTTGTTAATTGGTGTCAGTGTATGTCTTTGTTACTAGGTGTAAGTGTGTGTCTGTGTTACTGGGTATCAGTGTATGTCTTTGTTATTTGGTGTAAGTGTGTGTCTCTGTTACTGTGTATCAGTGTATGTCTTTGTTACTTGGTTTCAGTGTATGTCTTTGTTACTTGGTGTAAGTGTATGTCTTTGTTACTTGGTGTCAGTGTATGTCTGTGTTACTTGGTGTAAGTGTGTGTTTGTGTTACTTGGTGTAAGTGTGTGTCTGTGTTACTGGGTGTCAGTTTATGTCTTTGTTACTTGGTGTAAGTGTGTGTTTGTGTTACTTGGTGTAAGTGTGTGTCTGTGTTACTTGGTGTCAGTGTATGTCTTTGTTACTGGGTATCAGTGTATGTCTTTGTTACTTGGTGTCAGTGTATGTCTGTGTTACTTGGTGTAAGTGTATGTCTTTGTTACTTGGTGTCAGTCTATGTCTGTGTTACTTGGTGTAAGTGTGTGTCTTTGTTACTTGGTGTCAGTGTATGTCTTTGTTACTTGGTGTAAATGTGTGTTTGTGTTACTTGGTGTAAGTGTGTGTCTGTGTTACTTGGTGTCAGTGTATGTCTTTGTTACTTTGTGTCAGTGTATGTCTGTGTCACTTGGTGTCAGTGTGTTTGTTTATGTTACTGGGTGTCAGTGTGTGTCTGTGTTACTTGGTGTAAGTGTGTGTCTTTGTTACTTGGTGTAAGTGTGTGTCTGTGTTACTGGGTATCAGTGTATGTCTTTGTTACTTGGTGTATGTGTCTGTCTGTGTTACTGGATATCAGTCTATGTCTTTGTTACTTGGTGTCAGTGTATGTCTTTGTTACTTGGTGAAAGTGTATGTCTTTGTTACTTGGTGTCAGTGTATGTCTGTGTTACTTGGTGTAAGTGTGTGTCTTTGTTACTTGGTGTCCGTGTGTGTCTGTGTTACTGGGTGTCAGTTTATGTCTTTGTTACTTGGTGTCAGTGTATGTCTTTGTTACTTGGTGTAAGTGTGTGTCTGTGTTACTGGGTATCAGTGTCTGTCTATGTCACTTGGTGTAAGTGTGTTTCTGTGTTACTGGGTATCAGTGTATGACTTTGTTAATTGGTGTCAGTGTATGTCTGTGTTACTTGGTGTAAGTGTGTGTCTGTGTTACTGGGTATCGTTGTATTTCTTTGTTACTTGGTGTACGTGTGTGTCTGTGTTACTGGGTATCAGTGTATGTCTTTGTTACTTGGTTACAGTGTATGTCTTTGATACTTGGTGTAAGTGAATGTCTTTGTTACTTGGTGTCAGTGTATGTCTTTGTTACTTGGTGTAAGTGTGTGTCTTTGTTACTTGGTGTACGTGTGTGTCTGTGTTACTGGGTGTCAGTTTATGTCTTTGTTACTTGGTGTCAGTGTATGTCTTTGTTCCTTGGTGTAAGTGTGTGTCTGTACTACTGGGTTTCAGTGTCTGTCTTTGTTACTTGCTGTAAGTGTGTGTCTGTGTTACTGGGTATCAGTGTATGTCTTTGTTACTTGGTGTCAGTGTATGTCTTTGTTACTTGGTGTAAGTGTATGTCTTTGTTCCTTGGTGTCAGTGTATGTCTTTGTTACTTGGTGTAAGTGTGTGTCTGTGTTACTGGGTATCATTTTATGTCTTTGTTACTTGGTGTCAGTGTATGTCTGTGTTACTTGGTGTACGTGTGTGCCTGTGTTACTGGGTATCAGTGTATGTCTTTGTTACTTGGTGTCATTGTATGTCTGTGTTACTTGGTGTAAGTGTGTGTCTGTGTTACTGGGTGTCAGTGCGCGTCTGTGTTACTTGGTGTAAGTGTGTGTCTTTGTTACTTGGTGTCAGTGTATGTCTTTGTTACTTGGGGTAAGAGTATGTCTTTGTTACTTGGTGTCAGTGTATGTCTGTGTTACTTTGTGTCAGTGTTTGTCTTTGTTCCTTGGTGTCCGTGTGTGTCTGTGTTACTGGGTGTCAGTTTATGTCTTTGTTACTTGGTGTCAGTGTATGTCTTTGTTACTTGGTGTAAGTGTGTTTGTTTATGTTACTTGGTGTCAGTGTGACTCTGTGTTACTTGGTGTAAGTGTGTGTCTTTGTTGCTTGGTGTAAGTGTGTGTCTGTGTTACTGGGTATCAGTGTATGTCCTTGTTACTTGGTATAAGTGTGTGTGTCTGTGTTACTGGGTATCAGTGTATGTCTTTGTTACTTGGTGTCAGTGTATGTCTGTGTTACTTGGTGTAAGTGTATGTCTTTGTTACTTGGCGTCAGTCTATGTCTGTGTTACATGGTGTAAGTGTGTGTCTTTGTTACTTGGTGTCAGTGTATGTCTCTGTTACTTGGTGTAAGTGTGTGTTTGTGTTACTTGGTGTAAGTGTGTGTCTGTGTTACTTGGTGTCAGTGTATGTCTTTGTTACTTGGTGTCAGTGTATGTCTGTGTCACTTGGTGTCAGTGTGTTTGTTTATGTTACTGGGTGTCAGTGTGTGTCTGTGTTACTTGGTGTAAGTGTGTGTCTTTGTTACTTGGTGTAAGTGTGTGTCTGTGTTACTGGGTATCAGTGCATGTCTTTGTTACTTGGTGTCAGTGTGTGTCTTTGTTACTGGGTATCAGTGTATGTCTTTGTTACTTGGTGTCAGTGTACGTCTTTGTTACTTGGTGTCAGTGTATGTCTTTGTTACTGGGTGTCAGTGTATGTCTGTGTTATTTGGTGTAAGCGTGTGTTTTTGTTAATTGGTGTCAGTGTATGTCTTTGTTACTTGGTGTAAGTGTGTGTCTGTGTTACTGGGTATCAGTGTATGTCTTTGTTATTTGGTGTAAGTGTGTGTCTGTGTTACTGTGTATCAGTGTATGTCTTTGTTACTTGGTTTCAGTGTATGTCTTTGTTACTTGGTGTAAGTGTATGTCTTTGTTACTTGGTGTCAGTGTATGTCTGTGTTACTTGGTGTAAGTGTGTGTTTGTGTTACTTGGTGTAAGTGTGTGTCTGTGTTACTGGGTGTCAGTTTATGTCTTTGTTACTTGGTGTAAGTGTGTGTTTGTGTTACTTGGTGTAAGTGTGTGTCTGTGTTACTTGGTGTCAGTGTATGTCTTTGTTACTGGGTATCAGTGTATGTCTTTGTTACTTGGTGTCAGTGTATGTCTGTGTTACTTGGTGTAAGTGTATGTCTTTGTTACTTGGTGTCAGTCTATGTCTGTGTTACTTGGTGTAAGTGTGTGTCTTTGTTACTTGGTGTCAGTGTATGTCTTTGTTACTTGGTGTAAATGTGTGTTTGTGTTACTTGGTGTAAGTGTGTGTCTGTGTTACTTGGTGTCAGTGTATGTCTTTGTTACTTTGTGTCAGTGTATGTCTGTGTCACTTGGTGTCAGTGTGTTTGTTTATGTTACTGGGTGTCAGTGTGTGTCTGTGTTACTTGGTGTAAGTGTGTGTCTTTGTTACTTGGTGTAAGTGTGTGTCTGTGTTACTGGGTATCAGTGTATGTCTTTGTTACTTGGTGTATGTGTCTGTCTGTGTTACTGGATATCAGTCTATGTCTTTGTTACTTGGTGTCAGTGTATGTCTTTGTTACTTGGTGAAAGTGTATGTCTTTGTTACTTGGTGTCAGTGTATGTCTGTGTTACTTGGTGTAAGTGTGTGTCTTTGTTACTTGGTGTCCGTGTGTGTCTGTGTTACTGGGTGTCAGTTTATGTCTTTGTTACTTGGTGTCAGTGTATGTCTTTGTTACTTGGTGTAAGTGTGTGTCTGTGTTACTGGGTATCAGTGTCTGTCTATGTCACTTGGTGTAAGTGTGTTTCTGTGTTACTGGGTATCAGTGTATGACTTTGTTAATTGGTGTCAGTGTATGTCTGTGTTACTTGGTGTAAGTGTGTGTCTGTGTTACTGGGTATCGTTGTATTTCTTTGTTACTTGGTGTACGTGTGTGTCTGTGTTACTGGGTATCAGTGTATGTCTTTGTTACTTGGTTACAGTGTATGTCTTTGATACTTGGTGTAAGTGAATGTCTTTGTTACTTGGTGTCAGTGTATGTCTTTGTTACTTGGTGTAAGTGTGTGTCTTTGTTACTTGGTGTACGTGTGTGTCTGTGTTACTGGGTGTCAGTTTATGTCTTTGTTACTTGGTGTCAGTGTATGTCTTTGTTCCTTGGTGTAAGTGTGTGTCTGTACTACTGGGTTTCAGTGTCTGTCTTTGTTACTTGCTGTAAGTGTGTGTCTGTGTTACTGGGTATCAGTGTATGTCTTTGTTACTTGGTGTCAGTGTATGTCTTTGTTACTTGGTGTAAGTGTATGTCTTTGTTCCTTGGTGTCAGTGTATGTCTTTGTTACTTGGTGTAAGTGTGTGTCTGTGTTACTGGGTATCATTTTATGTCTTTGTTACTTGGAGTAAGTGTGTGTCTGTGTTCCTTTGTATCAGTGTATGTCTTTGTTACTTGGTGTCAGTGTATGTCAAAATACTTGGTGTAAGTGTATGTCTTTGTTACTTGGTGTCAGTGTGTGTCTGTGTTACTGGGTATCAGTGCTTGTCTTTGTGACTTGGTGTCAGTGTATTTCTTTGTTATTGGGTGTCAGTGTGTGTCTTTGTTACTTGGTGTCAGTGTATGTCTTTGTTACTTGGTGTCAGTGTATGTCTTTGTTACTTGGTGTAAGTGAATGTCTTTGTTACTTGGTGTCAGTGTATATCTTTGTTACTTTGTGTAAGTGTATGTCTGTGATACTGGGTGCCAGTGTCTGTCTGTATTACTTGGTGTAATTGCATGTCATTGTTACTGTCTATCAGTGTTTCTCTGTGTCACTGGGTGTCAGTGTGTGTTTGTTTGCTTTACTGGGTGTTAGTGTGTGTCTGTGACACTAGGTGCCAGTATTTAGTTTAGTTTTGAGATGCAGCACTTAAACAGGCCCTTCAGCCCACCGAGTCTGTGCCGACCATCGACAACCCATTTATCCTAATCCTACACTAATCCCGCATTCCAATCACATCCCCACCTGTCCCTATATATTTTCCTACCACCTACCAATACTAGGGGCAATTTATGATGGCCAATTAAACTATCAACCTGAAAGTCTTTGGCATGTGGGAGGAAACAGGAGCACCAGGAGGAAACCCACGCAGACACAGAGAGAACTTGCAAACTCCGCACAGGCAGTACCCAGAATCGAACCCGGGTCCCTGGAGCTGTGAGGCTGCGGTGCTAACGACTGCGCCAATGTGCCCCCCCCCCACCCCAGTGTGTGCCTGAGTTACTGGGTATCAGTATATGTCTTTGTTACTTGGTGTAAGTGTATGTCTGTGTTACTTGGTGTAAGTGTATGTCTTTGTTACTTGGTGTCAGACTATGTCTGTGTTACTTTGTGTAAGTGTTTGTCTTTGTTACTTGGTGTCAGTGTGTGTCTTTGTTACTTGGTGTAAGTGTGTGTTTGTGTTACTTGGTGTAAGTGTGTGTCTGTGTTACTTGGTGTAAGTGTGTGTCTTTGTTACTTGGTGTCCTTGTGTGTCTGTGTTACTGAGTGTCAGTGTATGTCATTGTTATTGGGTGTCAGTGTATGTCTTTGATACTTGCTGTAAGTGTGTGTCTGTGTTACTCGGTATCAGTGTCTGTCTTTTTTACTTGGTGTAAGTGTGTGTCTGTGTGACTGGGTATCAGTGTTTTTCTTTGTTACTTGGTGTCAGTGTGTGTCTTTGTTACTTGGTGTAAGTGTTTGTTTGTGTTACTGGGTGTCAGTGTGTGACTGTGTTACTTGGTGTAAGTGTGTGTCTTTGTTACTTGGTGTCCTTGTGTGTCTGTGTTACTGGGTGTCAGTGTATGTCTTTGTTACTGGGTGTCAGTGTATGTATTTGATACTTGGTGTAAGTGTGTGTCTGTGTTACTGGGTATCAGTGTCTGTCTTTTTTACTTGGTGTAAGTGTGTGTCTCAGTTACTGGGTATCAGTGTTTGTCTTTGTTACTTGGTGTCAGTGTATGTCTGTGTTACTTGGTGTAAGTGTGTGTCTGTGTTACTGGTTATCAGTGTATGTCTTTGTGACTTGGTGTCAGTGTATGTCTTTGTTACTAGGTGTCAGTGTGTGTCTTTGTGACTTGGTGTCAGTGTGTGTCTTTGTGACTTGGTGTCAGTGTATGTCTGTGTTACTTGGTGTAAGTGTATGTCTTTGTTACTTGGTGTCAGTCTATGTCTGTGTTACTTGGTGTAAGTGTGTGTCTTTGTTACTTGGTGTCAGTTTATGTCTTTGTTACTTGGTGTAAGAGTGTGTTTGTGTTACTTGGTGTAAGTGTGTGTCTGTGTTACATGGTGTCAGTGTATGTCTTTGTTACTTGGTGTCAGTGTATGTCTGAGTCACTTGGTGTCAGTGTATTTGTTTGTGTTACTGGGTGTCATTGTGTGTCTGTGTTACTTGGTGTAAGTGTGTGTCTTTGTTACTGGGTGTCAGTGTATGTCTTTGTTACTGGGTGTCAGTGTATGTCTTTGTTACTTGGTGTAAGTGTGTGTATGTGCTACTGGGTATCAGTGTATGTCTTTGTTACTTGGTGTCAGTGTATGTCTTTGTTACTTGGTGTAAGTGAATGTCTTTGTTACTTGGTGTCAGTGTATGTCTTTGTTACTTGGTGTAAATGTGTGTCTGTGTTACTTGATGTCAGTGTATGTCTTTGTTACTTGGTGTAAGTGTGTGTGTGTGTTACTGGGTATCAGTGTCTGTCTTTGTTACTTGGTGTACGTGTGTGTCTGTGTTACTGGGTATCAGTGTATGTCTTTGTGACTTGGTGTCAGTGTATGTCTGTGTTACTTGGTGTAATTGTGTGTCTCTGTCACTGGGTATCAGTGTTTGTCTTTGTGACTTGGTGTCAGTGTATGACTTTGTTACTGGGTGTCAGTGTGTGTCTTTGTGACTTGGTGTCAGTGTATGTCTTTGTTACTTGGTGTTAATTTTCAGTCTTTGTTACTTGGTGTAAGTGTGTGTGTGTGTTACTGGGTATCAGTGTCTGTCTTTGTTACTTGGTGTACGTGTGTGTCTGTGTTACTGGGTATCAGTGTATGTCTTTGTGACTTGGTGTCAGTGTATGTCTGTGTTACTTGGTGTAATTGTGTGTCTCTGTTACTGGGTATCAGTGTTTGTCTTTGTGACTTGGTGTCAGTGTATGACTTTGTTACTGGGTGTCAGTGTGTGTCTTTGTGACTTGGTGTCAGTGTATTTCTTTGTGACTTGGTATCAGTGTATGTATTTGTGACTTGGTGTCAGTGTATGTCTTTGTTACTGGGTGTCAGTGTGTGTCTTTGTGACTTGGTGTCAGTGTATGTCTTTGTTACTTGGTGTTAATTTTCAGTCTTTGTTATCTGGTGTCAGTGTATGTCTGTGTTACTGGGTATCAGTGTATGTCTTTGTTACTTGTTGTCAGTGTGTTTCAAAATACTTGGTGTCAGTGTAAGTCTTTGTTACTGGGTGTCAGTGTGTGTCTGTGTGACTTGGTGTCAGTGTATGTCTTTGTTACTTGGTGTAAGTGTGTGTCTGTGTTTCTGGGTATCAGTGCATGTCTTTGTTACTTGGTGTCAGTTTATGTCTCTGTTACTTGGTGTAAGTGTGTGTCTGTGTTACTGGGTATCAGTGTATGTCTTTGTTACCTGGTGTAAGTGTGTGTCTGTGTTACTGGGTATCAGTGTATGTCTTTGTTACATGGTGTATGTGTGTGTCTGTGTTACTGGATATCAGTCTATGTCTTTGTTACTTGGTGTCAGTGTATGTCTTTGTTACTTGGTGTCAGTGTATGTCTTTGTTACTTGGTGTATGTGTATGTCTTTGTTACTTGGTGCCAGTGTATGTCTTTGTTACTTGGTGTAAGTGTGTGTCTGTCTTACTGGTTATCAGTGTATGTCTTTTTGACTCGGTGTCAGTGTATGTCTTTGTTTCTGCGTGTCAGTGTATGTCTTTGTTACTGTGTATCAGTGTTTCTCTATGTGACTGGGTGTCAGTGTGTGTTTGTTTGTGTTACTGGGTGTCAGTATTTAGTTTAGTGATACAGCACTGAAACAGGCCCTTCGGCCAGCCGAGTCTGTGCCGACCATCAACTACCCATTTATACTTCTTTTGGGCCTCCTTATCTCGAGAGACAATGGATACGCGCCTGGAGGTGGTCAGTGGTTTGTGAAGCAGCGCCTGGAGTGGCTATAAAGGCCAATTCTGGAGTAACAGGCTCTTCCACAGGTGCTGCAGAGAAATTTGTTTGTTGGGGCTGTTGCACAGTTGGCTCTCCCCTTGCGCCTCTGTCTTTTTTCCTGCCAACTACTAAGTCTCTTCGACTCGCCACAATTTAGCCCTGTCTTTATGGCTGCCCGCCAGCTCTGGCGAATGCTGGCAACTGACTCCCACGACTTGTGATCAATGTCACACGATTTCATGTCGCGTTTGCAGACGTCTTTATAACGGAGACATGGACGGCCGGTGGGTCTGATACCAGTGGCGAGCTCGCTGTACAATGTGTCTTTGGGGATCCTGCCATCTTCCATGCGGCTCACATGGCCAAGCCATCTCAAGCGCCGCTGACTCAGTAGTGTGTATAAGCTGGGGATGTTGGCCGCTTCAAGGACTTCTGTGTTGGAGATATAGTCCTGCCACCTGATGCCAAGTATTCTCCGAAGGCAGCGAAGATGGAATGAATTGAGACGTCGCTCTTGGCTGGCATACGTTGTCCAGGCCTCGCTGCCGTAGAGCAAGGTACTGAGGACCCATTTATACTAATCCTACACTAATCCCGTATTCCTATCACATCCCCATCTGTCCCTATATATTTCCCTACCACCTACCAATACTAGGGGCAATTTATAATGGCCAATTAACCTATCAACCTGCAAGTCTTTGGCATGTGGGAGGAAACCGGAGCACCCGGAGGAAACCCACGCAGACACAGGGAGAACTTGCAAACTCCGCACAGGCAGTACCCAGAATCGAGCCCGGGTCCCTGGAGCTGTGAGGCTGCTAACCACTGTGCCAATGTGCCGCCCAGTGTGTGTCTGTGTTACTGGGTATCAGTGTATTTCTTTGTTACTTGGTGTCAGTGAATGTCTGTGTTACTTGGTGTCAGTTTGTGTCTGTGTTACTTGGTGTAATTGTATGTCTTTGTTACTTGGTGTCATTGTATGTCTGTGTTACTTGGTGTAAGTGTATGTCTTTGTTACTTGGTGTCAGTGTATGTCTTTGTGACTTGGTGTAAGTGTGTGCCTGTGTTCCTGGGTAACAGTGTATGTCTTTGTTAATTGGTGTCAGTGTATGTCTGTGTTACTTGGTGCAAGTGTGTGTCTTTGTTACTTGGTGTAATTGTATGTCTTTGTTACTTGGTGTCATTGTATGTCTGTGTTACTTGGAGTAAGTGTATGTCTTTGTTACTTGGTGTCAGTGTATGTCTTTGTGACTTGTTGTCAGTGTCTGTCTTTGTTACTGGGTGTCAGTGTCTGTCTTCGTTACTTGGTGTCAGTGTTTGTCTTTGTTACTGTGTGTCAGTGTCTGTCTTTGTGACTTGGTGTCAGTGTATGTCTTTGTTACTTGGTTTCAGTGCATGTCTTTGTTACTTGGTGGAAGTGTGTGTCTGTGATACTGGGTATCAGTGTATATCTTTGTTACTTGGTGTAAGTGTGTGTCTGTGTTACTGGGTATCAGTGAATGTCTTTGCTACATGGTGACAGTGTATGTCTGTATTACTAGGTGTTAGTGTATGTCTTTGTTACTTGGTGTCAGTGTATGTCTTTGTTACTTGGTGTAAGTGTGTGTCTGTGTTACTTGGTGTAAGTGTGTGTCTGTGTTACTGGTTATCAGTGTCTGTCTTTGTGACTCGGTGTCAGTGTATGTCTTTGTTACTGGGTGTCAGTGTATGTCTTTGTTACTTGGTGACAGTTTGTGTCTGTGTGTCAGTGTATGTCTTTGTTAATGTGTATCAGTGTTTCTCTATGTTACTGGGTGTCAGTGCGTGTTTGTTTGTGTTACTGGGTGTCAGTATTTAGTTTAGTGATACAGCACTGAAACAGGCCCTTCGGCCAACCGAGTCTGTGCCGAACATCAACCACCCATTCATACTAATCCTACACTAATCCCGTATTCCTATCACATCCCCACCTGTCCCTATATATTTCCCTGCCACCTACCTATACGAGGGGCAATTTATAATGGCCAATTCACCTATCAACCTGCAAGACTTTGGCATGCGGGAGGAAACCGGAGCACACGGAGGAAACCCACGCAGACACAGGGAGAACTTGCAAACTCCGCACAGGCAGCACCCAGAATCGAACCCGGGTCCATGGAGCTGTGAGGCTGCGGTGCTAACAACTGCGCCAACGTGGCCACAGACCCGCCCCCCCCCCCCGCCGCCCCCCAGTGTGTGCCTGTGTTACTGGGTATCAGTGTATGCCTTTGTTACTTGGTGTCAGTGTATGTCTGTGTTACTTGGTGTAAGTGTATGTCTTTGTTACTTGGTGTCAGTCTATGTCTGTGTTACTTGGTGTAAGTGTGTGTCTTTGTTACTTGGTGTCAGTGTATGACTTTGTTACTTGGTGTAAGTGTGTGTTTGTGTTACTTGGTGTAAGTGTGTGTCTGTGTTACTTGGTGTCAGTATATGTCTTTGTTACTTGGTGTCATTGTATGTCTGTGTCACTTGGTGTCAGTGTGTTTGTTTGTGCTACTGGGTGTCAGTGTGTGTCTGTGTTACTTGGTGTAAGTGTGTGTCTTTCTTACTTGGTGTCCGTGTGTGTCTGTGTTACTGGGTGTCAGTGCATGTCTTTGTTACTGGGTGTCAGTGTATGTCTTTGATACTTGGTGTAAGTGTGTGTCTGTGTTACTGGGTATCAGTGTCTGTCTTTTTTACTTGGTGTAAGTGTGTGTCTGTGTTACTGGGTATCAGTGTTTGTCTTTGATACTTGGTGTCAGTGTATATCTGTGTTACTTGGTGTAAGTGTGTGTCTGTGTTACTGGGTTTCAGTGTGTGTCTTTGTGACTTGGTGTCAGTGTATGTCTTTGTTACTGGGTGTCAGTGTGTGTCTTTGTGACTTGGTGTCAGTGTATGTCTTTGTTACTTGGTGTAAGTGTGTGTGTGTGTTACTGGGTATCAGTGTCTGTCTTTGTTACTTGGAGTACGTGTGTGTCTGTGCTACTGGGTATCAGTGTATGTCTTTGTTACTTGGTGTCAGTGTATGTCTGTGTTACTTGGTGTAATTGTGTGTCTCTGTTACTGGGTATCAGTGTATGTCTTTGTGACTTGGTGTCAGTGTATGTCTTTGTTACTGGGTGTCAGTGTGTGTCTTTGTGACCTGGTGTCAGTGTATGTCTTTGTTACTTGGTGTAGGTGTGTGTCTGTGTTCCTGGGTATCAGTGTATGTCATTGTTACTTGGTGTCCGTGTGTTCAAAATACTTGGTGTCAGTGTATGTGTTTGTTACTGGGTGTAAGTGTGTGTCTTTGTGACTTGGTGTCAGTGTATGTCTTTGTTACTTGGTGTAAATGTGTGTCTGTGTTTCTGGGTATCAGTGTGTGTCTTTGTTCCTTTTTGTCAGTTTATGTCTCTGTTACTAGGTGTAAGTGTGTGTCTGTGTTACTGGGTATCAGTGTATGTCTTTGTTACTTGGTGTAAGTGTGTGTCTGTGTTACTGGGTATCAGTGTATGTCTTTGTTACTTGGTGTCAGTGTATGTCTTTGTTACTTGGTGTATGTGCATGTCTTTGTTACTGGGTATCAGTGTCTGTCTTTTTTACTTGGTGTAAGTGTGTGTCTGTGTTACTGGGGATCAGTGTTTGTCTTTGATACTTGGTGTACGTGTGTGTCTGTGTTACTGGGTATCAGTGTATGTCTTTGTTACTTGGAGTCAGTGTATGTCTGTGTTACTTGGTGTAATTGTGTGTCTCTGTTACTGGGTACCAGTGTATGTCTTTGTGACTTGGTGTCAGTGTATGTCTTTGTTACTGGGTGTCAGTGTGTGTCTTTGTGACCTGGTGTCAGTGTATGTCTTTGTTACTTGGTGCAGGTGTGTGTCTGTGTTACTGGGTATCAGTGTATGTCATTGTTACTTGGTGTCAGTGTGTTTCAAAATTCTTGGTGTCAGTGTATGTCTTTGTTACTGGGTGTAAGTGTGTGTCTTTGTGACTTGGTGTCAGTGTATGTCTTTGTTACTTGGTGTAAATGTGTGTCTGTGTTTCTGGGTATCAGTGTGTGTCTTTGTTCCTTTTTGTCAGTTTATGTCTCTGTTACTTGGTGTAAGTGTGTGTCTGTGTTACTGGGTATCAGTGTATGTCTTTGTAACTTGGTGTAAGTGTGTGTCTGTGTTACTGGGTATCAGTGTATGTCTTTGTTACTTGGTGTCAGTGTATGTCTTTGTTACTTGGTGTATGTGTATGTCTTTGTTACTTGGTGCCAGTGTATGTCTTTGTTACTTGGTGTAAGTGTGTGTCTGTCTTACTGGTTATCAGTGTATGACATTTTGACTCGGTGTCAGTGTATGTCTTTGTTTCTGCCTGTCAGTGTATGTCTTTGTTACTGTGTATCAGTGTTTCTCTATGTTACTGTGTGTCAGTGTGTGTTTGTTTGTGTTACTGTGTGTCAGTATTTAGTTTAGTGATACAGCACTGAAACAGGCCCTTCGGCCAACCGAGTCTGTGCCGACCATCAACCACACATTTATACTAATCCTACACTAATCCCGTATTCCTATCACATCCCCATCTGTCCCTATATATTTCCCTACCACCTACCTATACTAGGGGCAATTTATAATGGCCAATTAACCTATCAACCTGCAAGTCTTTGGCATGTGGGAGGAAACCGGAGCACCCGGAGGAAACCCACGCAGACACAGGGAGAACTTGCAAACTCCGCTCAGGCAGTACCCAGAATCGAGCCCGGGTCCCTGGAGCTGTGAGGCTGCTAACCACTGTGCCAATGTGCCGCCCAGTGTGTGTCTGTGTTACTGGGTATCAGTGTATTTCTTTGTTACTTGGTGTCAGTGAATGTCTGTGTTACTTGGTGTCAGTGTGTGTCTGTGTTACTTGGTATCAGTGTATGTCTTTGTTACTTGGTGTAAGTGTGTGTCTGTGTTACTGGGTAACAGTGTATGTCTTTGTTACTTGGTGTCTGTGTATGTCTGTGTTACTTGGTGCAAGTGTGTGTCTTTGTTACTTGGTGTAATTGTATGTCTTTGTTACTTGGTGTCATTGTATGTCTGTGTTACTTGGTGTAAGTGTATGTCTTTGTTACTTGGTGTCAGTGTATGTCTTTGTGACTTGTTGTCAGTGTCTGTCTTTGTTACCATGTGTCAGTGTCTGTCTTCGTTACTTGGTGTCAGTGTTTGTCTTTGTTACTGTGTGTCAGTGTCTGTCTTTGTGACTTGGTGTCAGTGTATGTCTTTGTTACTTGATTTCAGTGTATGTCTTTGTTACTTGGTTTAAGTGTGTGTCTGTGTTACTGGGTATCAGTGTATATCTTTGTTACTTGGTGTAAGTGTGTGTCTGTGTTACTGGGTATCAGTGAATGTCTTTGCTACATGGTGACAGCGTATGTCTGTGTTACTTGGTGTAAGTGTGTGTCTTTGTTACTTGTGTAATTGTATGTCTTTGTTACTTGCTGTCAATGTATGTCTGTATTACTTGGTGTAAGTTTATGTCTTTGTTACTTGGTGTCAGTGTATGTCTTTGTTACTTGGTGTAAGTGTGTGTCTGTGTTACTTGGTGTAAGTGTGTTTCTGTGTTACTTGGTATCATAGTATGTCTTTGTTACTTGGTGTAAGTGTGTGTCTGTGTTACTGGGTAACAGTGTATGTCATTGTTACTTGGTGTCAGTGTATGTCTGTGTTACTTTGTGTAAGTGTGTGTCTTTGTTACTTGGTGTAATTGTATCTCTTTGTTACTTGGTGTCAGTGTATGTCTTTGTTACTTGGTGTCATTGAGTGTTTGTGTTACTTGGTGCAAGTGTGTGTCTGTGTTACTGGGTAACAGTGTATGTCTTTGTTACTTGGTGTCAGTGTATGTCTTTGTTACTGGGTGTCAGTGTGTGTCTTTGTGACTTGGTGTCAGCGTATGACTTTGTTACTTGGTGTCGGTGTGTGTCTGTGTTACTGGGTATCAGTGTATCTCATTGTTACTTGGTGTCAGTGTGTTTCAAAATACTTGGTGTCAGTGTATGTCTTTGTTACTGGGTGTCAGTGTGTGTCTTTGTGACTTGGTGTCAGTGTATGTCTTTGTTACTTGGTGTAAGTGTGTTTCTGTGTTTCTGGGTATCAGTGTATGTCTTTGTTACTTGGTGTCAGTTTATGTCTCTGTTACTTGGTGTCAGTGTGTGTCTGTGTCACTGGGTATCAGTGTATGTCTTTGTTCCTTGGTGTAAGTGGGTGTCTGTGTTACTGGGTATCAGTGTATGTCTTTGTTCCTTGGTGTAAGTGGGTGTCTGTGTTACTGGGTATCAGTGAATGTCTTTGTTACTTGGTGTCAGTGTATGTCTTTGTTACTTGGTGTCAGTGTATGTCTTTGTTACTGGGTGTCAGTGTATGTCTTTGTTAATTGGTGACAGTTTGTTTCTGTGTGTCAGTGTATGTCTTTGTTACTGGGTGTCAGTGTATGTCTTTGTTACTTGGTGTAAGTGAGTGTTTGTGTTACTTGGTGTAAGTGTGTGTCTGTGTTACTTGGTATCAGTGTATGTCTTTGTTACTTGATGTCAGTGCGCATCTGTGTTACTGGGTAACAGTGTATGTCTTCGTTACTTGGTGTCAGTGTATGTCTGTGTTACTTGGTGTAAGTGTATGTCTTTGTTACTTGATGTCAATGTATGTCTTTGTTACTTGGTGTCAGTGTATGTCTTTGTTACTTGGTGTAAGTGTGTGCCTGTGTTGCTTGGTGTAAGTGTGTGTCTGTGTTACTTGCTTTCATTGTATGTCTTTATGACTTGGTGTAATTGTGTGTCTGTGTTACTGGGTAACAGTGTATGTCTTTGTTACTTGGTGTCAGTGTATGTCTGTGTTACTTGGTGTAAGTGTGCGTCTTTGTTACTTGGTGTAATTGTATTTCTTTGTTACTTGGTGTCAGTGTATGTCTGAATAACTTGGTGTCAGTGTGTTTGTTTGTGTTCCTGGGTGTCAGTGTGTGTCTGTGTTACTTGGTGTAAGACTGTGTCTTTGTTACTTGCTGTAAGTGTGTGTCTGTGTTACTGGGTAACAGTGTATGTCTTTGTTACTTGGTGTCAGTGTATGTCTGTGTTACTTGGTGCAAGTGTGTCTCTTTGTTACTTGGTGTAATTTTATGTCTTTGTTACTTGATGTCATTGTATGCCTGTGTTACTTGGTGTCAGTGTATGTCTTTGTTACTTGGTGTCAGTGTATGTCTTTGTTACTGGGTGTCAGTGTATGTCTTTGTTAATTGGTGACAGTTTGTTTCTGTGTGTCAGTGTATGTCTTTGTTACTGGGTGTCAGTGTATGTCTTTGTTACTTGGTGTAAGTGAGTGTTTGTGTTACTTGGTGTAAGTGTGTGTCTGTGTTACTTGGTATCAGTGTATGTCTTTGTTACTTGATGTCAGTGCGCATCTGTGTTACTGGGTAACAGTGTATGTCTTCGTTACTTGGTGTCAGTGTATGTCTGTGTTACTTGGTGTAAGTGTATGTCTTTGTTACTTGGTGTCAATGTATGTCTTTGTTACTTGGTGTCAGTGTATGTCTTTGTTACTTGGTGTAAGTGTGTGCCCGTGTTGCTTGGTGTAAGTGTGTGTCTGTGTTACTTGCTTTCATTGTATGTCTTTGTTACTTGGTGTAATTGTGTGTCTGTGTTACTGGGTAACAGTGTATGTCTTTGTTACTTGGTGTCAGTGTATGTCTGTGTTACTTGGTGTAAGTGTGCGTCTTTGTTACTTGGTGCAATTGTATTTCTTTGTTACTTGGTGTCAGTGTATGTCTTTGTTACTTGGTGTCAGTGTATGTCTGAATAACTTGGTGTCAGTGTGTTTGTTTGTGTTCCTGGGTGTCAGTGTGTGTCTGTGTTACTTGTTGTAAGACTGTGTCTTTGTTACTTGGTGTAAGTGTGTGTCTGTGTTACTGGGTAACAGTGTATGTCTTTGTTACTTGGTGTCAGTGTATGTCTGTGTTACTTGGTGCAAGTGTGTGTCTTTGTTACTTGGTGTAATTTTATGTCTTTGTTACTTGATGTCATTGTATGCCTGTGTTACTTGGTGTCAGTGTATGTCTTTGTTACTTGGTGTAAGTGTGTGTCTGTGTTTCTGGGTATCAGTGTATGTCTTTGTTACTTGGTGTCAGTTTATGTCTCTGTTACTTGGTGTAAGTGAGTGTCTGTGTCACTGGGTATCAGTGTATGTCTTTGTTACTTGGTGTAAGTGGGTGTCTGTGTTACCTGGTGTATGTGTATGTCTTTGTTATTGGTGCCAGTGTATGTCTTTGTTACTTGGTGTAAGTGGGTGTCTGTGTTACTGGGTGTCAGTGTATGTCTTTGTTACTTGGTGTCAGTGTATGTCTTTGTTACATGGTGTCAGTGTATGTCTTTGTTACTTGGTGACAGGTTGTTTCTGTGTGTCAGTGTATGTCTTTGTTACTGGGTGTCAGTGTATGTCTGTGTTACTTGCTGTAAGTGTTTGTGTTACTTGGTGTAAGTGTGTGTCTGTGTTACTGGGTAACAGTGTATGTCTTCGTTACTTGGTGTCAGTGTATGTCTGTGTTACTTGGTGCAAGTGTGTGTCTTTGTTACTTGGTGTAATGGTATGTCTTTGTTACTTGGTGTCAGTGTATGTCTGTGTTACTTGGTGTAAGTGTATGTCTTTGTTACTTGGTGTCAATGTATGTCTTTCTTACTTGGTGTCAGTGTATGTCTTTGTTACTTGGTGTAAGTGTGTGCCTGTGTTGCTTGGTGTAAGTGTGTGTCTGTGTTACTTGCTTTCATTGTATGTCTTTGTTACTTGGTGTAATTGTGTGTCTGTGTTACTGGGTAACAGTGTATGTCTTTGTTACTTGGTGTCAGTGTATGTCTTTGTTCCTTGGTGTAAGTGTGTGTCTTTGTTACATGGTGTAATTGTATGTCTTTGTTACTTGGTGTCAGTGTATGTCTTTGTTACTTGGTGTCAGTGTATGTCTGAGTAACTTGGTGTCAGTGTGTTTATTTGTGTTACTGGGTGTCAGTGTGTGTCTGTGTTACTTGGTGTAAGACTGTGTCTTTGTTACTTGGTGTCAGTGTATGTCTTTGTGACTTGGTGTCAGTGTCTTTCTTTGTTACTGGGTGTCAGTGTCTGTCTTCGTTACTTGGAGTCAGTGTTTGTCTTTGTTACTGTGTGTCAGTGTCTGTCTTTGTGACTTGGTGTAAGTGTGTGTCTGTGTTACTGGGTATCAGTGTATATCTTTGTTACTTGGAGTAAGTGTGTGTCTGTGTTACTGGGTATCAGTGAATGTCTTTGCTACATGGTGACAGTGTATGTCTGTGTTACTTGGTGTTAGTGTGTGTCTTTGTTATTTGGTGAAGTTGTATCTCTTTGTTACTTGGTGTCAATGTATGTGTGTATTACTTGGTGTAAGTGTATGTCTTTGTTACTTGGTGTCAGTGTATGTCTTTGTTACTTGGTGTAAGTGTGTGTCTGTGTTACTTGGTGTAAGTGTGTTTCTGTGTTACTTGGTATCATTGTAAGTCTTTGTTACTTGGTGTAAGTGCGTGTCTGAGTTACTGGGTATCAGTGTATGTCATTGTTACTTGGTGTCAGTGTATGTCTTTGTTACTTGGTGTAAGTGTGTGTCTTTGTTACTTGGTGTAATTGTATCTCTTTGTTACTTTGTGTCAGTGTATGTCTTAGTTACTTGGTGTCAGTGTATGTCTGTGTTACTTGGTGTAAGTGTCTATCTGTGTTACTGGGTAACAGTGTATGTCTTTGTTACTTGGTGTCAGTGTATGTCTGTGTTACTTGGTGTAAGTGTGTGCCTGTGTTACTTGGTGTAAGTGTGTGTCTGTGTTACTTGCTTTCATTGTATGTCTTTGTTACTTGGTGTAAGTGTGTGTCTGTGTTACTGGGTAACAGTGTATGTCTTTGTTACTTGGTGTCAGTGTCTGTCTTCGTTACTTGGTGTCAGTGTTTGTCTTTGTTACTTGATGTAAGTGTGTGTCTTTGTTACTTGGTGTAATTGTATCTCTTTGTTACTTTGTGTCAGTGTATGTCTTTGTTACTTGATGTAAGTGTGTATCTGTGTTACTGGGTAACAGTGTATGTGTTTGTTACTTGGTGTCAGTGTATGTCTGTGTTACTTGGTGTAAGTGTGTGTCTTTGTTACTTGGTGTAATTGTCCGTCTTTGTCACTTGGTGTCAGTGTATGTCTGTGTTACCTGGTGTAAGAGTATGTCTTTGTTACTTGGTTTCAGTGTATGTCTTGTTACTTGCTGTAAGTGTGTGCCTGTGTTACTTGGTGTAAGTGTGTGTCTGTGTTACTTGCTTTCATTGTATGTCTTTGTTACTTGGTGTAAGTGTGTGTCTGTGTTACTGGGTAACAGTGTATGTCTTTGTTACTTGGTGTCAGTGTCTGTCTTCGTTACTTGGTGTCAGTGTTTGTCTTTGTTACTTGATGTAAGTGTGTGTCTTTGTTACTTGGTGTAATTGTATCTCTTTGTTACTTTGTGTCAGTGTATGTCTTTGTTACTTGATGTAAGTGTGTGCCTGTGTTACTTGGTGTAAGTGTGTGTCTGTGTTACTGGGTAACAGTGTATGTCTTTGTTACTTGGTGTCAGTGTCTGTCTTCGTTACTTGGTGTCAGTGATTGTCCTTGTTACTGTGTGTTAGTGTCTGTCTTTGTGACGTGGTGTCTGTGTATGTCTTTGTTACTTGGTGTAAGTGTGTGTCTGTGTTACTGGGTATCAGTGTATGTCTTTGTTACTTGGTGTCAGTGTATGTCTTTGTTACTGTGTGTCAGTGTCTGTCTTTGTGACTTGGTGTCTGTGCATGTCTTTGTTACTTGGTGTAAGTGTGTGTCTGTGTTTCTGTGTATCAGTGTATGTCTTTGTTACTTGGTGTCAGTTTATGTTTCTGTTACTTGGTGTAAGTGTGTGTCTGTGTTACTGGGTATCAGTGAATGTCTTTGCTACATGGTGACAGTGTATGTCTGTGTTACTTGGTGTAAGTGTGTGTCTTTGTTATTTGGTGAAATTGTATCTCTTTGTTACTTGGTGTCAATGTATGTGTGTATTAGTTGGTGTAAGTGTGTGTCTGTGTTACTTGGTGTAAGTGTGTTTCTGTGTTACTTGGTATCATTGTAAGTCTTTGTTACTTGGTGTAAGTGCGTGTCTGAGTTACTGGGTATCAGTGTATGTCATTGTTACTTGGTGTCAGTGTATGTCTGTGTTACTTGGTGTAAGAGTGTGTCTTTGTTACTTGGTGTAATTTTATCTCTTTGTTACTTTGTGTCAGTGTATGTCTTTGTTACTTGATGTAAGTGTGTAAAGATGTTACTGGGTAACAGTGTATGTCTTTGTTACTTGGTGTCAGTGTATGTCTGTGTTACTTGGTGTAAGTGTGTGTCTTTGTTACTTGGTGTAATTGTAAGTCTTTGTTACTTGATGTCATTGTATGTCTGTGTTACTTGGTGTAAGTGTGTGTCTGTGTTACTGGGTAACAGTGTATGTCTTTGTTACTTGGTATCAGTGTATGTCTGTGTTACTTGGTGCAAGTGTGTGTCTTTGTTACTTGGTGTAATTTTATGTCTTTGTTACTTGATGTCATTGTAGGCCTGTGTTACTTGGTGTCAGTGTATGTCTTTGTTACTTGGTGTAAGTGTGTGTCTGTGTTTCTGGGTATCAGTGTATGTCTTTGTTACTTGGTGTCTGTTTATGTCTCTGTTACTTGGTGTAAGTGTGTGTCTGTGTCACTGGGTATCAGTGTAAGTCCTTGTTACTTGGTGTAAGTGGGTGTCTGTGTTACTGGGTATCAGTGTATGTCTTTGTTACTTGGTGTCATTGTATGTCTTTGTTACTTGGTGTCAGTGTATGTCTTTGTTACTGGGTGTCAGTGTATGTCTTTGTTACTTGGTGACAGTTTGTTTCTGTGTGTCAGTGTATGTCTTTGTTACTGGGTGTCAGTGTATGTCTTTGTTACTTGGTGTAAGTGAGTGTTTGTGTTACTTGGTGTAAGTGTGTGTCTGTGTTACTTGGTATCAGTGTATGTCTTTGTTACTTGATGTAAGTGCGCATCTGTGTTACTGGGTAACAGTGTATGTCTTCACTACTTGGTGTCAGTGTATGTCTGTGTTACTTGGTATAAGTGTGTGTCTTTGTTACTTGGTGTAATGGTATGTCTTTGTTACTTGGTGTCAGTGTATGTCTTTGTTACTTGGTGTAAGTGTATGTCGTTGTTACTTGGTGTCAACGTATGTCTTTGTTACTTGGTGTCAGTGTATGTCTTTGTTACTTGGTGTAAGTGTGTGCCTGTGTTGCTTGGTGTAATTCTGTGTCTGTGTTACTGGGTAACAGTGTATGCCTTTGTTACTTGGTGTCATTGTATGTCTGTGTTATTTGGTGTAAGTGTGTGTCTTTGTTACTTGGTGTCAGTGTGTTTGTTTGTGTTACTGCGTGTCAGTGTGTGTCTGTGTTACTTGGTGTAAGACTGTGTCTTTGTTACTTGTGTAAGTGTGTGTCTGTGTTACTGCGTAACAGTGTATGTCTTTGTTACTTGGTGTCAGTGAATGTCTGTGTTACTTGGTGCAAGTGTGTGTCTTTGTTACTTGGTGTAATTTTATGTCTTTGTTACTTGATGTCATTGTATGCCTGTGTTACTTGGTGTAAGTGTATGTCTTTGTTACTTGGTGTAAGTGTGTGTCTGTGTTTCTGGGTATCAGTGTATGTATTTGTTACTTGGTGTCAGTGTATGTCTGAGTAACTTGGTGTCAGTGTGTTTGTTTGTGTTACTGGGTGTCAGTGTGTGTCTGTGTTACTTGGTGTAAGACTGTGTCTTTGTTACTTGTGTAAGTGTGTGTCTGTGTTACTGGGTAACAGTGTATGTCTTTGTTACTTGGTGTCAGTGTATGTCTTTGTTACTTGGTGTAAGTGTGTGTCTGTGTTTCTGGGTATCAGTGTATGTCTTTGTTACTTGGTGTCAGTTTATGTCTCTGTTACTTGGTGTAAGTGTGTGTCTGTGTTACTGGTTGTCAGTGTATGTCTTTGTTACTTGGTGTAAGTGTGTGTCTGTGTTACTGGGTATCAGTGTATGTCTTTGTTACTTGGTGTCAGTGTATGTCTTTGTTACTTGGTGTATGTGTATGTCTTTGTTACTTGGTGTAAGTGTGTGTCTGTCTTACTGGTTATCAGTGTATGTCTTTGTGACTCGGTGTCAGTGTATGTCTTTGTTAAAGGGTGTCAGTGTATGTCTTTGTGACTTGGTGACAGTTTGTGTCTGTGTGTCAGTGTATGTCTTTGTTACTGTGTATCAGTGTTTCTCTATGTTACTGGGTGTCAGTGTGTTTTTGTTTGTGTTACTGGGTGTCAGTATTTAGTTTAGTGATACAGCACTGAAACAGGCCCTTCGGCCAACCGAATCTGTGCCGACCATCATCCACCCATTTATACTAATCCTACACCAATCCCGTATTCCTAAAACATCCCCATCTGTCCCTATATATTTCCCTACCACCTACCTATACTAGGGGCAATTTATAATGGCCAATTAATCTATCAACCTGCAAGTCTTTGGCATGTGGGAGGAAACCGGAGCACCCGGAGGAAACCCACGCAGACACAGGGAGAACTTGCAAACTCCGCACAGGCAGTACCCAGAATCGAGCCCGGGTCCCTGGAGCTGTGAGGCTGTTAACCACTGTGCCAATGTGCCGCCCAGTGTGTGTCTGTGTTACTGGGTATCAGTGTATTTCTTTGTTACTTGGTGTCAGTGTGTGTCTGAGTTACTTGGTGTCAGTGTGTGTCTGTGTTACTTGGTATCAGTGTATGTCTTTGTTACTTGGTGTAAGTGTGTGTCTGTGTTACTGGGTAACAGTGTATGTCTTTGTTACTTGGTGTCAGTGTATGTCTTTGTGACTTGGTGTCAGTGTCTGTCTTTGTTACTGGGTGTCAGTGTCTGTCTTCGTTACTTGGTGTCAGTGTTTGTCTTTGTTACTGTGTGTCAGTGTCTGTCTTTGTGACTTGGTGTAAGTGTGTCTCTGTGTTACTGGGTATCAGTGTATATCTTTGTTAATTGGTGTAAGTGTGTGTCTGTGTTACTGGGTATCAGTGAATGTCTTTGCTACATGGTGACAGTGTATGTCTGTGTTACTTGGTATAAGTGTGTGTCTTTGTTATTTGGTGAAATTGTATCTCTTTGTTACTTGGTGTCATTGTATGTGTGTATTACTTGGTGTAAGTGTATGTCTTTGTTACTTGGTGTCAGTGTATGTCTTTGTTACTTGGTGTAAGTGTGTGTCTGTGTTACTTTGTGTAAGTGTGTTTCTGTGTTACTTGGTATCATTGTAAGTCTTTGTTACTTGGTGTAAGTGCGTGTCTGAGTTACTGGGTATCAGTGTATGTCATTGTTACTTGGTGTCAGTGTATGTCTGTGTTACTTGGTGTAAGTGTGTGTCTTTGTTACTTGGTGTAATTGTATCTCTTTGTTACTTTGTGTCAGTGTATGTGTTTGTTACTTGGTGTCAGTGTATGTCTGTGTTACTTGGTGTAAGTGTGTGTCTATGTTACTTGGTGTAATTGTATCTCTTTGTTACTTTGTGACAGTGTATGTCTTTGTTACTTGATGTAAGTGTGTATCTGTGTTACTGGGTAACAGTGTATGTCTTTGTTACTTGGTGTCAGTGTATGTCTGTGTTACTTGGTGTAAGTGTGTGTCTTTGTTACTTGGTGTAATTGTAAGTCTTTGTCACTTGGTGTCAGTGTATGTCTGTGTTACTTGGTGTAAGAGTATGTATTTGTTACTTGGTTTCAGTGTATGTCTTTGTTACTTGGTGTCAGTGTATGTCTCTGTTACTTGCTGTAAGTGTGTGCCTGTGTTACTTGGTGTAAGTGTGTGTCTGTGTTACTTGCTTTCATTGTATGTCTTTGTTACTTGGTGTAAGTGTGTGTCTGTGTTACTGGGTAACAGTGTATGTCTTTGTTACTTGGTGTCAGTGTATGTCTTTGTTACTGTGTGTCAGTGTCTGTCTTTGTGACTTGGTGTCAGTTTATGTCTCTGTTACTTGGTGTAAGTGTGTGTCTGTGTTACTGGTTATCAGTGTATGTCTTTGTTACTTGGTGTAAGTGTGTGTCTGTGCTACTGGGTATCTGTGTATGTCTTTGTTACTTGGTGTCAGTGTATGTCTTTGTTACTTGGTGTATGTGTATGTCTTTGTTACTTGGTGTAAGTGTGTGTCTGTCTTACTGGTTATCAGTATATGTCTTTGTGACTCGGTGTCAGTGTATGTCTTTGTTAAAGGGTGTCAGTGTATGTCTTTGATACTTGGTGACAGTTTGTGTCTGTGTGTCAGTGTATGTCTTTGTTACTGTGTATCAGTGTTTCTCTATGTTACTGGGTGTCAGTGTGTTTTTGTTTGTGTTACTGGGTGTCAGTATTTAGTTTAGTGATACAGCACTGAAACAGGCCCTTCGGCCAACCGAGTCTGTGCCGACCATCAACCACCCATTTATACTAATCCTACACCAATCCCGTATTCCTATCACATCCTCATCTGTCCCTATATATTTCCCTACCACCTACCTATACTAGGGGCAATTTATAATGGCCAATTAACCTATCAACCTGCAAGTCTTTGGCATGTGGGAGGAAACCGGAGCACCCGGAGGAAACCCACGCAGACACAGGGAGAACATGCAAACTCCGCACAGGCAGTACCCAGAATCGAGCCCGGGTCCCTGGAGCTGTGAGGCTGCTAACCACTGTGCCAATGTGCCGCCCAGTGTGTGTCTGTGTTACTGGGTATCAGTGTATTTCTTTGTTACTTGGTGTCAGTGTGTGTCTGAGTTACTTGGTGTCAGTGTGTGTCTGTGTTACTTGGTATCAGTGTATGTCTTTGTTACTTGGTGTAAGTGTGTGTCTGTGTTACTGGGTAACAGTGTATGTCTTTGTTACTTGGTGTCAGTGTATGTCTGTGTTACTTGGTGCAAGTGTGTGTCTTTGTTACTTGGTGTAATTGTATGTCTTTGTTACTTGGTGTCAGTGTGTGGCTGTGTTACTTGGTGTCAGTGTATGTCTTTGTTACTTGGTGTCAGTGTATGTCTTTGTGACTTGTTGTCAGTGTCTGTCTTTGTTACTGGGTGTCAGTGTCTGTCTTCGTTACTTGGTGTCATTGTTTGTCTTTGTTACTGTGTGTCAGTGTCTGTCTTTGTGACTTGGTGTCAGTGTATGTCTTTGTTACTTGGTTTCAGTGTATGTCTTTGTTACTTGGTGTAAGTGTGTGTCTGTGTTACTGGGTATCAGTGTATATCTTTGTTACTTGGTGTAAGTGTGTGTCTGTGTTACTGGGTATCAGTGAATGTCTTTGCTACATGGTGACAGTGTATGTCTGTGTTACTTGGTGTAAGTGTGTGTCTTTGTTACTTGTGTAATTGTATGTCTTTGTTACTTGGTGTCAATGTATGTCTGTATTACTTGGTGTAAGTGTATGTCTTTGTTACTTGGTGTCAGTGTATGTCTTTGTTACTTGGTGTAAGTGTGTGTCTGTGTTACTTGGTGTAAGTGTGTTTCTCTGTTACTTGGTATCATTGTCTGTCTTTGTTACTTGGTGTAAGTGTGTGTCTGTGTTACTGGGTAACAGTGTATGTCATTGTTACTTGGTGTCAGTGTATGTCTGTGTTACTTGGTGTAAGTGTGTGTCTTTGTTACTTGGTGTAATTGTATCTCTTTGTTACTTGGTGTCAGTGTATGTCTTTGTTAATTGGTGTAAGTGAGTGTCTGTGTTACTTGGTGTAAGTGTGTGTCTGTGTTACTTGCAGTCAGTGTATGTCTTTGTTACTTGATGTAAGTGCGTATCTGTGTTACTGGGTAACAGTGTATGTCGTTGTTACTTGGTGTCAGTGTATGTCTGTGTTACTTGGCCTAAGTGTGTGTCTTTGTTACTTGATGTAATGGTATGTCTTTGTTACTTGGTGTCAGTGTATGTCTGTGTTACTTGGTGTCAGTGTATGTCTTTGTTACTTGGTGTCAGAGTATGTCTTTGTTACTTGGTGTCAGTGTATGTCTTTGTTACTTGGTGTAAGTGTGTGCCTGTGTTAATTGGTGTAAGTGTGTGTCTGTGTTACTTGCTTTCATTGTATGTCTTTGTTACTTGGAGTAAGTGTGTGTCTGTGTTACTGGGTAACAGTGTATGTCTTTGTTACTTGGTGTCAGTGTATGTCTGTGTTACTTGGTGTAAGTGTGTGTCTTTGTTACTTGGTGTAATTGTATTTCTTTGTTACTTGGTGTCAGTGTATGTCTTTGTTACTTGGTGTCAGTGTATCTCTGAGTCACTTGGTGTCAGTGTGTTTGTTTGTGTTACTGGGTATCAGTGTGTGTCTGTGTTACTTGGTGTAAGTCTGTGTCTTTGTTACTTGGTGTAAGTGTGTGTCTGTGTTACTGGGTAACAGTGTATGTCTTTGTTACTTGGTGTCAGTGTATGTCTGTGTTACTTGGTGCAAGTGTGTGTCTTTGTTACTTGGTGTAATTGTATGTCTTTGTTACTTGATGTCATTGTATGTCTGTGTTACTTGGTGTAAGTGTATGTCTTTGTTACTTGATGTCAGTGTATGTCTTTGTTACTTGGTGTCAGTGTCTGTCTTTGTTACTGGGTGTCAGTGTCTGTCTTCGTTACTTGGTGTCAGTGTTTGTCTTTGTTACTGTGTGTCAGTGTCTGTCTTTGTGACTTGGTGTAAGTGTGTGTCTGTGTTACTGGGTATCAGTGTATATCTTTGTTACTTGGTCTAAGTGTGTGTCTGTGTTACTGGGTATCAGTGAATGTCTTTGCTACATGGTGACAGTGTATGTCTGTGTTACTTGGTGTAAGTGTGTGTCTTTGTTACTTGGTGCAATTGTATGTCTTTGTTACTTGGTGTCAATGTATGTCTGTATTACTTGGTGTAAGTGTCTGTCTTTGTTACTTGGTGTCAGTGTATGTCTTTGTTACTTGGTGTAAGTGTGTGTCTGTGTTACTTGGTGAAAGCGTGTTTCTGTGTTACTTGGTATCATTGTAAGTCTTTCTTACTTGGTGTAAGTGTGTGTCTGAGTTACTGGGTTTAAGTGTGTGTCTGTGTTACTGGGTATCAGTGTATGTCTTTGTTACTTGGTGTCAGTGTCTGTCTTCGTTACTTGGTGTCAGTGTTTGTCTTTGTTACTGTGTGTCAGTGTCTGTCTTTGTGACTTGGTGTCTGTGTATGTCTTTGTTACTTGGTGTAAGTGTGTGTCTGTGTTGCTGGGTATCAGTGTATGTCTTTGTTACTTGGTGTCAGTGCATGTCTTTGTTACTTGGTGTAAGTGTATGTCTTTGTTACTTGGTGTCAGTGTATGTCTTTGTTACTTGGTGTAAATGTGTGTCTGTGTTACTGGGTGTCAGTGTGTGTCTTTATTACTTGGTGTAAGTGTGTGTCTTTTTTACTTGGTGTCCGTGTGTGCCTGTGTTACTGTGTGTCAGTTTATGTCTTTGTTACTTGATGTCAGTGTATGTCTTTGTTACTTGGTGTAAGTGTGTCTGTGTTACTGGGTATCACTGTCTGTCTTTGTTACTTGGTGTAAGTGTGTGTCTGTGTTACTGGGTATCAGTGTATGTCTTTGTTACTTGGTGTCAGTGTATGTCTGTGTTACTTGGTGTAATTGTGTGTCTGTGTTACTGGGTATCAGTTTATGTCTTTGTGACTTGGTGTCAGTGTATGTCTTTGTTACTGGGTGTCAGTGTGTGTCTGTGTGACTTGGTGTCAGTGTATGTCTTTGTTACTTGGTGTAAGTGTGTGTCTGTGTTACTGGGAATCAGTGCATGTCATTGTTACTTGATGTCAGTGTGTTTCAAAATACTTGGTGTCAGTGTAAGTCTTTGTTACTGGGTGTCAGTGTGTGTCTTTGTGACTTGGTGTCAGTGTATGTCTTTGTTACTTGATGTAAGTGTGTGCCTGAGTTTCTGGGTATCAGTGTATGTCTTTGTTACTTGGTGTCAGGTTATGTCTCTGTTACATGATGTAAGTGTGTGTCTGTGTTACTGGGTAACAGTGTATGTCGTTGTTACTTGGTGTAAGTGTATGTCTTTGTTACTTGGTGTCAGTGTATCTCTTTGTTACTTGGTGTAAGTGTGTGTCTGTGTTAATTGGTGTAAGTGTGTGTCTGTGTTACTTGCTTTCATTGTATGTCTTTGTTACTTGGAGTAAGTGTGTGTCTGTGTTACTGGGTAACAGTGTATGTCTTTGTTACTTGGTGTCAGTGTATGTCTGTGTTACTTGGTGTAAGTGTGTGTCTTTGTTACTTGGTTTAATTGTATTTCATTGTTACTTGGTGTCAGTGTATGTCTTTGTTACTTGGTGTCAGTGTATGTCTGAGTCACTTGGTGTCAGTGTGTGTGTTTGTGTTTCTGGGTGTCAGTGTGTGTCTGTGTTACTTGGTGTAAGTCTGTGTCTTTGTTACTTGGTGTAAGTGTGTGCCTGTGTTACTGGGTAACAGTGTATGTCTTTGTTACTTGGTGTCAGTGTATGTCTGTGTTACTTGGTGCAAGTGTGTGTCTTTGTTACTTGGTGTAATTGTATGTCTTTGTTACTTGATGTCATTGTATGTCTGTGTTACTTGGTGTAAGTGTATGTCTTTGTTATTTGGTGTCAGTGTATGTCTTTGTTACTGGGTGTCAGAGTCTGTCTTCGTTACTTGGTGTCAGTGTTTGTCTTTGTTACTGTGTGTCAGTGTCTGTCTTTGTGACTTGGTGTAAGTGTGTGTCTGTGTTACTGGGTATCATTGTATATCTTTGTTACTTGGTGTAAGTGTGTGTCTGTGTTACTGGGTATCAGTGAATGTCTTTGCTACATGGTGACAGTGTATGTCTGTGTTACTTGGTGTAAGTGTGTGTCTTTGTTTCTTGGTGTAATTGTATGTCTTAGTTACTTGGTGTCAATGTATGTCTGTATTACTTGGTGTAAGTGTATGTCTTTGTTACTTGGTGTCAGTGTATGTCTTTGTTACTTGGTGTAAGTGTGTGTCTGTGTTACTTGGTGTAAGCGTGTTTCTGTGTTACTTGGTATCATTGTAAGTCTTTGTTACTTGGTGCAAGTGTGTGTCTGAGTTACTGGGTTGAAGTGTGTGTCTGTGTTACTGGCTAACAGTGTATGTCTTTATTACTTGGTGTCAGTGTCAGTCTTCGTTACTTGGTGTCAGTGTTTGTCTTTGTTACTGTGTGTCAGTGTCTGTCTTTGTGACTTGGTGTCTGTGTATGTCTTTGTTACTTGGTGTAAGTGTGTGTCTTTGTTTATGGGTATCAGTGTATGTCTTTTTTACTTGGTGTCAGTGTATGTCTTTGTTACTTGGTGTAAATGTGTGTCTGTGTTACTGGGTGTCAGTGTGTGTCTGTGTTACTGGGTGTCAGTTTATGTCTTTGTTACTTGATGTCAGTGTATGTCTTTGTTACTTGGTGTAAGTGTGTGTGTGTTACTGGGTATCAGTGTATGTCTTTGTTAATTGGTGTCAGTGTATGTCTGTGTTACTTGGTGTAATTGTGTGTCTGTGTTACTGGGTATCAGTGTATGTCTTTGTGACTTGGTGTCATTGTATGTCTTTGTTACTGGGTGTCAGTGTATGTCTTTGTGACTTGGTGTCAGTGTATGTCTTTGTTACTGGGTGTCAGTGTGTGTCTGTGTGACTTGGTGTCAGTGTATGTCTTTGTTACTTGGTGTAAGTGTGTGTCTGTGTTACTGGGAATCAGTGCATGTCATTGTTACTTGATGTCAGTGTGTTTCAAAATACTTGGTGTCAGTGTAAGTCTTTGTTACTGGGTGTCAGTGTGTGTCTTTGTGACTTGGTGTCAGTGTATGTCTTTGTTACTTGATGTAAGTGTGTGCCTGAGTTTCTGGGTATCAGTGTATGTCTTTGTTACTTGGTGTCAGGTTATGTCTCTGTTACATGATGTAAGTGTGTGTCTGTGTTACTGGGTAACAGTGTATGTCGTTGTTACTTGGTGTAAGTGTATGTCTTTGTTACTTGGTGTCAGTGTATCTCTTTGTTACTTGGTGTAAGTGTGTGTCTGTGTTAATTGGTGTAAGTGTGTGTCTGTGTTACTTGCTTTCATTGTATGTCTTTGTTACTTGGAGTAAGTGTGTGTCTGTGTTACTGGGTAACAGTGTATGTCTTTGTTACTTGGTGTCAGTGTATGTCTGTGTTACTTGGTGTAAGTGTGTGTCTTTGTTACTTGGTTTAATTGTATTTCATTGTTACTTGGTGTCAGTGTATGTCTTTGTTACTTGGTGTCAGTGTATGTCTGAGTCACTTGGTGTCAGTGTGTGTGTTTGTGTTTCTGGGTGTCAGTGTGTGTCTGTGTTACTTGGTGTAAGTCTGTGTCTTTGTTACTTGGTGTAAGTGTGTGCCTGTGTTACTGGGTAACAGTGTATGTCTTTGTTACTTGGTGTCAGTGTATGTCTGTGTTACTTGGTGCAAGTGTGTGTCTTTGTTACTTGGTGTAATTGTATGTCTTTGTTACTTGATGTCATTGTATGTCTGTGTTACTTGGTGTAAGTGTATGTCTTTGTTATTTGGTGTCAGTGTATGTCTTTGTTACTGGGTGTCAGAGTCTGTCTTCGTTACTTGGTGTCAGTGTTTGTCTTTGTTACTGTGTGTCAGTGTCTGTCTTTGTGACTTGGTGTAAGTGTGTGTCTGTGTTACTGGGTATCATTGTATATCTTTGTTACTTGGTGTAAGTGTGTGTCTGTGTTACTGGGTATCAGTGAATGTCTTTGCTACATGGTGACAGTGTATGTCTGTGTTACTTGGTGTAAGTGTGTGTCTTTGTTTCTTGGTGTAATTGTATGTCTTAGTTACTTGGTGTCAATGTATGTCTGTATTACTTGGTGTAAGTGTATGTCTTTGTTACTTGGTGTCAGTGTATGTCTTTGTTACTTGGTGTAAGTGTGTGTCTGTGTTACTTGGTGTAAGCGTGTTTCTGTGTTACTTGGTATCATTGTAAGTCTTTGTTACTTGGTGCAAGTGTGTGTCTGAGTTACTGGGTTGAAGTGTGTGTCTGTGTTACTGGCTAACAGTGTATGTCTTTATTACTTGGTGTCAGTGTCAGTCTTCGTTACTTGGTGTCAGTGTTTGTCTTTGTTACTGTGTGTCAGTGTCTGTCTTTGTGACTTGGTGTCTGTGTATGTCTTTGTTACTTGGTGTAAGTGTGTGTCTTTGTTTATGGGTATCAGTGTATGTCTTTTTTACTTGGTGTCAGTGTATGTCTTTGTTACTTGGTGTAAATGTGTGTCTGTGTTACTGGGTGTCAGTGTGTGTCTGTGTTACTGGGTGTCAGTTTATGTCTTTGTTACTTGATGTCAGTGTATGTCTTTGTTACTTGGTGTAAGTGTGTGTGTGTTACTGGGTATCAGTGTATGTCTTTGTTAATTGGTGTCAGTGTATGTCTGTGTTACTTGGTGTAATTGTGTGTCTGTGTTACTGGGTATCAGTGTATGTCTTTGTGACTTGGTGTCATTGTATGTCTTTGTTACTGGGTGTCAGTGTATGTCTTTGTTACTTGGTGTAAATGTGTGTCTGTGTTACTGGGTGTCAGTGTGTGTCTGTGTTACTTGGTGTAAGTGTGTGTCTTTGTTACTTGGTGTCCGTGTGTGTCTGTGTTACTGGGTGTCAGTGTATGTCTTTGTTACTTGGTGTAAGTGTGTGTGTGTTACTGGGTATCAGTGTATGTCTTTGTTACTTGGTGTCAGTGTATGTCTGTGTTACTTGGTGTAATTGTGTGTCTGTGTTACTGGGTATCAGTGTATGTCTTTGTGACTTGGTGTCATTGTATGTCTTTGTTACTGGGTGTCAGCGTGTGTCTGTGTGACTTGGTGTCAGTGTATGTCTTTGTTACTTGGTGTAAGTGTGAGTCTGTGTTACTGGGTATCAGTGCATGTCATTGTTACTGGGTGTCAGTGTGTGTCTTTGTTACTGGGTGTCTGTGTGTGTCTTTGTGACTTGGTGTCAGTGTATGTCTATGTTACTTGGTGTAAGTGTGTATCTGTGTTTCTGGGTATCAGTGTATGTCTTTGTTCCTTGGTGTCAGTTTATGTCTCTGTTACTTGGTGTAAGTGTGTGTCTGTGTTACTGGGTATCAGTGTATGTCTTTGTTCCTTGGTGTAAGTGTGTGTCTGTGTTACTGGGTGTCAGTGTATGTCTTTGTTACTTGGTGTCAGTGTATGTCTTTGTTACTTGGTGTATGTGTATGTCTTTGTTACTTGGTGTCAGTGTATGTCTTTGTTACTTGGTGTAAGTGTGTGTCTGTCTTACTGCTTATCAGTGTCTGTCTTTGTTACTGGGTGTCAGTGCATGTCTTTGTTACTTGGTGACAGTTTGTGTCTGTGTGTCAGTGTATGGCTTTGTCACTGTGTATCAGTGTTTCTCTATGTTACTGGGTGTCAGTGTGTGCTTGTTTGTGTTACTGGGTGTCAGTATTTAGTTTAGTGATACAGCACTGAAACAGGCCCTTCGGCCAACCGAGACTGTGCCGACCATCAACCACCCATTTATACTAATCCTACACTAATCCCGTATTCATATCACATCCCCATCTGTCCCTATATATTTCCCTTCCACCTACCTATACTAGGGGCAATTTATAATGGCCAATTAACCTATCAACCTGCAAGTCTTTGGCATGTGGGAGGAAACCGGAGCACCCGGATGAAAACCACGCAGACACAGGGAGAACTTGCAAACTCCGCACAGGCAGTACCCAGAATCGAGCCCGGGTCCCTGGAGCTGTGAGGCTGCTAACCACTGTGCCAATGTGCCGCCCAGTGTGTGTCTGTGTTACTGGGTATCAGTGTATGTCTTTGTTACTTTGTGTCTGTGAATGTCTGTGTTACTTGGTGTCAGTGTGTGTCTGTGTTACCTGGTATCAGTGTATGTCTTTGTTACTTGGTGTAAGTGTGTGTCTGTGTTACTGGGTAACAGCGTATGTCTTTGTTACTTGGTGTCAGTGTATGTCTGTGTTACTTGGTGCAAGTGTGTGTTTTTGTTACTTGGTGTAATTGTATGTCTTTGTTACTTGATGTCATTGTATGTCTGTGTTACTTGGTGTAAGTGTATGTCTTTGTTACTTGGTGTCAGTGTATGTCTTTGTGACTTGGTGTCAGTGTATGTCTTTGTTACTTGGTGTCAGTGTATGTCTTTGTTACTTGGTGTCAGTGTCTGTCTTTGTTACTTGGTGTAAGTGTGTGCCTGTGTTACTTGGTGTAAGTGTGTGTCTGTGTTACTTGCTTTCATTGTATGTCTTTGTTACTTGGTGTAAGTGTGTGTCTGTGTTACTGGGTAACAGTTTATGTCTTCGTTACTTGGTGTCAGTGTTTGTCTTTGTCACTGTGTGTCAGTGTCTGTCTTTGTTACTTGGTGTAAGTGTGTGTGTGTTACTGGGTATCAGTGTATGTCTTTGTTACTTGGTGTCAGTGTATGTCTGTGTTACTTGGTGTAATTGTGTGTCTGTGTTACTGGGTATCAGTGTATGTCTTTGTGACTTGGTGTCATTGTATGTCTTTGTTACTGGGTGTCAGTGTATGTCTTTGTTACTTGGTGTAAATGTGTGTCTGTGTTACTGGGTGTCAGTGTGTGTCTGTGTTACTTGGTGTAAGTGTGTGTCTTTGTTACTTGGTGTCCGTGTGTGTCTGTGTTACTGGGTGTCAGTGTATGTCTTTGTTACTTGGTGTAAGTGTGTGTGTGTTACTGGGTATCAGTGTATGTCTTTGTTACTTGGGGTCAGTGTATGTCTGTGTTACTTGGTGTAATTGTGTGTCTGTGTTACTGGGTATCAGTGTATGTCTTTGTGACTTGGTGTCATTGTATGTCTTTGTTACTGGGTGTCAGCGTGTGTCTGTGTGACTTGGTGTCAGTGTATGTCTTTGTTACTTGGTGCAAGTGTGTGTCTGTGTTACTGGGTATCAGTGCATGTCATTGTTACTTGGTGTCAGTGTGTTTCAAAATACTTGGTGTCAGTGTAAGTCTTTGTTACTGGGTGTCTGTGAGTGTCTTTGTGACTTGGTGTCAGTGTATGTCTTTGTTACTTGGTGTAAGTGTGTATCTGTGTTTCTGGGTATCAGTGTATGTCTTTGTTCCTTGGTGTCAGTTTATGTCTCTGTTACTTGGTGTAAGTGTGTGTCTGTGTTACTGGGTATCAGTGTATGTCTTTGTTCCTTGGTGTAAGTGTGTGTCTGTGTTACTGGGTGTCAGTGTATGTCTTTGTTACTTGGTGTCAGTGTATGTCTTTGTTCCTTGGTGTCAGTGTATGTCTTTGTTACTTGGTGTAAGTGTGTGTCTGTCTTACTGTTTATCAGTGTCTGTCTTTGTTACTGGGTGTCAGTGCATGTCTTTGTTACTTGGTGACAGTTTGTGTCTGTGTGTCAGTGTATGTCTTTGTCACTGTGTATCAGTGTTTCTCTATGTTACTGGGTGTCAGTGTGTGCTTGTTTGTGTTACTGGGTGTCAGTATTTAGTTTAGTGATACAACACTGAAACAGGCCCTTCGGCCAACCGAGACTGTGCCGACCATCAACCACCCATTGAAACTAATCCTACACTAATCCCGTATTCATATCACATCCCCGTCTGTCCCTATATATTTCCCTTCCACCTACCTATACTAGGGGCAATTTATAATGGCCAATTAACCTATCAACCTGCAAGTCTTTGGCATGTGGGAGGAAACCGGAGCACCCGGAGGAAAACCACGCAGACACAGGGAGAACTTGCAAACTCCGCACAGGCAGTACCCAGAATCGAGCCCGGGTCCCTGGAGCTGTGAGGCTGCTAACCACTGTGCCAATGTGCCGCCCAGTGTGTGTCTGTGTTACTGGGTATCAGTGTATGTCTTTGTTACTTTGTGTCTGTGAATGTCTGTGTTAATTGGTGTCAGTGTGTGTCTGTGTTACTTGGTATCAGTGTATGTCTTTGTTACTTGGTGTAAGTGTGTGTCTGTGTTACTGGGTAACAGCGTATGTCTTTGTTACTTGGTGTCAGTGTATGTCTGTGTTTCTTGGTGCAAGTGTGTGTTTTTGTTACTTGGTGTAATTGTATGTCTTTGTAACTTGATGTCATTGTATGTCTGTGTTACTTGGTGTAAGTGTATGTCTTTGTTACTTGGTGTCAGTGTATGTCTTTGTGACTTGGTGTCAGTGTATGTCTTTGTTACTTGGTGTCAGTGTATGTCTTTGTTACTTGGTGTCAGTGTCTGTCTTTGTTACTTGGTGTAAGTGTGTGCCTGTGTTACTTGGTGTAAGTGTGTGTCTGTGTTACTTGCTTTCATTGTATGTCTTTGTTACTTGGTGTAAGTGTGTGTCTGTGTTACTGGGTAACAGTTTATGTCTTCGTTACTTGGTGTCAGTGTTTGTCTTTGTCACTGTGTGTCAGTGTCTGTCTTTGTGACTTGGTGTCAGTGTATGTCTTTGTTACTTGGTTTCAGTGTATGTCTTTGTTACTTGGTGTAAGTGTGTGTCTGTGTTACTGGGTATCAGTGTATATCTTTGTTACTTGGTGTAAGTGTGTGTCTGTGTTACTGGGTATCAGTGAATGTCTTTGCTACATGGTGACAGTGTATGTCTGTGTTACTTGGTGTACATGTGTGTCTTTGTTACTTGCTGTAATTGTATGTCTTTGTTACTTGGTGTCAATGTATGTCTGTATTACTTGGTGTAAGTGTATGTCTTTGTTACTTGGCGTCAGTGTATGTCTTTGTTACTTGGTGTAAGTTTGTGTCTGTGTTACTTGGTGTAACTGTGTGTCTGTGTTACTGGGTATCAGTGAATGTCTTTGCTACATGGTGACAGTGTATGTCTGTGTTACTTGGTGTAAGTGTGTGTCTTTGTCTGTTGCTGTAATTGTATGTCTTTGTTACTTGGTGTCAATGTATGTCTGTATTACTTGGTGTAAGTGTATGTCTTTGTAACTTGGCGTCAGTGTATGTCTTTGTTACTTGGTGAAAGTGTGTGTCTGTGTTACTGTGTAACAGTGTATGTCATTATTACTTGGTGTCAGTGTATGTCTGTGTTACTTGGTGGAAGTGTGTGTCTTTGTTACTTGGTGTAATTGTAACTCTTTGTGACTTGGTGTCAGTGTATGTCTTTGTTTCTTGGTGTAAGTGAGTGTTTGTGTTACTTGGTGGAAGTGTGTGTCTGTGTTACATGGTATCAGTGTATGTCTTTGTTACTTGATGTAAGTGTGTATCTGTGTTACTGGTAACAGTGTATGACTTTGTTACTTGGTGTCAGTGTTTGTCTGTGTTACTTGGTGTAAGTGTGTGTCAGTGACACTATGTGTCAGTATTTAGTTTTGTTTAGAGATAGAGCACTTAAACAGGCCCTTCGGCCAACCGAGACTGTGCCGACCATCAACCACCCATTTATACTAATCCTACACTAATCCCGTATTCATATCACATCCCCATCTGTCCCTATATATTTCCCTACCACCTACCTATACTAGGGGCAATTTATAATGGCCAGTTAAACTATCAACCTGCAAGTCTTTGGCATGTGGGAGGAAACCGGAGCACCCGGAGGAAATCCACGCAGACACAGGGAGAACTTGCAAACTCCGCACAGGCAGTACCCAGAATCGAGCCCGGGTCCCTGGAGCTGTGAGGCTGCTAACCACTGTGCCAATGTGCCGCCCAGTGTGTGTCTGTGTTACTGGGTATCAGTGTATGTCTTTGTTACTTGGTGTCAGTGAATGTCTGTGTTACTTGGTGTCAGTGTGTGTCTGAGTTACTTGGTTTCAGTGTATGTCTTTGTTACTTGGTGTCAGTGTATGTCTGTGTTACTTGGTGCAAGTGTGTGTCTTTGTTACTTGGTGTAATTGTATGTCTTTGTTACTTGGTGTCATTGTATGTCTGTGTTACTTGGTGTAAGTGTATGTCTTTGTTACTTGGTGTCAGTGTATGTCTTTGTGACTTGTTGTCAGTGTCTGTCTTTGTTACTGGGTGTCAGTGTCTGTCTTCGTTACTTGGTGTCAGTGTTTGTCTTTGTTACTGTGTGTCAGTGTCTGTCTTTGTGACTTGGTGTCAGTGTATGTCTTTGTTACTTGGTTTCAGTGTATATCTTTGTTACTTGGTGTAAGTGTGTGTCTGTGTTACTGGGTATCAGTGTGTATCTTTGTTACTTGGTGTCAGTGTGTGTCTGTGTTACTAGGTATCAGTGAATGTCTTTGCTACATGGTGACAGTGTATGTCTGTGTTACTTGGTGTAAGTGTGTGTCTTTGTTACTTGTGTAATTGTATGTCTTTGTTACTTGCTGTCAATGTATGTCTGTATTACTTGGTGTAAGTGTATGTCTTTGTTACTTGGTGTAAGTGTGTGTCTGTGTTACTTGGTGTAAGTGTGTTTCTGTGTTACTTGGTATCATAGTATGTCTTTGTTACTTGGTGTAAGTGTGTGTCTGTGTTACTGGGTAACAGTGTATTTCATTGTTACTTGGTGTCAGTGTATGTCTGTGTTACTTGGTGTAAGTGTGTGTCTTTGTTACTTGGTGTAATTGTATCTCTTTGTTACTTGGTGTCAGTGTATGTCTTTGTTACTTGGTGTCATTGAGTGTTTGTGTTACCTGGTGCAAGTGTGTGTCTGTGTTACTTGGTATCAGTGTATGTCTTTGTTACTTGATGTAAGTGTGTATCTGTGTTACTGGTAACAATGTATGACTTTGTTACTTGGTGTCAGTGTATGTCTGTGTTACTTGGTGTAAGTGTGTGCCTGTGTTACTGGGTATCAGTGTATGTCTTTGTTACTTGGTGTCAGTGTGTGTCAGTGACACTAGTTGTCAGTATTTAGTTTAGTTTAGAGATAGAGCACTTAAACAGGCCCTTCGGCCAACCGAGACTGTGCCGACCATCAACCACCCATTTATACTAATCCTACACTAATCCCGTATTCATATCACATCCCCATCTGTCCCTATATATTTCCCTACCACCTACCTATACTAGGGGCAATTTATAATGGCCAATTAAACTATCAACCTGCAAGTCTTTGGCATGTGGGAGGAAACCGGATCACCCGGAGGAAATCCACGCAGACACAGGGAGAACTTGCAAACTCCGCACAGGCAGTACCCAGAATCGAGCCCGGGTCCCTGGAGCTGTGAGGCTGCTAACCACTGTGCCAATGTGCAGCCCAGTGTGTGTCTGTGTTACTGGGTATCAGTGTATGTCTTTGTTACTTGGTGTCAGTGAATGTCTGTGTTACTTGGTGTCAGTGTGTGTCTGAGTTACTTGGTTTCAGTGTATGTCTTTGTTACTTGGTGTCAGTGTATGTCTGTGTTACTTGGTGCAAGTGTGTGTCTTTGTTACTTGGTGTAATTGTATGTCTTTGTTACTTGGTGTCATTGTATGTCTGTGTTACTTGGTGTAAGTGTATGTCTTTGTTACTTGGTGTCAGTGTATGTCTTTGTGACTTGTTGTCAGTGTCTGTCTTTGTTACTGGGTGTCAGTGTCTGTCTTTGTGACTTGGTGTCAGTGTATGTCTTTGTTACTTGGTTTCAGTGTATGTCTTTGTTACTTGGTGTAAGTGTGTGTCTGTGTTACCGGGTATCAGTGTGTATCTTTGTTACTTGGTGTAAGTGTGTGTCTGTGTTACTGGGTATCAGTGAATGTCTTTGCTACATGGTGACAGTGTATGTCTGTGTTACTTGGTGTAAGTGTGTGTCTTTGTTACTTGTGTAATTGTATGTCTTTGTTACTTGCTGTCAATGTATGTCTGTATTACTTGGTGTAAGTGTATGTATTTGTTACTTGGTGTCAGTGTATGTCTTTGTTACTTGGTGTAAGTGTGTGTCTGTGTTACTTGGTGTAAGTGTGTTTCTGTGTTACTTGGTATCATAGTATGTCTTTGTTACTTGGTGTAAGTGTGTGTCTGTGTTACTGGGTAACACTGTATGTCATTGTTACTTGGTGTCAGTGTATGTCTGTGTTACTTGGTGTAAGTGTGTGTCTTTGTTACTTGGTGTAATTGTATCTCTTTGTTACTTGGTGTCAGTGTATGTCTTTGTTACTTGGTGTCATTGAGTGTTTGTGTTACTTGGTGCAAGTGTGTGTCTGTGTTACTTGGTATCAGTGTATGTCTTTGTTACTTGATGTAAGTGCGTATCTGTGTTACTGGGTAACAGTGTATGTCTTTGTTACTTGGTGTCAGTGTATGTCTTTGTTACTGGGTGTCAGTGTGTGTCTTTGTGACTTGGTGTCAGCGTATGACTTTGTTACTTGGTGTCGGTGTGTGTCTGTGTTACTGGGAATCAGTGTATCTCATTGTTACTTGGTGTCAGTGTGTTTCAAAATACTTGGTGTCAGTGTAAGTCTTTGTTACTGGGTGTCAGTGTGTGTCTTTGTGACTTGGTGTCAGTGTATGTCTTTGTTACTTGGTGTAAGTGTGTTTCTGTGTTTCTGGGTATCAGTGTATGTCTTTGTTACTTGGTGTCAGTTTATGTCTCTGTTACTTGGTGTAAGTGTGTGTCTGTGTCACTGGGTGTCAGTGTATGTCTTTGTTACTTGGTGTAAGTGGGTGTCTGTGTTACTGGGTATCAGTGTATGTCTTTGTTACTTGGTGTCAGTGTATGTCTTTGTTACTTGGTGTATGTGTATGTCTTTGTTACTTGGTGCCAGTGTATGTCTTTGTTACTTGGTGTAAGTGGGTGTCTGTGTTACTGTGTATCAGTGTATGTCTTGGTTACTTGGTGCCAGTGTATGTCTTTGTTACTTGGTGTCAGTGTATGTCTTTGTTACTGGGTGTCAGTGTATGTCTTTGTTAATTGGTGACAGTTTGTTTCTGTGTGTCAGTGTATGTCTTGGTTACTGGGTGTCAGTGTATGTCTTTGTTACTTGGTGTAAGTGAGTGTTTGTGTTACTTGGTTTCAGTGTATGTCTTTGTTACTTGATGTAAGTGCGCATCTGTGTTACTGGGTAACAGTGTATGTCTTCGTTACTTGGTGTCAGTGTATGTCTGTGTTACTTGGTGTCAGTGTGTGTCTTTGTTACTTGGTGTAATGGTATGTCTTTGTTACTTGGTGTCAGTGTATGTCTGTGTCACTTGGTGTAAGTGTAGGTCTTTGTTACTTGGTGTCAATGTATGTCTTTGTTACTTGGTGTCAGTGTATGTCTTTGTTACTTGGTGTAAGTGTGTGCCTGTGTTGCTTGGTGTAAGTGTGTGTCTGTGTTACTTGCTTTCATTGTATGTCTTTGTTATTTGGTGTAATTGTGTGTCTGTGTTACTGGGTAACAGTGTATGTCTTTGTTACTTGGTGTCAGTGTATGTCTGTGTTACTTGGTGTAAGTGTGTGTCTTTGTTACTTGGTGTCAGTGTATGTCTTTGTGACTTGGTGTCAGTGTCTGTTTTTGTTACTGGGTGTCAGTGTCTGTCTTCGTTACTTGGTGTCAGTGTTTGTCTTTGTTACTGTGTGTCAGTGTCTGTCTTTGTGACTTGGTGTAAGAGTGTGTCTGTGTTACTGGGTATCAGTGTATATCTTTGTTACTTGGTGTAAGTGTGTGTCTGTGTTACTGGGTATCAGTGAATGTCTTTGCTACATGGTGACAGTGTATGTATGTGTTACTTGGTGTAAGTGTGTGTCTTTGTTACTTGGTGTAATTGTATGTCTTTGTTACTTGGTGTCAATGTATGTCTGTATTACTTGGTGTAAGTGTATGTCTTTGTTACTTGATGTCAGTGTATGTCTTTGTTACTTGGTATAAGTGTGTGTCTTTGTTACTTGCTGCAACTGTATGTCTTTGTTACTTGGTGTCATTGTATGTCTGTGTTACTTGGTGTAAGTGTATGTCTTTGTTACTTGGTGTCAGTGTATGTCTTTGTGACTTGTTGTCAGTGTCTGTCTTTGTTACTGGGTGTCAGTGTCTGTCTTCGTTACTTGGTGTCAGTGTTTGTCTTTGTTACTGTGTGTCAGTGTCTGTCTTTGTGACTTGGTGTCAGTGTATGTCTTTGTTACTTGGTTTCAGTGTATGTCTTTGTTACTTGGTGTAAGTGTGTGTCTGTGTTACCGGGTATCAGTGTGTATCTTTGTTACTTGGTGTAAGTGTGTGTCTGTGTTACTGGGTATCAGTGAATGTCTTTGCTACATGGTGACAGTGTATGTCTGTGTTACTTGGTGTAAGTGTGTGTCTTTGTTACTTGTGTAATTGTATGTCTTTGTTACTTGCTGTCAATGTATGTCTGTATTACTTGGTGTAAGTGTATGTCTTTGTTACTTGGTGTCAGTGTATGTCTTTGTTACTTGGTGTAAGTGTGTGTCTGTGTTACTTGGTGTAAGTGTGTTTCTGTGTTACTTGGTATCATAGTATGTCTTTGTTACTTGGTGTAAGTGTGTGTCTGTGTTACTGGGTAACACTGTATGTCATTGTTACTTGGTGTCAGTGTATGTCTGTGTTACTTGGTGTAAGTGTGTGTCTTTGTTACTTGGTGTAATTGTATCTCTTTGTTACTTGGTGTCAGTGTATGTCTTTGTTACTTGGTGTCATTGAGTGTTTGTGTTACTTGGTGCAAGTGTGTGTCTGTGTTACTTGGTATCAGTGTATGTCTTTGTTACTTGATGTAAGTGCGTATCTGTGTTACTGGGTAACAGTGTATGTCTTTGTTACTTGGTGTCAGTGTATGTCTTTGTTACTGGGTGTCAGTGTGTGTCTTTGTGACTTGGTGTCAGCGTATGACTTTGTTACTTGGTGTCGGTGTGTGTCTGTGTTACTGGGAATCAGTGTATCTCATTGTTACTTGGTGTCAGTGTGTTTCAAAATACTTGGTGTCAGTGTAAGTCTTTGTTACTGGGTGTCAGTGTGTGTCTTTGTGACTTGGTGTCAGTGTATGTCTTTGTTACTTGGTGTAAGTGTGTTTCTGTGTTTCTGGGTATCAGTGTATGTCTTTGTTACTTGGTGTCAGTTTATGTCTCTGTTACTTGGTGTAAGTGTGTGTCTGTGTCACTGGGTGTCAGTGTATGTCTTTGTTACTTGGTGTAAGTGGGTGTCTGTGTTACTGGGTATCAGTGTATGTTTTTGTTACTTGGTGTCAGTGTATGTCTTTGTTACTTGGTGTATGTGTATGTCTTTGTTACTTGGTGCCAGTGTATGTCTTTGTTACTTGGTGTAAGTGGGTGTCTGTGTTACTGTGTATCAGTGTATGTCTTTGTTACTTGGTGGCAGTGTATGTCTTTGTTACTTGGTGTCAGTGTATGTCTTTGTTACTGGGTGTCAGTGTATGTCTTTGTTAATTGGTGACAGTTTGTTTCTGTGTGTCTGTGTATGTCTTGGTTACTGGGTGTCAGTGTATGTCTTTGTTACTTGGTGTAAGTGAGTGTTTGTGTTACTTGGTTTCAGTGTATGTCTTTGTTACTTGATGTAAGTGCGCATCTGTGTTACTGGGTAACAGTGTATGTCTTCGTTATTTGGTGTCAGTGTATGTCTGTGTTACTTGGTGTCAGTGTGTGTCTTTGTTACTTGGTGTAATGGTATGTCTTTGTTACTTGGTGTCAGTGTATGTCTGTGTCACTTGGTGTAAGTGTATGTCTTTGTTACTTGGTGTCAATGTATGTCTTTGTTACTTGGTGTCAGTGTATGTCTTTGTTACTTGGTGTAAGTGTGTGCCTGTGTTGCTTGGTGTAAGTGTGTGTCTGTGTTACTTGCTTTCATTGTATGTCTTTGTTACTTGGTGTAATTGTGTGTCTGTGTTACTGGGTAACAGTGTATGTCTTTGTTACTTGGTGTCAGTGTATGTCTGTGTTACTTGGTGTAAGTGTGTGTCTTTGTTACTTGGTGTCAGTGTATGTCTTTGTGACTTGGTGTCAGTGTCTGTTTTTGTTACTGGGTGTCAGTGTCTGTCTTCGTTACTTGGTGTCAGTGTTTGTCTTTGTTACTGTGTGTCAGTGTCTGTCTTTGTGACTTGGTGTAAGAGTGTGTCTGTGTTACTGGGTATCAGTGTATATCTTTGTTACTTGGTGTAAGTGTGTGTCTGTGTTACTGGGTATCAGTGAATGTCTTTGCTACATGGTGACAGTGTATGTATGTGTTACTTGGTGTAAGTGTGTGTCTTTGTTACTTGGTGTAATTGTATGTCTTTGTTACTTGGTGTCAATGTATGTCTGTATTACTTGGTGTAAGTGTATGTCTTTGTTACTTGATGTCAGTGTATGTCTTTGTTACTTGGTATAAGTGTGTGTCTTTGTTACTTGCTGCAACTGTATGTCTTTGTTACTTGGTGTCAATGTATGTCTGTATTACTTGGTGTAAGTGTTTGTCTTTGTTACTTGGCGACAGTGTATGTCTTTGTTACTTGGTGTAAGTGTGTGTCTGTGTTACTTGGTGTAAGTGTGTTTCTGTGTTACTTGGTATCATTGTATGTCTTTGTTACTTGGTGAAAGTGTGTGTCTGTGTTACTGGGTAACAGTGTATGACATTGTTACTTGGTGTCAGTGTATGTCTGTGTTACTTGGTGTAAGTGTGTGTCTTTGTTACTTGGTGTAATTGTATCTCTTTGTTACTTGGTGTCAGTGTATGTCTTTGTTACTTGGTGTAAGTGAGTGTTTGTGTTACTTGGTGTAACTGTGTGTCTGTGTTACTTGCTATCAGTGTATGTCTTTGTTACTTGATGTAAGTGTGTGTCTTTGGTACTTGGTGTAATTGTATGTCTTTGTTACTTGATGTCATTGTATGTCTGTGTTACTTAGTGTAAGTGTATGTCTTTGTTACTTGGTGTAAGTGTGTGTCTGTGTTACTGGGTAACAGTGTATGTCATTGTTACTTGGTGTCAGTGTATGTCTGTGTTACTTGGTGTAAGTGTGTGTCTTTGTTACTTGGTGTAATTGCATCTCTTTGTTACTTGGTGTCAGTGTATGTCTTTGTTACTTGGTGTAAGTGAGTGTTTGTGTTACTTGGTGTAAGTGTGTGTCTGTGTTACTTGGTATCAGTGTATGTCTTTGTTACTTGGTGTAAGTGTGTGTCTGTGTTACTGGGTATCAGTGAATGTCTTTGCTACATGGTGACAGTGTATGTCTGTGTTACTTGGTGTAAGTGTGTGTCTTTGTTACTTGGTGTAGTTGTATGTCTTTGTTACTTGGTGTCAATGTATGTCTGTATTACTTGGTGTAAGTGTCTGTCTTTGTTACTTGATGTCAGTGTATGTCTTTGTTACTTGGTGTAAGTGTGTGTCTTTGTTACTTGCTGCAACTGTATGTCTTTGTTACTTGGTGTCAATGTATGTCTGTATTACTTGGTGTAAGTGTTTGTCTTTGTTACTTGGCGACAGTGTATGCCTTTGTTACTTGGTGTAAGTGTGTGTCTGTGTTACTTGGTGTAAGTGTGTTTCTGTGTTACTTGGTATCATTGTATGTCTTTGTTACTTGGTGAAAGTGTGTGTCTGTGTTACTGGGTAACAGTGTATGACATTGTTACTTGGTGTCAGTGTATGTCTGTGTTACTTGGTGTAAGTGTGTGTCTTTGTTACTTGGTGTAATTGTATCTCTTTGTTACTTGGTGTCAGTGTATGTCTTTGTTACTTGATGTAAGTGAGTGTTTGTGTTACTTGGTGTAACTGTGTGTCTGTGTTACTTGGTATCAGTGTATGTCTTTGTTACTTGATGTAAGTGTGTGTCTTTGGTACTTGGTGTAATTGTATGTCTTTGTTACTTGATGTCATTGTATGTCTGTGTTACTTGGTGTAAGTGTATGTCTTTGTTACTTGGTGTCAGTGTATGTCTTTGTGACTTGGTGTCAGTGTCTGTCTTTGTTACTGGGTGTCAGTGTCTGTCTTCGTTACTTGGTGTCAGTGTTTGTCTTTGTTACTGTGTGTCAGTGTCTGTCTTTGTGACTTGGTGTAAGTGTGTGTCTGTGTTACTGGGTATCAGTGTATATCTTTGTTACTTGGTGTAAGTGTGTGTCTGTGTTACTGGGTATCAATGAATGTCTTTGCTACATGGTGACAGTGTATGTCTGTGTTACTTGGTGTAAGTGTGTGTCTTTGTTACTTGGTGTAATTGTATGTCTTTGTTACTTGGTGTCAATGTATGTCTGTATTACTTGGTGTAAGTGTATGTATTTGTTACTTGTTGTCAGTGTATGTCTTTGTTACTTGCTGTAATTGTATGTCTTTGTTACTTGGTGTCAATTTATGTCTGTATTACTTGGTGTAAGTGTATGTCTTTGTTACTTGGCGTCAGTGTATGTCTTTGTTACTTGGTGTCAGTGCATGTCTGTGTTACTTGGTGTAAGTGTATGTCTTTGTTACTTGGCGTCAGTGTATGTCTTTGTTACTTGGTGTAAGTGTGTGTCTGTGTTACTTGGTGTAAGTGTGTTTCTGTGTTACTTGGTATCATTGTATGTCTTTGTTACTTGGTGAAAGTGTGTGTCTGTGTTACTGGGTAACATTGTATGTCATTGTTACTTGGTGTCAGTGTATGTCTGTGTTACTTGGAGTAAGTGTGTGTCTTTGTTACTTGGTGTAATTGTATCTGTTTGTTACTTGGTGTCAGTGTATGTCTTTGTTACTTGGTGTAAGTGAGTGTTTGTGTTACTTGGTGTAAGTGTGTGTCTGTGTTACTTGGTATCAGTGAATGTCTTTGTTACTTGGTGTCAGTGTATGTCTGTGTTACTTGGTGGAAGTGTGTGTCTGTGTTACTGGGTATCAGTGTATGTCTTTGTTACTTGGTCTCAGTGTGTGTCAGTGACACTAGGTGTCAGTATTTAGTTTAGTTTAGAGATAGAGCACTTAAACAGGCCCTTCGGCCAACCGAGACTGTGCCGACCATCAACCACCCATTTATACTAATCCTACACTAATCCCGTATTCATATCACATCCCCATCTGTCCCTATATATTTCCCTACCACCTACCTATACTAGGGGCAATTTATAATGGCCAATTAACCTATCAACCTGCAAGTCTTTGGCATGTGGGAGGAAACCGGAGAAACCGGAGGAAATCCACGCAGACACAGGGAGAACTTGCAAACTCCGCACAGGCAGTACCCAGAATCGAGCCCGGGTCCCTGGAGCTGTGCGGCTGCTAACCACTGTGCCAATGTGCCGCCCAGTGTGTGTCTGTGTTACTGGGTATCAGTGTATGTCTTTGTTACTTGGTGTCAGTGAATGTCTGTGTTACTTGGTGTCAGTGTGTGTCTGAGTTACTTGGTTTCAGTGTATGTCTTTGTTACTTGGTGTCAGTGTATGTCTGTGTTACTTGGTGCAAGTGTGTGTCTTTGTTACTTGGTGTAATTGTATGTCTTTGTTACTTGATGTCATTGTATGTCTGTGTTACTTGGTGTAAGTGTATGTCTTTGTTACTTGGTGTCAGTGTATGTCTTTGTGACTTGGTGTCAGTGTCTGTCTTTGTTACTGGGTGTCAGTGTCTGTCTTCGGTACTTGGTTTCAGTGTTTGTCTTTGTTACTGTGTGTCAGTGTCTGTCTTTGTGACTTGGTGTAAGTGTGTGTCTGTGTTACTGGGTATCAGTGTATATCCTTGTTACTTGGTGTAAGTGTGTGTCTGTGTTACTGGGTATCAGTGAATGTCTTTGCTACATGGTGACAGTGTATGTCTGTGTTACTTGGTGTAAGTGTGTGTCTTTGTTACTTGGTGTAATTGTATGTCTTTGTTACTTGGTGTCAATGTATGTCTGTATTACTTGGTGTAAGTGTATGTCTTTGTTACTTGATGTCAGTGTATGTCTTTGTTACTTGGTGTAAGTGTGTGTCTGTGTTACTTGGTGTAAGTGTGTTTCTGTGTTACTTGGTATCATTGTAAGTCTTTGTTACTTGGTGTAAGTGTGTGTCTGTGTTACTGGGTATCAGTGTATGTCATTGTTACTTGGTGTCAGTGTATGTCTGTGTTGCTTGGTGTAAGAGTGTGTCTTTGTTAATTGGTGTAATTGTATCTCTTTGTTACTTTGTGTCAGTGTTTGTCTTTGTTACTTGGTGTAAGTGAGTGTTTGTGTTACTTGGTGTAAGTGTGTGTCTGTGTTACTTGGTATCAGTGTATGTCTTTGTTACTTGATGTAAGTGTGTATCTGTGTTACTGGGTAACAGTGTATGTCTTTGTTACTTGGTGTCAGTGTATGTCTGTGTTACTTGGTGTAAGTGTGTGTCTTTGTTACTTGGTGTAATTGTATGTCTTTGTCACTTGGTGTCAGTGTATGTCTGTGTTACTTGGTGTAAGTGTATGTCTTTGTTACTTGGTGTCAGTGTATGTCTTTGTTACTTGGTGTCAGTGTATGACTTTGTTACTTGGTGTAAGTGTGTGTCTGTCTTACTTGCTTTCATTGTATGTCTTTGTTACTTGATGTAAGTGTGTCTCTGTGTTACTGGCTAACAGTGTATGTCTTTGTTACTTGGTGTCAGTGTCTGTCTTCGTTACTTGGTGTCAGTGTTTGTCTTTGTTACTGTGTGTCAGTGTCTGTCTTTGTGACTTGGTGTCAGTGTATGTCTTTGTTACTTGGTTTCAGTGTATGTCTATGTTACTTGGTGCAAGTGTGTGTCTGTGTTACTGGGTATCAGTGTATATCTTTGTTACTTGGTGTAAGTGTGTGTCTGTGTTACTGGGTATCAGTGAATGTCTTTGCTACATGGTGATAGTGCATGTCTGTGTTACTTGGTGTAGGTGTGTGTCTTTGTTATTTGCCGTAATTGTATGTCTTTGTTACTTGGTGTCAATGTATGTCTGTATGATTGGTGTAAGTGTATGTCTTTGTTACTTGGCGTCGGTGTATGTCTTTGTTACTTGGTGTAAGTGTGTGTCTGTGTTACTTGGTGTAAGTGTGTTTCTGTGTTACTTGGTATCATTGTATGTCTTTGTTAATTGGTGTAAGTGTGTGTCTGTGTTACTGGGTAACAGTGTATGTCATTGTTACTTGGTGTCAGTGTATGTCTGTGTTACTTGGTGTAAGTGTGTGTCTTTGTTACTTGGTGTAATTGCATCTCTTTGTTACTTGGTGTCAGTGTATGTCTTTGTTACTTGGTGTAAGTGAGTGTTTGTGTTACTTGGTGTAAGTGTGTGACTGTGTTGCTTGGTATCAGTGTATGTCTTTGTTACTTGGTGTAAGTGTGTGTCTGTGTTACTGGGTATCAGTGAATGTATTTGCTACATGGTGACAGTGTATGTCTGAGTTACTTGGTGTAAGTGTGTGTCTTTGTTACTTGGTGTAATTGTATGTCTTTGTTACTTGGTGTCAATGTATGTCTGTATTACTTGGTGTAAGTGTCTGTCTTTGTTACTTGATGTCAGTGTATGTCTTTGTTACTTGGTGTAAGTGTGTGTCTTTGTTACTTGCTGCAACTGTATGTCTTTGTTACTTGGTGTCAATGTATGTCTGTATTACTTGGTGTAAGTGTTTGTCTTTGTGACTTGTGTCAGTGTATGTCTTTGTTACTGGGTGTCAGTGTGTGTCTTTGTGACTTGGTGTCAGTGTATGTCTTTGTTACTGGGTGTCAGTGTGAGTCCTTGTGACTTGGTGTCAGTGTATGCCTTTGTTACTTGGTGCAAGTGTGTGTCTGTGTTACTGGGTATCAGTGTATTTCTTTGTTAGTTGGTGTCAGTGTATGTCTGTGTTACTTGGTGTAAGTGTGTGTCTATGTTACAGGGTGTCAGTGTGTGTCTGTGTTACTTGGTGTAAGTCTGTGCCTTAGTCACTTGGTGTCCGTGTGTGTCTGTGTTACTGGGTGTCAGTGTATATCTTTGTTACTGGGTGTCAGTGTATGTCTTTGTTACATGGTGTAAGTGTGTGTCTGTGTTACTGGGTGTCAGTGTATGTCTGTGTTACTTGGTGTAAGTGTGTGTCTGTGTTACTGGGTATCAGTTTATGTCTTTGTGACTTGGTGTCAGTGTATGTCTTTGTTACTTGGTGTAAGTGTGTGTCTGTGTTACTGGGTATCAGTGTATGTCTTTGTTACTTGGTGTCAGTGTATGTCTGTGTTACTTGGTGTAAGTGTCTGTCTATGTTATTGGGTGTCAGTGTGTGTCTGTGTTACTTGGTGTAAGTCTGTGTTTTTGTCACTTGGTGTCCGTGTGTGTCTGTGTTACTGGGTGTCAGTGTGTGTCTTTGTTACTGGGTGTCAGTGTATGCCTTTGTTACTTGGTGGAAGTGTGTGTCTGTGTTACTGGGTATCAGTTTATGTCTTTGTGACTTGGTGTCAGTCTATGTCTTTGTGACTGGGTGTCAGTGTGTGTCTTTGTGACTTGGTGTCAGTGTATGTCTTTGTTACTTGGTGTAAGTGTTTGTCTGTGTTACTGGGTATCAGTGTATGTCTTTGTTACTTTGTGTCAGTGTATGTCAAAATACTTGGTGTAAGTGTATGTCTTTGTTACTTGGTGTAATTTTCTGTCTTTGTTACTTGGTGTAAGTGTATGTCTTTGTTACTTGGTGTTTGTGTATGTCTTTGTTACTTGTTGTCAGTGTGTGTCTGTGTTACTGGGTATTAGCGTATGTCTTTGTTACTGGGTATCAGTGTATGTCTTTGTGACTTGGTGTCAGTGTATGTCTTTGTTACTGGGTGTCAGTGTGTGTCTTTGTGACTTGGTGTCAGTGTATGTCTTTGTTACTTGGTGTAAGAGTGTGTCTTTGTTACTTGGTGTAATTGTCTATCTTTGTTACTTGGTGTAAGTGTATGTCTTTGTTACTTGGTGTCAGTGTATGTCTTTGTTACTTGGTGTCAGTGTGTGCCTGTGTTACTGGGTATCAGTGTATGTCTTTGTGACTTGGTATCAGTGTATGTCTTTGTGACCTGGTGTCAGTGTATGTCTTTGTTACTGGGTGTCAGTGTGTGTCTGTGTTACTTGGTGTCAGTGTATGTCTTTGTTACTGTTTATCAGTGTTTCTCTGTGTTACTGAGTGTCAGTGTGTGTTTCTTTGTGCTACTGGGTGTCAGTGTGTATCTGTGACACTAGGTGTCAGCATTTAGTTCAGTTTCGAGATGCAGCACTAAAACAGGCCCTTCGGCCCACCGAGTAACTGCCGACCATCAACCACCCATTTATACCAATCCTGCACTAATCCCGTATTCCTATCACATCCCCACCTGTCCCTATATATTTCCCTACCACCTACCTATACTAGGGGCAATTTATGATGGCCAATTAACCTAACAACCTGCAAGTCTTTGGCATGTGGGAGGAAACGGAGCACCCAGAGGAAACCCACGCAGACACAGGGAGAACTTGCAAACTCCGCACAGGCAGTACCCAGAATCGAACCCGGGTCCCTGGAGCTGTGAGGCTGCGGTGCTAACCACTGCGCCAATGTGCCCGCAAGTGTGTGCCTGTGTTACTGGGTATCAGTGTATGACTTTGTTACTTGGTGTCAGTGTATGTCTGTGTTACTTGGTGTAAGTGTGTGCCTGTGTTACTGGGTATCAGTGTATGTCTTTGTTACTTGGTGTCAGTGTATGTCTATGTTACTTGGTGTAAGTGTGTGTCTGTGTTACTTGGTGTCAATGTGTGTCTGTGTTGCTTGGTGTAAGTCTGTGTCTTTGTTACTTGGTGTCCGTGTGTGTCTGTGTTACTGGGTATCAGTGTATGTCTTTGTGACTTGGTGTCAGTGTATGTCTTTGTTACTGGGTGTCAGTGTATTTCTTTGTGACTTGGTGTCAGTGTATGTCTTTGTTACTTGGTGTAAGTGTGTGTCTGTGTTACTGGGTATCAGTGTATGTCTTTGTTACTTGGTGTCAGTGTATGTCTGTGTTACTTGGTGTAAGTGTGTGTCTGTGTTACTGGGTGTCAATGCGTTTCTGTGTTGCTTGGTGTAAGTCTGTGACTTTGTTACTTGGTGTCCGTGTGTGTCTGTGTTACTGGGTATCAGTGTATGTCTTTGTGACTTGGTGTCAGTGTATGTCTTTGTTACTGGGTGTCAGTGTGTGTCTTTGTGACTTGGTGTCAGTGTATGTCTGTGTTACTTGGTGTAAGTGTGTGTCTATGTTAAAGGGTGTCAGTGTGTGTCTGTGTTACTGGGTGTCAGTGTATGTCTTTGTTACTGGGTGTCAGTGTATGTCTTTGTTACTTGGTGTAAGTGTGTGTCTGTGTTACTGGGTGTCAGTGTATGTCTGTGTTACTTGGTGTAAGTTTGTGTCTGTGTTACTGGGTATCAGTGTATGTCTTTGTGACTTGGTGTCAGTGTATGTCTTTGTTACTGCGTGTCAGTGTGTGTCTTTGTGACTTGGTGTCATTGTATGTCTTTGTTACTGGGTGTCAGTGTGTGTCTTTGTGACTTGGTGCAAGTGTGTGTCTGTGTTACTGGGTATCAGTGTATTTCTTTGTTACTTGGTGTCAGTGTATGTCTGTGTTACTTGGTGTAAGTGTGTGTCTATGTTACAGGGTGTCAGTGTGTGTCTGTGTTACTTGGTGTAAGCCTGTGCCTTTGTCACTTGGTGTCCGTGTGTGTCTGTGTTACTGGGTGTCAGTGTATGTCTTTGTTACTGGGTGTCAGTGTATGTCTTTGTTACATGGTGTAAGTGTGTGTCTGTGTTACTGGGTGTCAGTGTATGTCTGTGTTACTTGGTGTAAGTGTGTGTCTGTGTTACTGGGTATCAGTGTATGTCTTTGTGACTTGGTGTCAGTGTATGTCTTTGTGACTGGGTGTCAGTGTGTGTCTTTGTGACTTGGTGTCAGTGTATGTCTTTGTTACTTGGTGTAAGTGTGTGTCTGTGTTACTGGGTATCAGAGTATGTCTTTGTTACTTTGTGTCAGTGTATGTCAAAATACTTGGTGTAAGTGGATGTCTTTGTTACTTGGTGTAATTTTCTGTCTTTGTTACTTGGTGTAAGTGTATGTATTTGTTACTTGGTGTTTGTGTATGTCTTTGTTACTTGTTGTCAGTGTGTGTCTGTGTTACTGGGTATTAGCGTATGTCTTTGTTACTGGGTATCAGTGTATGTCTTTGTGACTTGGTGTCAGTGTATGTCCTTGTTACTGGGTGTCAGTGTGTGTCTTTGTTACTTGGTGTCAGTGTGTGCCTGTGTTACTGGGTATCAGTGTATGTCTTTGTGACTTGGTATCAGTGTATGTCTTTGTGACCTGGTGTCAGTGTATGTCTTTGTTACTGGGTGTCAGTGTGTGTCTGTGTTACTTGGTGTCAGTGTATGTCTTTGTTACTGTTTATCAGTGTTTCTCTGTGTTACTGAGTGTCAGTGTGTGTTTCTTTGTGCTACTGGGTGTCAGTGTGTATCTGTGACACTAGGTGTCAGCATTTAGTTCAGTTTCGAGATGCAGCACTAAAACAGGCCCTTCGGCCCACCGAGTAACTGCCGACCATCAACCACCCATTTATACCAATCCTGCACTAATCCCGTATTCCTATCACATCCCCACCTGTCCCTATATATTTCCCTACCACCTACCTATACTAGGGGCAATTTATGAAGGCCAATTAACCTAACAACCTGCAAGTCTTTGGCATGTGGGAGGAAACGGAGCACCCAGAGGAAACCCACGCAGACACAGGGAGAACTTGCAAACTCCGCACAGGCAGTACCCAGAATCGAACCCGGGTCCCTGGAGCTGTGAGGCTGCGGTGCTAACCACTGCGCCAATGTGCCCGCAAGTGTGTGCCTGTGTTACTGGGTATCAGTGTATGACTTTGTTACTTGGTGTCAGTGTATGTCTGTGTTACTTGGTGTAAGTGTGTGCCTGTGTTACTGGGTATCAGTGTATGTCTTTGTTACTTGGTGTCAGTGTATGTCTATGTTACTTGGTGTAAGTGTGTGTCTGTGTTACTGGGTGTCAATGTGTGTCTGTGTTGCTTGGTGTAAGTCTGTGTCTTTGTTACTTGGTGTCCGTGTGTGTCTGTGTTACTGGGTATCAGTGTATGTCTTTGTGACTTGGTGTCAGTGTATGTCTTTGTTACTGGGTGTCAGTGTATTTCTTTGTGACTTGGTGTCAGTGTATGTCTTTGTTACTTGGTGTAAGTGTGTGTCTGTGTTACTGGGTATCAGTGTATGTCTTTGTTACTTGGTGTCAGTGTATGTCTGTGTTACTTGGTGTAAGTGTGTGTCTGTGTTACTGGGTGTCAATGTGTTTCTGTGTTGCTTGGTGTAAGTCTGTGTCTTTGTTACTTGGTGTCCGTGTGTGTCTGTGTTACTGGGTATCAGTGTATGTCTTTGTGACTTGGTGTCAGTGTATGTCTTTGTTACTGGGTGTCAGTGTGTGTCTTTGTGACTTGGTGTCAGTGTATGTCTGTGTTACTTGGTGTAAGTGCGTGTCTATGTTAAAGGGTGTCAGTGTGTGTCTGTGTTACTGGGTGTCAGTGTATGTCTTTGTTACTGGGTGTCAGTGTATGTCTTTGTTACTTGGTGTAAGTGTGTGTCTGTGTTACTGGGTGTCAGTGTATGTCTGTGTTACTTGGTGTAAGTTTGTGTCTGTGTTACTGGGTATCAGTGTATGTCTTTGTGACTTGGTGTCAGTGTATGTCTTTGTTACTGCGTGTCAGTGTGTGTCTTTGTGACTTGGTGTCATTGTATGTCTTTGTTACTGGGTGTCAGTGTGTGTCTTTGTGACTTGGTGCAAGTGTGTGTCTGTGTTACTGGGTATCAGTGTATTTCTTTGTTACTTGGTGTCAGTGTATGTCTGTGTTACTTGGTGTAAGTGTGTGTCTATGTTACAGGGTGTCAGTGTGTGTCTGTGTTACTTGGTGTAAGCCTGTGCCTTTGTCACTTGGTGTCCGTGTGTGTCTGTGTTACAGGGTGTCAGTGTATGTCTTTGTTACTGGGTGTCAGTGTATGTCTTTGTTACATGGTGTAAGTGTGTGTCTGTGTTACTGGGTGTCAGTGTATGTCTGTGTTACTTGGTGTAAGTGTGTGTCTGTGTTACTGGGTATCAGTGTATGTATTTGTGACTTGGTGTCAGTGTATGTCTTTGTGACTGGGTGTCAGTGTGTGTCTTTGTGACTTGGTGTCAGTGTATGTCTTTGTTACTTGGTGTAAGTGTGTGTCTGTGTTACTGGGTATCAGAGTATGTCTTTGTTACTTTGTGTCAGTGTATGTCAAAATACTTGGTGTAAGTGGATGTCTTTGTTACTTGGTGTAATTTTCTGTCTTTGTTACTTGGTGTAAGTGTATGTATTTGTTACTTGGTGTTTGTGTATGTCTTTGTTACTTGTTGTCAGTGTGTGTCTGTGTTACTGGGTATTAGCGTATGTCTTTGTTACTGGGTATCAGTGTATGTCTTTGTGACTTGGTGTCAGTGTATGTCCTTGTTACTGGGTGTCAGTGTGTGTCTTTGTGACTTGGTGTCAGTGTATGTCTTTGTTACTTGGTGTAAGAGTGTGTCTTTGTTACTTGGTGTAATTGTCTATCTTTGTTACTTGGTGAAAGTGTATGTCTTTGTTACTTGGTGTCAGTGTATGTCTTTGTTACTTGGTGTCAGTGTGTGCCTGTGTTACTGGGTATCAGTGTATGTCTTTGTGACCTGGTGTCAGTGTATGTCTTTGTTACTGGGTGTCAGTGTGTGTCTGTGTTACTTGGTGTCAGTGTATGTCTTTGTTACTGTTTATCAGTGTTTCTCTGTGTTACTGAGTGTCAGTGTGTGTTTGTTTGTGCTACTGGGTGTCAGTGTGTATCTGTGACACGAGGTGTCAGCATTTAGTTCAGTTTCGAGATGCAGCACTTAAACAGGCCCTTCGGCCCACCGAGTCTCTGCCGACCATCAACCACCCATTTATACCAATCCTGCACTAATCCCGTATTCCTATCACATCCCCACCTGTCCCTATATATTTCCCTACCACCTACCTATACTAGGGGCAATTTATGATGGCCAATTAACCTAACAACCTGCAAGTCTTTGGCATGTGGGAGGAAACGGAGCAACCAGAGGAAACCCACGCAGACACAGGGAGAACTTGCAAACTCCGCACAGGCAGTACCCAGAATCGAACCCGGGTCCCTGGAGCTGTGAGGCTGCGGAGCTAACCACTGCGCCAATGTGCCCGCAAGTGTGTGCCTGTGTTACTGGGTATCAGTGTATGTCTTTGTTACTTGGTGTCAGTGTATGTCTATGTTACTTGGTGTAAGTGTGTGTCTGTGTTACTGGGTGTCAATGTGTGTCTGTGTTGCTTGGTGTAAGTCTGTGTCTTTGTTACTTGGTGTCCGTGTGTGTCTGTGTTACTGGGTATCAGTGTATGTCTTTGTGACTTGGTGTCAGTGTATGTCTTTGTTACTGGGTGTCAGTGTGTGTCTTTGTGACTTGGTGTCAGTGTATGTCGTTGTTACTTGGTGTAAGTGTGTGTCTGTGTTCCTGGGTATCAGTGTATGTCTTTGTTACTTGGTGTAAGTGTGTGTCTGTGTTACTGGGTATCAGTGTATGTCTTTGTGACTTGGTGTCAGTGTATGTCTTTGTTACTGTGTGTCAGTGTGTGTCTTTGTGACTTGGTGTCAGTGTATGTCTTTGTTACTGGGTGTCAGTGTGAGTCTTTGTGACTTGGTGTCAGTGTATGTCTTTGTTACTTGGTGTAAGTGTGTGTCGGTGTTACTGGGTATAAGTGCATGTCTTAGTTACTTCGTGTCAGTATATGTCTGTGTTACTTGGTGTAAGTGTGTGTCTATGTTACTGGGTGTCAGTGTGTGTCTGTGTTACTTGGTGTAAGTCTGTGTCTTTGTCACTTGGTGTCCGTGTGTGTCTGTGTTACTGGGTGTCAGTGTATGTCTTTGTTACTGGGTGTCAGTGTATGTCTGTGTTACTTGGTGTAAGTGTGTGTCTGTGTTACTGGGTATCAGTGTATGTCTTTGTGACTTGGTGGCAGTGTATGTCTTTGTTACTGGGTGTCAGTGTATGTCTTTGTGATTTGCTGTCAGTGTATGTCTTTGTTACATGGTGTCAGTGTGTGTCTGTGTTACTTGGTGTAAGTGTGTGGCTGTGTTACTGGGTGTCAGTGTGTGTCTGTGTTACTTGGTGTAAGTCTGTGTCTTTGTTACTTGGTGTCCGTGTGTGTCTGTGCTGCTGGGTGTCAGTGTATGTCTTTGTTACTGGGTGTCAGTGTATGTCTTTGTTACTTGGTGGAAGTGTGTGTCTGTGTTACTGGGTGTCAGTGTATGTCTGTGTTACTTGGTGTAAGTGTGTGTCTGTGTTACTGCGTATCAGTTTATGTCTTTGTGACTTGGTGTCAGTGTATGTCTTTGTGACTGGGTGTCAGTGTGTGTCTTTTTGACTTGGTGTCAGTGTATGTCTTTGTTACTTGGTGTAAGTGTGTGTCTGTGTTACTGGGTATCAGTGTATGTCTTTGTTACTTGGTGTCAGTGTATGTCTGTGTTACTTGGTGTAAGTGTGTGTCTGTGTTACTGGGTGTCAATGTGTGTCTGTGTTGCTTGGTGTAAGTCTGTGTCTTTGTTTCTTGGTGTCCGTGTGTGTCTGTGTTACTGGGTATCAGTGTATGTCTTTGTGACTTGGTGTCAGTGTATGTCTTTGTTACTGGGTGTCAGTGTGTGTCTTTGTGACTTGGTGTCAGTTTATGTCTGTGTTACTTGGTGTAAGTGTGTGTCTATGTTAAAGGGTGTCAGTGTGTGTCTGTGTTACTGGGTGTCAGTGTATGTCTTTGTTACTGGGTGTCAGTGTATGTCTTTGTTACTTGGTGTAAGTGTGTGCCTGTGTTACTGGGTGTCAGTGTATGTCTGTGTTACTTGGTGTAAGTTTGTGTCTGTGTTACTGGGTATCAGTTTATGTCTTTGTGACTTGGAGTCAGTGTATGTCTTTGTTACTGGGTGTCAGTGTGTGTCTTTGTGACTTGGTGTCATTGTATGTCTTTGTTACTGGGTGTCAGTGTGTGTCTTTGTGACTTGGTGTAAGTGTGTGTCTGTGTTACTGGGTATCAGTGTATTTCTTTGTTACTTGGTGTCAGTGTATGTCTGTGTTACTTGGTGTAAGTGTGTGTCTATGTTACAGGGTGTCAGTGTGTGTCTGTGTTGCTTGGTGTAAGCCTGTGCCTTTGTCACTTGGTGTCCGTGTGTGTCTGTGTTACTGGGTGTCAGTGTATGTCTTTGTTACTGGGTGTCAGTGTATGTCTTTGTTACATGGTGTAAGTGTGTGTCTGTGTTACTGGGTGTCAGTGTATGTCTGTGTTACTTGGTGTAAGTGTGTGTCTGTGTTACTGGGTATCAGTTTATGTCTTTGTGACTTGGTGTCAGTGTATGTCTTTGTGACTGGGTGTCAGTGTGTGTCTTTGTGACTTGGTGTCAGTGTATGTCTTTGTTACTTGGTGTAATTGTGTGTCTGTGTTACTGGGTATCAGTGTATATCTTTGTTACTTGGTGTCAGTGTATGTCAAAATACTTGGTGTAATTGTATGTCTTTGTTACTTGGTGTAATTGTCTGTCTTTGTTACTTGGTGTAAGTGAATTTCTTTGTTACTTGGTGTCAGTGTATGTCTTTGTTACTTGGTGTCAGTGTATGTCTTTGTTATTGGGTGTCAGTGTGTGTCTTTGTGACTTGGTGTCAGTGTAATCTTTGTTACTGGGTGTCAGTGTGCGTCTGTGTTACTGGGTGTCAGTGTATGTCTGTGTTACTTGGTGTAAGTGTGTGTCTGTGTTACTGGGTATCAGTGTATGTCTTTGAGACTTGGTGTCAGTGTATGTCTTTGTTACTGTGTGTCAGTGTGTGTCTTTGTGACTTGGTGTCAGTGTATGTCTTTGTTACTGGGTGTCAGTGTGAGTCCTTGTGACTTGGTGTCAGTGTATGCCTTTGTTACTTGGTGTAAGTGTGTGTCGGTGTTACTGGGTATAAGTGCATGTCTTAGTTACTTCGTGTCAGTGTATGTCTGTGTTACTTGGTGTAAGTGTGTGTCTATGTTACTGGGTGTCAGTGTGTGTCTGTGTTACTTGGTGTAAGTCTGTGTCTTTGTCACTTGGTGTCCGTGTGTGTCTGTGTTACTGGGTGTCAGTGTATGTCTTTGTTACTGGGTGTCAGTGTATGTCTGTGTTACTTGGTGTAAGTGTGTGTCTGTGTTACTGGGTATCAGTGTATGTCTTTGTGACTTGGTGGCAGTGTATGTCTTTGTTACTGGGTGTCAGTGTATGTCTTTGTGATTTTCTGTCAGTGTATGTCTTTGTTACATGGTGTCAGTGTGTGTCTGTGTTACTTGGTGTAAGTGTGTGGCTGTGTTACTGGGTGTCAGTGTGTGTCTGTGTTACTTGGTGTAAGTCTGTGTCTTTGTTACTTGGTGTCCGTGTGTGTCTGTGCTGCTGGGTGTCAGTGTATGTCTATGTTACTGGGTGTCAGTGTATGTCTTTGTTACTTGGTGGAAGTGTGTGTCTGTGTTACTGGGTGTCAGTGTATGTCTGTGTTACTTGGTGTAAGTGTGTGTCTGTGTTACTGCGTATCAGTTTATGTCTTTGTGACTTGGTGTCAGTGTATGTCTTTGTGACTGGGTGTCAGTGTGTGTCTTTTTGACTTGGTGTCAGTGTATGTCTTTGTTACTTGGTGTAAGTGTGTGTCTGTGTTACTGGGTATCAGTGTATGTCTTTGTTACTTGGTGTCAGTGTTTGTCTGTGTTACTTGGTGTAAGTGTGTGTCTGTGTTACTGGGTGTCAATGTGTGTCTGTGTTGCTTGGTATAAGTCTGTGTCTTTGTTACTTGGTGTCCGTGTGTGTCTGTGTTACTGGGTATCAGTGTATGTCTTTGTGACTTGGTGTCAGTGTATGTCTTTGTTACTGGGTGTCAGTGTGTGTCTTTGTGACTTGGTGTCAGTGTATGTCTGTGTTACTTGGTCTAAGTGTGTGTTTATGTTAAAGGGTGTCAGTGTGTGTCTGTGTTACTGGGTGTCAGTGTATGTCTTTGTTACTGGGTGTCAGTGTATGTCTTGGTTACTTGGTGTAAGTGTGTGCCTGTGTTACTGGGTGTCAGTGTATGTCTGTGTTACTTCGTGTAAGTTTGTGTCTGTGTTACTGGGTATCAGTTTATGTCTTTGTGACTTGGTGTCAGTGTATGTCTTTGTTACTGCGTGTCAGTGTGTGTCTTTGTGACTTGGTGTCATTGTATGTCTTTGTTACTGGGTGTCAGTGTGTGTCTTTGTGACTTGGTGTAAGTGTGTGTCTGTGTTACTGGGTATCAGTGTATTTCTTTGTTACTTGGTGTCAGTGTATGTCTGTGTTACTTGGTGTAAGTGTGTGTCTATGTTACAGGGTGTCAGTGTGTGTCTGTGTTACTTGGTGTAAGCCTGTGCCTTTGTCACTTGGTGTCCGTGTGTGTCTGTGTTACTGGGTGTCAGTGTATGTCTTTGTTACTGGGTGTCTGTGTATGTCTTTGTTACATGGTGTAAGTGTGTGTCTGTGTTACTGGGTGTCAGTGTATGTCTGTGTTACTTGGTGTAAGTGTGTGTCTGTGTTACTGGGTATCAGTTTATGTCTTTGTGACATGGTGTCAGTGTATGTCTTTGTGACTGGGTGTCAGTGTGTGTCTTTGTGACTTGGTGTCAGTGTATGTCTTTGTTACTTGGTGTAATTGTGTGTCTGTGTTACTGGGTATCAGTGTATATCTTTGTTACTTGGTGTCAGTGTATGTCAAAATACTTGGTTTAAGTGTATGTCTTTGTTACTTGGTGTAATTGTCTGTCTTTGTTACTTGGTGTAAGTGAATTTCTTTGTTACTTGGTGTCAGTGTATGTCTTTGTTACTTGGTGTCAGTGTATGTCTTTGTTACTGGGTGTCAGTGTGTGTCTTTGTGACTTGGTGTCAGTGTAATATTTGTTACTGGGTGTCAGTGTGCGTCTTTGTTACTGGGTGTCAGTGTATGTCTGTGTTACTTGGTGTAAGTGTGTGTCTGTGTTACTGGGTATCAGTGTATGTCTTTGTGACTTGGTGTCAGTGTATGTCTTTGTTACTGTGTGTCAGTGTGTGTCTTTGTGACTTGGTGTCAGTGTATGTCTTTGTTACTGGGTGTCAGTGTGAGTATTTGTGACTTGGTGTCAGTGTATGTCTTTGTTACTTGGTGTAAGTGTGTGTCGGTGTTACTGGGTATAAGTGCATGTCTTAGTTACTTGGTGTCAGTGTATGTCTGTGTTACTTGGTGTAAGTGTGTGTCTATGTTACTGGGTGTCAGTGTGTGTCTGTGTTACTTGGTGAAAGTCTGTGTCTTTGTCACTTGGTGTCCGTGTGTGTCTGTGTTACTGGGTGTCAGTGTATGTCTTTGTTACTGGGTGTCAGTGTATGTCTGTGTTACTTGGTGTAAGTGTGTGTCTGTGTTACTGGGTATCAGTGTATGTCTTTGTGACTTGGTGGCAGTGTATGTCTTTGTTACTGGGTGTCAGTGTATGTCTTTGTGATTTGGTGTCAGTGTATGTCTTTGTTACATGGTGTCAGTGTGTGTCTGTGTTACTTGGTGTAAGTGTGTGTCTGTGTTACTGGGTGTCAGTGTGTGTCTGTGTTACTTGGTGTAAGTCTGTGTCTTTGTTACTTGGTGTCCGTGTGTGTCTGTGCTGCTGGGTGTCAGTGTATGTCTTTGTTACTGGGTGTCAGTGTATGTCTTTGTTACTTGGTGGAAGTGTGTGTCTGTGTTACTGGGTGTCAGTGTATGTCTGTGTTACTTGGTGTAAGTGTGTGTCTGTGTTACTGCGTATCAGTTTATGTCTTTGTGACTTGGTGTCAGTGTATGTCTTTGTGACTGGGTGTCAGTGTGTGTCGTTTTGACTTGGTGTCAGTGTATGTCTTTGTTACTTGGTGTAAGTGTGTGTCTGTGTTACTGGGTATCAGTGTATGTCTTTGTTACTTGGTGTCAGTGTATGTCTGTGTTACTTGGTGTAAGTGTGTGTCTGTGTTACTGGGTGTCAATGTGTGTCTGTGTTGCTTGGTGTAAGTCTGTGTCTTTGTTACTTGGTGTCCGTGTGTGTCTGTGTTACTGGGTATCAGTGTATGTCTTTGTGACTTGGTGTCAGTGTATGTCTTTGTTACTGGGTGTCAGTGTGTGTCTTTGTGACTTGGTGTCAGTGTATGTCTGTGTTACTTGGTGTAAGTGTGTGTCTATGTTAAAGGGTGTCAGTGTGTGTCTGTGTTACTGGGTGTCAGTGTATGTCTTTGTTACTGGGTGTCAGTGTATGTCTTTGTTACTTGGTGTAAGTGTGTGTCTGTGTTACTGGGTGTCAGTGTATGTCTGTGTTACTTGGTGTAAGTTTGTGTCTGTGTTACTGGGTATCAGTGTATGTCTTTGTGACTTGGTGTCAGTGTATGTCTTTGTTACTGGGTGTCAGTGTGTGTCTTTGTGACTTGGTGTCATTGTATGTCTTTGTTACTGGGTGTCAGTGTGTGTCTTTGTGACTTGGTGTAAGTGTGTGTCTGTGTTACTGGGTATCAGTGTATTTCTTTGTTACTTGGTGTCAGTGTATGTCTGTGTTACTTGGTGGAAGTGTGTGTCTATGTTACAGGGTGTCAGTGTGTGTCTGTGTTTCTTGTTGTAAGCCTGTGCCTTTGTCACTTGGTGTCCGTGTGTGTCTGTGTTACTGGGTGTCAGTGCATGTCTTTGTTACTGGGTGTCAGTGTATGTCTGCGTTACTTGGTGTAAGTGTGTGTCTGTGTTACTGGGTATCAGTTTATGTCTTTGTGACTTGGTGTCAGTGTATGTCTTTGTGACTGGGTGTCAGTGTGTGTCTTTGTGACTTGGTGTCAGTGTATGTCTTTGTTACTTGGTGTAATTGTGTGTCTGTGTTACTGGGTATCAGTGTATATCTTTGTTACTTGGTGTCAGTGTATGTCAAAATACTTGGTGTAAGTGTATGTCTTTGTTACTTGGTGTAATTGTCTGTCTTTGTTACTTGGTGTAAGTGAATTTCTTTGTTACTTGGTGTCAGTGTATGTCTTTGTTACTAGGTGTCAGTGTGTGTCTTTGTGACTTGGTGTCAGTGTAATCTTTGTTACTGGGTGTCAGTTTGCGTCTGTGTTACTGGGTGTCAGTGTATGTCTGTGTAACTTGGTGTAAGTGTGTGTCTGTGTTACTGGGTATCAGTGTATGTCTTTGTGACCTGGTGTCAGTGTATGTATTTGTTACTGTGTGTCAGTGTGTGTCTTTGTGACTTGGTGTCAGTGTATGTCTTTGTTACTGGGTGTCAGTGTGAGTCTTCGTGACTTGGTGTCAGTGTATGTCTTTGTTACTTGGTGTAAGTGTGTGTCGGTGTTACTGGGTATAAGTGCATGTCTTAGTTACTTGGTGTCAGTGTATGTCTGTGTTACTTGGTGCAAGTGTGTGTCTATGTTACTGGGTGTCAGTGTGTGTCTGTGTTACTTGGTGTAAGTCTGTGTCTTTGTCACTTGGTGTCCGTGTGTGTCTGTGTTACTGGGTGTCAGTGTATGACTTTGTTACTGGGTGTCAGTGTATGTCTGTGTTACTTGGTGTAAGTGTGTGTCTGTGTTACTGGGTATCAGTGTATATCTTTGTTACTTGGTGTCAGTGTATGTCAAAATACTTGGTTTAAGTGTATGTCTTTGTTACTTGGTGTAATTGTCTGTCTTTGTTACTTGGTGTAAGTGAATTTCTTTGTTACTTGGTGTCAGTGTATGTCTTTGTTACTTGGTGTCAGTGTATGTCTTTGTTACTGGGTGTCAGTGTGTGTCTTTGTGACTTGGTGTCAGTGTAATCTTTGTTACTGGGTGTCAGTGTGCGTCTTTGTTACTGGGTGTCAGTGTATGTCTGTGTTACTTGGTGTAAGTGTGTGTCTTTGTTACTGGGTATCAGTGTATGTCTTTGTGACTTGGTGTCAGTGTATGTCTTTGTTACTGTGTGTCAGTGTGTGTCTTTGTGACTTGGTGTCAGTGTATGTCTTTGTTACTGGGTGTCAGTGTGAGTATTTGTGACTTGGTGTCAGTGTATGTCTTTGTTACTTGGTGTAAGTGTGTGTCGGTGTTACTGGGTATAAGTGCATGTCTTAGTTACTTGGTGTCAGTGTATGTCTGTGTTACTTGGTGTAAGTGTGTGTCTATGTTACTGGGTGTCAGTGTGTGTCTGTGTTACTTGGTGAAAGTCTGTGTCTTTGTCACTTGGTGTCCGTGTGTGTCTGTGTTACTGGGTGTCAGTGTATGTCTTTGTTACTGGGTGTCAGTGTATGTCTGTGTTACTTGGTGTAAGTGTGTGTCTGTGTTACTGGGTATCAGTGTATGTCTTTGTGACTTGGTGGCAGTGTATGTCTTTGTTACTGGGTGTCAGTGTATGTCTTTGTGATTTGGTGTCAGTGTATGTCTTTGTTACATGGTGTCAGTGTGTGTCTGTGTTACTTGGTGTAAGTGTGTGTCTGTGTTACTGGGTGTCAGTGTGTGTCTGTGTTACTTGGTGTAAGTCTGTGTCTTTGTTACTTGGTGTCCGTGTGTGTCTGTGCTGCTGGGTGTCAGTGTATGTCTTTGTTACTGGGTGTCAGTGTATGTCTTTGTTACTTGGTGGAAGTGTGTGTCTGTGTTACTGGGTGTCAGTGTATGTCTGTGTTACTTGGTGTAAGTGTGTGTCTGTGTTACTGCGTATCAGTTTATGTCTTTGTGACTTGGTGTCAGTGTATGTTTTTGTGACTGGGTGTCAGTGTGTGTCTTTTTGACTTGGTGTCAGTGTATGTCTTTGTTACTTGGTGTTAGTGTGTGTCTGTGTTACTGGGTATCAGTGTATGTCTTTGTTACTTGGTGTCAGTGTATGTCTGTGTTACTTGGTGTAAGTGTGTGTCTGTGTTACTGGGTGTCAATGTGTGTCTGTGTTGCTTGGTGTAAGTCTGTGTCTTTGTTACTTGGTGTCCGTGTGTGTCTGTGTTACTGGGTATCAGTGTATGTCTTTGTGACTTGGTGTCAGTGTATGTCTTTGTTACTGGGTGTCAGTGTGTGTCTTTGTGACTTGGTGTCAGTGTATGTCTGTGTTACTTGGTGTAAGTGTGTGTCTATGTTAAAGGGTGTCAGTGTGTGTCTGTGTTACTGGGTGTCAGTGTATGTCTTTGTTACTGGGTGTCAGTGTATGTCTTTGTTACTTGGTGTAAGTGTGTGTCTGTGTTACTGGGTGTCAGTGTATGTCTGTGTTACTTGGTGTAAGTTTGTGTCTGTGTTACTGGGTATCAGTCTATGTCTTTGTGACTTGGTGTCAGTGTATGTCTTTGTTACTGGGTGTCAGTGTGTGTCTTTGTGACTTGGTGTCATTGTATGTCTTTGTTACTGGGTGTCAGTGTGTGTCTTTGTGACTTGGTGTAAGTGTGTGTCTGTGTTACTGGGTATCAGTGTATTTCTTTGTTACTTGGTGTCAGTGTATGTCTGTGTTACTTGGTGTAAGTGTGTGTCTATGTTACAGGGTGTCAGTGTGTGTCTGTGTTACTTGGTGTAAGCCTGTGCCTTTGTCACTTGGTGTCCGTGTGTGTCTGTGTTACTGGGTGTCATTGTATGTCTTTGTTACTGGGTGTCAGTGTATGTCTGTGTTACTTGGTGTAAGTGTGTGTCTGTGTTACTGGGTATCAGTTTATGTCTTTGTGACTTGGTGTCAGTGTATGTCTTTGTGACTGGGTGTCAGTGTGTGTCTTTGTGACTTGGTGTCAGTTTATGTCTTTGTTACTTGGTGTAATTGTGTGTCTGTGTTACTGGGTATCAGTGTATATCTTTGTTACTTGGTGTCAGTGTATGTCAAAATACTTGGTGTAAGTGTATGTCTTTGTTACTTGGTGTAATTGTCTGTCTTTGTTACTTGGTGTAAGTGAATTTCTTTGTTACTTGGTGTCAGTGTATGTCTTTGTTACTGGGTGTCAGTGTGTGTCTTTGTGACTTGGGGTCAGTGTAATCTTTGTTACTGGGTGTCAGTGTGCGTCTGTGTTACTGGGTGTCAGTGTATGTCTGTGTAACTTGGTGTAAGTGTGTGTCTGTGTTACTGGGTATCAGTGTATGTCTTTGTGACCTGGTGTCAGTGTATGTCTTTGTTACTGTGTGTCAGTGTGTGTCTTTGTGACTTGGTGTCAGTGTATGTCTTTGTTACTGGGTGTCAGTGTGAGTCTTCGTGACTTGGTGTCAGTGTATGTCTTTGTTACTTGGTGTAAGTGTGTGTCGGTGTTACTGGGTATAAGTGCATGTCTTAGTTACTTGGTGTCAGTGTATGTCTGTGTTACTTGGTGTAAGTGTGTGTCTATGTTACTGGGTGTCAGTGTGTGTCTGTGTTACTTGGTGTAAGTCTGTGTCTTTGTCACTTGGTGTCCGTGTGTGTCTGTGTTACTGGGTGTCAGTGTATGTCTTTGTTACTGGGTGTCAGTGTATGTCTGTGTTACTTGGTGTAAGTGTGTGTCTGTGTTACTGGGTATCAGTGTATGTCTTTGTGACTTGGTGGCAGTGTATGTCTTTGTTACTGGGTGTCAGTGAATGTCTTTGTTACATGGTGTCAGTGTGTGTCTGTGTTACTGGGTGTCAGTGTGTGTCTGTGTTACTTGGTGTAAGTCTGTGTCTTTGTTACTTGGTGTCCGTGTGTGTCTGTGCTGCTGGGTGTCAGTGTATGTCTTTGTTACTGGGTGTCAGTGTATGTCTTTGTTACTTGGTGGAAGTGTGTGTCTGTGTTACTGGGTGTCAGTGTATGTCTGTGTTACTTGGTGTAAGTGTGTGTCTGTGTTACTGCGTATCAGTTTATGTCTTTGTGACTTGGTGTCAGTGTATGTCTTTGTGACTGGGTGTCAGTGTGTGTCTTTTTGACTTGGTGTCAGTGTATGTCTTTGTTACTTGGTGTAAGTGTGTGTCTGTGTTACTGGGTATCAGTGTATATCTTTGTTACTTGGTGTCAGTGTATGTCAAAATACTTGGTGTAAGTGTATGTCTTTGTTACTTGGTGTAATTGTCTGCCTTTGTTACTTGGTGCAAGTGAATGTCTTAGTTACTTGGTGTCAGTGTATGTCTTTGTTACTGGGTGTCAGTGTGTGTCTGTGTTACTGGGTATCAGTGTGTGTCTTTGTTACTAGGTGTAAGTGTGTGTCTGTGTTACTGGGTATCAGTGTGTGTCTTTGTTACTAGGTGTAAGTGTGTGTCTGTGTTACTGGGTATCAGTGTATGTCTTTGTTACTGGGTATCAGTGCATGTCTTTGTTACTGGATGTCAGTGTGTGTCTTTGTGACTTGGTGGCAGTGTATGTCTTTGTTACTGGGTGTCAGTGTATGTCTTTGTTACATGGTGTCAGTGTGTGTCTGTGTTACTGGGTGTCAGTGTGTGTCTGTGTTACTTGGTGTAAGTCTGTGTCTTTGTTACTTGGTGTCCGTGTGTGTCTGTGCTGCTGGGTGTCAGTGTATGTCTTTGTTACTGGGTGTCAGTGTATGTCTTTGTTACTTGGTGGAAGTGTGTGTCTGTGTTACTGGGTGTCAGTGTATGTCTGTGTTACTTGGTGTAAGTGTGTGTCTGTGTTACTGCGTATCAGTTTATGTCTTTGTGACTTGGTGTCAGTGTATGTCTTTGTGACTGGGTGTCAGTGTGTGTCTTTTTGACTTGGTGTCAGTGTATGTCTTTGTCACTTGGTGTAAGTGTGTGTCTGTGTTACTGGGTATCAGTGTATATCTTTGTTACTTGGTGTCAGTGTATGTCAAAATACTTGGTGTAAGTGTATGTCTTTGTTACTTGGTGTAATTGTCTGCCTTTGTTACTTGGTGCAAGTGAATGTCTTAGTTACTTGGTGTCAGTGTATGTCTTTGTTACTGGGTGTCAGTGTGTGTCTGTGTTACTGGGTATCAGTGTGTGTCTTTGTTACTAGGTGTAAGTGTGTGTCTGTGTTACTGGGTATCAGTGTATGTCTTTGTTACTGGGTATCAGTGCATGTCTTTGTTAGTGGATGTCAGTGTGTGTCTTTGTGACTTGGTGTCAGTGTATGTCTTTGTTACTTGGTGTAAGTGTGTGTCTGTGTTACTGGGTGTCAGTGTGTGTCGGTGTTACTTGATGTAAGTCTGTGTCTTTGTTACTTCGTGTCCGTGTGTGTCTGTGTTACTGGGTGTCAGTGATTGTGTTTGTTAATGGGTGTCCGTGTATGTCTTTGTTACTTGGTGTAAGTGTGTGTCTGTGTTACTGGGTATCAGTGTCTGTCTTTGTTACTTCGTGTAATTGTCTATCTTTGTTACTTGGTGTAAGTGTATGTCTTTGTTACTTGGTGTCAGTGTGTGCCTGTGTTACTGGGTATCACTGTATGTCTTTGTTACTTGGTGTCAGTGTATGTCTGTGTTACTTGGTGTAAGTGTATGTCTTTGTTACTTGGTGTAAGTGTGTGTCTGTGTTACTGGGTGTCAGTGTTTATCATTGTTACTTGGTGTCAGTGTATGTCAAAATACTTGGTGTAAGTGTATGTCTTTGTTACTTGGTGTAATTGTCTGCCTTTGTTACTTGGTGCAATTGAATGTCTTAGTTACTTGGTGTCAGTGTATGTCTTTGTTACTGGGTGTCAGTGTGTGTCTGTGTTACTGGGTATCAGTGTGTGTCTTTGTTTCTAGGTGTAAGTGTGTGTCTGTGTTACTGGGTATCAGTGTATGTCTTTGTTACTGGGTATCAGTGCATGTCTTTGTTACTGGATGTCAGTGTGTGTCTTTGTGACTTGGTGTCAGTGTATGTCTTTGTTACTTGGTGTATGTGTGTGTCTGTGTTACTGGGTGTCAGTGTGTGTCGGTGTTACTTGATGTAAGTCTGTGTCTTTGTTACTTCGTGTCCGTGTGTGTCTGTGTTACTGGGTATCAGTGTCTGTCTTTGTTACTTGGTGTAATTGTCTATCTTTGTTACTTGGTGTAAGTGTATGTCTTTGTTACTTGGTGTCAGTGTGTGCCTGTGTTACTGGGTATCACTGTATGTCCTTGTTACTTGGTGTCAGTGTATGTCTGTGTTACTTGGTGTAAGTGTGTGTCTTTGTTACTTGGTGTCAGTGTGTGTCTGTGTTCCTTGGTGTAAGTCTGTGTCTTTGTTACTTGGTGTCCGTGAGTGTCTGTGTTACTGGGTGTCATTGTATGTCTTTTTTAATGGGTGTCAATGTATGTCTTTGTTACTTGGTGTAAGTGTGTGTCTGTGTTACTGGGTCTCAGTGTATGTCTTTGTTACTTGATGTTAGTGTGGGTCTGTGTTACTGGGTATCAGTGTATGTCTTAGTTATTTGGTGTAAGTGTGTGTCTATGTTACTGGGTGTCAGTGTGTGTCTGTGTTACATGGTGTAAGTCTGTGTCTTTGTCACTTGGTGTCCGTGTGTGTCTGTGTTACTGGGTGTCAGTGTATGTCTTTGTTACTGGGTGTCAGTGTATGTCTTTGTTACTTGGTGTAAGTGTGTGTCTGTGTTACTGGGTATCAGTGTATGTCTTTGTGACTTGGTATCAGTGTATGTCTTTGTGACTTGGTGTCAGTGTATGTCTTTGTTACTTGGTGTAAGTGTGTGTCTGTGTTACTGGGTGTCAGTGTATGTCTTTGTGACTTGGTGTCAGTGTATGTCTTTGTTACTTGGTGTCAGTGTGAGTCTTTGTGACTTGGTGTCAGTGTATGTCTTTGTTACTTGGTGTAAGTGTGAGTCGGTGTTACTGGGTATCAGTGTATGTCTTAGTTACTTGGTGTCAGTGTATGTCTGCGTTACTTGGTGTCTGTGTGTGTCAATGTTACTGAGTGTCAGTGTGTGTCTGTGTTACTTGGTGTCAGTCTGTGTCTTAGTTACTTGGTGTCCGTTTAACTGTTTGTTACTTGGTGTCAGTGTAAGTGTTTGTTACTTGGTGGAAGTGCGTGTCTGTGTTACTGGGTGTCAGTGTATGTCTGTGTTACTTGGTGTAAGTCTGTGTCTGTGTTACTGCGTATCAGTTTATGTCTTTGTGACTTGGTGTCAGTGTATGTCTTTGTGATTGGGTGTCAGTGTGTGTCTTTGTGACTTGGTGTCAGTGTATGTCTTTGTTACTTGGTGTAAGTGTGTGTCTGTGTTACTGGGTATCAGTGTATGTCTTGGTTACTTGGTGTAATTGTCTGTCTTTGTTACTTGGTGTAAGTGAATTTCTTTGTTACTTGGTGTCAGTGTATGTCTTTGTTACTTGGTGTCAGTGTATGTCTTTGTTACTGGGTGTCAGTGTGTGTCTTTGTGACTTGGTGTCAGTGTCATCTTTGTTACTGGGTGTCAGTGATTGTGTTTGTTAATGGGTGTCCGTGTATGTCTTTGTTACTTGGTGTAAGTGTGTGTCTGTGTTACTGGGTATCAGTGTCTGTCTTTGTTACTTGGTGTAATTGTCTATCTTTGTGACTTGGTGTAAGTGTATGTCTTTGTTACTTGGTGTCAGTGTGTGCCTGTGTTACTGGGTATCACTGTATGTCTTTGTTACTTGGTGTCAGTGTATGTCTGTGTTACTTGGTGTAAGTGTGTGTCTTTGTTACTTGGTGTCAGTGTGTGTCTGTGTTCCTTGGTGTAAGTCTGTGTCTTTGTTACTTGGTGTCCGTGAGTGTCTGTGTTACTGGGTGTCATTGTATGTCTTTTTTAATGGGTGTCAATGTATGTCTTTGTTACTTGGTGTAAGTGTGTGTCTGTGTTACTGGGTCTCAGTGTATGTCTTTGTTACTTGATGTTAGTGTGCGTCTGTGTTACTGGGTATCAGTGTGTGTCTGTGTTACATGGTGTAAGTCTGTGTCTTTGTCACTTGGTGTCCGTGTGTGTCTGTGTTACTGGGTGTCAGTGTATGTCTTTGTTACTGGGTGTCAGTGTATGTCTTTGTTACTTGGTGTAAGTGTGTGTCTGTGTTACTGGGTATCAGTGTATGTCTTTGTGACTTGTTATCAGTGTATGTCTTTGTGACTTGGTGTCAGTGTATGTCTTTGTTACTTGGTGTAAGTGTGTGTCTGTGTTACTGGGTGTCAGTGTATGTCTTTGTGACTTGGTGTCAGTGTATGTCTTTGTTACTTGGTGTCAGTGTGAGTCTTTGTGACTTGGTGTCAGTGTATGTCTTTGTTACTTGGTGTAATTGTGAGTCGGTGTTACTGGGTATCAGTGTATGTCTTAGTTACTTGGTGTCAGTGTATGTCTGCGTTACTTGGTGTCAGTGTGTGTCAATGTTACTGAGTGTCAGTGTGTGTCTGTGTTACTTGGTGTCAGTCTGTGTCTTTGTTACTTGGTGTCCGTTTAAGTGTTTGTTACTTGGTGTCAGTGTAAGTGTTTGTTACTTGGTGGAAGTGTGTGTCTGTGTTACTGGGTGTCAGTGTATGTCTGTGTTACTTGGTGTAAGTGTGTGTCTGTGTTACTGCGTATCAGTTTATGTCTTTGTGACTTGGTGTCAGTGTATGTCTTTGTGATTGGGTGTCAGTGTGTGTCTTTGTGACTTGGTGTCAGTGTATGTCTTTGTTACTTGGTGTAAGTGTGTGTCTGTGTTACTGGGTATCAGTGTATGTCTTGGTTACTTGGTGTAATTGTCTGTCTTTGTTACTTGGTGTAAGTGAATTTCTTTGTTACTTGGTGTCAGTGTATGTCTTTGTTACTTGGTGTCAGTGTATGTCTTTGTTACTGGGTGTCAGTGTGTGTCTTTGTGACTTGGTGTCAGTGTCATCTTTGTTACTGGGTGTCAGTGTGCGTCTGTGTTACTGGGTGTCAGTGTATGTCTGTGTTACATGGTGTAAGTGTGTGTCTGTGTTACTGGGTATCAGTGTATGTCTTTGTGACTTGGTGTCAGTGTATGTCTTTGCTACTGTGTGTCAGTGTGTGTCTTTGTGACTTGGTGTCAGTGTATGTCTTCGTTACTGGGTGTCAGTGTGTGTCTTTGTGACTTGGTGTCAGTGTCATCTTTGTTACTTGGTGTAAGTTTGTGTCTGCGTTACTGGGTATCAGTGTATGTCTTTGTTACCTGGTGTCAGTGTATGTCTGTGTTACTTGGTGTAAGTGTGTGTCTATGTTACATGATGTCAGTGTGTATCAGTGTTACTTGGTGTAAGTCTGTGCCTTTGTCACTTGGTGTCCGTGTGTGTCTGTGTTACTTGGTGTCAGTGTATGTCTTTGTTACTGGGTGTCAGTGTATGTCTTTGTTACTTGGTGTAAGTGTGTGTCTGTGTTACAGGGTATCAGTGTCTGTCTTCGTGACTTGGTGTCAGTGTATGTCTTTGTTGCTGGGTGTCAGTGTTAGTCTTTGTGACTTGGTGTCAGTGTATGTCTTTGTTACTTGGTGTAAGTGTGTGTCGGTGTTACTGGGTATCAGTGTATGTCTTAGTTACTTGGTGTCAGTGTATGTCTGTGTTACTTGGTGTAAGTGTGTGTCTATGTTACATGGTGTCAGTGTGTGTCTGTGTTACTTGGTGTAAGTCTGTGTCTTTGTCACTTGGTGTCCGTTTGTGTCTGTGTTACTGGGTGTCAGTGTATGTCTTTGTTACTGGGTGTCAGTGTATGTCTTTGTTACTTGGTGTAAGTGTGTGTCTGTGTTACTGGGTGTCAGTGTATGTCTGTGTTACTTGGTGTAAGTGTGTGTCTGTGTTACTGGGTATCAGTGTATGTCTTTGTGACTTGGTGGCAGTGTATGTCTTTGTTGCTGGGTGTCAGTGTATGTCTTTGTGATTTGGTGTCAGTGTATGTCTTTGTTACTTGGTGTCAATGTGTGTCTGTGTTACTTGGTGTAAGTGTGTGTCTATGTTACTGGGTGTCAGTGTGTGTCTGTGTTACTTGGTGTAAGTCTGTGTCTTTGTTACTTGGTGTCCGTGTGTGTCTGTGCTACTGGGTGTCAGTGTATGTCTTTGTTACTGGGTGTCAGTGTATGTCTTTGTTACTTGGTGGAAGTGTGTGTCTGTGTTACTGGGTGTCAGTGTATGTCTGTGTTACTTGGTGTAAGTGTGTGTCTGTGTTACTGCGTATCAGTTTATGTCTTTGTGACTTGGTGTCAGTGTATGTCTTTGTGACTGGGTGTCAGTGTGTGTCTTTTTGACTTGGTGTCAGTGTATGTCTTTGTTACTTGGTGTAAGTGTGTGTCTGTGTTACTGGGTATCAGTGTATATCTTTGTTACTTGGTGTCAGTGTATGTCAAAATACTTGGTGTAAGTGTATGTCTTTGTTACTTGGTGTAATTGTCTGCCTTTGTTACTTGGTGCAAGTGAATGTCTTAGTTACTTGGTGTCAGTGTATGTCTTTGTTACTTGGTGTCAGTGTGTGTCTGTGCTACTGGGTATCAGTGTGTGTCTTTGTTACTAGGTGTAAGTGTGTGTCTGTGTTACTGGGTATCAGTGTATGTCTTTGTTACTAGGTATAAGTGCATGTCTTTGTGACTTGGTGTCAGTGCATGTCTTTGTTACTGGTTGTCAGTGTGTGTCTTTGTGACTTGGTGTCAGTGTATGTCTTTGTTACTTGGTGTAAGTGTGTGTCTGTGTTACTGGGTGTCAGTGTGTGTCGGTGTTACTTGATGTCAGTCTGTGTCTTTGTTACTTGGTGTCCGTGTGTGTCTGTGTTACTGGGTGTCAGTGTATGTGTTTGTTAATGGGTGTCCGTGTATGTCTTTGTTACTTGGTGTAAGTGTGTGTCTGTGTTACTGGGTGTCAGTGTATGTCTTTGTGACTTGGTGGCAGTGTATGTCTTTGTTGCTGGGTGTCAGTGTATGTATTTGTGATTTGGTGTCAGTGTATGTCTTTGTTACTTGGTGTCAATGTGTGTCTGTGTTACTTGGTGTAAGTGTGTGTCTATGCTACTGGGTGTCAGTGTGTGTCTGTGTTACTTGGTGTAAGTCTGTGTCTTTGTTACTTGGTGTCCCTGTGTGTCTGTGCTACTGGGTGTCAGTGTATGTCTTTGTTACTGGGTGTCAGTGTATGTCTGTGTTACTTGGTGTAAGTGTGTGTCTGTGTTACTGCGTATCAGTTTATGTCTTTGTGACTTGGTGTCAGTGTATGTCTTTGTGACTGGGTGTCAGTGTATGTCTTTGTTACTTGGTGGAAGTGTGTGTCTGTGTTACTGGGTGTCAGTGTATGTCTTTGTTACTAGGTATCAGTGCATGTCTTTGTGACTTGGTGTCAGTGCATGTCTTAGTTACTTGGTGTCAGCGTATGTCTTTGTTACTTGGTGTCAGTGTGTGTCTGTGTTACTGGGTATCAGTGTGTGTCTTTGTTACTAGGTGTAAGTGTGTGTCTGTGTTACTGGGTATCAGTGTATGTCTTTGTTACTAGGTATCAGTGCATGTCTTTGTGACTTGGTGTCAGTGCATGTCTTTGTTACTGGTTGTCAGTGTGTGTCTTTGTGACTTGCTGTCAGTGTATGTCTTTGTTACTTGGTGTCAGTGTGTGTCTGTGTTACTGGGTGTCAGTGTATGTCTGTGTTACTTGGTGTAAGTGTGTGTCTGTGTTACTGGCTATCAGTGTATGTCTGTGTTACTGGGTATCAGTGTATATCTTTGTTACTTGGTGTCAGTGTATGTCAAAATACTTGGTGTAAGTGTATGTCTTTGTTACTTGGTGTAATTGTCTGCCTTTGTTACTTGGTGTCAGTGTATGTCTTTGTTACTTGGTGTAAGTGTGTGTCTGTGTTACTGGGTGTCAGTGTATGTCTTTGTTACTTGGTGTCAGTGTGTCTCTGTGTTACTGGGTATCAGTGTATGTCTTTGTGACTTGGTATCAGTGTATGTCTTTGTGACTTGGTGTCAGTGTATGTCTTTGTTACTTGGTGTAAGTGTGTGTCTGTGTTACTGGGTATCAGTGTATGTCTTTGTGACTTGGTGTCAGTGTATGTCTTTGTTACTGGGTGTAAGTGTGAGTCTTTGTGACTTGGAGTCAGTGTATGTCTTTGTTACTTGGTGTAAGTGTTTGTCGGTGTTACTGGGTCTCAGTGTATGTCTTAGTTACTTGGTGTCAGTGTATTTCTGTGTTACTTGGTGTCCGTGTGTGTCTGTGTTACTGGGTGTCAGTGTATGTCTTTGTTACTGGGTGTCAGTGTATGTCTTTGTCACTTGGTGTAAGTGTGTGTCTGTTTTACTGGGTGTCAGTGTATGTCTGTGTTACTTGGTGTAAGTGTGAGTCTGTGTTACTGGGTATCAGTCTATGTCTCTGTGACCTGGTGTCAGTGTATGTCTTTGTCGCTTGGTGTCAGTGTGTGTCTGTGTTACTTGGTGTAAGTCTGTGTCTTTGTTACTTGGTGTCCGTGTGAGTCTGTGCTACTGTGTGTCAGTTTATGTCTTTGTTACTGGGTGTCAGTCTATGTGTTTGTTACTTGGTGGAAGTGTGTGTCTGTGTTACTGGGTGTCAGTGTATGTCTGTGTTACTTGGTGTAAGTGTGTGTCTGTCTTACTGCGTATCAGTTTATGTCTTTGTGACTTGGTGTCAGTGTATGTCTTTGTGACTGGGTGTCAGTGTGTGTCTTTGTGACTTGGTGTCAGTGTATGTCTTTGTTACTTGGTGTAAGTGTGTGTCTGTGTTACTGGGTATCAGTGTATATCTTTGTTACTTGGTGTCAGTGTATGTCAAAATACTTGGTGTAAGTGTATGTCTTTGTTACTTGGTGTAATTGTCTGTCTTTGTTACTTGGTGTAAGTGAATTTCTTTGTTACTTGGTGTCAGTGTATGTCTTTGTTACTTGGTGTCAGTGTATGTCTTTGTTACTGGGTGTCCGTGTGTGTCTTTGTGACTTGGTGTCAGTGTAATCTTTGTTACTGGGTGTCAGTGTGCGTCTGTGTTACTGGGTGTCAGTGTATGTCTGTTTTACTTGGTGCAAGTGAGTGTCTGTGTTACTGGGTATCAGTGTATGTCTTTGTGACTTGGTGTCAGTGTATGTCTTTGTTACTGTGTGTCAGTGTGTGTCTTTGTGACTTGGTGTCAGTGTATGTCTTTGTTACTGGGTGTCAGTGTGTGTCTTTGTGACTTGGTGTCAGTGTATGTCTTTGTTACTTGGTGTAAGTGTCTGTCTGTCTTACTGGGTATCAGTGTATGTCTTTGTTACCTGGTGTCAGTGTCTGTCTGTGTTACTTGGTGTAAGTGTGTGTCTATGTTACATGGTGTCAGTGTGTGTCTGTGTTACTTGGTGTAAGTCTGTGCCTTTGTCACTTGGTGTCCGTGTGTGTCTGTGTTACTTGGTGTCAGTGTATGTCTTTGTTACTGGGTGTCAGTGTATGTCTTTGTTACTTGGTGTAAGTGTATGTCTGTGTTACTGGGTGTCAGTGTATGTCTGTGTTACTTGGTGTAAGTGTATGTCTTTTTTAATTGGTGTAAGTGTGTGTCTGTGTTACTGGGTATCAGTGTATGTCTTTGTTACTTGGTGTCAGTGTAAGTTAAAATACTAGGTGTAATTGTATGTCTTTGTTACTTGGTGTAATTGTCTGTCTTCTAACTTGGTGTAAGTGTATGTCTTTGTCACTGGGTATCAGTGTATGTCTTTGTGACTTGGTATCAGTGTATGTCTTTGTGACGTGGTGTCTGTGTATGTCTTTGTTACTTGGTGTAAGTGTGTGTCTGTGTTACTGGGTGTCAGTGTATGTCTTTGTTACTTGGTGTAAGTGTGGGTCTGTGTTACTGGGTATCAGTGTATGTCTGAGTTACTTGGTGTCAGTGTATGTCTGTGTTACTTGGTGTAAGTGTGTGTCTATGTTACTGGGTGTCAGTGTGTGTCTGTGTTACTTGGTGTAAGTCTGTGTCTTTGTCACTTGGTGTCCGTGAGTGTCTGTGTTACTGGGTGTCAGTGTATGTCTTTGTTACTGGGTGTCAGTGTATGTCTTTGTTACTTGGTGTAAGTGTGTGTCTGTGTTACTGGGTGTCAGTGTATGTCTTTGTTACTTGGTGTCAGTGTGTCTCTGTGTTACTGGGTATCAGTGTATGTCTTTGTGACTTGGTATCAGTGTATGTCTTTGTGACTTGGTGTCAGTGTATGTCTTTGTTACTGTTGTCAGTGTGTGTCTGTGTTACTTGGTGTCAGTGTATGACTTTGTTACGGTTTATCAGTGTTTATCTGTGTTACTGGGGGTCAGTGTGTGTTTGTTTGTGTTACTGGGTGTCAGTGTGTATCTGTGACACTAGCTGTCAATATTTAGTTTAGTTTAGAGATACAGCACTTTAACAGGCGCTTCGACCCACCGAGTCTGTGCCGACCATCAACCACCCATTTATACTAATCCTACACTAATCCCGTATTCCTATCACATCCCCACCTGTCCCTATATATTTCCCTACCACCGACCTATACGAGGGGCAATTTATGATGGCCAATTAACCTATCAACCTGCAATTCTTTGGCATGTGGGAGGAAACCGGAGCACCCGGAGGAAACGCACGCAGACACAGGGAGAACTTGCATACTGCGCACGGGCAGTACCCAGAATCGAACCCGGGTCCCTGGAGCTGTGAGGCTGCGGTGCTAACCACTGCGCCAATGTGCCCACCGACCCCCCCACGCCCCGCAGTGTGTGCCTGTGTTACTGGGTATCAGTGCATGTCTTTGTTACTTGGTGTCAGTGTATGTCTATGTTACTTGGTGTAATTGTGTGTCTGTGTTACTGGGTGTCAATGTGTGTCTGTGTTACTTGGTGTAAGTCTGTGTCTTTGTTACTTGGTGTCCGTGGGTGTCTGTGTTTCTGGGTGTCAGTGTATGTCTTTGTTACTGGGTGACAGTGTATGTCTTTGTTACTTGGTGTAAGTGTGTGTCTGTGTTACTGGGTGTCAGTGTATGTCTGTGTTACTTGGTGTAAGTGTGTCTGTTTTACTGGGTATCAGTGTATGTCTTTGTTACTTCATGTCAGTGTATGTCTTTTTTACTTGGTGTAAGTGTGTGTCTGTGTTACTGGGTATCAGTGTATGTCTTTGTTACTTGGTGTCAGTGTAAGTTAAAATACTTGGTGTAAGTGTATGTCTTGTTACTTGGTGTAAGTGTATGTCTTTGTCACTGGGTATCAGTGTATGTCTTTGTGACTTGGTATCAGTGTATGTCTTTGTGACTTGGTATCAGTGTATGTCTTTGTGACGTGGTGTCTGTGTATGTCTTTGTTACTGGGTGTCAGTATGTGTCTTTGTGACTTGGTGTCAGTGTATGTCTGTGTAACTTGGTGTAATTGTGTGTCTGTGTTACTGGGTGTCAATGTGTGTCTGTGTTACTTGGTGTAAGTCTGTGTCTTTGTTACTTGGTCTCCGTGTGTGTCTGTGTTACTGGGTGTCAGTGTATGTCTGTGTTACTTGGTGTAAGTGTATCTGTTTTACTGGGTATCAGTGTATGTCTTTGTGACTTGGTGTCAGTGTATGTCTTTGTTACTGGGTGTCAGTGTGTGTCTTTGTGACTTGGTGTCAGTGTATGTCTTTGTTACTTGGTGTAAGTGTGTGTCTGTGTTACTGGGTATCAGTGTATACCTTTGTTACTGGGTGTAATTGTCTGTCTTTGTTACTTGGTGTAATTGTCTGTCTTTGTTACTAGGTGTAAGTGTATGTCTTTGTTACTTGGTGTACGTGTGTGTCTGTGTTACTGGGTATCAGTGTATGCCTTTGTTACTTGGTGTCAGTGTATGTCAAAATACTTGGTGTAAGTGTATGTCTTTGTTAATTGGTGTAATTTTCTGTCTTTGTTACTTGGTGTAAGTGTATGTCTTTGTCACTGGGTATCAGTGTATGTCTTTGTGACTTGGTGTCAGTGTATGTCTTTGTTACTGGGTGTCAGTGTGTGTCTTTGTGACTTGGTGTCAGTGTATGTCTTTGTTACTTTCTGTAAGTGTGTGTCTGTGTTACTGGGTATCAGTGTATGTCTTTGTTACTTGGTGTCAGTGTATGTCAAAATACTTGGTGTAAGTGTATGTCTTTGTTACTGGGTGTAAGTGTATGTCTTTGGTACTTGGTGTAATTGTCTGTCTTTTTTACTTGGTGTAAGTGTATGTCTTTGTTACTTGGTGTCAGTGTATGTCTTTGTTACAGGGTGTCAGTGTGTGTCTGTGTTACTTGGTGTCAGTGTATGTCTTTGTTACTGTTTATCAGTGTTTCTCTGTGTTACTGGGTGTCAGTGCATGTTTGTTTGTGTAACTGGGTGTCAGTGTGTATCTGTGACACTAGGTGTCAGTATTTAGTTTAATTTAGAGATCCAGCACTTTAACAGGCGCTTCGGCCCACCGAGTCTGTGCCGACCATCAACCACACATTTATACTAATCCTACACTTATCCCGTATTCCTATCACATCCCCACCTGTCCCGATATATTTCCCGACCACCTACCTATACTAGGGGCAATTTATGATGGCCAATTAACCTATCAACCTGCAATTCTTTGGCATGTGGGAGGAAACCGGAGCACCCGGAGGAAACCCACGCAGACAGAGGGAGAACTTGCAAACTCCGCACAGGCAGAACCCAGAATCGAACCCGGGTCCCTGGAGATGTCAGGCTGCGGTGCTAACCACTGCGCCAATGTGCCCCCACCTCCCCAGTGTGTGTCTGTGTTACTGTGTATCAGTGTATGTCTTTGTTACTTGGTGTCAGTGTATGTCGAAATACTTGGTGTAAGTGTATGCCTTTGTTAATTGGTGTAATTGTCTGTCTTTGTTACTTGGTGTAAGTGTATGTCTGTGTTCCTGGGTATCAGTGTATGTCTTTGTGACTTGGTGTCAGTGTATGTCTTTGTTACTGGGTGTTAGTGTGTGTCTTTGTGAATTGGTGTCAGTGTATGTCTTTGTTACTTTCTGTAAGTGTGTGTCTGTGTTACTGGGAATCAGTGTATGTCTTTGTTACTTGGTGTCAGTGTATGTCAAAATACTTGGTGTAAGTGGGTGTCTTTGTTACTGGGTGTCAGTGTGTGTCTGTGTTACTTGGTGTAAGTCTGTGTCGTTGTTACTTGGTGTCCGTGTGTGTCTGTTACTGGGTATCAGTGCATGTCTTTGTTACTTGGTGTAGGTGTGTGTCTGTGTTACTGTGTGTCAGTGTATGTCTGTGTTACTTGGTGTATGTGTGTGTCTGTGTTAATGGGTATCAGCGTATGTCTTTGTGACTTGGTGTAAGTGTGTGTCTGTGTTACTGGGTGTCAGTGTATGTCTGTGTTACTTGGTGTCCGTGCGTGTCTGTGTTACTTGGTGTAAGTCTGTGTCTTTGTTACTGGGTGTCAGTGTATGTCTGTGTTACATGGTGTAAGTGTGTGTCTGTGTTACTGGGTGTCAATGTGTGTCTGTGTTACTTGGTGTAAGTCTGTTTCTTTGTTACTTGGTGTCCGTGTTTGTCTGTGTTACTGGGTGTCAGTGTATGTCTTTGTTACTTGGTGTAAGGGTGTGTCTGTGTTACTGTGTGTCAGTGTATGTCTGTGTTACTTGGTGTAAGTGTGTCTGTTTTACTGGGTATCAGTGTATGTCAAAATACTTGGTGTAAGTGTATGTCTTTGTTACTTGGTGTAATTGTCTGTCTTTGTTACTTGGTGTAAGTGTATGTCATTGTTACTTGGCGTCAGTTTATGTCTGTGTTACTTGGTGTAAGTGTGTGTCTTTGTTACTTGGTGTAAGTGTATGTCTTTGTCACTTGGTGTAATTGTCTGTCTTTGTTACTTGGTGTAAGTGTATGTCATTGTTACTTGGCGTCAGTGTATGTCTGTTTTACTTGGTGTAAGTGTATGTCTTTGTGACTTGGTATCAGTGTATGTCTTTGTGACTTGGTGACAGTGTATGTCTTTGTTACTGGGTGTCAGTGTGTGTCTGTGTTACTTGGTGTCAGTGTATGTCTTTGTTACTTGGTGTCAGTGTGTGTCTGTGATACTGGGTGTCAGTGTGTGTCTGCGTTACTTGGTGCAAGTCAGTGTCTTTGTTACTTGGTGTCCGTGTGTGTCTGTGTTACTGGGTGTCAGTGTATGCCTTTGTTACTGGGTGTCAGTGTATGTCTGTGTTACTTGGCGTAACTGTGTGTCTGTGTTACTGGGTATCAGTGTATGTCTTTGTGACTTGGTGTCAGTGTATGTCTTTGTTACTGGGTGTCAGTGTGTGTCTTTGTGACTTGGTGTCAGTGTATGTCTTTGTTACTTGGTGTAAGTGTGTGTCTGTGTTACTGGGTATCAGTGTATGTCTTTGTTACTTGGTGTCAGTGTATGTCAAAATACTTGGTGTAAGTGTATGTCCTTGTTACTTGGTGTAAATGTCTGTCTTTGTGACTTGGTGTCAGTGTATGTCTTTGTTACTGGGTATCAGTGTATGTCTTTGTGACTTGTTATCAGTGTATGTCTGTGTTACTTGGTGTAAGTGTGTGTCTATGTTACTGGTTGTCAATGTGTGTCTGTGTTACTTGATGTAAGTCTGTGTCTTTGTTACTTGGTGTCCGTGTTTGTCTGTGTTACTGGGTGTCAGTGTATGTCTTTGTTCCTTGGTGTAAGGGTGTGTCTGTGTTACTGGGTGTCAGTGTATGTCTGTGTTACTTTGTGTAAGTGTGTCTGTTTTACTGGGTATCAGTGTATGTCAAAATACTTGGTGTAAGTGTATGTCTTTGTTACTTGGTGTAATTGTCTGTCTTTGTTACTTGGCGTCAGTGTATGTCTGTGTTACTTAGTGTAAGTGTGTGTCTTTGTTACTTGGTGTAAGTGTATGTCTTTGTTACTTGGTGTAATTGTCTGTCTTTGTTACTTGGTGTAAGTGTATGTCTTTGTTACTTGGCGTCAGTGTATTTCTTTGTGACTTGGTGTCAGTGTATGTCTTTGTTACTTGGTGTCAGTGTATGTCTTTGTTACTTGGTGTAAGTGTGTGTCTGTGTTACTAGGTATCAGTGTATGTCAAAATACTTGGTGTAAGTGTATGTCTTTGTTACTTGGTGCAATTGTCTGTCTTTGTTACTTGGTATAAGTGTATGTCTTTGCTTCTTGGTGTCAGTGTATGTCTTTATTACTTGGTGTAAGTGTCTGTCTTTGTTACTTGGTGTAAGTGTATGTCTTTGTTACTTGGTGTCAATATGTGTCTGTGTGACTGGGCATCAGTGCATGTCTTTGTGACTTGGTATCAGTGAATGTCTTTGTGACTTGGTGTCAGTGTATGTCTTTTTTACTGGGTATCAGTGTATGTCTTTGTTACTTGGTGTGAGTGTATGTCTGTGTTACTAGGTGTAAGTGTGTGTCTGTGTTACTGGGTGTCTGTGTGTCTGTGTTCCTTGGTGTAAGTCTGTGTCTTTGTTACTTGGTGTCCGTGTGTGTCTGTGTTACTGGGTGTCAGTGTATGACTTTGTTACTGGGTGTCAGTGTATGTCTTTGTTACTTGGTGTCAGTGTGTGTCTGTTACTGGGTGTCAGTGTATGTCTGTGTTACTTGGTGTAAGTGTGTGTCTGTGTTACTGGGTATCAGTGTATGTCTTTGTGACTTGGTGTCAGTGTATGTCTTTGTTACTGGGTGTCAGTGTGTTTCTTTGTGACTTGGTGTCAGTGTATGTCTTTGTTACTTGGTGTAAGTGTGTTTCTGTGTTACTGGGTATCAGTGTATGTCTTTGTGACTTGGTGTCAGTGTATGTCTTTGTTACTTGGTGTCAGTGTATGTCAAAACACTTGGTGTAATTGTCTGTCTTTTTTACTTGGTGTAAGTGTATGTCTTTGTTACTGGGTATCAGTGTATGTCTTTGTGACTTGTTATCAGTGTATGTCTGTGTTACTTGGTGTAAGTGTGTGTCTGTGTTACTGGGTGTCAATGTGTGTCTGTGTTACTTGGTGTAAGTCTGTTTCTTTGTTACTTGGTGTCCGTGTTTGTCTGTGTTACTGGGTGTCAGTGTATGTCTTTGTTACTTGGTGTAAGGGTGTGTCTGTGTTACTGTGTGTCAGTGTATGTCTGTGTTACTTGGTGTAAGTGTGTCTGTTTTACTGGGTATCAGTGTATGTCAAAATACTTGGCGTCTGTGTATGTCTGTGTTACTTGGTGTAAGTGTGTGTCTTTGTTACTTGGTGTAAGTGTATGTCTTTGTCACTTGGTGTAATTGTCTGTCTTTGTTACTTGGTGTAAGTGTATGTCATTGTTACTTGGCGTCAGTGTATGTCTGTGTTACTTGGTGTATGTGTATGTCTTTGTGACTTGGTATCAGTGTATGTCTTTGTGACTTGGTGACAGTGTATGTCTTTGTTACTGGGTGTCAGTGTGTGTCTGTGTTACCTGGTGTCAGTGTATGTCTTTGTTACTTGGTGTCAGTGTGTGTCTGTGATACTGGGTATCACTGTATGTCTTTGTGACTTCGTATCAGTGCATGTCTTTGTTACTTGGTGTCAGTGTATGTCTGTGTTACTTGGTGTAAATGTGTGTCTATGTTACTGGGTATCAGTGTATGTCTTTGTTACTTGGTGTCAGTGTATGTCTGGGTTACTTGGTGTCAGTGTATGTCTTTGTTACTTGGTTTCAGTGTATGTCAAAATACTTGGTGTAAGTGTATGTCTTTCTTAATTGGTGTTAATTGTCTGTCTTTGTTATCTGGTATCAGTGTATGTCTTTGTTACTTGGTGTAAGTGTGTTTCTGTGTTACTGGGTATCAGTGTATGTCTTTGTTACTTGGTGTCAGTGTATGTCTATTTTACTTGGTGTAAGTGTATGTCTTTGTTACTTGGTGTCAGTGTATGTCTATGTTACTTGGTGTCAGTTTATGTCTGTGTTACATGGTGTAAGTGTGTGTCTGTGTTACTGGGTGTCAGTGTATGTCTTTGTTACTTGGTGTAAATGTGTGTCTGTGTTACTGGGTGTCAGTGTATGTCTGTGTTACTTGGTGTAAGTGTGTGTCTGTGTTACTGGGTATCAGTGTATGTCTTTGTGACTTGGTGTCAGTGTATGTCTTTGTTACTGGGTGTCAGTGTGTGTCTTTGTGACTTGGTGTCAGTGGATGTCTTTGTTACTTGGTGTAAGTGTGTGTCTGTGTTACTGGGTATCAGTGTATGTCTTTGTTACTTGGTGTCAGTGTATGTCTGTGTTACTTGGTGTAATTGTCTGTCTTTGTTACTTGGTGTAAGTGTATGTCTTTGTTACTGGGTATCAGTGTATGTCTTTGTGACTTGTTATCAGTGTATGTCTGTGTTACTTGGTGTAATTGTGTGTCTATGTTACTGGGTGTCAATGTGTGTCTGTGTTACTGGGTGTCAGTGTATGTCTTTGTTACTTGGTGTAAGGGTGTGTCTGTGTTACTGGGTGTCAGTGTATTTCTGTGCTACTTGGTGTAAGTGTGTCTGTTTTACTGGGTATCAGTGTATGTCAAAATACTTGGTGTAAGTGTATGTCTTTGTTACTTGGTGTAACTGTTTGTCTTTGTTACTTGGTGTAAGTGTATGTCTTTGTTACTTGGCGTCAGTGTATGTCTGTGTTACTTAGTGTAAGTGTGTGTCTTCGTTACTTGGTGTAAGTGTATGTCTTTGTTACTTGGTGTAATTGTCTGTCTTTGTTACTTGGTGTAAGTGTATGTCTTTGTTACTTGGCGTCAGTGTATGTCTGTGTTACTTGGTGTAAGTGTATGTCTTTGTGACTTGGTATCAGTGTATGTCTTTGTGACTTGGTGACAGTGTATGTCTTTGTTACTTGGTGTCAGTGTATGTCTTTGTTACTGGGTGTCCGTGTGTGTCTTTGTGACTTGGTGTCAGTGTAATCTTTGTTACTGGGTGTCAGTGTGCGTCTGTGTTACTGGGTGTCAGTGTATGTCTGTTTTACTTGGTGCAAGTGTGTGTCTGTGTTACTGGGTATCAGTGTATGTCTTTGTGACTTGGTGTCAGTGTATGTCTTTGTTACTGTGTGTCTGTGTGTGTCTTTGTGACTTGGTGTCAGTGTATGTCTTTGTTACTGGGTGTCAGTGTGTGTCTTTGTGACTTGGTGTCAGTGTATGTCTTTGTTACTTGGTGTAAGTGTCTGTCTGTGTTACTGGGTATCAGTGTCTGTCTTTGTTACCTGGTGTCAGTGTATGTCTGTGTTACTTGGTGTAAGTGTCTGTCTATGTTACATGGTGTCAGTGTGTGTCTGTGTTACTTGGTGTAAGTCTGTGCCTTTGTCACTTGGTGTCCGTGTGTGTCTGTGTTACTTGGTGTCAGTGTATGTCTTTGTTACTGGGTGTCAGTGTATGTCTTTGTTACTTGGTGTAAGTGTATGTCTGTGTTACTGGGTGTCAGTGTATGTCTGTGTTACTTGGTGTAAGTGTATGTCTTTTTTAATTGGTGTAAGTGTGTGTCTGTGTTACTGGGTATCAGTGTATGTCTTTGTTACTTGGTGTCAGTGTAAGTTAAAATACTTGGTGTAATTGTATGTCTTTGTTACTTGGTGTAATTGTCTGTCTTCTAACTTGGTGTAAGTGTATGTCTTTGTCACTGGGTATCAGTGTATGTCTTTGTGACTTGGTATCAGTGTATGTCTTTGTGACGTGGTGTCTGTGTATGTCTTTGTTACTTGGTGTAAGTGTGTGTCTGTGTTACTGGGTGTCAGTGTATGTCTTTGTTACTTGGTGTAAGTGTGGGTCTGTGTTACTGGGTATCAGTGTATGTCTGAGTTACTTGGTGTCAGTGTATGTCTGTGTTACTTGGTGTAAGTGTGTGTCTATGTTACTGGGTGTCAGTGTGTGTCTGTGTTACTTGGTGTAAGTCTGTGTCTTTGTCACTTGGTGTCCGTGAGTGTCTGTGTTACTGGGTGTCAGTGTATGTCTTTGTTACTGGGTGTCAGTGCATGTCTTTGTTACTTGGTGTAAGTGTGTGTCTGTGTTACTGGGTGTCAGTGTATGTCTTTGTTACTTGGTGTCAGTGTGTCTCTGTGTTACTGGGTATCAGTGTATGTCTTTGTGACTTGGTATCAGTTTATGTCTTTGTGACTTGGTGTCAGTGTATGTCTTTGTTACTGTGTGTCAGTGTGTGCCTGTGTTACTTGGTGTCAGTGTATGACTTTGTTACGGTTTATCAGTGTTTATCTGTGTTACTGGGGGTCAGTGTGTGTTTGTTTGTGTTACTGGGTGTCAGTGTGTATCTGTGACACTAGCTGTCAATATTTAGTTTAGTTTAGAGATACAGCACTTTAACAGGCGCTTCGACCCACCGAGTCTGTGCCGACCATCAACCACCCATTTATACTAATCCTACACTAATCCCGTATTCCTATCACATCCCCACCTGTCCCTATATATTTCCCTACCACCGACCTATACGAGGGGCAATTTATGATGGCCAATTAACCTATCAACCTGCAATTCTTTGGCATGTGGGAGGAAACCGGAGCACCCGGAGGAAACGCACGCAGACACAGGGAGAACTTGCATACTGCGCACGGGCAGTACCCAGAATCGAACCCGGGTCCCTGGAGCTGTGAGGCTGCGGTGCTAACCACTGCGCCAATGTGCCCACCGACCCCCCCACGCCCCGCAGTGTGTGCCTGTGTTACTGGGTATCAGTGCATGTCTTTGTTACTTGGTGTCAGTGTATGTCTATGTTACTTGGTGTAATTGTGTGTCTGTGTTACTGGGTGTCAATGTGTGTCTGTGTTACTTGGTGTAAGTCTGTGTCTTTGTTACTTGGTGTCCGTGGGTGTCTGTGTTTCTGGGTGTCAGTGTATGTCTTTGTTACTGGGTGACAGTGTATGTCTTTGTTACTTGGTGTAAGTGTGTGTCTGTGTTACTGGGTGTCAGTGTATGTCTGTGTTACTTGGTGTAAGTGTGTCTGTTTTACTGGGTATCAGTGTATGTCTTTGTTACTTCATGTCAGTGTATGTCTTTTTTACTTGGTGTAAGTGTGTGTCTGTGTTACTGGGTATCAGTGTATGTCTTTGTTACTTGGTGTCAGTGTAAGTTAAAATACTTGATGTAAGTGTATGTCTTTGTTACTTGGTGTAATTGTCTGTCTTGTTACTTGGTGTAAGTGTATGTCTTTGTCACTGGGTATCAGTGTATGTCTTTGTGACTTGGTATCAGTGTATGTCTTTGTGACTTGGTATCAGTGTATGTCTTTGTGACGTGGTGTCTGTATATGTCTTTGTTACTGGGTGTCAGTATGTGTCTTTGTGACTTGGTGTCAGTGTATGTCTGTGTAACTTGGTGTAATTGTGTGTCTGTGTTACTGGGTGTCAATGTGTGTCTGTGTTACTTGGTGTAAGTCTGTGTCTTTGTTACTTGGTGTCCGTGTGTGTCTGTGTTACTGGGTGTCAGTGTATGTCTGTGTTACTTGGTGTAAGTGTATCTGTTTTACTGGGTATCAGTGTATGTCTTTGTGACTTGGTGTCAGTGTATGTCTTTGTTACTGGGTGTCAGTGTGTGTCTTTGTGACTTGGTGTCAGTGTATGTCTTTGTTACTTGGTGTAAGTGTGTGTCTGTGATACTGGGTATCACTGTATGTCTTTGTGACTTCGTATCAGTGCATGTCTTTGTTACTTGGTGTCAGTGTATGTCTGTGTTACTTGGTGTAAGTGTGTGTCTATGTTACTGGGTATCAGTGTATGTCTTTGTTACTTGGTGTCAGTGTATGTCTGGGTTACTTGGTGTCAGTGTATGTCTTTGTTACTTGGTTTCAGTGTATGTCAAAATACTTGGTGTAAGTGTATGTCTTTCTTAATTGGTGTTAATTGTCTGTCTTTGTTATCTGGTATCAGTGTATGTCTTTGTTACTTGGTGTAAGTGTGTTTCTGTGTTACTGGGTATCAGTGTATGTCTTTGTTACTTGGTGTCAGTGTATGTCTATTTTACTTGGTGTAAGTGTATGTCTTTGTTACTTGGTGTCAGTGTATGTCTATGTTACTTGGTGTCAGTTTATGTCTGTGTTACATGGTGTAAGTGTGTGTCTGTGTTACTGGGTGTCAGTGTATGTCTTTGTTACTTGGTGTAAATGTGTGTCTGTGTTACTGGGTGTCAGTGTATGTCTTTGTGACTTGGTGTCAGTGTATGTCTTTGTTACTGGGTGTCAGTGTGTGTCTTTGTGACTTGGTGTCAGTGTATGTCTTTGTTACTTGGTGTCAGTGTATGTCAAAATACTTGGTGTCAGTGTATGCTTTGTTACTTGGTGTAATTGTCTGTCTTTGTTACTTGGTGTAAGTGTATGTCTTTGTTACTGGGTATCAGTGTATGTCTTTGTGACTTGTTATCAGTGTATGTCTGCGTTACTTGGTGTAATTGTGTGTCTATGTTACTGGGTGTCAATGTGTGTCTGTGTTACTTGATGTCAGTCTGTGTCTTTGTTACTTGGTGTCCGTGTTTGTCTGTGTTACTGGGTGTCAGTGTATGTCTTTGTTACTTGGTGTAAGGGTGTGTCTGTGTTACTGGGTGTCAGTGTATTTCTGTGTTACTTGGTGTAAGTGTGTCTGTTTTACTGGGTATCAGTGTATGTCAAAATACTTGGTGTAAGTGTATGTCATTGTTACTTGGTGTAACTGTTTGTCTTTGTTACTTGGTGTAAGTGTATGTCTTTGTTACTTGGCGTCAGTGTATGTCTGTGTTACTTAGTGTAAGTGTGTGTCTTCCTTACTTGGTGTAAGTGTATGTCTTTGTTACTTGGTGTAATTGTCTGTCTTTGTTACTTGGTGTAAGTGTATGTCTTTGTTACTTGGCGTCAGTGTATGTCTGTGTTACTTGGTGTAAGTGTATGTCTTTGTGACTTGGTATCAGTGTATGTCTTTGTTACTTGGTGTCAGTGTATGTCTTTGTTACTGGGTGTCCGTGTGTGTCTTTGTGACTTGGTGTCAGTGTAATCTTTGTTACTGGGTGTCAGTGTGCGTCTGTGTTACTGGGTGTCAGTGTATGTCTGTTTTACTTGGTGCAAGTGTGTGTCTGTGTTACTGGGTATCAGTGTATGTCTTTGTGACTTGGTGTCAGTGTATGTCTTTGTTACTGTGTGTCAGTGTGTGTCTTTGTGACTTGGTGTCAGTGTATGTCTTTGTTACTGGGTGTCAGTGTGTGTCTTTGTGACTTGGTGTCAGTGTATGTCTTTGTTACTTGGTGTAAGTGTCTGTCTGTGTTACTGGGTATCAGTGTATGTCTTTGTTACCTGGTGTCAGTGTATGTCTGTGTTACTTGGTGTAAGTGTATGTCTTTGTCACTGGGTATCAGTGTATGTCTTTGTGACTTGGTGTCAGTGTATGTCTTTGTTACTGGGTGTCAGTGTGTGTCTTTGTGACTTGGTGTCAGTGTATGTCTTTGTTACTTTCTGTAAGTGTGTGTCTGTGTTACTGGGTATCAGTGTATGTCTTTGTTACTTGGTGTCAGTGTATGTCAAAATACTTGGTGTAAGTGTATGTCTTTGTTACTGGGTGTAAGTGTATGTCTTTGGTACTTGGTGTAATTCTCTGTCTTTTTTACTTGGTGTAAGTGTATGTCTTTGTTACTTGGTGTCAGTGTATGTCTTTGTTACAGGGTGTCAGTGTGTGTCTGTGTTACTTGGTGTCAGTGTATGTCTTTGTTACTGTTTATCAGTGTTTCTCTGTGTTACTGGGTGTCAGTGCATGTTTGTTTGTGTAACTGGGTGTCAGTGTGTATCTGTGAAACTAGGTGTCAGTATTTAGTTTAATTTAGAGATCCAGCACTTTAACAGGCGCTTCGGCCCACCGAGTCTGTGCCGACCATCAACCACACATTTATACTAATCCTACACTTATCCCGTATTCCTATCACATCCCCACCTGTCCCGATATATTTCCCGACCACCTACCTATACTAGGGGCAATTTATGATGGCCAATTAACCTATCAACCTGCAATTCTTTGGCATGTGGGAGGAAACCGGAGCACCCGGAGGAAACCCACGCAGACAGAGGGAGAACTTGCAAACTCCGCACAGGCAGAACCCAGAATCGAACCCGGGTCCCTGGAGATGTGAGGCTGCGGTGCTAACCACTGCGCCAATGTGCCCCCACCTCCCCAGTGTGTGTCTGTGTTACTGTGTATCAGTGTATGTCTTTGTTACTTGGTGTCAGTGTATGTCGAAATACTTGGTGTAAGTGTATGCCTTTGTTAATTGGTGTAATTGTCTGTCTTTGTTACTTGGTGTAAGTGTATGTCTTTGTCACTGGGTATCAGTGTATGTCTTTGTGACTTGGTGTCAGTGTATGTCTTTGTTACTGGGTGTTAGTGTGTGTCTTTGTGAATTGGTGTCAGTGTATGTCTTTGTTACTTTCTGTAAGTGTGTGTCTGTGTTACTGGGAATCAGTGTATGTCTGTGTTACTTGGTGTCAGTGTATGTCAAAATACTTGGTGTAAGTGGGTGTCTTTGTTACTGGGTGTCAGTGTGTGTCTGTGTTACTTGGTGTAAGTCTGTGTCGTTGTTACTTGGTGTCCGTGTGTGTCTGTTACTGGGTATCAGTGCATGTCTTTGTTACTTGGTGTAGGTGTGTGTCTGTGTTACTGTGTGTCAGTGTATGTCTGTGTTACTTGGTGTATGTGTGTGTCTGTGTTAATGGGTATCAGCGTATGTCTTTGTGACTTGGTGTAAGTGTGTGTCTGTGTTACTGGGTGTCAGTGTATGTCTGTGTTACTTGGTGTCCGTGCGTGTCTGTGTTACTTGGTGTAAGTCTGTGTCTTTGTTACTGGGTGTCAGTGTATGTCTGTGTTACATGGTGTAAGTGTGTGTCTGTGTTACTGGGTGTCAATGTGTGTCTGTGTTACTTGGTGTAAGTCTGTTTCTTTGTTACTTGGTGTCCGTGTTTGTCTGTGTTACTGGGTGTCAGTGTATGTCTTTGTTACTTGGTGTAAGGGTGTGTCTGTGTTACTGTGTGTCAGTGTATGTCTGTGTTACCTGGTGTAAGTGTGTCTGTTTTACTGGGTATCAGTGTATGTCAAAATACTTGGTGTAAGTGCATGTCTTTGTTACTTGGTGTAATTGTCTGTCTTTGTTACTTGGTGTAAGTGTATGTCATTGTTACTTGGCGTCAGTTTATGTCTGTGTTACTTGGTGCAAGTGTGTGTCTTTGTTACTTGGTGTAAGTGTATGTCTTTGTCACTTGGTGTAATTGTCTGTCTTTGTTACTTGGTGTAAGTGTATGTCATTGTTACTTGGCGTCAGTGTATGTCTGTTTTACTTGGTGTAAGTGTATGTCTTTGTGACTTGGTATCAGTGTATGTCTTTGTGACTTGGTGACAGTGTATGTCTTTGTTACTGGGTGTCAGTGTGTGTCTGTGTTACTTGGTGTCAGTGTATGTCTTTGTTACTTGGTGTCAGTGTGTGTCTGTGATACTGGGTGTCAGTGTGTGTCTGCGTTACTTGGTGCAAGTCAGTGTCTTTGTTACTTGGTGTCCGTGTGTGTCTGTGTTACTGGGTGTCAGTGTATGCCTTTATTACTGGGTGTCAGTGTATGTCTGTGTTACTTGGCGTAACTGTGTGTCTGTGTTACTGGGTATCAGTGTATGTCTTTGTGACTTGGTGTCAGTGTATGTCTTTGTTACTGGGTGTCAGTGTGTGTCTTTGTGACTTGGTGTCAGTGTATGTCTTTGTTACTTGGTGTAAGTGTGTGTCTGTGTTACTGGGTATCAGTGTATGTCTTTGTTACTTGGTGTCAGTGTATGTCAAAATACTTGGTGTAAGTGTATGTCCTTGTTACTTGGTGTAAATGTCTGTCTTTGTGACTTGGTGTCAGTGTATGTCTTTGTTACTGGGTATCAGTGTATGTCTTTGTGACTTGTTATCAGTGTATGTCTGTGTTACTTGGTGTAAGTGTGTGTCTATGTTACTGGTTGTCAATGTGTGTCTGTGTTACTTGATGTAAGTCTGTGTCTTTGTTACTTGGTGTCCGTGTTTGTCTGTGTTACTGGGTGTCAGTGTATGTCTTTGTTCCTTGGTGTAAGGGTGTGTCTGTGTTACTGGGTGTCAGTGTATGTCTGTGTTACTTTGTGTAAGTGTGTCTGTTTTACTGGGTATCAGTGTATGTCAAAATACTTGGTGTAAGTGTATGTCTTTGTTACTTGGTGTAATTGTCTGTCTTTGTTACTTGGCGTCAGTGTATGTCTGTGTTACTTAGTGTAAGTGTGTGTCTTTGTTACTTGGTGTAAGTGTATGTCTTTGTTACTTGGTGTAATTGTCTGTCTTTGTTACTTGGTGTAAGTGTATGTCTTTGTTACTTGGCGTCAGTGTATTTCTTTGTGACTTGGTGTCAGTGTATGTCTTTGTTACTTGGTGTCAGTGTATGTCTTTGTTACTTGGTGTAAGTGTGTGTCTGTGTTACTGGGTATCAGTGCATGTCTTTGTTACTAGGTATCAGTGTATGTCAAAATACTTGGTGTAAGTGTATGTCTTTGTTACTTGGTGCAATTGTCTGTCTTTGTTACTTGGTATAAGTTTATGTCTTTGCTTCTTGGTGTCAGTGTATGTCTTTGTTACTTGGTGTAAGTGTCTGTCTTTGTTACTTGGTGTAAGTGTATGTCTTTGTTACTTGGTGTCAATATGTGTCTGTGTGACTGGGCATCAGTGTATGTCTTTCTGACTTGGTTTCAGTGAATGTCTTTGTGACTTGGTGTCAGTGTATGTCTTTTTTACTGGGTATCAGTGTATGTCTTTGTTACTTGGTGTGAGTGTATTTCTGTGTTACTAGGTGTAAGTGTGTGTCTGTGTTACTGGGTGTCTGTGTGTCTGTGTTCCTTGGTGTAAGTCTGTGTCTTTGTTACTTGGTGTCCGTGTGTGTCTGTGTTACTGGGTGTCAGTGTATGACTTTGTTACTGGGTGTCAGTGTATGTCTTTGTTACTTGGTGTCAGTGTGTGTCTGTTACTGGGTGTCAGTGTATGTCTGTGTTACTTGGTGCAAGTGTGTGTCTGTGTTACTGGGTATCAGTGTATGTCTTTGTGACTTGGTGTCAGTGTATGTCTTTGTTACTGGGTGTCAGTGTGTTTCTTTGTGACTTGGTGTCAGTGTATGTCTTTGTTACTTGGTGTAAGTGTGTTTCTGTGTTACTGGGTATCAGTGTATGTCTTTGTGACTTGGTGTCAGTGTATGTCTTTGTGACTTGGTGTCAGTGTATGTCAAAATACTTGGTGTAATTGTCTGTCTTTGTTACTTGGTGTAAGTGTATGTCTTTGTTACTGGGTATCAGTGTATGTCTTTGTGACTTGTTATCAGTGTATGTCTGTGTTACTTGGTGTAAGTGTGTGTCTGTGTTACTGGGTGTCAATGTGTGTCTGTGTTACTTGGTGTAAGTCTGTTTCTTTGTTACTTGGTGTCCGTGTTTGTCTGTGTTACTGGGTGTCAGTGTATGTCTTTGTTACTTGGTGTAATGGTGTGTCTGTGTTACTGTGTGTCAGTGTATGTCTGTGTTACTTGGTGTAAGTGTGTCTGTTTTACTGGGTATCAGTGTATGTCAAAATACTTGGTGTAAGTGTATGTCTTTGTTACTTGTTGTTATTGTCTGTCTTTGTTACTTGGTGTAAGTGTATGTCTTTGTTACTTGGCGTCTGTGTATGTCTGTGTTACTTGGTGTAAGTGTGTGTCTTTGTTACTTGGTGTAAGTGTATGTCTTTGTCACTTGGTGTAATTGTCTGTCTTTGTTACTTGGTGTAAGTGTATGTCATTGTTACTTGGCGTCAGTGTATGTCTGTGTGACTTGGTGTATGTGTATGTCTTTGTGACTTGGTATCAGTGTATGTCTTTGTGACTTGGTGACAGTGTATGTCTTTGTTACTGGGTGTCAGTGTGTGTCTGTGTTACTTGGTGTCAGTGTATGTCTTTGTTACTTGGTGTCAGTGTGTGTCTGTGATACTGGGTATCACTGTATGTCTTTGTGACTTCGTATCAGTGCATGTCTTTGTTACTTGGTGTCAGTGTATGTCTGTGTTACTTGGTGTAAGTGTGTGTCTATGTTACTGGGTATCAGTGTATGTCTTTGTTACTTGGTGTCAGTGTATGTCTGGGTTACTTGGTGTCAGTGTATGTCTTTGTTACTTGGTTTCAGTGTATGTCAAAATACTTGGTGTAAGTGTATGTCTTTCTTAATTGGTGTTAATTGTCTATCTTTGTTATCTGGTATCAGTGTATGTCTTTGTTACTTGGTGTAAGTGTGTTTCTGTGTTACTGGGTATCAGTGTATGTCTTTGTTACTTGGTGTCAGTGTATGTCTATTTTACTTGGTGTAAGTGTATGTCTTTGTTACTTGGTGTCAGTGTATGTCTATGTTACTTGGTGTCAGTTTATGTCTGTGTTACATGGTGTAAGTGTGTGTCTGTGTTACTGGGTGTCAGTGTATGTCTTTGTTACTTGGTGTAAATGTGTGTCTGTGTTACTGGGTGTCAGTGTATGTCTGTGTTACTTGGTGTAAGTGTGTGTCTGTGTTACTGGGTATCAGTGTATGTCTTTGTGACTTGGTGTCAGTGTATGTCTTTGTTACTGGGTGTCAGTGTGTGTCTTTGTGACTTGTTGTCAGTGGATGTCTTTGTTACTTGGTGTAAGTGTGTGTCTGTGTTACTGGGTATCAGTGTATGTCTTTGTTACTTGGTGTCAGTGTATGTCAAAATACTTGGTGTCAGTGTATGCTTTGTTACTTGGTGTAATTGTCTGTCTTTGTTACTTGGTGTAAGTGTATGTCTTTGTTACTGGGTATCAGTGTATGTCTTTGTGACTTGTTATCAGTGTATGTCTGTGTTACTTGGTGTAATTGTGTGTCTATGTTACTGGGTGTCAATGTGTGTCTGTGTTACTTGATGTCAGTCTGTGTCTTTGTTACTTGGTGTCCGTGTTTGTCTGTGTTACTGGGTGTCAGTGTATGTCTTTGTTACTTGGTGTAAGGGTGTGTCTGTGTTACTGGGTGTCAGTGTATTTCTGTGTTACTTGGTGTAAGTGTGTCTGTTTTACTGGGTATCAGTGTATGTCAAAATACTTGGTGTAAGTGTATGTCTTTGTTACTTGGTGTAACTGTTTGTCTTTGTTACTTGGTGTAAGTGTATGTCTTTGTTACTTGGCGTCAGTGTATGTCTGTGTTACTTAGTGTAAGTGAGTGTCTTCGTTACTTGGTGTAAGTGTATGTCTTTGTTACTTGGTGTAATTGTCTGTCTTTGTTACTTGGTGTAAGTGTATGTCTTTGTTACTTGGCGTCAGTGTATGTCTGTGTTACTTGGTGTAAGTGTATGTCTTTGTGACTTGGTATCAGTGTATGTCTTTGTGACTTGGTGACAGTGTATGTCTTTGTTACTTGGTGTCAGTGTATGTCTTTGTTACTGGGTGTCCGTGTGTGTCTTTGTGACTTGGTGTCAGTGTAATCTTTGTTACTGGGTGTCAGTGTGCGTCTGTGTTACTGGGTGTCAGTGTATGTCTGTTTTACTTGGTGCAAGTGTGTGTCTGTGTTACTGGGTATCAGTGTATGTCTTTGTGACTTGGTGTCAGTGTATGTCTTTGTTACTGTGTGTCAGTGTGTGTCTTTGTGACTTGGTGTCAGTGTATGTCTTTGTTACTGGGTGTCAGTGTGTGTCTTTGTGACTTGGTGTCAGTGTATGTCTTTGTTACTTGGTGTCAGTGTATGTCTTTGTTACTGTGTGTCAGTGTGTGTCTTTGTTACTTGGTGTCCGTGTTTGTCTGTGTTACTGGGTGTCAGTGTATGTCTTTGTTACTTGGTGTAAGGGTGTGTCTGTGTTACTGGGTGTCAGTGTATTTCTGTGCTACTTGGTGTAAGTGTGTCTGTTTTACTGGGTATCAGTGTATGTCAAAATACTTGGTGTAAGTGTATGTCTTTGTTACTTGGTGTAACTGTTTGACTTTGTTACTTGGTGTAAGTGTATGTCTTTGTTACTTGGCGTCAGTGTATGTCTGTGTTACTTAGTGTAAGTGTGTGTCTTCGTTACTTGGTGTAAGTGTATGTCTTTGTTACTTGGTGTAATTGTCTGTCTTTGTTACTTTGTGTAAGTGTATGTCTTTGTTACTTGGCGTCAGTGTATGTCTGTGTTACTTGGTGTAAGTGTATGTCTTTGTGACTTGGTATCAGTGTATGTCTTTGTGACTTGATGACAGTGTATGTCTTTGTTACTTGGTGTCAGTGTATGTCTTTGTTACTGGGTGTCCGTGTGTGTTTTTGTTACTTGGTGTCAGTGTATGTCTTTGTTACTGGGTGTCCGTGTGTGTCTTTGTGACTTGGTGTCAGTGTAATCTTTGTTACTGGGTGTCAGTGTGCGTCTGTGTTACTGGGTGTCAGTGTATGTCTGTTTTACTTGGTGCAAGTGTGTGCATGTGTTACTGGGTATCAGTGTATGTCTTTGTGACTTGGTGTCAGTGTATGTCTTTGTTACTGTGTGTCAGTGTGTGTCTTTGTGACTTGGTGTCAGTGTATGTCTTTGTTACTGGGTGTCAGTGTGTGTCTTTGTGACTTGGTGTCAGTGTATGTCTTTGTTACTTGGTGTCAGTGTATGTCTTTGTTACTGTGTGTCAGTGTGTGTCTTTGTTACTTGGTGTCCGTGTTTGTCTGTGTTACTGGGTGTCAGTGTATGTCTTTGTTACTTGGTGTAAGGGTGTGTCTGTGTTACTGGGTGTCAGTGTATTTCTGTGTTACTTGGTGTAAGTGTGTCTGTTTTACTGGGTATCAGTGTATGTCAAAATACTTGGTGTAAGTGTATGTCTTTGTTACTTGGTGTAACTGTTTGTCTTTGTTACTTGGTGTAAGTGTATGTCTTTGTTACTTGGCGTCAGTGTATGTCTGTGTTACTTAGTGTAAGTGTGTGTCTTCGTTACTTGGTGTAAGTGTATGTCTTTGTTACTTGGTGTAATTGTCTGTCTTTGTTACTTGGTGTAAGTGTATGTCTTTGTTACTTGGCGTCAGTGTATGTCTGTGTTACTTGGTGTAAGTGTATGTCTTTGTGACTTGGTATCAGTGTATGTCTTTGTGACTTGGTGACAGTGTATGTCTTTGTTACTTGGTGTCAGTGTATGTCTTTGTTACTCGGTGTCCGTGTGTGTCTGTTTTACTTGGTGCAAGTGTGTGTCTGTGTTACTGGGTATCAGTGTATGTCTTTGTGACTTGGTGTCAGTGTATGTCTTTGTTACTGTGTGTCAGTGTGTGTCTGTGTTACTGGGTGTCAGTGTATGTCTGTTTTACTTGGTGCAAGTGTGTGTCTGTGTTACTGGGTATCAGTGTATGTGTTTGTGACTAGGTGTCAGTGTATGTCTTTTTTACTGTGTGTCAGTGTGTGTCTTTGTGACTTGGTGTCAGTGTATGTCTTTGTTACTGGGTGTCAGTGTGTGTCTGTGTTACTGGGTATCAGTGTATGTCTTTGTGACTTGGTGTCAGTGTATGTCTTTGTTACTGTGTGTCAGTGTGTGTCTTTGTTACTTGGTGTCCGTGTTTGTCTGTGTTACTGGGTGTCAGTGTATGTCTTTGTTACTTGGTGTAAGGGTGTGTCTGTGTTACTGGGTGTCAGTGTATTTCTGTGTTACTTGGTGTAAGTGTGTCTGTTTTACTGGGTATCAGTGTATGTCAAAATACTTGGTGTAAGTGTATGTCTTTGTTACTTGGTGTAACTGTTTGTCTTTGTTACTTGGTGTAAGTGTATGTCTTTGTTACTTGGCGTCAGTGTATGTCTGTGTTACTTAGTGTAAGTGTGTGTCTTCGTTACTTGGTGTAAGTGTATGTCTTTGTTACTTGGTGTAATTGTCTGTCTTTGTTACTTGGTGTAAGTGTATGTCTTTGTTACTTGGCGTCAGTGTATGTCTGTGTTACTTGGTGTAAGTGTATGTCTTTGTGACTTGGTATCAGTGTATGTCTTTGTGACTTGGTGACAGTGTATGTCTTTGTTACTTGGTGTCAGTGTATGTCTGTGTTACTTGGTGTCCGTGTGTGTCTTTGTGACTTGGTGTCAGTGTAATCTTTGTTACTGGGTGTCAGTGTGCGTCTGTGCTCCTGTGTGTCAGTGTATGTCTGTGTTACTTGGTGTATGTGTGTGTCTGTGTTACTGGGTCTCAGTGTATGTCTGTGTTACTTGGTGTAAGTGCATGTCTGTGTTACTTGGTGTCCGTGCGTGTCTGTGTTACTGGGTGTCAGTGTATGTCTTTGTTACTGGGTGTCAGTGTATGTCTTTGTTACTTGGTGTAAGTGTGTGTCTGTGTTACTGTGTGTCAGTGTATGTCTGTGTTACTTGGTGTATGTGTGTGTCTGTGTTGCTGGGTATCAGTGTATTTCTTTTTGACTTGTTGTCAGTGTATGTCTTTGTTACTTGGTGTCAGTGTATGTCTGTGTTACTGGGTGTCAGTGTATGTCTTTGTTACTGGGTGTCAGTGTATGTCTTTGTTACTTGGTGTAATTGTGTGTCTGTGTTACTGGGTGTCCGTGTATGTCTGTGTTACTTGGTGTAAGTGTGTGTCTGTGTTACTGGGTATCACTGTATGTCTTTGTGACTTGGTGTCAGTGTATGTCTTTGTTACTGGGTGTCAGTGTGTGTCTTTGTGACTTGGTGTAAGTGTACGTCTTTGTTACTTGGTGTTAATTTTCAGTCTTTGTTATCTGGTGTCAGTGTATGTCTGTGTTACTGGGTATCAGTGTATGTCTTTGTTACTTGGTGTAAGTGCGTGTCTGTGTTACTGGGTATCAGTGTATGTCTTTGTTACTTGGTGTCAGTGTATGTCTATTTTACTTGGTGTAAGTGTATGTCTTTGTTACTTGGTGTCAGTGTATGTCTGTGTTACTAGGTGCAAGTGTGTGTCTGTGTTACTGGGTGTCAGTGTGTCTCTGTGTTCCTTGGTGTAAGTCTGTGTCTTTGTTACTTGGTGTCCGTGTGCGTCTGTGTTACTGGTTGTCAGTGTATGTCTTTGTTACTGGGTGTCAGTGCATGTCTTTCTTACTTGGTGTAAGTGTGTGTCTGTGTTACGTGGTGTCAGTGTGTGTCTGTGTTACTTGGTGTAAGTCAGTGTCTTTGTTACTTGGTGTCCGTGTGTGTCTGTGTTACTGGGTGTCAGTGAATGTCTTTGTTACTTGGTGTAAGTGTGTGTCTGTGTTACTGGGTGTCAGTGTATGTCTGTGTTACTTGGTGTAAGTGTGTGTCTGTGTAACTGGGTATCACTGTATGTCTTTGTTACTTGGTGTCAGGGTATGTCAACATACTTGGTGTAAGTGTATGTCTTTGTTACTTGGTGTAATTGTCTGTCTTTGTTACTTGGTGTAAGTGTATGTCTTTGTTACTGGGTATCAGTGTATGTCTTTGTGACTTGTTTTCAGTGTATGTCTGTGTTACTTGTTGGAAGTGTGTGTCTGTGTTACTGGGTGTCAATGTGTGTCTGTGTTACTTGGTGGAAGTCTGTGTCTTTGTTGCTTGGTGTCCGTGTTTGTCTGTGTTACTGGGTGTCAGTGTATGTCTGTGTTACTTGGTGTAAATTTGTGTCTGTGTTACTGGGTGTCAGTGTATGTCAAAATACTTGGTGTAAGTGTATGTCTTTGTTACTTGGCGTCAGTTTATGTCTGTGTTACTTGGTGTAAGTGTGTGTCTTTGTTACTTGGTGTAAGTGTATGTCTTTGTCACTTGGTGTAATCGTCTGTCTTTGTTACTTGGTGTAAGTGTATGTCATTGTTACTTGGCGTCAGTGTATGTCTGTGTTACTTGGTGTAAGTGTATGTCTTTGTGACTTGGTATCAGTGTATGCCTTTGTGACTTGGTGACAGTGTATGTCTTTGTTACTGGGTGTCAGCGTGTGTCTGTGTTACTTGGTGTCAGCGTATGTCTTTGTTACTTGGTGTCAGTGTGTGTCTGTGATACTGGGAGTCAGTGTGAGTCTGTGTTACTTGGTGCAAGTCAGTGTCTTTGTTACTTGGTGTCCGTGTGTGTCTGTGTTACTGGGTGTCAGTGTATGCCTTTGTTACTGGGTGTCAGTGTATGTCTTTGTTACTTCGTGTAAATGTGTGTCTGTGTTACTGGGTGTCAGTGTATGTCTGTGTTACTTGGCGTAACTGTGTGTCTGTGTTACTGGGTATCAGTGTATGTCTTTGTGACTTGGTGTCAGTGTATGCCTTTGTTACTGGGTGTCAGTGTGTGTCTTTGTGACTTGGCGTCAGTGTATGTCTTTGTTACTTGGTGTCAGTGTATGTCAAAATACTTGGTGTAAGTGTATGTCTTTGTTACTTGGTGTAATTGTCTGTCTTTGTGACTTGGTGTCAGTGTATGTCTTTGTTACTGGGTATCAGTGTATGTCTTTGTGACTTGTTATCAGTGTATGTCTGTGTTACTTGGTGTAAGTGTGTGTCTATGTTACTGGGTGTCAATGTGTGTCTGTGTTACTTGATGTAAGTCTGTGTCTTTGTTACTTGGTGTCCGTGTTTGTCTGTGTTACTGGGTGTCAGTGTATGTCTTTGTTACTTGGTGTAAGGGTGTGTCTGTGTTACTGGGTGTCAGTGTATGTCTGTGTTACTTGGTGTAAGTGTGTCTGTTTTCCTGGGTATCAGTGTATGTCAAAATACTTGGTGTAAGTGTATGTCTTTGTTACTTGGTGTAATTGTCTGTCTTTGTTACTTGGTGTAAGTGTATGTCTTTGTTACTTGGCGTCAGTGTATTTCTGTGTTACTTAGTGTAAGTGTGTGTCTTTGTTACTTGGTGTAAGTGTATGTCTTTGTTACTTGGTGTAATTGTCTGTCTTTGTTACTTGGTGTAAGTGTATGTCTTTGTTACTTCGTGTAAATGTGTGTCTGTGTTACTGGGTATCAGTGTATGTCTTTGTGACTTGGTGTCAGTGTATGTCTTTGTTACTGGATGTCAGTGTGTGTCTTTGTGACTTGGTGTCAGTGTATGTCAAAATACTTGGTGTAAGTGTATGTCTTTGTTACTTGGTGTAATTGTCTGTCTTTGTGACTTGGTGTCAGTGTATGTCTGTGTTACTTGGTGTCAGTGTGTGTCTGTTACTGGGTGTCAGTGTATGTCTGTGTTACTTGGTGTAAGTGTGTGTCTGTGATACTTGGCGTCAGTGTATTTCTTTGTGACTTGGTGTCAGTGTATGTCTTTGTTACTTGGTGTCAGTGTATGTCTTTGTTACTTGGTGTAAGTGTGTGTCTGTGTTACTGGGTATCATTGTATGTCTTTGTTACTAGGTATCAGTGTATGTCAAAATACTTGGTGTAAGTGTATGTCTTTGTTACTTGGTGCAATTGTCTGTCTTTGTTACTTGGTATAAGTGTATGTCTTTGCTTTTTGGTGTCAGTGTATGTCTTTGTTACTTGCTGTAAGTGTCTGTCTTTGTTACTTGGTGTAAGTGTATGTCTTTGTTACTTGGTGTCAATATGTGTCTGTGTGACTGGGCATCAGTGTATGTCTTTGTGACTTGGTATCAGTGTATGTCTTTGTTACTTGGTGTCATTGTATGTCTTTTTTACTGGGTATCAGTGTATGTCTTTGTTACTTGGTGTGAGTGTATGTCTGTGTTACTAGGTGTAAGTGTGTGTCTGTGTTACTGGGTGTCTGTGTGTCTGTGTTCCTTGGTGTAAGTCTGTGTCTTTGTTACTTGGTGTCCGTGTGTGTCTGTGTTACTGGGTGTCAGTGTATGACTTTGTTACTGGGTGTCAGTGTATGTCTTTGTTACTTGGTGTCAGTGTGTGTCTGTTACTGGGTGTCAGTGTATGTCTGTGTTACTTGGTGTAAGTGTGTGTCTGTGTTACTGGGTATCAGTGTATGTCTTTGTGACTTGGTGTCAGTGTATGTCTCTGTTACTGGGTGTCAGTGTGTGTCTTTGTGACTTGGTGTCAGTGTATGTCTTTGTTACTTGGTGTAAGTGTGTTTCTGTGTTACTGGGTATCAGTGTATGTCTTTGTGACTTGGTGTCAGTGTATGTCTTTGTTACTTGGTGTCAGTGTATGTCAAAATACTTGGTGTAATTGTCTGTCTTTGTTACTTGGTGTAAGTGTATGTCTTTGTTACTGGGTATCAGTGTATGTCTTTGTGACTTGTTATCAGTGTATGTCTGTGTTACTTGGTGTAAGTGTGTGTCTGTGTTACTGGGTGTCAATGTGTGTCTGTGTTACTTGGTGTAAGTCTGTTTCTTTGTTACTTGGTGTCCGTGTTTGTCTGTGTTACTGGGTGTCAGTGTATGTCTTTGTTACTTGGTGCAAGGGTGTGTCTGTGTTACTGTGTGTCAGTGTATGTCTGTGTTACTTGGTGTAAGTGTGTCTGTTTTACTGGGTATCAGTGTATGTCAAAATACGTGGTGTAAGTGTATGTCTTTGTTACTTGTTGTAATTGTCAGTCTTTGTTACTTGGTGTAAGTGTATGTCTTTGTTACTTGGGGTCAGTGTATGTCTGTGTTACTTGGTGTAAGTGTGTGTCTTTGTTACTTGGTGTAAGTGTATGTCTTTGTCACTTGGTGTAATTGTCTGTCTTTGTTACCTGGTGTAAGTGTATGTCATTGTTACTTGGCGTCAGTGTATGTCTGTGTTACTTGGTGTATGTGTATGTCTTTGTGACTTGGTATCAGTGTATGTCTTTGTGACTTGGTGACAGTGTATGTCTTTGTTACTGGGTGTCAGTGTGTGTCTGTGTTACTTGGTGTCAGTGTATGTCTTTGTTACTTGGTGTCAGTGTGTGTCTGTGATACTGGGTATCACTGTATGTCTTTGTGACTTCGTATCAGTGCATGTCTTTGTTACTTGGTGTCAGTGTATGTCTGTGTTACTTGGTGTAAGTGTGTGTCTATGTTACTGGGTATCAGTGTATGTCTTTGTTACTTGGTGTCAGTGTATGTCTGTGTTACTTGGTGTCAGTGTATGTCTTTGTTACTTGGTTTCAGTGTATGTCAAAATACTTGGTGTAAGTGTATGTCTTTCTTAATTGGTGTTAATTGTCTGTCTTTGTTATCTGGTATCAGTGTCTGTCTTTGTTACTTGGTGTAAGTGTGTGTCTGTGTTACTGGGTATCAGTGTATGTCTTTGTTACTTGGTGTCAGTGTATGTCTATTTTACTTGGTGTAAGTGTATGTCTTTGTTACTTGGTGTCAGTGTATGTCTATGTTACTTGGTGTCAGTTTATGTCTGTGTTACATGGTGTAAGTGTGTGTCTGTGTTACTGGGTGTCAGTGTATGTCTTTGTTACTTGGTGTAAATGTGTGTCTGTGTTACTGGGTGTCAGTGTATGTCTGTGTTACTTGGTGTAAGTGTGTGTCTGTGTTACTGGGTATCAGTGTATGTCTTTGTGACTTGGTGTCAGTGTATGTCTTTGTTACTGGGTGTCAGTGTGTGTCTTTGTGACTTGGTGTCAGTGGATGTCTTTGTTACTTGTTGTAAGTGTGTGTCTGTGTTACTGGGTATCAGTGTATGTCTTTGTTACTTGGTGTCAGTGTATGTCAAAATACTAGGTGTCAGTGTATGCTTTGTTACTTGGTGTAATTGTCTGTCTTTGTTACTTGGTGTAAGTGTATGTCTTTGTTACTGGGTATCAGTGTATGTCTTTGTGACTTGTTATCAGTGTATGTCTGTGTTACTTGGTGTAAGTGTGTGTCTATGTTACTGGGTGTCAATGTGTGTCTGTGTTACTTGATGTCAGTCTGTGTCTTTGTTACTTGGTGTCCGTGTTTGTCTGTGTTACTGGGTGTCAGTGTATGTCTTTGTTACTTGGTGTAAGGGTGTGTCTGTGTTACTGGGTGTCAGTGTATTTCTGTGTTACTTGGTGTAAGTGTGTCTGTTTTACTGGGTATCAGTGTATGTCAAAATACTTGGTGTAAGTGTATGTCTTTGTTACTTGGTGTAACTGTTTGTCTTTGTTACTTGGTGTAAGTGTATGTCTTTGTTACTTGGCGTCAGTGTATGTCTGTGTTACTTAGTGTAAGTGTGTGTCTTCGTTACTTGGTGTAAGTGTATGTCTTTGTTACTTGGTGTAATTGTCTGTCTTTGTTACTTGGTGTAAGTGTATGTCTTTGTTACTTGGCGTCAGTGTATGTCTGTGTTACTTGGTGTAAGTGTATGTCTTTGTGACTTGGTATCAGTGTATGTCTTTGTGAATAGGTGACAGTGTATGTCTTTGTTACTGGGTATCAGTGTATGTCTTTGTTACTTGGTGTCAGTGTATGTCAAAATACTTGGTGTAAGTGTATGTCTTTGTTAATTGGCGTCAGTGTATGTCTGTGTTACTTGGTGTAAGTGTATGTCTTTGTGACTTGGTATCAGTGTATGTCTTTGTGACTTGGTGACAGTGTATGTCTTTGTTACTGGGTGTCAGTGTGTGTCTGTGTTACTTGGTATCCGTGTGTGTCTGTGTTACTGGGTATCAGTGCATGTCTTTGTTACTTGGTGTAGGTGTGTGTCTGTGCTCCTGTGTGTCAGTGTATGTCTGTGTTACTTGGTGTATGTGTGTGTCTGTGTTACTGGGTCTCAGTGTATGTCTGTGTTACTTGGTGTAAGTGCATGTCTGTGTTACTTGGTGTCCGTGCGTGTCTGTGTTACTGGGTGTCAGTGTATGTCTTTGTTACTTGGTGTAAGTGTGTGTCTGTGTTACTGTGTGTCAGTGTATGTCTGTGTTACTTGGTGTATGTGTGTGTCTGTGTTACTGGGTATCATTGTATTTCTTTGTGACTTGTTGTCAGTGTATGTCTTTGTTACTTGGTGTCAGTGTATGTCTTTGTTACTTGGTGTGAGTGTATGTCTGTGTTACTAGGTGTAACTGTGTGTCTGTGTTACTTCGTGTCTGTGTGTCTGTGTTCCTTGGTGTAAGTCTGTGTCTTTGTTACTTGGTGTCCGTGTGTGTCTGTGTTACTTGGTGTCAGTGTGTGTCTGTTACTGGGTGTCAGTGTATGTCTGTGTTACTTGGTGTAAGTGTGTGTCTGTGTTACTGGGTATCAGTGTATGTCTTTGTGACTTGGTGTCAGTGTATGTCTTTGTTACTTGGTGTCAGTGTGTGTCTGTTACTGGGTGTCAGTGTATGTCTTTGTTACTTGGTGTAAGTGTGTGTCTGTGTTACTGGGTGTCAGTGTGTGTCTGTGTTACTTGGTGTAAGTCAGTGTCTTTGTTACTTGGTGTCCGTGTGTGTCTGTGTTACTGGGTGTCAGTGTATGTCTTTGTTACTTGGTGTAAGTGTGTGTCTGTGTTACTGGGTGTCAGTGTATGTCTGTGTTACTTGGTGTAAGTGTGTGTCTGTGTAACTGCGTATCACTGTATGTCTTTGTGACTCGGTGTCAGTGTATGTCTTTGTTACTGGGTGTCAGTGTGTGTCTTTGTGACTTGGTGTCAGTGCATGTCTTTCTTACTTGGTGTAAGTGTGTGTCTGTGTTACTGGGTATCAGTGTATGTCTTTGTTACTTGGTGTCAGTGTATGTCAACATACGTGGTGTAATTGTCTGTCTTTGTTAATTGGTGTAAGTGTATGTCTTTGTTACTGGGTGTCAATGTGTGTCTGTGTTACTTGGTGGAAGTCTGTGTCTTTGTTACTTGGTGTCCGTGTTTGTCTGTGTTACTGAGTGTCAGTGTATGTCTGTGTTACTTGGTGTAAGTTTGTGTCTGTGTTACTGGGTATCAGTGAATGTCTTTGTGACTTGGTGTCAGTGTATGTCTTTGTTACTGGGTGTCAGTGTGTGTCTTTGTGACTTGGTGTCAGTGTATGTCTTTGTTACTTGTTGTAAGTGTGTGTCTGTGTTACTGGCTATCAGTGTATGTCTTTGTTACTTGGTGTCAGTGTATGTCACAATACTTGGTGTAAGTGTATGTCTTTGTTACTTGGTGTATTTGTCTGTCTTTGTTACTTGGTGTAAGTGTATGTCATTGTTACTGGGTATCAGTGTATGTCTTTGTGACTTGTTATCAGTGTATGTCTGTGTTACTTGGTGTAAGTGTGTGTCTATGTTACTGGGTGTCAATGTGTGTCTGTGTTACTTGGTGTAAGTCAGTGTCTTTGTTACTTGGTGTCCGTGTTTGTCTGTGTTACTGGGTGTCAGTGTATTTCTTTGTTACTTGGTGTAAGGGTGTGTCTGTGTTACTGTGTGTCAGTGTATGTCTGTGTTACTTTGTGTAAGTGTGTCTGTTTTACTGGGTATCAGTGTATGTCAAAATACTTGGTGTAAGTGTCTGTCTTTGTTACTTGGTGTAATTGTCTGTCTTTGTTACTTGGTGTAAGTGTATGTCTTTGCTACTTGGCGTCAGTTTATGTCTGTGTTACTTGGTGTAAGTGTGTGTCTTTGTTACTTGGTGTAAGTGTATGTCTTTGACACTTGGTGTAATTGTCTGTCTTTGTTACTTGGTGTAAGTGTATGTCATTGTTACTTGGCGTCAGTGTATGTCTGTGTTACTTGGTGTAAGTGTATGTCTTTGTGACTTGGTATCAGTGTATGTCTTTGTGACTTGGTGACAGTGTATGTCTTTGTTACTGGGTGTCAGTGTGTGTCTGTGTTACTTGGTGTCAGTGTATGTCTTTGTTACTTGGTGTCAGTGTGTGTCTGTGATACTGGGTGTCAGTGTGTGTCTGTGTTACTTGGTGCAAGTCAGTGTCTTTGTTACTTGGTGTCCGTGTGTGTCTGTGTTACTGGGTGTCAGTGTATGTCTTTGTTACTGGGTGTCAGTGTATGTCTTTGTTACTTCGTATAAATGTGTGTCTGTGTTACTGGGTGTCAGTGTATGTCTGTGTTACTTGGCGTAAGTGTGTGTCTGTGTTACTGGGCATCAGTGTATGTATTTGTGACTTGGTGTCAGTGTATGTCTTTGTTACTGGGTGTCAGTGTGTGTCTTTGTGACTTGGTGTCAGTGTATGTCTTTGTTACTTGGTGTAAGTGTGTGTCTGTGTTACTGGGTATCAGTGTATGTCTTTGTTACTTGGTGTCAGTGTATGTCAAAATACTTGGTGTAAGTGTATGTCTTTGTTACTTGGTGTAATTGTCTGTCTTTGTTACTTGGTGTAAGTGTATGTCTTTGTTACTGGGTATCAGTGTATGTCTTTGTGACTTGTTATCAGTGTATGTCTGTGTTACGTGGTGTAAGTGTGTGTCTATGTTACTGGGTGTCAATGTGTGTCTGTGTTACTTGATTTAAGTCTGTGTCTTTGTTACTTGGTGTCCGTGTTTGTCTGTGTTACTGGGTGTCAGTGTATGTCTTTGTTACTTGGTGTAAGGGTGTGTCTGTGTTACTGGGTGTCAGTGTATGTCTGTGTTACTTGGTGTAAGTGTCTGTTTTACCGGGTATCAGTGTATGTCAAAATACTTGGTGTAAGTGTATGTCTTTGTTACTTGGTGTAATTGTCTGTCTTTGTTACTTGGTGTAAGTGTATGTTTTTGTTACTTGGCGTCAGTGTATGTCTGTGTTACTTAGTGTAAGTGTGTGTCTTTGTTACTTGGTGTAAGTGAATGTCTTTGTTACTTGGTGTAATTGTCTGTCTTTGTTACTTGGTGTAAGTGTATGTCTTTGTTACTTGGCTTCAGTGTATGTCTGTGTTACTTGGTGTAAGTGTATGTCTTTGTGACTTGGTATCAGTGTATGTCTTTGTGACTTGGTGACAGTGTATGTCTTTGTTACTGGGTGTCAGTGTGTGTCTGTATTACTTGGTGTCAGTGTATGTCTGTGTTACTTGGTGTAAGTGTGTCTGTTTTACTGGGTATCAGTGTATGTCAAAATACTTGGTGTAAGTGTATGTCTTTGTTACTTGGTGTAATTGTCTGTCTTTGTTACTTGGTGTAAGTGTATGTCTTTGTTACTTGGCGTCAGTTTATGTCTGTGTTACTTGGTGTAAATGTGTGTCTTTGTTACTTGGTGTAAGTGTATGTCTTTGTCACTTGCTGTAATTGTCTGTCTTTGTTACTTGGTGTAAGTGTATGTCATTGTTACTTGGCGTCAGTGTATGTCTGTGTTACTTGGTGTAAGTGTATGTCTTTGTGACTTGGCATCAGTGTATGTCTTTGTGACTTGGTGACAGTGTATGTCTTTGTTACTGGGTGTCAGTGTGTGTCTGTGTTACTTGGTGTCAGTGTATGTCTTTGTTACTTGGTGTCAGTGTGTGTCTGTGATACTGGGTGTCAGTGTGTGTCTGTGTTACTTGGTGCAAGTCAGTGTCATTGTTACTTGGTGTCCGTGTGTGTCTGTGTTACTGGGTGTCAGTGTCTGTCTTTGTTACTGGGTGTCAGTGTATGTCTTTGTTACTTCGTGTAAATGTGTGTCTGTGTTACTGGGTGTCAGTGTATGTCTGTGTTACTTGGCGTAAGTGTGTGTCTGTGTTACTGGGCATCACTGTATGTCTTTGTGACTTGGTGTCAGTGTATGTCTTTGTTACTGGGTGTCAGTGTGTGTCTTTGTGACTTGGTGTCAGTGTATGTCTTTGTTACTTGGTGTAAGTGTGTGTCTGTGTTACTGGGTATCAGTGTATGTCTTTGTTACTTGGTGTCAGTGCATGTCAAAATACTTGGTGTAAGTGTATGTCTTTGTTACTTGGTGTAATTGTCTGTCTTTGTTACTTGGTGTAAGTGTATGTCTTTGTTACTGGGTATCTGTGTATGTCTTTGTGACTTGTTATCAGTGTATGTCTGTGTTACTTGGTGTAAGTGTGTGTCTATGTTACTGGGTGTCAATGTGTGTCTGTGTTACTTGATGTAAGTCTGTGTCTTTGTTACTTGGTGTCCGTGTTTGTCTGTGTTACTGGGTGTCAGTGTATGTCTTTGTCACTTGGTGTAAGGGTGTGTCTGTGTTACTGGGTGTCAGTGTATGTCTGTGTTACTTGGTGTAAGTGTGTCTTTTTTACTGGGTATCAGTGTATGTCAAAATACTTGGTCTAAGTGTATGTCTTTGTTACTTGGTGTAACTGTCTGTCTTTGTTACTTGGTGTAAGTGTATGTCTTTGTTACTTGGCGTCAGTGTATGTCTGTGTTACTTAGTGTAAGTGTGTGTCTTCGTTACTTGGTGTAAGTGTATGTCTTTGTTACTTGGTGAAATTGTCTGTCTTTGTTACTTGGTGTAAGTGTATGTCTTTGTTACTTGGCGTCAGTGTATGTCTGTGTTACGTGCTGTCAGTGTATGTCTTTGTTACTTGGTTTCAGTGTATGTCAAAATACTTGGTGTAAGTGTATGTCTTTCTTAATTGGTGTTAATTGTCTGTCTTTGTTATCTGGTATCAGTGTATGTCTTTGTTACTTGGTGTAAGTGTGTGTCTGTGTTACTGGGTATCAGTGTATGTCTTTGTTACTTGGTGTCAGTGTATGTCTATTTTACTTGGTGTAAGTGTATGTCTTTGTTACTTGGTTCAGTGTATGTCTATGTTACTTGGTGTCAGTTTATGTCTGTGTTACATGGTGTAAGTGTGTGTCTGTGTTACTGGGTGTCAGTGTATGTCTTTGTTACTTGGTGTAAATGTGTGTCTGTGTTACTGGGTGTCAGTGTATGTCTGTGTTACCTGGTGTACGTGTGTGTCTGTGTTACTGGGTATCAGTGTATGTCTTTGTGACTTGGTGTCAGTGTATGTCTTTGTTACTGGGTGCAAGTGTGTGTCTTTGTGACTTGGTGTCAGTGTATGTCTTTGTTACTGGGTGTCAGTGTGTGTCTTTGTGACTTGGTGTCAGTGTATGTCTTTGTTACTTGGTGTAAGTGTGTGTCTGTGTTACTGGGTATCAGTGTATGTCTTTGTGACTTGGTGTCAGTGTATGTCTTTGTTACTTGGTATCAGTGTATGTCAAAATACGTGGTGTAAATGTCTGTCTTTGTTACTTGGTGTAAGTGTATGTCTTTGTTACTGGGTATCAGTGTATGTCTTTGTGACTTGTTATCAGTGTATGTCTGTGTTACTTGGTGTAAGTGTGTGTCTGTGTTACTTGGTGTAAGTCTGTTTCTTTCTTACTTGGTGTCCGTGTTTGTCTGTGTTACTGGGTGTCAGTGTATGTCTTTGTTACTTGGTGTAAGGGTGTGTCTGTGTTACTGTGTGTCAGTGTATGTCTGTGTTACTTGGTGTAAGTGTGTCTGTTTTACTGGGTATCAGTGTATGTCAAAATACTTGGTGTAAGTGTATGTCTTTGTTACTTGTTGTAATTGTCTGTCTTTGTTACTTGGTGTAAGTGTGTGTCTTTGTTACTTGGTGTAAGTGTATGTCTTTGTCACTTGGTGCAATTGTCTGTCTTTGTTACTTGGTGTAAGTGTCTGTCATTGTTATTTGGCGTCAGTGCATGTCTGTGTTACTTGGTGTATGTGTATGTCTTTGTGACTTGGTATCAGTGTATGTCTTTGTGACTTGGTGACAGTGTATGTCTTTGTTACTGGGTGTCAGTGTGTGTCTGTGTTACTTGGTGTCAGTGTATGTCTTTGTTACTTGGTGTCAGTGTGTGTCTGTGATACTGGGTATCACTGTATGTCTTTGTGACTTCGTATCAGTGCATGTCTTTGTTACTTGGTGTCAGTGTATGTCTGTGTTACTTGGTGTAAGTGTGTGTCTATGTTACTGGGTATCAGTGTATGTCTTTGTTACTTGGTGTCAGTGTATGTCTGTGTTACTTGGTGTCAGTGTATGTCTTTGTTACTTGGTTTCAGTGTATGTCAAAATACTTGGTGTATGTGTATGTCTTTCTTAATTGGTGTTAATTGTCTGTCTTTGTTATCTGGTATCAGTGTATGTCTTTGTTACTTGGTGTAAGTGTGTGTCTGTGTTACTGGGTATCAGTGTATGTCTTTGTTACTTGGTGTCAGTGTATGTCTATTTTACTTGGTGTAAGTGTATGTCTTTGTTACTTGGTGTCAGTGTATGTCTATGTTACTTGGTGTCAGTTTATGTCTGTGTTACATGGTGTAAGTGTGTGTCTGTGTTACTGGGTGTCAGTGTATGTCTTTGTTACTTGGTGTAAATGTGTGTCAGTGTTACTGGGTGTCAGTGTATGTCTGTGTTACTTGGTGTAAGTGTGTGTCTGTGTTACTGGGTATCAGTGTATGTCTTTGTGACTTGGTGTCAGTGTCTGTCTTTGTTACTGGGTGTCAGTGTGTGTCTTTGTGACTTGGTGTCAGTGGATGTCTTTGTTACTTGGTGTAAGTGTGTGTCTATGTTACTGGGTATCAGTGTATGTCTTTGTTACTTGGTGTCAGTGTATGTCAAAATACTTGGTGTCAGTGTATGCTTTGTTACTTGGTGTAATTGTCTGTCTTTGTTACTTGGTGTAAGTGTATGTCTTTGTTACTGGGTATCAGTGTATGTCTTTGTGACTTGTTATCAGTGTATGTCTGTGTTACTTGGTGTAAGTGTGTGTCTATGTTACTGGGTGTCAATGTGTGTCTGTGTTACTTGATGTCAGTCTGTGTCTTTGTTACTTGGTGTCCGTGTTTGTCTGTGTTACTGGGTGTCAGTGTATGTCTTTGTTACTTGGTGTAAGGGTGTGTCTGTGTTACTGGGTGTCAGTGTATTTCTGTGTTACTTGGTGTAAGTGTGTCTGTTTTACTGGGTATCAGTGTATGTCAAAATACTTGGTGTAAGTGTATGTCTTTGTTACTTGGTGTAACTGTTTGTCTTTGTTACTTGGTGTAAGTGTATGTCTTTGTTACTTGGCGTCAGTGTATGTCTGTGTTACTTAGTGTAAGTGTGTGTCTTCGTTACTTGGTCTAAGTGTATGTCTTTGTTACTTGGTGTAATTGTCTGTCCTTGTTACTTGGTGTAAGTGTATGTCTTTGTTACTTGGCGTCAGTGTATGTCTGTGTTACTTGGTGTAAGTGCATGTCTTTGTGACTTGGTATCAGTGTATGTCTTTGTTACTGGGTGTCAGTGTGTGTCTTTGTTACTTGGTGTAAATGTGTGTCTGTGTTACTGGGTGTCAGTGTATGTCTGTGTTACCTGGTGTACGTGTGTGTCTGTGTTACTGGGTATCAGTGTATGTCTTTGTGACTTGGTGTCAGTGTATGTCTTTGTTACTGGGTGCAAGTGTGTGTCTTTGTGACTTGGTGTCAGTGTATGTCTTTGTTACTGGGTGTCAGTGTATGTCTTTGTGACTTGTTATCAGTGTATGTCTTTGTTACTTGGTGTAAGTGTGTGTCTGTGTTACTGGGTATCAGTGTATGTCTTTGTTACTTGGTGTCAGTGTATGTCTATTTTACTTGGTGTAAGTGTATGTCTTTGTTACTTGGTGTCAGTGTATGTCTATGTTACTTGGTGTCAGTTTATGTCTGTGTTACATGGTGTAAGTGTGTGTCTGTGTTACTGGGTGTCAGTGTATGTCTTTGTTACTTGGTGTAAATGTGTGTCAGTGTTACTTGGTGTCAGTTTATGTCTGTGTTACTTGGTGTAAGTGTATGTCTGTGTTACTGGGTATCAGTGTATGTCTTTGTGACTTGGTGTCAGTGTCTGTCTTTGTTACTGGGTGTCAGTGTGTGTCTTTGTGACTTGGTGTCAGTGGATGTCTTTGTTACTTGGTGTAAGTGTGTGTCTGTGTTACTGGGTATCAGTGTATGTCTTTGTTACTTGGTGTCAGTGTATGTCAAAATACTTGGTGTCAGTGTATGCTTTGTTACTTGGTGTAATTGTCTGTCTTTGTTACTTGGTGTAAGTGTATGTCTTTGTTACTGGGTATCAGTGTATGTCTTTGTGACTTGTTATCAGTGTATGTCTGTGTTACTTGGTGTAAGTGTGTGTCTATGTTACTGGGTGTCAATGTGTGTCTGTGTTACTTGATGTCAGTCTGTGTCTTTGTTACTTGGTGTCCGTGTTTGTCTGTGTTACTGGGTGTCAGTGTATGTCTTTGTTACTTGGTGTAAGGGTGTGTCTGTGTTACTGGGTGTCAGTGTATTTCTGTGTTACTTGGTGTAAGTGTGTCTGTTTTACTGGGTATCAGTGTATGTCAAAATACTTGGTGTAAGTGTATGTCTTTGTTACTTGGTGTAACTGTTTGTCTTTGTTACTTGGTGTAAGTGTACGTCTTTGTTACTTGGCGTCAGTGTATGTCTGTGTTACTTAGTGTAAGTGTGTGTCTTCGTTACTTGGTCTAAGTGTATGTCTTTGTTACTTGGTGTAATTGTCTGTCTTTGTTACTTGGTGTAAGTGTATGTCTTTGTTACTTGGCGTCAGTGTATGTCTGTGTTACTTGGTGTAAGTGTATGTCTTTGTGACTTGGTATCAGTGTATGTCTTTGTTACTGGGTGTCAGTGTGTGTCTTTGTGACTTGGTGTCAGTGCATGTCTTTCTTACTTGGTGTAAGTGTGTGTCTGTGTTACTGGGTATCAGTGTATGTCTTTGTTACTTGGTGTCAATGTATGTCAACATACGTGGTGTAAGTGTATGTCTTTGTTACTTGGTGTAAGTGTATGTCTTTGTTACTGGGTATCAGTGTACGTCTTTGTGACTTGTTTTCAGTGTATGTCTGTGTTACTTGTTGGAAGTGTGTGTCTGTGTTACTGGGTGTCAATGTGTGTCTGTGTTACTTGGTGGAAGTCTGTGTCTTTGTTACTTGGTGTCCGTGTTTGTCTGTGTTACTGGGTGTCAGTGTATGTCTGTGTTACTTGGTGTAAGTTTGTGTCTGTGTTACTGGGTATCAGTGTATGTCTTTGTGACTTGGTGTCAGTGTATGTCTTTGTTACTGGGTATCAGTGTATGTCTTTGTTACTGGGTATCAGTGTATGTCTTTGTGACTTGTTATCAGTGTATGTCTGTGTTACTTGGTGTAAGTGTGTGTCTATGTTACTGGGTGTCAATGTGTGTCTGTGTTACTTGGTGTAAGTCAGTGTCTTTGTTACTTGGTGTCCGTGTTTGTCTGTGTTACTGGGTGTCAGTGTATTTCTTTGTTACTTGGTGTAAGGGTGTGTCTGTGTTACTGTGTGTCAGTGTATGTCTGTGTTACTTGGTGTAAGTGTGTCTGTTTTACTGGGTATCAGTGTATGTCAAAATACTTGGTGTAAGTGTCTGTCTTTGTTACTTTGTGTAAGTGTGTGTCTTTGTTACTTGGTGTAAGTGTATGTCTTTGTCACTTGGTGTAATTGTCTGTCTTTGTTACTTGGTGTAAGTGTATGTCTTTGTTACTTGGTGTAATTGTCTGTCTTTGTTACTTGGTGTAAGTGTATGTCTTTGTTACTTGGCGTCAGTGTATGTCTATGTTACTTGGTGTAAGTGTATGTCTTTGTGACTTGGTATCAGTGTATGTCTTTGTGACTTGGTGACAGTGTATGTCTTTGTTACTGGGTATCAGTGTCTGTCTTTGTTACTTGGTGTCAGTGTATGTCAAAATACTTGGTGTAAGTGTATGTCTTTGTTAATTGGCGTCAGTGTATGTCTGTGTTACTTGGTGTAAGTGTATGTCTTTGTGACTTGGTATCAGTGTATGTCTTTGTGACTTGGTGACAGTGTATGTCTTTGTTACTGGGTGTCAGTGTGTGTCTGTGTTACTTGGTGTCCGTGTGTGTCTGTGTTACTGGGTATCAGTGCATGTCTTTGTTACTTGGTGTAGGTGTGTGTCTGTGCTCCTGTGTGTCAGTGTATGTCTGTGTTACTTGGTGTATGTGTGTGTCTGTGTTACTGGGTCTCAGTGTATGTCTGTGTTACTTGGTGTAAGTGCATGTCTGTGTTACTTGGTGTCCGTGCGTGTCTGTGTTACTGGGTGTCAGTGTATGTCTTTGTTACTGGGTGTCAGTGAATGTCTTTGTTACTTGGTGTAAGTGTGTGTCTGTGTTACTGTGTGTCAGTGTATGTCTGTGTTACTTGGTGTATGTGTGTGTCTGTGTTACTGGGTGTCAGTGTATTTCTTTGTGACTTGTTGTCAGTGTATGTCTTTGTTACTTGGTGTCAGTGTATGTCTTTGTTACTTGGTGTGAGTGTATGTCTGTGTTACTAGGTGTAACTGTGTGTCTGTGTTACTGGGTTTCTGTGTGTGTCTGTTACTGGGTGTCAGTGTATGTCTGTGTTACTTGGTGTAAGTGTGTGTCTGTGTTACTGGGTATCAGTGTGTGTCTGTTACTGGGTGTCAGTGTATGTCTTTGTTACTTGGTGTAAGTCAGTGTCTTTGTTACTTGGTGTCCGTGTGTGTCTGTGTTACTGGGTGTCAGTGTATGTCTTTGTTACTTGGTGTAAGTGTGTGTCTGTGTTACTGGGTGTCAGTGTATGTCTGTGTTCCTTGGTGTAAGTCTGTGTCTTTGTTACTTGGTGTCCGTGTGTGTCTGTGTTACTTGGTGTCAGTGTGTGTCTGTTACTGGGTGTCAGTGTATGTCTGTGTTACTTGGTGTAAGTGTGTGTCTGTGTTACTGGGTATCAGTGTATGTCTTTGTGACTTGGTGTCAGTGTATGTCTTTGTTACTTGGTGTCAGTGTGTGACTGTTACTGGGTGTCATTGTATGTCTTTGTTACTTGGTGTAAGTCAGTGTCTTTGTTACTTGGTGTCCGTGTGTGTCTGTGTTACTGGGTGTCAGTGTATGTCTTTGTTACTTGGTGTAAGTGTGTGTCTGTGTTACTGGGTGTCAGTGTATGTCTGTGTTACTTGGTGTAAGTGTGTGTCTGTGTAATGGCGTATCACTGTATGTCTTTGTGACTCGGTGTCAGTGTATGTCTTTGTTACTGGGTGTCAGTGTGTGTCTTTGTGACTTGGTGTCAGGGCATGTCTTTCTTACTTGGTGTAAGTGTGTGTCTGTGTTACTGGGTATCAGTGTATGTCTTTGTTACTTGGTGTCAATGTATGTCAACATACGTGGTGTAAGTGTATGTCTTTGTTACTTGGTGTAAGTGTATGTCTTTGTTACTGGGTATCAGTGTACGTCTTTGTGACTTGTTTTCAGTGTATGTCTGTGTTACTTGTTGGAAGTGTGTGTCTGTGTTACTGGGTGTCAATGTGTGTCTGTGTTACTTGGTGGAAGTCTGTGTCTTTGTTACTTGATGTCCGTGTTTGTCTGTGTTACTGGGTGTCAGTGTATGTCTGTGTTACTTGGTGTAAGTTTGTGTCTGTGTTACTGGGTATCAGTGTATGTCTTTGTGACTTGGTGTCAGTGTATGTCTTTGTTACTGGGTGTCAGTGTGTGTCTTTGTGACTTGGTGTCAGTGTATGTCTTTGTTACTTGTTGTAAGTGTGTGTCTGTGTTACTGGCTATCAGTGTATGTCTTTGTTACTTGGTGTCAGTGTATGTCAAAATACTTGGTGTAAGTGTATGTCTTTGTTACTTGGTGTATTTGTCTGTCTTTGTTACTTGGTGTAAGTGTATGTCTTTGTTACTGGGTATCAGTGTATGTCTTTGTGACTTGTTATCAGTGTATGTCTGTGTTACTTGGTGTAAGTGTGTGTCTATGTTACTGGGTGTCAATGTGTGTCTGTGTTACTTGGTGTAAGTCAGTGTCTTTGTTACTTGGTGTCCGTGTTTGTCTGTGTTACTGGGTGTCAGTGTATTTCTTTGTTACTTGGTGTAAGGGTGTGTCTGTGTTACTGTGTGTCAGTGTATGTCTGTGTTACTTGGTGTAAGTGTGTCTGTTTTACTGGGTATCAGTGTATGTCAAAATACTTGGTGTAAGTGTCTGTCTTTGTTACTTGGTGTAATTGTCTGTCTTTGTTACTTGGTGTAAGTGTATGTCTTTGTGACTTGGCGTCAGTTTATGTCTGTGTTACTTGGTGTAAGTGTGTGTCTTTGTTACTTGGTGTAAGTGTATGTCTTTGTCACTTGGTGTAATTGTCTGTCTTTGTTACTTGGTGTAAGTGTATGTCATTGTTACTTGGCGTCAGTGTATGTCTGTGTTACTTGGTGTAACTGTATGTCTTTGTGACTTGGTATCAGTGTATGTCTTTGTGACTTGGTGACAGTGTATGTCTTTGTTACTGGGTGTCAGTGTGTGTCTGTGTTACTTGGTGTCAGTGTATGTCTTTGTTACTTGGTGTCAGTGTGTGTGTGTGATACTGGGTGTCAGTGTGTGTCTGTGTTACTTGGTGCAAGTCAGTGTCTTTGTTACTTGGTGTCCGTGTGTGTCTGTGTTACTGGGTGTCAGTGTATGTCTTTGTTACTGGGTGTCAGTGTATGTCTTTGTTACTTCGTGTAAATGTGTGTCTGTGTTACTGGGTGTCAGTGTATGTCTGTGTTACTTGGCGTAAGTGTGTGTCTGTGTTACTGGGCATCAGTGTATGTCTTTGTGACTAAGTGTCAGTGTATGTCTTTGTTACTGGGTGTCAGTGTGTGTCTTTGTGACTTGGTGTCAGTGTATGTCTTTGTTACTTGGTGTAAGTGTGTGTCTGTGTTACTGGGTATCAGTCTATGTCTTTGTTACTTGGTGTCAGTGTATGTCAAAATACTTGGTGTAAGTGTATGTCTTTGTTACTTGGTGTAATTGTCTGTCTTTGTTACTTGGTGTAAGTGTATGTCTTTGTTACTGGGTATCAGTGTATGTCTTTGTGACTTGTTATCAGTGTATGTCTGTGTTACTTGGTGTAAGTGTGTGTCTATGTTACTGGGTGTCAATGTGTGTCTGTGTTACTTGATGTAAGTCTGTGTCTTTGTTACTTGGTGTCCGTGTTTGTCTGTGTTACTGGGTGTCAGTGTATGTCTTTGTTACTTGGTGTAAGGGTGTGTCTGTGTTACTGGGTGTCAGTGTATGTCTGTGTTACTTGGTGTAAGTGTGTCTGTTTTACCGGGTATCAGTGTATGTCAAAATACTTGGTGTAAGTGTATGTCTTTGTTACTTGGTGTAATTGTCTGTCTTTGTTACTTGGTCTAAGTGTATGTTTTTGTTACTTGGCGTCAGTGTATGTCTGTGTTACTTGGTGTAAGTGTATGTCTTTGTTACTTGGTGTAATTGTCTGTCTTTGTTACTTGGTGTAAGTGTATGTCTTTGTTACTTGGCGTCAGTGTATGTCTGTGTTACTTGGTGTAAGTGTATGTCTTTGTGACTTGGTATCAGTGTATGTCTTTGTGACTTGGTGACAGCTTATGTCTTTGTTACTGGGTGTCAGTGTGTGTCTGTATTACTTGGTGTCAGTGTATGTCTGTGTTACTTGATGTAAGTGTGTCTGTTTTACTGGGTATCAGTGTATGTCAAAATACTTGGTGTAAGAGTATGTCTTTGTTACTTGGTGTAATTGTCTGTCTTTGTTACTTGGTGTAAGTGTATGTCTTTGTTACTTGGCGTCAGTTTATGTCTGTGTTACTTGGTGTAAGTGTGTGTCTTTGTTACTTGGTGTAAGTGTATGTCTTTGTCACTTGCTGTAATTGTCTGTCTTTGTTACTTGGTGTAAGTGTATGTCATTGTTACTTGGCGTCAGTGTATGTCTGTGTTACTTGGTGTAAGTGTATGTCTTTGTGACCTGGCATCAGTGTATGTCTTTGTGACTTGGTGACAGTGTATGTCTTTGTTACTGGGTGTCAGTGTGTGTCTGTGTTACTTGGTGTCAGTGTATGTCTTTGTTGTTTGGTGTCCGTGTGTGTCTGTGTTACTGGGTGTCAGTGTATGTCTTTGTTACTTGGTGTAAGTGTGTGTCTGTGTTACTGGGTATCAGTCTATGTCTTTGTTACTTGGTGTCAGTGTATGTCAAAATACTTGGTGTAAGTGTATGTCTTTGTTACTTGGTGTAATTGTCTGTCTTTGTTACTTGGTGTAAGTGTATGTCTTTGTTACTGGGTATCAGTGTATGTCTTTGTGACTTGTTATCAGTGTATGTCTGTGTTACTTGGTGTAAGTGTGTGTCTATGTTACTGGGTGTCAATGTGTGTCTGTGTTACTTGATGTATGTCTGTGTCTTTGTTACTTGGTGTCCGTGTTTGTCTGTGTTACTGGGTGTCAGTGTATGTCTTTGTTACTTGGTGTAAGGGTGTGTCTGTGTTACTGGGTGTCAGTGTATGTCTGTGTTACTTGGTGTAAGTGTGTCTGTTTTACCGGGTATCAGTGTATGTCAAAATACTTGGTGTAAGTGTATGTCTTTGTTACTTGGTGTAATTGTCTGTCTTTGTTACTTGGTGTAAGTGTATGTTTTTGTTACTTGGCGTCAGTGTATGTCTGTGTTACTTGGTGTAAGTGTATGTCTTTGTTACTTGGTGTAATTGTCTGTCTTTGTTACTTGGTGTAAGTGTATGTCTTTGTTACTTGGCGTCAGTGTATGTCTGTGTTACTTGGTGTAAGTGTATGTCTTTGTGACTTGGTATCAGTGTATGTCTTTGTGACTTGGTGACAGCTTATGTCTTTGTTACTGGGTGGCAGTGTGTGTCTGTATTACTTGGTGTCAGTGTATGTCTGTGTTACTTGGTGTAAGTGTGTCTGTTTTACTGGGTATCAGTGTATGTCAAAATACTTGGTGTAAGTGTATGTCTTTGTTACTTGGTGTAATTGTCTGTCTTTGTTACTTGGTGTAAGTGTATGTCTTAGTTACTTGGCGTCAGTTTATGTCTGTGTTACTTGGTGTAAGTGTGTGTCTTTGTTACTTGGTGTAAGTGTATGTCTTTGTCACTTGCTGTAATTGTCTGTCTTTGTTACTTGGTGTAAGTGTATGTCATTGTTACTTGGCGTCAGTGTATGTCTGTGTTACTTGGTGTAAGTGTATGTCTTTGTGACTTGGCATCAGTGTATGTCTTTGTGACTTGGTGACAGTGTATGTCTTTGTTACTGGGTGTCAGTGTGTGTCTGTGTTACTTGGTGTCAGTGTATGTCTTTGTTACTTGGTGTCCGTGTGTGTCTGTGTTACTGGGTGTCAGTGTATGTCTTTGTTACTGGGTGTCAGTGTATGTCTTTGTTACTTCGTGTAAATGTGTGTCTGTGTTACTGGGTGTCAGTGTATGTCTGTGTTACTTCGCGTAAGTGTGTGTCTGTGTTACTGGGCATCACTGTATGTCTTTGTGACTTGGTGTCAGTGTATGTCTTTGTTACTGGGTGTCAGTGTGTGTCTTTGTGACTTGGTGTCAGTGTATGTCTTTGTTACTTGGTGTAAGTGTGTGTCTGTGTTACTGGGTATCAGTGTATGTCTTTGTTACTTGGTGTCAGTGTATGTGAAAATACTTGGTGTAAGTGTATGTCTTTGTTACTGGGTATCAGTGTATGTCTTTGTGACTTGTTATCAGTGTATGTCTGTGTTACTTGGTGTAAGTGTGTGTCTATGTTACTGGGTGTCAATGTGTGTCTGTGTTACTTGATGTAAGTCTGTGTCTTTGTTACTTGGTGTCCGTGTTTGTCTGTGTTACTGGGTGTCAGTGTATGTCTTTGTTACTTGGTGTAAGGGTGTGTCTGTGTTACTGGGTGTCAGTGTCTTTGTTACTTGGTGTAAGTGTGTCTGTTTTACTGGGTATCAGTGTATGTCAAAATACTTGGTGTAAGTGTATGTCTTTGTTACTTGGTGTAATTGTCTGTCTTTGTTACTTGGTGTAAGTGTATGTTTTTGTTACTTGGCGTCAGTGTATGTCTGTGTTACTTAGTGTAAGTGTGTGTCTTTGTTACTTGGTGTAATTGTCTGTCTTTGTTACTTGGTGTAAGTGTATGTCTTTGTTACTTGGCGTCAGTGTATGTCTTTGTTACTTGGCGTCAGTGTATGTCTGTGTTACTTGGTGTAAGTGTATGTCTTTGTGACTTGGTATCAGTGTATGTCTTTGTGACTTGGTGACAGTGTATGTCTTTGTTACTGGGTGTCAGTGTGTGACTGTATTACTTGGTGTCAGTGTATGTCTTTGTTACTTAGTGTCAGTGTGTGTCTGTGATACTGGGTATCAGTGTATGTCTTTGTTACTTGGCGTCAGTGTATGTCTGTGTTACTTGGTGTAAGTGTATGTCTTTGTGACTTGGTATCAGTGTATGTCTTTGTTACTTGGCGTCAGTGTATGTCTTTGTTACTTGGCGTCAGTGTATGTCTTTGTTACTTGGTGTCAGTGTATGTCTGTGTTACTTGGTGTAAGTGTGTGTCTATGTTACTGGGTATCAGTGTATGTCTTTGTTACTTGGTGTCAGTGTATGTCTGTGTTACTTGGTGTCAGTGTATGTCTTTGTTACTTGGTTTCAGTGTATGTCAAAATACTTGGTGTAAGTGTATGTCTTTCTTAATTGGTGTTAATTGTCTGTCTTTGTTATCTGGTATCAGTGTATGTCTTTGTTACTTGGTGTAAGTGTGTGTCTGTGTTACTGGGTATCAGTGTATGTCTTTGTTACTTGGTGTCAGTGTATGTCTATTTTACTTGGTGTAAGTGTATGTCTTTGTTACTTGGTGTCAGTGTATGTCTATGTTACTTGGTGTCAGTTTATGTCTGTGTTACATGGTGTAAGTGTGTGTCTGTGTTACTGGGTGTCAGTGTATGTCTTTGTTACTTGGTGTAAGTGTGTGTCTGTGTTACTGGATATCAGTGTATGTCTTTGTGAGTTGGTGTCAGTGTATGTCTTTGTTACTGGGTGTCAGTGTGTGTCTTTGTGACTTGGTGTCAGTGGATGTCTTTGTTACTTGGTGTAAGTGTGTGTCTGTGTTACTGGGTATCAGTGTATGTCTTTGTTACTTGGTGTCAGTGTATGTCAAAATACTTGGTGTAAGTGAATGCTTTGTTACTTGGTGTAATTGTCTGTCTTTGTTACTTGGTGTAAGTGTATGTCTTTGTTACTGGGTATCAGTGTATGTCTATGTGACTTGTTATCAGTGTATGTCTGTGTTACTTGGTGTAAGTGTGTGTCTATGTTACTGGATGTCAATGTGTGTCTGTGTTACTTGGTGAAATTGTCTGTCTTTGTTACTTGGTGTAAGTGTATGTCTTTGTTACTTGGCGTCAGTGTATGTCTGTGTTACTTGGTGTAAGTGTATGTCTTTGTGACTTGGTATCAGTGTATGTCTTTGTGACTTGGTGACAGTGTATGTCTTTGTTACTGGGTATCAGTGTATGTCTTTGTTACTTGGTGTCAGTGTATGTCAAAATACTTGGTGTAAGTGTATGTCTTTGTTAATTGGCGTCAGTGTATGTCTGTGTTACTTGGTGTAAGTGTATGTCTTTGTGACTTGGTATCGGTGTATGTCTTTGTGACTTGGTGACAGTGTATGACTTTGTTACTGGGCGTCAGTGTGTGTCTGTGTTACTTGGTGTCCGTGTGTGTCTGTGTTGCTGGGTATCAGTGCATGTCTTTGTTACTTGGTGTAGGTGTGTGTCTGTGCTCCTGTGTGTCAGTGTATGTCTTTGTGACTTGGTGTAATTGTGTGTCTGTGTTACTGGGTGTCAGTGTATGTCTGTGTTACTTGGTGTAAGTGCGTGTCTGTGTTACTTGGTGTCAGTGTATGTCTTTGTTACTGGGTGTCAGTGTATGTCTTTGTTACTTGGTGTAAGTGTGTGTCTGTGTTACTGTGTGTCAGTGTATGTCTGTGTTACTTGGTCTATGTGTGTGTCTGTGTTACTGGGTATCAGTATATTTCTTTGTGACTTGGTGTCAGTGTATGTCTTTGTTACTTGGTGTCAGTGTATGTCTTTGTTACTTGGTGTAAGTGTGTGTCTGTGTTACTGGGTATCAGTGTATGTCTTTGTTACTAGGTATCAGTGTATGTCAAAATACTTGGTGTAAGTGTATGTCTTTGTTACTTGGTGCAATTGTCTGTCTTTTTAACTTGGTATAAGTGTATGTCTTTGCTACTTGGTGTAAGTGTGAGTCTGTGTTACTGGGTATCAGTGTCTGTCTTTGTTACTTGGTGAAAGTGTGCTTCTGTGTTACTGGCTATCAGTGTATGTCTTTGTTACTTTGTGTAAGTGTCTGTCTTTGTTACTTGGTGTAAGTGTATGTCTTTGTTACTTGGTGTCAGTATGTGTCTGTGTTACTGGGCATCAGTGTATGTCTTTGTGACTTGGTATCAGTGTATGTCTTTGTAACTTCGTGTCAGTGTATGTCTTTTTTACTGGGTATCAGTGTATGTCTTTGTTACTTGGTGTGAGTGTATGTCTGTGTCACTAGGTGTAACTGTGGGTCTATGTTACTGGGTGTCTGTGTGTCTGTGTTCCTTGGTGTAAGTCTGTGTCTTTGTTACTTGGTGTCCGTGTGTGTCTGTGTTACTGGGTGTCAGTGTATGACTTTGTTACTGGGTGTCAGTGTATGTCTTTGTTACTTGGTGTCAGTGTGTGTCTGTTACTGGGTGTCAGTGTATGTCTGTGTTACTTGGTGTATGTGTGTGTCTGTGTTACTGGGTATCAGTGTATGTCTTTGTGACTTGGTGTCAGTGTATGTCTTTGTTACTTGGTGTCAGTGTGTGTCTGTTACTGGGTGTCAGTGTATGTCTTTGTTACTTGGTGTAAGTGTATGTCTTTGTTACTGGGTATCAGTGTATGTCTTTGTGACTTGTTAACAGTGTATGTCTGTGTTACTTGTTATCAGTGTATGTCTGTGTTACTTGGTGTAAGTGTGTGTCTATGTTACTGGGTGTCAATGTGTGTCTGTGTTACTTGATGTCAGTCTGTGTCTTTGTTACTTGGTGTCCGTGTTTGTCTGTGTTACTGGGTGTCAGTGTATGTCTTTGTTACTTGGTGTAAGGGTGTGTCTGTGTTACTGGGTGACAGTGTATGTCTGTGTTACTTGTTGTAAGTGTGTCTGTTTTACTGGGTATCAGTGTATGTCAAAATACTTGGTGTAAGTGTATGTCTTTGTTACTTGGTGTAATTGTCTGTCTTTGTTACTTGGTGTAAGTGTATGTCTTTGTTACTTGGCGTCAGTGTATGTCTGTGTTACTTAGTGTAAGTGTGTGTCTTCGTTACTTGGTGTAAGTGTATGTCTTTGTTACTTGGTGTAATTGTCTGTCTTTGTTACTTGGTGTAAGTGTATGTCTTTGTTACTTGGCATCAGTGTATGTCTGTGTTACTTGGTATCAGTGTATGTCTTTGTGACTTGGTGACAGTGTATGTCTTTGTTACTGGGTATCAGTGTATGTCTTTGTTACTTGGTGTCAGTGTATGTCAAAATACTTGGTGTAAGTGTATGTCTTTGTTAATTGGTGTTATTGTCTGTCTTTGTTACTTGGTGTAAGTGTATGTCTTTGTCACTGGGTATCAGTGTATGTCTTTGTGACTTGGTGTCAGTGTATGTCTTTGTTACTGGGTGTCAGTGTGTGGCTTTGTGACTTGGTGTCAGTGTATGTCTTTGTTACTTTCTGTAAGTGTGTGTCTGTGTTACTGGGTATCAGTGTATGTCTTTGTTACTTGGTGTCAGTGTATGTCAAAATCCTTGGTGTAAGTGTGTGTCTTTGTTACTGGGTGTCAGGGTGTGACTGTGTTACTTGGTGCAAGTCTGTGTCTTTGTTACTTGGTGTCCGTGTGTGTCTGTGTTACTGGGTATCAGTGCATGTCTTTGTTACTTGGTGTAGGTGTGTGTCTGTGCTCCTGTGTGTCAGTGTATGTCTGTGTTACTTGGTGTATGTGTGTGTCTGTGTTATTGGGTATCAGTGTATGTCTTTGTGACTTGGTGTAAGTGTGTGTCTGTGTTACTGGGTGTCAGTGTATGTCTGTGTTACTTGGTGTAAGTGCGTGTCTGTGTTACTTGGTGTCCGTGCGTGTCTGTGTTACTGGGTGTCAGTATATGTCTTTGTTACTGGGTGTCAGTGTATGTCTTTGTTACTTGGTGTAAGTGTGTGTCTGTGTTACTGTGTGTCAGTGTATGTCTGTGTTACTTGGTGTATGTGTGTGTCTGTGTTACTGGGTATCAGTGTATTTCTTTGCTTCTTGGTGTCAGTGTATGTCTTTGTTACTTGGTGTAAGTGTATGTCTTTGTTACTTGGTGTCAGTATGTGTCTGTGTTACTGGGCATCAGTGTATGTCTTTGTGACTTGGTATCAGTGTATGTCTTTGTGACTTGGTGTCAGTGTATGTCTTTTTTACTGGGTATCAGTGTATGTCTTTGTTACTTGGTGTGAGTGTATGTCTGTGTTAATCGGTGTAACTGTGTGTCTGTGTTACTGGGTGACTGTGTGTCTGTGTTCCTTGGTGTAAGTCTGTGTCTTTGTTACTTGGTGTCCGTGTGTGTCTGTGTTACTGGGTGTCAGTGTATGACTTTGTTACTGGGTGTCAGTGTATGTCTGTGTTACTTGGTGTAAGTGTGTGTCTGTGTTACTGGGTATCAGTGTATGTCTTTGTGACTTGGTGTCAGTGTATGTCTTTGCTACTGGGTGTCAGTGTGTGTCTTTGTGACTTGGTGTCAGTGTATGTCTTTGTTACTTGGTGTAAGTGTGTTTCTGTGTTACTGGGTATCAGTGTATGTCTTTGTGACTTGGTGTCAGTGTATGTCTTTGTTACTTGGTGTCAGTGTATGTCAAAATACTTGGTGTAATTGTCTGTCTTTGTTACTTGGTGTAAGTGTATGTCTTTGTTACTGGGTATCAGTGTATGTCTTTGTGACTTGTTAACAGTGTATGTCTGTGTTACTTGTTATCAGTGTATGTCTGTGTTACTTGGTGTAAGTGTGTGTCTATGTTACTGGGTGTCAATGTGTGTCTGTGTTACTTGATGTCAGTCTGTGTCTTTGTTACTTGGTGTCCGTGTTTGTCTGTGTTACTGGGTGTCAGTGTATGTCTTTGTTACTTGGTGTAAGGGTGTGTCTGTGTTACTGGGTGTCAGTGTATGTCTGTGTTACTTGTTGTAAGTGTGTCTGTTTTACTGGGTATCAGTGTATGTCAAAATACTTGGTGTAAGTGTATGTCTTTGTTACTTGGTGTAATTGTCTGTCTTTGTTACTTGGTGTAAGTGTATGTCTTTGTTACTTGGCGTCAGTGTATGTCTGTGTTACTTAGTGTAAGTGTGTGTCATCGTTACTTGGTGTAAGTGTATGTCTTTGTTACTTGGTGTAATTGTCTGTCTTTGTTACTTGGTGTAAGTGTATGTCTTTGTTACTTGGCATCAGTGTATGTCTGTGTTACTTGGTATCAGTGTATGTCTTTGTGACTTGGTGACAGTGTATGTCTTTGTTACTGGGTATCAGTGTATGTCTTTGTTACTTGGTGTCAGTGTATGTCAAAATACTTGGTGTAAGTGTATGTCTTTGTTAATTGGTGTTATTGTCTGTCTTTGTTACTTGGTGTAAGTGTATGTCTTTGTCACTGGGTATCAGTGTATGTCTTTGTGACTTGGTGTCAGTGTATGTCTTTGTTACTGGGTGTCAGTGTGTGGCTTTGTGACTTGGTGTCAGTGTATGTCTTTGTTACTTTCTGTAAGTGTGTGTCTGTGTTACTGGGTATCAGTGCATGTCTTTGTTACTTGGTGTCAGTGTATGTCAAAATACTTGGTGTAAGTGTGTGTCTTTGTTACTGGGTGTCAGTGTGTGACTGTGTTACTTGGTGTAAGTCTGTGTCTGTGCTCCTGTGTGTCAGTGTATGTCTGTGTTACTTGGTGTATGTGTGTGTCTGTGTTATTGGGTATCAGTGTATGTCTTTGTGACTTGGTGTAAGTGTGTGTCTGTGTTACTGGGTGTCAGTGTATGTCTGTGTTACTTGGTGTAAGTGCGTGTCTGTGTTACTTGGTGTCCGTGCGTGTCTGTGTTACTGGGTGTCAGTATATGTCTTTGTTACTGGGTGTCAGTGTATGTCTTTGTTACTTGGTGTAAGTGTGTGTCTGTGTTACTGTGTGTCAGTGTATGTCTGTGTTACTTGGTGTATGTGTGTGTCTGTGTTACTGGGTATCAGTGTATGTCTTTGTGACTTGGTATCAGTGTATGTCTTTGTGACTTGGAGTCAGTGTATGTCTTTTTTACTGGGTATCAGTGTATGTCTTTGTTACTTGGTGTGAGTGTATGTCTGTGTTAATCGGTGTAACTGTGTGTCTGTGTTACTGGGTGACTGTGTGTCTGTGTTCCTTGGTGTAAGTCTGTGTCTTTGTTACTTGATGTCCGTGTGTGTCTGTGTTACTGGGTGTCAGTGTATGACTTTGTTACTGGGTGTCAGTGTATGTCTGTGTTACTTGGTGTAAGTGTGTGTCTGTGTTACTGGGTATCAGTGTATGTCTTTGTGACTTGGTGTCAGTGTATGTCTTTGTTACTGGGTGTCAGTGTGTGTCTTTGTGACTTGGTGTCAGTGTATGTCTTTGTTACTTGGTGTAAGTGTGTTTCTGTGTTACTGGGTATCAGTGTATGTCTTTGTGACTTGGTGTCAGTGTATGTCTTTGTTACTTGGTGTCAGTGTATGTCAAAATACTTGGTGTAATTGTCTGTCTTTGTTACTTGGTGTAAGAGTATGTCTTTGTTCCTGGGTATCAGTGTATGTCTTTCTGACTTGTTATCAGTGTATGTCTGTGTTACTTGGTGTAAGTGTGTCTCTGTGTTACTGGGTGTCAATGTGTGTCTGTGTTACTTGGTGTAAGGGTGTGTCTGTGTTACTGGGTGTCAGTGTATGTCTGTGTTACTTGATGTAAGTGTGTCTGTTTTACTGGGTATCAGTGTATGTCAAAATACTTGGTGTAAGTGTTTGTCTTTGTTACTTGTTGTAATTGTCTGTCTTTGTTACTTGGTGTAAGTGTATGTCTTTGTTACTTGGCGTCAGTGTATGTCTGTGTTACTTGGTGTAAGTGTGTGTCTTTGTTACTTGGTGTAAGTGTATGTCTTTGTTACTTGGTGTAATTGTCTGTCTTTGTTACTTGGTGTAAGTGTGTGTCTTTGTTACTTGGCGTCAGTGTATGTCTGAGTTACTTCGTGTATGTGTATGTCTTTGTGACATGGTATCAGTGTATGTCTTTGTCACTTGGTGACAGTGTATGTCTTTGTTACTGGGTGTCAGTGTGTGCCTGTGTTACTTGGTGTCAGTGTATGTCTTTGTTACTTGGTGTCAGTGTGTGTCTGTGATACTGGGTATCACTGTATGTCGTTGTGACTTGGTATCAGTGTATGTCTTTGTTATTTGATGTAAGTGTATGTCTGTGTTACTTGGTGTAAGTGTGTGTCTATGTTACTGGGTATCAGTGTATGTCTTTGTTACTTGGTGTCAGTGTATGTCTGTGTTACTTGGTGTCATTGTATGTCAAAATCCTTGGTGTAAGTGTGTGTCTTTGTTACTGGGTGTCAGTGTGTGTCTGTGTTACTTGGTGTAAGTCTGTGTCTTTGTTACTTGGTGTCCGTGTGTGTCTGTGTTACTGGGTATCAGTGCATGTCTTTGTTACTTGGTGTAGGTGTGTGTCTGTGCTCCTGTGTGTCAGTGTATGTCTGTGTTACTTGGTGTATGTGTGTGTCTGTGTTATTGGGTATCAGTGTATGTCTTTGTGACTTGGTGTAAGTGTGTGTCTGTGTTACTGGGTGTCAGTGTATGTCTGTGTTACTTGGTGTAAGTGCGTGTCTGTGTTACTTGGTGTCCGTGCGTGTCTGTGTTACTGGGTGTCAGTGTATGTCTTTGTTACTGGGTGTCAGTGTATGTCTGTGTTACTTGGTGTATGTGTGTGTCTGTGTTACTGGGGATCAGTGTATTTCTTTGTAACTTGGTGTCAGTGTATGTCTTTGTTACTTGGTGTCAGTGTATGTCTTTGTTACTTGGTGTAAGTGTGTGTCTGTGTTACTGGGTATCAGTGTATGTCTTTGTTACTAGGTATCAGTGTATGTCAAAATACTTGGTGTAAGTGTATGTCTTTGTTACTTGGTGCAATTGTCTGTCTTTGTTACTTGGTATAAGTGTATGTCTTTGTTACTTGGTGTCAGTATGTGTCTGTGTTACTGGGCATCAGTGTATGTCTTTGTGACTTGGTATCAGTGTATGTCTTTGTGACTTGGTGTCAGTGTATGTCTTTTTTACTGGGTATCAGTGTTTGGCTTTGTTACTTGGTGTGAGTGTCTGTCTGTGTTACTCGGTGTAACTGTGTGTCTGTGTTACTGGGTGACTGTGTGTCTGTGTTCCTTGCTGTAAGTCTGTGTCTTTGTTACTTGGTGTCCGTGTGTGTCTGTGTTACTGGGTGTCAGTGTATGACTTTGTTACTGGGTGTCAGTGTATGTCTTTGTTACTTGGTGTCAGTGTGTGTCTGTTACTGGGTGTCAGTGTATGTCTGTGTTACTTGGTGTAAGTGTGTGTCTGTGTTACTGGGTATCAGTGTATGTCTTTGTGACTTGGTGTCAGTGTATGTCTTTGTTACTGGGTGTCAGTGTGTGTCTTTGTGACTTGGTGTCAGTGTATGTCTTTGTTACTTGGTGTAAGTGTGTTTCTGTGTTACTGGGTATCAGTGTATGTCTTTGTGACTTGGTGTCAGTGTATGTCTTTGTTACTTGGTGTCTGTGTATGTCAAAATACTTGGTGTAATTGTCTGTCTTTGTTACTTGGTGTAAGTGTATGTCTTTGTTACTGGGTATCAGTGTATGTCTTTGTGACTTGTTATCAGTGTATGTCTGTGTTACTTGGTGTAAGTGTGTCTCTGTGTTACTGGGTGTCAATGTGTGGCTGTGTTACTTGGTGTAAGTCAGTGTCTTTGTTACTTGGTGTCCGTGTTTGTCTGTGTTACTGGGTGTCAGTGTATGTCTTTGTTACTTGGTGTAAGGGTGTGTTTGTGTTACTGGGTGTCAGTGTATGTCTGTGTTACTTGGTGTAAGTGTGTCTGTTTTACTGGGTATCAGTGTATGTCAAAATACTTGGTGTAAGTGTATGTCTTTGTTACTTGTTGTAATTGTCTGTCTTTGTTACTTGGTGTAAGTGTATGTCTTTGTTACTTGGCGTCAGTGAATGTCTGTGTTACTTGGTGTAAGTGTGTGTCTTTGTTACTTGGTGTAAGTGTATGTCTTTGTTACTTGGTGAAATTGTCTGTCTTTGTTACTTGGTGTAAGTGTATGTCTTTGTTATTTGTCGTCAGTGTATGTCTGTGTTACTTGGTGTATGTGTATGTCTTTGTGACTTGGTATCAGTGTATGTCTTTGTCACTTGGTGACAGTGTATGTCTTTGTTACTGGGTGTCAGTGTGTGCCTGTGTTACTTGGTGTCAGTGTATGTCTTTGTTACTTGGTGTCAGTGTGTGTCTGTGATACTGGGTATCACTGTATGTCGTTGTGAATTGGTATCAGTGTATGTCTTTGATATTTGATGTAAGTGTATGTCTGTGTTACTTGGTGTAAGTGTGTCTCTATGTTACTGGGTATCAGTGTATGTCTTTGTTACTTGGTGTCAGTGTATGTCTGTGTTACTTGGTGTCAGTGTATGTCTTTGTTACTTGGTGTAAGTGTATGTCTTTGTTACTTGGTGTCAGTGTATGTCTTTTGTAACTTGGTGTCAGTGTGTGTCTGTGTTACTGGGTATCAGTGTATGTCTTTGTGAATTGGTGTCAGTGTATGTCTTTGTTACTGGGTATCAGTGTGTGTCTGTGTTACTGGGTATCAGTGTATGTCTTTGTTACTTGGTGTCAGTGTATGTCTGTGTTACTTGGTGTAATTGTGTGTCTGTGTTACTGCGTGTCAGTGTATGTCTGAGTTACTGGGTGTCAATGTATGTCTTTGTTACTGGGTGTCAGTGTATGTCTTTGTTACTTCGTGTAAGTGTGTCTGTTTTACTGGGTATCAGTGTATGTCTTTGTGACTTGGTGTCAGTGTATGTCTGTGTTACTTGGTGTCCGTGTGCGTCTGTGTTACTGGTGGTCAGTTTATGTCTTTGTTACTGGGTGTCAGTGTATGTCTTTGTTACTTGGTGTAAGTGTGTGTCTGTGTTACTGGGTGTCAGTGTGTGTCTGTGTTACTTGGTGTAAGTCAGTATCTTTGTTACTTGGTGTCCGTGTGTGTCTGTGTTACTGGGTGTCAGTGTATGTCTTTGTTACTGGGTGTCAGTGTATGTCTTTGTTACTTGGTGCAAGTGTGTGTCTGTGTTACTGTGTGTCAGTGTATGTCTGTGTTACTTGGTGTAAGTGTGTGTCTGTGTTACTGGGTATCACTGTATGTCTTTGTGACTTGGTGTCAGTGTATGTCTTTGTTACTGGGTGTCAGTGTGTGTCTTTGTGACTTGGTGTAAATGTATGTCTTTGCTACTTGGTGTTAATTTTCAGTCTTTGTTACTTGGTGTAAGTGTGTGTCTGTGTTACTGGGAATCAGTGTATGTCTTTGTTACTTGGTGTCAGTGTATGTCTATTTTACTTGGTCTAAGTGTATGTCTTTGTTACTTGGTGTCAGTGTATGTCTGTGTTACTAGGTGCAAGTGTGTGTCTGTGTTACTGGGTGTCAGTGTGTGTCTGTGTTCCTTGGTGTAAGTCTGTGTCTTTGTTACTTGGTGTCCGTGTGCGTCTGTGTTACTGGTTGTCAGTGTATGTCTTTGTTACTGGGTGTCAGTGTATGTCTTTGTTACTTGGTGTAAGTGTGTGTCTGTGTTACTGGGTGTCAGTGTGTGTCTGTGTTACTTGGTGTAAGTCAGTGTCTTTGTTACTTGGTGTCCGTGTGTGTCTGTGTTACTGGGTGTCAGTGTATGTCTTTGTTACTTGGTGTATGTGTGTGTCTGTGTTACAGGGTGTCAGTGTATGTCTGTGTTACTTGGTGTAAGTGTGTGTCTGTGTAACTGGGTATCACTGTATGTCTTTGTGACTCGCTGTCAGTGTATGTCTTTGTTACTGGGTGTCAGTGTGTGTCTTTGTGACTTGGTGTAAGTGTGTGTCTGTGTTACTGGGTATCAGTGTATGTCTTTGTTACTAGGTATCAGTGTATGTCAAAATACTTGGTGTAAGTGTATGTCTTTGTTACTTGGTGCAATTGTCTGTCTTTGTTACTTGGTATAAGTGTATGTCTTTGCTTCTTGGTGTCAGTGTATGTCTTTGTGACTTGTTATCAGTGTATGTCTTTGTTACTTGGTGGAAGTGTGTGTCTGTGTTACTGGGTATCAGTGTATGTCAACATACTTGGTGTAAGTGTATGTCTTTGTTACTTGGTGTAATTGTCTGTCTTTGTTACTTGGTGTAAGTGTATGTCTTTGTTACTGGGTATCAGTGTATGCCTTTGTGACTTGTTATCAGTGTATGTCTGTGTTACTTGTTGGAAGTGTGTGTCTGTGTTACTGGGTGTCAATGTGTGTCTGTGTTACTTGGTGGAAGTCTGTGTCTTTGTTACTTGGTGTCCGTGTTTGTCTGTGTTACTGGGTGTCAGTGTGTGTCTGTGTTACTTGGTGTAAGTTTGTGTCTGTGTTACTGGGTATCAGTGTATGTCTTTGTGACTTGGTGTCAGTGTATGTCTTTGTTACTGGGTGTCAGTGTGTGTCTTTGTGACTTGGTGTCAGTGTATGTCTTTGTTACTTGGTGTAAGTGTGTGTCTGTGTTACTGGCTATCAGTGCATGTCTTTGTTACTTGGTGTCAGTGTATGTCAAATTACTTGGTGTAAGTGTATGTCTTTGTTACTTGGTGTATTTGTCTGTCTTTGTTACTTGGTGTAAGTGTATGTCTTTGTTACTGGGTATCAGTGTATGTCTTTGTGACTTGTTATCAGTGTATGTCTGTGTTACTTGGTGTAAGTGTGTGTCTGTGTTTCTGGGTGTCAATGTGTGTCTGTGTTACTTGGTGTAAGTCTGTTTCTTTGTTACTTGGTGTCCGTGTTTGTCTGTGTTACTGGGTGTCAGTGTATGTCTTTGTTACTTGGTGTTAGGGTGTGTCTGTGTTCCTGTGTGTCAGTGTATGTCTGTGTTACTTGGTGTAAGTGTGTCTGTTTTACTGGGTATCAGTGTATGTCAAAATACTTGGTGTAAGTGTCTGTCTTTGTTACTTGGTGTAATTGTCTGCCTTTGTTACTTGGTGTAAGTGTATGTCTTTGTTACTTGGCGTCAGTTTATGTCTGTGTTACTTGGTGTAAGTGTGTGTCTTTGTTACTTGGTGTAAGTGTATGTCTTTGTTACTTGGTGAAATTGTCTGTCTTTGTTACTTGGTGTAAGTGTATGTCTTTGTTACTTGGCGTCAGTGTATGCCTTTGTTACTGGGTGTCAGTGTGTGCCTGTGTTACTTGGTGTCAGTGTATGTCTTTGTTACTTGGTGTCAGTGTGTGTCTGTGATACTGGGTATCACTGTATGTCGTTGTGAATTGGTATCAGTGTATGTCTTTGATATTTGATGTAAGTGTATGTCTGTGTTACTTGGTGTAAGTGTGTCTCTATGTTACTGGGTATCAGTGTATGTCTTTGTTACTTGGTGTCAGTGTATGTCTGTGTTACTTGGTGTCAGTGTATGTCTTTGTTACTTGGTGTAAGTGTATGTCTTTGTTACTTGGTGTCAGTGTATGTCTTTTGTAACTTGGTGTCAGTGTGTGTCTGTGTTACTGGGTATCAGTGTATGTCTTTGTGAATTGGTGTCAGTGTATGTCTTTGTTACTGGGTATCAGTGTGTGTCTGTGTTACTGGGTATCAGTGTATGTCTTTGTTACTTGGTGTCAGTGTATGTCTGTGTTACTTGGTGTAATTGTGTGTCTGTGTTACTGCGTGTCAGTGTATGTCTGAGTTACTGGGTGTCAATGTATGTCTTTGTTACTGGGTGTCAGTGTATGTCTTTGTTACTTCGTGTAAGTGTGTCTGTTTTACTGGGTATCAGTGTATGTCTTTGTGACTTGGTGTCAGTGTATGTCTGTGTTACTTGGTGTCCGTGTGCGTCTGTGTTACTGGTGGTCAGTTTATGTCTTTGTTACTGGGTGTCAGTGTATGTCTTTGTTACTTGGTGTAAGTGTGTGTCTGTGTTACTGGGTGTCAGTGTGTGTCTGTGTTACTTGGTGTAAGTCAGTATCTTTGTTACTTGGTGTCCGTGTGTGTCTGTGTTACTGGGTGTCAGTGTATGTCTTTGTTACTGGGTGTCAGTGTATGTCTTTGTTACTTGGTGCAAGTGTGTGTCTGTGTTACTGTGTGTCAGTGTATGTCTGTGTTACTTGGTGTAAGTGTGTGTCTGTGTTACTGGGTATCACTGTATGTCTTTGTGACTTGGTGTCAGTGTATGTCTTTGTTACTGGGTGTCAGTGTGTGTCTTTGTGACTTGGTGTAAATGTATGTCTTTGTTACTTGGTGTTAATTTTCAGTCTTTGTTACTTGGTGTAAGTGTGTGTCTGTGTTACTGGGAATCAGTGTATGTCTTTGTTACTTGGTGTCAGTGTATGTCTATTTTACTTGGTCTAAGTGTATGTCTTTGTTACTTGGTGTCAGTGTATGTCTGTGTTACTAGGTGCAAGTGTGTGTCTGTGTTACTGGGTGTCAGTGTTTGTCTGTGTTCCTTGGTGTAAGTCTGTGTCTTTGTTACTTGGTGTCCGTGTGCGTCTGTGTTACTGGTTGTCAGTGTATGTCTTTGTTACTGGGTGTCAGTGTATGTCTTTGTTACTTGGTGTAAGTGTGTGTCTGTGTTACTGGGTGTCAGTGTGTGTCTGTGTTACTTGGTGTAAGTCAGTGTCTTTGTTACTTGGTGTCCGTGTGTGTCTGTGTTACTGGGTGTCAGTGTATGTCTTTGTTACTTGGTGTATGTGTGTGTCTGTGTTACAGGGTGTCAGTGTATGTCTGTGTTACTTGGTGTAAGTGTGTGTCTGTGTAACTGGGTATCACTGTATGTCTTTGTGACTCGCTGTCAGTGTATGTCTTTGTTACTGGGTGTCAGTGTGTGTCTTTGTGACTTGGTGTAAGTGTGTGTCTGTGTTACTGGGTATCAGTGTATGTCTTTGTTACTAGGTATCAGTGTATGTCAAAATACTTGGTGTAAGTGTATGTCTTTGTTACTTGGTGCAATTGTCTGTCTTTGTTACTTGGTATAAGTGTATGTCTTTGCTTCTTGGTGTCAGTGTATGTCTTTGTGACTTGTTATCAGTGTATGTCTTTGTTACTTGGTGGAAGTGTGTGTCTGTGTTACTGGGTATCAGTGTATGTCAACATACTTGGTGTAAGTGTATGTCTTTGTTACTTGGTGTAATTGTCTGTCTTTGTTACTTGGTGTAAGTGTATGTCTTTGTTACTGGGTATCAGTGTATGTCTTTGTGACTTGTTATCAGTGTATGTCTGTGTTACTTGTTGGAAGTGTGTGTCTGTGTTACTGGGTGTCAATGTGTGTCTGTGTTACTTGGTGGAAGTCTGTGTCTTTGTTACTTGGTGTCCGTGTTTGTCTGTGTTACTGGGTGTCAGTGTGTGTCTGTGTTACTTGGTGTAAGTTTGTGTCTGTGTTACTGGGTATCAGTGTATGTCTTTGTGACTTGGTGTCAGTGTATGTCTTTGTTACTGGGTGTCAGTGTGTGTCTTTGTGACTTGGTGTCAGTGTATGTCTTTGTTACTTGGTGTAAGTGTGTGTCTGTGTTACTGGCTATCAGTGCATGTCTTTGTTACTTGGTGTCAGTGTATGTCAAATTACTTGGTGTAAGTGTATGTCTTTGTTACTTGGTGTATTTGTCTGTCTTTGTTACTTGGTGTAAGTGTATGTCTTTGTTACTGGGTATCAGTGTATGTCTTTGTGACTTGTTATCAGTGTATGTCTGTGTTACTTGGTGTAAGTGTGTGTCTGTGTTTCTGGGTGTCAATGTGTGTCTGTGTTACTTGGTGTAAGTCTGTTTCTTTGTTACTTGGTGTCCGTGTTTGTCTGTGTTACTGGGTGTCAGTGTATGTCTTTGTTACTTGGTGTTAGGGTGTGTCTGTGTTCCTGTGTGTCAGTGTATGTCTGTGTTACTTGGTGTAAGTGTGTCTGTTTTACTGGGTATCAGTGTATGTCAAAATACTTGGTGTAAGTGTCTGTCTTTGTTACTTGGTGTAATTGTCTGCCTTTGTTACTTGGTGTAAGTGTATGTCTTTGTTACTTGGCGTCAGTTTATGTCTGTGTTACTTGGTGTAAGTGTGTGTCTTTGTTACTTGGTGTAAGTGTATGTCTTTGTCACTTGGTGTAATTGTCTGTCTTTGTTACTTGGTGTAAGTGTATGTCATTGTTACTTGGCGTCAGTGTATGTCTGTGTTACTTGGTGTAAGTGTATGTCTTTGTGACTTGGTATCAGTGTATGTCTTTGTGACTTGGTGACAGTGTATGTCTTTGTTACTGGGTGTCAGTGTGTGTCTGTGTTACTTGGTGTCAGTGTACGTCGTTGTTACTTGGTGTCAGTGTGTGTCTGTGATACTGGGTGTCAGTGTGTGTCTGTGTTACTTGGTGCAAGTCAGTGTCTTTGTTACTTGGTGTCCGTGTGTGTCTGTGTTACTGGGTGTCAGTGTATGTCTTTGTGACTGGGTGTCAGTGTATGTCTTTGTTACTTGGTGTAAATGTGTGTCTGTTTTACTGGGTGTCAGTGTATGTCTGTGTTACTTGGCGTAAGTGTGTGTCTGTGTTACTGGGTATCAGTGTATGTCTTTGTGACTTGGTGTCAGTGTATGTCTTTGTTACTGGGTGTCAGTGTGTGTCTTTGTGAATTGGTGTCAGTGTATGTCTTTGTTACTTGGTGTAAGTGTGTGTCTGTATTACTGGGTATCAGTGTATATCTTTGTTACTTGGTGTCAGTGTATGTCAAAATACTTGTGTAAGTGTATGTCTTTGTTACTTGGTGTAATTGTCTGTCTTTGTTACTTGGTGTAAGTGTATGTCTTTGTTACTGGGTATCAGTGTATGTCTTTGTGACTTGTTATCAGTGTATGTCTGAGTTACTTGGTGTAAGTGTTTGTCTATGTTGCTGGGTGTCAATGTGTGTCTGTGTTACTTGATGTAAGTCTGTGTCTTTGTTACATGGTGTCCGTGTTTGTCTGTGTTACTGGGTGTCAGTGTATGTCTTTGTTACTTGGTGTAAGGGTGTGTCTGTGTTACTGGGTGTCAGTGTATGTCTGTGTTACTTGGTGTAAGTGTGTCTGTTTTACTGGGTATCAGTGTATGTCAAAATACTTGGCGTAAGTGTATGCCTTTGTTACTTGGTGTAATTGTCTGTCTTTGTTACTTGGTGTAAGTGTATGTCTTTGTTACTTGGCGACGGTGTTTTTCTGTGTTACTTAGTGTAAGTGTGTGTCTTTGTTACTTGGTGTAAGTGTATGTCTTTGTTACTTGGTGTAATTGTCTGTCTTTGTTACTTGGTGTAAGTGTATGTCTTTGTTACTTGGCGTCAGTGTATGTCTGTGTTACTTGGTGGAAGTGTATGTCTTTGTGACTTGGTATCAGTGTATGTCTTTGTGACTTGGTGACAGTGTATGTCTTTGTTACTGGGTGTCAGTGTGTGTCTGTATAACTTGGTGTCAGTGTATGTCTTTGTTACTTGGTGTCAGTGTGTGTCTGTGATACTGGGTATCAGTGTATGTCTTTGTGACTTGGTATCAGTGCATGTCTTTGTTACTTGGTGTCAGTGTATGTCTGTGTTACTTGGTGTAAGTGTGTGTCTATGTTACTGGGTATCAGTGTATGTCCTTGTTACTTGGTGTAAGTGTGTGTTTGTGTTACTGGGTGTCAGTGCATGTCTTTGTTACTTGGTGTAAATGTGTGTCTGTGTTACTGGGTATCAGTGCATGTCTTTGTTACTTGGTGTCAGTGTATGTCTGTGTTACTTGGTGTCAGTGTATGTCTTTGTTACTTGGTTTCAGTGTATGTCAAAACACTTGGCGTAAGTGTATGCCTTTGTTACTTGGTGTAATTGTCTGTCTTTGTTACTTGGTGTAAGTGTATGTCTTTGTTACTTGGCGACAGTGTTTGTCTGTGTTACTTAGTGTAAGTGTGTGTCTTTGTTACTTGGTGTAAGTGTATGTCTTTGTTACTTGGTGTAATTGTCTGTCTTTGTTACTTGGTGTAAGTGTATGTCTTTGTTACTTGGCGTCAGTGTATGTCTGTGTTACTTGGTGGAAGTGTATGTCTTTGTGACTTGGTATCAGTGGATGTCTTTGTGACTTGGTGACAGTGTATGTCTTTGTTACTGGGTGTCAGTGTGTGTCTGTATAACTTGGTGTCAGTGTATGTCTTTGTTACTTGGTGTCAGTGTGTGTCTGTGATACTGGGTATCAGTGTATGTCTTTGTGACTTGGTATCAGTGCATGTCTTTGTTACTTGGTGTCAGTGTATGTCTGTGTTACTTGGTGTAAGTGTGTGTCTATGTTACTGGGTATCAGTGTATGTCCTTGTTACTTGGTGTAAGTGTGTGTTTGTGTTACTGGGTGTCAGTGTATGTCTTTGTTACTTGGTGTAAATGTGTGTCTGTGTTACTGGGTATCAGTGCATGTCTTTGTTACTTGGTGTCAGTGTATGTCTGTGTTACTTGGTGTCAGTGTATGTCTTTGTTACTTGGTTTCAGTGTATGTCAAAATACTTGGCGTAAGTGTATGCCTTTGTTACTTGGTGTAATTGTCTGTCTTTGTTACTTGGTGTAAGTGTATGTCTTTGTTACTTGGCGACAGTGTTTGTCTGTGTTACTTAGTGTAAGTGTGTGTCTTTGTTACTTGGTGTAAGTGTATGTCTTTGTTACTTGGTGTAATTGTCTGTCTTTGTGACTTGGTGACAGTGTATGTCTTTGTTACTGGGTGTCAGTGTGTGTCTGTATTACTTGGTGTCAGTGTATGTCTTTGTTACTTGGTGTCAGTGTGTGTCTGTGATACTGGGTATCAGTGTATGTCTTTGTGACTTGGTATCAGTGCATGTCTTTGTTACTTGGTGTCAGTGTATGTCTGTGTTACTTGGTGTAAGTGTGTGTCTATGTTACTGGGTATCAGTGTATGTCCTTGTTACTTGGTGTAAGTGTGTGTCTGTGTTACTGGGTGTCTGTGTATGTCTTTGTTACTTGGTGTAAATGTGTGTCTGTGTTACTGGGTATCAGTGCATGTCTTTGTTACTTGGTGTCAGTGTATGTCTGTGTTACTTGGTGTCAGTGTATGTCTTTGTTACTTGGTTTCAGTGTATGTCAAAATACTAGGTGTAAGTGTATGTCTTTCTTAATTGGTGTTAATTGTCTGTATTTGTTATCTGGTATCAGTGTATGCCTTTGTTACTTGGTGTAAGTGTGCGTCTGTGTTACTGGGTATCAGTGTAAGTCTTTGTTACTTGGTGTCAGTGTATGTCTATTTTACTTGGAGTAAGTGTATGTCTTTGTTACTTGGTGTCAGTGTATGTCTATGTTACTTGGTGTCAGTTTATGTCTGTGTTACATGGTGTAAGTGTGTGTCTGTGTTACTGGGTGTCAGTGTATGTCTTTGTTTCTTGGTGTAAATGTGTGTCTGTGTTACTGGGTGTCAGTGTATGTCTGTGTTACCTGGTGTAAGTGTGTGACTGTGTTACTGGGTATCAGTGTATGTATTTGTGACTTGGTGTCAGTGTATGTCTTTGTTACTGGGTGTCTGTGTGTGTCTTTGTGACTTGGTGTCAGTGTATGTCTTTGTTAATTGGTGTAAGTGTGTGTCTGTGTTACTGGGTATCAGTGTATGTCTTTGTTACTTGGTGTCAGTGTATGTCAAAATACTTGGTGTAAGTGTATGTCTTTGTTACTTGGTGCAATTGTCTGTCTTTGTTACTTGGTGTAAGTGTATGTCTTTGTTACTGGGTATCAGTGTATGTCTTTGTGACTTGTTATCAGTGTATGTCTGTGTTACTTGGTATAAGTGTGTGTCTGTGTTACTGGGTGTCAATGTGTGTCTGTGTTACTTGGTGTAAGTCTGTTTCTTTGTTACTTGGTGTCCGTGTTTGTCTGTGTTACTGGGTGTCAGTGTATGTCTTTGTTACTTGGTGTTAGGGTGTGTCTGTGTTCCTGTGTTTCAGTGTATGTCTGTGTTACTTGGTGTAAGTGTGTCTGTTTTACTGGGTATCAGTGTATGTCAAAATACTTGGTGTAAGTGTATGTCTTCGTTACTTGGTGTAATTGTCTGTCTTTGTTACTTGGTGTAAGTGTATGTCTTTGTTACTTGGCGTCAGTTTATGTCTGTGTTACTTGGTGTAAGTGTGTGTCTTTGTTACTTGGTGTAAGTGTATGTCTTTGTCTCTTGGTGTAATTGTCTGTCTTTGTTACTTGGTGTAAGTGTATGTCACTGTTACTTGGCGTCAGTGTATGTCTGTGTTACTTGGTGTAAGTGTATATCTTTGTGACTTGGTATCAGTGTATGTCTTTGTGACTTGGTGACAGTGTATGTCTTTGTTACTGGGTGTCAGTGTGTGTCTGTGTTACTTGGTGTCAGTGTATGTCTTTGTTACTTGGTGTCAGTGTGTGTCTGTGATACTGGGTGTCAGTGTGTGTCTGTGTTACTTGGTGCAAGTCAGTGTCTTTGTTACTTGGTGTCCGTGTGTCTCTGTGTTACTGGGTGTCAGTGTATGTCTTTGTTACTGGGTGTCAGTGTATGTATTTGTTACTTGGTGTAAATGTGTGTCTGTGTTCCTGTGTTTCAGTGTATGTCTGTGTTACTTGGTGTAAGTGTGTCAGTGTTACTGGGTATCAGTGTATGTCTTTGTGACTTGGTGTCAGTGTATGTCTTTGTTACTGGGTGTCAGTGTGTGTCTTTGTGACTTGGTGTCAGTGTATGTCTTTGTTACTTGGTGTAAGTGTGTGTCTGTGTTACTGGGTATCAGTGTATGTCTTTGTTACTTGGTGTCAGTGTATGTCAAAATACTTGTGTAAGTGTATGTCTTTGTTACTTGGTGTAATTGTCTGTCTTTGTTACTTGGTGTAAGTGTATGTCTTTGTTACTGGGTATCAGTGTATGTCTTTGTGACTTGGTGTAAGTGTGTGTCTATGTTACTGGGTATCAGTGTATGTCCTTGTTACTTGGTGTCAGTGTATGTCTTTGTTACTGGGTGTCAGTGTGTGTCTTTGTGACTTGGTGTCAGTGTATGTCTTTGTTACTTGGTTCAGTGTATGTCTATGTTACTTGGTGTCAGTTTATGTCTGTGTTACATGGTGTAAGTGTGTGTCTGTGTTACTGGGTGTCAGTGTATGTCTTTGTTACTTGGTGTAAATGTGTGTCGGTGTTACTGGGTGTCAGTGTATGTCTGTGTTACCTGGTGTACGTGTGTGTCTGTGTTACTGGGTATCAGTGTATGTCTTTGTGACTTGGTGTCAGTGCATGTCTTTGTTACTGGGTGTCAGTGTGTGTCTTTGTGACTTGGTGTCAGTGTATGTCTTTGTTACTTGGTGTAAGTGTGTGTCTGTGTTACTGGGTATCAGTGTATGTCTTTGTTACTTGGTGTCAGTGTATGTCAAAATACTTGGTGTAAGTGTATGTCTTTGTTACTTGGTGCAATTGTCTGTCTTTGTTATTTGGTGTAAGTGTATGTCTTTGTTACTGGGTATCAGTGTATGTCTTTGTGACTTGTTATCAGTGTATGTCTGTGTTACTTGGTATAAGTGTGTGTCTGTGTTACTGGGTGTCAATGTGTGTCTGTGTTACTTGGTGTAAGTCTGTTTCTTTGTTACTTGGTGTCCGTGTTTGTCTGTGTTACTGGGTGTCAGTGTATGTCTTTGTTACTTGGTGTAAGGGTGTGTCTGTGTTAATGTGTTTCAGTGTATGTCTGTGTTACTTGGTGTAAGTGTGTCTGTTTTACTGGGTATCAGTGTATGTCAAAATACTTGGTGTAAGTGTATGTCTTCGTTACTTGGTGTAATTGTCTGTCTTTGTTACTTGGTGTAAGTGTATGTCTTTGTTACTTGGCGTCAGTTTATGTCTGTGTTACTTGGTGTAAGTGTGTGTCTTTGTTACTTGGTGTAATTGTATGTCTTTGTCACTTGGTGTAATTGTCTGTCTTTGTTCCCTGGTGTAAGTGTATGTCACTGCTACTTGGCGTCAGTGTATGTCTGTGTTACTTGGTGTAAGTGTATGTCTTTGTGACTTGGTGTAAATGTGTGTCTGTGTTACTGGGTGTCAGTGTATGTCTGTGTTACCTGGTGTACGTGTGTGTCTGTGTTACTGGGTATCAGTGTATGTCTTTGTGACTTGGTGTCAGTGTATGTCTTTGTTACTGGGTGTCAGTGTGTGTCTTTGTGATTTGGTGTCAGTGTATGTCTTTGTTACTTGGTGTAAGTGTGTGTCTGTGTTACAGGGTATCAGTGCATGTCTTTGTTACTTGGTGTCAGTGTATGTCAAAATACTTGGTGTAAGTGTATGTCTTTGTTACTTGGTGCAATTGTCTGTCTTTGTTACTTGGTGTAAGTGTATGTCTTTGTTACTGGGTATCAGTGTATGTCTTTGTGACTTGTTATCAGTGTATGTCTGTGTTACTTGGTATAAGTGTGTGTCTGTGTTACTGGGTGTCAATGTGTGTCTGTGTTACTTGGTGTAAGTCTGTTTCTTTGTTACTTGGTGTCCGTGTTTGTCTGTGTTACTGGGTGTCAGTGTATGTCTTTGTTACTTGGTGTTAGGGTGTGTCTGTGTTCCTGTGTTTCAGTGTATGTCTGTGTTACTTGGTGTAAGTGTGTCTGTTTTACTGGGTATCAGTGTATGTCAAAATACTTGGTGTAAGTGTATGTCTTCGTTACTTGGTGTAATTGTCTGTCTTTGTTACTTGGTGTAAGTGTATGTCTTTGTTACTTGGCGTCAGTTTATGTCTGTGTTACTTGGTGTAAGTGTGTGTCTTTGTTACTTGGTGTAAGTGTAGGTCTTTGTCACTTGGTGTAATTGTCTGTCTTTGTTACCTGGTGTAAGTGTATGTCACTGTTACTTGGCGTCAGTGTATGTCTGTGTTACTTGGTGTAAGTGTATGTCTTTGTGACTTGGCATCAGTGTATGTCTTTGTGACTTGGTGACAGTGTATGTCTTTGTTACTGGGTGTCAGTGTGTGTCTGTGTTCCTTGGTGTCAGTGTATGTCTCTGTTACTTGGTGTCAGTGTGTGTCTGTGATACTGGGTGTCAGTGTGTGTCTGTGTTACTTGGTGCAAGTCAGTGTCTTTGTTACTTGGTGTCCGTGTGTGTCTGTGTTACTGGGTGTCAGTGTATGTCTTTGTTGCTGGGTGTCAGTGTATGTCTTTGTTACTTGGTGTAAATGTGTGTCTGTGTTACTGGGTGTCAGTGTATGTCTGTGTTACTTGGCGTAAGTGTGTGTCTGTGTTACTGGGTATCAGTGTATGTCTTTGTGACTTGGTGTCAGTGTATGTCTTTGTTACTGGGTGTCAGTGTGTGTCTTTGTGACTTGGTGTCAGTGTATGTCTTTGTTACTTGGTGTAAGTGTGTGTCTGTGTTACTGGGTATCAGTGTATGTCTTTGTTACTTGGTGTCAGTGTATGTAAATATACTTGTGTAAGTGTATGTCTTTGTTACTTGGTGTAATTGTCTGTCTTTGTTACTTGGTGTAAGTGTATGTCTTTGTTACTGGGTATCAGTGTATGTCTTTGTGACTTGTTATCAGTGTATGTCTGTGTTACTTGGTGTAAGTGTGTGTCTATGTTACTGGGTGTCAATGTGTGTCTGTGTTACTTGATGTAAGTCTGTGTCTTTGTTACTTGGTGTCCGTGTTTGTCTGTGTTACTGGGTGTCAGTGTATGTCTTTGTTACTTGGTGTAAGGGTGTGTCTGTGTTACTGGGTGTCAGTGTATGTCTGTGTTACTTGGTGTAAGTGTGTCTGTTTTACTGGGTATCAGTGTATGTCAAAATACTTGGTGTAAGTGTATGTCTTTGTTACTTGGTGTAATTGTCTGTCTTTGTTACTTGGTGTAAGTGTATGTCTTTGTTACTTGGCGTCAGTGTTTGTCTGTGTTACTTAGTGTAAGTGTGTGTCTTTGTTACTTGGTGTAAGTGTATGTCTTTGTTACTTGGTGTAATTGTCTGTCTTTGTTACTTGGTGTAAGTGTATGTCGTTGATACTTGGCGTCAGTGTATGTCTTTGTTACTTGGTGTAAGTGTATGTCTTTGTGACTTGGTATCAGTGTATGTCTTTGTGACTTGGTGACAGTGTATGTCTTTGTTACTGGGTGTCAGTGTGTGTCTGTGATACTGGGTATCAGTGCATGTCTTTGTGACTTGGTATCAGTGCATGTCTTTGTTACTTGGTGTCAGTGTATGTCTGTGTTACTTGGTGTAAGTGTGTGTCTATGTTACTGGGTATCAGTGTATGTCTTTGTTACTTGGTGTCAGTGTATGGCTGTGTTACTTGGTGTCAGTGTATGTCTTTGTTATTTGCTTTCAGTGTATGTCAAAATACTTGGTGTAAGTGTATGTCTTTCTTAATTGGTGTTAATTGTCTGTCTTTGTTATCTGGTATCAGTGTATGCCTTTGTTACTTGGTGTAAGTGTGTGTCTGTGTTACTGGGTATCAGTGTATGTCTTTGTTACTTAGTGTCAGTGTATGTCTATTTTACTTGGTGTAAGTGTATGTCTTTGTTACTTGGTGTCAGTGTATGTCTATGTTACTTGGTGTCAGTTTATGTCTGTGTTACATGGTGTAAGTGTGTGTCTGTGTTACTGGGTGTCATTGCATGTCTTTGTTACTTGTTGTAAATGTGTGTCTGTGTTACTGGGTGTCAGTGTATGTCTGTGTTACCTGGTGTAAGTGTGTGTCTGTGTTACTGGGTATCAGTGTATGTCTTTGTGACTTGGTGTCAGTGTATGTCTTTGTTACTGGATGTCAGTGTGTGTCTTTGTGACTTGGTGTAAGTGTGTGTCTGTGTTACTTGGTGTCAGTGTATGTCTGTGTTACTTGGTGTCAGTGTATGTCAAAATACTTGGTGTAAGTGTATGTCTTTGTTACTTGGTGTAATTGTCTGTCTTTGTTACTTGGTGTAAGTGTATGTCTTTGTTACTGGGTATCAGTGTATGTCTTTGTGACTTGTTATCAGTGTATGTCTGTGTTACTTGGTGTAAGTGTGTGTCTATGTTACTGGGTGTCAATGTGTGTCTGTGTTACTTGATGTCAGTCTGTGTCTTTGTTACTTGGTGTCCGTGTTTGTCTGTGTTACTGGGTGTCAGTGTATCTCTTTGTTACTTGGTGTAAGGGTGTGTCTGTGTTACTGGGTGTCAGTGTATGTCTGTGTTACTTGGTGTAAGTGTGTCTGTTTTACTGGGTATCAGTGTATGTCAAAATACTTGGTGTAAGTGTATGTCTTTGTTACTTGGTGTAATTGTCTGTCTTTGTTACTTGGTGTAAGTGTATGTCTTTGTTACTTGGCGTCAGTGTATGTCTGTGTTACTTAGTGTAAGTGTGTGTCTTCGTTACTTGGTGTAAGTGTATGTCTTTGTTCCTTGGTGTAATTGTCTGTCTTTGTTACTTGGTGTAAGTGTATGTCTTTGTTACTTGGCGTCAGTGTATGTCTGTGTTACTTGGTGTAAGTGTATGTCTTTGTGACTTGGTATCAGTGTATGTCTTTGTGACTTGGTGACAGTGTATGTCTTTGTTACTGGGTGTCAGTGTGTGTCTGTATTACTTTGTGTCAGTGTATGTCTTTGTTACTTGGTGTCAGTGTGTGTCTGTGATACTGGGTATCAGTGTATGTCTTTGTGACTTGGTATCAGTGTATGTCTTTGTTACTTGGTGTCAGTGTATGTCTGTGTTACTTGGTGTAAGTGTGTGTCTATGTTACTGGGTATCAGTGTATGTCTTTGTTACTTAGTGTCAGTGTATGTCTATTTTACTTGGTGTAAGTGTATGTCTTTGTTACTTGGTGTCAGTGTATGTCTATGTTACTTGGTGTCAGTTTATGTCTGTGTTACATGGTGTAAGTGTGTGTCTGTGTTACTGGGTGTCATTGCATGTCTTTGTTACTTGTTGTAAATGTGTGTCTGTGTTACTGGGTGTCAGTGTATGTCTGTGTTACCTGGTGTAAGTGTGTGTCTGTGTTACTGGGTATCAGTGTATGTCTTTGTGACTTGGTGTCAGTGTATGTCTTTGTTACTGGATGTCAGTGTGTGTCTTTGTGACTTGGTGTAAGTGTGTGTCTGTGTTACTTGGTGTCAGTGTATGTCTGTGTTACTTGGTGTCAGTGTATGTCAAAATACTTGGTGTAAGTGTATGTCTTTGTTACTTGGTGTAATTGTCTGTCTTTGTTACTTGGTGTAAGTGTATGTCTTTGTTACTGGGTATCAGTGTATGTCTTTGTGACTTGTTATCAGTGTATGTCTGTGTTACTTGGTGTAAGTGTGTGTCTATGTTACTGGGTGTCAATGTGTGTCTGTGTTACTTGATGTCAGTCTGTGTCTTTGTTACTTGGTGTCCGTGTTTGTCTGTGTTACTGGGTGTCAGTGTATCTCTTTGTTACTTGGTGTAAGGGTGTGTCTGTGTTACTGGGTGTCAGTGTATGTCTGTGTTACTTGGTGTAAGTGTGTCTGTTTTACTGGGTATCAGTGTATGTCAAAATACTTGGTGTAAGTGTATGTCTTTGTTACTTGGTGTAATTGTCTGTCTTTGTTACTTGGTGTAAGTGTATGTCTTTGTTACTTGGCGTCAGTGTATGTCTGTGTTACTTAGTGTAAGTGTGTGTCTTCGTTACTTGGTGTAAGTGTATGTCTTTGTTCCTTGGTGTAATTGTCTGTCTTTGTTACTTGGTGTAAGTGTATGTCTTTGTTACTTGGCGTCAGTGTATGTCTGTGTTACTTGGTGTAAGTGTATGTCTTTGTGACTTGGTATCAGTGTATGTCTTTGTGACTTGGTGACAGTGTATGTCTTTGTTACTGGGTGTCAGTGTGTGTCTGTATTACTTTGTGTCAGTGTATGTCTTTGTTACTTGGTGTCAGTGTGTGTCTGTGATACTGGGTATCAGTGTATGTCTTTGTGACTTGGTATCAGTGTATGTCTTTGTTACTTGGTGTCAGTGTATGTCTGTGTTACTTGGTGTAAGTGTGTGTCTATGTTACTGGGTATCAGTGTATGTCTTTGTTACTTGGTGTCAGTGTATGTCTGTGTTACTTGGTGTCAGAGTATGTCTTTGTTACTTGGTGTCAGTTTATGTCAAAATACTTGGTGTAGTGTATGTCTTTCTTCATTGGTGTTAATTGTCTGTCTTTGTTACTTGGTGTCAGTGAATGTCGATGTAACTTGGTGTCAGTTTATGTCTGTGTTACATGGTGTAAGTGTGTGTCTGTGTTACTGGGTATCAGTGTATATCTTTGTTACTTGGTGTAGGTGTGTGTCTGTGTTACTGGGTATCAGTGAATGTCTTTGTTCCTTGGTGTCAGTGTATGTCTTTGTTACTTGGTGTAAGTGTATGTCTTTGTTACTTTGTGTCAGTGTATGTCTTTGTTACTTGGTGTAAGTGTGTGTCTGTGTTACTGGGTGTCAGTGTGTGTCTGTGTTATTTGGTGTAAGTGTGTGTCTTTGTTACTTGGTGTCCGTGTGTGTCTGTGTTACTGGGTTTCAGTGTATGTCTTTGTTACTGGGTGTCAGTGTATGTCTTTGTTACATGGTGTAAGTGTGTGTCTGTGTTACTGGGTATCAGTATCTGTCTTTGTTACTTGGTGTAAGTGTGTGTCTGTGTTACTGTGTAGCAGTGTATGTCTTTGTTACTTGGTGTCAGTGTATGTCTGTGTTACTTGGTGTAATTGTGTGTCTGTGTTACTGGATATCAGTGTATGTCTTTGTGACTTGTTGTCAGTGTATGTCTTTGTTACGGGGTGTCAGTGTATGTCTTTGTTACGGGGTGTCAGTGTGTGTCTTTGTGACTTGGTGTAAGTGTGTGTCTGTGTTACTGGGTATCAATGTATGTCTTTGTTACTTGGTGTCAGTGTATGTCAAAACACTTGGTGTCAGTGTTTGTCTGTGTTACTTGGTGTAAGTGTGCGTGATTTGTTACTTGGTGTAAGTGTATGCCTTTGTTACTTGGTGTCAGTGTATGTCTTTGTTACTTGGTGTCAGTGTGTGTCTCTGTTACTGGGTATCAGTGTATGTCTTTGTGACTTGGTGTCAATGTATGTCTTTGTTACTTGGTGTCAGTGTATGTCTTTGTTACTGGGTGTGTGTGTGTGTTTTACTTGGTGTCAGTGTATGTCTTTGTTACTGTGTATCAGTGGTTCTCTGTGTTACTGGGTGTCAGTCTGTGTTAGTTTGTGTTACTGGCTGTCAGTGTGTGTCTGTGACACTAGGTGTCAGTATTTAGTTTAGTTTGGAGACACAGTACTTAAACAGGCCCTTCGGCCCACCGAGTCTGTGTCGACCATCAACCACCCATTTATGCTAATCCTGCACTAATTCCGTATTCCGATCACATCCCCACCTGTCCCTATATATTTCCCTACCACCTACCTATACTAGGGGCAATTTATGATGGCCAATTAACCTATCAACCTGCAAGTCTTTGGCATGTGGGAGGAAACCGGAGCACCCGGAGGAAACTCACGCAGACATAGGGAGAACTTGCAAACTCCGCACAGGCAGTACCCAGAATCGAAACCGGGTCCCTGGAGCTGTGAGGCTGCGGTGCTAACCACTGCACCAATGTGCCCCCCCACTTCTCCCCAGTGTGTGCCTGTGTTACTGGGTGTCAGTGTCTGTGTCTGTGTTACTTGGTGTAAGTGTGTGTCTTTGTTACTTGGTGTCCGTGTGTGTCTGTGTTACTGGGTGTCAGTGTCTGTCTTTGTTACTGGGTGTCAGTGTATGTCTTTGGTACTTGGTGTAAGTGTGTGTCTGTGTTACTGGGTCATCAGTGTCTATCTTTGTTACTTGGTGTCAGTGTGTGTCTGTGTTACTGGTTATCAGTGTATGTCTTTGTTACATGGTGTCAGTGTATGTCTGTGTTACTTGGTGTAAGTGTGTGTCTGTGTTACTGGGTATCAGTGCATGTCTTTGTGACTTGGTGTCAGTGTATGTCTTTGTTACTGGGTGTCAGTGTGTGTCTTTGTGACTTGGTTGAAGTGTGTGTCTGTGTTCATTGGTGTAACTGTGTGTCTGTGTTACTGGGTATCAGTGTATGTCTTTGTTACTTTGTGTACGTGTGTGTCTGTGTTACTGGGTATCAGTGTATGTCTTTGCTACTTGATGTCAGTGTATTTCAAAATACTTGGTGTAATTGTATGTCTTTGTTACTTGGTGTAATTGTCTGTCTTTGTTACTTGGTGTCAGTGTATGTCTGTGTTACTTGGTGTAAGTTGTAAGTGTGTGTCTTTGTTACTTGGTGTAAGTGTATGTCTTTGTTACTTGGTGTCAGTGTATGTCTTTGTTACTTGGTGATAGTGTATGTCCGTGTTACTTGGTGTAAGTGTGTGTCTGTGTCACTGGGTATCAGTGTATGTCTTTGTTACTTTGTGTCAGTGTATGTCAAAATACTTGGTGTAAGTGTATGTCTTTGTTACTTGGTGTAATTGTCTGTCTTTGTTACTTGGTGTCAGTGTATGTCTGTGTTACTTGGTGTAAGTGTGTGTCTTTGTTACATGGTGTAAGTGTATGTCTTTGTTACTTGGAGTCAGTGTACGTCTTTGTTACTTGGTGTCAGTGTATGTCTTTGTTCCTTGGTGTCAGTGTATGTCTGTGTTCCCTGGTGTCAGTGCGTGTCTGTGTTACTGGGTATCAGTGTATTTCTTTGTGACTTGGTATCATTTTATGTCTTTGTGACTTGGTGTCAGTGTATGTCTTTGTTACTGGGTGTCAGTGTGTGTCTGTGTTACTTGGTGTCAGTGTATGTCTTTGTTACTTGGTGTCAGTGTGTGTCTGTGTTACTGGGTATCAGTGTATGTCTTTGTGACTTGGTATCAGTGTATGTCTTTGTTACTTGGTGTCAGTGTATGTCTGTGTTCATTGGTGTAACTGTGTGTCTGTGTTACTGGGTATCAGTGTATTTCTTTGTGACTTGGTATCAGTGTATGTCTTTGTGACTTGGTGTCAGTGTATGTCTTTGTTCCTTGGTGTCAGTGTATGTCTGTGTTCCCTGGTGTCAGTGCGTGTCTGTGTTACTGGGTATCAGTGTATTTCTTTGTGACTTGGTATCAGTGTATGTCTTTGTGACTTGGTGTCAGTGTATGTCTTTGTTACTTGGTGTCAGTGTATGTCTGTGTTACTTGGTGTCAGTGTATGTCTTTGTTACTGGGTGTCAGTGTGTGTCTGTGTTACTGGGTTTCAGTGTATGTCTTTGTTGCTTGGTATCAGTGTATGTCAAAATACTTGGTATAAGTGTATGTCTTTGTTACTTGGTGTAATAGTCTGTCTTTGTTACCTGGTGTCAGTGTATGTCTGTGTTACTGGGTATCAGTGTATGTCTTTGTTACTTGGTGTCAGTGTATGTCTTTGTTACTTGTTGTCAGTGTATGTCTTTGTTACTTGGTGTCAGTGTATGTCTGTGTTACATGGTGTAAGTGAGTGTCTCTGTTACGGGGTATCAGTGTATGTCTTTGTTACTTGGTGTAAGTGTGTGTCTGTGTTACTGGGTATCAGTGTATGTCTTTGTTACTTGGTGTCAGTGTATGTCTTTGTTACTTGGTGTAAGTGTATGTCTTTGTTACTTTGTGTCAGTGTATGTCTTTGTTACTTGGTGTAAGTGTGTGACTGTGTTACTGGGTGTCAGTGTGTGTCTGTGTTTCTTGGTGTAAGTGTGTTTCTTTGTTACTTGGTGTCCGTGTGTGTCTGTGTTACTGGGTTTCAGTGTATGTCTTTGTTACTGGGTGTCAGTGTATGTCTTTGTTACATGGTGGAAGTGTGTGTCTGTGTTATTGTGTATCAGTATCTGTCTTTTTTACTTGGTGTAAGTGTGTGTCTGTGTTACTGGGTATCAGTGTATGTCGTTGTTACTTGGTGTCAGTGTATGTCTGTGTTACTTGGTGTAAGTTTGTGTCTGTGTTACTGGGTTTCAGTGTATGTCTTTGTTACTGGGTGTCAGTGTATGTCTTTGTTACATGGTGGAAGTGTGTGTCTGTGTTATTGGGTATCAGTATCTGTCTTTGTTACTTGGTGTAAGTGTGTGTCTGTGTTACTGGGTATCAGTGTATGTCTTTGTTACTTGGTATCAGTGTATGTCAAAATACTTGGTGTAAGTGTATGTCTTTGTTACTTGGTGTAATTGTCTGTCTTTGTTACCTGGTGTCAGTGTATATCTGTGTTACTGGGTATCATTGTATGTCTTTGTTACTTGGTGTCATTGTATGTCTTTGTTACTTGGTGTCAGTGTATGTCTTTGTTACTTATTGTCAGTGTATGTCTTTGTTACTTGGTGTCAGTGTATGTCTGTGTTACATGGTGTAAGTGTGTGTCTGTGTTACTGGGTATCAGTGTATGTCTTTGTTACTTGGTGTACGTGTGTGTCTGTGTTACTGGGTATCAGTGTATGTCTTTGTTAGTTGGTGTCAGTGTATGTCTTTGTTACTTGGTGTAAGTGTATGTCTTTGTTACTTTGTGTCAGTGTATGTCTTTGTTACTTGGTGTAAGTGTGTGACTGTGTTACTGGGTGTCAGTGTGTGTCTGTGTTACTTGGTGTAAGTGTGTGTCTTTGTTACGTGGTGTCCGTGTGTGTCTGTGTTACTGGGTTTCATTGTATGTCTTTGTTACTGGGTGTCAGTGTATGTCATTGTTACATGGTGGAAGTGTGTGTCTGTGTTATTGGGTATCAGTATCTGTCTTTGTTACTTGGTGTAAGTGTGTGTCTGTGTTACTGGGGATCAGTGTATGTCGTTGTTACTTGGTGTCAGTGTATGTCTGTGTTACTTGGTGTAAGTTTGTGTCTGTGTTACTGGGTATCAGTGTATGTCTTTGTGACTTGGTGACCAGTGTATGTCTTTGTTACTTGGAGTAAGTGTGTCTCTGTGTTACTGGGTATCAATGTATGTCTTTGTTACTTGGTGTCAGTGTATGTCAAAATACTTGGTGTAAGTGTATGTCTTTGTTACTTGGTGTATTTGTCTGTCTTTGTTACTTGGTGTCAGTGTTTGTCTGTGTTACTTGGAGTATGTGTGTGTCTTTGTTACTTCGTGTAAGTGTATGCCTTTGTTACTTGGTGTCAGTGTGTGTCTGTGTTACTGGGTATCAGTGTATGTCTTTGTGACTTGGTATCAATGTATGTCTTTGTTACTTGGTGTCAGTGTATGTCTTTGTTACTGGGTGTCAGTGTGTGTCTGTGTTACTTGGTGTCAGTGTATGTCTTTGTTACTTGGTGTCAGTGTGTGTCTGTGTTACTGGGTATCAGTGTATGTCTTTGTGACTTGGTATCAGTGTATGTCTTTGTTACTTGGTGTCAGTGTATGTCTGTGTTCATTGGTGTAAGTGTGTGTCTGTGTTACTGGGTATCAGTGTATTTCTTTGTGACTTGGTATCAGTGTATGTCTTTGTGACTTGGTGTCAGTGTATGTCTTTGTTCCTTGGTGTCAGTGTATGTCTGTGTTCCTTGCTGTCAGTGCGTGTCTGTGTTACTGGGTATCAGTGTATTTCTTTGTGACTTGGTATCAGTGTATGTCTTTGTGACTTGGTGTCAGTGTATGTCTTTGTTACTTGGTGTCAGTGTATGTCTGTGTTACTTGGTGTCAGTGTATGTCTTTGTTACTGGGTGTCAGTGTGTGTCTGTGTTACTGGGTATCAGTGTATGTCTTTGTTACTTGGTATCAGTGTATGTCAAAATACTTGGTGTAAGTGTATGTCTTTGTTACTTGGTGTAATTGTCTGTCTTTGTTACCTGGTGTCAGTGTATGTCTGTGTTACTGGGTATCAGTGTATGTCTTTGTTACTTGGTGTCAGTGTATGTCTTTGTTACTTGTTGTCAGTGTATGTCTTTGTTACTTGGTGTCAGTGTATGTCTGTGTTACATGGTGTAAGTGTGTGTCTGTGTTACTGGGTATCAGTGTATGTCTTTGTTACTTGGTGTCAGTGTATGTCTTTGTTACTTGGTGTATGTGTATGTCTTTGTTACTTTGTGTCAGTGTATGTCTTTGTTACTTGGTGTCAGTGTGTGTCTGTGTTACTGGGTATCAGTGTATGTTTTTGTGACTTGGTATCAATGTATGTCTTTGTTACTTGGTGTCAGTGTATGTCTTTGTTACTTGGTGTCAGTGTGTGTCTGTGTTACTTGCTGTCAGTGTATGTCTTTGTTACTTGGTGTCAGTGTGTGTCTGTGTTACTGGGTATCAGTGTATGTCTTTGTGACTTGGGATCAGTGTATGTCTTTGTTACTTGGTGTCAGTGTATGTCTGTGTTCATTGGTGTAAGTGTGTGTCTGTGTTACTGGGTATCAGTGTATTTCTTTGTGACTTGGTGTCTGTGTATTTCTTTGTTCCTTGGTGTCAGTGTAAGTCTGTGTTCTGTGGTGTCAGTGCGTGTCTGTGTTACTGGGTATCAGTGTATTTCTTTGTGACTTGGTATCAGTGTATGTCTTTGTTACTTGGTGTCAGTGTATGTCTGTGTTACTTGGTGTCAGTGTATGTCTTTGATACTCGGTGTCAGTGTGTGTCAGTGTTACTGGGTATCAGTGTATGTCTTTGTTACTTGGTATCAGTGTATGTCAAAATACTTGGTGTAAGTGTATATCTTTGTTACTTGGTGTAATTGTCTGTCTTTGTTACCTGGTGTCAGTGTATGTCTGTGTTACTGGGTATCAGTGTATGTCTTTGTTACTTGGTGTAAGTGTGTGTCTGTGTTACTGGGTATCAGTGTATGTCTTTGTTACTTGGTGTAATTGTATGTCTTTGTTACTTGGTGTAATTGTCTGTCTTTGTTACTTGGTGTCAGTGTATGTCTGTGTTACTTGGTGTAAGTTGTAAGTGTGTGTCTTTGTTACTTGGTGTAAGTGTATGTCTTTGTTACTTGGTGTCAGAGTATGTCTTTGTTACTTGGTGATAGTGTATGTCCGTGTTACTTGGTGTAAGTGTGTGTCTGTGTCACTGGGTATCAGTGTATGTCTTTGTTACTTTGTGTCAGTGTATGTCAAAATACTTGGTGTAAGTGTATGTCTTTGTTACTTGGTGTAATTGTCTGTCTTTGTTACTCGGTGTCAGTGTATGTCTGTGTTACTTGGTGTAAGTGTGTGTATTTGTTACATGGTGTAAGTGTATGTCTTTGTTACTTGGAGTCAGTGTACGTCTTTGTTACTTGGTGTCAGTGTATGTCTTTGTTCCTTGGTGTCAGTGTATGTCTGTGTTCCCTGGTGTCAGTGCGTGTCTGTGTTACTGGGTATCAGTGTATTTCTTTGTGTCTTGGTATCATTGTATGTCTTTGTGACTTGGTGTCAGTGTATGTCTTTGTTACTGGGTGTCAGTGTGTGTCTGTGTTACTTGGTGTCAGTGTATGTCTTTGTTACTTGGTGTCAGTGTGTGTCTGTGTTACTGGGTATCAGTGTATGTCTTTGTGACTTGGTATCAGTGTATGTCTTTGTTACTTGGTGTCAGTGTATGTCTGTGTTCATTGGTGTAACTGTGTGTCTGTGTTACTGGGTATCAGTGTATTTCTTTGTGACTTGGTATCAGTGTATGTCTTTGTGACTTGGTGTCAGTGTATGTCTTTGTTCTTTGGTGTCAGTGTATGTCTGTGTTCCCTGGTGTCAGTGCGTGTCTGTGTTACTGGGTATCAGTGTATTTCTTTGTGACTTGGTATCAGTGTATGTCTTTGTGACTTGGTGTCAGTGTATGTCTTTGTTACTTGGTGTCAGTGTATGTCTGTGTTACTTGGTGTCAGTGTATGTCTTTGTTACTGGGTGTCAGTGTATGTCTGTGTTACTTGGTGTCAGTGTATGTCTTTGTTACTTGGTGTCAGTGTATGTCTTTGTTACTCGGTGTCAGTGTGTGTCAGTGTTACTGGGTATCAGTGTCTGTCTTTGTTACTTGGTATCAGTGTATGTCAAAATACTTGGTGTAAGTGTATGTCTTTGTGACTTGGTGTAATTGTCTGACTTTGTTACCTGGTGTCAGTGTATGTCTGTGTTACTGGGTATCAGTGTATGTCTTTGTTACTTGGTGTAAGTGTGTGTCTGTGTTACTGGGTATCAGTGTATGTCTTTGTTACTTGGTGTAATTGTATGTCTTTGTTACTTGGTGTAATTGTCTGTCTTTGTTACTTGGTGTCAGTGTATGTCTGTGTTACTTGGTGTAAGTTGTAAGTGTGTGTCTTTGTTACTTGGTGTAAGTGTATGTCTTTGTTACTTGGTGTCAGAGTATGTCTTTGTTACTTGGTGATAGTGTATGTCCGTGTTACTTGGTGTAAGTGTGTGTCTGTGTCACTGGGTATCAGTGTATGTCTTTGTTACTTTGTGTCAGTGTATGTCAAAATACTTGGTTTAAGTGTATGTCTTTGTTACTTGGTGTAATTGTCTGTCTTTGTTACTCGGTGTCAGTGTATGTCTGTGTTACTTGGTGTAAGTGTGTGTATTTGTTACATGGTGTAAGTGTATGTCTTTGTTACTTGGAGTCAGTGTACGTCTTTGTTACTTGGTGTCAGTGTATGTCTTTGTTCCTTGGTGTCAGTGTATGTCTGTGTTCCCTGGTGTCAGTGCGTGTCTGTGTTACTGGGTATCAGTGTATTTCTTTGTGTCTTGGTATCATTGTATGTCTTTGTGACTTGGTGTCAGTGTATGTCTTTGTTACTGGGTGTCAGTGTGTGTCTGTGTTACTTGGTGTCAGTGTATGTCTTTGTTACTTGGTGTCAGTGTGTGTCTGTGTTACTGGGTATCAGTGTATGTCTTTGTGACTTGGTATCAGTGTATGTCTTTGTTACTTGGTGTCAGTGTATGTCTGTGTTCATTGGTGTAACTGTGTGTCTGTGTTACTGGGTATCAGTGTATTTCTTTGTGACTTGGTATCAGTGTATGTCTTTGTGACTTGGTGTCAGTGTATGTCTTTGTTCTTTGGTGTCAGTGTATGTCTGTGTTCCCTGGTGTCAGTGCGTGTCTGTGTTACTGGGTATCAGTGTATTTCTTTGTGACTTGGTATCAGTGTATGTCTTTGTGACTTGGTGTCATTGTATGTCTTTGTTACTTGGTGTCAGTGTATGTCTGTGTTACTTGGTGTCAGTGTATGTCTTTGTTACTGGGTGTCAGTGTGTGTCTGTGTTACTGGGTATCAGTGTATGTCTTTGTTACTTGGTATCAGTGTATGTCAAAATACTTGGTGTAAGTGTATGTATTTGTTACTTGGTGTAATTGTCTGTCTTTGTTACCTGGTGTCAGTGTATGTCTGTGTTACTGGGTATCATTGTATGTCTTTGTTACTTGGTGTCAGTGTATGTCTTTGTTACTTGTTGTCAGAGTATGTCTTTGTTACTTGGTGTCAGTGTATGTCTGTGTTACATGGTGTAAGTATGTGTCTGTGTTACTGGGTATCAGTGTATGTCTTTGTTACTTGGTGTAAGTGTGTGTCTGTGTTACTGGGTATCAGTGTATGTCTTTGTTACTTGGTGTCCGTGTATGTCTTTGTTACTTGGTGTAAGTGTATGTCTTTGTTACTTGGTGTCAGTGTATGTCTTTGTTACTTGGTGTAAGTGTGTGACTGTGTTACTGGGTGTCAGTGTGTGGCTGTGTTACTTGGTGTAAGTGTGTGTCTTTGTTACTTGGTGTCCGTGTGTGTCTGTGTTACTGGGTTTCAGTGTATGTCTTTGTTACTGGGTGTCAGTGTATGTCTTTGTTACATGGTGGAAGTGTGTGTCTGTGTTATTGGGTATCAGTATCTGTCTTTGTTACTTGGTGTAAGTGTGTGTCTGTGTTACTGGGTATCAGTGTATGTCGTTGTTACTTGGTGTCAGTGTATGTCTGTGTTACTTGGTGTAAGTTTGTGTCTGTGTTACTGGGTATCAGTGTATGTCTTTGTGACTTGGTGACCAGTGTATGTCTTTGTTACTTGGTGTAAGTGTGTCTCTGTGTTACTGGGTATCAATGTATGTCTTTGTTACTTGGTGTCAGTGTATGTCAAAATACTTGGTGTAAGTGTATGTCTTTGTTACTTGGTGTATTTGTCTGTCTTTGTTACTTGGTGTCAGTGTTTGTCTGTGTTACTTGGTGTAAGTGTGTGTCTTTGTTACTTCGTGTAAGTGTATGCCTTTGTTACTTGGTGTCAGTGTGTGTCTGTGTTACTGGGTGTCAGTGTATGTCTTTGTGACTTGGTATCAATGTATGTCTTTGTTACTTGGTGTCAGTGTATGTCTTTGTTACTGGGTGTCAGTGTGTGTCTGTGTTACTTGGTGTCAGTGTATGTCTTTGTTACTTGGTGTCAGTGTGTGTCTGTGTTACTGGGTATCAGTGTATGTCTTTGTGACTTGGTATCAGTGTATGTCTTTGTTACTTGGTGTCAGTGTATGTCTGTGTTCATTGGTGTAAGTGTGTGTCTGTGTTACTGGGTATCAGTGTATTTCTTTGTGACTTAGTATCAGTGTATGTCTTTGTGACTTGGTGTCAGTGTATGTCTTTGTTCATTGGTGTCAGTGTATGCCTGTGTTCCTTGGTGTCAGTGCGTGTCTGTGTTACTGGGTATCAGTGTATTTCTTTGTGACTTGGTATCAGTGTATGTCTTTGTGACTTGGTGTCAGTGTATGTCTTTGTTACTTGGTGTCAGTGTATGTCTGTGTTACTTGGTGTCAGTGTATGTCTCTGTTACTGGGTGTCAGTGTGTGTCTGTGTTACTGGGTATCAGTGTATGTTTTTGTTACTTGGTGTAAGTGTGTGTCTGTGTTACTGGGTATCAGTGTATGTCTTTGTTACTTGGTGTAATTGTCTGTCTTTGATACCTGGTGTCTGTGTATGTCTGTGTTACTGGGTATCAGTGTATGTCTTTGTTACTTGGTGTAAGTGTCTGTCTGTGTTACTGGGTATCAGTGTATGTCTTTGTTACTTGGTGTAATTGTATGTCTTTGTTACTTGGTGTAATTGTCTGTCTTTGTTACTTGGTGTCAGTGTATGTCTGTGTTACTTGGTGTAAGTTGTAAGTGCGTGTCTTTGTTACTTGGTGTAAGTGTATGTCTTTGTTACTTGGTGTCAGTGTATGTCTTTGTTACTTGGTGATAGTGTATGTCCGTGTTACTTGGTGTAAGTGTGTGTCTGTGTCACTGGGTATCAGTGTATGTCTTTGTTACTTTGTGTCAGTGTATGTCAAAATACTTGGTGTAAGTGTATGTCTTTGTTACTTGGTGTAATTGTCTGTCTTTGTTACTTGGTGTGAGTGTATGTCTGTGTTACTTGGTGTAAGTGTGTGTCTTTGTTACATGGTGTAAGTGTATGTCTTTGTTACTTGGAGTCAGTGTACGTCTTTGTTACTTGGTGTCAGTGTATGTCTTTGTTCCTTGGTGTCAGTGTATGTCTAGTTCCCTGGTGTCAGTGCGTGTCTGTGTTACTGGGTATCAGTGTATTTCGTTGTGACTTGGTATCATTGTATGTCTTTGTGACTTGGTGTCAATGTATGTCTTTGTTACTGGGTGTCAGTGTGTGTCTGTGTTACATGGTGTCAGTGTATGTCTTTGTTACTTGTTGTCAGTGTGTGTCTGTGTTACTGGGTATCAGTGTATGTCTTTGTGACTTGGTATCAGTGTATGTCTTTGTTACTTGGTGTCAGTGTATGCCTGTGTTCATTGGTGTAACTGTGTGTCTGTGTTACTGGGTATCAGTGTATTTCTTTGTGACTTGGTATCAGTGTATGTCTTTTTGACTTGGTGTCAGTGTATGTCTTTGTTCCTTGGTGTCAGTGTATGTCTGTGTTCCCTGGTGTCAGTGCGTGTCTGTGTTACTGGGTATCAGTGTATTTCTTTGTGACTTGGTATCAGTGTATGTCTTTGTGACTTGGTGTCAGTGTATGTCTTTGTTACTTGGTGTCAGTGTATGTCTGTGTTACTTGGTGTCAGTGTATGTCTTTGTTACTGGGTGTCAGTGTGTGTCTGTGTTACTTGGTATCAGTGTATGTCTTTGTTACTTGGTATCAGTGTATGTCAAAATACTTGGTGCAAGTGTATGTCTTTGTTACTTGGTGTAATTGTCTGTCTTTGTTACCTGGTGTCAGTGTATGTCTGTGTTACTGGGTATCAGTGTATGTCTTTGTTACTGGGGATCAGTGTGTGTCTTTGTTACTTGGTGTCAGTGTATGTCTTTGTTACTTGATGTAAGTGTATGTCTTTGTTACTTGTTGTCAGTGTATGTCTTTGTTACTTGGTGTCAGTGTATGTCTGTGTTACATGGTGTAAGTGTGTGTCTGTGTTACTGGGTATCAGTGTATGTCTTTGTTACTTGGTGTAAGTGTGTGTCTGTGTTACTGGGTATCAGTGTATGTCTTTGTTACTTGGTGTCAGTGTATGTCTTTGTTACTTGGTGTAAGTGCATGTCTTTGTTACTTTGTGTCAGTGTATGTCTTTGTTACTTGGTGTAAGTGTGTGACTGTGTTACTGGGTGTCAGTGTGTGTCTGTGTTACTTGGTGTATGTGTGTGTCTTTGTTACTTGGTGTCCGTGTGTGTCTGTGTTACTGGGTTTCAGTGTATGTCTTTGTTACTGGGTGTCAGTGTATGTCTTTGTTACATGGTGGAAGTGTGTGTCTGTGTTATTGGGTATCAGTATCTGTCTTTGTTACTTGGTGTAAGTGTGTGTCTGTGTTACTGGCTTTCAGTGTATGTCGTTGTTACTTGATGTCAGTGTATGTCTGTGTTACTTGGAGTAAGTTTGTTTCTGTGTTACTGGGTATCAGTGTATGTCTTTGTGACTTGGTGACCAGTGTATGTCTTTGTTACTTGGTGTAAGTGTGTCTCTGTGTTACTGGGTATCAATGTATGTCTTTGTTACTTGGTGTAAGTGTATGTCAAAATACTTGGTGTAAGTGTATGTCTTTGTTACTTGGTGTATTTGTCTGTCTTTGTTACTTGGTGTCAGTGTTTGTCTGTGTTACTTGGTGTAAGTGTGTGTCTTTGTTACTTCGTGTAAGTGTATGCCTTTGTTACTTGGTGTCAGTGTGTGTCTGTGTTACTGGGTATCAGTGTATGTCTTTGTGACTTGGTATCAAAGTATGTCTTTGTTACTTGGTGTCAGTGTATGTCTTTATTACTGGGTGTCAGTGTGTGTCTGTGTTACTTGGTGTCAGTGTATGTCTTTGTTACTTGATGTCAGTGTGTGTCTGTGTTACTGGGTATCAGTGTATGTCTTTGTGACTTGGTATCAGTGTATGTCTTTGTTACTTCGTGTCAGTGTATGTCTGTGTTCATTGGTGTAAGTGTGTGTCTGTGTTACTGGGTATCAGAGTATTTCTTTGTGACTTGGTATCAGTGTATGTCTTTGTGACTTGGTGTCAGCGTATGTCTTTGTTCCTTGGTGTCAGTGTATGTCTGTGTTCCTTGGTGTCACTGCGTGTCTGTGTTACTGGGTATCAGTGTATTTCTTTGTGACTTGGTATCAGTGTATGTCTTTGTGACTTGGTGTCAGTGTATGTCTTTGTTACTTGGTGTCAGTGTATGTCTGTGTTACTTGGTGTCAGTGTATGTCTTTGTTCCTGGGTGTCAGTGTGTGTCTGTGTTACTGGGTATCAGTGTATGTCTTTGTTACTTGGTATCAGTGTATGTCAAAATACTTGGTGTAAGTGTATGTCTTTGTTACTTGGTGTAATTGTCTGTCTTTGTTACCTGGTGTCAGTGTATGTCTGTGTTACTGGGTATCAGTGTATGTCTTTGTTACTTGGTGTCAGTGTATGTCTTTGTTACTTGGTGTAAGTGTATGTCTTTGTTACTTGTTGTCAGTGTATGTCTTTGTTACTTGGTGTCAGTGTATGTCTGTGTTACATGGTGCAAGTGTGTGTCTGTGTTACTGGGTATCAGTGTATGTCTTTGTTACTTGGTGTAAGTGGGTGTCTGTGTTACTGGGTATCAGTGTATGTCTTTGTTACTTGGTGTCAGTGTCTGTCTTTGTTACTTGGTGTAAGTGTATGTCTTTGTTACTTGGTGTCAGTGTATGTCTTTGTTACTTGGTGTAAGTGTGTGACTGTGTTACTGGGTGTCAGTGTGTGTCTGTGTTACTTGGTGTAAGTGTGTGTCTTTGTTACTTGGTGTCCGTGTGTGTCTGTGTTACTGGGTTTCAGTGCATGTCTTTGTTACTGGGTGTCAGTGTATGTCTTTGTTACATGGTGGAAGTGTGTGTATGTGTTATTGGGTATCAGTATCTGTCTTTGTTACTTGGTGTAAGTGTGTGTCTGTGTTACTGGGTATCATTGTATGTCGTTGTTACTTGGTGTCAGTGTATGTCTGTGTTACTTGGTGTAAGTGTGTGTCTGTGTTACTGGGTATCAGTGTATGTCTTTGTGACTTGGTGTCAGTGTATGTCTTTGTTACTGTGCGTCAGTGTGTGTCTTTGTGACTTGGTGACCAGTGTATGTCTTTGTTACTAGGTGTAAGTGTGTCTCTATGTTACTGGGTATCAATGTATGTCTTTGTTACCTGGTGTCAGTGTATGTCAAAATACTTGGTGTAAGTGTATGTCTGTGTTACTTGGTGTTATTGTCTGTCTTTGTTACTTGGTGTCAGTGTTTGTCTGTGTTACTTGGTGTAAGTGTGTGTCTTTGTTACTTCGTGTAAGTGTATGCCTTTGTTACTTGGTGTCAGTGTGTGTCTGTGTTACTGGGTATCAGTGCATGTCTTTGTGACTTGGTATCAATGTATGTCTTTGTTACTTGGTGTCAGTGTATGTCTTTGTTAACGGGTGTCAGTGTGTGTCTGTGTTACTTGGTGTCAGTGTATGTCTTTGTTAACGGGTGTCAGTGTGTGTCTGTGTTACTTGGTGTCAGTGTATGTCTTTGTTACTGTGTATCAGTGGTTCTCTGTGTTACTGGGTGTCAGTTTGTGTTTGTTTGTGTTATTGGCTGTCAGTGTGTGTCTGTGACACTAGGTGTCAGTATTTAGTTTAGTTTAGAGATACAGCACTTAAACAGGCCCTTCGGCCCACCGAGCCTGTGCCGACCATCAACCACCCATTTATGCTAATCCTACACTAATTCCGTATTCCGATCACATCCCCACCTGTCCCTATATATTTCCCTACCACCTACCTATACTAGGGCCAATTTATGATGGCCAATTAACCTATCAACCTGCAAGTCTTTGGCATGTGGGAGGAAACCGGAGCTCCCGAAGGAAACTCACGCAGACACAGGGAGAACTTGCAAACTCCGCACAGGCAGTACCCAGAATCGAAACCGGGTCCCTGGAGCTGTGAGGCTGCGGTGCTAACCACTGCGCCAATGTGCCCCACCCCCCCACCTCCCCCCAGTGTGTGCCTGTGTTACTGGGTATCAGAGTTTGTCTTTGTTACTTGGTGTCAGTGTATGTCTGTGTTACTTGGTGTCAGTGTGTGTGTCTGTGTTACTTGGTGTAAGTGTGTGTCTTTGTTACTTGGTGTAAGTGTGTGTCTGTGTTACTGGGTATCAGTGTCTATCTTTGTTACTTGGTGTAAGTGTGTGTCTGTGTTACTGGTTATCAGTGTATGTCTTTGTTACTTGGTGTCAGTGTATGTCTGTGTTACTTGGTTTAAGTGTGTGTCTGTGTTACTGGTTATCAGTGTATGTCTTTGTGACTTGGTGTCAGTGTATGTCTTTGTTACTGGGTGTGAGTGTGTGCCTTTGTGACTTGCTGTCAGTGTATGTCTTTGTTACTTGGTTGAAGTGTGTGTCTGTGTTACTGGGTATCAGTGTATGTCTTTGCTACTTGATGACAGTGTATTTCAAAATACTTGGTGTAATTGTATGTCTTTGTTACTTGGTGTAATTGTCTGTCTTTGTTACTTGGTGTCAGTGTATGTCTGTGTTACTTGGTGTCAGTGTATGTCTGTGTTACTTGGTGTAAGTGTGTGACTGTGTTACTGGGTATCAGTGTATGTCTTTGTTACATGGTGTCAGTGTATGTCTGTGTTACTTGGTGTAAGTGTGTGTCTGTGTTACTGGGTGTCAGTGCGCGTCTGTGTTACTTGGTGTAAGTGTGTGTCTTTGTTACTTGGCGTCCGTGTGTGTCTGTGTTACTGGGTGTCAGTGTATGTCTTTGTTACTGGGTGTCAGTGTATGTCTTTGTTACTTGGTGTAAGTGTGTGTCTGTGTTACTGGGTATCAGTGCATGTCTTTGTTACTTGGTGTCTGAGTATGCCTGTGTTACTTGGTGTAAGTGTGTGACTGTGTTACTGTGTATCAGTGTATGTCTTTGTGACTTGGTGTCAGTGTATGTCTTTGTTACTGGGTGTCAGTGTGTGTCTTTGTGACTTGGTGTCAGTGTATGTCTTTGTGACTTGGTGTCAGTGTATGTCTTTGTAACTGGGTGTCAGTGTGTGTCTTTGTGACTTGGTGTCAGTGTATGTCTTTGTTACTTGGTGTAAGTGTGTGTCTGTGGTACTGGGTATCAGTGTATGTCTTTGTTACTTGGTGTCAGTGTATGTCAAAATACTTGGTGTAAGTGTATGTCTTTGTTACTTGGTGTCAGTGTATGTCTGTGTTACTTGATGTAAGAGAGTGTCTTTGTTACTTGGAGAAAGCGTATGTCTTTGTTACTTGGTGTCAGTGTATGTCTTTGTGACTTGGTGTCAGTGTATGTCCGTGTTACTTGGTGTCTGTGTTTTTGTTTGTGTTACTGGGTGTCAGTGTGTGTCTGTGTTACTTGGTATAAGTGTGTGTCTTTGTTACTTGGTGACCTTGTGTGTCTGTGTTACTGGGTGTCAGTTTATGTCTTTGTTACTGGGTGTCAGTGCATGTCTTTGTGACTTGGTGTCAGTGTATGTCTTTGTTACTGGGTGTGAGTGTGTGCCTTTGTGACTTGCTGTCAGTGTATGTCTTTGTTACTTGGTTGAAGTGTGTGTCTGTGTTACTGGGTATCAGTGTATGTCTTTGCTACTTGATGACAGTGTATTTCAAAATACTTGGTGTAATTGTATGTCTTTGTTACCTGGTGTAATTGTCTGTCTTTGTTACTTGGTGTCAGTGTATGTCTGTGTTACTTGGTGTCAGTGTATGTCTGTGTTACTTGGTGTAAGTGTGTGACTGTGTTACTGGGTATCAGTGTATGTCTTTGTTACATGGTGTCAGTGTATGTCTGTGTTACTTGGTGTAAGTGTGTGTCTGTGTTACTGGGTGTCAGTGCGCGTCTGTGTTACTTGGTGTAAGTGTGTGTCTTTGTTACTTGGCGTCCGTGTGTGTCTGTGTTACTGGGTGTCAGTGTATGTCTTTGTTACTGGGTGTCAGTGTATGTCTTTGTTACTTGGTGTAAGTGTGTGTCTGTGTTACTGGGTATCAGTGCATGTCTTTGTTACTTGGTGTCTGAGTATGCCTGTGTTACTTGGTGTAAGTGTGTGACTGTGTTACTGTGTATCAGTGTATGTCTTTGTGACTTGGTGTCAGTGTATGTCTTTGTTACTGGGTGTCAGTGTGTGTCTTTGTGACTTGGTGTCAGTGTATGTCTTTGTGACTTGGTGTCAGTGTATGTCTTTGTAACTGGGTGTCAGTGTGTGTCTTTGTGACTTGGTGTCAGTGTATGTCTTTGTTACTTGGTGTAAGTGTGTGTCTGTGGTACTGGGTATCAGTGTATGTCTTTGTTACTTGGTGTCAGTGTATGTCAAAATACTTGGTGTAAGTGTATGTCTTTGTTACTTGGTGTCAGTGTATGTCGGTGTTACTTGATGTAAGAGAGTGTCTTTGTTACTTGGAGAAAGCGTATGTCTTTGTTACTTGGTGTCAGTGTATGTCTTTGTGACTTGGTGTCAGTGTATGTCCGTGTTACTTGGTGTCTGTGTTTTTGTTTGTGTTACTGGGTGTCAGTGTGTGTCTGTGTTACTTGGTATAAGTGTGTGTCTTTGTTACTTGGTGTCCTTGTGTGTCTGTGTTACTGGGTGTCAGTGTATGTCTTTGTTACTGGGTGTCAGTGCATGTCTTTGTTACTTGGTGTAAGTGTGTGTCTGTGTTACTGGGTATTGGTGTCTGTCTTTGTTACTTGGTGTCAGTGTATGTCTGTGTTACTTGGTGTCAGTGTGTGTGTCTGTGTTACTTGGTGTAAGTGCGTGTCTTTGTTACTTGGTGTAAGAGTGTGTCTTTGTTACTTGGAGTAATCGAATGTCTTTGTTACTTGGTGTCAGTGTATGTCTTTGTGACTTGGTGTCAGTTTATGTCTGTGTTACTTGGTGTAAGAGTGTGCCTGTGTTACTGGGTATCAGTGTATGTCTTTGTTACTTGATGTCAGTGTATTTCTGTGTTACTTTGTGTCTGTGTGTTTGTTTGTGTTACTGGGTGTCAGTGTGTGTCTGTGTTACTTGGTGTAAGTGTGTGTCTTTGTTACTTGGTGTCCGTGTGTGTCTGTGTTACTGGGTATCAGTGTCTGTCTTTGTTACTTGGTGTAAGTGTGTGTCTGTGTTACAGGGTATCAGTGTATGTCTTTGTTACTTGGTGTCTGTGTATGCCTGTGTTACTTGTTGTAAGTGTGTGACTGTGTTACTGGGTATCAGTGTATGTCTTTGTGACTTGGTGTCAGTGTATGTCTTTGTTACTGGGTGCAAGTGTGTGTCTTTGTGACTTGGTGTCAGTGTATGTCTTTGTTACTGGGTGTCAGTGTGTGTCTTTGTGACTTGGTGTCAGTGTATGTCTTTGTTCCTTGGTGTAAGTGTGTGTCTGTGTTACTGGGTATCTGTGTATGTCTTTGTTACTTGGTGTAAGTGTATGTCAAAATACTTGGTGTAAGTGTATGTCTTTGTTACTTGGTGTAATTGTCCGTCTTTCTTACTTGGTGTCAGTGTATGTCTGTGTTACTTGGTGTAAGTGTGTGTCTGTGTTACTGGGTATCAGTGTATGTCTTTGTGACTTGGTGTCAGTGTATGTCTTTGTTACTGTGCGTCAGTGTGTGTCTTTGTGACTTGGTGACCAGTGTATGTCTTTGTTACTTGGTGTAAGTGTGTCTCTATGTTACTGGGTATCAATGTATGTCTTTGTTACCTGGTGTCAGTGTATGTCAAAATACTTGGTGTAAGTGTATGTCTGTGTTACTTGGTGTTATTGTCTGTCTTTGTTACTTGGTGTCAGTGTTTGTCTGTGTTTCTTGGTGTAAGTTTGTGTCTTTGTTACTTCGTGTAAGTGTATGCCTTTGTTACTTGGTGTCAGTGTGTGTCTGTGTTACTGGGTATCAGTGTATGTCTTTGTGACTTGGTATCAATGTATTTCTTTGTTACTTGGTGTCAGTGTATGTCTTTGTTAACGGGTGTCAGTGTGTGTCTGTGTTACTTGGTGTCAGTGTATGTCTTTGTTACTGTGTATCAGTGGTTCTCTGTGTTACTGGGTGTCAGTGTGTGTTTGTTTGTGTTACTGGCTGTCAGTGTGTGTCTGTGACACTAGCTGTCAGTATTTAGTTTAGTTTAGAGATACAGCACTTAAACAGGCCCTTCGGCCCACCGAGCCTGTGCCGACCATCAACCACCCATTTATGCTAATCCTACACTAATTCCGTATTCCGATCACATCCCCACCTGTCCCTATATATTTCCCTACCACCTACCTATACTAGGGCCAATATATGTTGGCCAATTAACCTATCAACCTGCAAGTCTTTGGCATGTGGGAGGAAACCGGAGCACCCGAAGGAAACTCAGGCAGACACAGGGAGAACTTGCAAACTCCGCACAGGCAGTACCCAGAATCGAAACCGGGTCCCTGGAGCTGTGAGGCTGCGGTGCTAACCACTGCGCCAATGTGCCCCACCCCCCCACCTCCCCCCAGTGTGTGCCTGTGTTACTGGGTATCAGTGTTTGTCTTTGTTACTTGTTGTAAGTGTGTGTCTGTGTTACTGGGTATCAGTGTCTATCTTTGTTACTTGGTGTAAGTGTGTGTCTGTGTTACTTGTTGTAAGTGTGTGTCTGTGTTACTGGGTATCAGTGTCTATCTTTGTTACTTGGTGTAAGTGTGTGTCTGTGTTACTGGTTATCATTGTATGTCTTTGTTACTTGGTGTCAGTGTATGTCTGTGTTACTTGGTGTAAGTGTGTGTCTGTGTTACTGGGTATCAGTGTATGTCTTTGTGACTTGGTGTCAGTGTATGTCTTTGTTACTGGGTGTGAGTGTGTGCCTTTGTGACTTGCTGTCAGTGTATGTCTTTGTTACTTGGTTGAAGTGTGTGTCTGTGTTACTGGGTATCAGTGTATGTCTTTGCTACTTGATGTCAGTGTATTTCAAAATACTTGGTGTAATTGTATGTCTTTGTTACTTGGTGTAATTGTCTGTCTTTGTTACTTGGAGTGAGTGTATGTCTGTGTTACTTGGTGTCAGTGTATGTCAGTGTTACTTGGTGTAAGTGTGTGACTGTGTTACTGGGTATCAGTGTATGTCTTTGTTACATGGTGTCAGTGTGTGTCTTTGTTACTTGGTGTCCGTGTGTGTCTGTGTTACTGGGTGTCAGTGTATGTCTTTGTTACTGGGTGTCAGTGCATGTCTTTGTTACTTGGTGTAAGTGTGTGTCTCTGTTACTGGGTATCAGTGTCTGTCTTTGTTACTTGGTGTAATTGTGCGTCTGTGTTACTGGGTATCAGTGTATGTCTTTGTTACTTGGTGTCTGTGTATGTCTGTGTTACTTGGTGTAAGAGTGTGTCTTTGTTACTTGGAGTAATCGAATGTCTTTGTTACTTGGTGTCGGTGTACGTCTTTGTGACTTGGTGTCAGTTTATGTCTGTGTTACTTGGTGTAAGAGTGTGCCTGTATTGCTGGGTATCAGTGTATGTCTTTGTTACTTGATGTCAGTGTATTTCTGTGTTACCTGGTGTCTGTGTTTTTGTTTGTGTTACTGGGTGTCAGTGTGTGTCTGTGTTACTTGGTGTAAGTGTGTGTCTTTGTTACTTGGTGTCCGTGTGTGTCTGTGTTACTGGGTGTCAGTGTATGTCTTTGTTAATGGGTGTCAGTGTATATCTTTGTTACTTGGTGTAAGTATGTGTCTGTGTTACTGGGTATCAGTGTCTGTCTTTGTTACTTGGTGTAAGTGTATGTCTGTGTTACAGGGTATCAGTGTATGTCTTTGTTACTTGGTGTCTGTGTATGCCTGTGTTACTTGGTGTAAGTGTGTGACTGTGTTACTGTGTATCAGTGTATGTCTTTGTGACTTGGTGTCAGTGTATGTCTTTGTTAATGGGTGTCAGTGTGTGTCTTTGTGACTTTGTGTCAGTGTATGTCTTTGTTACTTGGTGTAAGTGTGTGTCTGTGTTACTGGGTATCAGTGTATGCCTTTGTTACTTGGTGTAAGTGTATGTCAAAATACATGGTGTAAGTGTATGTCTTTGTTACTTGGTGTAATTGTCCGTCTTTCTTACTTGGTGTCAGTGTATGTCGGTGTTACTTGGTGTATGAGTGTGTCTTTGTTACTTGGAGTAAGCGTATGTCTTTGTTACTTGGTGTCAGTGTATGTCTTTGTTACTTGGTGTCAGTGTATGTCTTTGTGACTTGGTGTCACTGTATGTCTGTGTTACTTGGTGTAAGAATGTGCCTGTGTTACTGGGTATCAGTGTATGTCTTTGTTACTTGAAGTCAGTGTATTTCTGTGTTACTTGGTGTCTGTGTGTTTGTTTGTGTTACTGGGTGTCAGTGTGTGTCTGTGTTACTTGGTGTAAGTGTGTGTCTTTGTTACTTGGTGTCCGTGTGTGTCTGTGTTACTGGGTGTCAGTGTATGTCTTTGTTACTGGGTGTCAGTGTATGTCTTTGTTACTTGGTGTAAGAGTGTGTCTGTGTTACTGGGTATCAGTGTATGTCTTTGTTACTTGATGTCAGTGTATTTCTGTGTTACCTGGTGTCTGTGTGTTTGTTTGTGTTACTGGGTGTCAGTGTGTGTCTGTGTTACTTGGTGTAAGTGTGTGTCTTTGTTACTTGGTGTCCGTGTGTGTCTGTGTTACTGGGTGTCAGTGTATGTCTTTGTTACTGGGTGTCAGTGTATATCTTTGTTACTTGGTGTAAGTATGTGTCTGTGTTACTGGATATCAGTGTCTGTCTTTGTTACTTGGTGTAAGTGTGTGTCTGTGTTACTGGGTATCAGTGTCTGTCTTTGTTAATTGGTGTAAGTGTATGTCTGTGTTACAGGGTATCAGTGTATGTCTTTGTTACTTGGTGTCTGTGTATGCCTGTGTTACTTGGTGTAAGTGTGTGACCGTGTTACTGTGTATCAGTGTATGTCTTTGTGACTTGGTGTCAGTGTATGTCTTTGTTAATGGGTGTCAGTGTGTGTCTTTGTGACTTTGTGTCAGTGTATGTCTTTGTTACTTGGTGTAAGTGTGTGTCTGTGTTACTGGGTATCAGTGTATGCCTTTGTTACTTGGTGTAAGTGTATGTCAAAATACATGGTGTAAGTGTATGTCTTTGTTACTTGGTGTAATTGTCCGTCTTTCTTACTTGGTGTCAGTGTATGTCGGTGTTACTTGGTGTATGAGTGTGTCTTTGTTACTTGGAGTAAGCGTATGTCTTTGTTACTTGGTGTCAGTGTATGTCTTTGTTACTTGGTGTCAGTGTATGTCTTTGTGACTTGGTGTCAGTGTATGTCTGTGTTACTTGGTGTAAGAATGTGCCTGTGTTACTGGGTATCAGTGTATGTCTTTGTTACTTGATGTCAGTGTATTTCTGTGTTACTTGGTGTCTGTGTGTTTGTTTGTGTTACTGGGTGTCAGTGTGTGTCTGTGTTACTTGGTGTAAGTGTGTGTCTTTGTTACTTGGTGTCCGTGTGTGTCTGTGTTACTGGGTGTCAGTGTATGTCTTTGTTACTGGGTGTCAGTGTATGTCTTTGTTACTTGGTGTAAGAGTGTGTCTGTGTTACTGGGTATCAGTGTATGTCTTTGTTACTTGATGTCAGTGTATTTCTGTGTTACCTGGTGTCTGTGTGTTTGTTTGTGTTACTGGGTGTCAGTGTGTGTCTGTGTTACTTGGTGTAAGTGTGTGTCTTTGTTACTTGGTGTCCGTGTGTGTCTGTGTTACTGGGTGTCAGTGTATGTCTTTGTTACTGGGTGTCAGTGTATATCTTTGTTACTTGGTGTAAGTATGTGTCTGTGTTACTGGGTATCAGTGTCTGTCTTTGTTACTTGGTGTAAGTGTGTGTCTGTGTTACAGGGTATCAGTGTATGTCTTGGTTACTTGGTGTCTGTGTACGCCTGTGTTACTTGGTGTAAGTGTGTGACTGTGTTACTGTGTATCAGTGTATGTCTTTGTGACTTGGTGTCAGTGTATGTCTTTGTTACTGGGTGTCAGTGTGTGTCTTTGTCACTTGGTGTCAGTGTATGTCTTTGTTACTTGGTGTAAGTGTGTGTCTGTGTTACTGGGTATCAGTGTATGTCTTTGTTACTTGATGTCAGTGTATTTCTGTGTTGCTTGGTGTTTGTGTGTTTGTTTGTGTTACTGGGTGTCAGTGTGTGTCTGTGTTACTTGGTGTAAGTGTGTGTCTTTGTTACTTGGTGTCCGTGTGTGTCTGTGTAACTGGGTGTCAGTGTACGTCTTTGTTACTGGGTGTCAGTGTATATCTTTGTTACTTGGTGTAAGTATGTATCTGTGTTACTGGGTATCAGTGTATTTCTTTGTGACTTGGTGTCAGTGTTTGTCTTTGTTACTGGGTGTCAGTGTGTGTCTTTGTGACTTGGTGTTGGTGTATGTCTGTGTTAATTGGTGTAAGTGTGTGTCTGTGTTACTGGATATCAGTGTATTTCTTTGTGACTTGGTGTCAGTGTATGTCTTTGTTACTGGGTGTCAGTGTGTGTCTTTGTGACTTGGTGTCAGTGTATGTCTTAGTTACTTGGTGTAAGTGTGTGTCTGTGTTACTGGGTATCAGTGTATGTCTTTGTTACTTGGTGTCAGTGTATGTCAAAATACTTGGTGTAAGTGTATGTCTTTGTTACTTGGTGTAATTGTCTGTCTTTGTTTCTTGGTGTCAGTGTATGTCTGTGTTACTTGGTGTAAGTGTGTGTCTTTGTTACTTGGAGTAAGCGTATGTCTTTGTTACTTGGTGTCAGTGCATGTCTTTGTGTCTTGGTGTCAGTGTATGTCTGTGTTACTTGGTGTAAGAGTGTGCCTGTGTTACTGGGTATCAGAGTATGTCTTTGTTACTTGGTCTCAGTGTATTTCTGTGTTACTTGGTGTCAGTGTGTTTGTTTGTGTTACTGGTTGTCAGTGTGTGTCTGTGTTACTTGGTGTAAGTGTGTGTCTTTGTTACTTGGTGTCCGTGTGTGTCTGTGTTACTGGGTGTCAGTGTATGTCTTTGTTACTTGGTGTCAGTGCATGTCTTTGTTACTTGGTGTAAGTGTGTGTCTGTGTTACTGGGTATCAGTGTCTGTCTTTGTTACTTGGTGTAAGTGTGTGTCTGTGTTACTGGGTATCAGTGTATGTATTTGTTACTTGGTGTCAGTGTATGTCTGTGTTACTTGGTGTCAGTGTATGTCTGTGTTACTGGGTATCAGTGTATGTCTTTGTGACTTGGTGTCAGCGCATGTCTTTGTTACTGGGTGTCAGTGTGTGTCTGTGTTACTGGGTATCAGTTTATGTCTTTGTGATTTGGTGTCAGTGTCTGTCTTTGTTACTGGGTGTCAGTGTATGTCTTTGTTACTTGGTGTCAGTATATGTCTTTGTTACTTGGTGTAAGTGTGTGTCTGTGTAACTTGTTGTAAGTGTGTGTCTTTGTTACCTGGTGCCCGTGTGTGTCTGTGTTACTGGGTGTCAGTATATGTCTTTGTTGCTGGGTGTCAGTGTATGTCTTTGTTACATGTTGTAATTGTGTTTCTGTGTTACTGGGTATCAGTATCTGTCTTTGTTACTTGGTGCACGTGTGTGTCTGTGTTACTGGGTATCAATGTATGTCTTTGTTACCTGGTGCCAGTGTATGTCTGTGTTATTTGGTGTAAGTGTGTGTCTGTGTTACTGGGTATCAGTGTATGTCTTTGTGACCTGGTGTCAGTGCATGTCTTTGTTACTTGGTGTCAGTGTGTGTCTTTGTGACTTGGTGTAAGTGTGTCTCTGTGTTACTGGGTATCAATGTATGTCTTTGTTACTTGGTGTCAGTGTATGTCAAAATAATTGGTGTAAGTGTATGTCTTTGTTACTTGGTGTATTTGTCTGCCTTTGTTACATTGTGTCAGTGTTTGTCTGTGTTACATGGTGTAAGTGTGTGTCTTTGTTACTTGGTGTAAGTGTATGCCTTTGTTACTTGGTGTCAGTGCATGACTTTGTTACTTGGTGTCCGTGTGTGTCTGTGTTACTGGGTATCAGTGTCTGTCTTTGTTACTTGGTGTAAGTGTGTGACTGTGTTACTGTGTATCAGTGTATGTCTTTGTGACTTGGTGTCAGTGTATGTCTTTGTTACTTGGTGTAAGTGTGTGTCTGTGTTACTGGGTATCAGTGTATGTCATTGTTACTTGGTGCCAGTGTATGTCTGTGTTACTTGGTGTAAGTGCGTGTCTGTGTTACTGGGTATCAGTGTAAGTCTTTGTGACTTGGTGTCAGTGTATGTCTTTGTTACTGGGTGTCAGTATGTTTCTTTGTGACTTGGTGTCATTGTATGTCTTTGTTACTTGGTGTAAGTGTTTGTCAAAACACTTGGTGTAATTGTATTTCTTTGTTACTTGATGTCAGTGTATGTCTCTGTTACTTGGTGTAAGTGTCTGTCTTTGTTACTTGGTGTCAGTGTATGTCTTTGTGACGTGGTGTAAATGTGTGTCTGTGTTACTGGGTATCAGTGTATGTCTTTGTTACTTGGTGTAAGTGTCTGTCTTTGCTACATGGTGACAGTGTATGACTGTGTTACTTGGTGTAAGTGTATGTCTTTGTTACTTGGTGTCAGTGGATGTCTTTGTTACGGGGTGTCAATGTGTGTCTGTGTTACTTGGTGTCAGTTTATGTATTTGTGACTGTGTATCAGTGGTTCTCTGTGTCACTGGGTGTCAGTGTGTGTTTGTTTGTGTTACTGGCTGTCAGTGTGTGTCTCTGACACTAGGTGTCAGTATTTAGTTTAGTTTCGAGATACAGCACTTAAACAGGCCCTTCGGCCCACCGAGTCTGTGCCGACCATCAACCACCCATTTATGCTAATCCTACACTAATTCCGTATTCCGATCACATCCCAACCTGTCCCTATATATTTCCCTACCACCTACCTAAACTAGGGGCAATTTATGATGGCCAATTAACCGATCAACCTGCAAGTCTTTGGCATGTGAGAGGAAACCGGAGCACCCGGAGGAAACTCACGCAGACACAGGGAGAACTTGCAAACTCCGCACAGGCAGTACCCAGAATCGAAACCGGGTCCCTGGAGCTGTGAGGCTGCGGTGCTAACCACTGCGCCAATGTGTCGCCCCCCCCCCCCCCCGCGCCCCCGCAGTGTGTGCCTGTGTTACTGGGTATCAGTGTTTGTCTTTGTTACTTGGTGTCAGTGTATGTCTGTGTTACTTGGTGTCAGTGTGTTTGTTTGTGTTGCTGGGTGTCAGTGTGTGTCTGTGTTACTTGGTGTAAGTGTGTGTCTTTGCTACTTGGTGTCCGTGTGTGTCTGTGTTACAGGTTATCAGTGTATGTCTTTGCTACTTGGTGTCAGTGTATTTCAAAATACTTGGTGTAAGTGTATGTCTTTGTTACTTGGTGTAATTGTCTGTCATTGTTACTTGGTGTCAGTGTATTTCTGTGTTACTTGGTGTAAGTGTGTGTCTTTGTTACTTGGTGTAAGTGTATGTCTTAGTTACTTGGTGTCAGTGTATGTCTGTGTTACTTGGTGTAAGTGTGTGCCTGTGTTACTGGGTATTAGTGTATGTCTTTGTTACTTGGTGTCTGTGTATGTCTGTGTTACTTGGTGTAAGTTTGTGTCTGTGTTACTGGGTGTCCGTGTGTGTCTGTGTTACTGGGTGTCAGTGTATGTCTTTGTTACTTGGTGTAAGTGTGTGACTGTGTTACTGGGTATCAGTGTCTGTCTTTGTTACTTGGTGTAAGTGTGTGTCAGTGTTACTGGGTATCAGTGTATGTCTTTGTGACTTGGTGTCAGTGTATGTCTTTGTTACTGGGTGTCAGTGTATATCTTTGTTACTTGGTGTAAGTATGTGTCTGTGTTACTGGGTATCAGTGTCTGTATTTGTTACTTGGTGTAAGTGTGTGTCTGTGTTACATGGTATCAGTGTATGTCTTGGTTACTTGGTGTCTGTGTACGCCTGTGTTACTTGGTGTAAGTGTGTGACTGTGTTACTGTGTATCAGTGTATGTCTTTGTGACTTGGTGTCAGTGTATGTCTTTGTTACTGGGTGTCAGTGTGTGTCTTTGTCACTTGGTGTCAGTGTATGTCTTTGTTACTTGGTGTAAGTGTGTGTCTGTGTTACTGGGTATCAGTGTATGTCTTTGTTACTTGATGTCAGTGTATTTCTGTGTTGCTTGGTGTTTGTGTGTTTGTTTGTGTTACTGGGTGTCAGTGTGTGTCTGTGTTACTTGGTGTAAGTGTGTGTCTTTGTTACTTGGTGTCCGTGTGTGTCTGTGTAACTGTGTGTCAGTGTACGTCTTTGTTACTGGGTGTCAGTGTATATCTTTGTTACTTGGTGTAAGTATGTATCTGTGTTACTGGGTATCAGTGTCTGTCTTTGTTACTTGGTGTAAGTGTGTGTCTGTGTTACTGGATATCAGTGTATTTCTTTGTGACTTGGTGTCAGTGTATGTCTTTGTTACTGGGTGTCAGTGTGTGTCTTTGTGACTTGGTGTGAGTGTATGTCTTAGTTACTTGGTGTAAGTGTGTGTCTGTGTTACTGGGTATCAGTGTATGTCTTTGTTACTTGGTGTCAGTGTATGTCAAAATACTTGGTGTAAGTGTATGTCTTTGTTACTTGGTGTAATTGTCTGTCTTTGTTTCTTGGTGTCAGTGTATGTCTGTGTTACTTGGTGTAAGTGTGTGTCTTTGTTACTTGGAGTAAGTGTATGTCTTTGTTACTTGGTGTCAGTGCATGTCTTTGTGTCTTGGTGTCAGTTTATGTCTGTGGTACTTGGTGTAAGAGTGTGCCTGTGTTACTGGGTATCAGAGTATGTCTTTGTTACTTGGAGTCAGTGTATTTCTGTGTTACTTGGTGTCAGTGTGTTTGTTTGTGTTACTGGTTGTCAGTGTGTGTCTGTGTTACTTGGTGTAAGTGTGTGTCTTTGTTACTTGGTGTCCGTGTGTGTCTGTGTTACTGGGTGTCAGTGTATGTCTTTGTTACTGGGTATCAGTGTCTGTCTTTGTTACTTGGTGTAAGTGTGTGTCTGTTACTGGGTATCAGTGTATGTCTTTGTTACTTGGAGTCAGTGTATGTCTGTGTTACTTGGTGTCAGTGTATGTCTGTGTTTCTGGGTATCAGTGTATGTCTTTGTGACTTGGTGTCAGCGCATGTCTTTGTTACTGGGTGTCAGTGTGTGTCTGTGTTACTGGGTATCAGTTTATGTCTTTGTGATTTGGTGTCAGTGTCTGTCTTTGTTACTGGGTGTCAGTGTATGTCTTTGTTACTTGGTGTCAGTATATGTCTTTGTTACTTGGTGTAAGTGTGTGTCTGTGTTACTTGTTGTAAGTGTGTGTCTTTGTTACCTGGTGCCCGTGTGTGTCTGTGTTACTGGGTGTCAGTATATGTCTTTGTTGCTGGGTGTCAGTGTATGTCTTTGTTACATGTTGTAATTGTGTTTCTGTGTTACTGGGTATCAGTATCTGTCTTTGTTACTTGGTGCACGTGTGTGTCTGTGTTACTGGGTATCAGTGTATGTCTTTGTGACTTGGTGTCAGTGCATGTCTTTGTTACTTGGTGTCAGTGTGTGTCTTTGTGACTTGGTGTAAGTGTGTCTCTGTGTTACTGGGTATCAATGTATGTCTTTGTTACTTGGTGTCAGTGTATGTCAAAATAATTGGTGTAAGTGTATGTCTTTGTTACTTGGTGTATTTGTCTGCCTTTGTTACATTTTGTCAGTGTTTGTCTGTGTTACATGGTGTAAGTGTGTGTCTTTGTTACTTGGTGTAAGTGTATGCCTTTGTTACTTGGTGTCAGTGCATGACTTTGTTACTTGGTGTCCGTGTGTGTCTGTGTTACTGGGTATCAGTGTCTGTCTTTGTTCCTTGGTGTAAGTGTGTGACTGAGTTACTGTGTATCAGTGTATGTCTTTGTGACTTGGTGTCAGTGTATGTCTTTGTTACTTGGTGTAAGTGTGTGTCTGTGTTACTGGGTATCAGTGTATGTCATTGTTACTTGGTGCCAGTGTATGTCTGTGTTACTTGGTGTAAGTGTGTGTCTGTGTTACTGGGTATCAGTGTAAGTCTTTGTGACTTGGTGTCAGTGTATGTCTTTGTTACTGGGTGTCAGTATGTTTCTTTGTGACTTGGTGTCATTGTATGTCTTTGTTACTTGGTGTAAGTGTGTGTCAAAATACTTGGTGTAAGTGTATGTCTTTGTTACTTGGTGTAATTGTCTGTCTTTGTTACTTGGTGTCAGTGTATGTCTGTGTTACTTGGTAGAAGTGTTTGTCCTTGTTACTTGGTGTAAGTGTATGCCTTTGTTACTTGGTGTCAGTGTATGTCTTTGTTCCTTGGTGACAGTGTGTGTCTGTGTTACTGGGTATCAGTGTATGTCTTTGTTACTTTGTGTCAGTGTATATCTTTGTTACTTGGTGTAGGTGTATGTCTTTATTACTTGGTGTAATTGTCTGTCTTTGTTACTTGGTGTCAGTGTATGTCTGTGTTACTTGGTGGAAGTGTTTGTCTTTGTTACTTGGTGTAAGTGTATGCCTTTGTTACTTGGTGTCAGTGTATGTCTTTGTTCCTTGGTGACAGTGTGTGTCTGTGTTACTGGGTATCAGTGTATGTCTTTGTTACTTTGTGTCAGTGTATGTCGTTGTTACTTGGTGTAAGTGTGTGTCTGTGTTACTGGTTATCAGTGTATGTCTTTGTGACTCGGTGTCCGTGCATGTCTTTGTTACTGGGTGTCAGTGTTTGTCTTTGTTACTTGGTGACTGTGTTTGTCTGTGTGTCAGTGTATGTCTTTGTTACTGTGTGTCAGTGGTTTTCTATGTTACTTGGTGTCAGTGTGTGTTTGTTTGTGTTACTGGGTGTATTTAGTTTTGTGATACAGCACTGAAACAAGCCCTTCGGCCAACCGAGTCTGTGCCGACAATCAACCACCCATTTATACTAATCCTACACTAATCCCGTATTCCTATCACATCCCCACCTCTCCCTATCTATTTCCCTGCCACCTACCTCTTCGAGGGTCAATTTATAATGGCCAATTAACCTATCAACCTGCAAGTCTTTGGCATGTGGGAGGAAACCGGAGCACCCGGAGGAATCTCACGCAGACACAGGGAGAACTTGCAAACTCCGCACAGGCAGTGCCCAAAATCGAGCCCGTGTCCATGGAGCTGAGAGGCTGCTAACCACTGTGCCAATGTGCCGCCCAGTGTGTGTCAGTGTTACTGGGTATCAGTGTATGTCTTTGTTTCTTGGTGTATGTGTGTGTCTGTGTTACTGGGTAACAGTGTATGTCTTTGTTACTTGGTGTAAGTGTGTGTCTTTGTCACTTGGTGTAATTGTATTTCTTTGTTACTTGATGTCAGTGTATGTCTCTGTTACTTGGTGTAAGTGTCTGTCTTTGTTACTTGGTGTCAGTGTATGTCTTTGTGACGTGGTGTAAATGTGTGTCTGTGTTACTGGGTATCAGTGTATGTCTTTGTTACTTGGTGTAAGTGTCTGTCTTTGATACATGGTGACAGTGTATGACTGTGTTACTTGGTGTAAGTGTATGTCTTTGTTACTTGGTGTCAGTGGATGTCTTTGTTACTGGGTGTCAATGTGTGTCTGTGTTACTTGGTGTCAGTTTATGTATTTGTGACTGTGTATCAGTGGTTCTCTGTGTCACTGGGTGTCAGTGTGTGTTTGTTTGTGTTACTGGCTGTCAGTGTGTGTCTCTGACACTAGGTGTCAGTATTTAGTTTAGTTTCGAGATACAGCAGTTAAACAGGCCCTTCGGCCCACCGAGTCTGTGCCGACCATCAACCACCCATTTATGCTAATCCTACACTAATTCCGTATTCGGATCACATCCCCACCTGTCCCTATATATTTCCCTACCACCTACATAAACTAGGGGCAATTTATGATGGCCAATTAACCGATCAACCTGCAGGTCTTTGGCATGTGAGAGGAAACCGGAGCACCCGGAGGAAACTCACGCAGACACAGTGAGAACTTGCAGACTCCGCACAGGCAGTACCCAGAATCGAAACCGGGTCCCTGGAGCTGTGAGGCTGCGGTGCTAACCACTGCGCCAATGTGTCGCCCCCCCCCCCCCCCCCCGCGCCCCCGCAGTGTGTGCCTGTGTTACTGGGTATCAGTGTTTGTCTTTGTTACTTGGTGTCAGTGTATGTATGTGTTACTTGGTGTCAGTGTGTTTGTTTGTGTTGCTGGGTGTCAGTGTGTGTCTGTGTTACTTGGTGTAAGTGTGTGTCTTTGCTACTTGGTGTCCGTGTGTGTCTGTGTTACAGGTTATCAGTGTATGTCTTTGCTACTTGGTGTCAGTGTATTTCAAAATACTTGGTGTAAGTGTATGTCTTTGTTACTTGGTGTAATTGTCTGTCATTGTTACTTGGTGTCAGTGTATTTCTGTGTTACTTGGTGTAAGTGTGTGTCTTTGTTACTTGGTGTAAGTGTATGTCTTTGTTACTTGGTGTCAGTGTATGTCTTTGTTACTTGGTGTCAGTGTATGTCTGTGTTACTTGGTGTAAGTGTGTGCCTGTGTTACTGGGTATTAGTGTATGTCTTTGTTACTTGGTGTCTGTGTATGTCTGTGTTACTTGGTGTAAGTTTGTGTCTGTGTTACTGGGTGTCCGTGTGTGTCTGTGTTACTGGGTGTCAGTGTATGTCTTTGTTACTTGGTGTAAGTGTGTGACTGTGTTACTGGGTATCAGTGTCTGTCTTTGTTACTTGGTGTAAGTGTGTGTCTGTGTTACTGGGTATCAGTGTATGTCTTTGTTACTTGGTGTCTGTGCATGTCTGTGTTACTTGGTGCAAGTGTGTGACTGTGTTACTGTGTATCAGTGTATGTCTTTGTGACTTGGTGTCAGTGTATGTCTTTGTTACTGTGTTTCAGTGTGTGTCTTTGAGACTTCGTGTCAGTGTATGTCTTTGTTACTTGGTGTAAGTGTGTGTCTGTGTTACTGGGTATCAGTGTATGTCTTTGTTACTTGGTGTCAGTGTATGTCAAAATACTTGGTGTAAGTGTATGTCTTTGTTACTTGGTGCAATTGTCTGTCTTTGTTACTTGTTGCCAGTGTATGTCTTTGTTACTTGGTGTAAGTGTGTGTCTTTGTTACTTGGAGTAAGCGTATGTCTTTGTTACTGGTTGTCAGTGAATGTCTTTGTTACTGGGTGTCAGTGTATGTCTTTTTTACTTGGTGTAAGTGTGTGTCTGTGTTACTGGGTGTCAGTGTGTGTCTGTGTTACTTGGTGTAAGTCAGTGTCTTTGTTACTTGGTGTCCGTGTGTGTCTGTGTTACTGGGTGTCAGTGTATGTCTTTGTTACTGGGTGTCAGTGTATGTCTTTGTTACTTGGTGTAAGAGTGTGTCTGTGTTACTGGGTGTCAGTGTATGTCTGTGTTACTTGGTGTAAGTGTGCGTCTGTGTTACTAGGTATCAGTGTATGTCTTTGTGACTTGGTGTCAGTGTATATCTTTGTTACTGGGTGTCAGTGTGTGTCTTTGTGACTTGGTGTCAGTGTATGTCTTTGTTACTTGGTGTAAGTGTGTGTCTGTGTTACTGGGTATCAGTGTATGTCTTTGTTACTTGGTGTCAGTGTATGTCAAAATACTTGGTGTAATTGTCTGTCTTTGTTACTTGGTGTAAGTGTATGTCTCTGTTACTTGGTAGCAGTGTATGTCTTTGCGACTTGTTATAAGTGTATGTCTGTGTCACTTGGTGTAAGTGTGTGTCTGTGTTACTGGGTGTCAATGTGTGTCTGTGTTACTTGGTGTAAGTCTGTGTCTTTGTTACTTGGTGTCCGTGTTTGTCTGTGTTTCTGGGTGTCAGTGTATGTCTTTGTTACTTGGTGTAAGGGTGTGTCTGTGTTACTGGGTGTAAGTGTGTGTCTTTGTTACTTGGTGTAAGTGTATGTCTTTGTTACTTGGTGTAATTGTCTGTCTTTGTTACTTGGTGTAAGTGTATGTCTTTGTTACTTGGCGTCAGTGTATGTCTGTGTTACTTGGTGTAAGTGTATGTCTTTGTGACTTGGTATCAGTGTGACCAAGTGGGCCCACATCAGAGACGCCATCTATGAGTCAGCTTTGACCACCTACGGCAAAAGTGCGAAGAGAAATGCAGACTGGTTTCAATCTCATAATGAAGAGCTGGAACCTGTCATAGCCGCTAAGCGCATTGCACTTTTGAACTACAAGAAAGCCCCCAGCGATTTAACATCCGCAGCACTTAAAGCAGCCAGAAGTACTGCACAAAGAACAGCTAGGCGTTGCGCAAACGACTACTGGCAACACCTATGCAGTCATATTCAGCTGGCCTCAGACACCGGAAACATCAGAGGAATGTATGATGGCATGAAGAGAACTCTTGGCCAACCATCAAGAAGATCACCCCCCTCAAATCTAAATCGGGGGACATAATCACTGACCAACGCAAACAGATGGACCGCTGGGTTGAGCACTACCTAGAACTGTACTCCAGGGAGAATGCTGTCACTGAGACTGCCCTCAATGCAGCCCAGCCTCTACCAGTCATGGATGAGCTGGACATACAGCCAACCAAATCGGAACTCAGTGATGCCATTGATTCCCTAGCCAGCGGAAAAGCGCCTGGGAAGGACAGCATTACCCCTGCAATAATCAAGAGTGCCAAGCCTGCTATACTCTCAGCACTACATGAACTGCTATGCCTGTGCTGGGACGAGGGAGCAGTACCCCAGGACATGCGCGATGCCAACATCATCACCCTCTATAAAAACAAAGGTGACCGCGGTGACTGCAACAACTACCGTGGAATCTCCCTGCTCAGCATAGTGGGGAAAGTCTTTGCTCGAGTCGCTCTGAACAGGCTCCAGAAGCTGGCCGAGCGCGTCTACCCTGAGGCACAGTGTGGCTTTCGTGCAGAGAGATCGACTATTGACATGCTGTTCTCCCTTCGTCAGATACAGGAGAAATGCCGTGAACAACAGATGCCCCTCTACATTGCTTTCATTGATCTCACCAAAGCCTTTGACCTCGTCAGCAGACGTGGTCTCTTCAGACTACTAGAAAAGATCGGATGTCCACCAAAGCTACTAAGTATCATCACCTCATTCCATGACAATATGAAAGGCACAATTCAACATGGTGGCTCCTCATCAGAACCCTTTCCTATCCTGAGTGGTGTGAAACAGGGCTGTGTTCTCGCACCCACACTTTTTGGGATTTTCTTCTCCCTGCTGCTTTCACATGCGTTCAAATCCTCTGAAAAAGGAATTTTCCTCCACACAAGATCAGGGGGCAGGTTGTTCAACCTTGCCCGTCTAAGAGCGAAGTCCAAAGTACGGAAAGTCCTCATCAGAGAACTCCTCTTTGCTGACGATGCTGCTTTAACATCTCACACTGAAGAATGCCTGCAGAGTCTCATCGACAGGTTTGCGTCTGCCTGCAATGAATTTGGCCTAACCATCAGCCTCAAGAAAACGAACATCATGGGGCAGGATGTCAGAAATGCTCCATCCATCAATATTGGCGACCACGCTCTGGAAGTGGTTCAAGAGTTCACCTACCTAGGCTCAACTATCACCAGTAACCTGTCTCTAGATGCAGAAATCAACAAGCGCATGGGTCAGGCTTCCACTGCTATGTTCAGACTGGCCAAGAGAGTGTGGGAAAATGGCGCACTGACACGGAACACAAAAGTCCGAGTGTATCAGGCCTGTGTCCTCAGTACCTTGCTCTACGGCAGCGAGGCCTGGACAACGTATGCCAGCCAAGAGCGACGTCTCAATTCATTCCATCTTCGCTGCCTTCGGAAAATACTTGGCATCAGGTGGCAGGACTATATCTCCAACACAGAAGTCCTTGAAGCGGCCAACACCCCCAGCTTATACACACTACTGAGTCAGCGGCGCTTGAGATGGCTTGGCCATGTGAGCCGCATGGAAGATGGCAGGATCCCCAAAGACACATTGTACAGCGAGCTCGCCACTGGTATCAGACCCACCGGCCGTCCATGTCTCCGTTATAAAGAAGTCTGCAAACGTGACATGAAATCGTGTGACATTGATCACAAGTCGTGGGAGTCAGTTGCCAGCATTCGCCAGAGCTGGCGGGCAGCCGTAAAGACAGGGCTAAATTGTGGCGAGTCGAAGAGACTTAGTAGTTGGCAGGAAAAAAGACAGAGGCGCAAGGGGAGAGCCAACTGTGCAACAGCCCCAACAAACAAATTTCTCTGCAGCACCTGTGGAAGAGCCTGTCACTCCAGAATTGGCCTTTATAGCCACTCCAGGCGCTGCTTCACAAACCACTGACCACCTCCAGGCGCGTATCCATTGTCTCTCGAGATAAGGAGGCCCAAAAGAAAGAATCAGTGCATGTCTTTGTGACTTGGTGACAGTGTATGTCTTTGTTACTGGGTGTCAGTATGTGTCTGTGCTACTGGGTGTCAGTGTATGTCTGAGTTACTGGGTGTCAATGTATGTCTTTGATACTGGGTGTCAGTGTATGTCTGTGTTACTTGGTGTCAGTGTATGTCTTTGTTACTTGGTGTATGTGCATGTCTTTGTTACTTGGTGTAAGTGTATGTCTTTGTTACTTGGCGTCAGTGTATGTCTGTGTTACTTGGTGTAAGTGTATGTCTTTGTGACTTGGTATCAGTGTATGTCTTTGTGACTTGGTGACAGTGTATGTCTTTGTTACTGGGTGTCAGTATGTGTCTGTGTTACTTGGTGTCAGTGTATGTCTTTGTCACTTGGTGTAAGTGTGTGTCTGTGTTACTGGGTATCAGTGTATGTCTTTGTGACTTGGTAGCAGTGTATGTCTTTGTTACTTGGTGTCAGTGTATTTCTGTGTTACTTGGTGTAAGTGTGTGTCTATGTTACTGGGTATCAGTGTATGTCTTTGTTACTTGGTGTCAGTGTATGTCTGTGTTACTTGGTGTCAGTGTATGTCTTTGTTACTTGGTGTAAGTGTATGTCTTTGTTACTTGGTGTCAGTGTATGTCTTTGTTACTTGGTGTCAGTGTGTGTCTGTGTTACTGGGTATCAGTGTATGTCTTTGTGACTTGGTGTCAGTGTATGTCTTTGTGAATTGGTGTCAGTGTATGTCTTTGTTACTGGGTATCAGTGTGTGTCTGTGTTACTGGGTATCAGTGTATGTCTTTGTTACTTTGTGTCAGTGTATGTCTGTGTTACTTGGTGTAATTGTGTGTCTGTGTTACTGGGTGTCAGTGTATGTCTGAGTTACTGGGTGTCAATGTATGTCTTTGATACTGGGTGTCAGTGTATGTCTTTGTTACTTGGTGTAAGTGTGTGTCTGTGTTACTGGGTTTCAGTGTATGTCTGTGTTACTTGGTGTAAGGGTGTGTCTGTGTTACTGGGAGCAAGTGTATGTCTTTGTTACTTGGTGTAATTGTCTGTCTTTGTTACTTGGTGTAAGTGTATGTCTTTGTTACTTGGCGTCAGTGTATGTCTGTGTTACTTGGTGTAAGTGTGTGTCTTTGTTACTTGGTGTAAGTGTATGCCTTTGTTACTTGGTGTAATTGTCTGTCTTTGTTACTTGGTGTCAGTGTGCGTCTGTGACACTGGGTATCAGTGTATGTCTTTGTGACTTGGTATCAGTGTATGTCTTTGTTCCTTGGTGTCAGTGTATGTCTGTGTTACTTGGTGTCAGTGTATGTCTGTGTTACTTGGTGACAGTGTATGTCTTTGTTACTGGGTGTCAGCGTGTCTCTGTGTTACTTGGTGTCAGTGTATGTCTTTGTTACTTGGTGTCAGTGTGCGTCTGTGATACTGGGTATCAGTGTATGTCTTTGTGACTTGGTATCAGTGTATGTCTTTGTTCCTTGGTGTCAGTGTATGTCTGTGTTACTTGGAGTCAGTGTATGTCTTTGTTACTTGGTGTATGTGTATGTCTGTGTTACTTGGTGTAAGTGTATGTCTTTGTGACTTGGTATCAGTGTATGTCTTTGTGACTTGGTGACAGTGTATGTCTTTGTCACTTGGTGTAAGTGTGTGTCTGTGTTACTTGGTGTCAGTGTATGTCTTTGTCACTTGGTGTAAGTGTGTGTCTGTGTTACTGGGTATCAGTGTATGTCTTTGTGACTTGGTATCAGTGTATGTCTTTGTTACTTGGTGTCAGTGTATGTCTGTGTTACTTGGTGTAAGTGTTTGTCTATGTTACTGGGTATCAGTGTATGTCTTTGTTACTTGGTGTCAGTGTATGTCTGTGTTACTTGGTGTCAGTGTATGTCTTTGTTACTTGGTGTCAGTGTGCGTCTGTGATACTGGGTATCAGTGTATGTCTTTGTGACTTGGTATCAGTGTATGCCTTTGTTCCTTGGTGTCAGTGTATGTCTGTGTTACTTGGTGTCAGTGTATGTCTTTGTTACTTGGTGTATGTGTATGTCTGTGTTACTTGGTGTAAGTGTATGTCTTTGTGACTTGGTATCAGTGTATGTCTTTGTGACTTGGTGACAGTGTATGTCTTTGTTACTGGGTGTCAGTATGTGTCTGTGTTACTTGGTGTCAGTGTATGTCTTTGTCACTTGGTGTAAGTGTGTGTCTGTGTTACTGGGTATCAGTGTATGTCTTTGTGACTTGGTATCAGTGTATGTCTTTGTTACTTGGTGTTAGTGTATGTCTGTGTTACTTGGTGTAAGTGTGTGTCTATGTTACTGGGTATCAGTGTATGTCTTTGTTACTTGGTGTCAGTGTATGTCTGTGTTACTTGGTGTCAGTGTATGTTTTTGTTACTTGGTGTAAGTGTATGTCTTTGTTACTTGGTGTCAGTGTATGTCTTTGTTACTTGGTGTCAGTGTGTGTCTGTGTTACTGGGTATCAGTGTATGTCTTTGTGACTTGGTGTCAGTGTATGTCTTTGTGAATTGGTGTCAGTGTATGTCTTTGTTACTTGGTATCAGTGTGTGTCTGTGTTACTGGGTATCAGTGTATGTCTTTGTTACTTTGTGTCAGTGTATGTCTGTGTTACTTGGTGTAATTGTGTGTCTGTGTTACTGGGTGTCAGTGTATGTCTGAGTTACTGGGTGTCAATGTATGTCTTTGATACTGGGTGTCAGTGTATGTCTTTGTTACTTGGTGTAAGTGTGTGTCTGTGTTACTGGGTTTCAGTGTATGTCTGTGTTACTTGGTGTAAGGGTGTGTCTGCGTTACTGGGAGCAAGTGTATGTCTTTGTTACTTGGTGTAATTGTCTGTCTTTGTTACTTGGTGTAAGTGTATGTCTTTGTTACTTGGCGTCAGTGTATGTCTGTGTTACTTGGTGTAAGTGTGTGTCTTTGTTACTTGGTGTAAGTGTATGCCTTTGTTACTTGGTGTAATTGTCTGTCTTTGTTACTTGGTGGAAGTGTATGTCTTTGTTACTTGGCGTCAGTGTATGTCTGTGTTACTTGGTGACAGTGTATGTCTTTGTTACTGGGTGTCAGCGTGTCTCTGTGTTACTTGGTGTCAGTGTATGTCTTTGTTACTTGGTGTCAGTGTGCGTCTGTGATACTGGGTATCAGTGTATGTCTTTGTGACTTGGTATCAGTGTATGTCTTTGTTCCTTGGTGTCAGTGTATGTCTGTGTTACTTGGTGTCAGTGTATGTCTTTGTTACTTGGTGTATGTGTATGTCTGTGTTACTTGGTGTCAGTGTATGTCTTTGTTACTTGGTGTCAGTGTGTGTCTGTGTTACTGGGTGTCAGTGCATGTCTTTGTGACTTGGTGTCAGTGTATGTCTTTGTGAATTGGTGTCAGTGTATGTCTTTGTTACTGGGTATCAGTGTGTGTCTGTGTTACTTTGTGTAATCGTGTGTCTGTGTTACTGGGTGTCAGTGTATGTCTGAGTTACTGGGTGTCAATGTATCACTTTGTTACTGGGTGTCAGTGTATGTCTTTGTTACTTGGTGTAAGTGTGTGTCTGTGTTACTGGGTTTCAGTGTATGTCTGTGTTACTTGGTGTGTGTGAGTGTCTGTGTTACTGGGTATCAGTGTATTCCTTTTTGACTTGGTGTCAGTGTATGTCTTTGTTACTGGGTGTCAGTGTGTGTCTTTGTGACTTGGTGTCAGTGTATGTCTTTGTTACTTGGTGTAAGTGTGTGTGTGTTACTGGGTATCAGTGTATGTCTTTGTTACTTGGTGTCAGTGTATGTCAAAATACTTGGTGTAAGTGCATGTCTTTGTTACTTGGTGTAATTGTCTGTCTTTGTTACTTGGTGTGAGTGTGTCTTTGTTACTTGGTGTAAGTTTATGTCTTTGTTACTTGGTGTCAGTATGTGTCTGTGTTACTGGGCATCAGTGTGTGTCTTTGTGACTTGGTATCAGTCTATGTCTTTGTGACTTAGTGTCAGTGTATGTCTTTTTTACTGGGTATCAGTGTATGTCTTTGTTACTTGGTGTCAGTGTATGTCTGTGTTACTAGGTGTAAGTGTGTGTCTGTGTTCCTTGCTGTAAGTGTGTCTGTTTTACTGGGTATCTGTGTATATCCTTGTGACTTGGTGTCTGTGTATGTCTTTGTTACTGGGTGTCAGTGTATGTCTTTGTTACTTGGTGTAAGTGTGTGTCTGTGTTACTGTGTGTCAGTGTATGTCTGTGTTACTTGGTGTATGTGTGTTTCTGTGTTACTGGGTATCAGTGTATTACTTTGTGTCTTGGTGTCAGTGTATGTCTTTGTTACTTGGTGTAACTGTGTGTCTGTGTTACTGGGTATCAGTGTATGTCTTTGTTACTTGGTGTCAGTATGTGTCTGTGTTACTGGGCATTAGTGTATGTCTTTGTGACTTGGTATCAGTGTATGTCTTTGTGACTTGGTGTCAGTGTATGTCTTTTTTACTGGGTATCAGTGTCTGTCTTTGTTACTTGGTGTGAGTGTATGTCTGTGTTACTAGGTGTAAGTGTGTGTCTGTGTTACCGGGTGTCAGTGTGTGTCCTAGTTCCTTGGTGTAAGTCTGTGTCTTTGTTACTTGGTGTCCGTGTCTGTCTGTGTTACTGGTTGTCAGTGTATGTCTTTGTTACTGGGTGTCAGTGTATGTCTTTGTTACTTGGTGTAAGTGTGTGTCTGTGTTACTGGGTGTCAGTGTGTGTCTGTGTTACTTGGTGTAAGTCAGTGTCTTTGTTACTTGGTGTCCATGTGTGTCTGTGTTACTGGGTGTCAGTGTATGTCTTTGTTACTGGGTGTTAGTGTATGTCTTTGTTACTTGGTGTAAGTGTGTGTCTGTGTTACTGGGTGTCAGTGTGTGTCTGTGTTACTTGGTGTAAGTCAGTGTCTTTGTTACTTGGTGTAAGTGTGTGTCTGTGTTACTGGGTGTCAGTGTATGTCTGTGTTACTTGTTGTAAGTGTGTGTCTGTGTTACTGGGTATCAGTGTATGTCTTTGTGACTTGGTGTCAGTCTATGTCTTTGTTACTGGGTGTCAGTGTGTGTCTTTGTGACTTGGTGTCAGTGTATGTCTTTGTTACTTGGAGTCAGTGTCTGTCAAAATACTTGGTGTAATTGTATATCTTTGTTACTTGGTGTAATTGTCTGTTTTTGTTACCTGGTGTCAGTGTATGTCTGTGTTACTTGGTGTAAGCGTGTGTCTGTGTTACTTGGTATCAGTGTATGTCTTTGTTACTTGGAGTCAGTGTATGTCAAAATACTTGGTGTAAGTGTATGTCTTTGTTACTTGGTGTAATTGTCTGTCTTTGTTACCTGGTGTCAGTGTATGTCTGTGTTACTTGGTGTAAGTGTGTGTCTTTGTTACTTGGTGTAAGCGTATGTGTGTGTTACATGGTATAAGTGTGTGTCTTTGTTACTGGGTATCAGTGTATGTCTTTGTTACTTGGTGTCAGTGTGTGTCTGTGTTACTGGGTATCAGTGTATGTCTTTGTGACTTGGTGTCAATGTATGTCTTTGTTACTTGGTGTCAGTGTATGTCTTTGTTACTGGGTGTCAGTGTGTGTCTGTGTTACTTGGTGTCAGTGTATGTCTTTGTTGCTGTGTATCAGTGGTTCTCTGTGTTACTGGGTGTCAGTGTGTGTTTGTTTGTGTTACTAGCTGTCAGTGTGTGTCTGTGACACTAGGTGTCAGTATTTAGTTTAGTTTAGAGATACAGCACTTAAACAGGCCCTTCGGCCCAAGGAGTCTGTGCCGACCATCAACCACCCATTTATGCTAATCCTACACTAATTCCGTATTCCGATCACATCCCACCCTGTCCCTATATATTTCCCTACCACCTACCTATACTAGGGGCAATTTATGATGGCCAATTAAACTATCAACCTGCAAGACTTTGGCATGTGGGAGGAAACCGGAGCACCCGGAGGAAACTCACACAGACACAGGGAGAACTTGCAAACTCCGCACAGGCAGTACGCAGAATCGAAACCGGGTCCCTGGAGCTGTGAGGCTGCGGTGCTAACCACTGCGCCAATGTGTCCCCCCATCCCCCCCCCCCGCCCCCAGTGTGTGCCTGTGTTACTGGGTATCAGTGTATGTCTTTGTTACTTGGTGTCAGTGTATGTCTGTGTTACTTGGTGTCAGTGTGTTTGTTTGTGTTGCTGGGTGTCAGTGTGTGTCTGTGTTACTTGGTGTAAGTATGTGTCTTTGTTACTTGGTGTCCGTGTGTGTCTGTGTTACTGGTTGTCAGTGTATGTCTTTGTTACTGGGTGTCAGTGGATGTCTTTGTTACTTGGCATAAGTGTGTGTCTGTGTTACTGGGTATCAGTGTCTGTCTTTGTTACTTGGTGTAAGTGTGTGTCTGTGTTACTGATTATCTGTGTATGTCTTTGTTACTTGCTGTCAGTGGATGTCTGTGTTACTTGGTGTAAGTGTGTGTCTGTGTTACTGGGTATCAGTGTATGTCTTTGTGACATGGTGACAGTGTTTGTCTTTGTTGCTGGGTGTCAGTGTGTGTCTTTGTGACTTGCTGTCTGTGTTTGTCTTTGTTACTTGGTTGAAGTGTGTGTCTGTGTTACTGGGTATCAGTGTATGTCTTTGTTACTTGGTGTCAGTGTATGTCTGTGTTACTTGGTGTCAGTGTGTTTGTTTGTGTTGCTGGGTGTCAGTGTGTGTCTGTGTTACTTGGTGTAAGTTTGTGTCTTTGTTACTTGGTGTCCGTGTGTGTCTGTGTTGCTGGGTGTCAGTGTATGTCTTTGTTACTGGGTGTACGTGTGTGTCTGTGTTACTGATTATCTGTGTATGTCTTTCTTACTTTCTGTCAGTGTATGTCTGTGTTACTTGGTGTAAATGTGTGTCTGTGTTACTGGGTATCAGTGTATGTCTTTGTGACATGGTGTCAGTGTTTGTCTTTGTTACTGGGTGTCAGTGTGTGTCCTCGTGACTTGCTGTCAGTGTATGTCTTTGTTACTTGGTTGAAGTGTGTGTCTGTGTTACTGGGTATCAGTGTATGTCTTTGCTACTTGGTGTCAGTGTATTTCAAAATACTTGGTGTAAGTGTATGTCTTTGTTACTTGGTGTAATTGTCTGTCTTTGTTACTTCGTGTCAGTGTATGTCTGTGTTACTTGGTGTAAGTGTGTGTCTTTGGTACTTGGTGTAAGTGTATGTCTTTGTTACTTGGTGTCAGTGTATGTCTTTGTTACTTGGTGTCAGTGTGTGTCTGTCTTACTGGGCATCAGTGTATGTCTTTGTGACTTGGTGTCAGTGTATGTCTTTTTTACTGGGTGTCATTATGTGTCTGTGTTACTTGGTGTCAGTGAATGTCTTTGTTACTGTGTATCAGTGTTTCTCTATGTTACTGGGTATCAGTATGTGTTTCTGGGTGTCAGTGTATGTCTGTGACACTTGGTGTCAGTATTTAGTTTAGTTTAAAAATGCAGCACTTAAACAGGCCCTTCGGACCAACGAGTCTGTGCCGACCAGCAACCACCCATTTATACTAATCCTTCAAGAATCCCATATTCCAATAACATCCCCACCGGTCCCTATATATTTCCCTACCACCCACCTATACTATGGGCAATTTATAATGGCCAATTAACCTATCAACCTGCAAGTCTTTGGCATGTGGGAGGAAACCGGAGCACCCGGAGAAAATCCATGCAGACACAGGGAGAACTTGCAAACTCCGCACAGGCAGTTCCCAGAATCGAACCCGGGTCCCTGAAGCTGTGAGGCTGCAGTGCGAACCACTGCGGCACTGTGCCGCCCAGTGTGTGTCTGTGTTACTGGGTGTCAGTGGATGTCTTTGTTACTGGTTGTCAGTGTATGTCTTTGTTACTTGGTGTAAGTGTGTGCCTGTGTTACTGGGTATTAGTGTATGTCTTTGTTACTTGGTGTCTGTGTATGTCTGTGTTACTTGGTGTAAGTGTATGTCTTTGTTACTTGGTGTCAGTGTGTGTCTGTGTTACTGGGTGTCCGTGTGTGTCTGTGTTACTGGGTGTCAGTGTATGTATTTGTTACTTGGTGTAAGTGTGTGTCTGTGTTACTGGGTATCAGTGTCTGTCTTTGTTACTTGGTGTAAGTGTGTGTCTGTGTTACTTGGTGTCAGTGTATGTCTTTGTTACTTGGTGTCAGTGTGTGTCTGTGTTACTGGGTATCAGTGTATGTCTTTGTGACTTGGTGTCAGTGTATGTCATTGTTACTTGGTGTCAGTGTATGTAAAAATACTTGGTGTAAGTGTATGTCTTTGTTACTTGGTGCAATTGTCTGTCTTTGTTACTTGGTGTCAGTGTATGTCTGTGTTACTTGGTGTAAGTGTGTGACTGTGTTACTGTGTGTCAGTGTGTGTCTTTGTGACTTGGTGTCAGTGTATGTCTTTGTTACTTTGTGTAAGTGTGTGTCTGTGTTACTGGGTATCAGTGTATGTCTTTGTTACTTGGTGTCAGTGTATGTCAAAATACTTGGTGTAAGTGTATGTCTTTGTTACTTGGTGCAATTGTCTGTCTTTGTTACTTGGTGTCAGTGTATGTCTGTGTTACTTGGTGTAAGTGTGTGTCTTTGTTACTTGGAGTAAGCGTATGTCTTTGTTACTGGTTGTCAGTGGATGTCTTTGTTACTGGGTGTCAGTGTATGTCTTTTTTACTTGGTGTATGTGTGTGTCTGTGTTACTGGGTGTCAGTGTGTGTCTGTGTTACTTGGTGTAAGTCTGTGTCTTTGTTACTTGGTGTCCGTGTGTGTCTGTGTTACTGGGTGTCAGTGTATGTCTTTGTTACTGGGTGTCAGTGTATGTCTTTGTTACTTGGTGTAAGTGTGCGTCTGTGTTACTGGGTGTCAGTGTATGTCTTTGTGACTTGGTGTCAGTGTATATCTTTGTTACTGGGTGTCAGTGTGTGTCTTTGTGACTTGGTGTCAGTGCATGTCTTTGTTACGTGGTGTAAGTGTGTGTCTGTGTTACTGGGTAACAGTGTATGTCTTTGTTACTTGGTGTCAGTGTATGTCAAACTACTTGGTGTAATTGTCTGTCTTTGTTACTTGGTGTAAGTGTATGTCTTTGTTACTTGGTATCAGTGTATGTCTTTGTGACTTGTTATCAGTGTATGTCTGTGTCACTTGGTGTAAGTGTGTGTCTGTGTTACTGGGTGTCAATGTGTGTCTGTGTTACTTGGTGTAAGTCTGTGTCTTTGTTACACGGTGTCCGTGTTTGTCTGTGTTTCTGGGTGTCAGTGTATGTCTTTGTTACTTGGTGTAAGGGTGTGTCTGTGTTACTGGGTGTAAGTGTGTGTCTTTGTTACTTGGTGTAAGTGTATGTCTTTGTTACTTGGTGTAATTGTCTGTCTTTGTTACTTGGTGTAAGTGTATGTCTTTGTTACTTGGCGTCAGTGTATGTCTGTGTTACTTGGTGTAAGTGTATGTCTTTGTGACTTGGTATCAGTGTGACCAAGTGGGCCCACATCAGAGACGCCATCTATGAGTCAGCTTTGACCTCCTACGGCAAAAGCGCGAAGAGAAATGCAGACTGGTTTCAATCTCATAATGAAGAGCTGGAACCTGTCATAGCCGCTAAGCGCATTGCACTTTTGAACTACAAGAAAGCCCCCAGCGATTTAACATCCGCAGCACTTAAAGCAGCCAGAAGTACTGCACAAAGAACAGCTAGGCGTTGCGCAAACGACTACTGGCAACACCTATGCAGTCATATTCAGCTGGCCTCAGACACCGGAAACATCAGAGGAATGTATGATGGCATGAAGAGAGCTCTTGGGCCAACCATCAAGAAGATCATCCCCCTCAAATCTAAATCGGGGGACATAATCACTGACCAACGCAAACAGATGGACCGCTGGGTTGAGCACTACCTAGAACTGTACTCCAGGGGGAATGCTGTCACTGAGACTGCCCTCAATGCAGCCCAGCCTCTACCAGTCATGGATGAGCTGGACATACAGCCAACCAAATCGGAACTCAGTGATGCCATTGATTCCCTAGCCAGCGGAAAAGCCCCTGGGAAGGACAGCATTACCCCTGAAATAATCAAGAGTGCCAAGCCTGCTATACTCTCAGCACTACATGAACTGCTATGCCTGTGCTGGGACGAGGGAGCAGTACCCCAGGACATGCGCGATGCCAACATCATCACCCTCTATAAAAACAAAGGTGACCGCGGTGACTGCAACAACTACCGTGGAATCTCCCTGCTCAGCATAGTGGGGAAAGTCTTTGCTCGAGTCGCTCTGAACAGGCTCCAGAAGCTGGCAGAGCGCGTCTACCCTGAGGCACAGTGTGGCTTTCGTGCAGAGAGATCGACTATTGACATGCTGTTCTCCCTTCGTCAGATACAGGAGAAATGCCGTGAACAACAGATGCCCCTCTACATTGCTTTCATTGATCTCACCAAAGCCTTTGACCTCGTCAGCAGACGTGGTCTCTTCAGACTACTAGAAAAGATCGGAAGTCCACCAAAGCTGCTAAGTATCATCACCTCATTCCATGACAATATGAAAGGCACAATTCAACATGGTGGCTCCTCATCAGAGCCCTTTCCTATCCTGAGTGGTGTGAAACAGGGCTGTGTTCTCGCACCCACACTTTTTGGGATTTTCTTCTCCCTGCTGCTTTCACATGCGTTCAAATCCTCTGAAAAAGGAATTTTCCTCCACACAAGATCAGGGGGCAGGTTGTTCAACCTTGCCCGTCTAAGAGCGAAGTCCAAAGTACGGAAAGTCCTCATCAGAGAACTCCTCTTTGCTGACGATGCTGCTTTAACATCTCACACTGAAGAATGCCTGCAGAGTCTCATCGACAGGTTTGCGTCTGCCTGCAATGAATTTGGCCTAACCATCAGCCTCAAGAAAACGAACATCATGGGGCAGGATGTCAGAAATGCTCCATCCATCAATATTGGCGACCACGCTCTGGAAGTGGTTCAAGAGTTCACCTACCTAGGCTCAACTATCACCAGTAACCTGTCTCTAGATGCAGAAATCAACAAGCGCTTGGGTAAGGCTTCCACTGCTATGTCCAGACTGGCCAAGAGAGTGTGGGAAAATGGCGCACTGACACGGAACACAAAAGTCCGAGTGTATCAGGCCTGTGTTCTCAGTACCTTGCTCTACGGCAGCGAGGCCTGGACAACGTATGCCAGCCAAGAGCGACGTCTCAATTCATTCCATCTTCGCTGCCTTCGGAGAATACTTGGCATCAGGTGGCAGGACTATATCTCCAACACAGAAGTCCTTGAAGCGGCCAACACCCCCAGCTTATACACACTACTGAGTCAGCGGCGCTTGAGATGGCTTGGCCATGTGAGCCGCATGGAAGATGGCAGGATCCCCAAAGACACATTGTACAGCGAGCTCGCCACTGGTATCAGACCCACCGGCCGTCCATGTCTCCGTTATAAAGAAGTCTGCAAACGTGACATGAAATCGTGTGACATTGATCACAAGTCGTGGGAGTCAGTTGCCAGCATTCGCCAGAGCTGGCGGGCAGCAAGAAAGACAGGGCTAAATTGTGGCGAGTCGAAGAGACTTAGTAGTTGGCAGGAAAAAAGACAGAGGCGCAAGGGGAGAGCCAACTGTGCAACAGCCCCAACAAACAAATTTCTCTGCAGCACCTGTGGAAGAGCCTGTCACTCCAGAATTGGCCTTTATAGCCACTCCAGGCGCTGCTTCACAAACCACTGACCACCTCCAGGCGCGTATCCATTGTCTCTCGAGATAAGGAGGCCCAAAAGAAAGAATCAGTGTATGTCTTTGTGACTTGGTGACAGTGTATGTCTTTGTTACTGGGTGTCAGTATGTGTCTGTGTTACTTGGCGTCAGTGTATGTCTTTGTCACTTGGTGTAAGTGTGTGTCTGTGTTACTGGGTATCAGTGTATGTCTTTGTGACTTGGTATCAGTGTATGTCTTTGTTACTTGGTGTCTGCGTATGTCTGTGTTACTTGGTGTCAGTGCACGTCTTTGTTACTTGGTGTAAGTGTATGTCTTTGTTACTTGGTGTCAGTGTATGTCTTTGTTACTTGGTGTCAGTGTGTGTCTGTGTTACTGGGTATCAGTGTATGTCTTTGTGACTTGGTGTCAGTGTATGTCTTTGTGAATTGGTGTCAGTGTATGTCTTTGTTACTGGGTATCAGTGTGTGTCTGTGTTACTGGGTATCAGTGTATGTCTTTGTTACTTGGTGTCAGTGTATGTCTGTGTTACTTGGTGTAATTGTGTGTCTGTGTTACTGGGTGTCAGTGTATGTCTGAGTTACTGGGTGTCAATGTATGTCTTTGATACTGGGTGTCAGTGTATGTCTGTGTTACTTGGTGTCAGTGTATGTCTTTGTTACTTGGTGTATGTGCATGTCTTTGTTACTTGGTGTAAGTGTATGTCTTTGTTACTTGGCGTCAGTGTATGTCTGTGTTACGTGGTGCAAGTGTATGTCTTTGTGACTTGGTATCAGTGTATGTCTTTGTGACTTGGTGACAGTGTATGTCTTTGTTACTGGGTGTCAGTATGTGTCTGTGTTACTTGGTGTCAGTGTATGTCTTTGTCACTTGGTGTAAGTGTGTGTCTGTGTTACTGGGTATCAGTGTATGTCTTTGTGACTTGGTATCAGTGTATGTCTTTGTTACTTGGTGTCAGTGTATGTCTGTGTTACTTGGTGTAAGTGTGTGTCTATGTTACTGGGTATCAGTGTATGTCTTTGTTACTTGGTGTCAGTGCATGTCTGTGTTACTTGGTGTCAGTGTATGTCTTTGTTACTTGGTGTCAGTGTGTGTCTGTGTTACTGGGTATCAGTGTATGTCTTTGTGACTTGGTGTCAGTGTATGTCTTTGTGAATTGGTGTCAGTGTATGTCTTTGTTACTGGGTATCAGTGTGTGTCTGTGTTACTGGGTATCAGTGTATGTCTTTGTTACTTGGTGTCAGTGTATGTCTGTGTTACCTGGTGTAATTGTGTGTCTGTGTTACTGGGTGTCAGTGTATGTCTGAGTTACTGGGTGTCAATGTATGTCTTTGATACTGGGTGTCAGTGTATGTCTTTGTTACTTGGTGTAAGTGTGTGTCTGTGTTACTGGGTTTCAGTGTATGTCTGTGTTACTTGGTGTAAGGGTGTGTCTGTGTTACTGGGTGCAAGTGTATGTCTTTGTTACTTGGTGTAATTGTCTGTCTTTTTTACTTGGTGTAAGTGGATGTCTTTGTTACTTGGCGTCAGTGTATGTCTGTGTTACTTGGTGTAAGTGTGTGTCTTTGTTACTTGGTGTAAGTGTATGCCTTTGTTACTTGGTGTAATTGTCTGTCTTTGTTACTTGGTGTAAGTGTATGTCTTTGTTACTTGGCGTCAGTGTATGTCTGTGTTACTTGGTGTAAGTGTATGTCTTTGTGACTTGGTATCAGTGTATGTCTTTGTGACTTGGTGACAGTGTATGTCTTTGTTACTGGGTGTCAGTGTGTGTCTGTGTTACTTGGTGTCAGTGTATGTCTTTGTTACTTGGTGTCAGTGTGCTTCTGTGATACTGGGTATCAGTGTATGTCTTTGTGACTTGGTGTCAGTGTATGTCTTTGTTCCTTGGTGTCAGTGTATGTCTGTGTTACTTGGTGTAAGTGTGTGTCTATGTTACTGGGTATCAGTGTATGTCTTTGTTACTTGGTGTCAGTGTATGTCTGTGTTACTTGGTGTCAGTGTATGTCTTTGTTACTTGCTGTATGTGTATGTCTTTGTTACTTGGTGTCAGTGTATGTCTTTATTACTTGGTGTAGGTGTGTGTCCGTGTTACTGGGTATCGGTGTATGTCTTTGTGACTTGGTGTCAGTGTATGTCTTTGTGAATTGGTGTCAGTGTATGTCTGAGTTACTGGGTGTCAATGTCTGTCTTTGTTACTGGGTGTCAGTGTATGTCTTTGTTACTTGGTGTAAGTGTGTGTCTGTGTTACTGGGTTTCAGTGTATGTCTGTGTTACTTGGTGTATGTGAGTGTCTGTGTTACTGGGTATCAGTGTATTCCTTTGTGACTTGGTTTCAGTGTATGTCTTTGTTACTGGGTGTCATTGTGTGTCTTTGTGACTTGGTGTCAGTGTATGTCTTTGTTACTTGGTGTAAGTGTGTGTCAGTGTTACTGGGTATCAGTGTATGTCTTTGTTACTTGGTGTCAGTGTATGTCAAAATACTTGGTGTAAGTGCATGTCTTTGTTACTTGGTGTAATTGTCTGTCTTTGTTACTTGGTGTGAGTGTGTCTTTGTTACTGGGTGTCAGTGTATGTCTTTGTTACTTGGTGTAAGTGTGTGTCTGTGTTACTGTGTGTCAGTGTATGTCTGTGTTACTTGGTGTAAGTGTGTTTCTGTGTTACTGGGTATCAGTGTAGTTCTTTGTGTCTTGGTGTCAGTGTATGTCTTTGTTACTTGGTGTAATTGTCTGTCTTTGTTACCTGGTGTCAGTGTATGTCTGTGTTACTTGGTGTAAGTGTGTGTCTTTGTTTCTTGGTGTAAGCGTATGTGTGTGTTACATGGTATAAGTGTGTGTCTTTGTTACTGGGTATCAGTGTATGTCTTTGTGACTTGGTGTCAATGTATGTCTTTGTTACTTGGTGTCAGTTTTTGTCTTTGTTACTGGGTGTCAGTGTGTGTCTGTGTTACTTAGTGTCAGTGTTCTTTTGGGCCTCCTTATCTCGAGAGACAATGGATACGCGCCTGGAGGTGGTCAGTGGTTTGTGAAGCAGCGCCTGGAGTGGCTATAAAGGCCAATTCTGGAGTGACAGGCTCTTCCACAGGTGCTGCAGAGAAATTTGTTTGTTGGGGCTGTTGCACAGTTGGCTCTCCCCTTGCGCCTCTGTCTTTTTTCCTGCCAACTACTAAGTCTCTTCGACTCGCCACAATTTAGCCCTGTCTTTATGGCTGCCCGCCAGCTCTGGCGAATGCTGGCAACTGACTCCCACGACTTGTGATCAATGTCACACGATTTCATGTCGCGTTTGCAGACGTCTTTATAACGGAGACATGGACGACCGGTGGGTCTGATACCAGTGGCGAGCTCGCTGTACAATGTGTCTTTGGGGATCCTGCCATCTTCCATGCGGCTCACATGGCCAAGCCATCTCAAGCGCCGCTGACTCAGTAGTGTGTATAAGCTGGGGATGTTGGCCGCTTCAAGGACTTCTGTGTTGGAGATATAGTCCTGCCACCTGATGCCGAGTATTCTCCGAAGGCAGCGAAGATGGAATGAATTGAGACGTCGCTCTTGGCTGGCATACGTCAGTGTATGTCTTTGTTACTGTGTATCAGTGGTTCTCTGTGTCACTGGGTGTCAGTGTGTGTTTGTTTGTGTTACTAGCTGTCAGTGTGTTTCTGTGACACTAGGTGTCAGTATTTAGTTTAGTTTAGAGATACAGCACTTAAACAGGCCCTTCGGCCCACCGAGTCTGTGCCGACCATCAACCACCCATTTATGCTAATCCTACACTAATTCCGTATTCCGATCACATCCCACCCTGTCCCTATATATTTCCCTACCACCTACCTATACTAGGGGCAATTTATGATGGCCAATTAACCTATCAACCTGCAAGTCTTTGGCATGTGGGAGGAAACCGGAGCACCCGGAGGAAACTCACGCAGACACAGGGAGAACTTGCAAACTCCGCACAGGCAGTACGCAGAATCGAAACCGGGTCCCTGGAGCTGTGAGGCTGCGGTGCTAACCACTGCGCCTATGTGTCCCCCGCCCCCCCGCCCCCAGTGTGTGCCTGTGTTACTGGGTATCAGTGTATGTCTTTGTTACTTGGTGTCAGTGTATGTCTGTGTTACTTGGTGTCAGTGTGTTTGTTTGTGTTGCTGGGTGTCAGTGTGTGTCTGTGTTACTTGGTGTAAGTTTGTGTCTTTGTTACTTGGTGTCCGTGTGTGTCTGTGTTACTGGGTGTCAGTGTATGTCTTTGTTACTGGGTGTCAGTGTATGTCTTTGTTACTTGGCGTAAGTGTGTGTCTGTGTTACTGGGTATCAGTGTCTGTCTTTGTTACTTGGTGTAAGTGTGTGTCTGTGTTACTGATTATCTGTGTATGTCATTGTTACTTGCTGTCAGTGGATGTCTGTGTTGCTTGGTGTAAGTGTGTGTCTGTGTTACTGGCTATCAGTGTACGTCTTTGTGACATGGTGTCAGTGTTTGTCTTTGTTACTGGGTGTCAGTGTGTGTCTTTGTGACTTGCTGTCAGTGTTTGTCTTTGTTACTTGGTTGAAGTGTGTGTCTGTGTTACTGGGTATCAGTGTATGTCTTTGTTACTTGGTGTCAGTGTATGTCTGTGTTACTTGGTGTCAGTGTGTTTGTTTTTGTTGCTGGGTGTCAGTGTGTGTCTGTGTTACTTGGTGTAAGTTTTTGTCTTTGTTACTTGGTGTCCGTATGTGTCTGTGTTACTGGGTGTCTGTGTATGTGTTTGTTACTGGGTGTCAGTGTATGTATTTGTTACTTGGTGTAAGTGTGTGTCTGTGTTACTGGGTATCAGTGTCTGTCTTTGTTACTTGGTGTAAGTGTGTGTCTGTGTTACTGATTATCTGTGTATGTCTTTGTTACTTGCTGTCAGTGTATGTCTGTTTTACTTGGTGTAAGTGTGTGTCTGTGTTACTGGGTATCAGTGTATGTCTTTGTGACATGGTGTCAGTGTTTGTCTTTGTTACTGGGTGTCAGTGTGTGTCCTCGTGACTTGCTGTCAGTGTTTGTCTTTGTTACTTGGTTGAAGTGTGTGTCTGTGTTACTGGGTATCAGTGTATGTCTTTGCTTCTTGGTGTCAGTGTATTTCAAAATACTTGGTGTAAGTGTATGTCTTTGTTACTTGGTGTAATTGTCTGTCTTTGTTACTTCGTGTCAGTGTATGTCTGTGTTACTTGGTGTAAGTGTGTGTCTTTGGTACTTGGTGTAAGTGTATGTCTTTGTTACTTGGTGTCAGTGTATGTCTTTGTTACTTGGTGTCAGTGTGTGTCTGTCTTACAGGGCATCAGTGTATGTCTTAATTACTGGGTGTCAGTGTATGTATTTGTTACTTTGTGTAAGTGTGTGTCTGTGTTACTGGGTATCAGTGTCTGTCTTTGTTACTTGGTGTAAGTGTGTGTCTGTGTTACTGATTATCTGTGTATGTCTTTGTTACGTGGTGTCAGTGTGTGTCCTCGTGACTTGCTGTCAGTGTATGTCTTTGTTACTTGGTTGAAGTGTGTGTCTGTGTTACTGGGTATCAGTGTATGTCTTTGCTACTTGGTGTCAGTTAATTTCAAAAAACTTGGTGTCAGTGTATGTCTCTGTTACTTGGTGTAAGTGTGTGTCTTTGGTACTTGGTGTAAGTGTATGTCTTTGTTACTTGGTGTCAGTGTATGTCTTTGTTACTTGGTGTCAGTGTGTGTCTGTCTTACTGGGCATCAGTGTATGTCTTTGTGACTTGGTGTCAGTGTATGTCTTTTTTACTGGGTGTCATTATGTGTCTGTGTTACTTGGTGTCAGTGAATGTCTTTGTTACTGTGCATCAGTGTTTCTCTGTGTTACTGGGTATCAGTGTGTGTTTCTGGGTGTCAGTGTATGTCTGTGACACTAGGTGTCAGTACTTAGTTTAGTTTAAAGATGCAGCACCTAAACAGGCCCTTCGGACCAACGAGTCTGTGCCGACCAGCAACCACCCATTCATACTAATCCAACAAGAATACCATATTCCAATAACATCCCCACCGGTCCCTATATATTTCCCTACCACCCACCTATACTAGGGGCAATTTATAATGGCCAATTAACCTATCAACCTGCAAGTCTTTGGCATGTGGGAGGAAACCGGAGCACCCGGAGAAAATCCATGCAGACACAGGGAGAACTTGCAAACTCCGCACAGGCAGTTCCCAGAAACGAACCCGGGTCCCTGAAGCTGTGAGGCTGCAGTGCGAACCACTGCGGCACTGTGCCGCCCAGTGTGTGTCTGTGTTACTGGGTCTCAGTGTATGTCTTTGTTACTGGTTGTCAGTGTATGTCTTTGTTACTTGGTGTAGGTGTGTGTCTGCGTTACTGGGTATCAGTGTCTATCTTTGTTACTTGGTGTAAGTGTGTGTCTGTGTTACTGGTTATCAGTGTATGCCTTTGTTACTTGGTGTCAGTGTATGTCTGTGTTACTTGGTGTAAGTGTGTGTCTGTGTTACTGGGTATCAGTGTATCTCTTTGTGACTTGGTGTCAGTGTATGTCTTTGTTACTGGGTGTCAGTGTGTGTCTTTGTGACTTGCTGTCAGTGTATGTCTTTGTTAATTGGTTGAAGTGTGTGTCAGTGTTACTGGGTATCAGTGTATGTCTTTGCTACTTGCTGTCAGTGTATTTCAAAATACTTGGTGTAATTGTCTGTCTTTGTTACCTGGTGTCAGTGTATGTCTGTGTTACCTGGTGTAAGTGTGTGTCTTTGTTACTTGGTGTAAGCGTATGTCTGTGTTACATGGTGTAAGTGTGTGTCTTTGTTACTGGGTATCAGTGTATGTCTTTTTTACTTGGTGTAAGTGTGTGTTTGTGTTACTGGGTATCAGTGTATGTCTTTGTTACTTGGTGTCAGTGTATGTCTGTGTTACTTGGTGTAAGTGTGTGTCTTTGTTACATGGTGTAAGTGTATGTCTATGTTACTTGGAGCCAGTGTATGTCTTTGTTACTTGGTGTCACTGCGTGTCTGTGTTACTGGGTATCAGTGTATTTCTTTGTGACTTGGTATCAGTGTATGTCTTTGTGACTTGGTGTCAGTGTATGTCTTTGTTACTGGTTGTCAGTGTATGTCTTTGTTACTTGGTGTAAGTGTATGTCTTTGTTACTTTGTGTCAGTGTATGTCTTTGTTACTTGGAGTAAGTGTGTGACTGTGTTACTGGGTGTCAGTGTGTGTCTGTGTTACTTGGTGTAAGTGTGTGTCTTTGTTACTTGGTGTCCGTGTGTGTCTGTGTTACTGGGTTTCAGTGTATGTCTTTGTTACTGGGTGTCAGTGTATGTCTTTGTTCCATGGTGTAAGTGTGTGTCTGTGTTACTGGGTATCAGTATCTATCTTTGTTACTTGGTGTCCGTGTGTGTCTGTGTTACTGGGTATCAGTGTATGTCGTTGTTACTTGGTGTCAGTGTATCTCTGTGTTACTTGGTGTAAGTGTGTGTCTGTGTTACTGGGTATCAGTGTATGTCTTTGTGACTTGGTGACCAGTGTATGTCTTTGTTACTTGGTGTAAGTGTGTCTCTGTGTTACTGGGTATCAATGTATGTCTTTGTTACTTGGTGTCAGTGTATGTCAAAATACTTGGTGTAAGTGTATGTCTTTGTTACTTGGTGTATTTGTCTGTCTTTGTTACTTGGTGTCTGTGTTTGTCTGTGTTACTTGGTGTAAGTGTATGTCTTTGTTACTTGGTGTCAGGTGCGTCTGTGTTACTGGGTATCAGTGTATGTCTTTGTTACTTGGGGTCAGTGTATGTCAAAATACTTGGTGTAAGTGTATGTATTTGTTACTTGGTGTAATTGTCTGTCTTTGTTACTTGGTGTCAGTGTATGTCTGTGTTACTTGGTGTAAGTGTTTGTCTTTGTTACATGGTGTAAGTGTATGTCTTTGTTACTTGGAGTCAGTGTATGTCTTTGTTACTTGGTGTCAGTGTATTTCTTTGTTACTGGGTGTCAGTGTGTGTCTGTGTTACTTGGTGTCAGTGTATGTCTTTGTTACTTGGTGTCAGTGTGTGTCTGTGTTACTGGATATCAGTGTATGTCTTTGTGACTTGGTATCAGTGTATGTCTTAGTTACTTGGTGTCAGTGCATGTCTGTGTTCCTTGGTGTAAGTGTGTGTCTGTGTTACTGGGTATCAGTGTATGTCTGTGTTACTTGGTGTCAGTGTATGTCTTTGTTACTGGGTGTCAGTGTGTGTCTGTGTTACTGGGTATCAGTGTACGTCTTTGTAACTTTGTATCAGTGTATGTCAAAATACTTGGTGTAAGTGTATGTCTTTGTTAATTTGTGTAATTGTCTGTCTGTGTTACCTGGTGTCAGTGTATGTCTGTGTTACCTGGTGTAAGTGTGTGTCTTTGTTACTTGGTGTAAGCGTATATCTGTGTTACATGGTGCAAGTGTGTGTCTTTGTTACTGGGTATCAGTGTATGTCTTTGTTACTTGGTGTAAGTGTGTGTCTGTGTTACTGGGTGTCAGTGCGTGTCTTTGTGACTTGGTGTCAGTGTATGTCTTTGTTACTTGGTGTAAGTGTGCTTCTGTGTTACTGGGTATCAGTGTATGTCTTTGTTTCTTTGTATCAGTGTTTGTCAAAATACTTGGTGTAAGTGTATGTCTTTGTTACTTGGTGTAATTGTCTGTCTTTGTTATCTGGTTTCAGTGTATGTCTGTGTTACCTGGTGTAAGTGTGTGTCTTTGATACTTGGTGTAAGCGTATGTCTGTGTTACATGGTGCAAGTGTGTGTCTTTGTTACTGGGTATCAGTGTATGTCTTTGTTACTTGGTGTAAGTGTGTGTCTGTGTTACTGGGTATCAGTGTATGTCTTTGTTACTTGGTGTCAGTGTATGTCTTTGTTACTTGGTGTAAGTGTATGTCTTTGTTACTTGTTGTCAGTGTATGTCTTTGTGACTTGGTGTCAGTGTATGTCTGTGTTACATGGTGTAAGTGTGTGTCTGTGTTACTGGGTATCAGTGTATGTCTTTGTTACTTGGTGTAAGTGTGTGTCTGTGTTACTGGGTATCAGTGTATGTCTTTGTTACTTGGTGTCAGTGTATGTCTTTGTTCCTTGGTGTAAGTGTATGTCTTTGTTACTTTGTGTCAGTGTATGTCTTTGTTACTTGGTGTAAGTGTGTGACTGTGTTACTGGGTGTCAGTGTGTGTCTGTGTTACTTGGTGTAAGTTTGTGTCTTTGTTACTTGGTGTCCGTGTGTGTCTATTACTGGGTTTCAGTGTATGTCTTTGTTACTGGGTGTCAGTGTATGTCTTTGTTACATGGTGTAAGTGTGTGTCTGTGTTACTGGGTATCAGTGTATGTCGTTGTTACTTGGTGTCAGTGTATGTCTGTGTTACTTGGTGTAAGTGTGTGTCTGTGTTACTGGGTATCAGTGTATGTCTTTGTGACTTGGTGTCAGTGTATGTCTTTGTTACTGGGTGGCAGTGTGTGTCTTTGTGACTTGGTGACCAGTGTATGTCTTTGTTACTTGGTGTAAGTGTGTCTCTGTGTTACTGGGTATCAATGTATGTCTTTGTTACTTGGTGTCAGTGTATGTCAAAATACTTGGTGTAAGTGTATGTCTTTGTTACTTGGTTTATTTGTCTGTCTTTGTTACTTGGTGTCAGTGTTTGTCTGTGTTACTTCGTGTAAGTGTGTGTCTTTGTTACTTGGTGTAAGTGTATGCCTTTGTTACTTGGTGTCAGTGTATGTCTTTGTTACTGGGTGTCAGTGTGTGTCTGTGTTACTTGGTGTCAGTGTATGTCTTTGTTACTGTGTATCAGTGGTTCTCTGTGTTACTGGGTGTCAGTGTGTGTTTGTTTGTGTTACTGGCTGTCAGTGTGTGTCTGTGACACTAGGTGTCAGTATTTAGTTTAGTTTTGAGTTACAGCACTGAAACAGGCCCTGCGGCCCACCGAGTCTGTGCCGACCATCAACCACCCATTTATGCTAATCCTACACTAATTCCGTATTCCGATCACATCCCCACCTGTCCCTATATTTTTCCCAACCACCTACCTATACTAGGGCCAATTTATGATGGCCAATTAACCTATCAACCTGCAAGTCTTTGGCATGTAGGAGGAAACAGGAGCACCCGGAGGAAACTCACGCAGACACAGGGAGAACTTGCAAACTCCGCACAGGCAGTACCCAGAATCGAAACCGGGTCCCTGGAGCTGTGAGGCTGCGGTGCTAACCACTGCGCCAATGTGCCCCCCCCCCACCTCCCCCCAGTGTGTGCCTGTGTTACTGGGTATCAGTGTTTGTCTTTGTTACTTGGTGTCAGTGTATGTCTGTGTTACTTGGTGTAAGAGTGTGTCTGTGTTACTGGGTGTCAGTGCGCGTCTGTGATACTTGGTGTAAGTGTGTGTCTTTGTTACTTGGTGTCCATGTGTGTCTGTGTTACTGGGTGTCAGTGTATGTCTTTGAAACTTGGTGTCAGTGTATGTCTTTGTTACTTGGTGTTCGTGTGTGTCTGTGTTACTGGGTATCAGTGTCTGTCTTTGTTACTTGGTGTAAGTGTGTGTCTGTGTTACTGGGTATCAGTGTATGTCTTTGTTACTTGGTGTCTGTGTATGCCTGTGTAACTTGGTGTAAGTGTGTGACTGTGTTACTGTGTATCAGTGGATGTCTTTGTGACTTGGTGTCAGTGTACGTCTTTGTTACTGGGTGTCAGTGTGTGTCTTTGTGACTTGGTCTCAGTGTATGTCTTTGTTACTTGGTGTAAGTGTGTGTCTGTGTTACTGGGTATCAGTGTATGTCTTTGTTACTTGGTGTCGGTGTATGTCAAAATACTTGGTGTAAGTGTATGTCTTTGTTACTTGGTGTAATTGTCCGTCTTTGTTACTTGGTGTCAGTGTCTGTCGGTGTTACTTGGTGTAAGAGTGTGTCTTTGTTACTTGGAGTAAGCGTATGTCTTTGTTACCTGGTGTAATTGTCCGTCTTTGTTACTTGGTGTCAGTGTATGTCTGTGTTACTTGGTGTAAGAGTGTGCCTGTGTTACTGGGTATCAGTGTATGTCTTTGTTACTTGATGTCAGTGTATTTCTGTGTTACTTGGTGTCTGTGTGTTTGTTTGTGTTACTGGGTGTCAGTGTGTGTCTGTGTTACTTGGTGTAAGTGTGTGTCTTTGTTACTTGGTGTCCGTGTGTGTCTTTGTCACTGGGTGTCAGTGTATGTCTTTGTTACTTGGTGTAAGTGTGTGTCTGTGTTACTGGGTATCAGTGTCTGTCTTTGTTACTTGGTGTAAGTGTGTGTCTGTGTTACTGGGTATCAGTGTATGTCTTTGTTACTTGGTGTCTGTGTATGTCTGTGTTACTTGGTGTAAGAGTGTATCTTTGTTACTTGGAGTAAGCGTATGTCTTTGTTACTTGGTGTCAGTGTATGTCTTTGTGACTTGGTGTCAGTGTATGTCTGTGTTACTTGGTGTAAGAGTGTGCCTGTGTTACTGGGTATCAGTGTATGTCTTTCTTACTTGGTGTCAGTGTGTGTCTGTGTTACTGGGTATCAGTGTGTGTCTTTGTGACTTGGTATCAATGTATGTCTTTGTTACTTGGTGTCAGTGTATGTCTTTGTTACTGGGTGTCAGTGTGTTTCTGTGTTACTTGGTGTCAGTGTATGTCTTTGTTACCGTGTATCAGTGGTTCTCTGTGTTACTGGGTGTCAGTGTGTGTTTGTTTGTGTTACTGGCTGTCAGTGTGTGTCTGTGACACTAGGTGTCAGTATTTAGTTTAGTTTAGAGATACAGCACTTAAACAGGCCCTTCGGCCCACCGAGTCTGTGCCGACCATTACCCACCCATTTATGCTAATCCTACACTAATTCCGTATTCCGATCACATCCCCACCTGTCCCTATATATTTCCCGACCACCTACCTATACTAGGGCCAATTTATGATGGCCAATTAACCTATCAACCTGCAAGTCTTTGGCATGTGGGAGGAAACCGGAGCACCCGAAGGAAACTCACGCAGACACAGGGAGAACTTGCAAACTCCGCACAGGCAGTAACCAGAATCGAAACCGGGTCCCTGGAGCTGTGAGGCTGCGGTGCTAACCACTACGCCAATGTCCCCCCCCCCCACCTCCCCCCAGTGTGTGCCTGTGTTACTGGGTATCAGTGTTTGTCTTTGTTACTTGGTGTCAGTGTATGTCTGTGTTACTTGGTGTCAGTGTGTGTGTCTGTGTTACTTGGTGTAAGTGTGTGTCTTTGTTACTTGGTGTCCGTGTGTGTCTGTGTTACTGGGTGCCAGTGTATGTCTTTGTTACTGGTTGTCAGTGTATGTCTTTGTTACTTGGTGTAAGTGTGTGTCTGTGTTACTGGGTATCAGTGTCTATCTTTGTTACTTGGTGTAAGTGTGTGTCTGTGTTACTGGTTATCAGTGTATGTCTTTGTTACTTGGTGTCAGTGTATGTCTGTGTTATTAGGTGTAAGTGTGTGTCTGTGTTACTGGGTGTCAGTGTGTGTCTTTGTGACTTGCTGTCAGTGTATGTCTTTGTTACTTGGTTGAAGTGTGTGTCTGTGTTACTGGGTATCAGTGTATGTCTTTGCTACTTGATGTCAGTGTATTTCAAAATACTTGGTGTAATTGTATGTCTTTGTTACATGGTGTAATTGTCTGTCTTTGTTACTTGGTGACAGTGTATGTCTGTGTTACTTGGTGTCAGTGTATGTCTGTGTTACTTGGTGTAAGTGTGTGTCTTTGTTACTTGGTGTAAGTGTATGTCTTTGTTACTTGGTGTCAGTGTATGTCTTTGATACTTGGTGTCAGTGTATGTCTGTGTTACTTGGTGTAAGTGTGTGACTGTGTTACTGGGTATCAGTGTATGTCTTTGTTACTTGGTGTCAGTGTATGTCTGTGTTACTTGGTGTAAGTGTGTGTCTGTGTTACTGGGTGTCAGTGCGCGTCTGTGTTACTTGGTGTCGGTGTGTGTCTTTGTTACTTGGTGTCCGTGTGTGTCTGTGTTACTGGGTGGCAGTGTATGTCTTTGTTACTGGGTGTCAGTGTATGTCTTTGTTACTTGGTGTAAGTGTGTGTCTGTGTTACTGGGTATCAGTGTCTGTCTTTGTTACTTGGTGTAAGTGTGTGTCTGTGTTACTGGGTATCAGTGTATGTCTTTGTTACTTGGTGTCTGTGTATGTCTTTGTTACTGGGTGTCAGTGTGTGTCTTTGTGACTTGGTGTCAGTGTATGTCTTTGATACTTGGTGTAAGTGTGTGTCTGTGTTACTTGGTGTATTTGTCTGTCTTTGTTACTTGGTGTCAGTGTTTGTCTGTGTTACTTGGTGTAAGTGTCTGCCTTTGTTACTTGGTGTTAATGCATGCCTTTGTTACTTGGTGTCAGTATATGTCTTTGTTACTTGGTGTCAGTGTGTGTCTGTGTAACTGGGTATCAGTGTATGTCTTTGTGACTTGGTATCAATGTATGTCTTTGTTACTTGGTGTCAGTGTATGTCTTTGTTACTGGGTGTCAGTGTGTGTCTGTGTTACTTGGTGTCAGTGTATGTCTTTGTTACTGTGTATCAGTGGTTCTCTGTGTTACTGGGTGTCAGTGTGTGTTTGTTTGTGTTTCTGGCTGTCAGTGTGTGTCTGTGACACTAGGTGTCAGTATTTAGTTTAGTTTAGAGATACAGCACTTAAACAGGCCCTTCGGCCCACCGAGTCTGTGCCGACCATCAACCACCCATTTATGCTAATCCTACACTAATTCCGTATTCCGATCACATCCCCACCTGTCCCTATATATTTCCCTACCACCTCCCTATACTTGGGCCAATTCATGATGGCCAATTAACCTATCAACGTGTAAGTCTTTGGCATGTGGGAGGAGACCGGAGCACCCGGAGGAAACTCACGCAGACACAGGGAGAACTTGCAAACTCCGCACAGGCAGTACCCAGAATCGAAACCGGGTCCCTGGAGCTGTGAGGCTGCGGTGCTAACCACTGCGCCAATGTGCCAGCCCCCACTTCCCCCCAGTGTGTGCCTGTGTTACTGGGTGTCAGTGTGTGTGTCTGTGTTACTTGGTGTAAGTGTGTGTCTTTGTTACTTGGTGTAAGTGTCTGCCTTTGTTACTTGGTGTTAATGCATGCCTTTGTTACTTGGTGTCAGTATATGTCTTTGTTACTTGGTGTCAGTGTGTGTCTGTGTTACTGGGTATCAGTGTATGTCTTTGTGACTTGGTATCAATGTATGTCTTTGTGACTTGGTATCAATGTATGTCTTTGTTACTTGGTGTCAGTGTATGTCTTTGTTACTGGGTGTCAGTGTGTGTCTGTGTTACTTGGTGTCAGTGTATGTCTTTGTTACTGTGTATCAGTGGTTCTCTGTGTTACTGGGTGTCAGTGTGTGTTTGTTTGTGTTTCTGGCTGTCAGTGTGTGTCTGTGACACTAGGTGTCAGTATTTAGTTTAGTTTAGAGATACAGCACTTAAACAGGCCCTTCGGCCCACCGAGTCTGTGCCGACCATCAACCACCCATTTATGCTAATCCTACACTAATTCCGTATTCCGATCACATCCCCACCTGTCCCTATATATTTCCCTACCACCTCCCTATACTTGGGCCAATTCATGATGGCCAATTAACCTATCAACGTGTAAGTCTTTGGAATGTGGGAGGAGACCGGAGCACCCGGAGGAAACTCACGCAGACACAGGGAGAACTTGCAAACTCCGCACAGGCAGTACCCAGAATCGAAACCGGGTCCCTGGAGCTGTGAGGCTGCGGTGCTAACCACTGCGCCAATGTGCCAGCCCCCACTTCCCCCCAGTGTGTGCCTGTGTTACTGGGTGTCAGTGTGTGTGTCTGTGTTACTTGGTGTAAGTGTGTGTCTTTGTTACTTGGTGTCCGTGTGTGTCTGTGTTACTGGGTGTCAGTGTATGTCTTTGTTACTGGTTGTCAGTGTATGTCTTTGTTACTTGGTGTAAGTGTGTGTCTGTGTTACTCGGTATCAGTGTCTCTCTTTGTTACTTGGTGTAAGTGTGTGTCTGTGTTACTGGTTATCAGTGTATGTCTTTGTTACTTGGTGTCAGTGTATGTCTGTGTTACTTGGTGTAAGTGTGTGTCTGTGCTACTGGGTATCAGTGTATGTCTTTGTGACTTGGTGTCAGTGTATGTCTTTGTTACTGGGTGTCAGTGTGTGTCTCTGTGACTTGCTGTCAGTGTATGTCTTTGTTGCTTGGTTGAAGTGTGTGTCTGTGTTACTGGGTATCAGTTTATGTCTTTGCTACTTGATGTCAGTGTATTTCAAAATACTTGGTGTAATTGTATGTCTTTGTTACTTGGTGTAATTGTCTGTCTTTGTTACTTGGTGTCAGTGTATGTCTGTGTTACTTGGTGTAAGTGTGTGTCTTTGTTACTTGGTGTAAGTGTATGTCTTTGTTACTTGGTGTCAGTGTATGTCTGTGTTATTTGGTGTAAGCGTGTGTCTGTGTTACTGGGTGTCAGTGTGTGTCTTTGTGACTTGCTGTCAGTGTAAGTCTTTGTTACTTGGTTGAAGTGTGTGTCTGTGTTACTGGGTATCAGTTTATGTCTTTGCTACTTGATGTCAGTGTATTTCAAAATACTTGGTGTAATTGTATGTCTTTGTTACTTGGTGTAATTGTCTGTCTTTGTTACTTGGTGTCAGTGTATGTCTGTGTTACTTGGTGTAAGTGTGTGTCTTTGTTACTTGGTGTAAGTGTATGTCTTTGTTACTTGGTGTCAGTGTATGTCTTTGTTACTTGGTGTCAGTGTATGTCTTTGTGACTTGGTGTCAGTGTATGTCTTTGTTCCTGGGTGTCAGTGCGTGTCTTTGTGACTTGGTGTCAGTGCATGTCTGTGTTCCTTGGTGTAAGTGTGTGTCTGTGTTACTGGGTATCAGTGTATGTCTGTGTTACTTGGTGTCAGTGTATGTCTTTGTTACTGGGTGTCAGTGTGTGTCTGTGTTACTGGGTATCAGTGTACGTCTTTGTAACTTTGTATCAGTGTATGTCAAAATACTTGGTGTAAGTGTATGTCTTTGTTACTTTGTGTAATTGTCTGTCTTTGTTACCTGGTGTCAGTGTATGTCTGTGTTACCTGGTGTAAGTGTGTGTCTTTGTTACTTGGTGTAAGCGTATATCTGTGTTACATGGTGCAAGTGTGTGTCTTTGTTACTGGGTATCAGTGTATGTCTTTGTTACTTGGTGTAAGTGTGTGTCTGTGTTATTGGGTGTCAGTGCGTGTCTTTGTGACTTGGTGTCAGTGTATGTCTTTGTTACTTGGTGTAAGTGTGCGTCTGTGTTACTGGGTATCAGTGTATGTCTTTGTTACTTTGTATCAGTGTATGTCAAAATACTTGGTGTAAGTGTATGTCTTTGTTACTTGGTGTAATTGTCTGTCTTTGTTACCTGGTGTCAGTGTATGTCTGTGTTACCTGGTGTAAGTGTGTGTCTTTGTTACTTGGTGTAAGCGTATGTCTGTGTTACATGGTGCAAGTGTGTGTCTTTGTTACTGGGTATCAGTGTATGTCTTTGTTACTTGGTGTAAGTGTGTGTCTGTGTTACTGGGTATCAGTGTATGTCTTTGTTACTTGGTGTCAGTGTATGTCTTTGTTACTTGGTGTAAGTGTATGTCTTTGTTACTTGTTGTCAGTGTATGTCTTTGTGACTTGGTGTCAGTGTATGTCTGTGTTACATGTTGTAAATGTGTGTCTGTGTTACTGGGTATCAGTGTATGTCTTTGTTACTTGGTGTAAGTGTGTGTCTGTGTTACTGGGTATCAGTGTATGTCTTTGTTACTTGGTGTCAGTGTATGTCTTTGTTCCTTGGTGTAAGTGTATGTCTTTGTTACTTTGTGTCAGTGTATGTCTTTGTTACTTGGTTTAAGTGTTTGACTGTGTTACTGGGTGTCAGTGTGTGTCTGTGTTACTTGGTGTAAGTGTGTGTCTTTGTTACTGGGTGTCTGTGTATGTCTTTGTTACATGGTGTAAGTATGTGTCTGTGTTACTGGGTATCAGTGTATGTCGTTGTTACTTGGTGTCAGTGTATGTCTGTGTTACTTGGTGTAAGTGTGTGTCTGTGTTACTGGGTATCAGTGTATGTCTTTGTGACTTGTTGTCAGTGTATGTCTTTGTTACTGGGTGGCAGTGTGTGTCTTTGTGACTTGGTGACCAGTGTATGTCTTTGTTACTTGGTGTAAGTGTGTCTCTGTGTTACTGGGTATCAATGTATGTCTTTGTTACTTGGTGTCAGTGTATGTCAAAATACTTGGTGTAAGTGTATGTCTTTGTTACTTGGTGTATTTGTCTGTCTTTGTAACTTGGTGTCAGTGTTTGTCTGTGTTACTTCGTGTAAGTGTGTGTCTTTGTTACTTGGTGTAAGTGTATGCCTTTGTTACTTGGTGTCAGTGTTTGTCTGTGTTACTGGGTATCAGTGTATGTCTTTGTGACTTGGTATCAATGTATGTCTTTGTTACTTGGTGTCAGTGTGTGTTTGTTTGTGTTACTGGCTGTCAGTGTGTGTCTGTGACACTAGGTGTCAGTATTTAGTTTAGTTTTGAGTTACAGCACTTAAACAGGCCCTGCGGCCCACCGAGTCTGTGCCGACCATCAACCACCCTTTTATGCTAATCCTACACTAATTCCGTATTCCGATCACATCCCCACCTGTCCCTATATATTTCCCAACCACCTACCTATACTAGGGCCAATTTATGATGGCCAATTAACCTATCAACCTGCAAGTCTTTGGCATGTCGGAGGAAACAGGAGCACCCGGAGGAAACTCACGCAGACACAGGGAGAACTTGCAAACTCCGCACAGGCAGTACCCAGAATCGAAACCGGGTCCCTGGAGCTGTGAGGCTGCGGTGCTAACAACTGCGCCAATGTGCCCCCCCCCCCCCCCCCCCCCACCTCCCCCCAGTGTGTGCCTGTGTTACTGGGTATCAGTGTTTGTCTTTGTTACTTGGTGTCAGTGTATGTCTGTGTTACTTGGTGTCAGTGTGTGTGTCTGTGTTACTTGGTGTAAGTTTTTGTCTTTGTTACTTGGTTTCCGTGTGTGTCTCTGTTACTGGGTGCCAGTGTATGTCTTTGTTACAGGTTGTCAGTGTATGTCTTTGTTACTTGGAGTAAGTGTGTGTCTGTGTTACTGGGTATCAGTGTCTATCTTTGTTACTTGGTGTAAGTGTGTGTCTGTGTTACTGGTTATCAGTGTATGTCTTTGTTACTTGGTGTCAGTGTATGTCTGTGTTACTTGGTGTAAGTGTGTGTCTGTGTTACTGGGTATCAGTGTATGTCTTTGTGACTTGGTGTCAGTGTATGTCTTTGTTACTGGGTGTCAGTGTGTGTCTTTGTGACTTGCTGTCAGTGTATGTCTTTGTTACTTGGTTGAAGTGTGTGTCTGTGTTACTGGTATCAGTGTATGTCTTTGCTACTTGATGTCAGTGTATTTCAAAATACTTGGTGTAATTGTATGTCTTTGTTACTTGGTGTAATTGTCTGTGTTTGTTACTTGGTGTCAGTGTATGTCTGTGTTACTTGGTGTAAGTGTGTGTCTTTGTTACTTGGTGTAAGTGAATGTCTTTGTTACTTGGTGTCAGTGTATGTCTTTGTTAATTGGTGTCAGTGTATGTCTGTGTTACTTGGTGTAAGTGTGTGACTGTGTTACAGGGTATCAGTTTATGTCTTTGTTACTTGGTGTCAGTGTATGTCTGTGTTACTTGGTGTAAGAGTGTGTCTGTGTTACTGGGTGTCAGTGCGCGTCTGTGATACTTGGTGTAAGTGTGTGTCTTTGTTACTTGGTGTCCGTGTGTGTCTGTGTTACTGGGTGTCAGTGTATGTCTTTGTTACTTGGTGTCAGTGTATGTCTTTGTTACTTGGTGTTCGTGTGTGTCTGTGTTACTGGGTATCAGTGTCTGTCTTTGTTACTTGGTGTAAGTGAGTGTCTGTGTTACTGGGTATCAGTGTATGTCTTTGTTACTTGGTGTCTGTGTATGCCTGTGTTACTTGGTGTAAGTGTGTGACTGTGTTACTGTGTATCAGTGGATGTCTTTGTGACTTGGTGTCAGTGTATGTCTTTGTTACTGGGTGTCAGTGTGTGTCTTTGTGACTTGGTATCAGTGTATGTCTTTGTTACTTGGTGTCGGTGTATGTCAAAATACTTGGTGTAAGTGTATGTCTTTGTTACTTGGTGTAATTGTCCGTCTTTGTTACTTGGTGTCAGTGTCTGTCGGTGTTACTTGGTGTAAGAGTGTGTCTTTGTTACTTGGAGTAAGCGTATGTCTTTGTTACCTGGTGTAATTGTCCGTCTTTGTTACTTGGTGTCAGTGTATGTCTGTGTTACTTGGTGTAAGAGTGTGCCTGTGTTACTGGGTATCAGTGTATGTCTTTGTTACTTGATGTCAGTGTATTTCTGTGTTACTTGGTGTCTGTGTGTTTGTTTGTGTTACTGGGTGTCAGTGTGTGTCTGTGTTACTTGGTGTAAGTGTGTGTCTTTGTTACTTGGTGTCCGTGTGTGTCTTTGTTACTGGGTGTCAGTGTATGTCTTTGTTACTTGGTGTAAGTGTGTGTCTGTGTTACTGGGTATCAGTGTCTGTCTTTGTTACTTGGTGTAAGTGTGTGTCTGTGTTACTGGGTATCAGTGTATGTCTTTGTTACTTGGTGTCTGTGTATGTCTGTGTTACTTGGTGTAAGAGTGTGTCTCTGTTACTTGGAGTAAGCGTATGTCTTTGTTACTTGGTGTCAGTGTATGTCTTTGTGACTTGGTGTAAGAGTGTGCCTGTGTAACTGGGTATCAGTGTATGTCTTTCTTACTTGGTGTCAGTGTGTGTCTGTGTTACTGGGTATCAGTGTGTGTCTTTGTGACTTGGTATCAATGTATGTCTTTGTTACTTGGTGTCAGTGTATGTCTTTGTTACTGGGTGTCAGTGTGTTTCTGTGTTACTGGGTGTCAGTGTGTGTTTGTTTGTGTTACTGGCTGTCAGTGTGTGTCTGTGACACTAGGTGTCAGTATTTAGTTTAGTTTCGAGATACAGCACTTAAACAGGCCCTTCGGCCCACCGAGTCTGTGCCGACCATTACCCACCCATTTATGCTAATCCTACACTAATTCCGTATTCCGATCACATCCCCACCTGTCCCTATATATTTCCCGACCACCTACCTATACTAGGGCCAATTTATGATGGCCAATTAACCTATCAACCTGCAAGTCTTTGGCATGTGGGAGGAAACCGGAGCACCCGAAGGAAACTCACGCAGACACAGGGAGAACTTGCAAACTCCGCACAGGCAGTACACAGAATCGAAACCGGGTCCCTGGAGCTGTGAGGCTGCGGTGCTAACCACTGCGCCAATGTGCCCCCCCCCCCCACCTCCCCCCAGTGTGTGCCTGTGTTACTGGGTATCAGTGTTTGTCTTTGTTACTTGGTGTCAGTGTATGTCTGTGTTACTTGGTGTCAGTGTGTGTGTCTGTGTTACTTGGTGTAAGTGTGTGTCTTTGTTACTTGGTGTCCGTGTGTGTCTGTGTTACTGGGTGCCAGTGTATGTCTTTGTTACTGGTTGTCAGTGTATGTCTTTGTTACTTGGTGTAAGTGTGTGTCTGTGTTACTGGGTATCAGTGTCTATCTTTGTTACTTGGTGTAAGTGTGTGTCTGTGTTACAGGTTATCAGTGTATGTCTTTGTTACTTGGTGTCAGTGTATGTCTGTGTTATTTGGTGTAAGTGTGTGTCTGTGTTACTGGGTGTCAGTGTGTGTCTTTGTGACTTGCTGTCAGTGTATGTCTTTGTTACTTGGTTGAAGTGTGTGTCTGTGTTACTGGGTATCAGTGTATGTCTTTGCTACTTGATGTCAGTGTCTTTCAAAATACTTGGTGTAATTGTATGTCTTTGTTACTTGGTGTAATTGTCTGTCTTTGTTACTTGGTGACAGTGTATGTCTGTGTTACTTGGTGTCAGTGTGTGTCTTTGTTACTTGGTGTAAGTGTATGTCTTTGTTACTTGGTGTCAGTGTATGTCTTTGATACTTGGTGTCAGTGTATGTCTGTGTTAATTGGTGTAAGTGTGTGACTGTTACTGGGTATCAGAGTATGTCTTTGTTACTTGGTGTCAGTGTATGTCTGTGTTACTTGGTGTAAGTGTGTGTCTGTGTTACTGGGTGTCAGTGAGCGTCTGTGTTACTTGGTGTAAGTGTGTGTCTTTGTTACTTGGTGTCCGTGTGTGTCTGTGTTACTGGGTGGCAGTGTATGTCTTTGTTTCTGGGTGTCAGTGTATGTCTTTGTTACTTGGTGTAAGTGTGTGTCTGTGTTACTGGGTATCAGTGTCTGTCTTTGTTACTTGGTGTAAGTGTGTGTCTGTGTTACTGGGTATCGGTGTATGTCTTTGTTACTTGGTGTCTGTGTATGTCTTTGTTACTGGGTGTCAGTGTGTGTCTTTGTGACTTGGTGTCAGTGTATGTCTTTGACACTTGGTGTAAGTGTGTGTCTGTGTTACTGTGTATCAGTGTATGTCTTTGTTACTTGGTGTCAGTGTATGTCTTTGTTACTGCTTGTCAGTGTGTGTCTTTGTGACTTGGTGTCAGTGTATGTCTTTGTTACTTGGTGTAAATGTGTGTCTGTGTTACTGGGTATCAGTGTATGTCTTTGTTACTTGGTGTAAGTGTATGTCAAAATACTTGGTGTAAGTGTATGTCTTTGTTACTTGGTGTAATTGTCCGTCTTTGTTACTTGGTATCAGTGTATGATGGTGTTACTTGGTGTAAGAGTGTGTCTTTGTTACTTGGAGTAAGCGTATGTCTTTGTTACTTGGTGTCAGTGTATGTCTTTGTGACTTGGTGTCAGTGTATGTCTGTGTAACTTGGTGTAAGTGTGTGCCTGTGTTACTGGGTATCAGTGTATGTCTTTGTTACTTGATGTCAGTGTATTTCTGTGTTACTTGGTGTCTGTGTGTTTGTTTGTGTTACTGGGTGTCAGTGTGTGTCTGTGTAACTTGGTGTAAGTGTGTGTCTTTGTTACTTGGTGTCCGTGTGTGTCTGTGTTACTGGGTGTCAGTGTATGTCTTTGTTACTGGGTGTCAGTGTATGTCTTTGTTAATTGGTGTAAATGTGTGTCTGTGTTACTGGGTATCATTGTCTGTCTTTGTTACTTGGTGTAAGTGTGTGTCTTTGTTACTTGGTGTCCGTGTGTGTCTGTGTTACTGGGTGTCAGTGTATGTCTTTGTTACTTGGTGTCTGTGTATGTCTGTGTTACTTGGTGTAAGAGTGTGCCTTTTTTACTTGGAGCAAGCGTATGTCTTTTTTACTTGGTGTCAGTGTATGTCTTTGTGACTTGGTGTCAGTGTATGTCTGTGTTACTTGGTGTAAGAGTGTGCCTGTGTTACTGGGTATCAGTGTATGTCTTTGTTACTTGATGTCAGTTTATTTCTGTGTTACTTGGTGTCTGTGTGTTTGTTTGTGTTACTGGGTGTCAGTGTGTGTCTGTGTTACTTGGTGTAAGTGTGTGTCTTTGTTACTTGGTGTCCGTGTGAGTCTGTGTTACTGGGTGTCAGTGTATGTCTTTGTTACTGGGTGTCAGTGTATATCTTTGTTACTTGGTGTAAGTATGTGTCTGTGTTACTGGGTATCAGTGTCTGTCTTTGTTACTTTGTGTAAGTGTGTGTCTGTGTTACTGGGTATCAGTGTATGTCTTTGTGACTTGGTGTCAGTGTTTGTCTTTGTTACTTGGTGTCAGTGTGTGTCTTTGTGACTTGGTGTCAGTGTATGTCTTTGTTACTTGGTGTAAGTGTGTGTCTGTGTTACTGGGTATCAGTGTATGTCTGTGTTACTTGGTGTAAGAGTGTGTCTTTGTTACTTGGAGTAAGCGTATGTCTTTGTTACTTGGTGTCAGTGTATGTCTTTGTGACTTGGTGTCAGTATATGTCTGTGTTACTTGGTGTAAGAGTGTGCCTGTGTTACTGGGTATCAGTGTATGTCTTTCTTACTTGGTGTCAGTGTTTGTCTTTGTTACTTGGTGTCAGTGTGTGTCTTTGTGACTTGGTGTCAGTGTATGTCTTTGACACTTGGTGTAAGTGTGTGTCTGTGTTACTGGGTATCAGTGTATGTCTTTGTTACTTGGTGTCAGTGTATGTCTTTGTTACTGGGTGTCAGTGTGTGTCTTTGTGACTTGTTGTCAGTGTATGTCTTTGTTACTTGGTGTAAGTGTGTGTCTGTGTTACTGGGTATCAGTGTATGTCTTTGTTACTTGGTGTCAGTGTATGTCAAAATACTTGGTGTTTGTGTATGTCTTTGTTACTTGGTGTAATTGTCCGTCTTTGTTACTTGGTGTCAGTGTATGTCGGTGTTACTTGGTGTAAGAGTGTGTCTTTGTTACTTGGAGTAAGCGTATGTCTTTGTTACTTGGTGTCAGTGTATGTCTTTGTGACTTGGTGTCAGTGTATGTCTGTGTTACTTGGTGTAAGAGTGTGCCTGTGTTACTGGGTATCAGTGTATGTCTTTGTTACTTGATGTCAGTGTATTTCTGTGTTACTTGGTGTAAGTGTGTGTCTTTGTTACTTGGTGTCCGTGTGTGTCTGTGTTAGTGGTTGTCAGTGTATGTCTTTGTTACTGGGTGTCAGTGTATGTCTTTGTTACTTGGTGTAAGTGTGTGTCTGTGTTACTGGGTATCAGTGTCTGTCTTTGTTACTTGGTGTAAGTGTGTGTCTGTGTTACTGGGTATCAGTGTATGTCTTTGTTACTTGGTGTCTGTGTATGTCTGTGTTACTTGGTGTAAGTGTGTGACTGTGTTACTGGGTATCAGTGTATGTCTTTGTTACTTGGTGTCAGTGTATGTCTGTGTTACTTGGTGTAAGTGTGTGTCTGTGTTACTGGGTGTCAGTGCGCGTCTGTGTTACTTGGTGTAAGTGTGTGTCTTTGTTACTTGGTGTCCGTGTGTGTCTGTGTTACTGGGTGGCAGTGTATGTCTTTGTTACTGGGTGTCAGTGTATGTCTTTGTTACTTGGTGTAAGTGTGTGTCTGTGTTACTGGGTATCAGTGTATGTCTTTGTTACTTGGTGTCTGTGTATGTCTTTGTTACTGGGTGTCAGTGTGTGTCTTTGTGACTTGGTGTCAGTGTATGTCTTTGATACTTGGTGTAAGTGTGTGTCTGTGTTACTGGGTATCAGTGTATGTCTTTGCTACTTGGTGTCAGTGTATGTCTTTGTTACTTGGTGTCAGTGTATGTCTTTGTTACTGGGTGTCAGTGTGTGTCTTTGTGACTTGTTGTCAGTGTATGTCTTTGTTACCTGGTGTAAGTGTGTGTCTGTGTTACTGGGTATCAGTGTATGTCTTTGTTACTTGGTGTCAGTGTATGTCAAAATACTTGGTGTTTGTGTATGTCTTTGTTACTTGGTGTAATTGTCCGTCTTTGTTACTTGGTGTCAGTGTATGTCGGTGTTACATTGTGTAAGAGTGTGTCTTTGTTACTTGGAGTAAGCGTATGTCTTTGTTACTTGGTGTCAGTGTATGCCTTTGTGACTTGGTGTCAGTGTATGTCTGTGTTACTTGGTGTAAGTGTGTGCCTGTGTTACTGGGTATCAGTGTATGTCTTTGTTACTTGATGTCAGTGTATTTCTGTGTTACTTGATGTAAGTGTGTGTCTTTGTTACTTGGTGTCCGTGTGTGTCTGTGTTACTGGTTGTCAGTGTATGTCTTTGTTACTGGGTGTCAGTGTATGTCTTTGTTACTTGGTGTAAGTGTGTGTCTGTGTTACTGGGTATCAGAGTATGTCTTTGTTACTTGGTGTCTGTGTATGTCTGTGTTACTTGGTGTAAGAGTGTGTCTTTGTTACTTGGAGTAAGCGTATGTCTTTGTTACTTGGTGTCAGTGTATGTCTTTGTGACTTGGTGTCAGTGTATGTCTGTGTTACTTGGTGTAAGAGTGTGCCTGTGTTACTGGGTATCAGTGTAAGTCTTTGTTACTTGATGTCAGTGTATTTCTGCGTTACTTGGTGTCTGTGTGTTTGTTTGTGTTACTGGGTGTCAGTGTGTGTCTGTGTTACTTGGTGTAAGTGTGTGTCTTTGTTACTTGGTGTCCGTGTGTATCTGTGTTACTGGGTGTCTGTGTGTTTGTTTGTGTTACTGGGTGTCAGTGTGTGTCTGTGTTACTTGGTGTAAGTGTGTGTCTTTGTAACTTGGTGTCCGTGTATGTCTTTGTTACTGGGTGTCAGTGAATATCTTTGTTACTTGGTGTAAGTATGTGTCTGTGTTACTGGGTATCAGTGTCTGTCTTTGTTACTTGGTGTAAGTGTGTGTCTGTGTTCCAGGGTATCAGTGTATGTCTTTGTTACTTGGTGTCTGTGTATGCCTGTGTTACTTGGTGTAAGTGTGTGACTGTGTTACTGTGTATCAGTGTATGTCTTTGTGACTTGGTGTCAGTGTATGTCTTTGTTACTGGGTGTCAGTGTGTGTCTTTGTGACTTGGTGTCAGTGTATGTCTTTGTTACTTGGTGTAAGTGTGTGTCTGTGTTACTGGGTATCAGTGTATGTCTTTGTTACTTGGTGTAAGTGTATGTCAAAATACTTGGTGTAAGTGTATGTCTTTGTTACTTGGTGTAATTGTCCGTCTTTGTTACTTGGTGTCAGTGTATGTTGGTGTTACTTGGTGTAAGAGTGTGTCTTTGTTACTTGGAGTAAGCGTATGTCTTTGTTACTTGGTGTCAGTGTATGTCTTTGTGACTTGGTGTCAGTGTATGTCTGTGTAACTTGGTGTAAGAGTGTGCCTGTGTTACTGGGTATCAGTGTATGTCTTTGTTACTTGATGTCAGTGTATTTCTGTGTTACTTGGTGTCTGTGTGTTTGTTTGTGTTACTGGGTGTCAGTGTGTGTCTGTGTTACTTGGTGTAAGTGTGTGTCTTTGTTACTTGGTGTCCGTGTGTGTCTGTGTTACTGGGTGTCAGTGTATGTCTTTGTTACTGGGTGTCAGTGTATGTCTTTGTTACTTGGTGTAAGTGTGTGTCTGTGTTACTGGGTATCATTGTCTGTATTTGTTACTTGGTGTAAGTGTGTGTCTGTGTTACTGGGTATCATTGTCTGTATTTGTTACTTGGTGTAAGTGTGTGTCTTTGTTACTTGGTGTCCGTGTGTGTCTGTGTTACTGGGTGTCAGTGTATGTCTTTGTTACTTGGTGTCTGTGTATGTCTGTGTTACCTGGTGTAAGAGTGTGCCTTTTTTACTTGGATCAAGCGTATGTCTTTGTTACTTGGTGTCAGTGTATGTCTTTGTGACTTGGTGTCAGTGTATGTCTGTGTTACTTGGTGTAAGAGTGTGCCTGTGTTACTGGGTATCAGTGTATGTCTTTGTTACTTGATGTCAGTTTATTTCTGTGTTACTTGGTGTCTGTGTGTTTGTTTGTGTTACTGGGTGTCAGTGTGTGTCTGTGTTACTTGGTGTAAGTGTGTGTCTTTGTTACTTGGTGTCCGTGTGAGTCTGTGTTACTGGGTGTCAGTGTATGTCTTTGTTACTGGGTGTCAGTGTATATCTTTGTTACTTGGTGTAAGTCTGTGTCTGTGTTACTGGGTATCAGTGTCTGTCTTTGTTACTTGGTGTAAGTGTGTGTCTGTGTTACTGGGTATCAGTGTATGTCTTTGTGACTTGGTGTCAGTGTATGTCTTTGTTACTGGGTGTCAGTGTGTGTCTTTGTGACTTGGTGTCAGTGTATGTCTTTGTTACTTGGTGTAAGTGTGTGTCTGTGTTACTGGGTATCAGTGTATGTCTTTGTTACTTGGTGTCAGTGTATGTCAAAATACTTGGTGTAAGTATATATCTTTGTTACTTGGTGTAATTCTCTGTCTTTGTTTCTTGGTGTCAGTGTATGTCTGTGTTACTTGGTGTAAGTGTGAGTCTTTGTTACTTGGAGTAAGCGTTGTATTTGTTACTTGGTGTCAGTGCGTGTCTTTGTGTCTTGGTGTCAGTGTTTGTCTGTGCTACTTGGTGTAAGAGAGTGCCTGTGTTACTGGGTATCAGTGTCTGTCTGTGTTACTTGGTGTCAGTGTATTTCTGTGTTACTTGGTGTCAGTGTGTTTGTTTGTGTTACTGGGTGTCAGTGTGTGTCTGTGTTACTTGGTGTAAGTGTGTGTATTTGTTACTTAGTGTCCGTGTGTGTCTGTGTTACTGGGTGTCAGTGCATGTCTTTGTTACTTGGTGTCAGTGCATGTCTTTGTTACTTGGTGTAAGTGTGTGTCTGTGTTACTGGGTATCAGTGTCTGTCTTTGTTACTTGGTGTAAGTGTGTGTCTGTGTTACTGGGTATCAGTGTATGTCTTTGTTACTTGGTGTCAGTGTATGTCTTTGTTACTTGGTGTTAGTGTGTGTCTGTGTTACTGGGTATCAGTGTATGTCTTAGTGACTTGGTGTCAGTGTATGTCTTTGTTACTGGGTGTCAGTGTGTGTCTGTGTTACTGGGTATCAGTGTATGTCTTTGTGACATGGTGTCAGTGTCTGTCTTTGTTACTGGGTGTCAGTGTGTGTCTGTGTTACTTAATGTCAGTGGATGTCTTCGTTACTTGGTGTCAGTGTGTGTCCGTGTTACTGGGTATCAGTGTATGCCTTTGTGACTTGGCATCAGTGTATGTCTTTGTTACTTGGTGTAAGTGTATGTCTGTGTTACTGGGTATCAGTGTATGTCTTTGTTACTTGGTGTCAGTGTATGTCTTTGTTACTTGGTGTAAGTGAATGTCTTTGTTACTTGGTGTCAGTACATGTCTTTGTTACTTGGTGTAATTGTGTGTCTGTGTTACTTGGTGTAAGTGTGTGTCTTTGTTCCCTGGTGTCCGTGTGTGTCTGTGTTACTGGGTGTCAGTATATGTCTTTGTTACTGGGTGTCAGTGTATGTCTTTGTTGCATGTTGTAATTGTGTTTCTGTGTTACTGGGTATCAGTATCTGTCTTTGTTACTTGGTGTACGTGTGTGTCTGTGTTACTGGGTATCAGTGTGTGTCTTTGTTACCTGGTGCCAGTGTATGTCTGTGTTACTTGTTGTAAGTGTGTGTCTGTGTTACTGGGTATCAGTGTATGTCTTTGTGACTTGGTGTCAGTGCATGTCTTTGTTACTTGGTGTCAGTGTGTGTCTTTGTGACTTGGTGTCAGTGTATGTCTTTGTTACTTGGTGTAAGTGTGTGTCTGTGTTTTTGGGTATCAATGTATGTCTTTGTTACTTGGTGTCAGTGTATGTCAAAATAATTGGTGTAAGTGTATGTCTTTGTTACTTGGTGTATTTGTCTGTCTTTGTTACTTTGTGTCAGTGTTTGTCTGTGTTACATGGTGTAAGTGTGTGTCTTTGTTATTTGGTGTAAGTGTATGCCTTTGTTACTTGGTGTCATTGTATGACTTTGTTACTTGGTGTCCGTGTGTGTCTGTGTTACTGGGTATCAGTGTCTGTCTTTGTTACTTGGTGTAATTGTGTGACTGTGTTACTGTGTATCAGTGTATGTATTTGTTACTTGGTGTCAGTGTATGTCTTTGTTACTTGATGTAAGTGTGTGTCTGTGTTACTGGGTACCAGTGTATGTCATTGTTACTTGGTGCCAGTGTATGTCTGTGTTACTTGGTGTAAGTGTGTGTCTGTGTTACTCGGTATCAGTGTATCTCTTTGTGACTTGGTGTCAGTGTATGTCTTTGTTAATGGGTGTCAGTATGTGTCTTTGGACTTGGTGTCATTGTATGTCTTTGTTACTTGGTGTAAGTGTGTGTCAAAATACTTGGTGTAATTGTCTGTCTTTGTTACTTGGTGTCAGTGTATGTCTGTGTTACTTGGTGTAAGTGTTTGTCTTTGTTACTTGGTGTAAGTGTATGCCTTTGTTACTTGGTGTCAGTGTATGTCTTTGTTACTTGGTGACAGTGTGTGTCTGTTTTACTGGGTATCAGTGTATGTCTTTGTTACTTAGTGTCAGTGTATGTCTTTGTTACTTTTTGACTGTGTGTGTCTGTGTGTCAGTGTATGTCTTTGTTACTGTGTGTCAGTGGTTCTCTATGTTACTTGGTGTCAGTGTGTGTTTGTTTGTGTTACTGGGTGTCAGTATTTAGTTTAGTGATACAGCACTGAAAAAGGCCCTTCGGCCAACCGAGTCTGTGCCGACAATCAACCACCCATTTATACTAATCCTACACAAATCCCGTATTCCTATCACATCCCCACCTGTCCCTATTTATTTCCCTGCCACCAACCTAGACTAGGGTCAATTTATAATGGCCAATTAACCTATCAACCTGCAAGTCTTTGGCATGTGGTAGGAAACCGGAGCACCCGTAGGAATCTCACGCAGACACAGGGAGAACTTGCAAACTCCGCACAGGCAGTACCCAGAATCGAGCCCGGGTCCATGGAGCTGTGAGGCTGCTAACCAATGTGCCAATGTGCCGCCCAGTGTGTGTCAGTGTTACTGGCTATCAGTGTATGTCTTTGTTACTTGGTGTAAGTGTGTGTCTTTGTTACTTGGTGTAATTGTATTTCTTTGTTACTTGGTGTCAGTGTATGTCTCTGTTACTTGGTGTAAGTGTATGTCTTTGTTACTTGGTGTCAGTGTATGTCTTTGTGACGTGGTGTAAATGTGTGTCTGTGTTACTGGGTATCAGTGTATGTCTTTGTTACTTGGTGTAAGTGTCTGTCTTTGCTACATGGTGACAGTGTATGACTGTGTTACTTGGTGTAAGTGTATGTCTTTGTTACTTGGTGTCAGTGTATGTCTTTGTTACTGGGTGTCAATGTGTGTCTGTGTTACTTGGTGTCAGTGTATGTCTTTCTTACTGTGTATCAGTTGTTCTCTGTGTTACTGGGTGTCAGTGTGTGTTTGTTTGTGTTCCTGGCTGTCAGTGTGTGTCTCTGACACTAGGTGTCAGTATTTAGTTTAGTTTGGAGATACATCACTTAAACAGGCCCTTCGGCCCACCGAGTCTGTGCCGACCATCAGCCACCCATTTATGCTAATCCTACACTAATTCCGTATTCCGATCACATCCCCACCTGTCCCTATATATTTCCCGACCACCTACCTATACTAGGGCCAATTTATGATGGCCAATTAACCTATCAACCTGCAAGTCTTTGGCATGTGGGAGGAAACCGGAGCACCCGGAGGAAACTCACGCAGACACAGGGAGAACTTGCAAACTCCGCACAGGCAGTACCCAGAATCGAAACCGGGTCCCTGGAGCTGTGAGGCTGCGGTGCTAACCACTGCGCCAATGTGTCGACCCCACCCCCCACACCACCCCCCCAGTGTGTGCCTGTGTTACTGGGTATCAGTGTATGTCTTTGTTACTTGGTGTCAGTGTATGTCAAAATACTTGGTGTAAGTGTATGTCTTTGTTACTTGGTGTAATTGTCTGTCTTTGTTACTTGGTGTGAGTGTGTGTCTTTGTTACTTGGTGTAAGTTTATGTCTTTGTTACTTGGTGTCAGTATGTGTCTGTGTTACTGGGCATCAGTGTGTGTCTTTGTGACCTGGTATCAGTCTATGTCTTTGTGACTTGGTGTCAGTGTATGTCTTTTTTACTGCGTATCAGTGTATGTCTTTGTTACTGGTGTCAGTGCATGTCTGTGTTACGAGGTGTAATTGTGTGTCTGTGTTCCTTGCTGTAAGTGTGTCTGTTTTACTGGGTATCTGTGTATGTCTTTGTGACTTGGTGTCTGTGTATGTCTTTGTTACTGGGTGTCAGTGTAGGTCTTTGTTACTTGGTGCAAGTGTGTGTCTGTGTTACTGTGTGTCAGTGTATGTCTGTGTTACTTGGTGTATGTGTGTGTCTGTGTTACTGGGTATCAGTGTATTTCTTTGTGACTTGGTGTCAGTGTATGTCTTTGTTACTTGGTGTAAGTGTGTGTCTGTGTTACTGTGTATCAGTGTGTGTCTTTGTTAATTGGTGTCTGTGTATGTCAAAATACTTGGTGTAAGTGTATGTCTTTGTTACTTGGTGTAATTGTCTGTCTTTTTTACTTGGTGTAAGTGTATGTCTTTGCTTCTTGGTGTCAGTGTATGTCTTTGTTACTTGGTGTAAGTGTCTGTCTTTGTTACTTGGTGTAAGTGTATGTCTTTGTTACTTGGTGTCAGTATGTGTCTGTGTTACTGGGTATCAGTGTATGTCTTTGTGACTTGGTGTCAGTGTATGTCTTTTTTACTGGGTATCAGTGTATGTCTTTGTTACTTGGTGTCAGTGCATGTCTGTGTTACGAGGTGCAAGTGTGTGTCTGTGTTACTGGTTGTCAGTGTATGTCTTTGTTACTGGGTGTCAGTGTATGTCTTTGTTACTTGGTGTAAGTGTGTGTCTGTGTTCCTGGGCATCAGTGTGTGTCTTTGTGACTTGGTATCAGTCTATGTCTTTGTGACTTGGTGTCAGTGTATGTCTTTTTTACTGGGTATCAGTGTATGTCTTTGTTACTTGGTGTCAGTGCATGTCTGTGTTACGAGGTGCAAGTGTGTGTCTGTGTTACTGTGTGTCAGTGTATGTCTGTGTTACTTGGTGTATGTGTGTGTCTGTGTTACTGGGTATCAGTGCATTTCTTTGTGACTTGGTGTCAGTGTATGTCTTTGTTACTTGGTGTAAGTGTGTGTCTGTGTTACTGGGTATCAGTGTGTGTCTTTGTTACTTGGTGTCTGTGTATGTCAAAATACTTGGTGTAAGTGTATGTCTTTGTTACTTGGTGTAATTGTCTGTCTTTTTTACTTGGTGTAAGTGTATGTCTTTGCTTCTTGGTGTCAGTGTATGTCTTTGTTACTTGGTGTCAGTATGTGTCTGTGTTACTGGGCATCAGTGTATGTCTTATTGACTTGGTATCAGTGTATGTCTTTGTGACTTGGTGTCAGTGTATGTCTTTTTTACTGGGTATCAGTGTATGTCTTTGTTACTTGGTGTGAGTGTATGTCTGTGTTACTAGGTGTAAGTGTGTGTCTGTGTTACTGGTTGTCAGTGTATGTCTTTGTTACTGGGTGTCAGTGTATGTCTTTGTTACTTGGTGTAAGTGTGTGTCTGTGTTACTGGGTGTCAGTGTGTGTCTGTGTTACTTGGTGTAAGTAGGTGTCTTTGTTACTTGGTGTCCATGTGTGTCTGTGTTACTGGGTGTCAGTGTATGTCTTTGTTACTGGGTGTTAGTGTATGTCTTTGTTACTTGGTGTAAGTGTGTGTCTGTGTTACTGGGTGTCAGTGTATGTCTGTGTTACTTGGTGTAAGTGAGTGTCTGTGTTACTGGGTATCAGTGTATGTCTTTGTGACTTGGTGTCAGTGTATGTCTTTGTTACTGGGTGTCAGTGTGTGTCTTTGTGACTTGGTGTCAGTGTATGTCTTTGTTACTTGGTGTAAGTGTGTGTCCGTGTTACTGGGTATCAGTGTATGTCTTTGTTACTTGGTGTCAGTGTATGTCAATATACTTGGTGTAAGTGTGTGTCTGTCTTACTGGGTGTCAATGTGTGTCTGTGTTACTTGGTGTAAGTCTGTGCCTTTGTTACTTGGTGTCCGTGTTTGTCTGTGTTACTGGTTGTCAGTGTATGTCTGTGTTACTTGGTGTCAGTGTATGTCTGTGTTACTTGGTGTCAGTGTATGTCTTTGTTAATGGGTGTCAGTGTGTGCCTGTGTTACTGGGTATCAGTGTATGTCTTTGTTACTTGGTGTCAGTGTATGTCAAAATACTTGGTGTAAGTGTATGTCTTTGTTACTTGGTGTTAATTGTCTGTCTTTGTTATCTGGTGTCAGTGTATGTCTGTGTTGCTTGGTGTAATGTGTGTCTGTGTTTTTGGTGTAAGCGTATGTCTGTGTTACATGTTTTAACTGTGTGTCTTTGTTACTGGTTATCAGTGTTTGTCTTTGTTACTTGGTGTAAGTGTGTGTCTGTGTTACTGGGTATCAGTGTATGTCTATTTTACTTGGTGTAAGTGTATGTCTTTGTTACTTGGTGTCAGTGTATGTCTGTGTTATTAGTTGTAAGTGTGTGTCTGTGTTACTGGGTGTCAGTGTGTGTCTGTGTTCCTTGGTGTAAGTCTGTGTCTTTGTTACTTGGTGTCCTTGTGTGTCTGTGTTACTGGTTGTCAGTGTATGTCTTTGTTACTGGGTGTCAGTGTATGTCTTTGTTACTTGGTGTAAGTGTGTGTCTGTGTTACTGGGTGTCATTGTGTGTCTGTTATACTTGGTGTAAGTCAGTGTCTTTGTTACTTTGTGTCCGTGTGTGTCTGTGTTACTGGGTGTCAGTGTATGTCTATGTTACTGGGTGTCAGTGTATGTATTTCTAACTTGGTGTAAGTGTGTGTCTGTGTTACTGGGTGTCAGTGTATGTCTGTGTTACTTGGTGTAAGTGTGTGTCTGTGTTACTGGGTATCAGTGTATGTCTTTGTGACTTGGTGTCAGTGTATGTCTTTGTTACTGGGTGTCAGTCTGTGTCTTTGTGACTTGGTATCAGTGTATGTCTTTGTTACTTGGTGTCAGTGTATGTCAAAATACTTGGTGTAAGTGTGTGTCTGTCTTACTGGGAGTCAATGTGTGTCTGTGTGACTTGGTGTAAGTCTGTGCCTTTGTTACTTGGTGTCCGTGTTTGTCTGTGTTACTGGGTGTCTGTGTATGTCTGTGTTACTTGGTGTAAGTGTGTGTCTGTGTTACTGGGTATCAATGTATGTCTTTGTGACTTGGTGTCAGTGTATGTCTTTGTTACTGGGTGTCAGTGTGTGTCTTTCAGACTTGGTGTCAGTGTATGTCTTTGTTACTTGGTGTAAGTGTGTGTTTGTGTTACTGGGTATCAGTGTATGTCTTTGTTACTTGGTGTCAGTGTATGTCAAAATACTTGGTGTCAGTGTATGTCTTTGTTACTTGGTGTAATTGTCTGTCTTTGTTACTTGGTGTAAGTGTGTGTCTGAGTTACTGGGTGTCAATGTGTGTCTGTGTTACTTGGTGTAAGTTTGTGTCTTTGTTACTTGGTGTCCGTGTTTGTCTTTGTTACTTGGTGTCCGTGTTTGTCTGTGTTACTGGGTGTAAATGTATGTATTTGTTACTTGGTGTAATTGTCTGTCTTTGTTACTTGGTGTAAGTGTATGTCTTTGTTACTTGGCGTCAGTGTCTGCCTGTGTTACTTGGTGTAAGTGTGTGTCTTTGTTACTTGGTGTAAGTGTATTTCTTTGTTACTTGGTGTAATTGTCTGTCTTTGTTACTTGGTGTAAGTGTATGTCTTTGTTACTTGGCTTCAGTGTATGTCTGTTTTACTTGGTGTAAGTGTATGTCTTTGTGATTTGGTATCAGTGTATGTCTTTGTGACTTGGTGACAGTGTATGTCTTTGTTACTGGGTTTCAGTGTGTGTCTGTGTTACTTGGTGTCAGTGTATGTCTTTGTTACTTGGTGTCAGTGTGTGTCTGTGATACTGGGTATCAGTGTATGTCTTTGCGACTTGGTATCAGTGTATGTCTTTGTTACTTGGTGTCAGTGTATGTCTGTGTTACTTGGTGTAAGTGGGTGGCTATGTTCCTGGGTATCAGTGTATGTCTTTGTTACTTGGTGTCAGTGTATGTCTGTGTTACTTGGTGTCAGTGTATGTCTTTGTTACTGGGTGTCAGTGTGTGTCTGTGTTAATGGGTATCAGTGTATGTCTTTGTGACTTGGTATCAGTGTATGTCTTTGTTACTTGGTGTCAGTGTATGTCTGTGTTACTTGGTGTCACTGTATGTCTTTGTTACTTGGTGTAAGTGTATGTCTTTGTTACTTGGTGTCAGTGTATGTCTTTGTTACTTGGTGTCAGTGTGTGTCTGTGTTACTGGGTATCAGTGTATGTCTTTGTGACTTGGTGTCAGTGTATGTCTTTGTGAATTGGTGTCAGTGTATGTCTTTGTTACTGGGTATCAGTGTGTGTCTGTGTTACTGGGTATCAGTGTATGTCTTTGTTACTTGGTGTCAGTGTATATCTGTGTTACTTGGTGTAATTGTGTGTCTGTGTTACTGGGTGTCAGTGTATGTCTGAGTTACTGGGTGTCAATGTATGTCTTTGTTACTGGGTGTCAGTGTATGTCTTTGTTCCTTGGTGTAAGTGTGTGTCTGTGTTACTGGGTTTCAGTGTATGTCTGTGTTACTTGGTGTAAGGGTGTGTCTGTGTTACTGGGTGTCAGTGTATGTCAAAATACTTGGTGTAAGTGTATGTCTTTGTTACTTGGTGTAATTGTCTGTCTTTGTTACTTGGTGTAAGTGCATGTCTTTGTTACTTGGCGTCAGTGCATGTCTGTGTTACTTGGTGTAAGTGTGTGTCTTTGTTACTTGGTGTAAGTGTATGTCTTTGTTACTTGGTGTAATAGCCTGTCTTTGTTACTTGGTGTAAGTGTATGTCTTTGTTACTTGGCGTCAGTGTATGTCTGTGTTACTTGGTGTAAGTGTATGTCTTTGTGATTTGGTATCAGTGTATGTCTTTGTGACTTGGTGACAGTGTATGTCTTTGTTACTGGGTGTCAGTGTGTTTCTGTGTTACTTGGTGTCAGTGTATGTCTTTGTTACTTGGTGTCAGTGTGTGTCTGTGATACTGGGTATCAGTGTATGTCTTTGTGACTTGGTATCGGTGTATGTCTTTGTTACTTGGTGTCAGTGTATGTCTGTGTTACCTGGTGTAAGTGTGTGCCTATGTTACTGGGTGTCAGTGTGTGTCTGTGTTACTGGGTATCAGTGTATGTCTTTGTGACTTGGTGTCAGTGTATGTCTTTGTGAATTGGTGTCAGTATATGTTTTTGATACTGGGTATCAGTGTGTGTCTGTGTTACCTGGTGTAATTGTGTGTCTGTGTTACTGGGTGTCAGTGTATGTCTTTGTTACTGGGTGTCAGTGTATGTCTTTGTTACTTGGTGTAAGTGTGTGTCTGTGTTACTGGGTTTCAGTGTATGTCTGTGTTACTTGGTGTATGTGAGTGTCTGTGTTACTGGGTATCAGTGTATTCCTTTGTGACTTGGTGTCAGTGTATGTCTTTGTTACTGGGTGTCAGTGTGTGTCTTTGTCACTTGGTGTCAGTGTATGTCATTGTTACTTGGTGTAAGTGTGTGTCTGTGTTACTGGGTATCAGTGTATGTCTTTGTTCCTTGGTGTAAGTGTGTGTCTGTGTTACTGGGTTTCAGTGTATGTCTGTGTTACTTGGTGTAAGGGTGTGTCTGTGTTACTGGGTGTCAGTGTATGTCAAAATACTTGGTGTAAGTGTATGTCTTTGTTACTTGGTGTAATTGTCTGTCTTTGTTACTTGGTGTAAGTGCATGTCTTTGTTACTTGGCGTCAGTGCATGTCTGTGTTACTTGGTGTAAGTGTGTGTCTTTGTTACTTGGTGTAAGTGTATGTCTTTGTTACTTGGTGTAATAGCCTGTCTTTGTTACTTGGTGTAAGTGTATGTCTTTGTTACTTGGCGTCAGTGTATGTCTGTGTTACTTGGTGTAAGTGTATGTCTTTGTGATTTGGTATCAGTGTATGTCTTTGTGACTTGGTGACAGTGTATGTCTTTGTTACTGGGTGTCAGTGTGTTTCTGTGTTACTTGGTGTCAGTGTATGTCTTTGTTACTTGGTGTCAGTGTGTGTCTGTGATACTGGGTATCAGTGTATGTCTTTGTGACTTGGTATCGGTGTATGTCTTTGTTACTTGGTGTCAGTGTATGTCTGTGTTACCTGGTGTAAGTGTGTGCCTATGTTACTGGGTGTCAGTGTGTGTCTGTGTTACTGGGTATCAGTGTATGTCTTTGTGACTTGGTGTCAGTGTATGTCTTTGTGAATTGGTGTCAGTATATGTTTTTGATACTGGGTATCAGTGTGTGTCTGTGTTACCTGGTGTAATTGTGTGTCTGTGTTACTGGGTGTCAGTGTATGTCTTTGTTACTGGGTGTCAGTGTATGTCTTTGTTACTTGGTGTAAGTGTGTGTCTGTGTTACTGGGTTTCAGTGTATGTCTGTGTTACTTGGTGTATGTGAGTGTCTGTGTTACTGGGTATCAGTGTATTCCTTTGTGACTTGGTGTCAGTGTATGTCTTTGTTACTGGGTGTCAGTGTGTGTCTTTGTCACTTGGTGTCAGTGTATGTCATTGTTACTTGGTGTAAGTGTGTGTCTGTGTTACTGGGTATCAGTGTATGTCTTTGTTACTTGGTGTCAGTGTATGTCAAAATACTTGGTGTAAGTGTATGTCTTTGTTACTTGGTGTAATTGTCTGTCTTTGTTACTTGGTGTGCGTGTGTGTCTTTGTTACTTGGTGTAAGTTTATGTCTTTGTTACTTGGTGTCAGTATGTGTCTGTGTTACTGGGCATCAGTGTGTGTCTTTTTTACTGGGTATCAGTGTATGTCTTTGTTACTTGGTGTCAGTGTATGTCTGTGTCACGAGGTGTAAGTGTGTGTCTGTGTTCCTTGCTGTATGTGTGTCTGTTTTACTGGGTATCTGTGTATGTCTTTGTGACTTGATGTCTGTGTATGACTTTGTTACTGGGTGTCAGTGTATGTCTTTGTTACTTGGTGTCAGTGTGTGTCTGTGATACTGGGTATCAGTGTATGTCTTTGTGACTTGGTATCGGTGCATGTATTTGTTACTTGGTTTCAGTGTATGTCTGTGTTACCTGGTGTAAGTGTGTGCCTATGTTAGTGGGTGTCAGTGTGTGTCTGTGTTACTGGGTATCAGTGTATGTCTTTGTGACTTGGTGTCAGTGTATGTCTTTGTGAATTGGTGTCAGTATATGTCTTTGTTACTGGGTATCAGTGTGTGTCTGTGTTACCTGGTGTAATTGTGTGTCTGTGTTACTGGGTGTCAGTGTATGTCTGAGTTACTGGGTGTCAATGTATGTCTTTGTTACTGGGTGTCAGTGTATGTCTTTGTTACTTGGTGTAAGTGTGTGTCTGTGTTACTGGGTTTCAGTGTATTTCTGTGTTACTTGGTGTATGTGAGTGTCTGTGTTACTGGGTATCCGTGTATTCCTTTGAGACTTGGTGTCAGTGTATGTCAAAATACTTGGTGTAAGTGTATGTCTTTGTTACTTGGTGTAATTGTCTGTCTTTGTTACTTGGTGTGAGTGTGTGTCTTTGTTACTTGGTGTAAGTTTATGTCTTTGTTACTTGGTGTCAGTATGTGTCTGTGTTACTGGGCATCAGTGTGTGTCTTTGTGACCTGGTATCAGTCTATGTCTTTGTGACTTGGTGTCAGTGTATGTCTTTTTTACTGGGCATCAGTGTGTGTCTTTGTGACTTGGTATCAGTCTATGTCTTTGTGACTTGGTGTCAGTGTATGTCTGTGTCACGAGGTGTAAGTGTGTGTCTGTGTTCCTTGCTGTAAGTGTGTCTGTTTTACTGGGTATCTGTGTATGTCTTTGTGACTTGGTGTCTGTGTATGACTTTGTTACTGGGTGTCAGTGTATGTCTTTGTTACTTGGTGTAAGTGTGTGTCTGTGTTACTGTGTGTCAGTGTATGTCTGTGTTACTTGGTGTATGTGTGTGTCTGTGTTACTGGGTATCAGTGTATTTCTTTGTGACTTGGTGTCAGTGTATGTCTTTGTTACTTGGTGTAAGTGTGTGTCTGTGTCACTGGGTATCAGTGTATGTCTTTGTTACTTGGTGTCTGTGTATGTCAAAATACTTGGTGTAAGTGTATGTCTTTGTTACATGGTGTAATTGTCTGTCTTTTTTACTTGGTGTAAGTGTATGTCTTTGCTTCTTGGTGTCAGTGTATGTCTTTGTTACTTGGTATCAGTATGTGTCTGTGTTACTGGGCATCAGTGTATGTCTTTGTGACTTGCTATCAGTGTATGTCTTTGTGACTTGGTGTCAGTGTATGTCCTTTTTACTGGGTATCAGTGTATGTCTTTGTTACTTGGTGTGAGTGTATGTCTGTGTTACTAGGTGTAAGTGTGTGTCTGTGTTACTGGGTGTCAGTGTGTGTCTGTGTTCCTTGGTGTAAGTCTGTGTCTTTGTTACTTGGTGTCCGTGTGTGTCTGTGTTACTGGTTGTCAGTGTATGTCTTTGTTACTGGGTGTCAGTGTATGTCTTTGTTACTTGGTGTAAGTGTGTGTCTTTGTTACTGAGTGTAAGTGTGTGTCTGTGTTACTTGGAGTAAGTCAGTGTCTTTGTTACTTGGTGTCCATGTGTGTCTGTGTTACTGGGTGTCAGTGTATGTCTTTGTTACTGGGTGTTAGTGTATGTCTTTGTTACTTGGTGTAAGTGTGTGTCTGTGTTACTGGGTGTCAGTGTATGTCTGTGTTACTTGGTGTAAGTGTGTGTCTTTGTTACTGGGTGTCGGTGTGTGTCTTTGTGACTTGGTGTCAGTGTATGTCTTTGTTACTTGGTGTAAGTGTGTGTCTGTGTTACTGGGTATCAGTGTATGTCTTTGTTACTTGGTGTCAGTGTATGTCAAAATACTTGGTGTGAATGTATGTCTTTGTTACTTGGTGTAATTGTCTGTCTTTGTTACTTGGTGTAAGTGTATGTCTTTGTTACTGGGTATCAGTGTATGTCTTTGTGACTTGTTATCAGTGTATGTCTGTGTGACTTGGTGTAAGTGTGTGTCTGTGTTACTGGGTGTCAATGTGTGTCTGTGTTACTTGGTGTAAGTCTGTGTCTTTGTTACATGGTGTCCGTGTTTGTCTGTGTTACTTGGTGTAAGGGTATGTCTGTGTTACTGGGTGTCAGTGTATGTCTGTGTTACTTGGTCTAAGTGTGTCTGTTTTACTGGGTATCAGTGTATGTCAAAATACTTGGTGTAAGTGTATGTCTTTGTTACTTGGTGTAATTGTCTGTCTTTGTTACTTGGTGTAAGTGTATGCCTTGGTTACTTGGCGTCAGTGTATGTCTGTGTTACTTGGTGTAAGTGTGTGTCTTTGTTACTTGGTGTAAGTGTATGTGTTTGTTACTTGGTGTAATTGTCTGTCTTTGTTACTTGGTGTAAGTGTATTTCTTTGTTACTTGGCGTCAGTGTATGTCTGTGTTACTTGGTGTAAGTGTATGTCTTTGTGACTTGGTATCAGTGTATGTCTTTGTTACTGCGTGTCATTGTGTGTCTGTGATACTGGGTATCAGTGTATGTCTTTGTGACTTGGTATCAGTGTATGTCTTTGTTACTTGGTGTCAGTGTATGTCTGTGTTACTTGGTGTAAGTGTGTGTCTATGTTACTGTGTATCAGTGTATGTCTTTGTTACTTGGTGTCAGTGTATGTCTGTGTTACTTGGTGTAAGTGTGTGTCCATGTTACTGGGTATCAGTGTATGTCTTTGTTACTTGGTGTCAGTGTATGTCTGTGTTACTTGGTGTCAGTGTATGTCTTTGTTACTGGGTGTCAGTGTGTGTCTGTGTTACTGGGTATCAGTGTATGTCTTTGTTACTTGGTGTCAGTGTATGTCAAAATACCTGGTGTAAGTGTATGTCTTTGTTACTTGGTGTTAATTGTCTGTCTTTGTTATCTGGTGTCAGTGTATGTCTCTGTTGCTTGGTGTAAGTGTGTGTCTGTGTTTTTGCTGTAAGCGTATGTCTGTGTTACATGGTTTAGCTGTGTGTCTTTGTTACTGGGTATCAGTGTATGTCTTTGTCACTTGGTGTAAGTGTGTGTCTGTGTTACTGGGTATCAGTGTATGTCTTTGTTACTTGGTGTCAGTGTATGTCTATTTTACTTGGTGTAAGTGTATGTCTTTGTTACTTGGTGTCAGTGTATGTCTGTGTTATTAGGTGTAAGTGTATGTCTTTGTTACTGGGTGTCAGTGTGTGTCTTTGTGACTTGGTGTCAGTGCATGTCTTTGTTACTTGGTGTAAGTGTGTCTGTGTTACTGGGTATCAGTGTATGTCTTTGTTACTTGGTGTCAGTGTATGTCAAAATACTTGGTGTAAGTGTATATCTTTGTTACTTGGTGGAATTGTGTGTCTTTGTTACTTGGTGTAAGTGTATGTCTTTGTAACTGGGTATCAGTGTAAGTCTTTGTGACTTGTTATCAGTGTGTGTCTGTGTTACTTGGTGTAAGTGTGTGTCTGTGTTAATGGGTGTCAACGTGTGTCTGTGTTACTTGGTGTAAGTCTGTGCCTTTGTTACTTGGTGTCCGTGTTTGTCTGTGTTACTGGGTGTCAGTGTATGTCTGTGTTACTTGTTGTAAGTGTGTGTCTTTGTTACTGGGTATCAATGTATGTCTTTGTGACTTGGTGTCAGTGTATGTCTTTGTTACTGGGTGTCAGTGTGTGTCTTTGTTACTTGGTGTCCGTGTTTGCCTTTGTTACTTGCTGTCCGTGTTTGTCTGTGTTACTGGGTGTAAGTGTATGTCTTTGTTACTTGGTGTAAGTGTGTGTCTGTGTTACTGGGTATCAGTGTATGTCTTTGTGACTTGGTGTCAGTGCATGTCTTTGTTACTGGGTGTCAGTGTGTGTCTTTGTGACTTGGTGTCAGTGTATGTCTGTGTTACTTGGTGTATGTGTGTGTCTGTGTTACTGGGTATCAGTGTATTTCTTTGTGACTTGGTGTCAGTGTATGTCTTTGTTACTTGGTGTAAGTGTGAGCCTGTGTTACTCGGTATCAGTGTATGTCTTTGTTACTTGGTGTCTGTGTATGTCAAAATACTTGGTGTAAGTGTATGTCTTTGTTACTTAGTGTAATTGTCTGCCTTTTTTACTTGGTGTAAGTGTATGTCTTTGTTACTTGGTGTAAGTGTATGTCTTTGTTACTTCGTGTCAGCATGTGTCTGTGTTACTTGGCATCAGTGTATGTCTTTGTGACTTGCTATCAGTCTTTGTCTTTGTGACTTGGTGTCAGTGTATGTCTTTTTTACTGGGTATCAGTGTATGTCTTTGTTACTTGGTGTGAGTGTATGTCTGTGTTACTAGGTGTAAGTGTTTGTCTGTGTTACTGGGTGTCAGTGTGTGTCTGTGTTCCTTGGTGTAAGTCAGTGTCTTTGTTACTTGGTGTCCGTGTGTGTCTGTGTTACTGGTTGTCAGTGTATGTCTTTGTTACTGGGTGTCAGTGTATGTCTTTGTTACTTGGTGTAAGTATGTGTCTGTGTTACTGGGTGTCAGTGTGTGTCTGTGTTACTTGGTGTAAGTCAGTGTCTTTGTTACTTGGTGTCCATGTGTGTCTGTGTTACTGGGTGTCAGTGTATGTCTTTGTTACTGGGTGTTAGTGTATGTCTTTGTTACTTGGTGTAAGTGTGTGTCTGTGTTACTGGGTGTCAGTGTATGTCTGTGTTACTTGGTGTAAGTGTGTGACTGTGTTACTGGGTATCAGTGTATGTCTTTGTGACTTGGTGTCAGTGTATGTCTTTGTTACTGGGTGTCAGTGTATGTCTTTGTTACTTGGTGTAAGTGTCTGTCTTTGTTACTTGGTGTAAGTGTATGTCTTTGTTACTTGGTGTCAGCATGTGTCTGTGTTACTTGGCATCAGTGTATGTCTTTGTGACTTGCTATCAGTCTATGTCTTTGTGACTTGGTGTCAGTGTATGTCTTTTTTACTGGGTATCAGTGTATGTCTTTGTTACTTGGTGTGAGTGTATGTCTGTGTTACTAGGTGTAAGTGTTTGTCTGTGTTACTGGGTGTCAGTGTGTGTCTGTGTTCCTTGGTGTAAGTCTGTGTCATTGTTACTTGGTGTCCGTGTGTGTCTGTGTTACTGGTTGTCAGTGTATGTCTTTGTTACTGGGTGTCAGTGTATGTCTTTGTTACTTGGTGTAAGTATGTGTCTGTGTTACTGGGTGTCAGTGTGTGTCTGTGTTACTTGGTGTAAGTCAGTGTCTTTGTTGCTTGGTGTCCATGTGTGTCTGTGTTACTGGGTGTCAGTGTATGTCTTTGTTCCTGGGTGTTAGTGTATGTCTTTGTTACTTGGTGTAAGTGTGTGTCTGTGTTACTGGGTGTCAGTGTATGTCTGTGTTACTTGGTGTAAGTGTGTGTCTGTGTTACTGGGTATCAGTGTATGTCTTTGTGACTTGGTGTCAGTGTATGTCTGTGTCACGAGGTGTAAGTGTGTGTCTGTGTTCCTTGCTGTAAGTGTGTCTGTTTTACTGGGTATCTGTGTATGTCTTTGTGACTTGATGTCTGTGTATGACTTTGTTACTGGGTGTCAGTGTATGTCTTTGTTACTTGGTGTCAGTGTGTGTCTGTGATACTGGGTATCAGTGTATGTCTTTGTGACTTGGTATCGGTGTATGTCTTTGTTACTTGGTGTCAGTGTATGTCTGTGTTACCTGGTGTAAGTGTGTGCCTATGTTACTGGGTGTCAGTGTGTGTCTGTGTTACTGGGTATCAGTGTATGTCTTTGTGACTTGGTCTCAGTGTATGTCTTTGTGAATTGGTGTCAGTATATGTCTTTGTTACTGGGTATCAGTGTGTGTCTGTGTTACCTGGTGTAATTGTGTTTCTGTGTTACTGGGTGTCAGTGTATGTCTGAGTTACTGGGTGTCAATGTATGTCTTTGTTACTGGGTGTCAGTGTATGTCTTTGTTACTTGGTGTAAGTGTGTCTGTGTTACTGGGTTTCAGTGTATGTCTGTGTTACTTGGTGTATGTGAGTGTCTGTGTTACTGGGTATCCGTGTATTCCTTTGTGACTTGGTGTCAGTGTATGTCTTTGTTACTGGGTGTCAGTGTGTGTCTTTGTCACTTGGTGTCAGTGTATGTCATTGTTACTTGGTGTAAGTGTGTGTCTGTGTTACTGGGTATCAGTGTATGTCTTTGTTACTTGGTGTCAGTGTATGTCAAAATACTTGGTGTAAGTGTATGTCTTTGTTACAAGGTGTAATTGTCTGTCTTTGTTACTTGGTGTGAGTGTGTGTCTTTGTTACTTGGTGTAAGTTTATGTCTTTGTTACTTGGTGTCAGTATGTGTCTGTGTTCCTGGGCATCAGTGTGTGTCTTTGTGACCTGGTATCAGTCTATGTCTTTGTGACTTGGTGTCAGTGTATGTCTTTTTTACTGGGCATCAGTGTGTGTCTTTGTGACTTGGTATCAGTCTATGTCTTTGTGACTTGGTGTCAGTGTATGTCTGTGTCACGAGGTGTAAGTGTGTGTCTGTGTTCCTTGCTGTAAGTGTGTCTGTTTTACTGGGTATCTGTGTATGTCTTTGTGACTTGGTGTCTGTGTATGACTTTGTTACTGGGTGTCAGTGTATGTCTTTGTTACTTGGTGTAAGTGTGTGTCTGTGTTACTGTGTGTCAGTGTATGTCTGTGTTACTTGGTGTATGTGTGTGTCTGTGTTACTGGGTATCAGTGTATTTCTTTGTGACTTGGTGTCAGTGTATGTCTTTGTTACTTGGTGTAAGTGTGTGTCTGTGTCACTGGGTATCAGTGTATGTATTTGTTACTTGGTGTCTGTGTATGTCAAAATACTTGGTGTAAGTGTATGTCTTTGTTACATGGTGTAATTGTCTGTCTTTTTTACTTGGTGTAAGTGTATGTCTTTGCTTCTTGGTGTCAGTGTATGTCTTTGTTACTTGGTATCAGTATGTGTCTGTGTTACTGGGCATCAGTGTATGTCTTTGTGACTTGCTATCAGTGTATGTCTTTGTGACTTGGTGTCAGTGTATGTCCTTTTTACTGGGTATCAGTGTATGTCTTTGTTACTTGGTGTGAGTGTATGTCTGTGTTACTAGGTGTAAGTGTGTGTCTGTGTTACTGGGTGTCAGTGTGTGTCTGTGTTCCTTGGTGTAAGTCTGTGTCTTTGTTACTTGGTGTCCGTGTGTGTCTGTGTTACTGGTTGTCAGTGTATGTCTTTGTTACTGGGTGTCAGTGTATGTCTTTGTTACTTGGTGTAAGTGTGTGTCTTTGTTACTGGGTGTCAGTGTGTGTCTGTGTTACTTGGAGTAAGTCAGTGTCTTTGTTACTTGGTGTCCATGTGTGTCTGTGTTACTGGGTGTCAGTGTATGTCTTTGTTACTGGGTGTTAGTGTATGTCTTTGTTACTTGGTGTAAGTGTGTGTCTGTGTTACTGGGTGTCAGTGTATGTCTGTGTTACTTGGTGTAAGTGTGTGTCTTTGTTACTGGGTGTCGGTGTGTGTCTTTGTGACTTGGTGTCAGTGTATGTCTTTGTTACTTGGTGTAAGTGTGTGTCTGTGTTACTGGGTATCAGTGTATGTCTTTGTTACTTGGTGTCAGTGTATGTCAAAATACTTGGTGTGAATGTATGTCTTTGTTACTTGGTGTAATTGTCTGTCTTTGTTACTTGGTGTAAGTGTATGTCTTTGTTACTGGGTATCAGTGTATGTCTTTGTGACTTGTTATCAGTGTATGTCTGTGTGACTTGGTGTAAGTGTGTGTCTGTGTTACTGGGTGTCAATGTGTGTCTGTGTTACTTGGTGTAAATCTGTGTCTTAGTTACATGGTGTCCGTGTTTGTCTGTGTTACTTGGTGTAAGGGTATGTCTGTGTTACTGGGTGTCAGTGTATGTCTGTGTTACTTGGTCTAAGTGTGTCTGTTTTACTGGGTATCAGTGTATGTCAAAATACTTGGTGTAAGTGTATGTCTTTGTTACTTGGTGTAATTGTCTGTCTTTGTTACTTGGTGTAAGTGTATGCCTTAGTTACTTTGCGTCAGTGTATGTCTGTGTTACTTGGTGTAAGTGTGTGTCTTTGTTACTTGGTGTAAGTGTATGTCTTTGTTACTTGGTGTAATTGTCTGTCTTTGTTACTTGGTGTAAGTGTATTTCTTTGTTACTTGGCGTCAGTGTATGTCTGTGTTACTTGGTGTAAGTGTATGTCTTTGTGACTTGGTATCAGTGAATGTCTTTGTTACTGCGTGTCATTGTGTGTCTGTGATACTGGGTATCAGTGTATGTCTTTGTGACTTGGTATCAGTGTATGTCTTTGTTACTTGGTGTCAGTGTATGTCTGTGTTACTTGGTGTAAGTGTGTGTCTATGTTACTGTGTATCAGTGTATGTCTTTGTTACTTGGTGTCAGTGTATGTCTGTGTTACTTGGTGTAAGTGTGTGTCCATGTTACTGGGTATCAGTGTATGTCTTTGTTACTTGGTGTCAGTGTATGTCTGTGTTACTTGGTGTCAGTGTATGTCTTTGTTACTGGGTGTCAGTGTGTGTCTGTGTTACTGGGTATCAGTGTATGTCTTTGTTACTTGGTGTCAGTGTATGTCAAAATACTTGGTGTAAGTGTATGTCTTTGTTACTTGGTGTTAATTGTCTGTCTTTGTTATCTGGTGTCAGTGTATGTCTCTGTTGCTTGGTGTAAGTGTGTGTCTGTGTTTTTGCTGTAAGCGTATGTCTGTGTTACATGGTTTAACTGTGTGTCTTTGTTACTGGGTATCATTGTATGTCTTTGTTACTTGGTGTAAGTGTGTGTCTGTGTTACTGGGTATCAGTGTATGTCTTTGTTACTTGGTGTCAGTGTATGTCTATTTTACTTGGTGTAAGTGTATGTCTTTGTTACTTGGTGTCAGTGTATGTCTGTGTTATTAGGTGTAAGTGTATGTCTTTGTTACTGGGTGTCAGTGTGTGTCTTTGTGACTTGGTGTCAGTGCATGTCTTTGTTACTTGGTGTAAGTGTGTCTGTGTAACTGGGTATCAGTGTATATCTTTGTTACTTGGTGGAATTGTGTGTCTTTGTTACTTGGTGTAAGTGTATGTCTTTGTAACTGGGTATCAGTGTAAGTCTTTGTGACTTGTTATCAGTGTGTGTCTGTGTTACTTGGTGTAAGTGTGTGTCTGTGTTACTGGGTGTCAATGTGTGTCTGTGTTACTTGGTGTAAGTCTGTGCCTTTGTTACTTGGTGTCCGTGTTTGTCTGTGTTACTGGGTGTCAGTGTATGTCTGTGTTACTTGTTGTAAGTGTGTGTCTTTGTTACTGGGTATCAATGTATGTCTTTGTGACTTGGTGTCAGTGTATGTCTTTGTTACTGGGTGTCAGTGTGTGTCTTTGTTACTTGGTGTCCGTGTTTGCCTTTGTTACTTGCTGTCCGTGTTTGTCTGTGTTACTGGGTGTAAGTGTATGTCTTTGTTACTTGGTGTAAGTGTGTGTCTGTGTTACTGGGTATCAGTGTATGTCTTTGTGACTTGGTGTCAGTGCATGTCTTTGTTACTGGGTGTCAGTGTGTGTCTTTGTGACTTGGTGTCAGTGTATGTCTGTGTTACTTGGTGTATGTGTGTGTCTGTGTTACTGGGTATCAGTGTATTTCTTTGTGACTTGGTGTCAGTGTATGTCTTTGTTACTTGGTGTAAGTGTGAGCCTGTGTTACTCGGTATCAGTGTATGTCTTTGTTACTTGGTGTCTGTGTATGTCAAAATACTTGGTGTAAGTGTATGTCTTTGTTACTTAGTGTAATTGTCTGTCTTTTTTACTTGGTGTAAGTGTATGTCTTTGTTACTTGGTGTAAGTGTATGTCTTTGTTACTTCGTGTCAGCATGTGTCTGTGTTACTTGGCATCAGTGTATGTCTTTGTGACTTGCTATCAGTCTTTGTCTTTGTGACTTGGTGTCAGTGTATGTCTTTTTTACTGGGTATCAGTGTATGTCTTTGTTACTTGGTGTGAGTGTATGTCTGTGTTACTAGGTGCAAGTGTTTGTCTGTGTTACTGGGTGTCAGTGTGTGTCTGTGTTCCTTGGTGTAAGTCTGTGTCTTTGTTACTTGGTGTCCGTGTGTGTCTGTGTTACTGGTTGTCAGTGTATGTCTTTGTTACTGGGTGTCAGTGTATGTCTTTGTTACTTGGTGTAAGTATGTGTCTGTGTTACTGGGTGTCAGTGTGTGTCTGTGTTACTTGGTGTAAGTCAGTGTCTTTGTTACTTGGTGTCCATGTGTGTCTGTGTTACTGGGTGTCAGTGTATGTCTTTGTTACTGGGTGTTAGTGTATGTCTTTGTTACTTGGTGTAAGTGTGTGTCTGTGTTACTGGGTGTCAGTGTATGTCTGTGTTACTTGGTGTAAGTGTGTGACTGTGTTACTGGGTATCAGTGTATGTCTTTGTGACTTGGTGTCAGTGTATGTCTTTGTTACTGGGTGTCAGTGTATGTCTTTGTTACTTGGTGTAAGTGTCTGTCTTTGTTACTTGGTGTAAGTGTATGTCTTTGTTACTTGGTGTCAGCATGTGTCTGTGTTACTTGGCATCAGTGTATGTCTTTGTGACTTGCTATCAGTCTATGTCTTTGTGACTTGGTGTCAGTGTACGTCTTTTTTACTGGGTATCAGTGTATGTCTTTGTTACTTGGTGTGAGTGTATGTCTGTGTTACTAGGTGTAAGTGTTTGTCTGTGTTACTGGGTGTCAGTGTGTGTCTGTGTTCCTTGGTGTAAGTCTGTTTCATTGTTACTTGGTGTCCGTGTGTGTCTGTGTTACTGGTTGTCAGTGTATGTCTTTGTTACTGGGTGTCAGTGTATGTCTTTGTTACTTGGTGTAAGTGTGTGTCTTTGTTACTGGGTGTCAGTGTGTGTCTGTGTTACTTGGAGTAAGTCAGTGTCTTTGTTACTTGGTGTCCATGTGTGTCTGTGTTACTGGGTGTCAGTGTATGTCTTTGTTACTGGGTGTTAGTGTATGTCTTTGTTACTTGGTGTAAGTGTGTGTCTGTGTTACTGGGTGTCAGTGTATGTCTGTGTTACTTGGTGTAAGTGTGTGTCTTTGTTACTGGGTGTCGGTGTGTGTCTTTGTGACTTGGTGTCAGTGTATGTCTTTGTTACTTGGTGTAAGTGTGTGTCTGTGTTACTGGGTATCAGTGTATGTCTTTGTTACTTGGTGTCAGTGTATGTCAAAATACTTGGTGTGAATGTATGTCTTTGTTACTTGGTGTAATTGTCTGTCTTTGTTACTTGGTGTAAGTGTATGTCTTTGTTACTGGGTATCAGTGTATGTCTTTGTGACTTGTTATCAGTGTATGTCTGTGTGACTTGGTGTAAGTGTGTGTCTGTGTTACTGGGTGTCAATGTGTGTCTGTGTTACTTGGTGTAAATCTGTGTCTTAGTTACATGGTGTCCGTGTTTGTCTGTGTTACTTGGTGTAAGGGTATGTCTGTGTTACTGGGTGTCAGTGTATGTCTGTGTTACTTGGTCTAAGTGTGTCTGTTTTACTGGGTATCAGTGTATGTCAAAATACTTGGTGTAAGTGTATGTCTTTGTTACTTGGTGTAATTGTCTGTCTTTGTTACTTGGTGTAAGTGTATGCCTTAGTTACTTTGCGTCAGTGTATGTCTGTGTTACTTGGTGTAAGTGTGTGTCTTTGTTACTTGGTGTAAGTGTATGTCTTTGTTACTTGGTGTAATTGTCTGTCTTTGTTACTTGGTGTAAGTGTATTTCTTTGTTACTTGGCGTCAGTGTATGTCTGTGTTACTTGGTGTAAGTGTATGTCTTTGTGACTTGGTATCAGTGAATGTCTTTGTTACTGCGTGTCATTGTGTGTCTGTGATACTGGGTATCAGTGTATGTCTTTGTGACTTGGTATCAGTGTATGTCTTTGTTACTTGGTGTCAGTGTATGTCTGTGTTACTTGGTGTAAGTGTGTGTCTATGTTACTGTGTATCAGTGTATGTCTTTGTTACTTGGTGTCAGTGTATGTCTGTGTTACTTGGTGTAAGTGTGTGTCCATGTTACTGGGTATCAGTGTATGTCTTTGTTACTTGGTGTCAGTGTATGTCTGTGTTACTTGGTGTCAGTGTATGTCTTTGTTACTGGGAGTCAGTGTGTGTCTGTGTTACTGGGTATCAGTGTATGTCTTTGTTACTTGGTGTCAGTGTATGTCAAAATACTTGGTGTAAGTGTATGTCTTTGTTACTTGGTGTTAATTGTCTGTCTTTGTTATCTGGTGTCAGTGTATGTCTCTGTTGCTTGGTGTAAGTGTGTGTCTGTGTTTTTGCTGTAAGCGTATGTCTGTGTTACATGGTTTAACTGTGTGTCTTTGTTACTGGGTATCATTGTATGTCTTTGTTACTTGGTGTAAGTGTGTGTCTGTGTTACTGGGTATCAGTGTATGTCTTTGTTACTTGGTGTCAGTGTATGTCTATTTTACTTGGTGTAAGTGTATGTCTTTGTTACTTGGTGTCAGTGTATGTCTGTGTTATTAGGTGTAAGTGTATGTCTTTGTTACTGGGTGTCAGTGTGTGTCTTTGTGACTTGGTGTCAGTGCATGTCTTTGTTACTTGGTGTCAGTGTATGTCTTTGTTACTGGGTGTCAGTGTATGTCTGTGTTACTTGGTGTAAGTGTGTGACTGTGTTACTGGGTATCAGTGTATGTCTTTGTGACTTGGTGTCAGTGTATGTCTTTGTTACTGGGTGTCAGTGTATGTCTTTGTTACTTGGTGTAAGTGTCTGTCTTTGTTACTTGGTGTAAGTGTATGTCTTTGTTACTTGGTGTCAGCATGTGTCTGTGTTACTTGGCATCAGTGTATGTCTTTGTGACTTGCTATCAGTCTATGTCTTTGTGACTTGGTGTCAGTGTACGTCTTTTTTACTGGGTATCAGTGTATGTCTTTGTTACTTGGTGTGAGTGTATGTCTGTGTTACTAGGTGTAAGTGTTTGTCTGTGTTACTGGGTGTCAGTGTGTGTCTGTGTTCCTTGGTGTAAGTCTGTTTCATTGTTACTTGGTGTCCGTGTGTGTCTGTGTTACTGGTTGTCAGTGTATGTCTTTGTTACTGGGTGTCAGTGTATGTCTTTGTTACTTGGTGTAAGTGTGTGTCTTTGTTACTGGGTGTCAGTGTGTGTCTGTGTTACTTGGAGTAAGTCAGTGTCTTTGTTACTTGGTGTCCATGTGTGTCTGTGTTACTGGGTGTCAGTGTATGTCTTTGTTACTGGGTGTTAGTGTATGTCTTTGTTACTTGGTGTAAGTGTGTGTCTGTGTTACTGGGTGTCAGTGTATGTCTGTGTTACTTGGTGTAAGTGTGTGTCTTTGTTACTGGGTGTCGGTGTGTGTCTTTGTGACTTGGTGTCAGTGTATGTCTTTGTTACTTGGTGTAAGTGTGTGTCTGTGTTACTGGGTATCAGTGTATGTCTTTGTTACTTGGTGTCAGTGTATGTCAAAATACTTGGTGTGAATGTATGTCTTTGTTACTTGGTGTAATTGTCTGTCTTTGTTACTTGGTGTAAGTGTATGTCTTTGTTACTGGGTATCAGTGTATGTCTTTGTGACTTGTTATCAGTGTATGTCTGTGTGACTTGGTGTAAGTGTGTGTCTGTGTTACTGGGTGTCAATGTGTGTCTGTGTTACTTGGTGTAAATCTGTGTCTTAGTTACATGGTGTCCGTGTTTGTCTGTGTTACTTGGTGTAAGGGTATGTCTGTGTTACTGGGTGTCAGTGTATGTCTGTGTTACTTGGTCTAAGTGTGTCTGTTTTACTGGGTATCAGTGTATGTCAAAATACTTGGTGTAAGTGTATGTCTTTGTTACTTGGTGTAATTGTCTGTCTTTGTTACTTGGTGTAAGTGTATGCCTTAGTTACTTTGCGTCAGTGTATGTCTGTGTTACTTGGTGTAAGTGTGTGTCTTTGTTACTTGGTGTAAGTGTATGTCTTTGTTACTTGGTGTAATTGTCTGTCTTTGTTACTTGGTGTAAGTGTATTTCTTTGTTACTTGGCGTCAGTGTATGTCTGTGTTACTTGGTGTAAGTGTATGTCTTTGTGACTTGGTATCAGTGAATGTCTTTGTTACTGCGTGTCATTGTGTGTCTGTGATACTGGGTATCAGTGTATGTCTTTGTGACTTGGTATCAGTGTATGTCTTTGTTACTTGGTGTCAGTGTATGTCTGTGTTACTTGGTGTAAGTGTGTGTCTATGTTACTGTGTATCAGTGTATGTCTTTGTTACTTGGTGTCAGTGTATGTCTGTGTTACTTGGTGTAAGTGTGTGTCCATGTTACTGGGTATCAGTGTATGTCTTTGTTACTTGGTGTCAGTGTATGTCTGTGTTACTTGGTGTCAGTGTATGTCTTTGTTACTGGGTGTCAGTGTGTGTCTGTGTTACTGGGTATCAGTGTATGTCTTTGTTACTTGGTGTCAGTGTATGTCAAAATACTTGGTGTAAGTGTATGTCTTTGTTACTTGGTGTTAATTGTCTGTCTTTGTTATCTGGTGTCAGTGTATGTCTCTGTTGCTTGGTGTAAGTGTGTGTCTGTGTTTTTGCTGTAAGCGTATGTCTGTGTTACATGGTTTAACTGTGTGTCTTTGTTACTGGGTATCATTGTATGTCTTTGTTACTTGGTGTAAGTGTGTGTCTGTGTTACTGGGTATCAGTGTATGTCTTTGTTACTTGGTGTCAGTGTATGTCTATTTTACTTGGTGTAAGTGTATGTCTTTGTTACTTGGTGTCAGTGTATGTCTGTGTTATTAGGTGTAAGTGTATGTCTTTGTTACTGGGTGTCAGTGTGTGTCTTTGTGACTTGGTGTCAGTGCATGTCTTTGTTACTTGGTGTAAGTGTGTCTGTGTAACTGGGTATCAGTGTATATCTTTGTTACTTGGTGGAATTGTGTGTCTTTGTTACTTGGTGTAAGTGTATGTCTTTGTAACTGGGTATCAGTGTAAGTCTTTGTGACTTGTTATCAGTGTGTGTCTGTGTTACTTGGTGTAAGTGTGTGTCTGTGTTACTGGGTGTCAATGTGTGTCTGTGTTACTTGGTGTAAGTCTGTGCCTTTGTTACTTGGTGTCCGTGTTTGTCTGTGTTACTGGGTGTCAGTGTATGTCTGTGTTACTTGTTGTAAGTGTGTGTCTTTGTTACTGGGTATCAATGTATGTCTTTGTGACTTGGTGTCAGTGTATGTCTTTGTTACTGGGTGTCAGTGTGTGTCTTTGTTACTTGGTGTCCGTGTTTGCCTTTGTTACTTGCTGTCCGTGTTTGTCTGTGTTACTGGGTGTAAGTGTATGTCTTTGTTACTTGGTGTAAGTGTGTGTCTGTGTTACTGGGTATCAGTGTATGTCTTTGTGACTTGGTGTCAGTGCATGTCTTTGTTACTGGGTGTCAGTGTGTGTCTTTGTGACTTGGTGTCAGTGTATGTCTGTGTTACTTGGTGTATGTGTGTGTCTGTGTTACTGGGTATCAGTGTATTTCTTTGTGACTTGGTGTCAGTGTATGTCTTTGTTACTTGGTGTAAGTGTGAGCCTGTGTTACTCGGTATCAGTGTATGTCTTTGTTACTTGGTGTCTGTGTATGTCAAAATACTTGGTGTAAGTGTATGTCTTTGTTACTTAGTGTAATTGTCTGTCTTTTTTACTTGGTGTAAGTGTATGTCTTTGTTACTTGGTGTAAGTGTATGTCTTTGTTACTTCGTGTCAGCATGTGTCTGTGTTACTTGGCATCAGTGTATGTCTTTGTGACTTGCTATCAGTCTTTGTCTTTGTGACTTGGTGTCAGTGTATGTCTTTTTTACTGGGTATCAGTGTATGTCTTTGTTACTTGGTGTGAGTGTATGTCTGTGTTACTAGGTGTAAGTGTTTGTCTGTGTTACTGGGTGTCAGTGTGTGTCTGTGTTCCTTGGTGTAAGTCTGTGTCTTTGTTACTTGGTGTCCGTGTGTGTCTGTGTTACTGGTTGTCAGTGTATGTCTTTGTTACTGGGTGTCAGTGTATGTCTTTGTTACTTGGTGTAAGTATGTGTCTGTGTTACTGGGTGTCAGTGTGTGTCTGTGTTACTTGGTGTAAGTCAGTGTCTTTGTTACTTGGTGTCCATGTGTGTCTGTGTTACTGGGTGTCAGTGTATGTCTTTGTTACTGGGTGTTAGTGTATGTCTTTGTTACTTGGTGTAAGTGTGTGTCTGTGTTACTGGGTGTCAGTGTATGTCTGTGTTACTTGGTGTAAGTGTGTGACTGTGTTACTGGGTATCAGTGTATGTCTTTGTGACTTGGTGTCAGTGTATGTCTTTGTTACTGGGTGTCAGTGTATGTCTTTGTTACTTGGTGTAAGTGTCTGTCTTTGTTACTTGGTGTAAGTGTATGTCTTTGTTACTTGGTGTCAGCATGTGTCTGTGTTACTTGGCATCAGTGTATGTCTTTGTGACTTGCTATCAGTCTATGTCTTTGTGACTTGGTGTCAGTGTACGTCTTTTTTACTGGGTATCAGTGTATGTCTTTGTTACTTGGTGTGAGTGTATGTCTGTGTTACTAGGTGTAAGTGTTTGTCTGTGTTACTGGGTGTCAGTGTGTGTCTGTGTTCCTTGGTGTAAGTCTGTTTCATTGTTACTTGGTGTCCGTGTGTGTCTGTGTTACTGGTTGTCAGTGTATGTCTTTGTTACTGGGTGTCAGTGTATGTCTTTGTTACTTGGTGTAAGTATGTGTCTGTGTTACTGGGTGTCAGTGTGTGTCTGTGTTACTTGGTGTAAGTCAGTGTCTTTGTTGCTTGGTGTCCATGTGTGTCTGTGTTACTGGGTGTCAGTGTATGTCTTTGTTCCTGGGTGTTAGTGTATGTCTTTGTTACTTGGTGTAAGTGTGTGTCTGTGTTACTGGGTGTCAGTGTATGTCTGTGTTACTTGGTGTAAGTGTGTGTCTGTGTTACTGGGTATCAGTGTATGTCTTTGTGACTTGGTGCCAGTGTATGTCTTTGTTATTGGGTGTCAGTGTGTGTCTTTGTGACTTGGTGTCAGTGTATGTCTTTGTTACTTGGTGTAAGTGTGTGTCTGTGTCACTGGGTATCAGTGTATGTCTTTGTTACTGGGTATCAGTGTATGCCTTTGTGACTTGTTATCAGTGTATGTCTGTGTAACTTGGTGTAAGTGTGTGTCTGTGTTACTGGGTGTCAATGTGTGTCTGTGTTACTTGGTGTAAGTCTGTGTCTTTGTTACTTGGTGTCCGTGTTTGTCTGTGTTACTGGGTGTCAGTGTATGTCTTTGTTACCTGGTGTAAGGGTATGTCTGTGTTACTGGGTGTCAGTGTATGTCTGTGTTACTTGGTCTAAGTGTGTCTGTTTTACTGGGTATCAGTGTATGTCAAAATACTTGGTGTAAGTGTATGTCTTTGTTACTTGGTGTAATTGTCTGTCTTTGCTACTTGGTGTAAGTGTATGTCTTAGTTACGTGGCGTCAGTGTATGTCTGTGTTACTTGGTGTAAGTGTGTGTCTTTGTTACTTGTTGTAAGTGTATGTCTTTGTTACTTGGTGTAATTGTCTGTCTTTGTTACTTGGTGTAAGTATATTTCTTTGTTACTTGGCGTCAGTGTATGTCTGTGTTACTTGGTGTAAGTGTATGTCTTTGTGACTTGGTATCAGTGTATGTCTTTGTGACTTGGTATCAGTGTATGTCTTTGTTACTTGGTGTCAGTGTATGTCTGTGTTACTTGGTGTAAGTGTGTGTCTATGTTACTGGGTATCAGTGTATGTCTTTGTTACTTGGTGTCAGTGTATGTCTGTGTTACTTGGTGTAAGTGTGTGTCCATGTTACTGGGTATCAGTGTATGTCTTTGTTACTTGGTGTCAGTGTATGTCTTTGTTACTGGGTGTCAGTGTGTGTCTGTGTTACTGGTTATCAGTGTATGTCTTTGTTACTTGGTGTCAGTGTATGTCAAAATACTTGTTGTAAGTGTATGTCTTTGTTACTTGGTGTTAATTGTCTGTCTTTGTTATCTGGTGTCAGTGTATGTCCTTGTTACTTGGTGTTAGTGTGTGTCTGTGTTACTGGGTATCAGTGTATGTCTTTGTTACTTGGTTTCAGTGTATGTCTATTTTACTTGGTGTAAGTGTATGTCTTTGTTACTTGGTGTCAGTGTATGTCTGTGTTATTAGGTGTAAGTGTGTGTCTGTGTTACTGGGTGTCAGTGTATGTCTTTGTTACTGGGTGTTAGTGTATGTCTTTGTTACTTGGTGTAAGTGTGTGTCTGTGTTACTGGGTGTCAGTGTATGTCTGTGTTACTTGGTGTAAGTGTGTGACTGTGTTACTGGGTATCAGTGTATGTCTTTGTGACTTGGTGTCAGTGTATGTCTTTGTTACTGGGTGTCAGTGTATGTCTTTGTTACTTGGTGTAAGTGTCTGTCTTTGTTACTTGGTGTAAGTGTATGTCTTTGTTACTTGGTGTCAGCATGTGTCTGTGTTACTTGGCATCAGTGTATGTCTTTGTGACTTGCTATCAGTCTATGTCTTTGTGACTTGGTGTCAGTGTATGTCTTTTTTACTGGGTATCAGTGTATGTCTTTGTTACTTGGTGTGAGTGTATGTCTGTGTTACTAGGTGTAAGTGTTTGTCTGTGTTACTGGGTGTCAGTGTGTGTCTGTGTTCCTTGGTGTAAGTCTGTGTCATTGTTACTTGGTGTCCGTGTGTGTCTGTGTTACTGGTTGTCAGTGTATGTCTTTGTTACTGGGTGTCAGTGTATGTCTTTGTTACTTGGTGTAAGTATGTGTCTGTGTTACTGGGTGTCAGTGTGTGTCTGTGTTACTTGGTGTAAGTCAGTGTCTTTGTTGCTTGGTGTCCATGTGTGTCTGTGTTACTGGGTGTCAGTGTATGTCTTTGTTCCTGGGTGTTAGTGTATGTCTTTGTTACTTGGTGTAAGTGTGTGTCTGTGTTACTGGGTGTCAGTGTATGTCTGTGTTACTTGGTGTAAGTGTGTGTCTGTGTTACTGGGTATCAGTGTATGTCTTTGTGACTTGGTGTCAGTGTATGTCTTTGTTATTGGGTGTCAGTGTGTGTCTTTGTGACTTGGTGTCAGTGTATGTCTTTGTTACTTGGTGTAAGTGTGTGTCTGTGTCACTGGGTATCAGTGTATGTCTTTGTTACTGGGTATCAGTGTATGCCTTTGTGACTTGTTATCAGTGTATGTCTGTGTAACTTGGTGTAAGTGTGTGTCTGTGTTACTGGGTGTCAATGTGTGTCTGTGTTACTTGGTGTAAGTCTGTGTCTTTGTTACTTGGTGTCCGTGTTTGTCTGTGTTACTTGGTGTAAGTGTATGTCTTTGTTACCTGGTTTAAGGGTATGTCTGTGTTACTGGGTGTCAGTGTATGTCTGTGTTACTTGGTCTAAGTGTGTCTGTTTTACTGGGTATCAGTGTATGTCAAAATACTTGGTGTAAGTGTATGTCTTAGTTACGTGGCGTCAGTGTATGTCTGTGTTACTTGGTGTAAGTGTGTGTCTTTGTTACTTGTTGTAAGTGTATTTCTTTGTTACTTGGTGTAATTGTCTGTCTTTGTTACTTGGTGTAAGTATATTTCTTTGTTACTTGGCGTCAGTGTATGTCTGTGTTACTTGGTGTAAGTGTATGTCTTTGTGACTTGGTATCAGTGTATGTCTTTGTGACTTGGTATCAGTGTATGTCTTTGTTACTTGGTGTCAGTGTATGTCTGTGTTACTTGGTGTAAGTGTGTGTCTATGTTACTGGGTATCAGTGTATGTCTTTGTTACTTGGTGTCAGTGTATGTCTGTGTTACTTGGTGTAAGTGTGTGTCCATGTTACTGGGTATCAGTGTATGTCTTTGTTACTTGGTGTGAGTGTATGTCTGTGTTACTAGGTGTAAGTGTTTGTCTGTGTTACTGGGTGTCAGTGTGTGTCTGTGTTCCTTGGTGTAAGTCTGTGTCATTGTTACTTGGTGTCCGTGTGTGTCTGTGTTACTGGTTGTCAGTGTATGTCTTTGTTACTGGGTGTCAGTGTATGTCTTTGTTACTTGGTGTAAGTATGTGTCTGTGTTACTGGGTGTCAGTGTGTGTCTGTGTTACTTGGTGTAAGTCAGTGTCTTTGTTGCTTGGTGTCCATGTGTGTCTGTGTTACTGGGTGTCAGTGTATGTCTTTGTTCCTGGGTGTTAGTGTATGTCTTTGTTACTTGGTGTAAGTGTGTGTCTGTGTTACTGGGTGTCAGTGTATGTCTGTGTTACTTGGTGTAAGTGTGTGTCTGTGTTACTGGGTGTCAGTGTATGTCTTTGTTATTGGGTGTCAGTGTGTGTCTTTGTGACTTGGTGTCAGTGTATGTCTTTGTTACTTGGTGTAAGTGTGTGTCTGTGTCACTGGGTATCAGTGTATGTCTTTGTTACTGGGTATCATTGTATGCCTTTGTGACTTGTTATCAGTGTATGTCTGTGTAACTTGGTGTAAGTGTGTGTCTGTGTTACTGGGTGTCAATGTGTGTCTGTGTTACTTGGTGTAAGTCTGTGTCTTTGTTACTTGGTGTCCGTGTTTGTCTGTGTTACTTGGTGTAAGTGTATGTCTTTGTTACCTGGTTTAAGGGTATGTCTGTGTTACTGGGTGTCAGTGTATGTCTGTGTTACTTGGTCTAAGTGTGTCTGTTTTACTGGGTATCAGTGTATGTCAAAATACTTGGTGTAAGTGTATGTCTTTGTTACTTGGTGTAATTGTCTGTCTTTGTTACTTGGTGTAAGTGTATGTCTTAGTTACGTGGCGTCAGTGTATGTCTGTGTTACTTGGTGTAAGTGTGTGTCTTTGTTACTTGTTGTAAGTGTATTTCTTTGTTACTTGGTGTAATTGTCTGTCTTTGTTACTTGGTGTAAGTATATTTCTTTGTTACTTGGCGTCAGTGTATGTCTGTGTTACTTGGTGTAAGTGTATGTCTTTGTGACTTGGTATCAGTGTATGTCTTTGTGACTTGGTATCAGTGTATGTCTTTGTTACTTGGTGTCAGTGTATGTCTGTGTTACTTGGTGTAAGTGTGTGTCTATGTTACTGGGTATCAGTGTATGTCTTTGTTACTTGGTGTCAGTGTATGTCTGTGTTACTTGGTGTAAGTGTGTGTCCATGTTACTGGGTATCAGTGTATGTCTTTGTTACTTGGTGTCAGTGTATGTCTTTGTTACTGGGTGTCAGTGTGTGTCTGTGTTACTGGATATCAGTGTATGTCTTTGTTACTTGGTGTCAGTGTATGTCAAAATACTTGTTGTAAGTGTATGTCTTTGTTACTTGGTGTTAATTGTCTGTCTTTGTTATCTGGTGTCAGTGTATGTCCTTGTTACTTGGTGTTAGTGTGTGTCTGTGTTACTGGGTATCAGTGTATGTCTTTGTTACTTGGTTTCAGTGTATGTCTATTTTACTTGGTGTAAGTGTATGTCTTTGTTACTTGGTGTCAGTGTATGTCTGTGTTATTAGGTGTAAGTGTGTGTCTGTGTTACTGGGTGTCAGTGTGTGTCTGTGTTACTTGGTGTAAGTCAGTGTCTTTGTTACTTGGTGTCCATGTGTGTCTGTGTTACTGGGTGTCAGTGTATGTCTTTGTTACTGGGTGTTAGTGTATGTCTTTGTTACTTGGTGTAAGTGTGTGTCTGTGTTACTGGGTGTCAGTGTATGTCTGTGTTACTTGGTATAAGTGTGTGACTGTGTTACTGGGTATCAGTGTATGTCTTTGTGACTTGGTGTCAGTGTATGTCTTTGTTACTGGGTGTCAGTGTATGTCTTTGTTACTTGGTGTAAGTGTCTGTCTTTGTTAATTGGTGTAAGTGTATGTCTTTGTTACTTGGTGTCAGCATGTGTCTGTGTTACTTGGCATCAGTGTGTGTCTTTGTGACTTGCTATCAGTCTATGTCTTTGTGACTTGGTGTCAGTGTATGTCTTTTTTACTGGGTATCAGTGTATGTCTTTGTTACTTGGTGTCAGTGTATGTCTTTGTTACTTGGTGTAAGTGTGTGTCTGTGTTACTGGGTATCAATGTATGTCTTTGTTACTTGGTGTCAATGTATGTCAAAATAATTGGTGCAAGTGTATGTCTTTGTTACTTGGTGTATTTGTCTGTCTTTGTTACTTTGTGTCAGTGTTTGTCTGTGTTACTTGGTGTAAGTGTGTGTCTTTGTTGCTTGGTGTAAGTGCATGCCTTTGTTACTTGGTGTCAGTGTATGACTTTGTTACTTGGTGTCCATGTGTGTCTGTGTTACTGGGTGTCAGTGTATGTCTTTGTTACTGGGTGTCAGTGTATGTCTTTGTTACTTGGTGTAAGTGTGTGTCTGTGTTACTGGGTATCAGTGTCTGTCTTTGTTACTTGGTGTAAGTGTGTGACTGTGTTACTGTGCATCAGTGTATGTCTTTGTGACTTGGTGTCAGTGTATGTCTTTGTTACTTGGTGTAAGTGTGTGTCTTTGTTACTGGGTATCAGTGTATGTCATTGTTACTTGGTGCCAGTGTATGTCTGTGTTACTTGGTGTAAGTGTGTGTCTGTGTTACTGGGTATCAGTGTATGTCTTTGTGACTTGGTGTCAGTGTATGTCTTTGTTACTGGGTCTCAGTAAGTGTCTTTGTGACTTGGTGTCATTGTATGTCTTTGTTACTTGGTGTCAGTGTTTGTCTTTGTTACTTGGTGACAGTGTGTGTCTGTGTGTCAGTGTATGTCTTTTTTACTGTGTATCAGTGTTTCTCTATGTTACTTGGTGTCAGTGTGTGTTTGTTTGTGTTCCTGGGTGTCAGTATTTAGTTTAGTGATACAGCACAGAAACAGGCCCTTCGGCCAACCGAGTCTGTGCCGACCATCAACCACCCATTTATGCTAATCCTACACTAATCCCGTATTCCTATCACATCCCCACCTGTCCCTATCTATTTCCCTACCACCTACTTATACTAGTGTCAATTTATAATGGCCAATTAACCTATCAACCTGCAAGTCTTTGGCATGTGGGAGGAAACCGGAGCACCCGGAGGAATCTCACGCAGACACAGGGACAACTTGCAAACTCCGCACAGGCAGTACCCAGAATCGAGCCCGGGTCCATGGAGCTGTGAGGCTGCTAACCACTGTGCCAATGTGCCGCCCAGTGCGTGTCAGTGTTACTGGGTATCAGTGTATGTCTTTGTTTCTTTGTGTATGTGTGTGTCTGTGTTACTGGGTAACAGTGTATGTCTTTGTTACTTGGTGTAAGTGTGTGTCTTTGTTACTTGGTGCATTTGGATATCTTTGTTACTTGGTGTCAGTGTATGTCTCTGTTACTTGGTGTAAGTGTATGTCTTTGTTACTTGGTGTCAGTGTATGTCTTTGTGACGTGGTGTAAGTGTGTGTCTGTGTTACTGGGTATCAGTGTATGACTGTGTTACTTGGTGTAAGTGTATGTCTTTGTTACTTGGTGTCAGTGTATGTCTGTGTTACTTGGTGTAAGTGTGTGTCTGTGTTACTTTGTATCAATGTATGTCTTTGTGACTTGGTGTCAGTGTCTGTCTTTGTTACTGGGTATCAGTGTGTGTCTTTGTGACTTGGTGTCAGTGTATGTCTTTGTTACTTGGTGTCCGTGTGTGTTTGTGTTACTGGGTGTCAGTGTATGTCTTTGTTACTGGGTGTCAGTGTATGTCTGTGTAACTTGGTGGAAGTGTGTGTCTGTGTTACTGTGTATCAGTGTCCGTCTTTGTTACTTGGTGTAAGTGTGTGTCTGTGTTACTGATTATCAGTGTGTGTCTTTGTTACTTGGTGACCAGTGTATGTCTTTGTTACTTGGTGTAAGTGTGTCTCTGTGTTACTGGGTATCAATGTAAGTCTTTGTTGCTTGGTGTCAGTGTGTGTCATAATACTTGGTGTCAGTGTTTGCCTGTGTTACTTGGTGTGAGTGTGTGTCTTTGTTACTTGGTGTAAGTGTATGCCTTTGTTACTTGGTGTCAGTGTGTGTCTGTGTAACTGGGTATCAGTGTATGTCTTTGTAACTTGGTATCAATGTATGTCTTTGTTACTTGGTGTCAGTGTAAGTCTTTGTTACTGGGTGTCAGTGTGTGTCTGTGTTACTTGGTGTCAGTGTATGTCTTTGTTAGTGTGTATCAGTGGTTCTCTGTGTTACTGGGTGTCAGTGTGTGTTTGTTTGTGTTACTGGCTGTCAGTGTGTGTCTGTGACACTAGGTGTCAGTATTTAGTTTAGTTCAGAGATACAGCACTTGAACAGGCCCTTCGGCCCAAGGAGTCTGTGCCGACCATCAACCACCCATTTATGCCATTCCTACAATAATTCCGTATTCCGATCACATCCCCACCTGTCCCTATATATTTCCCTACCACCTACCTATACTAGGGGCAATTTATGATGGCCAATTAACCTATCAACCTGCAAGTCTTTGGCATGTGGGAGGAAACCGGAGCACCCGGAGGAAACTCACGCAGACACAGGGAGAACTTGCAAACTCCGCACAGGCAGTAACCAGAATCGAAACCGGGTCCCTGGAGCTGTGAGGCTGCGGTGCTAACCACTGCGCCAATGTGTCGCACCCCCCCCCCCCCACCCGCCTTCCATTGTGTGCCTGTGTTACTGGGTATCAGTGTATGTCTGTGTTACTTGGTGTCAGTGTGTTTCTTTGTGTTGCTGGGTGTCAGTGTGTGTCTGTGCGACTTGGTGTCAGTGTATTTCAAAATACTTGGTGTAAGTGTATGTCTTTGTTACTTGGTGTAATTGTCTGTCATTGTTACTTGGTGTCAGTGTATTTCTGTGTTACTTGGTGTAAGTGTGTGTCTTTGTTACTTGGTGTAAGTGTATGTCTTTGTTACTTGGTGTCAGTGTATGTCTTTGTTACTTGGTGTCAGTGTATGTCTGTGTTACTTGGTGTAAGTGTGTGCCTGTGTTACTGGGTATCAGTGTATGTCTTTGTTACTTGGTGTCATTGTATGTCTGTGTTACTTGGTGTAAGTGTGTGTTTGTGTTACTGGGTGTCAGTGCGCGTTTGTGTTACTTGGTGTAAGTGTGTGTCTTTGTTACTTGGTGTCCGTGTGTGTCTGTGTTTCTGGGTGTCAGTGCATGTCTTTGTTACTGGGTGTCAGTGTATGTCTTTGTTACTTGGTGTAAGTGTGTGTCTGTGTTACTGGGTATCAGTGTCTGTCTTTGTTACTTGGTGTAAGTGTGTGTCTGTGTCACTGGGTATCAGTGTATGTCTTTGTTACTTGGTGTCTGTGTATGTCTGTGTTACTTGGTGTAAGTGCGTGACTGTGTTACTGTGAATCAGTGTATGTCTTTGTTACTTGGTGTAAGTGTGTGTCTGTGTTACTGGGTATCAGTGTATGTCTTTGTTACTTGGTGTCAGTGTATGTCAAAATACATGGTGTAAGTGTATGTCTTTGTTACTTGGTGCAATTGTCTGTCTTTGTTACTTGGTGTCAATGTATGTCTGTGTTACTTGGTGTAAGTGTGTGTCTTTGTTATTTGGAGTAAGCGTATGTCTTTGTTACTTGGTGTCAGTGTATGTCTTTGTGACTTGCTGTCAGTGTATGTCTTTGTTACTTGGTGTAAGGGTGTGCCTGTGTTACTGGCTATCAGTGTATGTCTTTGTTACTTGGTGTCAGTGTGTTTGTTTGTATTACTTGGTGTCAGTGTGTGTCTGTGTTACTTGGTGTATGTGTGTGTCTTTGTTACTTGGTGTAAGTGTGTGTCTGTGTTACTGGGTGTCAGTGTGTGTCTGTGTTACTTGGTGTATGTGTTTGTCTTTGTTACCTGGTGTCCGTGTGTGTCTGTGTTACTGGGTGTCAGTATATGTCTTTGTTACTGGGTATCAGTGTATGTCTTTGTTACTTGGTGTAAGTGTGTGTTTGTGTTACTTGGTGTAATTGTCTGTCCTTGTTACTTGGTGTCAGTGTATGTCTTTGTTAATGGGTGTCAGTGTGTGTCTTTGTGACTTGGTGTCAGTGTATGTCTTTGTTAATGGGTGTCAGTGTGTGTCTTTGTGACTTGGTGTCAGTGCATGTCTTTGTTACTTGGTGTAAGTGTGTGTCTGTGTTACTGGGTGTCAGTGTATGTCAAAATACTTGGTGTAAGTGTATGTCTTTGTTACTTGGTGTAATTGTCTGTCTTTGTTACTTGGTGTAAGTGTCTGTCTTTGTTACTGGGTGTCAGTGCATGTCTTTGTTACTTTGTGTGAGTGTATGTCAAAATACTTGGTGTAAGTGTATGTCTTTCTTACTTGGTGTAATTGTCTGTCTTTGTTACTTTGTGTAAGTGCATGTCTTTGTTACTTGGTGTCAGTGTATGTCTTTGTTGCTTGGTGTCAGTGTATGTCTGTGTTACTTGGCGTAAGTATGTGTCTTTGTTACTTGGTGTAAGTGTATGTCTTTGTTACTTGGTGTCAGTATATCTGTGTTACTGGGTATCAGTGTATGTCTTTGCTACTGTGAATCAGTGTGTGTTACTGGGTGTCAGTATTTGGTTTAGTTTAGAGATACAGCACTGCAACATGCAACATGGTGTTAGTGTATGTCTTTGTGACTTGGTGTCAGTGTATGTCTTTGTTACTGGGTATCAGTGCATGTCAAAATACTTGGTGTCAGTGTGTTTCTGTGCATCAGTGTATGTCTTTGTTACTGGGTGTCAGTGTGTGTCTGTGACACTAGGTGTCAGTATTTAGTTTAGTTTAGAGAAACAGCACTGAATCAGGACCTCCGGCCCACCGAGTCTGTGCCGACCATCAACCAAATATTTATACAAATCCCACACGAATCCCATATTCCAATAACATCCCCACCGGTCCCTATATATTTCCCTACCACCTAAGTATACCAGGGGCAATTTATAATGGCCAATTAACCTCCCAACCTGCAAGTCTTTGGCATGTGGAAGGAAACCGGGGCACCCGGAGGAAACCCACGCAGACACAGGGAGAACTTGCAAACTCCGCACAGGCAGTACCCAGAATCGAACCCGGGTCCCTGGAGCTGTGAGGCTGCAGTGCTAACCACTGCGCCACTGTGCCGCCCAGTGTGTGTCCGTGTTACTGGGTGTCAGTGTCTGTCTTTGTTACTTGGTGTCAGTTTGTATCTGTGTTACTGGGTGTCAGTGTGTTTGTTTGTGTTACTGGGTGTCAGTGTGTGTCTGTGTTACTTGGTGTAAGTGTGTGACTTTGTTACTTGGTGTCCGTGTGTGTCTGTGTTACTGGGTATCAGTGTATGTCTTTGTTACTGGGTGTCAGTGTATGTCTGTTTTACTTGGTGTAAGTGTGTGTCTTTGTTACTTGGTGTCAGTGTATGTCTTTGTTACTTGGTGTAAGTGTGTGTCTGTGTCACTGGGTATCAGTGTATGTCTTTGTTACTGGGTGTCACTGTGTGTCTGTGTTACTTGGTGTCAGTGTATGTCTTTGTTACTTGGTGTCAGTGTGTGTCTTTGTGTTACTGGGTGTCAGTGTGTGTTTGTTTGCGTTGTTGGGTGTCAGTGACACTAGGTGTCAGTATTTAGTTCAGTTTAGAGATACAGCACTGAAGCAGGACCTTCGGCCCACCGAGTCTGTGCCGACCATCAACCACCCATTTATACTATTCCTACACGAATCCCATATTCCAATAACATCCCCACCTGTCCCTATATATTTCCCTACCACCTACCTATACTAGGGTCAATTTATAATGGCCAATTAACCTATCAACCTGCAAGTGGGATTCGGGAGGAAACCAGAGCACCCGGAGGAAACCCACGCAGACACAGGGAGAACTTGCAAACTCCGCACAGGCAGTACCCAGAATCGATCCCGGGTCCCTGGAGCTGTGAGGCTGCAGTGCTAACAAATGCACCACTGTGCCGCCCAGTGTGTGTCTGTGTTACTGGGTGTCAGTGTATGTCTTTGTTACTTGGTGTCAGTATGTGTCTGTGTTACTGGGTATCAGTGTATGTCTGTGTTACTGGGGGTCAGTGTCTGTCTGTGTTACTGGGGGTCAGTGCGTGTTTCTAACTGGGTGTCAGTGTGTGTCTGTGTTACTGGGTATCAGTGTATGTCTTTGTTACTTGGTGTAAGTGTATGTCAAATTACTTGGTGTCAGTGTATGTCTGTGTTACTTAGTGTAAGTGTATGTCTTTGTTACTTGGTGTAAGTGTGTGTCTGTGTTACTGGGTATCAGTGTCTGTCTTTGTTACTTGGTGTAAGTGTGCGTCTGTGTTACTGGGTATCAGTGTATGTCTTTGTTACTTGATGTCAGTGTATGTCTTTGTTACTTGGTGTAAGTGTGTGTCTGTGTTACTGGGTATCAGTGTATGTCTTTGTTACTGGGTGTCAGTGTATGTCTGTGTTACTTGGTGTAAGTGTGTGTCTTTGTTAATTTGTGTCAGTGTATGTCTTTGTTACTTGGTGTAAGTGTGTGTCAGTGTGACTGGGTATCAGTGTGTGTCTGTGTTACTGGCTGTCAGTGTGTTTGTTTGTGTTACTGGGTGTCAGTGTGTGTCTGTGTTACTTGGTGTAGTTGTCTGTCTTTGTTACTTCGTGTTAGTGTATGTCTGTGTTACTTGGTGTAAGTGTATGTCTTTGTGACTTGGTGTCAGTTTATGTCTTTGTTACTTGGTGTAAGTGTATGTCTTTGTTACTTGGTGTAATTGTCTGTCTTTGTTACTTGGTGTCAATGTATGTCTTTGTTACTTGGTGTAAGTGTGTGTCTGTGTTACTGGGTATCAGTGTATGTCTTTGTGACTTGGTGTCAGAGTATGTCTTTGTTACTGGGTGTCAGTGTGTGTCTGTGTTACTGGGTATCAGTGTATGTATTTGTTACTTGGTGTCAGTGTATGTCAAAAAACTTGGTGTAAGTGTATGTCTTTGTTACTTGGTGTAATTGTCTGTCTTTGTTCCATGGTGTAAGTGTATGTCTTTGTTACTGGGTGTCAGTGTATGTCTTTGTTACTTGGTGTAAGTGTATGTCTTTGTGACTTGGTGTCAGTGTGTGTCTGTGTTACTGGGTGTCAGTGTGTGTCTGTGTTACTGGGTGTCAGTGTATGTCTTTGTTACTTGGTGTCAGTATTTGTCTGTGTTACTGGGTATCAGTGTATGTCTGTGTTACTGGGGGTCAGTGTGTGTCTGTGTTACTGGGGGTCAGTGTGTGTTTCTAACTGGGTGTCAGTGTGTGTCTGTGTTACTGGGTATCAGTGTATGTCTTTGTTACTTGGTGTAAGTGTATGTCAAATTACTTGGTGTCAGTGTATGTCTGTGTTACTTGGTGTAAGTGTATGTCTTTGTTACTTGGTGTAAGTGTGTGTCTGTGTTACTGGGTATCAGTGTCTGTCTTTGTTACTTGGTGAAAGTGTGCGTCTGTGTTACTGGTTATCAGTGTATGTCTTTGTTACTTGATGTCAGTGTATGTCTTTGTTACTTGGTGTAAGTGTGTGTCTGTGTTACTGGGTATCAGTGTATGTCTTTGTTACTGGGTGTCAGTGTATGTCTGTGTTACTTGGTGTAAGTGTGTTTCTTTGTTAATTGGTGTCAGTGTATGTCTTTGTTACTTGGTGTAAGTGTGTGTCAGTGTGACTGGGTATCAGTGTGTGTCTGTGTTACTGGCTGTCAGTGTGTTTGTTTGTGTTACTGGGTGTCAGTGTGTGTCTGTGTTACTTGGAGTAATTGTCTGTCTTTGTTACTTGGTGTTAGTGTATGTCTGTGTTACTTGGTGTAAGTGTATGTCTTTGTGACTTGGTGTCAGTGTTTGTCTTTGTTACTGGGTGTCAGTGTGTGTCTTTGTGACTTGGTGTCAGTTTATGTCTTTGTTACTTGGTGTAAGTGTATGTCTTTGTTACTTGGTGTAATCGTTTGTCTTTGTTACTTGGTGTCAATGTATGTCTTTGTTACTTGGTGTATGTGTGTGTCTGTGTTACTGGGTATCAGTGCATGTCTTTGTGACTTGGTGTCAGAGTATGTCTTTGTTTCTGGGTGTCAGTGTGTGTCTTTGTTACTGGGTATCAGTGTATGTCTTTGTTACTTGGTGTAATTGTCTGTCTTTGTTCCATGGTGTAAGTGTATGTCTTTGTTACTGGGTGTCAGTGTATGTCTTTGTTACTTGGTGAAAGTGTATGTCTTTGTTTCTGGGTGTCAGTGTATGTCTGTGTTACTTGGTGTAAGTGTGCGTCTTTGTTAATTGGTGTCAGTGTATGTCTTTGTTACTTGGTGTCGGTGTATGTCTTTGTTACTTGGTGTCAGTGTATGTCTTTGTTACTTGGTGTCAGTGTATGTCTTTGTTACTGGGTGTCAGTGTATGTCTGTGTTACTTGGTGTAAGCGTGTGCTTTTGTTAATTGGTGTCAGTGTATGTCTTTGTTACTTGGTGTAAGTGTGTGTCTGTGTTACTGGGTATCAGTGTATGTCTTTGTTATTTGGTGTAAGTGTGTGTCTGTGTTACTGGGTATCAGTGTATGTCTTTGTTACTTGGTGTCAGTGTATGTCTTTGTTACTTGGTGTAAGTGTATGTCTTTGTTACTTGGTGTCAGTGTATGTCTGTGTTACTTGGTGTAACTGTGTGTTTGTGTTACTTGGTGTAAGTGTGTGTCTGTGTTACTGGGTGTCAGTTTATGTCTTTGTTACTTGGTGTAAGTGTGTGTTTGTGTTACTTGGTGTAAGTGTGTGTCTGTGTTACTTGGTGTCAGTGTATGTCTTTGTTACTGGGTATCAGTGTATGTCTTTGTTACTTGGTGTCAGTGTATGTCTGTGTTGCTTGGTGTTAGTGTATGTCTTTGTTACTTGGTGTCAGTCTATGTCTGTGTTACTTGGTGTAAGTGTGTGTCTTTGTTACTTGGTGTCAGTGTATGTCTTTGTTACTTGGTGTAAGTGTGTGTTTGTGTTACTTGGTGTAAGTGTGTGTCTGTGTTACTTGGTGTAAGTGTGTGTCTTTGTGACTTGGTGTCCGTGTGTGTCTGTGTTACTTGGTGTCAGTGTATGTCTTTGTTACTGGGTATCAGTGTATGTCTTTGTTACTTGGTGTCAGTGTATGTCTGTGTTGCTTGGTGTTAGTGTATGTCTTTGTTACTTGGTGTCAGTCTATGTCTGTGTTACTTGGTGTAAGTGTGTGTCTGTGTTACTTGGAGTAATTGTCTGTCTTTGTTACTTGGTGTTAGTGTATGTCTGTGTTACTTGGTGTAAGTGTATGTCTTTGTGACTTGGTGTCAGTGTTTGTCTTTGTTACTGGGTGTCAGTGTGTGTCTTTGTGACTTGGTGTCAGTTTATGTCTTTGTTACTTGGTGTAAGTGTATGTCTTTGTTACTTGGTGTAATCGTTTGTCTTTGTTACTTGGTGTCAATGTATGTCTTTGTTACTTGGTGTATGTGTGTGTCTGTGTTACTGGGTATCAGTGCATGTCTTTGTGACTTGGTGTCAGAGTATGTCTTTGTTTCTGGGTGTCAGTGTGTGTCTTAGTTACTGGGTATCAGTGTATGTCTTTGTTACTTGGTGTAATTGTCTGTCTTTGTTCCATGGTGTAAGTGTATGTCTTTGTTACTGGGTGTCAGTGTATGTCTTTGTTACTTGGTGAAAGTGTATGTCTTTGTTTCTCGGGGTCAGTGTATGTCTGTGTTACTTGGTGTAAGTGTGCGTCTTTGTTAATTGGTGTCAGTGTATGTCTTTGTTACTTGGTGTCGGTGTATGTCTTTGTTACTTGGTGTCAGTGTATGTCTTTGTTACTTGGTGTCAGTGTATGTCTTTGTTACTGGGTGTCAGTGTATGTCTGTGTTACTTGGTGTAAGCGTGTGCTTTTGTTAATTGGTGTCAGTGTATGTCTTTGTTACTTGGTGTAAGTGTGTGTCTGTGTTACTGGGTATCAGTGTATGTCTTTGTTATTTGGTGTAAGTGTGTGTCTGTGTTACTGGGTATCAGTGTATGTCTTTGTTACTTGGTGTCAGTGTATGTCTTTGTTACTTGGTGTAAGTGTATGTCTTTGTTACTTGGTGTCAGTGTATGTCTGTGTTACTTGGTGTAAGTGTGTGTTTGTGTTACTTGGTGTCAGTGTGTGTCTGTGTTACTGGGTGTCAGTTTATGTCTTTGTTACTTGGTGTAAGTGTGTGTTTGTGTTACTTGGTGTAAGTGTGTGTCTGTGTTACTTGGTGTCAGTGTATGTCTTTGTTACTGGGTATCAGTGTATGTCTTTGTTACTTGGTGTCAGTGTATGTCTGTGTTGCTTGGTGTTAGTGTATGTCTTTGTTACTTGGTGTCAGTCTATGTCTGTGTTACTTGGTGTAAGTGTGTGTCTTTGTTACTTGGTGTCAGTGTATGTCTTTGTTACTTGGTGTAAGTGTGTGTTTGTGTTACTTGGTGTAAGTGTGTGTCTGTGTTACTTGGTGTAAGTGTGTGTCTTTGTGACTTGGTGTCCGTGTGTGTTTGTGTTACTTGGTGTAAGTGTGTGTCTGTGTTACTTGGTGTCAGTGTATGTCTTTGTTACTGGGTATCAGTGTATGTCTTTGTTACTTGGTGTCAGTGTATGTCTGTGTTGCTTGGTGTTAGTGTATGTCTTTGTTACTTGGTGTCAGTCTATGTCTGTGTTACTTGGTGTAAGTGTGTGTCTTTGTTACTTGGTGTCAGTGTATGTCTTTGTTACTTGGTGTAAGTGTGTGTTTGTGTTACTTGGTGTAAGTGTGTGTCTGTGTTACTTGGTGTAAGTGTGTGTCTTTGTGACTTGGTGTCCGTGTGTGTCTGTGTTACTGGGTGTCATTGTATGTCTATGTCACTTGGTGTAAGTGTGTGTCTGTGTTACTGGGTATCAGTGTATGTCTTTGTTACTTGGTGTCAGTGTATGTCTGTGTTACTTGGTGTAAGTGTGTGGCTGTGTTACTGGGTATCATTGTATGTCTTTGTTACTTGGTGTATGTGTGTGTCTGTGTTACTGGGTATCAGTGTATGTCTTTGTTACTTGGTGTAAGTGTGCGTCTGTGTTACTGGGTATCAGTGTATGTCTTTGTTACTGGGTGTCAGTGTATGTCTGTGTTACTTGGTGTAAGTGTGTGTCTTTGTTAATTGGTGTCAGTGTATGCCTTTGATACTTGGTGTAAGTGTGTGTCAGTGTGACTTGGTGTCAGAGTTTGTCTTTGTTACTGGGTGTCAGTGTGTGTCTTTGTGACTTGCTGTCAGTTTATGTCTTTGTTACTTGGTGTAAGTGTATGTCTTTGTTACTTGGTGTAATTGTTAGTCTTTGTTACTTGGTGTCAGAGTATATCTTTGTTACTGGGTGTCAGTGTGTGTCTGTGTTACTGGGTTTCAGTGTATGTCTTTGTTACTTGGTGTCAGTGTATGTCAAAAAAACTTGGTGTCAGTGTATGTCTTTGTTACTTGGTGTAATTGTCTGTCTTTGTTCCGTGGTGTAAGTGTATGTCTTTGTTACTGGGTGTCAGTGTATGTCTTTGTTACTTGGTGTAAGTGTATGTCTTTGTTTCTGGGTGTCAGTGTATGTCTGTGTTACTTGGTGTAAGTGTCCGTCTTTGTTAATTGGTGTCAGTGTATGTCTTTGTTACTTGGTGTCGGTGTATGTCTTTGTTACTTGGTGTCAGTGTATGTCTTTGTTACTTGGTGTCAGTGTATGTCTTTGTTACTGGGTGTCAGTGTATGTCTGTGTTACTTGGTGTAAGCGTGTGTTTTTGTTAATTGGTGTCAGTGTATGTCTTTGTTACTTGGTTTAAGTGTGTGTCTGTGTTACTGGGTATCAGTGTATGTCTTTGTTATTTGGTGTAAGTGTGTGTCTGTGCTACTGGGTATCAGTGTATGTCTTTGTTACTGGGTGTCAGTGTATGTCTTTGTTACTTGGTGTAAGTGTATGTCTTTGTTACTTGGTGTCAGTGTATGTCTGTGTTACTTGGTGTAAGTGTGTGTTTGTGTTACTTGGTGTAAGTGTGTGTCTGTGTTACTGGGTGTCAGTTTATGTCTTTGTTACTTGGTGTAAGTGTGTGTTTGTGTTACTTGGTGTAAGTGTGTGTCTGTGTTACTTGGTGTCAGTGTATGTCTTTGTTACTGGGTATCAGTGTATGTCTTTGTTACTTGGTGTCAGTGTATGTCTGTGTTGCTTGGTGTAAGTGTATGTCTTTGTTACTTGGTGTCAGTCTATGTCTGTGTTACTTGGTGTAAGTGTGTGTCTTTGTTACTTGGTGTCAGTGTATGTCTTTGTTACTTGGTGTAAGTGTGTGTTTGTGTTACTTGGTGAAAGTGTGTGTCTGTGTTACTTGGTGTAAGTGTGTGTCTTTGTGACTTGGTGTCCGTGTGTGTCTGTGTTACTGGGTGTCATTGTATGTCTATGTCACTTGGTGTAAGTGTGTGTCTGTGTTACTGGGTATCAGTGTATGTCTTTGTTACTTGCTGTCAGTGTATGTCTGTGTTACTTGGTGTAAGTGTGTGTCTGTGTTACTGGGTATCATTGTATGTCTTTGTTACTTGGTGTATGTGTGTGTCTGTGTTACTGGGTATCAGTGTATGTCTTTGTTACTTGGTGTCAATGTATGTCTTTGTTACTTGGTGTAAGTGTGTGTCTGTGTTACTGGGTATCAGTGTATGTCTTTGTGACTTGGTGTCAGAGTATGTCTTTGTTACTGGGTGTCAGTGTGTGTCTGTGTTACTGGGTATCAGTGTATGTCTTTGTTACTTGGTGTCAGTGTATGTCAAAAAACTTGGTGTAAGTGTATGTCTTTGTTACTTGGTGTAATTGTCTGTCTTTGTTCCATGGTGTAAGTGTATGTCTTTGTTACTGGGTGTCAGTGTATGTCTTTGTTACTTGGTGTAAGTGTATGTCTTTGTGACTTGGTGTCAGTGTGTGTCTGTGTTACTGGGTGACAGTGTGTGTCTGTGTTACTGGGTGTCAGTGTATGTCTTTGTTACTTGGTGTCAGTATTTGTCTGTGTTACTGGGTATCAGTGTATGTCTGTGTTACTGGGGGTCAGTGTGTGTCTGTGTTACTGGGGGTCAGTGTGTGTTTCTAACTGGGTGTCAGTGTGTGTCTGTGTTACTGGGTATCAGTGTATGTCTTTGTTACTTGGTGTAAGTGTATGTCAAATTACTTGGTGTCAGTGTATGTCTGTGTTACTTGGTGTAAGTGTATGTCTTTGTTACTTGGTGTAAGTGTGTGTCTGTGTTACTGGGTATCAGTGTCTGTCTTTGTTACTTGGTGAAAGTGTGCGTCTGTGTTACTGGTTATCAGTGTATGTCTTTGTTACTTGATGTCAGTGTATGTCTTTGTTACTTGGTGTAAGTGTGTGTCTGTGTTACTGGGTATCAGTGCATGTCTTTGCTACTGGGTGTCAGTGTATGTCTGTGTTACTTGGTGTAAGTGTGTTTCTTTGTTAATTGGTGTCAGTGTATGTCTTTGTTACTTGGTGTAAGTGTGTGTCAGTGTGACTGGGTATCAGTGTGTGTCTGTGTTACTGGCTGTCAGTGTGTTTGTTTGTGTTACTGGGTGTCAGTGTGTGTCTGTGTTACTTGGAGTAATTGTCTGTCTTTGTTACTTGGTGTTAGTGTATGTCTGTGTTACTTGGTGTAAGTGTATGTCTTTGTGACTTGGTGTCAGTGTTTGTCTTTGTTACTGGGTGTCAGTGTGTGTCTTTGTGACTTGGTGTCAGTTTATGTCTTTGTTACTTGGTGTAAGTGTATGTCTTTGTTACTTGGTGTAATCGTTTGTCTTTGTTACTTGGTGTCAATGTATGTCTTTGTTACTTGGTGTATGTGTGTGTCTGTGTTACTGGGTATCAGTGCATGTCTTTGTGACTTGGTGTCAGAGTATGTCTTTGTTTCTGGGTGTCAGTGTGTGTCTTTGTTACTGGGTATCAGTGTATGTCTTTGTTACTTGGTGTAATTGTCTGTCTTTGTTCCATGGTGTAAGTGTATGTCTTTGTTACTGGGTGTCAGTGTATGTCTTTGTTACTTGGTGAAAGTGTATGTCTTTGTTTCTGGGTGTCAGTGTATGTCTGTGTTACTTGGTGTAAGTGTGCGTCTTTGTTAATTGGTGTCAGTGTATGTCTTTGTTACTTGGTGTCGGTGTATGTCTTTGTTACTTGGTGTCAGTGTATGTCTTTGTTACTTGGTGTCAGTGTATGTCTTTGTTACTGGGTGTCAGTGTATGTCTGTGTTACTTGGTGTAAGCGTGTGCTTTTGTTAATTGGTGTCAGTGTATGTCTTTGTTACTTGGTGTAAGTGTGTGTCTGTGTTACTGGGTATCAGTGTATGTCTTTGTTATTTGGTGTAAGTGTGTGTCTGTGTTACTGGGTATCAGTGTATGTCTTTGTTACTTGGTGTCAGTGTATGTCTTTGTTACTTGGTGTAAGTGTATGTCTTTGTTACTTGGTGTCAGTGTATGTCTGTGTTACTTGGTGTAAGTGTGTGTTTGTGTTACTTGGTGTAAGTGTGTGTCTGTGTTACTGGGTGTCAGTTTATGTCTTTGTTACTTGGTGTAAGTGTGTGTTTGTGTTACTTGTTGTAAGTGTGTGTCTGTGTTACTGGGTATCAGTGTATGTCTTTGTTACTTGGTGTCAGTGTATGTCTGTGTTGCTTGGTGTTAGTGTATGTCTTTGTTACTTGGTGTCAGTCTATGTCTGTGTTACTTGGTGTAAGTGTGTGTCTTTGTTACTTGGTGTCAGTGTATGTCTTTGTTACTTGGTGTAAGTGTGTGTTTGTGTTACTTGGTGTAAGTGTGTGTCTGTGTTACTTGGTGTAAGTGTGTGTCTTTGTGACTTGGTGTCCGTGTGTGTCTGTGTTACTGGGTGTCATTGTATGTCTATGTCACTTGGTGTAAGTGTGTGTCTGTGTTACTGGGTATCAGTGTATGTCTTTGTTACTTGGTGTCAGTGTATGTCTGTGTTACTTGGTGTAAGTGTGTGGCTGTGTTACTGGGTATCATTGTATGTCTTTGTTACTTGGTGTATGTGTGTGTCTGTGTTACTGGGTATCAGTGTATGTCTTTGTTACTTGGTGTAAGTGTGCGTCTGTGTTACTGGGTATCAGTGTATGTCTTTGTTACTGGGTGTCAGTGTATGTCTGTGTTACTTGGTGTAAGTGTGTGTCTTTGTTAATTGGTGTCAGTGTATGCCTTTGTTACTTGGTGTAAGTGTGTGTCTTTGTGACTTGCTGTCAGTTTATGTCTTTGTTACTTGGTGTAAGTGTATGTCTTTGTTACTTGGTGTAATTGTTAGTCTTTGTTACTTGGTGTCAGAGTATATCTTTGCTACTGGGTGTCAGTGTGTGTCTGTGTTACTGGGTATCAGTGTATGTCTTTGTGACTTGCTGTCAGTTTATGTCTTTGTTACTTGGTGTAAGTGTATGTCTTTGTTACTTGGTGTAATTGTTAGTCTTTGTTACTTGGTGTCAGAGTATATCTTTGTTACTGGGTGTCAGTGTGTGTCTGTGTTACTGGGTATCAGTGTATGTCTTTGTTACTTGGTGTCAGTGTATGTCAAAAAACTTGGTGTCAGTGTATGTCTTTGTTACTTGGTGTAATTGTCTGTCTTTGTTCCGTGGTGTAAGTGTATGTCTTTGTTACTGGGTGTCAGTGTATGTCTTTGTTACTTGGTGTAAGTGTATGTCTTTGTTTCTGGGTGTCAGTGTATGTCTGTGTTACTTGGTGTAAGTGTCCGTCTTTGTTAATTGGTGTCAGTGTATGACTTTGTTACTTGGTGTCGGTGTATGTCTTTGTTACTTGGTGTCAGTGTATGTCTTTGTTACTTGGTGTCAGTGTATGTCTTTGTTACTGGGTGTCAGTGTATGTCTGTGTTACTTGGTGTAAGCGTGTGTTTTTGTTAATTGGTGTCAGTGTATGTCTTTGTTACTTGGTGTAAGTGTGTGTCTGTGTTACTGGGTATCAGTGTATGTCTTTGTTATTTGGTGTAAGTGTGTGTCTGTGCTACTGGGTATCAGTGTATGTCTTTGTTACTGGGTGTCAGTGTATGTCTTTGTTACTTGGTGTAAGTGTATGTCTTTGTTACTTGGTGTCAGTGTATGTCTGTGTTACTTGGTGTAAGTGTGTGTTTGTGTTACTTGGTGTAAGTGTGTGTCTGTGTTACTGGGTGTCAGTTTATGTCTTTGTTACTTGGTGTAAGTGTGTGTTTGTGTTACTTGGTGTAAGTGTGTGTCTGTGTTACTTGGTGTCAGTGTATGTCTTTGTTACTGGGTATCAGTGTATGTCTTTGTTACTTGGTGTCAGTGTATGTCTGTGTTGCTTGGTGTAAGTGTATGTCTTTGTTACTTGGTGTCAGTCTATGTCTGTGTTACTTGGTGTAAGTGTGTGTCTTTGTTACTTGGTGTCAGTGTATGTCTTTGTTACTTGGTGTAAGTGTGTGTTTGTGTTACTTGGTGAAAGTGTGTGTCTGTGTTACTTGGTGTAAGTGTGTGTCTTTGTGACTTGGTGTCCGTGTGTGTCTGTGTTACTGGGTGTCATTGTATGTCTATGTCACTTGGTGTAAGTGTGTGTCTGTGTTACTGGGTATCAGTGTATGTCTTTGTTACTTGCTGTCAGTGCATGTCTGTGTTACTTGGTGTAAGTGTGTGTCTGTGTTACTGGGTATCATTGTATGTCTTTGTTACTTGGTGTATGTGTGTGTCTGTGTTACTGGGTATCAGTGTATGTCTTTGTTACTTGGTGTCAGTGTATGTCAAAATACTTGGTGTAAGTGTGTGTCTGTGTTACTGGGTATCAGTGTATGTCTTTGTTACTTGGTGTAAGTGTGTGTCTGTGTTACTGGGTATCAGTGTATGTCTTAGTTACTTGGTGTCAGTGTATGTCTTTGTTACTTGGTGTCAGTGTATGTCTTTGTTACTGGGTGTCAGTGTATGTCTGTGTTACTTGGTGTAAGCGTGTGTTTTTGTTAATTGGTGTCAGTGTATGTCTTTGTTACTTGGTGTAAGTGTGTGTCTGTGTTACTGGGTATCAGTGTATGTCTTTGTTACTTGATGTAAGTGTGTGTCTGTGTTACTGGGTATCAGTGTATGTCTTTGTTACTTGGTGTCAGTGTATGTCTTTGTTACTTGGTGTAAGTGTATGTCTTTGTTACTTGGTGTCAGTGTATGTCTGTGTTACTTGGTGTAAGTGTTTGTCTTTGTTACTTGGTGTCCGTGTGTGTCTGTGTTACTGGGTGTCAGTTTATGTCTTTGTTACTTGGTGTCAGTGTATGTCTTTGTTACTTGGTGTAAGTGTCTGTCTGTGTTACTGGGTATCAGTGTATGTCTTTGTTACTTGGTGTCAGTGTATGTCTGTGTTACTTGGTGTAAGTGTGTGTCTGTGTTACTGGGTATCATTGTATGTTTTTGTTACTTGGTGTAAGTGTGTGTCTGTGTTACTTGGTGTAAGTGTATGTCTTTGTTACTTGGTGTCAGTGTATGTCTGTGTTACTTGGTGTAAGTGTATGTCTTTGTTACTTGGTGTCAGTATGTGTCTTTGTTACTTGGTGTAAGTATGTGTCTTTGTTACTTGGTGTCAGTGTATGTCTTTGTTACTTGGTGTAATTGTGTGTTTGTGTTACTTGGTGTAAGTGTGTATCTGTGTTACTTGGTGTCAGTGTATGTCTTTGTTACTTGGTGTCAGTGTATGTCTGTGTCACTTGGTGTCAGTGTGCTTGCTTATGTTACTGGGTGTCAGTGTGTCTCTGTGTTACTTGGTGTAAGTGTGTGTCTTTGTTACTTGGTGTAAGTGTGTGTCTGTGTTACTGGGTATCAGTGTATGTCCTTGTTACTTGGTATAAGTGTGTGTCTGTGTTACTGGGTATCAGTGTATGTCTTTGTTACTTGGTGTCAGTGTATGTCTGTGTTACTTGGTGTAAGTGTATGTCTTTGTTACTTGGTGTCAGTCTATGTCTGTGTTACTTGGTGTAAGTGTGTGTCTTTGTTACTTGGTGTCAGTGTATGTCTCTGTTACTTGGTGTAAGTGTGTGTTTGTGTTACTTGGTGTAAGTGTGTGTCTGTGTTACTGGGTGTCAGTTTATGTCTTTGTTACTTGGTGTAAGTGTGTGTTTGTGTTACTTGGTGTAAGTGTGTGTCTATGTTACTTGGTGTCAGTGTATGTCTTTGTTACTGGGTATCAGTGTATGTCTTTGTTACTTGGTGTCAGTGTATGTCTGTGTTGCTTGGTGTAAGTGTATGTCTTTGTTACTTGGTGTCAGTCTATGTCTGTGTTACTTGGTGTAAATGTGTGTCTTTGTTACTTGGTGTCAGTGTATGTCTTTGTGACTTGGTGTAAGTGTGTGTTTGTGTTACTTGGTGTAAGTGTGTGTCTGTGTTACTTGGTGTAAGTGTGTGTCTTTGTGACTTGGTGTCCGTGTGTGTCTGTGTTACTGGGTGTCATTGTATGTCTATGTCACTTGGTGTAAGTGTGTGTCTGTGTTACTGGGTATCAGTGTATGTCTTTGTTACTTGCTGTCAGTGTATGTCTGTGTTACTTGGTGTAAGTGTGTGTCTGTGTTACTTGGTGTAAGTGTGTGTCTTTGTGACTTGGTGTCCGTGTGTGTCTGTGTTACTGGGTGTCATTGTATGTCTATGTCACTTGGTGTAAGTGTGTGTCTGTGTTACTGGGTATCAGTGTATGTCTTTGTTACTTGGTGTCAGTGTATGTCTGTGTTACTTGGTGTAAGTGTGTGGCTGTGTTACTGGGTATCATTGTATGTCTTTGTTACTTGGTGTATGTGTGTGTCTGTGTTACTGGGTATCAGTGTATGTCTTTGTTACTTGGTGTAAGTGTGCGTCTGTGTTACTGGGTATCAGTGTATGTCTTTGTTACTGGGTGTCAGTGTATGTCTGTGTTACTTGGTGTAAGTGTGTGTCTTTGTTAATTGGTGTCAGTGTATGCCTTTGTTACTTGGTGTAAGTGTGTGTCTTTGTGACTTGCTGTCAGTTTATGTCTTTGTTACTTGGTGTAAGTGTATGTCTTTGTTACTTGGTGTAATTGTTAGTCTTTGTTACTTGGTGTCAGAGTATATCTTTGTTACTGGGTGTCAGTGTGTGTCTGTGTTACTGGGTATCAGTGTATGTCTTTGTGACTTGCTGTCAGTTTATGTCTTTGTTACTTGGTGTAAGTGTATGTCTTTGTTACTTGGTGTAATTGTTAGTCTTTGTTACTTGGTGTCAGAGTATATCTTTGTTACTGGGTGTCAGTGTGTGTCTGTGTTACTGGGTATCAGTGTATGTCTTTGTTACTTGGTGTCAGTGTATGTCAAAAAAACTTGGTGTCAGTGTATGTCTTTGTTACTTGGTGTAATTGTCTGTCTTTGTTCCGTGGTGTAAGTGTATGTCTTTGTTACTGGGTGTCAGTGTATGTCTTTGTTACTTGGTGTAAGTGTATGTCTTTGTTTCTGGGTGTCAGTGTATGTCTGTGTTACTTGGTGTAAGTGTCCGTCTTTGTTAATTGGTGTCAGTGTATGACTTTGTTACTTGGTGTCGGTGTATGTCTTTGTTACTTGGTGTCAGTGTATGTCTTTGTTACTTGGTGTCAGTGTATGTCTTTGTTACTGGGTGTCAGTGTATGTCTGTGTTACTTGGTGTAAGCGTGTGTTTTTGTTAATTGGTGTCAGTGTATGTCTTTGTTACTTGGTGTAAGTGTGTGTCTGTGTTACTGGGTATCAGTGTATGTCTTTGTTATTTGGTGTAAGTGTGTGTCTGTGCTACTGGGTATCAGTGTATGTCTTTGTTACTGGGTGTCAGTGTATGTCTTTGTTACTTGGTGTAAGTGTATGTCTTTGTTACTTGGTGTCAGTGTATGTCTGTGTTACTTGGTGTAAGTGTGTGTTTGTGTTACTTGGTGTAAGTGTGTGTCTGTGTTACTGGGTGTCAGTTTATGTCTTTGTTACTTGGTGTAAGTGTGTGTTTGTGTTACTTGGTGTAAGTGTGTGTCTGTGTTACTTGGTGTCAGTGTATGTCTTTGTTACTGGGTATCAGTGTATGTCTTTGTTACTTGGTGTCAGTGTATGTCTGTGTTGCTTGGTGTAAGTGTATGTCTTTGTTACTTGGTGTCAGTCTATGTCTGTGTTACTTGGTGTAAGTGTGTGTCTTTGTTACTTGGTGTCAGTGTATGTCTTTGTTACTTGGTGTAAGTGTGTGTTTGTGTTACTTGGTGAAAGTGTGTGTCTGTGTTACTTGGTGTAAGTGTGTGTCTTTGTGACTTGGTGTCCGTGTGTGTCTGTGTTACTGGGTGTCATTGTATGTCTATGTCACTTGGTGTAAGTGTGTGTCTGTGTTACTGGGTATCAGTGTATGTCTTTGTTACTTGCTGTCAGTGTATGTCTGTGTTACTTGGTGTAAGTGTGTGTCTGTGTTACTGGGTATCATTGTATGTCTTTGTTACTTGGTGTATGTGTGTGTCTGTGTTACTGGGTATCAGTGTATGTCTTTGTTACTTGGTGTCAGTGTATGTCAAAATACTTGGTGTAAGTGTGTGTCTGTGTTACTGGGTATCAGTGTATGTCTTTGTTACTTGGTGTAAGTGTGTGTCTGTGTTACTGGGTATCAGTGTATGTCTTAGTTACTTGGTGTCAGTGTATGTCTTTGTTACTTGGTGTCAGTGTATGTCTTTGTTACTGGGTGTCAGTGTATGTCTGTGTTACTTGGTGTAAGCGTGTGTTTTTGTTAATTGGTGTCAGTGTATGTCTTTGTTACTTGGTGTAAGTGTGTGTCTGTGTTACTGGGTATCAGTGTATGTCTTTGTTACTTGATGTAAGTGTGTGTCTGTGTTACTGGGTATCAGTGTATGTCTTTGTTACTTGGTGTCAGTGTATGTCTTTGTTACTTGGTGTAAGTGTATGTCTTTGTTACTTGGTGTCAGTGTATGTCTGTGTTACTTGGTGTAAGTGTTTGTCTTTGTTACTTGGTGTCCGTGTGTGTCTGTGTTACTGGGTGTCAGTTTATGTCTTTGTTACTTGGTGTCAGTGTATGTCTTTGTTACTTGGTGTAAGTGTCTGTCTGTGTTACTGGGTATCAGTGTATGTCTTTGTTACTTGGTGTCAGTGTATGTCTGTGTTACTTGGTGTAAGTGAGTGTCTGTGTTACTGGGTATCATTGTATGTTTTTGTTACTTGGTGTAAGTGTGTGTCTGTGTTACTTGGTGTAAGTGTATGTCTTTGTTACTTGGTGTCAGTGTATGTCTGTGTTACTTGGTGTAAGTGTATGTCTTTGTTACTTGGTGTCAGTATGTGTCTTTGTTACTTGGTGTAAGTATGTGTCTTTGTTACTTGGTGTCAGTGTATGTCTTTGTTACTTGGTGTAATTGTGTGTTTGTGTTACTTGGTGTAAGTGTGTATCTGTGTTACTTGGTGTCAGTGTATGTCTTTGTTACTTGGTGTCAGTGTATGTCTGTGTCACTTGGTGTCAGTGTGCTTGCTTATGTTACTGGGTGTCAGTGTGTCTCTGTGTTACTTGGTGTAAGTGTGTGTCTTTGTTACTTGGTGTAAGTGTGTGTCTGTGTTACTGGGTATCAGTGTATGTCCTTGTTACTTGGTATAAGTGTGTGTCTGTGTTACTGGGTATCAGTGTATGTCTTTGTTACTTGGTGTCAGTGTATGTCTGTGTTACTTGGTGTAAGTGTATGTCTTTGTTACTTGGTGTCAGTCTATGTCTGTGTTACTTGGTGTAAGTGTGTGTCTTTGTTACTTGGTGTCAGTGTATGTCTCTGTTACTTGGTGTAAGTGTGTGTTTGTGTTACTTGGTGTAAGTGTGTGTCTGTGTTACTGGGTGTCAGTTTATGTCTTTGTTACTTGGTGTAAGTGTGTGTTTGTGTTACTTGGTGTAAGTGTGTGTCTATGTTACTTGGTGTCAGTGTATGTCTTTGTTACTGGGTATCAGTGTATGTCTTTGTTACTTGGTGTCAGTGTATGTCTGTGTTGCTTGGTGTAAGTGTATGTCTTTGTTACTTGGTGTCAGTCTATGTCTGTGTTACTTGGTGTAAATGTGTGTCTTTGTTACTTGGTGTCAGTGTATGTCTTTGTGACTTGGTGTAAGTGTGTGTTTGTGTTACTTGGTGTAAGTGTGTGTCTGTGTTACTTGGTGTAAGTGTGTGTCTTTGTGACTTGGTGTCCGTGTGTGTCTGTGTTACTGGGTGTCATTGTATGTCTATGTCACTTGGTGTAAGTGTGTGTCTGTGTTACTGGGTATCAGTGTATGTCTTTGTTACTTGCTGTCAGTGTATGTCTGTGTTACTTGGTGTAAGTGTGTGTCTGTGTTACTTGGTGTAAGTGTGTGTCTTTGTGACTTGGTGTCCGTGTGTGTCTGTGTTACTGGGTGTCATTGTATGTCTATGTCACTTGGTGTAAGTGTGTGTCTGTGTTACTGGGTATCAGTGTATGTCTTTGTTACTTGGTGTCAGTGTATGTCTGTGTTACTTGGTGTAAGTGTGTGGCTGTGTTACTGGGTATCATTGTATGTCTTTGTTACTTGGTGTATGTGTGTGTCTGTGTTACTGGGTATCAGTGTATGTCTTTGTTACTTGGTGTAAGTGTGCGTCTGTGTTACTGGGTATCAGTGTATGTCTTTGTTACTGGGTGTCAGTGTATGTCTGTGTTACTTGGTGTAAGTGTGTGTCTTTGTTAATTGGTGTCAGTGTATGCCTTTGTTACTTGGTGTAAGTGTGTGTCTTTGTGACTTGCTGTCAGTTTATGTCTTTGTTACTTGGTGTAAGTGTATGTCTTTGTTACTTGGTGTAATTGTTAGTCTTTGTTACTTGGTGTCAGAGTATATCTTTGTTACTGGGTGTCAGTGTGTGTCTGTGTTACTGGGTATCAGTGTATGTCTTTGTGACTTGCTGTCAGTTTATGTCTTTGTTACTTGGTGTAAGTGTATGTCTTTGTTACTTGGTGTAATTGTTAGTCTTTGTTACTTGGTGTCAGAGTATATCTTTGTTACTGGGTGTCAGTGTGTGTCTGTGTTACTGGGTATCAGTGTATGTCTTTGTTACTTGGTGTCAGTGTATGTCAAAAAACTTGGTGTCAGTGTATGTCTTTGTTACTTGGTGTAATTGTCTGTCTTTGTTCCGTGGTGTAAGTGTATGTCTTTGTTACTGGGTGTCAGTGTATGTCTTTGTTACTTGGTGTAAGTGTATGTCTTTGTTTCTGGGTGTCAGTGTATGTCTGTGTTACTTGGTGTAAGTGTCCGTCTTTGTTAATTGGTGTCAGTGTATGACTTTGTTACTTGGTGTCGGTGTGTGTCTTTGTTACTTGGTGTCAGTGTATGTCTTTGTTACTTGGTGTCAGTGTATGTCTTTGTTACTGGGTGTCAGTGTATGTCTGTGTTACTTGGTGTAAGCGTGTGTTTTTGTTAATTGGTGTCAGTGTATGTCTTTGTTACTTGGTGTAAGTGTGTGTCTGTGTTACTGGGTATCAGTGTATGTCTTTGTTATTTGGTGTAAGTGTGTGTCTGTGCTACTGGGTATCAGTGTATGTCTTTGTTACTGGGTGTCAGTGTATGTCTTTGTTACTTGGTGTAAGTGTGTGTCTGTGTTACTGGGTATCAGTGTATGTCTTTGTTACTTGATGTAAGTGTGTGTCTGTGTTACTGGGTATCAGTGTATGTCTTTGTTACTTGGTGTCAGTGTATGTCTTTGTTACTTGGTGTAAGTGTATGTCTTTGTTACTTGGTGTCAGTGTATGTCTGTGTTACTTGGTGTACGTCTTTGTCTTTGTTACTTGGTGTCCGTGTGTGTCTGTGTTACTGGGTGCCAGTTTATGTCTTTGTTACTTGGTGTCAGTGTATGTCTTTGTTACTTGGTGTAAGTGTCTGTCTGTGTTACTGGGTATCAGTGTATGTCTTTGCTACTTGGTGTCAGTGTATGTCTGTGTTACTTGGTGTAAGTGTGTGTCTGTGTTACTGGGTATCATTGTATGTTTTTGTTACTTGGTGTAAGTGTGTGTCTGTGTTACTTGGTGTAAGTGTATGTCTTTGTTACTTGGTGTCAGTGTATGTCTGTGTTACTTGGTGTAAGTGTATGTCTTTGTTACTTGGTGTCAGTATGTGTCTTTGTTACTTGGTGTAAGTATGTGTCTTTGTTACTTGGTGTCAGTGTATGTCTTTGTTACTTGGTGTAAGTGTGTGTTTGTGTTACTTGGTGTAAGTGTGTGTCTGTGTTACTTGGTGTCAATGTATGTCTTTGTTACTTGGTGTCAGTGTATGTCTGTGTCACTTGGTGTCAGTGTGCTTGTTTATGTTACTGGGTGTCAGTGTGTCTCTGTGTTACTTGGTGTAAGTGTGTGTCTTTGTTACTTTGTGCAAGTGTGTGTCTGTGTTACTGGGTATCAGTGTATGTCCTTGTTACTTGGTATAAGTGTGTGTCTGTGTCACTGGGTATCAGTGTATGTCTTTGTTACTTGGTGTCAGTGTATGTCTGTGTTACTTGGTGTAAGTGTATATCTTTGTTACTTGGTGTCAGTCTATGTCTGTTTTACTTGGTGTAAGTGTGTGTCTTTGTTACTTGGTGTCAGTGTATGTCTCTGTTACTTGGTGTAAGTGTGTGTTTGTGTTACTTGGTGTAAGTGTGTGTCTGTGTTACTTGGTGTCAGTGTATGTCTGTGTCACTTGGTGTCAGTGTGTTTGTTTATGTTACTGGGTGTCAGTGTGTGTCTGTGTTACTTGGTGTAAGTGTGTGTCTTTGTTACTTGGTGTAAGTGTGTGTCTGTGTTACTGGGTATCAGTGTATGTCTTTGTTACTTGGTGTATGTGTGTGTCTGTGTTACTGGATATCAGTCTATGTCTTTGTTACTTGGTGTAAGTGTATGTCTTTGTTACTTGGTGTAAGTGTATGTCATTGTTACTTGGTGTCAGTGTATGTCTGTGTTACTTGGTGTAAGTGTGTGTCATTGTTACTTGGTGTCCGTGTGTGTCTGTGTTACTGGGTGTCAGTTTATTTCTTTGTTACTTGGTGTCAGTGTATGTCTTTGTTACTTGTTGTAAGTGTGTGTCTGTGTTACTGGGTGTCAGTGTCTGTCTATGTCACTTGGTGTAAGTGTGTGTCTGTGTTACTGGGCATCAGTGTATGTCTTTGTTAATTGGTGTCAGTGTATGTCTGTGTTACTTGGTGTAAGTGTTTGTCTGTGTTACTGGGTATCATTGTATTTCTATGTTACTCGGTGTAAGTGTGTGTCTGTGTTACTGGGTATCAGTGTATGTCTTTGTTACTTGGTTACAGTGTATGTCTTTGTTACTTGGTGTAAGTGTATGTCTTTGTTACTTGGTGTCAGTGTATGTCTTTGTTACTTGGTGTTAGTGTGTGTCTTTGTTACTTGGTGTCCGTGTGTGTCTGTGTTACTGGGTGTCAGTTTATGTCTTTGTTACTTGGTGTCAGTGTATGTCTTTGTTCCTTGGTGTAAGTGTGTGTCTGTATTACTGGGTATCAGTGTCTGTCTTTGTTACTTGCTGTAAGTGTGTGTCTGTGTTACTGGGTATCAGTGTATGTCTTTGTTCCTTGGTGTCAGTGTATGTCTTTGTTACTTGGTGTAAGTGTATGTCTTTGTTCCTTGGTGTCAGTGTATGTCTTTGTTACTTGGTGTAAGTGTGTGTCTGTGTTACTGGGTATCATTGTATGTCTTTGTTACCTGGTGTAAGTGTGTGTCTGTGTTACTGGGTATCAGTGTATGTCTTTGTTACTTGGTGTCAGTGTATGTCTTTGTTACTTGGTGTAAGTGTGTGTCTTTGTTACTTGGTGTCAGTCTATGTCTGTGTTACTTGGTGTAAGTGTGTGTCTTTGTTACTTGGTGTCAGTGTATGTCTCTGTTACTTGGTGTAAGTGTGTGTTTGTGTTACTTGGTGTAAGTGTGTGTCTGTGTTACTTGGTGTCAGTGTATGTCTGTGTCACTTGGTGTCAGTGTGTTTGTTTATGTTACTGGGTGTCAGTGTGTGTCTGTGTTACTTGGTGCAAGTGTGTGTCTTTGTTACTCGGTGTAAGTGAGTGTCTGTGTTACTGGGTATCATTGTATGTCTTTGTTACTTGGTGTAAGTGTGTGTCTGTGTTACTGGGTATCAGTGTATGTCTTTGTTACTTGGTGTCAGTGTACGTCTTTGTTACTTGGTGTCAGTGTATGTCTTTGTTACTGGGTGTCAGTGTATGTCTGTGTTACTTGGTGTAAGCGTGTGCTTTTGTTAATTGGTGTCAGTGTATGTCTTTGTTACTTGGTGTAAGTGTGTGTCTGTGTTACTGGGTATCAGTGTATGTCTTTGTTACTTGGTGTAAGTGTGTGTCTGTGTTACTGGGTATCAGTGTATGTCTTTGTTACTTGGTGTCAGTGTATGTCTTTGTTACTTGGTGTAAGTGTATGTCTTTGTTACTTGGTGTCAGTGTATGTCTGTGTTACTTGGTGTAAGTGTGTGTTTGTGTTACTTGGTGTAAGTGTGTGTCTGTGTTACTGGGTGTCAGTTTATGTCTTTGTTACTTGGTGTAAGTGTGTGTTTGTGATACTTGGTGTAAGTGTGTGTCTGTGTTACATGGTGTCAGTGTATGTCTTTGTTACTGGGTATCAGTGTATGTCTTTGTTACTTGGTGTCAGTGTATGTCTGTGTTACTTGGTGTAAGTGTATGTCTTTGTTACTTGGTGTCAGTCTATGTCTGTGTTACTTGGTGTAAGTGTGTGTCTTTGTTACTTGGTGTCAGTGTATGTCTTTGTTACTTGGTGTAAGTGTGTGTTTGTGTTACTTGGTGTAAGTGTGTGTCTGTGTTACTTGGTGTCAGTGTATGTCTTTGTTACTTGGTGTCAGTGTATGTCTGTGTCACTTGGTGTCAGTGTGTTTGTTTATGTTACTGGGTGTCAGTGTGTGTCTGTGTTACTTGGTGTAAGTGTGTGTCTTTGTTACTTGGTGTAAGTGTGTGTCTGTGTTACTGGGTATCAGTGTATGTCTTTGTTACTTGGTGTATGTGTGTGTCTGTGTTACTGGATATCAGTCTATGTCTTTGTTACTTGGTGTAAGTGTATGTCTTTGTTACTTGGTGTAAGTGTATGTCTTTGTTACTTGGTGTCAGTGTATGTCTGTGTTACTTGGTGTAAGTGTGTGTCATTGTTACTTGGTGTCCGTGTGTGTCTGTGTTACTGGGTGTCAGTTTATTTCTTTGTTACTTGGTGTCAGTGTATGTCTTTGTTACTTGTTGTAAGTGTGTGTCTGTGTTACTGGGCGTCAGTGTCTGTCTATGTCACTTGGTGTAAGTGTGTGTCTGTGTTACTGGGCATCAGTGTATGTCTTTGTTAATTGGTGTCAGTGTATGTCTGTGTTACTTGGTGTAAGAGTTTGTCTGTGTTACTGGGTATCATTGTATTTCTATGTTACTCGGTGTAAGTGTGTGTCTGTGTTACTGGGTATCAGTGTATGTCTTTGTTACTTGGTTACAGTGTATGTCTTTGTTACTTGGTGTAAGTGTATGTCTTTGTTACTTGGTGTCAGTGTATGTCTTTGTTACTTGGTGTTAGTGTGTGTCTTTGTTACTTGGTGTCCGTGTGTGTCTGTGTTACTGGGTGTCAGTTTATGTCTTTGTTACTTGGTGTCAGTGTATGTCTTTGTTCCTTGGTGTAAGTGTGTGTCTGTATTACTGGGTATCAGTGTCTGTCTTTGTTACTTGCTGTAAGTGTGTGTCTGTGTTACTGGGTATCAGTGTATGTCTTTGTTCCTTGGTGTCAGTGTATGTCTTTGTTACTTGGTGTAAGTGTATGTCTTTGTTCCTTGGTGTCAGTGTATGTCTTTGTTACTTGGTGTAAGTGTGTGTCTGTGTTACTGGGTATCATTGTATGTCTTTGTTACCTGGTGTAAGTGTGTGTCTGTGTTACTGGGTATCAGTGTATGTCTTTGTTACTTGGTGTCAGTGTATGTCTTTGTTACTTGGTGTAAGTGTATGTCTTTGTTACTTGGTGTCAGTCTATGTCTGTGTTACTTGGTGTAAGTGTGTGTCTTTGTTACTTGGTGTCAGTGTATGTCTCTGTTACTTGGTGTAAGTGTGTGTTTGTGTTACTTGGTGTAAGTGTGTGTCTGTGTTACTTGGTGTCAGTGTATGTCTGTGTCACTTGGTGTCAGTGTGTTTGTTTATGTTACTGGGTGTCAGTGTGTGTCTGTGTTACTTGGTGCAAGTGTGTGTCTTTGTTACTCGGTGTAAGTGAGTGTCTGTGTTACTGGGTATCATTGTATGTCTTTGTTACTTGGTGTAAGTGTGTGTCTGTGTTACTGGGTATCAGTGTATGTCTTTGTTACTTGGTGTCAGTGTACGTCTTTGTTACTTGGTGTCAGTGTATGTCTTTGTTACTGGGTGTCAGTGTATGTCTGTGTTACTTGGTGTAAGCGTGTGCTTTTGTTAATTGGTGTCAGTGTATGTCTTTGTTACTTGGTGTAAGTGTGTGTCTGTGTTACTGGGTATCAGTGTATGTCTTTGTTACTTGGTGTAAGTGTGTGTCTGTGTTACTGGGTATCAGTGTATGTCTTTGTTACTTGGTGTCAGTGTATGTCTTTGTTACTTGGTGTAAGTGTATGTCTTTGTTACTTGGTGTCAGTGTATGTCTGTGTTACTTGGTGTAAGTGTGTGTTTGTGTTACTTGGTGTAAGTGTGTGTCTGTGTTACTGGGTGTCAGTTTATGTCTTTGTTACTTGGTGTAAGTGTGTGTTTGTGATACTTGGTGTAAGTGTGTGTCTGTGTTACATGGTGTCAGTGTATGTCTTTGTTACTGGGTATCAGTGTATGTCTTTGTTACTTGGTGTCAGTGTATGTCTGTGTTACTTGGTGTAAGTGTATGTCTTTGTTACTTGGTGTCAGTCTATGTCTGTGTTACTTGGTGTAAGTGTGTGTCTTTGTTACTTGGTGTCAGTGTATGTCTTTGTTACTTGGTGTAAGTGTGTGTTTGTGTTACTTGGTGTAAGTGTGTGTCTGTGTTACTTGGTGTCAGTGTATGTCTTTGTTACTTGGTGTCAGTGTATGTCTGTGTCACTTGGTGTCAGTGTGTTTGTTTATGTTACTGGGTGTCAGTGTGTGTCTGTGTTACTTGGTGTAAGTGTGTGTCTTTGTTACTTGGTGTAAGTGTGTGTCTGTGTTACTGGGTATCAGTGTATGTCTTTGTTACTTGGTGTATGTGTGTGTCTGTGTTACTGGATATCAGTCTATGTCTTTGTTACTTGGTGTCAGTGTATGTCTTTGTTACTTGGTGTAAGTGTATGTCTTTGTTACTTGGTGTCAGTGTATGTCTGTGTTACTTGGTGTAAGTGTGTGTCTTTGTTACTTGGTGTCCGTGTGTGTCTGTGTTACTGGGTGTCAGTTTATGTCTTTGTTACTTGTTGTCAGTGTATGTCTTTGTTACTTGTTGTAAGTGTGTGTCTGTGTTACTGGGTATCTGTGTCTGTCTATGTCACTTGGTGTAAGTGTGTTTCTGTGTTACTGGGTATCAGTGTATGTCTTTGTTACTTGGTTACAGTGTATGTCTTTGTTACTTGGTGTAAGTGTATGTCTTTGTTACTTGGTGTCAGTGTATGTCTTTGTTACTTGGTGTAAGTGTGTGTCTTTGTTACTTGGTGTCCGTGTGTGTCTGTGTTACTGGGTGTCAGTTTATGTCTTTGTTACTTGGTGTCAGTGTATGTCTTTGTTCCTTGGTGTAAGTGTGTGTCTGTATTACTGGGTATCAGTGTCTGTCTTTGTTACTTGCTGTAAGTGTGTGTCTGTGTTACTGGGTATCAGTGTATGTCTTTGTTCCTTGGTGTCAGTGTATGTCTTTGTTACTTGGTGTAAGTGTATGTCTGTGTTACTTGGTGTAAGTGACTGTCTTTGTTACTTGGTGTAAGTGTGTGTCTGTGTTACTGGGTATCATTGTATGTCTTTGTTACTTGGTGTAAGTGTGTGTCTGTGTTACTGGGTATCAGTGTATGTCTTTGTTACTTGGTGTATGTGTGTGTCTGTGTTACTGGATATCAGTCTATGTCTTTGTGACTTGGTGTCAGTGTATGTCTTTGTTACTGGGTGTCAGTGTGTGTCTTTGTGACTTGGTGTCAGTGTATGTCTGTGTTACTTGGTGTAAGTTTATGTGTTTGTTACTTGGTGTCAGTCTATGTCTGTGTTACTTGGTGGAAGTGTGTGTCTTTGTTACTTGGTGTCAGTGTATGTCTTTGTTACTTGGTGTAAGGGTGTGTTTGTGTTACTTGGTGTAAGTGTGTGTCTGTGTTACATGGTGTCAGTGTATGTCTTTGTTACTTGGTGTCAGTGTATGTCTGAGTCACTTGGTGTCAGTGTGTTTGTTTGTGTTACTGGGTGTCATTGTGTGTCTGTGTTACTTGGTGTAAGTGTGTGTCTTTGTTACTTGGTGTCCGTGTGTGTCTGTGTTACTGGGAGTCCGTGTATGTCTTTGTTACTGGGTGTCAGTGTATGTCTTTGTTACTTGGTGTAAGTGTGTGTATGTGTTACTGGGTATCAGTGTATGTCTTTGTTACTTGGTGTCAGTGTATGTCTTTGTTACTTGGTGTAAGTGTATGTCTTTGTTACTTGGTGTAAATGTGTGTCTGTGTTACTAGGTGTCAGTGTGTGTCTGTGTTACTTGGTGTAAGTGTGTGTCTTTGATACTTGGTGTCCGTGTGTGTCTGTGTTACTGGGTGTCAGTTTATGTCTTTGTTACTTGATGTCAGTGTATGTCTTTGTTACTTGGTGTACGTGTGTGTCTGTGTTACTGGGTATCAGTGTATGTCTTTGTTACTTGGTGTCAGTGTATGTCTGTGTTACTTGGTGTAATTGTGTGTCTCTGTTACTGGGTATCAGTGTATGTCTTTGTGACTTGGTGTCAGTGTATGTCTTTGTCGCTGGGTGTCAATGTGTGTCTTTGTGACTTGGTGTCAGTGTATGTCTTTGTTACTTGGTGTAGGTGTGTGTCTGTGTTACTGGGTATCAGTGTATGTCATTGTTACTTGGTGTCAGTGTGTTTCAAAATACTTGGTGTCAGTGTAAGTATTTGTTACTGGGTGTCAGTGTGTGTCTTTGTGACTTGGTGTCAGTGTATGTCTTTGTTACTTGGTGTAAGTGTGTGTCTGTGTTTCTGGGTATCAGTGTATGTCTTTGTTACTTGGTGTCAGTTTATGTCTCTGTTACTTGGTGTAAGTGTGTGTCTGTGTTACTGGGTATCAGTGTATGTCTTTGTTACTTGGTGTAAGTGTGTGTCTGTGTTACTGGGTATCAGTGTATGTCTTTGTTACTTGGTGTCAGTGTATGTCTTTGTTACTTGGTGTATGTGTATGTCTTTGTTACTTGGTGCCAGTGTATGTCTTTGTTACTTGGTGTAAGTGTGTGTCTGTCTTCCTGGTTATCAGTGTATGTCTTTTTGACTCGGTGTCAGTGTATGTCTTTGTTTCTGTGTGTCAGTGTATGTCTTTGGTACTGTGTATCAGTGTTTCTCTATGTTACTGGGTGTCAGTGTGTGTTTGTTTGTTTTACTGGGTGTCAGTATTTAGTTTAGTGATACAGCACTGAAACAGGCCCTTCGGCCAACCGATTCTGTGCCGACCATCAACTACCCATTTATACGAATCCTACACTAATCCCGTATTCCTGTCACATCCCCATCTGTCCCTATATATTTCCCTACCACCTACCTATACTAGGGGCAATTTATAATGGCCAATTAACCTATCAACCTGCAAGTCATTGGCATGTGGGAGGAAACCGGAGCACCCGGAGGAAACCCACGCAGACACAGGGAGAACTTGCAAACTCCGCACAGGCAGTACCCAGAATCGAGCCCGGGTCCCTGGAGCTGTGAGGCTGCTAACCACTGTGCCAATGAGCCGCCCAGTGTGTGTCTGTGTTACTGGGTATCAGTGTATTTCTTTGTTACTTGGTGTCAGTGAATGTCTGTGTTACTTGGTGTCAGTTTGTGTCTGTGTTACTTGGTGGAATTGTATGTCTTTGTTACTTGGTGTCATTGTATGCCTTTGATACTTGGTGTAAGTGTATGTCTGTGTTACTGGCTATCAGTGTCTGTCTTTGTTACTTGGTGTAAGTGTGTGTCTGTGTTGCTGGGTATCAGTGTATGTCTTTGTTACTTGGTGTAAGTGTGTGTCTGTGTTTCTGGGTATCAGCGTCTGTCTTTGTTACCTGGTGTCCGTGTATGTCTTTGTTACTTGGTGTAAGTGTGTCTCTGTGTTACTGGGCATCAGTGTACGTCTTTGTTACTTGGTGTCTGTGTTTGTCTTTGTTACTTGGTGTCAGTGGATGTCTGTGTACTTGGTGTATGTGTGTGTCTTTGTTACTTGGTGTCAGTGTGTTTCTGTGTTTCTTGGTGTAAAGTGTATGTCTGTGTTACTGGGTATCAGTGTCTGTCTTTGTTACTTGGTGTAAGTGTGTGTCTGTGTTGCTGGGTATCAGTGTATGTCTTTGTTACTTGGTGTAAGTGTGTGTCTGTGTTACTGGATATCAGTGTCTGTCTTTGTTACTTGGTGTCAGTGTAAGTCTTTTGTAATTGGTGTAAGTGTATGTCTTTGTTACTTGGTGTCAGTGTATGTCTTTGTTACTTGGTGTATGTGTGTGTCTGTGTTACTGGGTATCAGTGTATGTCTTTGTTAATTGGTGTCAGTGTTTGTCTTTGTTACTTGGTGTAAGTGTGTATCTGTGCTACTGGGTATCAGTGTACGTCTTTGTTACTTGGTGTCTGTGTGTCTCTGTGTTACTTGGTGTAAGTGTGTGTCTGTGTTATTGGGTATCAGTGTATGTCTTTGTTACTTGGTGTAAGTGTCTGTCTGTGTTATTGGGTATCAGTGTATGTCTTTGTTACTTGGTGTCAGTGCATGTCTTTGTTCCTTGGCGTAAGTGTATGTCTTTGTTACTTGGTGTCATTGTCTGTCTTTGTTAATGGTGTCAGTGTGTGTCTGTGTTACTTGGTGTAAGTGTGCGTCTGTGTTACTGGGTATCAGTGTATGTCTTTGTTACTTGGTGTCAGTGTATGTCTTTGATATTTGTTGTAAGTGTATGTATTTGTTACTTGGTGTCAGTGTATGTCTGTGTCACTTGGTGTCAGTGTATGTCTGTGTTACTTGGTGTAAGTGTATGTCTTTGTTACTTCTTGTCAGTGTATGTCTTTGTTACTTGGTGTAAGTGTATGTCTTTGTTACTTGGTGTAAGTGTGTGTCTTTGTTACTTGGTGTAAGTGTATGTCTTTGCTACTTGCTGTCAGTGTATGCCTTTGATACTTGGTGTAAGTGTATGTCTGTGTTACTGGGTATCAGTGTCTGTCTTTGTTACTTGGTGTAAGTGTGTGTCTGTGTTGCTGGGTATCAGTGTATGCCTTTGTTACTTGGTGTAAGTGTGTGTCTGTGTTTCTGGGTATCAGTGTCTGTCTTTGTTACCTGGTGTCCGTGTATGTCTTTGTTACTTGGTGTAAGTGTGTATCTGTGTTACTGGGTTTCAGTGTACGTCTTTGTTACTTGGTGTCTGTGTATGTCTTTGTTACTTGGTGTCAGTGTATGTCTGTGTACTTGGTCTATGTGTGTGTCTTTGTTACTTGGTGTCAGTGTATTTCTGTGTGTCTTGGTGTAAAGTGTATGTCTTTGTTACGGGGTATCAGTGTCTGTCTTTGTTACTTGGTGTAAGTGTGTGTCTGTGTTGCTGGGTATCAGTGTATGTCTTTGTTACTTGGTGTAAGTGTGTGTCTGTGTTACTGGGTATCAGTGTCTGTCTTTGTTACTTGGTGTAAGTGTGTGTCTGTGTTGCTGGGTATCAGTGTATGTCTTTGTTACTTGGTGAAAGTGTGTGTCTGTGTTACTGGGTATCAGTGTCCGTCTTTGTTACTTGGTGTCTGTGTGTGTCTGTGTTACTTGGTGTAAGTGTGTGTCTGTGTAACTGGGTATCAGTGTATGTCTTTGTTACTTGGTGTAATTGTGTGTCTGTGTTATTGGGTATCAGTGTATGTCTTTGTTACTTGGTGTCATTGTAAGTCTTTTGTAATTGGTGTAAGTGTATGTCTTTGTTACTTGGTGTCAGTGAATGTCTTTGTTACTTGGTGTATGTGTGTGTCTGTGTTACTGGGTATCAGTGTATGTCTTTGTTAATTGTTTTCAGTGTATGTCTTTGTTACTTGGTGTAAGTGTGTGTCTGTGTTACTGGGTATCAGTGTATGTCTTTGTTACTTGGTGTCAGTGTAAGTCTTTGTTACTTGGTGTAAGTGTATGTCTTTGTTTCTTGGTGTCAGTGCATGTCTTTGATCCTTGGTGTAAGTGTATGTCTTTGTTACTTGGTCTCATTGTCTGTCTTTGTTACTTGGTGTAAGTGTGTGTCTGTGTTACTTGGTGTAAGTGTGCGTCTGTGTTACTGGGTATCAGTGTATGTCTTTGTTACTTGGTGTCAGTGTATGTCTTTGATACTTGTTGTAAGTGTATGTATTTGTTACTTGGTGTCAGTGTATGTCTGTGTTACTTGGTGTCAGTGTATGTCTGTGTTACTTGGTGTAAGTGTATGTCTTTGTTACTCCTTGTCAGTGTATGTCTTTGTTACTTGGTGTAAGTGGATGGCTTTGTTACTTGGTGTCAGTGTATGTCTTTGTTACTTGGTGTAAGTGTATGTCTTTGCTACTTGGTGTCAGTGTATGCCTTTGATACTTGGTGTAAGTGTATGTCTGTGTTACTGGGTATCAGTGTCTGTCTTTGTTACTTGGTGTAAGTGTGTGTCTGTTTTGCTGGGTATCAGTGTATGTTTTTGTTACTTGGTGTAAGTGTGTGTCTGTGTTTCTGGGTATCAGTGTCTGTCTTTGTTACCTGGTGTCCGTGTATGTCTTTGTTACTTGGTGTAAGTGTGTCTCTGTGTTACTGGGTATCAGTGTACGTCTTTGTTACTTGGTGTCTGTGTATGTCTTTGTTACTTGTTGTCAGTGTATGTCTGTGTACTTGGTGTATGTGTGTGTCTTTGTTACTTGGTTTCAGTGTATTTCTTTGTTACTTGGTGTAAAGTGTATGTCTGTGTTACTGGGCATCAGTGTCTGTCTTTGTTACTTTTTGTAAGTGTGTGTCTGTGTTGCTGGGTATCAGTGTATGTCTTTGTTACTTGGTGTAAGTGTGTGTCTGTGTTACTGGGTATCAGTGTCTGTCTTTGTTACTTGGTGTCAGTGCATATCTTTGTTACTTGGTGTAAGTGTGTCTCTGTGTTACTGGGTATCAGTGTACGTCTTTGTTACTTGGTGTCTGTGTGTGTCTGTGTTACTTGGTGTAAGTGTGTGTCTGTGTAACTGGGTATCAGTGTATGTCTTTGTTACTTGGTGTAAGTGTGTGTCTGTGTTATTGGGTATCAGTGTATGTCTTTGTTACTTGGTGTCAGTGTATGTCTTTTGTAATTGGTGTAAGTGTATGTCTTTGTTACTTGGTGTCAGTGTATGTCTTTGTTACTTGGTGTAAGTGTGTGTCTGTGTTACTGGGTATCAGTGTATGTCTTTGTTACTTGGTGTCAGTGTATGTCTTTGTTACTTGGTGTAAGTGTGTGTCTTTGTTACTGGGTATCAGTGTATGTCTTTATACTTGGTGTAAGTGTGTGTCCGTGTTACTGGGTATCAGTGTCTTTCTTTGTTACTTGGTGTCAGTGTATGTCTTTGTTACTGGGTGTCAGTGCGTGTCTGTGATACTGCGTATCATTGTATGTCTTTTTTGCTTGGTGTCAGTGTATGTCTCTGTACTTGGTGTAACTGGATGTCTTTGTTACTTGGTGTCAGTGTATCTCTGTGTTACTTGGTGTCAGTGTGTGTCTTTGTTACTTGGTGTCAGTGTTTCTCTGTGTTACTGGGTGTCACTGTGCATCTGTGTTCCTGGGTGTCAGTGTATGTCTTTCTTACTTGGTGTCTGTGTATGTCAGTGTTACGTGCTGTAAGTGTGTATCTGTGTTACTTGGTGTAAGTGTGTGTCTGTGTTACTGGATATCAGTGTATGTCTTTGTTACTTGGTGTCAGTGTATGTCATTGTTACTTGGTGAAAGTGTATGTCTTTGTTACTTGGTGTCAGTGTATGTCTGTGTTACTTGAAGTAACTGTATGTCTTTGTTACTTGGTGTCAGTGTATGTCTTTGTTACTTGGTGTAAGTGTGTGTCTGTGTTACTGGGTATCAGTGTATGTCTTTGTTACTTGGTGTAAGTGTGTGTCTGTGTTACTGGGTATCAGTGTCTGGCTTTGTTACTTGGTGTCAGTGTATGTCTTTGTTACTTGGTGTAAGTGTGTCTCTGTGTTACTGGGTATCAGTGTCCGTCTTTGTTACTTGGTGTCTGTGTGTGTCTGTGTTACTTGGTGTAAGTGTGTGTCTGTGTAACTGGGTATCAGTGTATGTCTTTGTTACTTGGTGTAAGTGTGTGTCTGTGTTATTGGGTATCAGTGTATGTCTTTGTTACTTGGTGTCAGTGCAAGTCTTTTGTAATTGGTGTAAGTGTATGTCTTTGTTACTTGGTGTCAGTGAATGTCTTTGTTACTTGGTGTATGTGTGTGTCTTTGTTACTGTGTATCAGTGTATGTCTTTGTTAATTGTTTTCAGTGTATGTCTTTGTTACTTGGTGTAAGTGTGTGTCTGTGTTACTGGGTATCAGTGTATGTCTTTGTTACTTGGTGTAAGTGTATGTCTTTGTTTCTTGGTGTCACTGCATGTCTTTGTTCCTTGGTGTAAGTGTATGTCTTTGTTACTTGGTGTCATTGTCTGTCTTTGTTACTTGGTGTAAGTGTGTGTCTGTGTTACTTGGTGTAAGTGTGCGTCTGTGCTACTGGGTATCAGTGTATGTCTTTGTTACTTGGTGTCAGTGTATGTCTTTGATACTTGTTGTAAGTGTATGTATTTGTTACTTGGTGTCAGTGTATGTCTGTGATACTTGGTGTCAGTGTATGTCTGTGTTACTTGGTGTAAGTGTATGTCTTTGTTACTTCTTGTCAGTGTATGTCTTTGTTACTTGGTGTAAGTGTATGGCTTAGTTACTTGGTGTCAGTGTATGTCTTTGTTACTTGGTGTAAGTGTATGTCTTTGCTACTTGGTGTCAGTGTATGCCTTTGATACTTGGTGTAAGTGTATGTCTGTGTTACTGGGTATCAGTGTCTGTCTTTGTTACTTGGTGTAAGTGTGTGTCTGTGTTGCTGGGTATCAGTGTATGTCTTTGTTACTTAGTGTAAGTGTGTGTCTGTGTTTCTGGGTATCAGTGTCTGTCTTTGTTACCTGGTGTCCGTGTATGTCTTTGTTACTTGGTGTAAGTGTGTTTCTGTGTTACTGGGTATCAGTGTACGTCTTTGGTACTTGGTGTCTGTGTATGTCTTTGTTACTTGGTGTCAGTGTATGTCTGTGTACTTGGTCTATGTGTGTGTCTTTGTTACTTGGAGTCAGTGTATTTCTGTGTGTCTTGGTGTAAAGTGTATGTCTTTGTTACTGGGTATCAGTGTCTGTCTTTGTTACTTGGTGTAAGTGTGTGTCTGTGTTGCTGGGTATCAGTGTATGTCTTTGTTACTTGGTGTAAGTGTGTGTCTGTGTTACTGGGTATCAGTGTCTGTCTTTGTTACTTGGTGTAAGTGTGTGTCTGTGTTGCTGGGTATCAGTGTATGTCTTTGTTACTTGGTGTAAGTGTGTGTCTGTGTTACTGGGTATCAGTGTCCGTCTTTGTTACTTGGTGTCTGTGTGTGTCTGTGTTACTTGGTGTAAGTGTGTGTCTGTACAACTGGGTATCAGTGTATGTCTTTGTTACTTGGTGTAAGTGTGTGCCTGTGTTATTGGGTATCAGTGTATGACTTTGTTACTTGGTGTCAGTGTAAGTCTTTTGTAATTGGTGTAAGTGTATGTTTTTGTTACTTGGTGTCAGTGAATGTCTTTGTTACTTGGTGTATGTGTGTGTCTGTGTTACTGGGTATCAGTGTATGTCTTTGTTAATTGTTTTCAGTGTATGTCTTTGTTACTTGGTGTAAGTGTGTGTCTGTGTTACTGGGTATCAGTGTATGTCTTTGTTACTTGGTGTCAGTGTAAGTCTTTGTTACTTGGTGTAAGTGTATGTCTTTGTTTCTTGGTGTCAGTGCATGTCTTTGTTCCTTGGTGTAAGTGTATGTCTTTGTTACTTGGTGTCATTGTCTGTCTTTGTTACTTGGTGTAAGTGTGTGTCTGTGTTACTTGGTGTAAGTGTGCGTCTGTGTTACTGGGTATCAGTGTATGTCTTTGTTACTTGGTGTCAGTGTATGTCTTTGATACTTGTTGTAAGTGTATGTATTTGTTACTTGGTGACAGTGTATGTCTGTGTTACTTGGTGTCAGTGTATGTCTGTGTTACTTGGTGTAAGTGTATGTCTTTGTTACTCCTTGTCAGTGTATGTCTTTGTTACTTGGTGTAAGTGTATGGCTTTGTTACTTGGTGTCAGTGTATGTCTTTGTTACTTGGTGTAAGTGTATGTCTTTGCTACTTGGTGTCAGTGTATGCCTTTGATACTTGGTGTAAGTGTATGTCTGTGTTACTGGGTATCAGTGTCTGTCTTTGTTACTTGGTGTAAGTGTGTGTCTGTTTTGCTGGGTATCAGTGTATGTTTTTGTTACTTGGTGTAAGTGTGTGTCTGTGTTTCTGGGTATCAGTGTCTGTCTTTGTTACCTGGTGTCCGTGTATGTCTTTGTTACTTGGTGTAAGTGTGTCTCTGTGTTACTGGGTATCAGTGTACGTCTTTGTTACTTGGTGTCAGTGTATGTCTTTGTTACTTGTTGTCAGTGTATGTCTGTGTACTTGGTGTATGTGTGTGTCTTTGTTACTTGGTTTCAGTGTATTTCTTTGTTACTTGGTGTAAAGTGTATGTCTGTGTTACTGGGCATCAGTGTCTGTCTTTGTTACTTTTGTAAGTGTGTGTCTGTGTTGCTGGGTATCAGTGTATGTCTTTGTTACTTGGTGTAAGTGTGTGTCTGTGTTACTGGGTATCAGTGTCTGTCTTTGTTACTTGGTGTCAGTGCATGTCTTTGTTACTTGGTGTAAGTGTGTCTCTGTGTTACTGGGTATCAGTGTACGTCTTTGTTACTTGGTGTCTGTGTGTGTCTGTGTTACTTGGTGTAAGTGTGTGTCTGTGTAACTGGGTATCAGTGTATGTCTTTGTTACTTGGTGTAAGTGTGTGTCTGTGTTATTGGGTATCAGTGTATGTCTTTGTTACTTGGTGTCAGTGTATGTCTTTTGTAATTGGTGTAAGTGTATGTCTTTGTTACTTGGTGTCAGTGTATGTCTTTGTTACTTGGTGTAAGTGTGTGTCTGTGTTACTGGGTATCAGTGTATGTCTTTGTTACTTGGTGTCAGTGTATGTCTTTGTTACTTGGTGTAAGTGTGTGTCTTTGTTACTGGGTCTCAGTGTATGTCTTTATACTTGGTGTAAGTGTGTGTCCGTGTTACTGGGTATCAGTGTCTTTCTTTGTTACTTGGTGTCAGTGTATGTCTTTGTTACTGGGTGTCAGTGCGTGTCTGTGATACTGCGTATCATTGTATGTCTTTGTTGCTTGGTGTCAGTGCATGTCTTTGTACTTGGTGTAACTGGATGTCTTTGTTACTTGGTGTCAGTGTATCTCTGTGTTACTTGGTGTCAGTGTGTGTCTTTGTTACTTGGTGTCAGTGTTTCTCTGTGTTACTGGGTGTCACTGTGTATCTGTGTTCCTGGGTGTCAGTGTATGTCTTTCTTACTTGGTGTCTGTGTATGTCAGTGTTACTTGGTGTACGTGTGTATCTGTGTTACTTGGTGTAAGTGTGTGTCTGTGTTACTGGATATCAGTGTATGTCTTTGTTACTTGGTGTCAGTGTATGTCATTGTTACTTGGTGAAAGTGTATGCCTTTGTTACTTGGTGTCAGTGTATGTCTGTGTTACTTGAAGTAACTGTATGTCTTTGTTACTTGGTGTCAGTGCATGTCTTTGTTACTTGGTGTAAGTGTGTGTCTGTGTTACTGGGTATCAGTGTATGTCTTTGTTACTTGGTGTAAGTGTGTGTCTGTGTTACTGGGTATCAGTGTCTGGCTTTGTTACTTGGTGTCAGTGTATGTCTTTGTTACTTGGTGTACGTGTGTCTCTGTGTTACTGGGTATCTGTGTCCGTCTTTGTTACTTGGTGTCTGTGTGTGTCTGTGTTACTTGGTGTAAGTGTGTGTCTGTGTAACTGGGTATCAGTGTATGTCTTTGTTACTTGGTGTAAGTGTGTGTCTGTGTTATTGGGTATCAGTGTATGTCTTTGTTACTTGGTGTCAGTGTAAGTCTTTTGTAATTGGTGTAAGTGTATGTCTTTGTTACTTGGTGTCAGTGAATGTCTTTGTTACTTGGTGTATGTGTGTGTCTGTGTTACTGGGTATCAGTGTATGTCTTTGTTAATTGTTTTCAGTGTATGTCTTTGTTACTTGGTGTAAGTGTGTGTCTGTGTTACTGGGTATCAGTGTATGTCTTTGTTACTTGGTGTAAGTGTATGTCTTTGTTTCTTGGTGTCAGTGCATGTCTTTGTTCCTTGGTGTAAGTGTATGTCTTTGTTACTTGGTGTCATTGTCTGTCTTTGTTACTTGATGTAAGTGTGTGTCTGTGTTACTTGGTGTAAGTGTGCGTCTGTGTTACTGGGTATCAGTGTATGTCTTTGTTACTTGGTGTCAGTGCATGTCTTTGATACTTGTTGTAAGTGTATGTATTTGTTACTTGGTGTCAGTGTATGTCTGTGATACTTGGTGTCAGTGTATGTCTGTGTTACTTGGTGTAAGTGTATGTCTTTGTTACTTCTTGTCAGTGTATGTCTTTGTTACTTGGTGTAAGTGTATGGCTTAGTTACTTGGTGTCAGTGTATGTCTTTGTTACTTGGTGTAAGTGTATGTCTTTGCTACTTGGTGTCAGTGTATGCCTTTGATACTTGGTGTAAGTGTATGTCTGTGTTACTGGGTATCAGTGTCTGTCTTTGTTACTTGGTGTAAGTGTGTGTCTGTGTTGCTGGGTATCAGTGTATGTCTTTGTTACTTAGTGTAAGTGTGTGTCTGTGTTTCTGGGTATCAGTGTCTGTCTTTGTTACCTGGTGTCCGTGTATGTCTTTGTTACTTGGTGTAAGTGTGTGTCTGTGTTACTGGGTATCAGTGTACGTCTTTGGTACTTGGTGTCTGTGTATGTCTTTGTTACTTGTTGTCAGTGTATGTCTGTGTACTTGTTGTATGTGTGTGTTTTTGTTACTTGGTTTCAGTGTATTTCTTTGTTACTTGGTGTAAAGTGTATGTCTGTGTTACTGGGCATCAGTGTCTGTCTTTGTTACTTGGTGTAATTGTGTGTCTGTGTTGCTGGGTATCAGTGTATGTCTTTGTTACTTGGTGTAAGTGTGTGTCTGTGTTACTGGGTATCAGTGTCTGTCTTTGTTACTTGGTGTCAGTGCATGTCTTTGTTACTTGGTGTAAGTGTGCCTCTGTGTTACTGGGTATCAGTGTACGTCTTTGTTACTTGGTGTCTGTGTGTGTCTGTGTTACTTGGTGTAAGTGTGTGTCTGTGTAACTGGGTATCAGTGTATGTCTTTGTTACTTGGTGTAAGTGTGTGTCTGTGTTATTGGGTATCAGTGTATGTCTTTGTTACTTGGTGTCAGTGTATGTCTTTTGTAATTGGTGTAAGTGTATGTCTTTGTTACTTGGTGTCAGTGTATGTCTTTGTTACTTGGTGTATGTGTGTGTCTGTGTTGCTGGGTATCAGTGTATGTCTTTGTTAATTGGTGTCAGTGTATGTCTTTGTTACTTGGTGTAAGTGTGTGTCTGTGTTACTGGGTATCAGTGTATGTCTTTGTTACTTGGTGTCAGTGTATGTCCTTGTTACTTGGTGTAAGTGTGTGTCTTTGTTACTGGGTATCAGTGTATGTCTTTATACTTGGTGTAAGTGTGTGTCCGTGTTACTGGGTATCAGTGTCTGTCTTTGTTACTTGGTGTCAGTGTATGTCTTTGTTACTGGGTGTCAGTGCGTGTCTGTGATACTGCGTATCATTGTATGTCTTTGTTGCTTGGTGTCAGTGTATGTCTTTGTACTTGGTGTAACTGGATGTCTTTGTTACTTGGTGTCAGTGTATCTCTGTGTTACTTGGTGTCAGTGTGTGTCTTTGTTACTTGGTGTCAGTGTTTCTCTGTGTTACTGGGTGTCACTGTGTATCTGTGTTCCTGGGTGTCAGTGTATGTCTTTCTTAATTGGTGTCTGTGTATGTCAGTGTTACTTGGTGTAAGTGTGTATCTGTGTTACTTGGTGTAAGTGTGTGTCTGTGTTACTGGATATCAGTGTATGTCTTTGTTACTTGGTGTCAGTGTATGTCATTGTTAATTGGTGTAAGTGTATGTCTTTGTTACTTGGTGTCAGTGTATGTCTGTGTTACTTGAAGTAACTGTATGTCTTTGTTACTTGGTGTCTGTGTATGTCTTTGTTACTTGGTGTAAGTGTGTGTCTGTGTTACTGGGTATCAGTGTATGTCTTTGTTACTTGGTGTCAGTGTATGTCTTTGTTACTTGGTGTAAGTGTATGCCTTTGTTACTTGGTGTCAGTGTATATCTGTGTTACTTGGTGTAATTGTATGTCTTTGTTACTTGGTGTCAGTGTATGTCTTTTTTACTTGGCGTAAGTGTATGTCTTTGTTACTTGGTGTCAGTGTATGTATTTGTTACTTGGTGTCAGTGTATGTCTTTGATACTTGGTGTAAGTGTATGTCTGTGTTACTGGGTATCAGTGTCTGTCTTTGTTATTTGGTGTAATTGCATGTCTGTGTTGCTGGGTATCAGTGTATGTCTTTTTTACTTGGTGTAAGTGTGTGTCTGTGTTACTGGGTATCAGTGTCTGTCTTTGTTACTTGGTGTCTGTGTATGTCTTTGTTACTTGGTGTAAGTGTATTTCTTTGTTACTTGGTGTCAGTGTGTGTCTTTGTTACTGGGTGTCAGTGTTTGACTTTGTGACTCGGTGTTAGTGTGTGTCTGTGTTATTGGGTATCAGTGTCTGTCTTTGTTACTTGGTGTAAGTGTGTGTCTGTGTTACTTGGAGTCAGTGTATGTCTGTGTACTTGGTGTATGTGGGTGTCTCTGTTACTTGGTGTCAGTGTATGTCTGTGTTACTTGGTGTAAGTGTATGTCTTTGTTACTTGGTGTCAGTGTATGTCTTTGTTACTTGGTGTAAGTGTATGTCTTTGTTTCTTGGTGTCAGTGCATGTCTTTGTTCCTTGGTGTAAGTGTATGTCTTTGTTCCTTGGTGTAAGTGTGTGTCTGTGTTACTTGGTGTAAGTGTGCGTCTGTGTTACTGGGTATCAGTGTAAGTCTTTGTTACTTGGTGTCAGTGTATGTCTTTGATACTTGTTGTAAGTGTATGTATTTGTTATTTGGTGTCAGTGTATGTCTGTGTTACTTGGTGTCAGTGTATGTCTTTGTTACTTGGTGTCAGTGTATGTCTTTGTTACTTGATGTAAGTGTATGTCTTTGCTACTTGGTGTCAGTGTATGCCTTTGATACTTGGTGTAAGTGTATGTCTGTGTTACTGGGTATCAGTGTCTGTCTTTGTTACTTGGTGTAAGTGTGTGTCTGTGTTGCTGGGTATCAGTGTATGTCTTTGTTACTTGGTGTAAGTGTGTGTCTGTGTTTCTGGGTATCAGTGTCTGTCTTTGTTACCTCGTGTCCGTGCATGTCTTTGTCACTTGGTGTAAGTGTGTCTCTGTGTTACTGGGTATCAGTGTACGTCTTTGTTACTCGGTGTCTGTGTATGTCTTTGTTACTTGGTGTCAGTGTATGTCTGTGTACTTGGTGTCTGTGTGTGTCTTTGTTACTTGGTGTCAGTGTATGTCTGTGTTACTTGGTGTAAGTGTATGTCTTTGTTACTTGGTGTCAGTGTATGTCTTTGTTACTTGGTGTAAGTGTATGTCTTTGTTTCTTGGTTTCAGTGCATGTCTTTGTTCCTTGGTGTAAGTGTATGTCTTTGTTACTTGGTGTAAGTGTGTGTCTGTGTTACTTGGAGTCAGTGTATGTCTGTGTACTTGGTGTATGTGGTTGTCTCTGTTACTTGGTGTCAGTGTATGTCTGTGTTACTTGGTGTAAGTGTATGTCTTTGTTACTTGGTGTCAGTGTATGTCTTTGTTACTTGGTGTAAGTGTATGTCTTTGTTTCTTGGTGTCAGTGCATGTCTTTGTTCCTTGGTGTAAGTGTATGTCTTTGTTACTTGGTGTAAGTGTGTGTCTGTGTTACTTGGTGTAAGTGTGTGTCTGTGTTACTGGGTGTCAGTGTATGTCTTTGTTACTTGGTGTCATTGTCTGTCTTTGTTACTTGGTGTAAGTGTGTGTCTGTGTTACTTGGTGTAAGTGTGCGTCTGTGTTACTGGGTATCAGTGTATGTCTTTGTTACTTGGTGTCAGTGTATGTCTTTGATACTTGTAGTAAGTGTATGTATTTGTTACGTGGTGTCAGTGTATGTCTGTGTTACTTGGTGTCAGTGTATGTCTTTGTTACTTGGTGTCAGTGTATGTCTTTGTTACTTGGTGTAAGTGTATGTCTTTGCTACTTGGTGTCAGTGTATGCCTTTGATACTTGGTGTAAGTGTATGTCTGTGTTACTGAGTATCAGTGTCTGTCTTTGTTACTTGGTGTAAGAGTGTGTCTGTGTTGCTGGTTATCAGTGTATGTCTTTGTTACTTGGTGTAAGTGTGTGTGTTTCTGGGTGTCAGTGTCTGTCTTTGTTACCTCGTGTCCGTGCATGTCTTTGTTACTTGGTGTAATTGTGTCTCTGTGTTACTGGGTATCAGTGTACGTCTTTGTTACTCGGTGTCTGTGTATGTCTTTGTTACTTGGTGTCAGTGTATGTCTGTGTACTTGGTGTCTGTGTGTGTCTTTGTTACTTGGTGTCAGTGTATTTCTGTGTTACTTGGTGTAAATTGTATGGCTGTGTTACTGGGTATCAGTGTCTGTCTTTGTTACTTGGTGTAAGTGTGTGTCTGTGTTGCTGGGTATCAGTGTATATCTTTGTTACTTGGTGTAAGTGTATGTCTGTGTTACTGGGTATCAGTGTCTGTCTTTGTTACTTGGTGTCAGTGTATGTCTTTGTTACTTGGTGTAAGTGTGTCTCTGTGTTTCTGGGTATCAGTGTACGTCTGTGTTACTTGGTGTCTGTCTGTGTCTGTGTTACTTGGTGTAAGTGTGTGTCTGATTAACTGGGTATCAGTCTATGTCTTTGTTACTTGGTGTAAGTGTGTGTCTGTGTTATTGGGTATCAGTGTATGTCTTTGTTACTTGGTGTCAGTGTATGTCTTTTGTAATTGGTGTAAGTGTATGTCTTTGTTACTTGGTGTCAGTGTAAGTCTTTGTTACTTGGTGTAAGTGTATGTCTTTGTTTCTTGGTGTCAGTGCATGTCTTTGTTCCTTGGTGTAAGTGTATGTCTTTGTTACTTGGTGTCATTGTCTGTCTTTGTTACTTGGTGTAAGTGTGTGTCTGTGTTACTTGGTGTAAGTGTGCGTCTGTGTTACTGGGTGTCAGTGTATGTCTTTGTTACTTGGTGTCAGTGTATGTCTTTGATACTTGTTGTAAGTGTATGTATTTGTTACTTGGTGTCAGTGTATGTCTGTGATACTTGGTGTCAGTGTATGTCTGTGTTACTTGGTGTAAGTGTATGTCTTTGTTACTTGGTGTCAGTGTATGTCTTTGTTACTACGTGTAAGTGTATGGCTTTGTTACTTGGTGTCAGTGTATGTCTTTGTTACTTGGTGTAAGTGTATGTCTTTGCTACTTGGTGTCAGTGTATGCCTTTGATACTTGGTGTAAGTGTATGTCTGTGTTACTGGGTATCAGTGTCTGTCTTTGTTACTTGGTGTAAGTGTGTGTCTGTGTTGCTGGGTATCAGTGTATGTCTTTGTTACTTGGTGTAAGTGTGTGTCTGTGTTTCTGGGTATCAGTGTCTGTCTTTGTTACTTGGTGTAAGTGTGTCTCTGTGTTACTGGGTATCAGTGTACGTCTTTGTTACTTGGTGTCTGTGTGTGTCTGTGTTACTTGGTGTAAGTGTGTGTCTGTGTAACTGGGTATCAGTGTATGTCTTTGTTACTTGGTGTAAGTGTGTGTCTGTGTTATTGGGTATCAGTGTATGTCTTTGTTACTTGGTGTCAGTTTATGTCTTTTGTAATTGGTGTAAGTGTATGTCTTTGTTACTTGGTGTCGGTGTATGTCTTTGTTACTTGGTGTATGTGTGTGTCTGTGTTACTGGGTATCAGTGTATGTCTTTGTTAATTGGTGTCAGTGTATGTCTTTGTTACTTGGTGTAAGTGTGTGTCTGTGTTACTGGGTATCAGTGTATGTCTTTGTTACTTGGTGTCAGTGTACGTCTTTGTTACTTGGTGTAAGTGTGTGTCTTTGTTACTGGGTATCAGTGTATGTCTTTATACTTGGTGTAAGTGTGTGTCCGTGTTACTGGGTATCAGTGTCTGTCTTTGTTACTTGGTGTCAGTGTATGTCTTTGTTACTGGCTGTCAGTGCGTGTCTGTGATACTGTGTATCATTGTATGTCTTTGTTGCTTGGTGTCAGTGTATGTCTTTGTACTTGGTGGAACTGGATGTCTTTGTTATTTGGTGTCAGTGTATCTCTGTGTTACTTGGTGTCAGTGTGTGTCTTTGTTACTTGGTGTCAGTGTTTCTCTGTGTTACTGGGTGTCACTGTGTATCTGTGTTCCTGGGTGTCAGTGTATGTCTTTCTTACTTGGTGTCTGTGTATGTCAGTGTTACTTGGTGTAAGTGTGTATCTGTGTTACTTGGTGTAAGTGTGTGTCTGTGTTACTGGATATCAGTGTATGTCTTTGTTACTTGGTGTCAGTGTATGTCATTGTTACTTGGTGTAAGTGTATGTCTTTGTTACGTGGTGTCAGTGTATGTCTGTGTTACTTGAAGTAACTGTATGTCTTTGTTACTTGGTGTCAGTGTATGTCTTTGTTACTTGGTGTAAGTGTGTGTCTGTGTTACTGGGTATCAGTGTATGTCTTTGTTACTTGGTTTCAGTGTATGTCTTTGTTACTTGGTGTAAGTGTATGTCTTTGTTACTTGGTGTCAGTGTATATCTGTGTTACTTGGTGTAATTGTATGTCTTTGTTACTTGGTGTCAGTGTATGTCTTTTTTACTTGGCGTAAGTGTATGTCTTTGTTACTTGGTGTCACTGTATGTATTTGTTACTTGGTGTCAGTGTATGTCTTTGATACTTGGTGTAAGTGTATGTCTGTGTTACTGGGTATCAGTGTCTGTCTTTGTTATTTGGTGTAATTGCATGTCTGTGTTTCTGGGTATCAGTGTATGTCTTTTTTACTTGGTGTAAGTGTGTGTCTGTGCTACTGGGTATCAGTGTCTGTCTTTGTTACTTGGTGTCTGTGTATGTCTTTGTTACTTGGTGTAAGTGTATTTCTTTTTTACTTGGTGTCAGTGTGTGTCTTTGTTACTGGGTGTCAGTGTTTGACTTTGTGACTCCGTGTTAGTGTGTGTCTGTGTTATTGGGTATCAGTGTCTGTCTTTGTTACTTGGTGTAAGTGTGTGTCTGTGTTACTTGGAGTCAGTGTATGTCTGTGTACTTGGTGTATGTGGGTGTCTCTGTTACTTGGTGTCAGTGTATGTCTGTGTTACTTGGTGTAAGTGTATGTCTTTGTTACTTAGATTAGATTAGATTAGAGATACAGCACTGAAACAGGCCCTTCGGCCCACCGAGTCTGTGCCGAACATCAACGACCCATTTATACTAATCCTACACTAATCCCATGTTCCTACCAAACATCCCCACCTGTCCCTATATTTCCCTACCACCTACCTATACTAGTGACAATTTATAATGGCCAATTTACCTATCAACCTGCAAGTCTTTTGGCTTGTGGGAGGAAACCGGAGCACCCGGAGAAAACCCACGCAGACACAGGGAGAACTTGCAAACTCCACACAGGCAGTACCCGGAATCGAACCCGGGTCCCTGGAGCTGTGAGGCTGCGGTGCTAACCACTGCGCCACTGTGCCGCCCTAACTTGGTGTCAGTGTATGTCTTTGTTACTTGGTGTAAGTGTATGTCTTTGTTTCTTGGTGTCAGTGCATGTCTTTGTTCCTTGGTGTAAGTGTATGTCTTTGTTCCTTGGTGTAAGTGTGTGTCTGTGTTACTTGGTGTAAGTGTATGTCTGTGTTACTGGGTATCAGTGTATGTCTTTGTTACTTGGTGTCAGTGTATGTCTTTGATACTTGTTGTAAGTGTATGTATTTGTTACTTGGTGTCAGTGTATGTCTGTGTTACTTGGTGTCAGTGCATGTCTTTGTTACTTGGTGTCAGTGTATGTCTTTGTTACTTGATGTAAGTGTATGTCTTTGCTACTTGGTGTCAGTGTATGCCTTTGATACTTGGTGTAAGTGTATGTCTGTGTTACTGGGTATCAGTGTCTGTCTTTGTTACTTGGTGTAAGTGTGTGTCTGTGTTGCTGGGTATCAGTGTATGTCTTTGTTACTTGGTGTAAGTGTGTGTCTGTGTTTCTGGGTATCAGTGTCTGTCTTTGTTACCTCGTGTCCGTGCATGTCTTTGTTACTTGGTGTAAGTGTGTCTCTGTGTTACTGGGTATCAGTGTACGTCTTTGTTACTCGGTGTCTGTGTATGTCTTTGTTACTTGGTGTCAGTGTATGTCTGTGTACTTGGTGTCTGTGTGTGTCTTTGTTACTTGGTGTCAGTGTATGTCTGTGTTACTTGGTGTAAGTGTATGTCTTTGTTACTTGGTGTCAGTGTATGTCTTTGTTACTTGGTGTAAGTGTATGTCTTTGTTTCTTGGTTTCAGTGCATGTCTTTGTTCCTTGGTGTAAGTGTATGTCTTTGTTACTTGGTGTAAGTGTGTGTCTGTGTTACTTGGAGTCAGTGTATGTCTGTGTACTTGGTGTATGTGGGTGTCTCTGTTACTTGGTGTCAGTGTATGTCTGTGTTACTTGGTGTAAGTGTATGTCTTTGTTACTTGGTGTCAGTGTATGTCTTTGTTACTTGGTGTAAGTGTATGTCTTTGTTTCTTGGTGTCAGTGCATGTCTTTGTTCCTTGGTGTAAGTGTATGTCTTTGTTACTTGGTGTAAGTGTGTGTCTGTGTTACTTGGTGTAAGTGTGTGTCTGTGTTACTGGGTGTCAGTGTATGTCTTTGTTACTTGGTGTAAGTGTATGTCTTTGTTTCTTGGTGTCAGTGCATGTCTTTGTTCCTTGGTGTAAGTGTATGTCTTTGTTCCTTGGTGTAAGTGTGTGTCTGTGTTACTTGGTGTAAGTGTATGTCTGTGTTACTGGGTATCAGTGTATGTCTTTGTTACTTGGTGTCAGTGTATGTCTTTGATACTTGTTGTAAGTGTATGTATTTGTTACTTGGTGTCAGTGTATGTCTGTGTTACTTGGTGTCAGTGCATGTCTTTGTTACTTGGTGTCAGTGTATGTCTTTGTTACTTGATGTAAGTGTATGTCTTTGCTACTTGGTGTCAGTGTATGCCTTTGATACTTGGTGTAAGTGTATGTCTGTGTTACTGGGTATCAGTGTCTGTCTTTGTTACTTGGTGTAAGTGTGTGTCTGTGTTGCTGGGTATCAGTGTATGTCTTTGTTACTTGGTGTAAGTGTGTGTCTGTGTTTCTGGGTATCAGTGTCTGTCTTTGTTACCTCGTGTCCGTGCATGTCTTTGTTACTTGGTGTAAGTGTGTCTCTGTGTTACTGGGTATCAGTGTACGTCTTTGTTACTCGGTGTCTGTGTATGTCTTTGTTACTTGGTGTCAGTGTATGTCTGTGTACTTGGTGTCTGTGTGTGTCTTTGTTACTTGGTGTCAGTGTATGTCTGTGTTACTTGGTGTAAGTGTATGTCTTTGTTACTTGGTGTCAGTGTATGTCTTTGTTACTTGGTGTAAGTGTATGTCTTTGTTTCTTGGTTTCAGTGCATGTCTTTGTTCCTTGGTGTAAGTGTATGTCTTTGTTACTTGGTGTAAGTGTGTGTCTGTGTTACTTGGAGTCAGTGTATGTCTGTGTACTTGGTGTATGTGGGTGTCTCTGTTACTTGGTGTCAGTGTATGTCTGTGTTACTTGGTGTAAGTGTATGTCTTTGTTACTTGGTGTCAGTGTATGTCTTTGTTACTTGGTGTAAGTGTATGTCTTTGTTTCTTGGTGTCAGTGCATGTCTTTGTTCCTTGGTGTAAGTGTATGTCTTTGTTACTTGGTGTAAGTGTGTGTCTGTGTTACTTGGTGTAAGTGTGTGTCTGTGTTACTGGGTGTCAGTGTATGTCTTTGTTACTTGGTGTCATTGTCTGTCTTTGTACTTGGTGTCTGTGTGTGTCTTTGTTACTTGGTGTCAGTGTATTTCTGTGTTACTTGGTGTAAATTGTATGTCTGTGTTACTGGGTATCAGTGTCTGTCTTTGTTACTTGGTGTAAGTGTGTGTCTGTGTTGCTGGGTATCAGTGTATGTCTTTGTTACTTGGTGTAAGTGTATGTCTGTGTTACTGGGTATCAGTGTCTGTCTTTGTTACTTGGTGTCAGTGTATGTCTTTGTTACTTGGTGTAAGTGTGTCTCTGTGTTTCTGGGTATCAGTGTACGTCTTTGTTACTTGGTGTCTGTGTGTGTCTGTGTTACTTGGTGTAATTGTGTGTCTGTGTAACTGGGTATCAGTCTATGTCTTTGTTACTTGGTGTAAGTGTGTGTCTGTGTTATTGGGTATCAGTGCATGTCTTTGTTACTTGGTGTCAGTGTATGTCTTTTGTAATTGGTGTAAGTGTATGTCTTTGTTACTTGGTGTCAGTGTATGTCTTTGTAACTTGGTGTAAGTGTCTGTCTGTGTTACCGGGTATCAGTGTATGTCTTTGTTAATTGGTGTCAGTGTCAGTCTTTGTTACTTGGTGTAAGTGTGTGTCTGTGTTACTGGGTATCAGTGTCTGTCTTTGTTACTTGGTGTCAGTGTGTGTCTTTGTTACTGGGTGTCAGTGCATGTCTTTGTTACTGAGTGTCAGTGTATGTCTTCGTGACTTGTTGTAAGTGCGTGTCTGTGTTACTGGGTACCAGTGAACGTCTATGTTACTTGGAGTAAGTGTTTCTCTGTGTTACTGGGTGTCAGTGTGTATCTGTGTTCCTGGGTGTCAGTGTATGTCTATGTTACTTTGTGTCAGTGTATGACTGTGTTAGTTGGTGTAAGTGTGTTTCTGTGTTATTGGGTATCAGTGTATGTCTTTGTTACTAAGTGTAAGTGTGTGTCTGTGTTACTGGGTATCAGTGTATGTCTTTGTTACTTGGTGTCAGTGTATGTCTTTGTTACTTGGTGTAAGTGTGTGTCTGTGTTACTGGGTAACAGTGTGTATCTGTGTTCCTGGGTGTAAGTGTTGTCTGTGTTACTGGGTATCAGTGTCTGTCTTTGTTACTTGGTGTCAGTGTATGTCTTTGTTACTGGGTGTCAGTGCGTGTCTGTGATACTGGGTATCATTGTATGTCTTTGTTGCTTGGTGTCAGTGTACGTCTTTGTACTTGGTGTAACTGGATGTCTTTGTTACTTGGTGTCAGTGTATGTCATTGTTACTTGGTGTAAGTGTATGTCTTTGTTACGTGGTGTCAGTGTATGTCTGTGTTACTTGAAGTAACTGTATGTCTTTGTTACTTGGTGTCAGTGTATGTCTTTGTTACTTGGTGTAAGTGTGTGTCTGTGTTACTGGGTATCAGTGTATGTCTTTGTTACTTGGTTTCAGTGTATGTCTTTGTTACTTGGTGTAAGTGTATGTCTTTGTTACTTGGTGTCAGTGTATATCTGTGTTACTTGGTGTAATTGTATGTCTTTGTTACTTGGTGTCAGTGTATGTCTTTTTTACTTGGCGTAAGTGTATGTCTTTGTTACTTGGTGTCACTGTATGTATTTGTTACTTGGTGTCAGTGTATGTCTTTGATACTTGGTGTAAGTGTATGTCTGTGTTACTGGGTATCAGTGTCTGTCTTTGTTATTTGGTGTAATTGCATGTCTGTGTTTCTGGGTATCAGTGTATGTCTTTTTTACTTGGTGTAAGTGTGTGTCTGTGCTACTGGGTATCAGTGTCTGTCTTTGTTACTTGGTGTCTGTGTATGTCTTTGTTACTTGGTGTAAGTGTATTTCTTTTTTACTTGGTGTCAGTGTGTGTCTTTGTTACTGGGTGTCAGTGTTTGACTTTGTGACTCCGTGTTAGTGTGTGTCTGTGTTATTGGGTATCAGTGTCTGTCTTTGTTACTTGGTGTAAGTGTGTGTCTGTGTTACTTGGAGTCAGTGTATGTCTGTGTACTTGGTGTATGTGGGTGTCTCTGTTACTTGGTGTCAGTGTATGTCTGTGTTACTTGGTGTAAGTGTATGTCTTTGTTACTTAGATTAGATTAGATTAGAGATACAGCACTGAAACAGGCCCTTCGGCCCACCGAGTCTGTGCCGAACATCAACGACCCATTTATACTAATCCTACACTAATCCCATGTTCCTACCAAACATCCCCACCTGTCCCTATATTTCCCTACCACCTACCTATACTAGTGACAATTTATAATGGCCAATTTACCTATCAACCTGCAAGTCTTTTGGCTTGTGGGAGGAAACCGGAGCACCCGGAGAAAACCCACGCAGACACAGGGAGAACTTGCAAACTCCACACAGGCAGTACCCGGAATCGAACCCGGGTCCCTGGAGCTGTGAGGCTGCGGTGCTAACCACTGCGCCACTGTGCCGCCCTAACTTGGTGTCAGTGTATGTCTTTGTTACTTGGTGTAAGTGTATGTCTTTGTTTCTTGGTGTCAGTGCATGTCTTTGTTCCTTGGTGTAAGTGTATGTCTTTGTTCCTTGGTGTAAGTGTGTGTCTGTGTTACTTGGTGTAAGTGTATGTCTGTGTTACTGGGTATCAGTGTATGTCTTTGTTACTTGGTGTCAGTGTATGTCTTTGATACTTGTTGTAAGTGTATGTATTTGTTACTTGGTGTCAGTGTATGTCTGTGTTACTTGGTGTCAGTGCATGTCTTTGTTACTTGGTGTCAGTGTATGTCTTTGTTACTTGATGTAAGTGTATGTCTTTGCTACTTGGTGTCAGTGTATGCCTTTGATACTTGGTGTAAGTGTATGTCTGTGTTACTGGGTATCAGTGTCTGTCTTTGTTACTTGGTGTAAGTGTGTGTCTGTGTTGCTGGGTATCAGTGTATGTCTTTGTTACTTGGTGTAAGTGTGTGTCTGTGTTTCTGGGTATCAGTGTCTGTCTTTGTTACCTCGTGTCCGTGCATGTCTTTGTTACTTGGTGTAAGTGTGTCTCTGTGTTACTGGGTATCAGTGTACGTCTTTGTTACTCGGTGTCTGTGTATGTCTTTGTTACTTGGTGTCAGTGTATGTCTGTGTACTTGGTGTCTGTGTGTGTCTTTGTTACTTGGTGTCAGTGTATGTCTGTGTTACTTGGTGTAAGTGTATGTCTTTGTTACTTGGTGTCAGTGTATGTCTTTGTTACTTGGTGTAAGTGTATGTCTTTGTTTCTTGGTTTCAGTGCATGTCTTTGTTCCTTGGTGTAAGTGTATGTCTTTGTTACTTGGTGTAAGTGTGTGTCTGTGTTACTTGGAGTCAGTGTATGTCTGTGTACTTGGTGTATGTGGGTGTCTCTGTTACTTGGTGTCAGTGTATGTCTGTGTTACTTGGTGTAAGTGTATGTCTTTGTTACTTGGTGTCAGTGTATGTCTTTGTTACTTGGTGTAAGTGTATGTCTTTGTTTCTTGGTGTCAGTGCATGTCTTTGTTCCTTGGTGTAAGTGTATGTCTTTGTTACTTGGTGTAAGTGTGTGTCTGTGTTACTTGGTGTAAGTGTGTGTCTGTGTTACTGGGTGTCAGTGTATGTCTTTGTTACTTGGTGTAAGTGTATGTCTTTGTTTCTTGGTGTCAGTGCATGTCTTTGTTCCTTGGTGTAAGTGTATGTCTTTGTTCCTTGGTGTAAGTGTGTGTCTGTGTTACTTGGTGTAAGTGTATGTCTGTGTTACTGGGTATCAGTGTATGTCTTTGTTACTTGGTGTCAGTGTATGTCTTTGATACTTGTTGTAAGTGTATGTATTTGTTACTTGGTGTCAGTGTATGTCTGTGTTACTTGGTGTCAGTGCATGTCTTTGTTACTTGGTGTCAGTGTATGTCTTTGTTACTTGATGTAAGTGTATGTCTTTGCTACTTGGTGTCAGTGTATGCCTTTGATACTTGGTGTAAGTGTATGTCTGTGTTACTGGGTATCAGTGTCTGTCTTTGTTACTTGGTGTAAGTGTGTGTCTGTGTTGCTGGGTATCAGTGTATGTCTTTGTTACTTGGTGTAAGTGTGTGTCTGTGTTTCTGGGTATCAGTGTCTGTCTTTGTTACCTCGTGTCCGTGCATGTCTTTGTTACTTGGTGTAAGTGTGTCTCTGTGTTACTGGGTATCAGTGTACGTCTTTGTTACTCGGTGTCTGTGTATGTCTTTGTTACTTGGTGTCAGTGTATGTCTGTGTACTTGGTGTCTGTGTGTGTCTTTGTTACTTGGTGTCAGTGTATGTCTGTGTTACTTGGTGTAAGTGTATGTCTTTGTTACTTGGTGTCAGTGTATGTCTTTGTTACTTGGTGTAAGTGTATGTCTTTGTTTCTTGGTTTCAGTGCATGTCTTTGTTCCTTGGTGTAAGTGTATGTCTTTGTTACTTGGTGTAAGTGTGTGTCTGTGTTACTTGGAGTCAGTGTATGTCTGTGTACTTGGTGTATGTGGGTGTCTCTGTTACTTGGTGTCAGTGTATGTCTGTGTTACTTGGTGTAAGTGTATGTCTTTGTTACTTGGTGTCAGTGTATGTCTTTGTTACTTGGTGTAAGTGTATGTCTTTGTTTCTTGGTGTCAGTGCATGTCTTTGTTCCTTGGTGTAAGTGTATGTCTTTGTTACTTGGTGTAAGTGTGTGTCTGTGTTACTTGGTGTAAGTGTGTGTCTGTGTTACTGGGTGTCAGTGTATGTCTTTGTTACTTGGTGTCATTGTCTGTCTTTGTACTTGGTGTCTGTGTGTGTCTTTGTTACTTGGTGTCAGTGTATTTCTGTGTTACTTGGTGTAAATTGTATGTCTGTGTTACTGGGTATCAGTGTCTGTCTTTGTTACTTGGTGTAAGTGTGTGTCTGTGTTGCTGGGTATCAGTGTATGTCTTTGTTACTTGGTGTAAGTGTATGTCTGTGTTACTGGGTATCAGTGTCTGTCTTTGTTACTTGGTGTCAGTGTATGTCTTTGTTACTTGGTGTAAGTGTGTCTCTGTGTTTCTGGGTATCAGTGTACGTCTTTGTTACTTGGTGTCTGTGTGTGTCTGTGTTACTTGGTGTAATTGTGTGTCTGTGTAACTGGGTATCAGTCTATGTCTTTGTTACTTGGTGTAAGTGTGTGTCTGTGTTATTGGGTATCAGTGCATGTCTTTGTTACTTGGTGTCAGTGTATGTCTTTTGTAATTGGTGTAAGTGTATGTCTTTGTTACTTGGTGTCAGTGTATGTCTTTGTAACTTGGTGTAAGTGTCTGTCTGTGTTACCGGGTATCAGTGTATGTCTTTGTTAATTGGTGTCAGTGTCAGTCTTTGTTACTTGGTGTAAGTGTGTGTCTGTGTTACTGGGTATCAGTGTCTGTCTTTGTTACTTGGTGTCAGTGTGTGTCTTTGTTACTGGGTGTCAGTGCATGTCTTTGTTACTGAGTGTCAGTGTATGTCTTCGTGACTTGTTGTAAGTGCGTGTCTGTGTTACTGGGTACCAGTGAACGTCTATGTTACTTGGAGTAAGTGTTTCTCTGTGTTACTGGGTGTCAGTGTGTATCTGTGTTCCTGGGTGTCAGTGTATGTCTATGTTACTTTGTGTCAGTGTATGACTGTGTTAGTTGGTGTAAGTGTGTTTCTGTGTTATTGGGTATCAGTGTATGTCTTTGTTACTAAGTGTAAGTGTGTGTCTGTGTTACTGGGTATCAGTGTATGTCTTTGTTACTTGGTGTCAGTGTATGTCTTTGTTACTTGGTGTAAGTGTGTGTCTGTGTTACTGGGTAACAGTGTGTATCTGTGTTCCTGGGTGTAAGTGTTGTCTGTGTTACTGGGTATCAGTGTCTGTCTTTGTTACTTGGTGTCAGTGTATGTCTTTGTTACTGGGTGTCAGTGCGTGTCTGTGATACTGGGTATCATTGTATGTCTTTGTTGCTTGGTGTCAGTGTACGTCTTTGTACTTGGTGTAACTGGATGTCTTTGTTACTTGGTGTCAGTGTATGTCTGTGTTACTTGGTGTCAGTGTGTGTCTTTGATACTTGGTGTCAGTGTTTATCTGTGTTACTGGGTGTCACTGTGTATCTGTGATCCTGGGTGTCAGTGTATGTCTTTGTTACTTGGTGTCAGTGTATGTCAGTGTTACTTGGTGTAAGTGTGTGTCTGTGTTACTTGGTGTAAGTGTGTGTCTGTGTTACTGGATATCAGTGTATGTCTTTGTTACTTGGTGTCAGTGTATGTCATTGTTACTTGGTGTAAGTGTATGTCTTTGTTACTTGGTGTCAGTGTATGTCTGTGTTACTTGGCGTAACTGTATGTCTTTGTTACTTGGTGTCAGTGTATGTCTTTGTTACTTGGTGTAAGTGTGTGTCTGTGTTACTGGGTATCAGTGTATGTCTTTGTTACTTGGTGTCAGTGTGTGTCTTTGTTACTGGGTGTCAGTGCATGTCTTTGTTACTGGGTGTCAGTGTATGTCTTTGTGACTTGGTGTAAGTGCGTGTCTGTGTTACTGGGTATCAGTGTACGTCTTTGTTACTTGGAGTAAGTGTTTCTCTGTGTTACTGGGTGTCAGTGTGTATCTGTGTTCCTGGGTGTCAGTGTATGTCTTTGTTACTTTGTGTCAGTGTATGACTGTGTTAGTTGGTGTAAGTGTCTGTCTGTGTTATTGGGTATCAGTGCATGTCTTTGTTACTAAGTGTAAGTGTATGTCTTTGTTACTTGGTGTCAGTGTATGTCTGTGTTACTTGGCGTAACTGTATGTCTTTGTTACTTGGTGTCAGTGTATGTCTTTGTTACTTGGTGTAAGTGTGTGTCTGTGTTACTGGGTATCAGTGTATGTCTTTGTTACTTGGTGTCAGTGTGTGTCTTTGTTACTTGGTGTCAGTGTATGTCAGTGTTACTTGGTGTAAGTGTGTGTCTGTGTTACTTGGTGTAAGTGTGTGTCTGTGTTACTGGATATCAGTGTATGTCTTTGTTACTTGGTGTCAGTGTATGTCATTGTTACTTGGTGTAAGTGTATGTCTTTGTTACTTGGTGTCAGTGTATGTCTGTGTTACTTGGCGTAACTGTATGTCTTTGTTACTTGGTGTCAGTGTATGTCTTTGTTACTTGGTGTAAGTGTGTGTCTGTGTTACTGGGTATCAGTGTATGTCTTTGTTACTTGGTGTCAGTGTGTGTCTTTGTTACTGGGTGTCAGTGCATGTCTTTGTTACTGGGTGTCAGTGTATGTCTTTGTGACTTGGTGTAATTGCGTGTCTGTGTTACTGGGTATCAGTGTACGTCTTTGTTACTTGGAGTAAGTGTTTCTCTGTGTTACTGGGTGTCAGTGTGTATCTGTGTTCCTGGGTGTCAGTGTATGTCTTTGTTACTTTGTGTCAGTGTATGACTGTGTTAGTTGGTGTAAGTGTCTGTCTGTGTTATTGGGTATCAGTGCATGTCTTTGTTACTAAGTGTAAGTGTATGTCTTTGTTACTTGGTGTAAGTGTGTGTCTGTGTTACTGGGTATCAGTGTATGTCTTTGTTACTTGGTGTAAGTGTGTGTCTGTGTTACTGGGTATCAGTGTCTGTCTTTGTTACTTGGTGTCAGTGTATGTCTTTGTTACTGGGTGTCAGTGCATGTCTGTGATACTGGGTATCATTGTATGTCTTTGTTGCTTGGTGTCAGTGTATGTCTTTGTACTTGGTGTAACTGGATGTCTTTGTTACTTGGTGTCAGTGTATGTCATTGTTACTTGGTGTCAGTGTGTGTCTTTGTTACTTGGTGTCAGTGTTTCTCTGTGTTACTGGGTGTCAGTGTGTATCTGTGTTCCTGGGTGTCAGTGTATGTCTGTGTTACTTGGCGTAACTGTATGTCTTTGTTACTTGGTGTCAGTGTATGTCTTTGTTACTTGGTGTCAGTGTATGTCTTTGTTACTTGGTGTAAGTGTGTGTCTGTGTTACCGGGTATCAGTGTATGTCTTTGTTAATTGGTGTCAGTGTAAGTCTTTGTTACTTGGTGTAAGTGTGTGTCTGTGTTACTGGGTATCAGTGTATGTCTTTGTTACTTGGTGTCAGTGTGTGTCTTTGTTACTGGGTGTCAGTGCATGTCTTTGTACTGGGTGTCAGTGTATGTCTTCGTGACTTGTTGTAAGTGCGTGTCTGTGTTACTGGGTACCAGTGTACGTCTATGTTACTTGGAGTAAGTGTTTCTCTGTGTTACTGGGTGTCAGTGTGTATCTGTGTTCCTGGGTGTCAGTGTATGTCTATGTTTCTTTGTGTCAGTGTATGACTGTGTTAGTTGGTGTAAGTGTGTTTCGGTGTTATTGGCCATCAGTGTATGTCTTTGTTACTAAGTGTAATTGTGTGTCTGTGTTACTGGGTATCAGTGTATGTCTTTGTTACTTGGTGTCAGTGTATGTCTTTGTTACTTGGTGTAAGTGTGTGTCTGTGTTACTGGGTATCAGTGTATGTCTTTGTTACTTGGTGTCAGTGTGTGTCTTTGTTACTGGGTGTCAGTGCATGTCTTTGTTACTGGGTGTCAGTGTATGTCTTTGTGACTTGGTGTAAGTGCGTGTCTGTGTTACTGGGTATCAGTGTACGTCTTTGTTACTTGGAGTAAGTGTTTCTCTGTGTTACTGGGTGTCAGTGTGTATCTTTGTTCCTGGGTGTCAGTGTATGTCTTTGTTACTTTGTGTCAGTGTATGACTGTGTTAGTTGGTGTAAGTGTCTGTCTGTGTTATTGGGTATCAGTGCATGTCTTTGTTACTAAGTGTAAGTGTATGTCTTTGTTACTTGGTGTAAGTGTGTGTCTGTGTTACTGGGTATCAGTGTATGTCTTTGTTACTTGGTGTAAGTGTGTGTCTGTGTTACTGGGTATCAGTGTCTGTCTTTGTTACTTGGTGTCAGAGTATGTCTTTGTTACTGGGTGTCAGTGCATGTCGGTGATACTGGGTATCATTGTATGTCTTTGTTGCTTGGTGTCAGTGTATGTCTTTGTACTTGGTGTAACTGGATGTCTTTGTTACTTGGTGTCAGTGTATGTCATTGTTACTTGGTGTCAGTGTGTGTCTTTGTTACTTGGTGTCAGTGTTTCTCTGTGTTACTGGGTGTCAGTGTGTATCTGTGTTCCTGGGTGTCAGTGTATGTCTGTGTTACTTGGCGTAACTGTATGTCTTTGTTACTTGGTGTCAGTGTATGTCTTTGTTACTTGGTGTAAGTGTGTGTCTGTGTTACTGGGTATCAGTGTATGTCTTTGTTACTTGGTGTCAGTGTGTGTCTTTGTTACTTGGTGTCAGTGTATGTCTTTGTTACTTGGTGTAAGTGTGTGTCTGTGTTACCGGGTATCAGTGTATGTCTTTGTTAATTGGTGTCAGTGTAAGTCTTTGTTACTTGGTGTAAGTGTGTGTCTGTGTTACTGGGTATCAGTGTATGTCTTTGTTACTTGGTGTCAGTGTGTGTCTTTGTTACTGGGTGTCAGTGCATGTCTTTGTACTGGGTGTCAGTGTATGTCTTCGTGACTTGTTGTAAGTGCGTGTCTGTGTTACTGGGTACCAGTGTACGTCTATGTTACTTGGAGTAAGTGTTTCTCTGTGTTACTGGGTGTCAGTGTGTATCTGTGTTCCTGGGTGTCAGTGTATGTCTATGTTACTTTGTGTCAGTGTATGACTGTGTTAGTTGGTGTAAGTGTGTTTCGGTGTTATTGGGCATCAGTGTATGTCTTTGTTACTAAGTGTAATTGTGTGTCTGTGTTACTGGGTATCAGTGTATGTCTTTGTTCCTTGGTGTCAGTGTATGTCTTTGTTACTTGGTGTAAGTGTGTGTCTGTGTTACTGGGTATCAGTGAGTATCTGTGTTCCTGGGTGTGAGTGTGTGTCAGTGTTACTGGGTATCAGTGTCTGTCTTTGTTACTTGGTGTCAGTGTGTGTCTTTGTTACTGGGTGTCAGTGCTTGTCTGTGATACTGGGTATCATTGTATGTCTTTGTTGCTTGGTGTCAGTGTACGTCTTTGTACTTGGTGTAACTGGTATGTCTTTGTTACTTGGTGTCAGTGTATGTCTGTGTTACTTGGTGTCAGTGTGTGTCTTTGTTACTTGGTGTCAGTGTTTCTCTGTGTTACTGGGTGTCACTGTGTATCTGTGTTCCTGGGTGTCAGTGTATGTCTTTGTTACTTGGTGTCAGTGTATGTCAGTGTTACTTGGTGTAAGTGTGTGTCTGTGTTACTTGGTGTAAGTGTGTGTCTGTGTTACTGGATATCAGTGTATGTCTTTGTTACTTGGTGTCAGTGTATGTCATTGTTACTTGGTGTAAGTGTATGTCTTTGTTACTTGGTGTCAGTGTATGTCTGTGTTACTTGGCGTAACTGTATGTCTTTGTTACTTGGTGTCAGTGTATGTCTTTGTTACTTGGTGTAAGTGTGTGTCTGTGTTACTGGGTATCAGTGTATGTCTTTGTTACTTGGTGTCAGTGTGTGTCTTTGTTACTGGGTGTCAGTGCATGTCTTTGTTACTGGGTGTCAGTGTATGTCTTTGTGACTTGGTGTAAGTGCGTGTCTGTGTTACTGGGTATCAGTGTACGTCTTTGTTACTTGGAGTAAGTGTTTCTCTGTGTTACTGGGTGTCAGTGTGTATCTGTGTTCCTGGGTGTCAGTGTATGTCTTTGTTACTTTGTGTCAGTGTATGACTGTGTTAGTTGGTGTAAGTGTGTGTCTGTGTTATTGGGAATCAGTGCATGTCTTTGTTACTAAGTGTAAGTATATGTCTTTGTTACTTGGTGTAAGTATGTGTCTGTGTTACTGGGTATCAGTGTATGTCTTTGTTACTTGGTGTAAGTGTGTGTCTGTGTTACTGGGTATCAGTGTCTGTCTTTGTTACTTGGTGTCAGTGTATGTCTTTGTTACTGGGTGTCAGTGCATGTCTGTGATACTGGGTATCATTGTATGTCTTTGTTGCTTGGTGTCAGTGTATGTCTTTGTACTTGGTGTAACTGGATGTCTTTGTTACTTGGTGTCAGTGTATGTCATTGTTACTTGGTGTCAGTGTGTGTCTTTGTTACTTGGTGTCAGTGTTTCTCTGTGTTACTGGGTGTCAGTGTGTATCTGTGTTCCTGGGTGTCAGTGTATGTCTATGTTACTTTGTGTCAGTGTATGACTGTGTTAGTTGGTGTAAGTGTGTTTCTGTGTTATTGGGTATCAGTGTATGTCTTTGTTACTAAGTGTAAGTGTGTGTCTGTGTTACTGGGTATCAGTGTATGTCTTTGTTACTTGGTGTCAGTGTATGTCTTTGTTACTTGGTGTAAGTGTGTGTCTGTGTTACTGGGTATCAGTGTGTATCTGTGTTCCTGGGTGTAAGTGTGTGTCTGTGTTACTGGGTATCAGTGTCTGTCTTTGTTACTTGGTGTCAGTGTATGTCTTTGTTACTGGGTGTCAGTGCGTGACTGTGATACTGGGTATCATTGTATGTCTTTGTTGCTTGGTGTCAGTGTACGTCTTTGTACTTGGTGTAACTGGATGTCTTTGTTACTTGGTGTCAGTGTATGTCTGTGTTACTTGGTGTCAGTTTGTGTCTTTGTTACTTGGTGTCAGTGTTTCTCTGTGTTACTGGGTGTCACTGTGCATCTGTGTTCCTGGGTGTCAGTGTATGTCTTTGTTACTTGGTGTCAGTGTATGTCAGTGTTACTTGGTGTAAGTGTGTGTCTGTGTTACTTGGTGTAAGTGTGTGTCTGTGTTACTGGATATCAGTGTATGTCTTTGTTAGTTGGTGTCAGTGTATGTCATTGTTACTTGGTGGAAGTGTATGTCTTTGTTACTTGGTGTCAGTGTATGTCTGTGTTACTTGGCGTAACTGTATGTCTTTGTTACTTGGTGTCAGTGTATGTCTTTGTTACTTGGTGTAAGTGTGTGTCTGTGTTACTGGGTATCAGTGTATGTCTTTGTTACTTGGTGTCAGTGTGTGTCTTTGTTACTTGGTGTCAGTGTATGTCTTTGTTACTTGGTGTAAGTGTGTGTCTGTGTTACTGGGTATCAGTGTATGTCTTTGTTAATTGGTGTCAGTGTAAGTCTTTGTTACTTGGTGTAAGTGTGTGTCTGTGTTACTGGGTATCAGTGTATGTCTTTGTTACTTGGTGACAGTGTGTGTCTTTGTTACTGGGTGTCAGTGCATGTCTTTGTTACTGCGTGTCAGTGTATGTCTTTGAGAGTTGTTGTAAGTGCGTGTCTGTGTTACTGGGTACCAGTGTACGTCTATGTTACTTGGAGTAAGTGTTTCTCTGTGTTACTGGGTGTCAGTGTGTATCTGTGTTCCTGGGTGTCAGTGTATGTCTCTGTTACTTTGTGTCAGTGTATGACTGTGTTAGTTGGTGTAAGTGTGTTTCTGTGTTATTGGGTATCAGTGTATGTCGTTGTTACTAAGTGTAAGTGTGTGTCTGTGTTACTGGGTATCAGTGTATGTCTTTGTTACTTGGTGTCAGTGTGTGTCTTTGTTACTTGGTGTCAGTGTATGTCTTTGTTACTTGGTGTAAGTGTGTGTCTGTGTTACTGGGTATCAGTGTATGTCTTTGTTAATTGGTGTCAGTGTAAGTCTTTGTTACTTGGTGTAAGTGTGTGTCTGTGTTACTGGGTATCAGTGTATGTCTTTGTTACTTGGTGACAGTGTGTGTCTTTGTTACTGGGTGTCAGTGCATGTCTTTGTTACTGGGTGTCAGTGTATGTCTTTGAGAGTTGTTGTAAGTGCGTGTCTGTGTTACTGGGTACCAGTGTACGTCTATGTTACTTGGATTAAGTGTTTCTCTGTGTTACTGGGTGTCAGTGTGTATCTGTGTTCCTGGGTGTCAGTGTATGTCTCTGTTACTTTGTGTCAGTGTATGACTGTGTTAGTTGGTGTAAGTGTGTTTCTGTGTTATTGGGTATCAGTGTATGTCGTTGTTACTAAGTGTAAGTGTGTGTCTGTGTTACTGGGTATCAGTGTATGTCTTTGTTACTTGGTGTCAGTGTATGTCTTTGTTACAAGTGTGTTTCTGTGTTACTGGGTATCAGTGTGTATCTGTGTTCCTGGGTGTAAGTGTGTGTCTGTGTTACTAGGTATCAGTGTCTGTCTTTGTTACTTGGTGTCAGTGTATGTCTTTGTTACTGGGTGCCAGTGCGTGTCTGTGATACTGGGTATCATTGTATGTCTTTGTTGCTTGGTGTCAGTGTACGTCTTTGTACTTGGTGTAACTGGATGTCTGTGTTACTTGGTGTCAGTGTATGTCTGTGTTACTTGGTGTCAGTGTGTGTCTTTGTACTTGGTGTCAGTGTTTATCTGTGTTTAGTTTAGTTTAGAGATACAGCACTGAAACAGGCCCTTCGGCCCACCGAGTCTGTGCCGACCATCAACCACCCATTTATACTAATCCTACACGAATCCCATATTCCTACCACATCCCCACCTGTCCCTATATTTTCCCTACCACCTACCTATACTCGGGGCAATTTCTAATGGCCAATTTACCTATCAACCTGCAAGTCTTTGGCATGTGGGAGGAAACCGGAGCACCCGGAGGAAACCCACGCAGACACAGGGAGAACTTGCAAACTCCACACAGGCAGTACCAGGAATTGAACCCGGGTCGCTGGAGCTGTGAGGCTGCGGTGCTAACCACTGCGCCACTGTGCCGCCCCTGGGTGTTACTGGGTGTCACTTTGTATCTGTGTTCCTGGGTGTCAGTGTATGTCTTTGTTACTTGGTGTCAATGGATGTCAGTGTTTCTTGGTGTAAGTGTGTGTCTATGCTACTGGATATCAGTGTATGTCTTTGTTACTTGGTGTCAGTGTATGTCATTGTTACTTGGTGTAAGTGTATGTCTTTGTTACTTGGTGTCAGTGTATGTCTGTGTTACTTGGCGTAACTGTATGTCTTTGTTACTTGGTGTCAGTGTATGTCTTTGTTACTTGGTGTAAGTGTGTGTCTGTGTTACTGGGTATCAGTGTATGTCTTTGTTACTTGGTGTCAGTGTGTGTCTTTGTTACTGGGTGTCAGTGCATGTCTTTGTTACTGGGTGTCAGTGTATGTCTTTGTGACTTGGTGTAAGTGCGTGTCTGTGTTACTGGGTATCAGTGTACGTCTTTGTTACTTGGAGTAAGTGTTTCTCTGTGTTACTGGGTGCCAGTGTATGTCTTTGTTACTTTGTGTCAGTGTATGACTGTGTTAGTTGGTGTAAGTGTTTGTCTGTTTTATTGGGTATCAGTGTATGTCTTTGTTACTTGGAGTAAGTGTTTCTCTGTGTTACTGGGTGTCAGTGTGTATCTGTGTTCCTGGCTGTCAGTGTATGTCTTTGTTACTTTGTGTCAGTGTTTGACTGTGTTAGTTGGTGTAAGTGTGTTTCTGTGTTATTGGGTATCCGTGTATGTCTTTGTTACTAAGTGTAAGTGTGTGTCTGTGTCACTGGGTATCAGTGTATGTCTTTGTTACATAGTGTCAGTGTATGTCTTTGTTACTTGGTGTAAGTGTGTGTCTGTGTTACTGGGTATCAGTGTATGTCTTTGTTACTTGGTGTAAGTGTGTGTCTGTGTTACTGGGTATCAGTGTCTGTCTTTGTTACTTGGTGTCAGTGTATGTCTTTGTTACTGGGTGTCAGTGCGTGTCTGTGATACTGGGTATCATTGTATGTCTTTGTTGCTTGGTGTCAGTGTATGTCTTTGTACATGGTGTAACTGGATGTCTTTGTTACTTGGTGTCAGTGTATGTTTTTGTTAATTGGTGTCAGAGTATGTCTTTGTTACTTGGTGTCAGTGTATGTCTGTGTTACTTGGCGTAACTGTATGTCTTTGTTACTTGGTGTCAGTGTATGTCTTTGTTACTTGGTGTAAGTGTGTGTCTGTGTTACTGGGTATCAGTGTATGTCTTTGTTACTTGGTGTCAGTGTGTGTCTTTGTTACTGGGTGTCAGTGCATGTCTTTGTTACTGGGTGTCAGTGTATGTCTTTGTGACTTGGTGTAAGTGCGTGTCTGTGTTACTGGGTATCAGTGTACGTCTTTGTTACTTGGAGTAAGTGTTTCTCTGTGTTACTGGGTGCCAGTGTATGTCTTTGTTACTTTGTGTCAGTGTATGACTGTGTTAGTTGGTGTAAGTGTTTGTCTGTTTTATTGGGTATCAGTGTATGTCTTTGTTACTTGGAGTAAGTGTTTCTCTGTGTTACTGGGTGTCAGTGTGTATCTGTGTTCCTGGCTGTCAGTGTATGTCTTTGTTACTTTGTGTCAGTGTTTGACTGTGTTAGTTGGTGTAAGTGTGTTTCTGTGTTATTGGGTATCCGTGTATGTCTTTGTTACTAAGTGTAAGTGTGTGTCTGTGTCACTGGGTATCAGTGTATGTCTTTGTTACATAGTGTCAGTGTATGTCTTTGTTACTTGGTGTAAGTGTGTGTCTGTGTTACTGGGTATCAGTGTATGTCTTTGTTACTTGGTGTAAGTGTGTGTCTGTGTTACTGGGTATCAGTGTCTGTCTTTGTTACTTGGTGTCAGTGTATGTCTTTGTTACTGGGTGTCAGTGCGTGTCTGTGATACTGGGTATCATTGTATGTCTTTGTTGCTTGGTGTCAGTGTATGTCTTTGTACATGGTGTAACTGGATGTCTTTGTTACTTGGTGTCAGTGTATGTTTTTGTTAATTGGTGTCAGAGTATGTCTTTGTTACTTGGTGTCAGTGTATGTCTTTGTTACTTGGTGTAATTGTGTGTCTGTGTTACTGGGTATCAGTGTATGTCTTTGTTACTTGGTGTCAGTGTGTGTCTTTGTTACTGGGTGTCAGTGTATGTCTTTGTTACTGGGTGTCAGTGTGTGCCTTTGTGACTTGGTGTAAGTGTGTGTCTGTGTTACTGGATGTCAGTGTCTGTCTTTGTTACTTGGTGTAAGTGTGAGTCTGTGTTATTGGGTATCAGTGTCTGTCTTTGTTACTGGGTGTCAGTGTGTGTCTTTGTGACTTGGTGTAAGTCTGTGTCTGTATTACTGGGTATCACTGTCTGTCTTTGTTACTTGGTGTAAGTGCGTGTCTGTGTTACTGGGTATCATTGTATGTCCGTGTTACTTGGTTTAAGTGTGTGTCTTTGTTAATTGGTGTAAGTGTATGTCTGTCTTACTTGGTGGATGTGTATGTCTTTGTTACTTGTTGTCAGTGTAAGTCTTTGTTACTTGGTGTAAGTGACTGTCTTTGTTACTTGGTGTCAGTGTATGTCTTTGTTACTTGGTGTCAGTGTATGTCTTTGTTACTGGGTGCCAGTGCGTGTCTGTGATACTGGGTATCATTGTATGTCTTTGTTGCTTGGTGTCAGTGTACGTCTTTGTACTTGGTGTAACTGGATGTCTGTGTTACTTGGTGTCAGTGTATGTCTGTGTTACTTGGTGTCAGTGTGTGTCTTTGTACTTGGTGTCAGTGTTTATCTGTGTTTAGTTTAGTTTAGAGATACAGCACTGAAACAGGCCCTTCGGCCCACCGAGTCTGTGCCGACCATCAACCACCCATTTATACTAATCCTACACGAATCCCATATTCCTACCACATCCCCACCTGTCCCTATATTTTCCCTACCACCTACCTATACTCGGGGCAATTTCTAATGGCCAATTTACCTATCAACCTGCAAGTCTTTGGCATGTGGGAGGAAACCGGAGCACCCGGAGGAAACCCACGCAGACACAGGGAGAACTTGCAAACTCCACACAGGCAGTACCAGGAATTGAACCCGGGTCGCTGGAGCTGTGAGGCTGCGGTGCTAACCACTGCGCCACTGTGCCGCCCCTGGGTGTTACTGGGTGTCACTTTGTATCTGTGTTCCTGGGTGTCAGTGGATGTCTTTGTTACTTGGTGTCAATGGATGTCAGTGTTTCTTGGTGTAAGTGTGTGTCTGTGTTACTTGGTGTAAGTGTGTGTCTATGTTACTGGATATCAGTGTATGTCTTTGTTACTTGGTGTCAGTGTATGTCATTGTTACTTGGTGTAAGTGTATGTCTTTGTTACTTGGTGTCAGTGTATGTCTGTGTTACTTGGCGTAACTGTATGTCTTTGTTACTTGGTGTCAGTGTATGTCTTTGTTACTTGGTGTAAGTGTGTGTCTGTGTTACTGGGTATCAGTGTATGTCTTTGTTAATTGGTGTCAGTGTGTGTCTTTGTTACTGGGTGTCAGTGCATGTCTTTGTTACTGGGTGTCAGTGTATGTCTTTGTGACTTGGTGTAAGTGCGTGTCTGTGTTACTGGGTATCAGTGTACGTCTTTGTTACTTGGAGTAAGTGTTTCTCTGTGTTACTGGGTGTCAGTGTGTATCTGTGTTCCTGGGTGTCAGTGTATGTCTTTGTTACTTTGTGTCAGTGTATGACTGTGTTAGTTGGTGTAAGTGTGTGTCTGTGTTATTGGGTATCCGTGTATGTCTTTGTTACTAAGTGTAAGTGTGTGTCTGTGTCACTGGGTATCAGTGTATGTCTTTGTTACATAGTGTCAGTGTATGTCTTTGTTACTTGGTGTCAGTGTGTGTCTGTGTTACTGGGTGTCAGTGTATGTCTTTGTTACTTGGTGTAAGTGTGTGTCTGTGTTACTGGGTATCAGTGTCTGTCTTTGTTACTTGGTGTCAGTGTATGTCTTTGTTACTGGGTGTCAGTGCGTGTCTGTGATACTGGGTATCATTGTATGTCTTTGTTGCTTGGTGTCAGTGTATGTCTTTGTACATGGTGTAACTGGATGTCTTTGTTACTTGGTGTCAGTGTATGTTTTTGTTAATTGGTGTCAGAGTATGTCTTTGTTACTTGGTGTCAGTGTATGTCTTTGTTACTTGGTGTAATTGTGTGTCTGTGTTACTGGGTATCAGTGTATGTCTTTGTTACTTGGTGTCAGTGTGTGTCTTTGTTACTGGGTGTCAGTGTATGTCTTTGTTACTGGGTGTCAGTGTGTGCCTTTGTGACTTGGTGTAAGTGTGTGTCTGTGTTACTGGATGTCAGTGTCTGCCTTTGTTACTTGGTGTAAGTGTGAGTCTGTGTTATTGGGTATCAGTGTCTGTCTTTGTTACTGGGTGTCAGTGTGTGTCTTTGTGACTTGGTGTAAGTCTGTGTCTGTATTACTGGGTATCACTGTCTGTCTTTGTTACTTGGTGTAAGTGCGTGTCTGTGTTACTGGGTATCATTGTATGTCCGTGTTACTTGGTTTAAGTGTGTGTCTTTGTTAATTGGTGTAAGTGTATGTCTGTCTTACTTGGTGGATGTGTATGTCTTTGTTACTTGTTGTCAGTGTAAGTCTTTGTTACTTGGTGTAAGTGACTGTCTTTGTTACTTGGTGTCAGTGTATGTCTTTGTTACTTGGTGCAAGTGTGTGTCTTTGTTAGTTGGTGTAAGTGTATGTCTTTGTTACTTGGTGTCAGTGTATGTCTGTGCTATTTGCTGTAAGTGTATGTCTTTGTTACTTGGTGTCAGTGTATGTCTTTGTTACTTGCTGTAAGTGTTTGTCTGTGTTACTGGGTTTCAGTGTATGTCTTTGTTACTTGGTGTCAGTGTATGTCTGTGTACTTGTTGTAAGTGTGTGTCTTTGTTACTTGGTGTCAGTGTATGTCTGTGTTACTTGGTGTAAGTGTATGTCTTTGTTACTTGGTGTCAGTGTATGTATTTGTTACTTGGTGTAAGTGTATGTCTTTGTTACTTGGTGCAAGTGTATGTCTTTGTTACTTGGTGTCAGTGTATGTCTCTGTTACTTGGTGTAAGTGTGTGTCTGTGTTACAGGTTATCAGTGAATGTCTTTGTTACTTGGTGTCAGTGTATGTCATTGTTACTTGGTGTAAGTATATGTCTTTGTTACTTTCTGTCAGTGTATGTCTGCGTTACTTGGTGTAAGTGTATGTCTTTGTTACTGGCTGTAAGTGTATGTCTTTGTTACTTTCTGTCAGTGTATGTCTGAGTTACTTGGTGTAAGTGTGTGTCTTTGTTAGTTGGTGTAAGTGTATGTCTTTGTTACTTTGTGTCAGTGTATGTCTGTGTACTTGGTGTAAGTGTATGTCTTTGTTACTTGGTGTCAGTGTATCTCTTTGTTACTTGGTGTCAGTGTATGTCTTTGTTACTTGGTGTAAGTGTGTGTCTGTGTTACTGGGTATCAGTGTATGTTTTTGTTAATTGGTGTCAGAGTATGTCTTTGTTACTTGGTGTCAGTCTATGTCTTTGTTACTTGGTGTAATTGTGTGTCTGTGTTACTGGGTATCAGTGTATGTCTTTGTTACTTGGTGTCAGTGTATGTCTTTGTTACTGGGTGTCAGTGTAAGTCTTTGTTACTTGGTGTAAGTGTGTGTCTGTGTTACTGGGTATCAGTGTATGTCTTTGTTACTTGGTGACAGTGTGTGTCTTTGTTACTGGGTGTCAGTGCATGTCTTTGTTACTGGGTGTCAGTGTATGTCTTTGAGAGTTGTTGTAAGTGCGTGTCTGTGTTACTGGGTACCAGTGTACGTCTATGTTACTTGGAGTAAGTGTTTCTCTGTGTTACTGGGTGTCAGTGTGTATCTGTGTTCCTGGGTGTCAGTGTATGTCTCTGTTACTTTGTGTCAGTGTATGACTGTGTTAGTTGGTGTAAGTGTGTTTCTGTGTTATTGGGTATCAGTGTATGTCGTTGTTACTAAGTGTAAGTGTGTGTCTGTGTTACTGGGTATCAGTGTATGTCTTTGTTACTTGGTGTCAGTGTGTGTCTTTGTTACTTGGTGTCAGTGTATGTCTTTGTTACTTGGTGTAAGTGTGTGTCTGTGTTACTGGGTATCAGTGTATGTCTTTGTTAATTGGTGTCAGTGTAAGTCTTTGTTACTTGGTGTCAGTGTATGTCTCTGTTACTTGGTGTAAGTGTGTGTCTGTGTTACAGGTTATCAGTGAATGTCTTTGTTACTTGGTGTCAGTGTATGTCATTGTTACTTGGTGTAAGTATATGTCTTTGTTACTTTCTGTCAGTGTATGTCTGCGTTACTTGGTGTAAGTGTATGTCTTTGTTACTGGCTGTAAGTGTATGTCTTTGTTACTTTCTGTCAGTGTATGTCTGAGTTACTTGGTGTAAGTGTGTGTCTTTGTTACTTGGTGTCAGTGTATGTATTTGTTACTTGGTGTAAGTGTATGTCTTTGTTAATTGGTGCAAGTGTATGTCTTTGTTACTTGGTGTCAGTGTATGTCTCTGTTACTTGGTGTAAGTGTGTGTCTGTGTTACAGGTTATCAGTGAATGTCTTTGTTACTTGGTGTCAGTGTATGTCATTGTTACTTGGTGTAAGTATATGTCTTTGTTACTTTCTGTCAGTGTATGTCTGCGTTACTTGGTGTAAGTGTATGTCTTTGTTACTGGCTGTAAGTGTATGTCTTTGTTACTTTCTGTCAGTGTATGTCTGAGTTACTTGGTGTAAGTGTGTGTCTTTGTTAGTTGGTGTAAGTGTATGTCTTTGTTACTTTGTGTCAGTGTATGTCTGTGTACTTGGTGTAAGTGTATGTCTTTGTTACTTGGTGTCAGTGTATCTCTTTGTTACTTGGTGTCAGTGTATGTCTTTGTTACTTGGTGTAAGTGTGTGTCTGTGTTACTGGGTATCAGTGTATGTTTTTGTTAATTGGTGTCAGAGTATGTCTTTGTTACTTGGTGTCAGTCTATGTCTTTGTTACTTGGTGTAATTGTGTGTCTGTGTTACTGGGTATCAGTGTATGTCTTTGTTACTTGGTGTCAGTGTATGTCTTTGTTACTGGGTGTCAGTGTAAGTCTTTGTTACTTGGTGTAAGTGTGTGTCTGTGTTACTGGGTATCAGTGTATGTCTTTGTTACTTGGTGACAGTGTGTGTCTTTGTTACTGGGTGTCAGTGCATGTCTTTGTTACTGGGTGTCAGTGTATGTCTTTGAGAGTTGTTGTAAGTGCGTGTCTGTGTTACTGGGTACCAGTGTACGTCTATGTTACTTGGAGTAAGTGTTTCTCTGTGTTACTGGGTGTCAGTGTGTATCTGTGTTCCTGGGTGTCAGTGTATGTCTCTGTTACTTTGTGTCAGTGTATGACTGTGTTAGTTGGTGTAAGTGTGTTTCTGTGTTATTGGGTATCAGTGTATGTCGTTGTTACTAAGTGTAAGTGTGTGTCTGTGTTACTGGGTATCAGTGTATGTCTTTGTTACTTGGTGTCAGTGTATGTCTTTGTTACAAGTGTGTTTCTGTGTTACTGGGTATCAGTGTGTATCTGTGTTCCTGGGTGTAAGTGTGTGTCTGTGTTACTAGGTATCAGTGTCTGTCTTTGTTACTTGGTGTCAGTGTATGTCTTTGTTACTGGGTGCCAGTGCGTGTCTGTGATACTGGGTATCATTGTATGTCTTTGTTGCTTGGTGTCAGTGTACGTCTTTGTACTTGGTGTAACTGGATGTCTGTGTTACTTGGTGTCAGTGTATGTCTGTGTTACTTGGTGTCAGTGTGTGTCTTTGTACTTGGTGTCAGTGTTTATCTGTGTTTAGTTTAGTTTAGAGATACAGCACTGAAACAGGCCCTTCGGCCCACCGAGTCTGTGCCGACCATCAACCACCCATTTATACTAATCCTACACGAATCCCATATTCCTACCACATCCCCACCTGTCCCTATATTTTCCCTACCACCTACCTATACTCGGGGCAATTTCTAATGGCCAATTTACCTATCAACCTGCAAGTCTTTGGCATGTGGGAGGAAACCGGAGCACCCGGAGGAAACCCACGCAGACACAGGGAGAACTTGCAAACTCCACACAGGCAGTACCAGGAATTGAACCCGGGTCGCTGGAGCTGTGAGGCTGCGGTGCTAACCACTGCGCCACTGTGCCGCCCCTGGGTGTTACTGGGTGTCACTTTGTATCTGTGTTCCTGGGTGTCAGTGTATGTCTTTGTTACTTGGTGTCAATGGATGTCAGTGTTTCTTGGTGTAAGTGTGTGTCTATGCTACTGGATATCAGTGTATGTCTTTGTTACTTGGTGTCAGTGTATGTCATTGTTACTTGGTGTAAGTGTATGTCTTTGTTACTTGATGTCAGTGTATGTCTGTGTTACTTGGCGTAACTGTATGTCTTTGTTACTTGGTGTCAGTGTATGTCTTTGTTACTTGGTGTAAGTGTGTGTCTGTGTTACTGGGTATCAGTGTATGTCTTTGTTACTTGGTGTCAGTGTGTGTCTTTGTTACTGGGTGTCAGTGCATGTCTTTGTTACTGGGTGTCAGTGTATGTCTTTGTGACTTGGTGTAAGTGCGTGTCTGTGTTACTGGGTATCAGTGTACGTCTTTGTTACTTGGAGTAAGTGTTTCTCTGTGTTACTGGGTGTCAGTGTATGTCTTTGTTACTTTGTGTCAGTGTATGACTGTGTTAGTTGGTGTAAGTGTTTGTCTGTTTTATTGGGTATCAGTGTATGTCTTTGTTACTTGGAGTAAGTGTTTCTCTGTGTTACTGGGTGTCAGTGTGTATCTGTGTTCCTGGCTGTCAGTGTATGTCTTTGTTACTTTGTGTCAGTGTTTGACTGTGTTAGTTGGTGTAAGTGTGTTTCTGTGTTATTGGGTATCCGTGTATGTCTTTGTTACTAAGTGTAAGTGTGTGTCTGTGTCACTGGGTATCAGTGTATGTCTTTGTTACATAGTGTCAGTGTATGTCTTTGTTACTTGGTGTAAGTGTGTGTCTGTGTTACTGGGTATCAGTGTATGTCTTTGTTACTTGGTGTAAGTGTGTGTCTGTGTTACTGGGTATCAGTGTCTGTCTTTGTTACTTGGTGTCAGTGTATGTCTTTGTTACTGGGTGTCAGTGCGTGTCTGTGATACTGGGTATCATTGTATGTCTTTGTTGCTTGGTGTCAGTGTATGTCTTTGTACATGGTGTAACTGGATGTCTTTGTTACTTGGTGTCAGTGTATGTTTTTGTTAATTGGTGTCAGAGTATGTCTTTGTTACTTGGTGTCAGTGTATGTCTTTGTTACTTGGTGTAATTGTGTGTCTGTGTTACTGGGTATCAGTGTATGTCTTTGTTACTTGGTGTCAGTGTGTGTCTTTGTTACTGGGTGTCAGTGTATGTCTTTGTTACTGGGTGTCAGTGTGTGCCTTTGTGACTTGGTGTAAGTGTGTGTCTGTGTTACTGGATGTCAGTGTCTGTCTTTGTTACTTGGTGTAAGTGTGAGTCTGTGTTATTGGGTATCAGTGTCTGTCTTTGTTACTGGGTGTCAGTGTGTGTCTTTGTGACTTGGTGTAAGTCTGTGTCTGTATTACTGGGTATCACTGTCTGTCTTTGTTACTTGGTGTAAGTGCGTGTCTGTGTTACTGGGTATCATTGTATGTCCGTGTTACTTGGTTTAAGTGTGTGTCTTTGTTAATTGGTGTAAGTGTATGTCTGTCTTACTTGGTGGATGTGTATGTCTTTGTTACTTGTTGTCAGTGTAAGTCTTTGTTACTTGGTGTAAGTGACTGTCTTTGTTACTTGGTGTCAGTGTATGTCTTTGTTACTTGGTGTCAGTGTATGTCTTTGTTACTGGGTGCCAGTGCGTGTCTGTGATACTGGGTATCATTGTATGTCTTTGTTGCTTGGTGTCAGTGTACGTCTTTGTACTTGGTGTAACTGGATGTCTGTGTTACTTGGTGTCAGTGTATGTCTGTGTTACTTGGTGTCAGTGTGTGTCTTTGTACTTGGTGTCAGTGTTTATCTGTGTTTAGTTTAGTTTAGAGATACAGCACTGAAACAGGCCCTTCGGCCCACCGAGTCTGTGCCGACCATCAACCACCCATTTATACTAATCCTACACTAATCCCATATTCCTACCACATCCCCACCTGTCCCTATATTTTCCCTACCACCTACCTATACTCGGGGCAATTTCTAATGGCCAATTTACCTATCAACCTGCAAGTCTTTGGCATGTGGGAGGAAACCGGAGCACCCGGAGGAAACCCACGCAGACACAGGGAGAACTTGCAAACTCCACACAGGCAGTACCAGGAATTGAACCCGGGTCGCTGGAGCTGTGAGGCTGCGGTGCTAACCACTGCGCCACTGTGCCGCCCCTGGGTGTTACTGGGTGTCACTTTGTATCTGTGTTCCTGGGTGTCAGTGGATGTCTTTGTTACTTGGTGTCAATGGATGTCAGTGTTTCTTGGTGTAAGTGTGTGTCTGTGTTACTTGGTGTAAGTGTGTGTCTATGTTACTGGATATCAGTGTATGTCTTTGTTACTTGGTGTCAGTGTATGTCATTGTTACTTGGTGTAAGTGTATGTCTTTGTTACTTGGTGTCAGTGTATGTCTGTGTTACTTGGCGTAACTGTATGTCTTTGTTACTTGGTGTCAGTGTATGTCTTTGTTACTTGGTGTAAGTGTGTGTCTGTGTTACTGGGTATCAGTGTATGTCTTTGTTAATTGGTGTCAGTGTGTGTCTTTGTTACTGGGTGTCAGTGCATGTCTTTGTTACTGGGTGTCAGTGTATGTCTTTGTGACTTGGTGTAAGTGCGTGTCTGTGTTACTGGGTATCAGTGTACGTCTTTGATACTTGGAGTAAGTGTTTCTCTGTGTTACTGGGTGTCAGTGTGTATCTGTGTTCCTGGGTGTCAGTGTATGTCTTTGTTACTTTGTGTCAGTGTATGACTGTGTTAGTTGGTGTAAGTGTGTGTCTGTGTTATTGGGTATCCGTGTATGTCTTTGTTACTAAGTGTAAGTGTGTGTCTGTGTCACTGGGTATCAGTGTATGTCTTTGTTACATAGTGTCAGTGTATGTCTTTGTTACTTGGTGTCAGTGTGTGTCTGTGTTACTGGGTGTCAGTGTATGTCTTTGTTACTTGGTGTAAGTGTGTGTCTGTGTTACTGGGTATCAGTGTCTGTCTTTGTTACTTGGTGTCAGTGTATGTCTTTGTTACTGGGTGTCAGTGCGTGTCTGTGATACTGGGTATCATTGTATGTCTTTGTTGCTTGGTGTCAGTGTATGTCTTTGTACATGGTGTAACTGGATGTCTTTGTTACTTGGTGTCAGTGTATGTTTTTGTTAATTGGTGTCAGAGTATGTCTTTGTTACTTGGTGTCAGTGTATGTCTTTGTTACTTGGTGTAATTGTGTGTCTGTGTTACTGGGTATCAGTGTATGTCTTTGTTACTTGGTGTCAGTGTGTGTCTTTGTTACTGGGTGTCAGTGTATGTCTTTGTTACTGGGTGTCAGTGTGTGCCTTTGTGACTTGGTGTAAGTGTGTGTCTGTGTTACTGGATGTCAGTGTCTGCCTTTGTTACTTGGTGTAAGTGTGAGTCTGTGTTATTGGGTATCAGTGTCTGTCTTTGTTACTGGGTGTCAGTGTGTGTCTTTGTGACTTGGTGTAAGTCTGTGTCTGTATTACTGGGTATCACTGTCTGTCTTTGTTACTTGGTGTAAGTGCGTGTCTGTGTTACTGGGTATCATTGTATGTCCGTGTTACTTGGTTTAAGTGTGTGTCTTTGTTAATTGGTGTAAGTGTATGTCTGTCTTACTTGGTGGATGTGTATGTCTTTGTTACTTGTTGTCAGTGTAAGTCTTTGTTACTTGGTGTAAGTGACTGTCTTTGTTACTTGGTGTCAGTGTATGTCTTTGTTACTTGGTGCAAGTGTGTGTCTTTGTTAGTTGGTGTAAGTGTATGTCTTTGTTACTTGGTGTCAGTGTATGTCTGTGCTATTTGCTGTAAGTGTATGTCTTTGTTACTTGGTGTCAGTGTATGTCTTTGTTACTTGCTGTAAGTGTTTGTCTGTGTTACTGGGTTTCAGTGTATGTCTTTGTTACTTGGTGTCAGTGTATGTCTGTGTACTTGTTGTAAGTGTGTGTCTTTGTTACTTGGTGTCAGTGTATGTCTGTGTTACTTGGTGTAAGTGTATGTCTTTGTTACTTGGTGTCAGTGTATGTATTTGTTACTTGGTGTAAGTGTATGTCTTTGTTACTTGGTGCAAGTGTATGTCTTTGTTACTTGGTGTCAGTGTATGTCTCTGTTACTTGGTGTAAGTGTGTGTCTGTGTTACAGGTTATCAGTGAATGTCTTTGTTACTTGGTGTCAGTGTATGTCATTGTTACTTGGTGTAAGTATATGTCTTTGTTACTTTCTGTCAGTGTATGTCTGCGTTACTTGGTGTAAGTGTATGTCTTTGTTACTGGCTGTAAGTGTATGTCTTTGTTACTTTCTGTCAGTGTATGTCTGAGTTACTTGGTGTAAGTGTGTGTCTTTGTTAGTTGGTGTAAGTGTATGTCTTTGTTACTTTGTGTCAGTGTATGTCTGTGTACTTGGTGTAAGTGTATGTCTTTGTTACTTGGTGTCAGTGTATCTCTTTGTTACTTGGTGTCAGTGTATGTCTTTGTTACTTGGTGTAAGTGTGTGTCTGTGTTACTGGGTATCAGTGTATGTTTTTGTTAATTGGTGTCAGAGTATGTCTTTGTTACTTGGTGTCAGTCTATGTCTTTGTTACTTGGTGTAATTGTGTGTCTGTGTTACTGGGTATCAGTGTATGTCTTTGTTACTTGGTGTCAGTGTATGTCTTTGTTACTGGGTGTCAGTGTATGTCTTTGTTACTGGGTGTCAGTTTGTGCCTTTGTGACTTGGTGTAAGTGTGTGTCTGTGTTACTGGATGTCAGTGTCTGTCTTTGTTACTTGGTGTAAGTGTGTGTCTGTGCTATTGGGTATCAGTGTCTGTCTTTGTTACTGGGTGTCAGTGTGTGTCTTTGTGACTTGGTGTAAGTCTGTGTCTGCATTACTGGGTATCACTGTCTGTCTTTGTTACTTGGTGTAAGTGTGTGTCTGTGTTACTGGGTATCATTGTATGTCCGTGTTACTTGGTTTAAGTGTGTGTCTTTGTTAATTGGTGTAAGTGTATGTCTGTCTTACTTGGTGGATGTGTATGTCTTTGTTACTTGGTGTCAGTGTCTGTCTTTGTTACTTGGTGTCAGTGTATGTCTTTGTTACTTGGTGTAAGTGTGTGCCTTTGTTAGTTGGTGTAAGTGTATGTCTTTGTTACTTGGTGTCAGTGTATGTCTGTGCTATTTGCTGTAAGTGTATGTCTTTGTTACTTGGTGTCAGTGTATGTCTTTGTTACTTGCTGTAAGTGTTTGTCTGTGTTACTGGGTTTCAGTGTATGTCTTTGTTACTTGGGGTCAGTGTATGTCTGTGTACTTGGTGTAAGTGTGTGTCTTTGTTACTTGGTGTCAGTGTATGTCTGTGTTACTTGGTGTAAGTGTATGTCTTTGTTACTTGGTGTCAGTGTATGTATTTGTTACTTGGTGTAAGTGTATGTCTTTGTTACTTGGTGCAAGTGTATGTCTTTGTTACTTGGTGTCAGTGTATGTCTCTGTTACTTGGTGCAAGTGTGTGTCTGTGTTACTGGGTATCAGTGTATGTCTTTGTAACTTTGTGTCATTGTCAGTCTTTGTTACTTGGTGTAATTATATGTCTTTGTTACTTTCTGTCAGTGTATGTCTGAAATACTTGGTGTAAGTGTATGTCTTTGTTACTTGGTGTCAGTGTATGCTTTTGTTACTTGGTGTAAGTGTATGTCTTTGTTACTTGGTGTCAGTGTATGTCTTTGTTACTTGGTGTAAGTGTATGTCTTTGCTACTTGGTGTCAGTGTATGTCTTTGATACTTGGTGTAATTGTGTGTCTGTGTTACTGGGTATCAGTGTATGTCTTTGCTACTTGGTGTCAGTGTATGTCTTTGATACTTGGTGTAATTGTGTGTCTGTGTTACTGGGTATCAGTGTATGTCGTTGTTCCTTGGTGTCAGTGTATGTCTTTGTTACTTTTGTAAGTGTTTGTCTGTGTTACTGGGTTTCAGTGTATGTCTTTGTTACTTGGTGTCAGTGTATGTCTGTGTACTTGGTGTAAGTGTGTGTCTTTGTTACTTGGTGTCAGTGTATGTCTGTGTTACTTGGTGTACGTGTATGTCTGTGTTACTTGGTGTCAGTGTATGTCTTTGTTACTTGGTGTAAGTGTATGTCTTTGTTAATTGGTGTCAGTGTATGTCTCTGTTACTTGGTGAAAGTGTGTGTCTGTGTTACTGGGTATCAGTGTATGTCTTCGTTACTTGGTGTCATTGTCAGTCTTTGTTACTTGGTGTAAGTGTCTGTCTGTGTTACTGGGTATCAGTGTATGTCTTTGTTACTTGGTGTCTGTGTATGTCTTTGTTACTTTGTGCAGGTATATGTCTTTGTTACTTTCTGTCAGTGTATGTCTGATTTACTTGGTGTTAGTGTATGCCTTTGTTACTTGGTGTCAGGGTATGTCTTTGTTACTTGGTGTAAGTGTATGTCTTTGTTACTTGGTGTCAGTGTATGTCTTTGTTACTTGGTGTAAGTGTATGTCTTTGCTACTTGGTGTCAGTGTATGTCTTTGATAATTGGTGTAAGTGTATGTCAGTGTTACTGGGTATCAGTGTCTGTCTTTGTTACTTGGTGTAAGTGTGTGTCTGTGTTGCTGGGTATCAGTGTATGTCTTTGTTACTTGGTGTAAGTGTGTGTCTGTGTTACTGGGTATCAGTGTCTGTCTTTGTTACTTGGTGTCTGTGTATGTCTTTGTTACTTGGTGTCAGTGTGTGTCTTTGTTACTTGGTGTCAGTGTGTGTCTTTGTTACTGGGTGTCAGAGTTTGTCTTTGTTACTGGGTGTCAGTGTATGTCTTTGTGACTTGGTCTTAGTGTGTGTCTATGTTACCGGGTATCAGTGTCTGTCTTTGTTACTTGGTGTAAGTGTTTGTCTGTGTTACTGGGTATCAGTGTATGTCTTTGTTACTTTGTGTCAGTGTATGTCTGTGTACTTGGTGTATGTGTGTGTCTTTGTTACTTGCTGTCAGTGTTTGTCTGTGTTACTTGGTGCAAGTGTATGTCTTTGTTACTTGGTGTCAGTGTATGTCTTTGTTACTTGGTGTAAGTGTATGTCTTTGTTACTTGGTGTCAGTGTATGTCTCTGTTACTTGGTGTAAATGTGTGTTTTTGTGACTGGGTATCAGTGTCTGTCTTTGTTACTTGGTGTCATTGTCTGTCTTTGTTACTTGGTGTAAGTGTGTGTCTGTGTTACTTGGTGTAAGTGTGTGTCTGTGTTACTTGGTGTCAGTGTATGTCTTTGTTACTTGGTGTCAGTGTTTGTCTGTGTTACTTGGTGTAAGTGTATGTCTTTGTTACTTGGTGTCAGTGTATGTCTTTGTTACTTGGTGTATGTGTATGTCTTTGTTACTTGGTGTCAGTGTATGTCTCTGTTACTTGGTGTAATTGTGTGTGTGTGTTACTGGGTATCAGTGTATGTCTTTGTTACTTGTTGTCATTGTCTGTCTCTGTTACTTGGTGTAAGTGTGTGTCTGTGTTACTTGGTGTAAGTGTGTGTCTGTGTTACTGGGTATCAGTGTAAGTATTTGTTTCATGGTGTCGGTGTATGTCTTTGTTACTTGGTGTAACTGTATGTCTTTGTTACTTGGTGTCAGTGTATGTCTTTGTTACTTGTTGTAAGTGTATGTCTTTGTTACTTGGTGTCAGTGTATGTCTTTGTTACTTGGTGTAAGTGTATGTCTTTGCTACTTGGTGTCAGTGTATGTCTTTGATACTTGGTATAAGTGTATGTCTGTGTTACTGGGTATCAGTGTCTGTCTTTGTTACTTGGTGTAAGTGTGTGTCTGTGTTGCTGGGTAGCAGTGTATGTCTTTGTTACTTGGTGTAAGTGTGTGTCTGTGTTACTGGGTATCAGTGTCTGTCTTTGTTACTTGGTGTCTGCGTATGTCTTTGTTACTTGGTGTCAGTGTGTGTCTTTGTTACTTGGTGTCAGTGTTTGTCTTTGTTTCTGGGTGTCAGTGTTTGTCTTTGTTACTGGGTGTCTGCGTATGTCTTTGTTACTTGGTGTCAGTGTGTGTCTTTGTTACTTGGTGTCAGTGTTTGTCTTTGTTTCTGGGTGTCAGTGTTTGTCTATGTTACTGGGTATCTGTGTCTGTCTTTGTTACTTGGTGTAAGTGTGTGTCTGTGTTACTGGGTATCAGTGTATGTCTTTGCTAATTTGTGTCAGTTTATGTCTGTGTACTTGGTGTATGTGTGTGTCTTTGTTACTTGGTGTCAGTGTTTGTCTGTGTTACTTGGTGTAAGTGTATGTCTTTGTTACTTGGTGTAAGTGTATTTCTATGTTACTTGGTGTAAGTGTTTGTCTTTGTTACTTGGTGTCAGTGTATGTCTCTGTTACTTGGTGTAATTGTGTGTCTGTGTTACTGGGTATCAGTGTATGTCTTTGTTACTTGGTGTCATTGTCTGTCTTTGTTACTTGGTGTAAGTGTGTGTCTGTGTTACTTGGTGTAAGTGTGTGTCTGTGTTACTGGGTATCAGTGTATGTCGTTGTTACTTGGTGTCAGTGTATGTCTTTGTTACTTGGTGTCAGTGTATGTCTTTGTTACTTGGTGTCTGTGTATGTCTTTGTTACTTGGTGTAAGTATATGTCTTTGTTACTTTCTGTCAGTGTATGTCTGATTTACTTGGTGTCAGTGTATGCCTTTGTTACTTGGTGTCAGTGTATGTCTTTGTTACTTGGTGTAAGCGTATGTCTTTGTTACTTGGTGGCAGTGTATGTCTTTGTTACTTGGTGTAAGTGTATGTCTTTGCTACTTGGTGTCAGTGTATGTCTTTGATAATTGGTGTAAGTGTATGTCAGTGTTACTGGGTATCAGTGTCTGTCTTTGTTACTTGGTGTAAGTGTGTGTCTGTGTTGCTGGGTATCAGTGTATGTCTTTGTTACTTGGTGTAAGTGTGTGTCTGTGTTACAGGGTATCAGTGTCTGTCTTTGTTACTTGGTGTCTGTGTATGTCTTTGTTACTTGGTGTCAGTGTGTGTCTTTGTTACTTGGTGTCAGTGTGTGTCTTTGTTACTGGGTGTCAGTGTTTGTCTTTGTTACTGGGTGTCAGTGTATGTCTTTGTGACTTGGTCTTAGTGTGTGTCTATGTTACTGGGTATCAGTGTCTGTATTTGTTACTTGGTGTAAGTGTGTGTCTGTGTTACTGGGTATCAGTGTATGTCTTTGTTACTTTGTGTCAGTGTATGTCTGTGTACTTGGTGTTTGTGTGTGTCTTTGTTACTTGGTGTCAGTGTTTGTCTGTGTTACTTGGTGTAAGTGTATGTCTTTGTTACTTGGTGTCAGTGTATGTCTTTGTTACTTGGTGTAAGTGTATGTCTTTGTTACTTGGTGTCAGTGTATGTCTCTGTTACTTGGTGTAATTGTGTGTTTTTGTTACTGTGTATCAGTGTCTGTACTTGTTACTTGGTGTCATTGTCTGTCTGTGTTACTTGGTGTAAGTGTGTGTCTGTGTTACTGGGTATCAGTCTATGTCTTTGTTACTTGGTGTCAGTGTATGATTTGTTACTTGGTGTCAGTGTTTGTCTGTGTTACTTGGTGTAAGTGTATGTCTTTGTTACTTGGTGTCAGTGTATGTCTTTGTTACTTGGTGTATGTGTATGTCTTTGTTACTTGGTGTCAGTGAATGTCTCTGTTACTTGGTGTAATTGTGTGTCTGTGTTACTGGGTATCAGTGTATGTCTTTGTTACTTGGTGTCATTGTCTGTCTTTGTTAATTGGTGTAAGAGTGTGTCTGTGTTACTTGGTGTAAGTGTGTGTCTGTGTTACTGGGTATCAGTGTATGTCTTTGTTACATGGTGTCAGTGTATGTCTGTGTTACTTGGTGTAACTGTATGTCTTTGTTACTTGGTGTCAGTGTATGTCTTTGTTACTTGGTGTAAGTGTGTGTCTGTGTTGCTCGGTATCAGTGTATGTCTTTGTTACTTGGTGTAAGTGTGTGTCTGAGTTACTGGGTATCAGTGTCTGTCTTTGTTACTTGGTGTCAGTGTATGTCTTTGTTACTTGGTGTAAGTGTGTGTCTGTGTTACTGGGTATCAGTGTACGTCTTTGTTACTTGGTGTCTGTGTGTGTCTGTGATACTTGGTGTAAGTGTGTGTCTGTGTAACTGGGTATCAGTTTATGTCTTTGTTACTTGGTGTAAGTGTGTTTCTGTGTTATTGGGTATCAGTGTATGTGTTTGTTACTTGGCGTCAGAGTATGTCTTTTTTAATTAGTGTAAATGTTTGTCTTTGTTACTTGGTGACAGTGTATGTCTTTGTTACTTGGTGTAAGTGTGTGTCAGTGTTAATCGGTATCAGTGTCTGTCTTTGTTACTTGGTGTCAGTGTGTGTCTTTGTTACTCGGTGTCAGTGCATGTCTTTGTTACTTTGTGTCAGTGTGTGTCTTTGTTACTCGGTGTAAGTGCGTGTCTGTGTTACTGTGTATCAGTGTATGTCTTTGTTACTTGGAGTAAGTGTTTCTCTGTGTTACTGGGTGTCAGTGTGTATCTGTGTTCCTGGCTGTCAGTGTATGTCTTTGTTACTTTGTGTCAGTGTATGACTGTGTTAGTTGGTGTAAGTGTTTGTCTGTTTTATTGGGTATCAGTGTATGTCTTTGTTACTTGGAGTAGGTGTTTCTCTGTGTTACTGGGTGTCAGTGTGTATCTGTGTTCCTGGCTGTCAGTGTATGTTTTTGTTACTTTGTGTCAGTGTTTGACTGTGTTAGTTGGTGTAAGTGTGTTTCTGTGTTATTGGGTATCAGTGTATGTCTTTGTTACTTGGTGTAAGTGTGAGTCTGTGTTACTGGGTATCAGTGTATGTCTTCGTTACTTGGTGTCAGTGTATGTCTTTGTTACTTGGTGTAAGTGTGTGTCTTTGTTACTGGGAATCAGTGTATGTCTTTGCTACTTGGTGTCAGTGTACGTCTTTGATACTTGGTATAAGTGTATGTCTGTGTTACTGGGTATCAGTGTCTGTCTTTGTTACTTGGTGTAAGTGTGTGTCTGTGTTGCTGGGTATCAGTGTATGTCTTTGTTACTTGGTGTAAGTGTGTGTCTGTGTTACTGGGTATCAGTGTCTGTCTTTGTTACTTGGTGTCTGTGTATGTCTTTGTTACTTGGTGTAAGTGTGTGTCTGTGTTTCTGGGTATCAGTGTACGTCTCTGTTACTTGGTGTCTGTGTGTGTCTGTGATACTTGGTGTAAGTGTGTGTCTGTGTAACTGGGTATCAGTGTATGTCTTTGTTACTTGGTGTAAGTGTGTTTTTGTGTTATTGGGTATCAGTGTATGTCTTTGTTACTTGGCGTCAGAGTATGTATTTTTTTAATTGGAGTAAGTGTGTGTCTGTGTTACTGGGTATCAGTGTATGTCTTTGTTACTTGGTGTAACTGTGTGTCTATGTTAATCGGTATCAGTGTATGTCTTCGTTACTTGGTGTCAGTGTGTGTCTTTGTTAATCGGTGTCAGTGCATGTCTTTTTTACTGGGTGTCAGTGTATGTCTTTGTGTCTTGGTGTAAGTGCGTGTCTGTGTTACTGTGTATCAGTGCATGTCTTTGTTACTTGGAGCAAGTGTGAGTCTGTGTTACTGGGTATCAGTGTATGTCTTTGTTACTTGGTGCAAGTGTGTGTCTGTGTTATTGGGTATCAGTGTATGTCTTTGTTACTTGGTGCAAGTGTGAGTCTGTGTTACTGGGTATCAGTGTATGTCTTGGTTACTTGGTGTCAGTGTATGTCTTTGTTACTTGGTGTATGTGTATGTCTTTGTTACTTTATGTCAGAGTATGTCTTTGTTACTTGGTGTAAGTGTGTGTCTTTGTTACTGGGTATCAGTGTATGTCTTTGCTACTTGATGTAAGTGTGTGTCTGTGTTATTGGGTATCAGTGTCTGTCTTTGTTACCTGGTGTCAATGTATGTCTTTGTTACTGTTTGTCAGTGCGTGTCTGTGATACTGGGTATCATTGTGTGTCTTTGTTGCTTGGTGTCAGTGTGTGTCTTTGTTACTTGCTGTCAGTGTTTCTCTGTGTTACTGGGTGTCACTGTGTATCTGTGTTCCTTGATGTCAGTGCATGACTTTGTTACTTGGTGTCAGTGTATGCCCGTGATACTTGGTGTAAGTGTGTGTCTGTGTTACTGGGTATCAGTGTATGTCTTTGTTACTTGGTGTAAGTGTGTGTCTGTGTTCATGCGTATCAGTGTATGTCTTTGTTACTTGGTGTCAGTGTATGTCTTTGTTCCTTGGTGTAAGTGTATGTCTTTGTTACTTGCTTTCAGTGTATGTCTTTGTTACTTGGTGTAAGTGTGTGTCTGTGTTACTGGGTATCAGTGTATGTCTTTGTTAATTGGTGTCAGTGTCTGTCTTGGTTACTTGGTGTCAGTGTATGTCTTTGTTACTTGGTGTAATTGTGTGTCTGTGTTACTGGGTATCAGTGTATGTCTTTGTTACTTGGTGTCACTGTGTGTCTTTGTTACTGGGTGTCAGTGTATGTCTTTGTTACTGGGTGTCAGTGTGTGTCTTTGTGACTTGGTGTAATTGTGTGTCTGTGTTACTGGATGTCAGTGTCTGTCTTTGTTACTTGGTGTAAGTGTGTGTCTTTGTTACTTGGTGTCAGTGTGTGTCTTAGTTACTGGGTGTCAGTGTTTTTCTTTGTCAATGGGTGTCAGTGTATGTCTTTGTGACTTGTTCTTAGTGTGTGTCTGTGTTACTGGGTATCAGTGTCTGTCTTTGTTACTTGGTGTAAGTGTGTGTCTGTGTTACTGGGTCTCAGTGTATGTCTTTGTTACTTGGTGTCAGTGTATGTCTGTGTACTTGGTGTATGTGTGTGTCTTTGTTACTTGGTGTCAGTGTTTGTCTGTGTTACTTGGTTTAAGTGTATGGCTTTGTTACTTGGTGTCAGTGTATGTCTTTGTTACTAGGTGTTGTGTATGTCTCTGTTACTTGGTGTAATTGTGTGTCTGTGTTACTGGGTATCAGTGTATGTCTTTGTTACTTGGTGTCAGTGTATGTCTGTGTTATTTGCTGTAATTGTATGCATTTGTTACTTGGTGTCAGTGTATGTCTTTGTTACTTGGTGTAAGTGCATGTCTTTGTTACTTGGTGTCAGTGTATGTCTCTGTTACTTGGTGTAAGTGTGTGTCTGTGTTACTGGGTATCAGTGTTTGTCTTTGTTACTTGGTGTCAGTGTATGTCTTTGTTACTTGGTGTAAGTATATGTCTTTGTTACTTTCTGTCAGTGTATGTCTGAGTTACTTGGTGTAAGTGTATGTCTTTGTTACTTGGTGTCAGTGTATGTCTTTGTTACTTGGTGTAAGTGTTTGTCTTTGTTACTTGGTGTCAGTGTATGTCTTTGTTACTTGGTGTAAGTGTATGTCTTTGCGACTTGGTGTCAGTGTATGTCTTTGTTACTTGGTGGAAGTGTATGTCAGTGTTACAGGGTATCAGTTTCTGTCTTTGTTACTTGGTGTATGTGTGTGTCTTTGTTGCTGTGTATCAGTGTATGTCTTTGTTACTTGGTGTCAGTGTGTGTCTTTGTTACTCGGTGTCAGTGCATGTCTTTGTTACTTTGTGTCAGTGTGTGTCTTTGTTACTCGGTGTAAGTGCGTGTCTGTGTTACTGTGTATCAGTGTATGTCTTTGTTACTTGGAGTAAGTGTTTCTCTGTGTTACTGGGTGTCAGTGTGTATCTGTGTTCCTGGCTGTCAGTTTAAGTCTTTGTTACTTGGTGTAAGTGTGTTTCTGTGTTATTGGGTATCAGTGTATGTGTTTGTTACTTGGCGTCAGAGTATGTCTTTTTTAATTAGTGTAAATGCTTGTCTTTGTTACTTGGTGACAGTGTATGTCTTTGTTACTTGGTGTAAGTGTGTGTCAGTGTTAATCGGTATCAGTGTCTGTCTTTGTTACTTGGTGTCAGTGTGTGTCTTTGTTACTCGGTGTCAGTGCATGTCTTTGTTACTTTGTGTCAGTGTGTGTCTTTGTTACTCGGTGTAAGTGCGTGTCTGTGTTACTGTGTATCAGTGTATGTCTTTGTTACTTGGAGTAAGTGTTTCTCTGTGTTACTGGGTGTCAGTGTGTATCTGTGTTCCTGGCTGTCAGTGTATGTCTTTGTTACTTTGTGTCAGTGTATGACTGTGTTAGTTGGTGTAAGTGTTTGTCTGTTTTATTGGGTATCAGTGTATGTCTTTGTTACTTGGAGTAAGTGTTTCTCTGTGTTACTGGGTGTCAGTGTGTATCTGTGTTCCTGGCTGTCAGTGTATGTCTTTGTTACTTTGTGTCAGTGTTTGACTGTGTTAGTTGGTGTAAGTGTGTTTCTGTGTTATTGGGTATCAGTGTATGTCTTTGTTACTTGGTGTAAGTGTGAGTCTGTGTTACTGGGTATCAGTGTATGTCTTCGTTACTTGGTGTCAGTGTATGTCTTTGTTACTTGGTGTAAGTGTGTGTCTTTGTTACTGGGAATCAGTGTATGTCTTTGCTACTTGGTGTCAGTGTACGTCTTTGATACTTGGTATAAGTGTATGTCTGTGTTACTGGGTATCAGTGTCTGTCTTTGTTACTTGGTGTAAGTGTGTGTCTGTGTTGCTGGGTATCAGTGTATGTCTTTGTTACTTGGTGTAAGTGTGTGTCTGTGTTACTGGGTATCAGTGTCTGTCTTTGTTACTTGGTGTCTGTGTATGTCTTTGTTACTTGGTGCAAGTGTGTGTCTGTGTTTCTGGGTATCAGTGTACGTCTTTGTTACTTGGTGTCTGTGTGTGTCTGTGATACTTGGTGTAAGAGTGTGTCTGTGTAACTGGGTATCAGTGTATGTCTTTGTTACTTGGTGTAAGTGTGTTTTTGTGTTATTGGGTATCAGTGTATGTCTCTGTTACTTGGCGTCAGAGTATGTATTTTTTTAATTGGAGTAAGTGTGTGTCTGTGTTACTGGGTATCAGTGTATGTCTTTGTTACTTGGTGTAAGTGTGTGTCTATGTTAATCGGTATCAGTGTATGTCTTCGTTACTTGGTGTCAGTGTGTGTCTTTGTTAATCGGTGTCAGTGCATGTCTTTTTTACTGGGTGTCAGTGTATGTCTTTGTGTCTTGGTGTAAGTGCGTGTCTGTGTTACTGTGTATCAGTGCATGTCTTTGTTACTTGGAGCAAGTGTGAGTCTGTGTTACTGGGTATCAGTGTATGTCTTTGTTACTTGGTGCAAGTGTGTGTCTGTGTTATTGGGTATCAGTGTATGTCTTTGTTACTTGGTGCAAGTGTGAGTCTGTGTTACTGGGTATCAGTGTATGTCTTGGTTACTTGGTGTCAGTGTATGTCTTTGTTACTTGGTGTATGTGTATGTCTTTGTTACTTTATGTCAGAGTATGTCTTTGTTACTTGGTGTAAGTGTGTGTCTTTGTTACTGGGTATCAGTGTATGTCTTTGCTACTTGCTGTAAGTGTGTGTCTGTGTTATTGGGTATCAGTGTCTGTCTTTGTTACCTGGTGTCAATGTATGTCTTTGTTACTGTTTGTCAGTGCGTGTCTGTGATACTGGGTATCATTGTGTGTCTTTGTTGCTTGGTGTCAGTGTATGTCTGTGTTACTTGGTGTCAGTGTGTGTCTTTGTTACTTGCTGTCAGTGTTTCTCTGTGTTACTGGGTGTCACTGTGTATCTGTGTTCCTTGATGTCAGTGCATGACTTTGTTACTTGGTGTCAGTGTATGCCCGTGATACTTGGTGTAAGTGTGTGTCTGTGTTACTGGGTATCAGTGTATGTCTTTGTTACTTGGTGTAAGTGTGTGTCTGTGTTCATGCGTATCAGTGTATGTCTTTGTTACTTGGTGTCAGTGTATGTCTTTGTTCCTTGGTGTAAGTGTATGTCTTTGTTACTTGCTTTCAGTGTATGTCTTTGTTACTTGGTGTAAGTGTGTGTCTGTGTTACTGGGTATCAGTGTATGTCTTTGTTAATTGGTGTCAGTGTCTCTCTTGGTTACTTGGTGTCAGTGTATGTCTTTGTTACTTGGTGTAATTGTGTGTCTGTGTTACTGGGTATCAGTGTATGTCTTTGTTACTTGGTGTCACTGTGTGTCTTTGTTACTGGGTGTCAGTGTATGTCTTTGTTACTGGGTGTCAGTGTGTGTCTTTGTGACTTGGTGTAATTGTGGGTCTGTGTTACTGGATGTCAGTGTCTGTCTTTGTTACTTGGTGTAAGTGTGTGTCTTTGTTACTTGGTGTCAGTGTGCGTCTTTGTTACTGGGTGTCAGTGTTTTTCTTTGTCAATGGGTGTCAGTGTATGTCTTTGTGACTTGTTCTTAGTGTGTGTCTGTGTTACTGGGTATCAGTGTCTGTCTTTGTTACTTTGTGTAAGTGTGTGTCTGTGTTGCTGGGTCTCAGTGTATGTCTTTGTTACTTGGTGTCAGTGTATGTCTGTGTACTTGGTGTATGTGTGTGTCTTTGTTACTTGGTGTCAGTGTTTGTCTGTGTTACTTGGTTTAAGTGTATGGCTTTGTTACTTGGTGTCAGTGTATGTCTTTGTTACTAGGTGTTGTGTATGTCTCTGTTACTTGGTGTAATTGTGTGTCTGTGTTACTGGGTATCAGTGTATGTCTTTGTTACTTGGTGTCAGTGTATGTCTGTGTTATTTGCTGTAATTGTATGCATTTGTTACTTGGTGTCAGTGTATGTCTTTGTTACTTGGTGTAAGTGCATGTCTTTGTTACTTGGTGTCAGTGTATGTCTCTGTTACTTGGTGTAAGTGTGTGTCTGTGTTACTGGGTATCAGTGTTTGTCTTTGTTACTTGGTGTCAGTGTATGTCTTTGTTACTTGGTGTAAGTATATGTCTTTGTTACTTTCTGTCAGTGTATGTCTGAGTTACTTGGTGTAAGTGTATGTCTTTGTTACTTGGTGTCAGTGTCTGTCTTTGTTACTTGGTGTAAGTGTTTGTCTTTGTTACTTGGTGTCAGTGTATGTCTTTGTTACTTGGTGTAAGTGTATGTCTTTGCTACTTGGTGTCAGTGTATGTCTTTGTTACTTGGTGGAAGTGTATGTCAGTGTTACAGGGTATCAGTTTCTGTCTTTGTTACTTGGTGTAAGTGTGTGTCTTTGTTGCTGTGTATCAGTGTATGTCTTTGTTACTTGGTGTAAGTGTCTGTCTGTGTTACTGGGTATCAGTGTCTGTCTTTGTTACTTGGTGTCTGTGTATGTCTTTGTTACTTGGTGTCAGTGTGTGTCTTTGTTACTTGGTGTCAGTGTGTGTCTTTGTTACTGGGTGTCAGTGTTTGTCTTTGTTACTGGGTGTCAGTGTATGTCTTTGTGACTTGGCCTTAGTGTGTGCTGTGTTACTGGGTATCAGTGTCTGTCTTTGTTACTTGCTGAAAGTGTGTGTCTGTGTTACTGGGTATCAGTGTATGTCTTTGTTACTTTGTGTCAGTGTATGTCTGTGTACTTGGTGTATGTGTGTGTCTTTGTTACTTGGTGTCAGTGTATGTCTGTGTACTTGGTGTATTTGTGTGTCTTTGTTACTTGGTGTCAGTGTTTGTCTTTGTTACTAGGTGTCAGTGTATGTCTCTGTTACTTGGTGTAATTGTGTGTCTGTGTTTCTGGGTATCAGTGTCTGTCTTTGTTACTTGGTGTCATTGTCTGTCTTTGTTACTTGGTGTAAGTGTGTGTCTGTGTTACTTGGTGTAAGTCTGCGTCTGTGTTACTGGGTATCAGTGTATGTATTTGTTACTTGGTGTCAGTGTATGTCTGTGTTATTTTCTGTAAGTTTATGTATTTGTTACTTGGTGTCAGTGTATGTCTTTGTTACTTGGTGTAAGTGTATGTCTTTGTTACTTGGTGTCAGTGTATGTCTCTGTTACTTGGTGTAAGTGTGTGTCTGTGTTACTGGGTATCAGTGTATGTATTTGTTACTTGGTGTCAGTGTATGTCTTTGTTACTTGGTGTAAGTATATGTCTTTGTTACTTTCTGTCAGTGTATGTCTGAGTTACTTGGTGTAAGTGTATGTCTTTGTTACTTGGTGTCAGTGTATGTCTTTGTTACTTGGTGTAAGTGTATGTCTTTGTTACTTGGTGTAAGTGTATGTCTTTGCTACTTGGTATCAGTGTATGTCTTTGTTACTTGGTGGAAGTTCCTGTCAGTGTTACTGGGTATCAGTGTCTGTCTTTGTTACTTGGTGTAAGTGTGTGTCTTTGTTGCTGGGTATCAGTGTATGTCTTTGTTACTTGGTGTAAGTGTCTGTCTGTGCTACTGGGTATCAGTATCTGTCTTTGTTACTTGGTGTCTGTGTATGTGTTTGTTACTTGGTGTCAGTGTGTGTCTTTGTTACTTGGTGTCAGTGTGTGTCTTTTTTACTGGGTGTCAGTGTTTGCCTTTGTTACTGGGTGTCAGTGTATGTCTTTGTGACTTGGTCTTAGTGTGTGTCTGTGTTACTGGGTATCAGTGTCTGTCTTTGTTACTTGGTGAAAGTGTGTGTCTGTGTTACTGGGTATCAGTGTATGTCTTTGTTACTTTGTGTCAGTGTATGTCTGTGTACTTGGTGTATGTGTGTGTCTTTGTTACTTGGTGTCAGTGTTTGTCTGTGTTACTTGGTGTAAGTGTATGTCTTTGTTACTTGGTGTCAGTGTATGTCTTTGTTACTTGGTGTAAGTGTATGTCTCTGTTTCTTGGTGTAATTGTGTGTCTGTGTTACTGGGTATCAGTGTATGTCTTTGTTACTTGGTGTCATTGTCTGTCTTTGTTACTTGGTGTAAGTGTGTGTCTGTGGTATTTGGTGTAAGTGTGTGTCTGTGTTACTGGGTATCATTGTATGTCTTTGTTACTTGGTGTCAGTGTATGTCTTTGTTACTTAGTGTCAGTGTTTGTCTGTGTTACTTGGTGTAAGTGTATGTCTTTGCTACTTGGTGTCAGGGTATGTCTTTGTTACTTGGTGTATGTGTATGTCTTTGTTACTTGGTGTCAGTGTATGTCTCTGTTACTTGGTGTAATTGTGTGTCTGAGTTACTGGGTATCAGTGTATGTCTTTGTTACTTGGTGTCAGTGTATGTCTTTGTTAGTGGTTGTAAGTGTATGTCTTTGTTACTTGGTGTCAGTGTATGTCTTTGTTACTTGGTGTAAGAGTGTTTCTGTGCTATTGGGTATCAGTGTATGTCTTTGTTACTTGGCGTCAGAGTATGTCTTTGTTACTTGGTGTAAGTGTGTGTCTGTGTTAATCGGTATCAGTGCATGTGTTTGTTACTGGGTGTCAGTGTATGTCTTTGTGACTTGGTGTAAGTGCGTGTCTGTGTTACTGTGTATCAGTGCATGTCTTTGTTACTTGGAGCAAGTGTTTCTCTGTGTTACTGGGTGTCAGTGTGTATCTGTATTCCTGGCTGTCAGTGTATGTCTTTGTTACTTTGCGTCAGTGTATGACTGTGTTAGTTGGTGTAAGTGTGTGCAGAATTTCTCACCCACAGCTGTTACAAAAATTTCTAAATTCACTTGTAACAGCCCTTCAAAACACTCCCACAGGGGATGCTCAGACCAAGTGGGCCCACATCAGAGACGCCATCTATGAGTCAGCTTTCACCACCTCCGGCAAAAGTGCGAAGAGAAATGCAGACTGGTTTCAATCTCATTATGAAGAGCTGGAACCTGTCATAGCCGCTAAGCGCATTGCACTTTTGAACTACAAGAAAGCCCCCAGCGATTTAACATCCGCAGCACTTAAAGCAGCCAGAAGTACTGCACAAAGAACAGCTAGGCGTTGCGCAAACGACTACTGGCAACACCTATGCAGTCATATTCAGCTGGCCTCAGACATCGGAAACATCAGAGGAATGTATGATGGCATGAAGAGAGCTCTTGGGCCAACCATCAAGAAGATCACCCCCCTCAAATCTAAATCGGGGGACATAATCACTGACCAACGCAAACAGATGGACCGCTTGGTTGAGCACTACCTAGAACTGTACTCCAGGGAGAATGCTGTCACTGAGACTGCCCTCAATGCAGCCCAGCCTCTACCAGTCATGGATGAGCTGGACATACAGCCAACCAAATCGGAACTCAGTGATGCCATTGATTCCCTAGCCAGCGGAAAAGCCCCTGGGAAGGACAGCATTACCCCTGAAATAATCAAGAGTGCCAAGCCTGCTATACTCTCAGCACTACATGAACTGCTATGCCTGTGCTGGGACGAGGGAGCAGTACCCCAGGACATGCGCGATGCCAACATTATCACCCTCTATAAAAACAAAGGTGACCGCGGTGACTGCAACAACTACCGTGGAATCTCCCTGCTCAGCATAGTGGGGAAAGTCTTTGCTCGAGTCGCTCTGAACAGGCTCCAGAAGCTGGCCGAGCGCGTCTACCCTGAGGCACAGTGTGGCTTTCGTGCAGAGAGATCGACTATTGACATGCTGTTCTCCCTTCGTCAGATACAGGAGAAATGCCGTGAACAACAGATGCCCCTCTACATTGCTTTCATTGATCTCACCAAAGCCTTTGACCTCGTCAGCAGACGTGGTCTCTTCAGACTACTAGAAAAGAACGGATGTCCACCAAAGCTACTAAGTATCATCACCTCATTCCATGACAATATGAAAGGCACAATTCAACATGGTGGCTCCTCATCAGAGCCCTTTCCTATCCTGAGTGGTGTGAAACAGGGCTGTGTTCTCGCACCCACACTTTTTGGGATTTTCTTCTCCCTGCTGCTTTCACATGCGTTCAAATCCTCTGAAGAAGGAATTTTCCTCCACACAAGATCAGGGGGCAGGTTGTTCAACCTTGCCCGTCTAAGAGCGAAGTCCAAAGTACGGAAAGTCCTCATCAGAGAACTCCTCTTTGCTGACGATGCTGCTTTAACATCTCACACTGAAGAATGCCTGCAGAGTCTCATCGACAGGTTTGCGTCTGCCTGCAATGAATTTGGCCTAACCATCAGCCTCAAGAAAACGAACATCATGGGGCAGGATGTCAGAAATGCTCCATCAATGAATATTGGCGACCACGCTCTGGAAGTGGTTCAAGAGTTCACCTACCTAGGCTCAACTATCACCAGTAACCTGTCTCTAGATGCAGAAATCAACAAGCGCATGGGTAAGGCTTCCACTGCTATGTTCAGACTGGCCAAGAGAGTGTGGGAAAATGGCGCACTGACACGGAACACAAAAGTCCGAGTGTATCAGGCCTGTGTCCTCAGTACCTTGCTCTACGGCAGCGAGGCCTGGACAACGTATGCCAGCCAAGAGCGACGTCTCAATTCATTCCATCTTCGCTGCCTTCGGAGAATACTTGGCATCAGGTGGCAGGACTATATCTCCAACACAGAAGTCCTTGAAGCGGCCAACACCCCCAGCTTACAGGCGCTGCTTCACAAACCACTGACCACCTCCAGGCGCGTATCCATTGTCTCTCGAGATAAGGAGGCCCAAAAGAAGATGTCTTTGTTACTTGGTGTAAGTGTGTGTCTTTGTTACTGGGTATCAGTGTATGTCTTTGCTACTTGGCGTAAGTGTGTGTCTGTGTTGCTGGGTATCAGTGCATGTCTTTGTTACCTGGTGTAAGTGTGTGTCTGTGTTACTGGGTATCAGTGTCTGTCTTTGTTACTTGGTGTCAGTGTATGTCTTTGTTACTTGGTGTAAGTGTCTGTCTGTGTTACTGGGTATCAGTGTACGTCTTTGTTACTTGGTGTCTGTGTGTGTCTGTGATACTTGGTGCAAGTGTGTGTCTGTGTAACTGGGTATCAGTGTATGTCTTTGTTACTTGGTGTAAGAGTGTTTCTGTGCTATTGGGTATCAGTGTATGTCTTTGTTACTTGGCGTCAGAGTATGTCTTTGTTACTTGGTGTAAGTGTGTGTCTGTGTTAATCGGTATCAGTGCATGTGTTTGTTACTGGGTGTCAGTGTATGTCTTTGTGACTTGGTGTAAGTGCGTGTCTGTGTTACTGTGTATCAGTGCATGTCTTTGTTACTTGGAGCAAGTGTTTCTCTGTGTTACTGGGTGTCAGTGTGTATCTGTGTTCCTGGCTGTCAGTGTATGTCTTTGTTACTCTGCGTCAGTGTATGACTGTGTTAGTTGGTGTAAGTGTGTGTCTGTGTTATTGGGTATCAGTGTATGTCTTTGTTACTTGGTGTAAGTGCGTGTCTGTGTTACTGTGTATCAGTGCATGTCTTTGTTACTTGGAGCAAGTGTTTCTCTGTGTTACTGGGTGTCAATGTGTATCTGTGTTCCTGGCTGTCAGTGTATGTCTTTGTTACTTTATGTCAGAGTATGTCTTTGTTACTTGCTGTAAGTGTGTGTCTTTGTTACTGGGTATCAGTGTATGTCTTTGCTACTTGGTGTAAGTGTGTGTCTGTGTTATTGGGTATCAGTGTCTGTCTTTGTTACTTGGTGTCAATGTATGTCTTTGTTACTGTTTGTCAGTGCGTGTCTGTGATACTGGGTATCATTGTATGTCTTTGTTGCTTGGTGTCAGTGTATGTCTTTGTACTTTATCTAAGTGGGTGTCTTTGTTACTTGGTGTCAGTGTATGTCTGTGTTACTTGGTGTCAGTGTGTGTCTTTGTTACTTGGTGTCAGTGTTTCTCTGTGTTTCTGGGTGTCACTGTGTATCTGTGTTCCTTGATGTCAGTGCATGACTTTGTTACTTGGTGTCAGTGTATGTCCGTGATACTTGGTGTAAGTGTGTGTCTGTGTTACTGGGTATCAGTGTATGTCTTTGTTACTTGGTGTAAGTGTGTGTCTGTGTTACTGCGTATCAGTGTATGTCTTTGTTACTTGGTGTCAGTGTATGTCTTTGTTACTTGGTGTAAGTGTATGTCTTTGTTACTTGGTTTCAGTTTATGTCTTTGTTACTTGGTGTAAGTGTGTGTCTGTGTTACTGGGTATCATTGTATGTCTTTGTTAATTGGTGTCAGTGTATGTCTTTGTTACTTGGTGTCAGTGTATGTCTTTGTTACTTGGTGTAATTGTGTGTCTGTGTTACTGGGTATCAGTGTATGTCTTTGTTACTTGGTGTCACTGCTTGTCTTAGTTACTGGGTGTCAGTGCATGTCTTTGTTACTGGGTGTCAGTGTGTGTCTTTGTGACTTGGTGTAATTGTGTGTCTGTGTTACCGGATGTCAGTGTCTGTCTTTGTTACTTGGTGTAAGTGTGTGTCTGTGTTACTGGGTATCAGTGTCTGTCTTTGTTACTTGGTGTCAGTGTATGTCTGTGTTATTTGCTGTAAGTGTATGTCTTTGTTACTTGGTGTCAGTGTATGTCTTTGTTACTTGCTGTAAGTGTTTGTCTCTGTTACTGGGTTTCTGTGTATTTCTTTGTTACTTGGTGTCAGTGTATGTCTGTGTACTTGGTGTCAGTGTGTGTCTTTGTTACTTGGTGTCAGTGTATGTCTGTGTTACTTGGTGTAAGTGTATCTCTTTGTTACTTGGTGTCAGTGTATGTCTTTGTTACTTGGTGTAAGTGTATGTCTTTGTTACTTGGTGTCAGTGTATGTCTTTGTTACTTGGTGTAAGTGTATGTCTTTGCTACTTGGTGTCAGTGTATGTCTTTGTTACTTGGAGTAAGTGTATGTCAGTGTTACTGGGTATCAGTGTCTGTCTTTGTTACTTGGTGTAAGTGTGTGTCTTTGTTGCTGGGTATCAGTGTATGTCTTTGTTACTTGGTGTAAGTGTCTGTCTGTGTTACTGGGTATCAGTTTCTGTCTTTGTTACTTGGTGTATGTGTATGTCTTTGTTACTTGGTGTCAGTGTGTGTCTTTGTTACATGGTGTCAGTGTGTGTCTTTGTTACTGGGTGTCAGTGTTTGTCTTTGTTACTGGGTGTCAGACTATGTCTTTGTGACTTGGTCTTAGTGTGTGTCTGTGTTACTGGGTATCAGTGTCTGTCTTTGTTACTTGGTGTAAGTGTGTGTCTGTGTTAATGGGTATCAGTGTATGTCTTTGTTACTTTGTGTCAGTGTATGTCTGTGTACTTGGTGTATGTGTGTGTCTTTGTTACTTTGTGTCAGTGTTTGTCTGTGTTACTTGGTGTAAGTGTATGTCTTTGTTACTTGGTGTCAGTGTATGTCTTTGTTACTTGCTGTAAGTGTATGGCTTTGTTACTTGGTGTCAGTGTATGTCTCTGTTTCTTGGTGTAATTGTGTGTCTGTGTTACTGGGTAACAGTGTATGTCTTTGTTACTTGGTGTCAGTGTATGTCTTTGTTAATTAGTGTCAGTGTTTGTCTGTGTTACTTGGTGTAAGTGTATGTCTTTGTTACTTGGTGTCAGCGTATGTCTTTGTTACTTGGTGTATGTGTATGTCTTTGTTACTTGGTGTCAGTGTATGTCTCTGTTAGTTGGTGTAATTGTGTGTCTGTGTTACTGGGTATCAGTGTATGTCTTTGTTACTTGGTGTCAGTGTATGTCTTTGTTACTTGTTGTAAGTGTATGTCTTTGTTACTTGGTTTCAGTGTATGTCTTTGTTACTTGGTGTAAGTGTGTGTCTGTGTTACTGGGTATCATTGTATGTCTTTGTTAATTGGTGTCAGTGTATGTCTTTGTTACTTGGTGTCAGTGTATGTCTCTGTTTCTTGGTGTAATTGTGTGTCTGTGTTACTGGGTAACAGTGTATGTCTTTGTTACTTGGTGTCAGTGTATGTCTTTGTTACTTAGTGTCAGTGTTTGTCTGTGTTACTTGGTGACAGTGTATGTCTTTGTTACTTGGAGTAAGTGTGTTTCTGTGTTATTGGGTATCAGTGTATGTCTTTGTTACTTGGCGTCAGAGTATGTCTTTTTTAATTGGTGTAAGTGTATGTCTTTGTTACTTGGTGACAGTGTATGTCTTTGTTACTTGGTGTAAGTGTGTGTCTGTGTTACTGGGTATCAGTGTATGTCTTTGTTAATTGGTGTCAGTGTATGTCTTTTTTTAATTGGTGTAAGTGTGTGTCTGTGTTACTGGGTATCAGTGTATGTCTTTGTAAATTGGTGTCAGTGTATGTCTTTGTTACTTGGTGTAAGTGTGTGTCTTTGTTACTTGGTTTCAGTGTATGTCTTTGTTACTTGGTGTAAGTGTGTGTCTGTGCTACTGGGTATCATTGTATGTCTCTGTTAATTGGTGTCAGTGTATGTCTTTGTTACTTGGTGTCAGTGTATGTCTTTGTTACTTGGTGTAATTGTGTGTCTGTGTTACTGGGTATCAGTGTATGTCTTTGTTACTTGGTGTCACTGTGTGTCTTAGTTAGTGGGTGTCAGTGTATGTCTTTGTTACTGGGTGTCAGTGTGTGTCTTTGTGACTTGGTGTAATTGTGTGTCTGTGTTACTGGATGTCAGTGTCTGTCTTTGTTACTTGGTGTAAGTGTGTGCCTTTGTTACTTGGTGTCAGTGTGTGTCTTTGTTACTGGGTGTCAGTGTCTGTCTGTGTTACTGGGTGTCAGTGTTTGTCTTTGTGACTTGGTCTTAGTGTGTGTCTGTGTTACTGGGTATCAGTGTCTGTCTTTGTTACTTGGTGGAAGTGTGTGTCTGTGTTACTGGGTATCAGTGTATGTCTTTGTTACTTGGTGTCAGTGTATGTCTGTGTACTTGGTGTATGTGTGTGTCTTTGTTACTTGGTGTCAGTGTTTGTCTGTGTTACTTGGTGTCAGTGCATGTCTTTGCTACTTGGTGTAAGTGTATGTCTTTGTTACTAGGTGTCAGTGTACGTCTCTGTTACTTGGTGTAATTGTGTGTCTGTGTTACTGGGTATCAGTGTATGTCTTTGTTACTTGGTGTCAGTGTATGTCTGTGTTATTTGCTGTAAGTGTATGTCTTTGTTACTTGGTGTCAGTGTATGTCTTTGTTACTTGCTGTAAGTGTTTGTCTCTGTTACTGGGTTTCAGTGTATGTCTTTGTTACTTGGTGTCAGTGTATGTCTGTGTACTTGGTGTCAGTGTGTGTCTTTGTTACTTGGTGTCAGTGTATGTCTGTGTTACTTGGTGTAAGTGTATCTCTTTGTTACTTGGTGTCAGTGTATGTCTTTGTTACTTGGTGTAAGTGTATGTCTTTGTTACTTGGTGTCAGTGTATGTCTTTGTTACTTGGAGTAAGTGTATGTCTTTGCTACTTGGTGTCAGTGTATGTCTTTGTTACTTGGTGTAAGTGTATGTCAGTGTTACTGGGTATCAGTGTCTGTCTTTGTTACTTGGTGTAAGTGTGTGTCTTTGTTGCTGGGTATCAGTGTATGTCTTTGTTACTTGGTGTAAGTGTCTGTCTTTGTTACTTGGTGTCAGTGTGTGTCTTTGTTACATGGTGTCAGTGTGTGTCTTTGTTACTGGGTGTCAGTGTGTGTCTGTGTTACTGGGTATCAGTGTCTGTCTTTGTTACTTGGTGTAAGTGTGTGTCTGTGTTAATGGGTATCAGTGTATGTCTTTGTTACTTTGTGTCAGTGTATGTCTGTGTACTTGGTGTATGTGTGCGTCTTTGTTACTTTGTGTCAGTGTTTGTCTGTGTTACTTGGTGTAAGTGTATGTCTTTGTTACTTGGTGTCAGTGTATGTCTTTGTTACTTGGTGTAAGTGTATGGCTTTGTTACTTGGTGTCAGTGTATGTCTCTGTTTCTTGGTGTAATTGTGTGTCTGTGTTACTGGGTATCAGTGTATGTCTTTGTTACTTGGTGTCATTGTCTGTCTTTGTTACTTGGTGTAAGTGTGTGTCTGTGTTACTTGGTGTAAGTGTGTGTCTGTGTTACTGGGTATCAGTGTATGTCTTTGTTACTTGGTGTCAGTGTATGTCTTTGTTACTTAGTGTCAGTGTTTGTCTGTGTTACTTGGTGTAAGTGTATGTCTTTGTTACTTGGTGTCAGTGTATGTCTTTGTTACTTGGTGTATGTGTATGTCTTTGTTACTTGGTGTCAGTGTATGTCTCTGTTACTTGGTGTAATTGTGTGTCTGTGTTACTGGGTATCAGTGTATGTCTTTGTTACTTGGTGTCAGTGTATGTCTTTGTTACTTGTTGTAAGTGTATGTCTTTGTTACTTGGTGTCAGTGTATGTCTTTGTTACTTGGTGTAAGTGTATATCTTTGCTACTTGGTGTCAGTGTATGTCTTTGATAATTGGTGTAAGTGCATGTCTGTGTTACTGGGTATCAGTGCCTGTCTTTGTTACTTGGTGTAAGTATGTGTCTGTATTGCTGGGTATCAGTGCATGTCTTTGTTACTTGGTGTAAGTGTGTGTCTGTGTTACTGGGTATCAGTGTCTGTCTTTGTTACTTAGTGTCAGTGTATGTCTTTGTTACTTGGTGTAAGTGTGTGTCTGTGTTACTGGGTATCAGTGTATGTCTTTGTTACTAGGTGTCTGTTTGTGTCTGTGATACTTGGTGTAAGTGTGTGTCTGTGTAAATGGGTATCAGTGTATGTCTTTGTTACTTGGAGTAAGTGTGTTTCTGTGTTATTGGGTATCAGTGTATGTCTTTGTTACTTGGCGTCAGAGTATGTCTTTTTTAATTGGTGTAAGTGTATGTCTTTGTTACTTGGTGACAGTGTATGTCTTTGTTACTTGGTGTAATTGTGTGTCTGTGTTACTGGGTATCAGTGTATGTCTTTGTTAATTGGTGTCAGTGTGTGTCTTTTTTAAATTGGTGTAAGTGTGTGTCTGTGTTACTGGGTATCAGTGTATGTCTTTGTAAATTGGTGTCAGTGTATGTCTTTGTTACTTGATGTAAGTGTGTGTCTGTGTTAATCGGTATCAGTGTACGTCTTTGTTACTTGGTGTCAGTGTGTGTCTTTGTTACTCGGTGTCAGTGCATGTCTTTGTCACTGGGTGTCAGTGTATTTCTTTGTGACTTGGAGTAAGTGCGTGTCTGTGTTACTGTGTATCAGTGCATGTCTTTGTTACTTGGAGCAAGTGTTTCTCTGTGGTACTGGGTGTCAGTGTGTATCTGTGTTCCTGGCTGTCAGTGTATGTCTTTGTTACTTTGTGTCAGTGTATGACTGTGTTAGTTGGTGTAAGTGTGTGTCTGTGTTATTGGGTATCAGAGTATGTCTTTGTTAATTGGTGTCAGTGTATGTCTTTTTTTAATTGGTGTAAGTGTGTGTCTGTGTTACTGGGTATCAGTGTATGTCTTTGTAAATTGGTGTCAGTGTATGTCTTTGTTAATTGGTGTAAGTGTATGTCTTTGTTACTTGGTGTAAGCGTGTGTCTGTGTTACTGGGTATCAGTGTATGTCTTTGTTAATTGGTGTCAGTGTATGTCTTTGTTACTTGGTGTCAGTGTGTGTCTTTGTTACTGGGTGTCAGTGCTTGTCTTTGTTACTTGGTGTCAGTGTATGTCTTTGTTACTTAGTGTCAGTGTTTGTCTGTGTTACTTGGTGTAAGTGTATGTCTTTGTTACTTGGTGTCAGTGTATGTCTTTGTTACTTGGTGTATGTGTATGTCTTTGTTACTTGGTGTCAGTGTATGTCTCTGTTACTTGGTGTAATTGTGTGTCTGTGTTACTGGGTATCAGTGTATGTCTTTGTTACTTGGTGTCAGTGTATGTCTTTGTTACTTGTTGTAACTGTATGTCTTTGTTACTTGGTGTCAGTGTATGTCTTTGTTACTTGGTGTAAGTGTATATCTTTGCTACTTGGTGTCAGTGTATGTCTTTGATAATTGGTGTAAGTGCATGTCTGTGTTACTGGGTACCAGTGCCTGTCTTTGTTACTTGGTGTAAGTATGTGTCTGTATTGCTGGGTATCAGTGCATGTCTTTGTTACTTGGTGTAAGTGTGTGTCTGTGTTACTGGGTATCAGTGTCTGTCTTTGTTACTTGGTGTCAGTGTATGTCTTTGTTACTTGGTGTAAGTGTGTGTCTGTGTTACTGGGTATCAGTGTATGTCTTTGTTACTAGGTGTCTGTGTGTGTCTGTGATACTTGGTGTAAGTGTGTGTCTGTGTAACTGGGTATCAGTGTATGTCTTTGTTACTTGGAGTAAGTGTGTTTCTGTGTTATTGGGTATCAGTGTATGTCTTTGTTACTTGGCGTCAGAGTATGTCTTTTTTAATTGGTGTAAGTGTATGTCTTTGTTACTTGGTGACAGTGTATGTCTTTGTTACTTGGTGTAATTGTGTGTCTGTGTTACTGGGTATCAGTGTATGTCTTTGTTAATTGGTGTCAGTGTATGTCTTTTTTTAATTGGTGTAAGTGTGTGTCTGTGTTACTGGGTATCAGTGTATGTCTTTGTAAATTGGTGTCAGTGTATGTCTTTGTTACTTGGTGTAAGTGCATGTCTTTGTTACTTGGTGTAAGTGTGTGTCTGTGTTACTGGGTATCAGTGTATGTCTTTGTTAATTGGTGTCAGTGTATGTCTTTTTTAATTGGTGTAAGTGTGTGTCTGTGTTACTGGGTATCAGTGTATGTCTTTGTAAATTCGTGTCAGTGTATGTCTTTGTTACTTGGTGTAAGTGCATGTCTTTGTTACTTGGTGTAAGTGTGTGTCTGTGTTACTGGGTATCAGTGTATGTCTTTGTTAATTGGTGTCAGTGTATGTCTTTTTTAATTGGTGTAAGTGTGTGTCTGTGTTACTGGGTATCAGTGTATGTCTTTGTAAATTCGTGTCAGTGTATGTCTTTGTTACTTGGTGTAAGTGCATGTCTTTGTTACTTGGTGTAAGTGTGTGTCTGTGTTACTGGGTATCAGTGTATGTCTTTGTAAATTGGTGTCAGTGTATGTCTGTGTACTTGGTGTCAGTGTCTGTCTTTGTTACTTGGTGTCAGTGTATGTCTGTGTTACTTGGTGTAAGTGTATGTCTTTGTTACTTGGTGTCAGTGTATGTCTTTGTTACTTGGTGTAAGTGTATGTCTTTGTTACTTGGTGTCAGTGTATGTCTCTGTTACTTGGTGTAAGTGTCTGTCTGTGTTACTGGGTATCAGTGTATGTCTTTGTTACTTGGTGTCAGTGTATGTCTTTGTTACTTGGTGTAAGTATATGTCTTTGTTACTTTCTGTCAGTGTATGTCTGAGTTACTTGGTGTAAGTGTATGTCTTTGTTACTTGGTGTCAGTGTATGTCTTTGTTACTTGGTGTAAGTGTATGTCTTTGTTACTTGGTGTCAGTGTATGTCTTTGTTAATTGGTGTAAGTGTATGTCTTTGCTACTTGGTGACAGTGTATGTCTTTGTTACTTGGTGTAAGTGTATGTCAGTGTTACTGGGTATCAGTGTCTGTCTTTGTTACTTGGTGTCTGTGTATGTCTTTGTTACTGGGTGTCAGTGTGTGTCTTTGTTACTTGGTGTCAGTGTATGTCTGTGTACTTGGTGTATGTGTGTGTCTATGTTACTTGGTGTCAGTGTTTGTCTGTGTTACTTGGTGTAAGTGTGTGGCTTTGTTACTTGGTGTCAGTGTATGTCTTTGTTACTTGGTGTCAGTGCATGTCTTTGTTACTTGGTGTAAGTGTATGTCTTTGTTACGAGGTGTCAGTGTATGTCTCTGTTACTTGGTGTAATTGTGTGTCTGTGTTACTGGGTATCACTGTATGTCTTTGTTACTTGGTGTCATTGTCTGTCTTTGTTACTTGGTGTAAGTGTGTGTCTGTGTTACTTGGTGTAAGTCTGCGTCTGTGTTACTGGGTATCAGTGTATGTCTTTGTTACTTGGTGCAGTGTATGGCTGTGTTATTTGCTGTAAGTGTATGTCTTTGTTACTTGGTGTCAGTGTATGTCTTTGTTACTTGGTGTAAGTGTATGTCTTTGTTACTTGGTATCAGTGTATGTCTCTGTTACTTGGTGTAAGTGTGTGTCTGTGTTACTGGGTATCAGTGTATGTCTTTGTTACTTGGTGTCAGTGTATGTCTTTGTTATTTGCTGTAAGTGTATGTCTTTGTTACTTGGTGTCAGTGTATGTCTTTGTTACTTGGTGTAAGTGTATGTCTTTGTTACTTGGTATCAGTGTATGTCTCTGTTACTTGGTGTAAGTGTGTGTCTGTGTTACTGGGTATCAGTGTATGTCTTTGTTACTTTCTGTCAGTGTATGTCTGAGTTACTTGGTGTAAGTGTATGTCTTTGTTAATTGATGTCAGTGTATGTCTTTGTTACTTGGTGTAAGTGTATGTCTTTGTTACTTGGTGTCAGTGTATGTCTTTGTTACTTGGTGTAAGTGTGTGTCTTTGTTGCTGGGTATCAGTGTATGTCTTTGTCACTCGGCGTCTGTGTATGTCTTTGTTACTGGGTGTCAGTGTGTGTCTTTGTTACTTGGTGTCAGTTTGTGTATTTGTTACTGGGTGTCAGTGTTTATCTTTGTTACTGAGTGTCAGTGTATGTCTTTGTGACTTGGTCTTAGTGTGTGTCTGTGTTACTGGGTATCAGTGTCTGTCTTTGTTACTTGGTGTAAGTGTGTGTCTGTGTTACTGGGTATCAGTGCATGTCTTTGTTACTTTGTGTCAGTGTATGTCTGTGTACTTGGTGTATGTGTGTGTCTTTGTTACTTGGTGTCAGTGTTTGTCTGTGTTACTTGGTGTAAGTGTATGTCTTTGTTACTTGGTGTCAGTGTATGTCTTTGTTACTTGGTGTAAGTGTATGTCTTTGTTACTTGGTGTCAGTGTATGTCTCTGTTTCTTGGTGTAATTGTGTGTCTGTGTTACTGGGTATCAGTGAATGTCTTTGTTACTTGGTGTCATTGTCTGTCTTTGTTACTTGGTGTAAGTGTGTGTCTGTGTTACTTGGTGTAAGTGTGTGTCTGTGTTACTGGGTATCAGTGTATGTCTTTGTTACTTAGTGTCAGTGTTTGTCTGTGTTACTTGGTGTAAGTGTATGTCTTTGTTACTTGGTGTCAGTGTATGTCTTTGTTACTTGGTGTATGTGTATGTCTTTGTTACTTGGTGTCAGTGTATGTCTCTGTTACTTGGTGTAAGTGTGTGTCTTTGTTGCTGGGTATCAGTGTATGTCTTTGTCACTTGGTGTCTGTGTATGTCTTTGTTACTGGGTGTCAGTGTGTGTCTTTGTTACTTGGTGTCAGTGTATGTCTTTGTTACTTGGTGTAAGTGTGTGTCTTTGTTGCTGGGTATCAGTGTATGTCTTTGTCACTTGGTGTCTGTGTATGTCTTTGTTACTGGGTGTCAGTGTGTGTCTTTGTTACTTGGTGTCAGTGTGTGTCTTTGTTACTGGGTGTCAGTGTTTATCTTTGTTACTGAGTGTCAGTGTATGTCTTTGTGACTTGGTCTTAGTGTGTGTCTGTGTTACTGGGTATCAGTGTCTGTCTTTGTTACTTTGTGTCAGTGTATGTCTGTGTACTTGGTGTATGTGTGTGTCTTTGTTACTTGGTGTCAGTGTTTGTCTGTGTTACTTGGTGTAAGTGTATGTCTTTGTTACTTGGTGTCAATGTATGTCTTTGTTACTTGGTGTAAGTGTATGTCTTTGTTACTTGGTGTCAGTGTATGTCTCTGTTTCTTAGTGTAATTGTGTGTCTGTGTTACTGGGTATCAGTGAATGTCTTTGTTACTTGTTGTCATTGTCTGTCTTTGTTACTTGGTGTAAGTGTGTGTCTGTGTTACTTGGTGTAAGTGTGTGTCTGTGTTACTGGGTATCAGTGTATGTCTTTGTTACTTAGTGTCAGTGTTTGTCTGTGTTACTTGGTGTCAGTGTATGTCTTTGTTACTTGGTGTCAGTGTATGTCTTTGTTAATTGGTGTATGTGTATGTCTTTGTTACTTGGTGTCAGTGTATGTCTCTGTTACTTGGTGTAATTGTGTATCTGTGTTACTGGGTATCAGTGTATGTCTTTGTTACTTGGTGTCAGTGTATGTCTTTGTTACTTGTTGTCATTGTATGTCTTTGTTACTTGGTGTCAGTGTATGTCTTTGTTACTTGGTGTAAGTATATGCCTTTGCTACTTGGTGTCAGTGTATGTCTTTGTTACTTGGTTTCAGTGTATGTCTTTGTTACTTGGTGTAAGTGTGTGTCTGTGTTACTGGGTATCAGTGTATGTCTTTGTTACTTGGTGTCAGTGTAAGTCTTTGTTACTTGGGGTAATTGTGTGTCTGTGTTACTGGGTATCAGTGTATGTCTTTGTTACTTGGTGTCACTGTGTGTCCTTGTTACTGGGTGTCAGTGTATGTCTTTGTTACTGGGTGTCAGTGTGTGTCTTTGTGACTTGGTGTAATTGTGTGTCTGTGTTACTGGATGTCAGTGTCTGTCTTTGTTACTTGGTGTAAGTGTGTGTCTTTGTTACTTGGTGTCAGTGTGTGTCTTTGTTACTGGGTGTCAGTGTTTGTCTTTGTTACTGGGTATCAGTGTATGTCTTTGTGACTTGGTCTTAGTGTGTGTCTGTGTTACTTGGGTATCAGTGTCTGTCTTTGTTACTTGGTGTAAGGGTGTGTCTGTGTTACTGGGTATCAGTGTAAATCTTTGTTACTTGGTGTCAGTGTATGTCTGTGTACTTGGTGTATGTGTGTGTCTTTGTTACTTGGTGTCAGTGTCTGTCTGTGTTACTTGGTGTAAGTGTATGGCTTTGTTACTTGGTGTCAGTGTATGTCTTTGTTACTTGGTGTAAGTGCATGTCTTTGTTACTTGGTGTAAGTGTATGTCTTTGTTACTAGGTGTCAGTGTATGTCTCTGTTACTTGGTGTAATTGTGTGTCTGTGTTACTGGGTATCAGTGTATGTCTTTGTTACTTGGTGTCATTGTCTGTCTTTGTTACTTGGTGTAAGTGTGTGTCTGTGTTACTTGGTGTAAGTCTGCGTCTGTGTTACTGGGTATCAGTGTATGTCTTTATTACTTGGTGTCAGTGTATGTCTGTGTTATTTGCTGTAAGTGTATGTCTTTGTTAGTTGGTGTCAGTGTATGTATTTGTTACTTGCTGTAAGTGTTTGTCTGTGTTACTGGGTTTCAGTGTATGTCTTTGTTACTTGGTGTCAGTGTATGTCTGTGTACTTGGTGTCAGTGTCTGCCTTTGTTACTTGGTGTCAGTGTATGTCTGTGTTACTTGGTGTAAGTGTATGTCTTTGTTACTTGGTTCAGTGTATGTCTTTGTTACTTGGTGTAAGTGTATGTCTTTGTTACTTGGTGTCAGTGTATGTCTCTGTTACTTGGTGTAAGTGTGTGTCTGTGTTACTGGGTATCAGTGTATGTCTTTGTTACTTGGTGTCAGTGTATGTCTTTGTTACTTGGTGTAAGTATATGTCTTTGTTACTTTCTGTCAGTGTATGTCTGAGTTTCTTGGTGTAAGTGTATGTCTTTGTTACTTGGTGTCAGTGTTTGTCTGTGTTACTTGGTGTAAGTGTATGGCTTTGTTACTTGGTGTCAGTGTATGTCTTTGTTACTTGGTGTCAGTGCATGTCTTTGTTACTTGGTGTAAGTGTATGTCTTTGTTACTAGGTGTCAGTGTTTGTCTCTGTTACTTGGTGTAATTGTGTGTCTGTGTTACTGGGTATCAGTGTATGTCTTTGTTACTTGGTGTCATTGTCTGTCTTTGTTACTTGGTGTAAGTGTGTGTCTGTGTTACTTGGTGTAAGTCTGCGTCTGTGTTACTGGGTATCAGTGTATGTCTTTGTTACTTGGTGTCAGTGTATGTCTGTGTTATTTGCTGTAAGTGTATGTCTTTGTTACTTGGTGTCAGTGTATGTATTTGTTACTTGCTGTAAGTGTTTGTCTGTGTTACTGGGTTTCAGTGTATGTCTTTGTTACTTGGTGTCAGTGTATGTCTGTGTACTTGGTGTCAGTGTCTGTCTTTGTTACTTGGTGTCAGTGTAGGTCTGTGTTACTTGGTGTTAGTGTATGTCTTTGTTACTTGGTGTCAGTGTATGTCTTTGTTACTTGGTGTAAGTGTATGTCTTTGTTACTTGGTGTCAGTGTATGTCTCTGTTACTTGGTGTAAGTGTGTGTCTGTGTTACTGGGTATCAGTGTATGCCTTTGTTACTTGGTGTAAGTGTATGTCTTTGTTACTTGGTGTAAGTGTGTGTCTGTGTTACTGGGTATCAGTGTATGTCTTTGTTACTTGGTGTCAGTGTAAGTCTTTGTTACTTGGGGTAATTGTGTGTCTGTGTTACTGGGTATCAGTGTATGTCTTTGTTACTTGGTGTCACTGTGTGTCCTTGTTACTGGGTGTCAGTGTATGTCTTTGTTACTGGGTGTCAGTGTGTGTCTTTGTGACTTGGTGTAATTGTGTGTCTGTGTTACTGGATGTCAGTGTCTGTCTTTGTTACTTGGTGTAAGTGTGTGTCTTTGTTACTTGGTGTCAGTGTGTGTCTTTGTTACTGGGTGTCAGTGTTTGTCTTTGTTACTGGGTATCAGTGTATGTCTTTGTGACTTGGTCTTAGTGTGTGTCTGTGTTACTTGGGTATCAGTGTCTGTCTTTGTTACTTGGTGTAAGGGTGTGTCTGTGTTACTGGGTATCAGTGTAAATCTTTGTTACTTGGTGTCAGTGTATGTCTGTGTACTTGGTGTATGTGTGTGTCTTTGTTACTTGGTGTCAGTGTCTGTCTGTGTTACTTGGTGTAAGTGTATGGCTTTGTTACTTGGTGTCAGTGTATGTCTTTGTTACTTGGTGTAAGTGCATGTCTTTGTTACTTGGTGTAAGTGTATGTCTTTGTTACTAGGTGTCAGTGTATGTCTCTGTTACTTGGTGTAATTGTGTGTCTGTGTTACTGGGTATCAGTGTATGTCTTTGTTACTTGGTGTCATTGTCTGTCTTTGTTACTTGGTGTAAGTGTGTGTCTGTGTTACTTGGTGTAAGTCTGCGTCTGTGTTACTGGGTATCAGTGTATGTCTTTATTACTTGGTGTCAGTGTATGTCTGTGTTATTTGCTGTAAGTGTATGTCTTTGTTAGTTGGTGTCAGTGTATGTATTTGTTACTTGCTGTAAGTGTTTGTCTGTGTTACTGGGTTTCAGTGTATGTCTTTGTTACTTGGTGTCAGTGTATGTCTGTGTACTTGGTGTCAGTGTCTGCCTTTGTTACTTGGTGTCAGTGTATGTCTGTGTTACTTGGTGTAAGTGTATGTCTTTGTTACTTGGTTCAGTGTATGTCTTTGTTACTTGGTGTAAGTGTATGTCTTTGTTACTTGGTGTCAGTGTATGTCTCTGTTACTTGGTGTAAGTGTGTGTCTGTGTTACTGGGTATCAGTGTATGTCTTTGTTACTTGGTGTCAGTGTATGTCTTTGTTACTTGGTGTAAGTATATGTCTTTGTTACTTTCTGTCAGTGTATGTCTGAGTTTCTTGGTGTAAGTGTATGTCTTTGTTACTTGGTGTCAGTGTTTGTCTGTGTTACTTGGTGTAAGTGTATGGCTTTGTTACTTGGTGTCAGTGTATGTCTTTGTAACTTGGTGTCAGTGCATGTCTTTGTTACTTGGTGTAAGTGTATGTCTTTGTTACTAGGTGTCAGTGTTTGTCTCTGTTACTTGGTTTAATTGTGTGTCTGTGTTACTGGGTATCAGTGTATGTCTTTGTTACTTGGTGTCATTGTCTGTCTTTGTTACTTGGTGTAAGTGTGTGTCTGTGTTACTTGGTGTAAGTCTGCGTCTGTGTTACTGGGTATCAGTGTATGTCTTTGTTACTTGGTGTCAGTGTATGTCTGTGTTATTTGCTGTAAGTGTATGTCTTTGTTACTTGGTGTCAGTGTATGTATTTGTTACTTGCTGTAAGTGTTTGTCTGTGTTACTGGGTTTCAGTGTATGTCTTTGTTACTTGGTGTCAGTGTATGTCTGTGTACTTGGTGTCAGTGTCTGTCTTTGTTACTTGGTGTCAGTGTATGTCTGTGTTACTTGGTGTTAGTGTATGTCTTTGTTACTTGGTGTCAGTGTATGTCTTTGTTACTTGGTGTAAGTGTATGTCTTTGTTACTTGGTGTCAGTGTATGTCTCTGTTACTTGGTGTAAGTGTGTGTCTGTGTTACTGGGTATCAGTGTATGTCTTTGTTACTTGGTGTCAGTGTATGTCTTTGTTACTTGGTGTAAGTATATGTCTTTGTTACTTTCTGTCTGTGTATGTCTGAGTTACTTGGTGTAAGTGTATGTCTTTGTTACTTGGTGTCAGTGTATGTCTTTGTTACTTGTTGTAAGTGTATGTCTTTGTTACTTTGTGTCAGTGTATGTCTTTGTTACTTGGTGTAAGTGTATGTCTTTGCTACTTGGTGTCAGTGTATGTCTTTGTTACTTGGTGTAAGTGTATGTCAGTGTTACTGGGTATCAGTGTCTGTCTTTGTTACTTGGTGTCTGTGTATGTCTTTGTTACTGGGTGTCAGTGTGCGTCTTTGTTACTTGGTGTCAGTGTATGTCTGTGTACTTGGTGTATGTGTGTGTCTATGTTACTTGGTGTCAGTGTTTGTCTGTGTTACTTGGTGTAAGTGTATGGCTTTGTTACTTGGTGTCAGTGTATGTCTTTGTTACTTGGTGTCAGTGCATGTCTTTGTTACTTGGTGTAAGTGTATGTCTTTGTTACGAGGTGTCAGTGTATGTCTCTGTTACTTGGTGTAATTGTGTGTCTGTGTTACTGGGTATCACTGTATGTCTCTGTTACTTGGTGTCATTGTTTGTCTTTCTTAATTGGTGTAAGTGTGTGTCTGTGTTACTTGGTGTAAGTCTGCGTCTGTGTTACTGGGTATCAGTGTATGTCTTTGTTACTTGGTGTCAGTGTATGGCTGTGTTATTTGCTGTAAGTGTATGTCTTTGTTACTTGGTGTCAGTATATGTCTTTGTTACTTGGTGTAAGTGTATGTCTTTGTTACTTGGTGTAAGTGTATGTCTTTGTTACTTGGTATCAGTGTATGTCTCTGTTACTTGGTGTAAATGTGTGTGTCTGTGTTACTGGGTATCAGTGTATGTCATTGTTACTTGGTGTCAGTGTATGACTTTGTTACTTGGTGTAAGTATATGTCTTGGTTACTTTCTGTCAGTGTATGTCTGAGTTACTTGGTGTAAGTGTATGTCTTTGTTACTTGGTGTCAGTGTATGTCTTTGTTACTTGGTGTAAGTGTATGTCTTTGTTACTTGGTGTCAGTGTATGTCTTTGTTACTTGGTGTAAGTGTGTGTCTTTGTTGCTGGGTATCCGTGTATGTCTTTGTCACTTGGTGTCTGTGTATGTCTTTGTTACTGGGTGTCAGTGTGTGTCTTTGTTACTTGGTGTCACTGTGTGTCTTTGTTACTGGGTGTCAGTGTTTATCTTTGTTACTGAGTGTCAGTGTGTGTCTGTGTTACTGGGTATCAGTGTATGTCTTTGTTACTTTGTGTCAGTGCATGTCTGTGTACTTGGTGTATGTGTGTGTCTTTGTTACTTTGTGTCAGTGTTTGTCTGTGTTACTTGGTGTAAGTGTATGTCTTTGTTACTTGGTGTCAGTGTATGTCTTTGTTACTTGGTGTAAGTGTATGTCTTTGTTACGTGGTGTCAGTGTATGTCTCTGTTTCTTGGTGTAAATGTGTGTCTGTGTTACTGGGTATCAGAGTATGTCTTTGTTACTTGGTGTCATTGTCTGTCTTTGTTACTTGGTGTAAGTGTGTGTCTGTGTTACTTGGTGTAAGTGTGTGTCTGTGTTACTGGGTATCAGTGTATGTCTTTGTTACTTAGTGTCAGTGTTTGTCTGTGTTACTTGGTGTAAGTGTATGTCTTTGTTACTTGGTGTCAGTGTATGTCTTTGTTACTTGGTGTATGTGTATGTCTTTGTTACTTGGTGTCAGTGTATGTCTCTGTTACTTGGTGTAATTGTGTGTCTGTGTTACTGGGTATCAGTGTATGTCTTTGTTACTTGGTGTCAGTGTATGTCTTTGTTACTTGTTGTAAGTGTATGTCTTTGTTACTTGGTGTCAGTGTATGTCTTTGTTACTTGGTGTAAGTATATGCCTTTGCTACTTGGTGTCAGTGTATGTCTTTGTTAATTGGTTTCAGTGTGTGTCTTTGTTACTTGGTGTAAGTGTGTGTCTGTGTTACTGGGTATCAGTGTATGTCTTTCTTAATTGGTGTCAGTGTATGTCTTTGTTACTTGGTGTCAGTGTAAGTCTTTGTTACTTGGTGTAATTGTGTGTCTGTGTTACTGGGTATCAGTGTATGTCTTTGTTACTTGGTGTCACTGTGTGTCTTTGTTACTGGGTGTCAGTGTATGTCTTTGTTACTGGGTGTCAGTGTGTGTCTTTGTGACTTGGTGTAAGTGTGTGTCTGTGTTACTGGATGTCAGTGTTTGTCTTTGTTACTTGGTGTCAGTGTGTGTCTTTGTTACTTGGTGTCAGTGTGTGTCTTTGTTACTGGGTGTCAGTGTTTGTCTTTGTTACTGGGTGTCAGTGTATGTCTTTGTGACTTGGTCTTAGTGTGTGTCTGTGTTACTGGGTATCAGTGTCTGTCTTTGTTACTTGGTGTAAGGGTGTGTCTGTGTTACTGGGTATCAGTGTATGTCTTTGTTACTTGGTGTCAGTGTATGTCTGTGTACTTGGTGTATGTGTGTGTCTTTGTTACTTGGTGTCAGTGTTTGTCTGTGTTACTTGGTGTAAGTGTATGGCTTTGTTACTTGGTGTCAGTGTATGTCTTTGTTACTTGGTGTCAGTGCATGTCTTTGTTACTTGTTGTAAGTGTATGTCTTTGTTACTAGGTGTCAGTGTATGTCTCTGTTACTTGGTGTAATTGTGTGTCTGTGTTACTGGGTATCAGTGTATGTCTTTGTTACTTGGTGTCATTGTCTGTCTTTTTTAAATGGTGTTAATGTGTGTCTGTGTTACTTGGTGTAAGTCTGCGTCTGTGTTACTGGGTATCAGTGTATGTCTTTGTTACTTGGTGTCAGTGTATGTCTGTGTTATCTGCTGTAAGTGTATGTCTTTGTTACTTGGTGTCACTGTATGTCTTTGTTACTTGCTGTAAGTGTTTGTCTGTGTTACTGGGTTTCAGTGTATGTCTTTGTTACTTTGTGTCAGTGTATGTCTGTGTACTTGGTGTCAGTGTCTGTCTTTGTTACTTGGTGTCAGTGTATGTCTGTGTTACTTGGTGTAAGTGTTTGTCTTTGTTACTTGGTGTCAGTGTATGTCTTTGTTACTTGGTGGAAGTGTATGTCTTTGTTACTTGGTGTAAGTGTATGTCTTTGTTACTTGGTGTCAGTGTATGTCTCTGTTACTTGGTGTAAGTGTGTGTCTGTGTTACTGGGTATCAGTGTATGTCTTTGTTACTTGGTGTCAGTGTATGTCTTTGTTACTTGGTGTAAGTATATGTCTTTGTTACTTTCTGTCAGTGTATGTCTGAGTTACTTGGTGTAAGTGTATGTCTTTGTTACTTGGTGTCAGTGTATGTCTTTGTTACTTGGTGTAAGTGTATGTCTTTGTTACTTGGTGTCAGTGTATGTCTTTGTTACTTGGTGTAAGTGTATGTCTTTGCTTCTTGGTGTCAGTGTATGTCTTTGTTACTTGGTGTAAGTGTATGTCAGTGTTACTGGGTATCAGTGTCTGTCTTTGTTACTTGGTGTCTGTGTATGTCTTTGTTACTGGGTGTCAGTGTGTGTCTTTGTTACTTGGTGTCAGTGTGTGTCTTTGTTACTGGGTGTCAGTGTTTATCTTTGTTACTGGGTGTCAGTGTATGTCTTTGTGACTTGGTCTTAGTATGTGTCTGTGTTACTGGGTATCAGTGTCTGTCTTTGTTACTTGGTGTAAGTGTGTGTCTGTGTTACTGGGTATCAGTGTATGTCTTTGTTACTTTGTGTCAGTGTATGTCTGTGTACTTGGTGTATGTGTGTGTCTTTGTTACTTGGTGTAAGTGTTTGTCTGTGTTACTTTGTGTAAGTGTATGTCTTTGTTACTTGGTGTCAGTGTATGTCTTTGTTACTTGGTGTAAGTGTATGTCTTTGTTAATTGGTGTCAGTGTATGTCTCTGTTTCTTGGTATAATTGTGTGTCTGTGTTACTGGGTATCAGTGTATGTCTTTGTTACTTGGTGTCATTGTCTGTCTTTGTTACTTGGTGTAAGTGTGTGTCTGTGTTACTTGGTGTAATTGTGTGTCTGTGTTACTGGGTATCAGTGTGTGTCTTTGTTACTTGGTGTCAGTGTATGTCTTTGTTACTTAGTGTCAGTGTTTGTCTGTGTTACTTGGTGTAAGTGTATGTCTTTGTTACTTGGTGTCAGTGTATGTCTTTGTTACTTGGTGTATGTGCATGCCTTTGATTCTTGGTGTCAGTGTATGTCTCTGTTGCTTGGTGTAATTGTGTGTCTGTGTTACTGGGTATCAGTGTAAGTCTTTGTTACTTGGTGTCAGTGTATGTCTTTGTTACTTGCTGTAAGTGTATGTCTTTGTTACTTGGTGTCAGTGTATGGCTTTGTTACTTGGTGTAATTGTATGTCTTTGCTACTTGGTGTCAGTGTATGTCTTTGATACTTGGTGTAAGTGTATGTCTTTGTCACTAGGTGTCAGTGTATGTCTCTGTTACTTGGTGTCATTGTTTGTCTTTGTTACTTGGTGTAAGTGTGTGTCTGTGTTACTTGGTGTAAGTCTGCGTCTGTGTTACTGGGTATCAGTGTATATCTTTGTTACTTGGTGTCAGTGTATGTCTGTGTTATTTGCTGTAAGTGTATGTCTTTGTTACTTGGTGTCAGTGTATGTCTTTGTTACTTGCTGTAAGTGTTTGTCTGTGTTACTGGGTTTCATTGTATGTCTTTGTTACTTGGTGTCAGTGTATGTCTGTGTACTTGGTGTCAGTGTGTGTCTTTGTTACTTGGTGTCAGTGTATGTCTGTGTTACTTGGTGTAAGTGTATGTCTTTGTTACTTGGTGTCAGTGTATGTCTTTGTTACTTGGTGTAATTGTATGTCTTTGTTACTTGGTGTCAGTGTATGTCTCTGTTACTTGGTGTAAGTGTGTGTCTGTGTTACTGGGTATCAGTGTATGTCTTTGTTACTTGGTGTCAGTGTATGTCTTTGTTACTTGGTGTAAGTATATGTCTTTGTTACTTTCTGTCAGTGTATGTCTGAGTTACTGGGTATCAGTGTCTGTCTTTGTTACTTGGTGTCTGTGTATGTCTTTGTTACTGGGTGTCAGTGTGTGTCTTTGTTACTTGGTGTCAGTGTGTGTCTTTGTTACTGGGTGTCAGTGTTTATCTTTGTTACTGGGTGTCAGTGTATGTCTTTGTGACTTGGTCTTAGTGTGTGTCTGTGTTACTGGGTATCAGTGTCTGTCTTTGTTACTTGGTGTAAGTGTGTGTCTGTGTTACTGGGTATCAGTGTATGTCTTTGTTACTTTGTGTCAGTGTATGTCTGTGTACTTGGTGTATGTGTGTGTCTTTGTTACTTGGTGTAAGTGTTTGTCTGTGTTACTTTGTGTAAGTGTATGTCTTTGTTACTTGGTGTCAGTGTATGTCTTTGTTACTTGGTGTAAGTGTATGTCTTTGTTACTTGGTGTCAGTGTATGTCTCTGTTTCTTGGTATAATTGTGTGTCTGTGTTACTGGGTATCAGTGTATGTCTTTGTTACTTGGTGTCATTGTCTGTCTTTGTTACTTGGTGTAAGTGTGTGTCTGTGTTACTTGGTGTAAGTGTGTGTCTGTGTTACTGGGTATCAGTGTATGTCTTTGTTACTTGGTGTCAGTGTATGTCTTTGTTACTTAGTGTCAGTGTTTGTCTGTGTTACTTGGTGTAAGTGTATGTCTTTGTTACTTGGTGTCAGTGTATGTCTTTGTTACTTGGTGTATGTGCATGCCTTTGTTTCTTGGTGTCAGTGTATGTCTCTGTTACTTGGTGTAATTGTGTGTCTGTGTTACTGGGTATCAGTGTATGTCTTTGTTACTTGGTGTCAGTGTTTGTCTTTGTTACTTGCTGTAAGTGTATGTCTTTGTTACTTGGTGTCAGTGTATGGCTTTGTTACTTGGTGTAATTGTATGTCTTTGCTACTTGGTGTCAGTGTATGTCTTTGATACTTGGTGTAAGTGTATGTCTTTGTCACTAGGTGTCAGTGTATGTCTCTGTTACTTGGTGTCATTGTTTGTCTTTGTTACTTGGTGTAAGTGTGTGTCTGTGTTACTTGGTGTAAGTCTGCGTCTGTGTTACTGGGTATCAGTGTATATCTTTGTTACTTGGTGTCAGTGTATGTCTGTGTTATTTGCTGTAAGTGTATGTCTTTGTTACTTGGTGTCAGTGTATGTCTTTGTTACTTGCTGTAAGTGTTTGTCTGTGTTACTGGGTTTCATTGTATGTCTTTGTTACTTGGTGTCAGTGTATGTCTGTGTACTTGGTGTCAGTGTGTGTCTTTGTTACTTGGTGTCAGTGTATGTCTGTGTTACTTGGTGTAAGTGTATGTCTTTGTTACTTGGTGTCAGTGTATGTCTTTGTTACTTGGTGTAAGTGTATGTCTTTGTTACTTGGTGTAAGTGTATGTCTTTGTTACTTGGTGTCAGTGTATGTCTCTGTTACTTGGTGTAAGTGTGTGTCTGTGTTACTGGGTATCAGTGTATGTCTTTGTTACTTGGTGTCAGTGTATGTCTTTGTTACTTGGTGTAAATATATGTCTTTGTTACTTTCTGTCAGTGTATGTCTGAGTTACTTGGTGTAAGTGTATGTCTTTGTTACTTGGTGTCAGTGTATGTCTTTGTTACTTGGTGTAAGTGTATGTCTTTGTTACTTGGTGTCAGTGTATGTCTTTGTTACTTGGTGTAAGTGTATGTCAGTGTTACTGGGTATCAGTGTATGTCTTTGTTACTTGGTGTGAGTGTGTGTCTTTGTTGCTGGGTATCAGTGTATGTCTTTGTTACTTGGTGTCTGTGTATGTCTTTGTTACTTGGTGTCAGTGTGTGTCTTTGTTACTTGGTTTCAGTGTGTGTCTTTGTTACTGGGTGTCAGTGTTTATTTTTGTTACTCGGTGTCAGTGTATGTCTTGTGACTTGATCTTCGTGTGTGTCTGTGTTACTGGGTATCAGTGTCTGTCTTTGTTACTTGGTGTAAGTGTGTGTCTGTGTTACTGGGTATCAGTGTATGTCTTTGTTACTTTGTGTCAGTGTATGTCTGTGTACTTGGTGTATGTGTGTGTCTTTGTTACTTGGTGTCAGTGTTTGTCTGTGTTACTTGCTGTAAGTGTATGTCTTTGTTACTTGGTGTCAGTGTATGTCTTTGTTACTTGGTGTAAGTGTATGTCTTTGTTACTTGGTGTCAGTGTATGTCTCTGTTTCTTGGTGTAATTGTGTGTCTGTGTTACTGGGTATCAGTGTATGTCTTTGTTACTTGGTGTCATTGTCTGTCTTTGTTACTTGGTGTGAGTGTGTGTCTTTGTTGCTGGGTATCAGTGTATGTCTTTGTTACTTGGTGTCTGTGTATGTCTTTGTTACTTGGTGTCAGTGTGTGTCTTTGTTACTTGGTTTCAGTGTGTGTCTTTGTTACTGGGTGTCAGTGTTTATTTTTGTTACTCGGTGTCAGTGTATGTCTTTGTGACTTGATCTTCGTGTGTGTCTGTGTTACTGGGTATCAGTGTCTGTCTTTGTTACTTGGTGTAAGTGTGTGTCTGTGTTACTGGGTATCAGTGTATGTCTTTGTTACTTTGTGTCAGTGTATGTCTGTGTACTTGGTGTATGTGTGTGTCTTTGTTACTTGGTGTCAGTGTTTGTCTGTGTTACTTGCTGTAAGTGTATGTCTTTGTTACTTGGTGTCAGTGTATGTCTTTGTTACTTGGTGTAAGTGTATGTCTTTGTTACTTGGTGTCAGTGTATGTCTCTGTTTCTTGGTGTAATTGTGTGTCTGTGTTACTGGGTATCAGTGTATGTCTTTGTTACTTGGTGTCATTGTCTGTCTTTGTTACTTGGTGTAAGTGTGTGTCTGTGTTACTTGGTGTAAGTGTGTGTCTGTGTTACTGGGTATCAGTGTATGTTTTTGTTACTTGGTGTCAGTGTATGACTTTGTTACTTAGTGTCAGTGTCTGTCTGTGTTACTTGGTGTAAGTGTATGTCTTTGTTACTTGGTGTCAGTGCATGTCTTTGTTACTTGGTGTATGTGTATGTCTTTGTTACTTGGTGTCAGTGCATGTCTCTGTTACTTGGTGTAATTGTGTGTCTGTGTTACTGGGTATCAGTGTATGTCTTTGTTACTTGGTGTCAGTGTATGTCTTTGTTACTTGTTGTAAGTGTATGTCTTTGTTACTTGGTGTCAGTGTATGTCTTTGTTACTTGGTGTAAGTGTATGTCTTTGCTACTTGGTGTCAGTGTATGTCTTTGTTACTTGGTTTCAGTGTATGTCTTTGTTACTTGGTGTAAGTGTGTGTCTGTGTTACTGGGTATCAGTGTATGTCTTTGTTAATTGGTGTCAGTGTATGTCTTTGTTACTTGGTGTCAGTGTATGTCTGTGTTACTTGGTGTAAGTGTGTGTCTGTGTTACTGGGTATCAGTCTATGTCTTTGTGACTTGGTGTCAGTGTATGTCTTTGTTACTGGGTGTAAGTGTGTGTCTTTGTTACTTGGTGTAATTGTCTATCTTTGTTAGTTGGTTTCAGTGTATGTCTTTGTTACTTGGTGTCAGTGTATGTCTTTGTTACTTGGTGTCAGAGTGTGTCTGTGTTACTGGGTATCAGTGTATGTCTTTGTGACTTGGTATCAGTGTCTGTCTTTGTGACTTGGTGTCAGTGTATGTCTTTTTTACTGTGTGCCAGTGTGTGTCTGTGTTACTTGGTGTCAGTGCATGTCATTGTTACTGTGTATCAGTGTTTCTCTGTGTTGCTGGGTGTCAGTGTTTGTCTGTGTTACTTGGTGTCAGTGTATCAGTGTTTCTCTGTGTGACTGGGTGTCAGTGTGTGTTTGTTTGTGTTACTGGGTGTCAGTGACACTAGGTGTCAGTATTTAGTTTAGTTTAGAGATACAGCACTTAAACAGGCCCTTCGGCCCACCGAGTCTGTGCCGACCATAAACCACTCATTTATACTAATCCTACACTAATCCCATATTCCAATATCATCCTCACCTGTCCCTATATATTTCCCTACCACCTACCTATACTCGGGGCAATTTATGATGGCCAAATAACCTATCAACCTGCAAGTCTTTGGCATGTGGGAGGAAACCGGAGCACCCGGAGGAAACCCACGCAGACACAGGGAGAACTTGCAAACTCCGCACAGGCAGTACCCAGAATCGAACCCGGGTCCCTGGAGCTGTGAGGCTGCGGCGCTAACCACTGCGCCAATTTGCACCCCCCCCCCACCCCCCGCCCACCCCAGTGTGTGCCTGTGATACTGGGTATCAGTGTATGTCTTTGTTTCTTGGTGTCAGTGTATGTCTGTGTTACTTGTTGTAAGTGTGTGTCTTTGTTACTTTGTGTCCGTGTGTGTCTTTGTTACTGGGTGTCAGTGTATGTCTTTGTTACTGGGTGTCAGTGTATGTCTTTGTTACTTGGTGCAGTGTGTGTCTGTGTTACTGGGTATCAGTGTATGTCTTTGTGACTTGGTATCAGTGTATGTCTTTGTGACTTGGTGTCAGTGTATGTCTTTGTGACTTGGTGTCAGTGTATGTCTTTGTTACTGGGTGTAAGTGTGTGTCTGTGTTACTTGGTGTCAGTGTGTGTTTGTTTGTGTTACTTGGTGTCAGTGTATGTCTTTGTTACTTGGTGTAAGTGTGTGTCTGTGTTACTGGGTATCAGTGTCTGTCTTTGTTACTTGGTGTAAGTGTGTGTCTTTGTTACTTGGTGCAATTGTATTTCTTTGTTACTGGGTGTAAGTGTGTGTCTGTGTTACTTGGTGTCAGTGTCTGTCTTTGTTACTGTTTATTAGTGTTTCTCTGTGTTACTGGGTGTCAGTGTGTGTTTGTTTGTGTTACTTGGTGTCAGTGTCTGTCTTTGTCACTTGGTGTATGTGTATGTCTTTGTTACTTGGTGTCAGTGCATGTCTCTGTTACTTGGTGTAATTGTGTGTCTGTGTTACTGGGTATCAGTGTATGTCTTTGTTACTTGGTGTCAGTGTATGTCTTTGTTACTTGTTGTAAGTGTATGTCTTTGTTACTTGGTGTCAGTGTATGTCTTTGTTACTTGGTGTAAGTGTATGTCTTTGCTACTTGGTGTCAGTGTATGTCTTTGTTACTTGGTTTCAGTGTATGTCTTTGTTACTTGGTGTAAGTGTGTGTCTGTGTTACTGGGTATCAGTGTATGTCTTTGTTAATTGGTGTCAGTGTATGTCTTTGTTACTTGGTGTCAGTGTATGTCTGTGTTACTTGGTGTAAGTGTGTGTCTGTGTTACTGGGTATCAGTCTATGTCTTTGTGACTTGGTGTCAGTGTATGTCTTTGTTACTGGGTGTAAGTGTGTGTCTTTGTTACTTGGTGTAATTGTCTATCTTTGTTAGTTGGTTTCAGTGTATGTCTTTGTTACTTGGTGTCAGTGTATGTCTTTGTTACTTGGTGTCAGAGTGTGTCTGTGTTACTGGGTATCAGTGTATGTCTTTGTGACTTGGTATCAGTGTCTGTCTTTGTGACTTGGTGTCAGTGTATGTCTTTTTTACTGTGTGCCAGTGTGTGTCTGTGTTACTTGGTGTCAGTGCATGTCATTGTTACTGTGTATCAGTGTTTCTCTGTGTTGCTGGGTGTCAGTGTTTGTCTGTGTTACTTGGTGTCAGTGTATCAGTGTTTCTCTGTGTGACTGGGTGTCAGTGTGTGTTTGTTTGTGTTACTGGGTGTCAGTGACACTAGGTGTCAGTATTTAGTTTAGTTTAGAGATACAGCACTTAAACAGGCCCTTCGGCCCACCGAGTCTGTGCCGACCATCAACCACTCATTTATACTAATCCTACACTAATCCCATATTCCAATATCATCCTCACCTGTCCCTATATATTTCCCTACCACCTACCTATACTCGGGGCAATTTATGATGGCCAAATAACCTATCAACCTGCAAGTCTTTGGCATGTGGGAGGAAACCGGAGCACCCGGAGGAAACCCACGCAGACACAGGGAGAACTTGCAAACTCCGCACAGGCAGTACCCAGAATCGAACCCGGGTCCCTGGAGCTGTGAGGCTGCGGCGCTAACCACTGCGCCAATTTGCCCCCCCCCCCACCCCCCGCCCACCCCAGTGTGTGCCTGTGATACTGGGTATCAGTGTATGTCTTTGTTTCTTGGTGTCAGTGTATGTCTGTGTTACTTGTTGTAAGTGTGTGTCTTTGTTACTTTGTGTCCGTGTGTGTCTTTGTTACTGGGTGTCAGTGTATGTCTTTGTTACTGGTTGTCAGTGTATGTCTTTGTTACTTGGTGCAGTGTGTGTCTGTGTTACTGGGTATCAGTGTATGTCTTTGTGACTTGGTATCAGTGTATGTCTTTGTGACTTGGTGTCAGTGTATGTCTTTGTGACTTGGTGTCAGTTTATGTCTTTGTTACTGGGTGTAAGTGTGTGTCTGTGTTACTTGGTGTCAGTGTGTGTTTGTTTGTGTTACTTGGTGTCAGTGTATGTCTTTGTTACTTGGTGTAAGTGTGTCTGTGTTACTGGGTATCAGTGTCTGTCTTTGTTACTTGGTGTAAGTGTGTGTCTTTGTTACTTGGTGCAATTGTATTTCTTTGTTACTGGGTGTAAGTGTGTGTCTGTGTTACTTGGTGTCAGTGTCTGTCTTTGTTACTGTTTATTAGTGTTTCTCTGTGTTACTGGGTGTCAGTGTGTGTTTGTTTGTGTTACTTGGTGTCAGTGTCTGTCTTTGTCACTTGGTGTAAGTGTGTGTCTGTGTTACTTGGTGTCCGTGTGTGTCTGTGTTACTGGGTGTCAGTGTATGTCTTTGTTACTTGGTGTCAGTGTCTGTCTGTGTTACTTGGTGTAAGTGTGTGTCTTTGTTACTTGGTGTCCGTGTGTGTCTGTGTTACTGGGTGGCAGTGTATTTCTTTGTTACTGGGTGTCAGTGTATGTCTTTGTTACTTGGTGTAAGTGTGTGTCTGTGTTACTGGGTATCAGTGCATGTCTTTGTTACTTGGTGTCAGTGTATGTCTTTGTTACTGGGTGTCAGTGTGTGTCTTTGTGACTTGGTGTCAGTGTATGTCAAAATATTTGGTTTAAGTGCATGTCTTTGTTACTTGGTGTAATTGTCTGTCTTTGTTACTTGGTGTCAGCGTATGTCTGTGTTACTTGTTGTAAGTGTGTGTCTTTGTTACTTGGTGTAAGTGTATGTCTTTGTTACTTGGTGTCAGTGTATGTCTTTGTTACTTGATGTCAGTGTGTGTCTGTGTTACTGGGCATCAGTGTATGTCTTTGTGACTTGGTATCAGTGCATGCCTTTGTGACTTGGTGTCAGTGTATGTCTTTGTTACTTGGTGTAAGTGTGTGTCTGTGTTACTGGGTATCAGTGAATGTCTTTGTGACTTGGTGTCAATTTATGTCTTTGTTACTGGGTGTCAGTGTGTGTCTTTGTGACTTGTTGTCAGTGTATGTCTTTGTTACTTGGTGTAAGTGTGTGTCTGTGTTACTGGGTATCAGTGAATGTCTTTGTTACTTGGTGTCAGTGTATGTCAAAATACTTGGTGTAGGTGTATGTCTTTGTTACTTGGTGTCAGTGTGTGTCTGTGTTACTGGGCATCAGTGTATGTCTTTGTGACTTGGTATCAGTGTATGTCTTTGTGACTTGGTGTCAGTGTATGTCTTTGTTACTTGGTGTAAGTGTGTGTCTGTGTTACTGGGTGTGAGTGTATGTCTGTGTTACTTGGTGTAGGTGTGTGTCTGTGTTACTGGGTATCAGTGTATGTCTTTGTGACTTGGTGTCAGTTTATGTCTTTGTTACTGGGTGTCAGTGTGTGTCTTTGTTACTTGGTGTCAGTGAATGTCTGTGTTACTTGTTGTAAGTGTGTGTCTTTGTTACTTTGTGTCCGTGTGTGTCTTTGTTACTGGGTGTCAGTGTATGTCTTTGTTACTGGGTGTCAGTGTATGTCTTTGTTACTTGGTGTCAGTGTGTGTCTGTGTTACTGGGTATCAGTGTATGCCTTTGTGACTTGGTGTCATTGTATGTCTTTGTTACTGGGTATCAGTTTGTGTCTTTGTGACTTGGTGTCAGTGTATGTCTTTGTTACTTGGTTTAAGTGTGTGTCTACGTTTCTGGGTATCAGTGTATGTCTTTGTTACTTGGTGTCAGTCTATGTCAAAATACTTGGTGTAAGTGTATATCTTTGTTACTTTGTGCAATTGTCAGTCTTTGTTATTTGCTGCAAGTGTATGTCTTTGTTACTTGTTGTCAGTGCATGTCTTTGTTACTTGATCTCAGTGTATGTCTGTGTTACTTGGTGTAAGTGTGTGTCTGTGTTACTTGGTGTCAGTGTGTGTTTGTTTGTGTTACTTGGTGTCAGTGTATGTCTTTGTTACTTGGTGTAAGTGTGTGTCTGTGTTACTGGGTATCAGTGTCTGTCTTTGTTACTTGGTGTAAGTGTGTGTCTTTGTTACTTGGTGTAATTGTATGTCTTTGTTACTGGGTGTAAGTGTGTGTCTGTGTTACTTGGTGTCAGTGTATGTCTTTGTTACTGTTTATTAGTGTTTCTCTGTGTTACTGGGTGTCAGTGTGTGTTTGTTTGTGTTACTTGGTGTCAGTGTATGTCTTTGTCACTTGGTGTAAGTGTGTGTCTGTGTTACTTGTTGTCCGTGTGTGTCTGTGTTACTGGGTGTCAGTGTATGTCTTTGTTACTTGGTGTCAGTGTCTGTCTGTGTTACTTGATGTAAGTGTGTGTCTTTGTTACTTGGTGTCCGTGTGCGTCTGTGTTACTGGGTGGCAGTGTATTTCTTTGTTACTGGGTGTCAGTGTATGTCTTTGTTACTTGGTGTAAGTGTGTGTCTGTGTTACTGGGTATCAGTGTCTGTCTTTGTTACTTGGTGTAAGTGTGTGTCTGTGTTACTGGGTATCAGTGCATGTCTTTGTTACTTGGTGTCAGTGTGTGTCTTTGTGACTTGGTGTCAGTGTATGTCAAAATATTTGGTTTAAGTGTATGTCTGTGTTACTTGTTGTAAGTGTGTCTCTTTGTTACTTGGTGTAAGTGTATGTCTTTGTTACTTGGTGTCAGTGTATGTCTTTGTTACCTGATGTCAGTGTGTGTCTTTGTTAATGGGCATCAGTGTATGTCTTTGTGACTTGGTATCAGTGCATGTCTTTGTGACTTGGTGTCAGTGTATGTCTTTGTTACTTGGTGTAAGTATGTGTCTGTGCTACTGGGTGTCAGTGTATGTCTGTGTTACTTGGTGTAAGTGTGTGTCTGTGTTACTGGGTATCAGTGTATGTCTTTGTGACTTGGTGTCAATTTATGTCTTTGTTACTGGGTGTCAGTGTGTGTCTTTGTGACTTGTTGTCAGTGTATGTCTGTTACTTGGTGTAAGTGTGTGTCTGTGTTACTGGGTATCAGTGAATGTCTTTGTTACTTGGTGTCAGTGTATGTCAAAATACTTGGTGCAGGTGTATGTCTTTGTTACTTGGTGTCAGTGTGTGTCTGTGTTACTGGGCATCAGTGTATGTCTTTGAGACTTGGTATCAGTGTATGTCTTTGTGACTTGGTGTCAGTGTATGTCTTTGTTTCTTGGTGTAAGTGTGTGTCTGTGTTACTGGGTGTGAGTGTATGTCTGTGTTACTTCGTGCAAGTGTGTGTCTGTGCATCAGTGTCTGTCTTTGCGACTTGGTGTCAGTGTATACCTTTGTTACTGGGTGTCAGTGTGTGTCTTTGTGACTTGGTGTCGGTGTGTGTCTTTGTTACTTGGTGTCCGTGTGTGTCTGTGTTACTGGGTGTCAGTGTATGTCTTTCTTACTGGGAGTCAGTGTATGTCTTTGGTACTTGGTGTCCGTGTGTGTCTGTGTTACTGGGTGTCAGTGTATGTCTTTGTTACTGGGAGTCAGTGTATGTCTTTGGTACTTGGTGTAAGTGTGTGTCTGTGTTACTCGGTGTCAGTGTATGTCTTTGTTACTGGGTGTCAGTGTCTGTCTTTGTTACTTGGTGTCAGTGTATGTCTGTGTTACTTGGTGTAAGTGTGTGTCTGTGTTACTGGGTGTCAGTGTGTGTCTGTGTTACTTGGTAGAAGTCTGTGTCTTTGTTACTTGGTGTCCGTGTGTGTCTGTGTAACTGGGTGTCAGTGTATGTCTGTGTTAATTGGGGTCAGTGTGTGTCTTTGTTACTTGGTGTAAGTGTATGTCTTTGTTACTTGGTGTCAGTGTATGTGTTTGTGACTTGGTGTCAGTGTATGTCTTTGTTACTGTTTATTAGTGTTTCTCTGTGTTACTGGGTTTCAGTGTGTGCATGTTTGTGTTACTGGGTGTCAGTGTGTATCTGTGACACTAGGTGTCAGCATTTAATTTAGTTTAGAGATACAGCACTTCAACAGGCCCTTCGGCCCACCGTGTCTGTGCCGACCATCAACCACACATTTATACTAGTTCTGCACTAATCCCGTATTCCTATCACTTCCCCACCTCTCCCTATATATTTCCCTACCACCTACCTATACTAGGGGCAATTTATGATGGCCAATTAACCTATCAACCTGCAAGTCTTTGGCATGTGGGAGGAAACCGGAGCACCCGGAGGATACCCACGCAGATACAGGGAGAACTTGCAAGCTCCGCACAGGCAGTACCCAGAATCGAACCCGGGTCCCTGGAGCTGTGAGGATGCGGTGCTACCCAATGCGCCAATGTTCCCCCCACCCCCCAGTGTGTGCCTGTGTTACTGGGTATCAGTGTATGTCTTTGTTACTTGGTGTCAGTGTATGTCTGTGTTACTTGGTGTAAGTGTGTGTCTGTGTTACTGGGTGTCAGTGTGTGTCTGTGTTACTTGGTGTAAGTCTGTGTCTTTGTTACTTGGTGTCCGTGTGAGCCTTTGTGACTGGGTGTCAGTGTATGTCTTTGTTCCTGGGTGTCAGTGTATGTCTTTGTTACTGTGTATCAGTGTTTCTCTGTGTTACTGGGTGTCAGTGTGTGTTTGTTTGTGTTACTGGGTTTCAGTGTGTGTCTGTGACACCTGGTGTCAGTATTTAGTTTAGTTTAGAAATACAGCACTTAAACAGGCCCTTCGGCCAACGGAGTCTGTGCCGACCATCAACAACCCATTTATACTAATCCTACACTAATCCCGTATTCCTATCACATCCCCACCGGTCCCTATATATTTCCCTACCACCTACCTATACTAGGGGCAATTTATAATGGCCCATTAACCTATCAACCTGCAAGTCTTTGGCATGTGGGAGGAAACCGGAGCACCCGCAGGAAACCCACGCAGAAACAGGGAGAACTTGCAAACTCCGCACCCGCAAAACCCAGAATCGAACCCGGGTCCCTGGAGCTGTGATGCTGCGGAACTAACCACGGCGTCAATGTGTGCCTGTGTTACTGGGTATCAGTGTATGTCTTTGTTACTTGGTGTCAGTGTATGTCTGTGTTACTTGGTGTCGGTGTGTTTATTTGTGTTACTGGGTGTCAGTGTGTGTCTGTGTTACTTGGTGTAAGTGTGTGTCTTTGTTACTTGGTGTCCGTGTGTGACTGTGTTACTGAGTGTCAGTGTATGTCTTTGTTACTGGGTGTCAGTGTATGTCTTTGTTACTTGGTGTAAGTGTGTGCCTGTGTTACTGGGTATCAGTGTATGTCTTTGTTACTTGGTGTCAGTGTATGTCTGTGTTACTTGGTGTCGGTGTGTTTATTTGTGTTACTGGGTGTCAGTGTGTGTCTGTGTTACTTGGTGTAAGTGTGTGTCTTTGTTACTTGGTGTCCGTGTGTGTCTGTGTTACTGAGTGTCAGTGTATGTCTTTGTTACTGGGTGTCAGTGTATGTCTTTGTTACTTGGTGTAAGTGTGTGTCTGTGTTACTGGGTATCAGTGTCTGTCCTTTTTACTTGGTGTAAGTGTGTGTCTGTGTTACTGGGTATCAGTGCATGTCTTTGTTACTTGGTGTCAGTGTATGGCTGTGTTACTTGGTGTAAGTGTGTGTCTGTGTTACTGGGTATCAGTGTATGTCTTTGTTACTTGGTGTAAATGTCTGTCTTTGAAGTTTGTGTCAGTGTATGTCTGTGTTACTTGGTGTAAGTGTGTGTCTTTGTTACTTGGTGTAAGTGTATGTCTTTGTTACTTGGTGTCAGTGTATGTCTTTGTTACTTGGTGTCAGTGTATGTCTGTGTTACTTGGTGTCAGTGTGTGTCTGTGTTACTGGGTTTCAGTGTATGTCTTTGTTACTGGGTGTCAGTGTGTGTCTTTGTTACTTGGTGTAAGTGTGTGTCTTTGTTACTTGGTGTCAGTGTATGTCTTTGTTACTTGGTGTAAGTGTGTGTCTGTGTTACTGGGTATCAGTGTATGTCTTTGTTACTTGGTGTCAGTGTATGTCAAAATACTTGGTGTCGGTGTATGTCTGTGTTACTGGGTATCAATGTCTGTCTTTGTTACTTGGTGTAAGTGTGTGTCTGTGTTACTGGGTATCAGTGCATGTCTTTGTTGCTTGGTGTCAGTGTATGTCTTTGTTACTTGGTGTAATTGTCTGTCTTTGTTACTTGGTGTCAGTGTATGTCTGTGTTACTTGGTGTAATTGTGTGTCTTTGTTACTGGGCATCAGTGCATGTCTTTGTGACTTGGTATCAGTGTGTGTCAGTGTTACTTGGTGTCAGTGTATGTCTTTGTTACTTGGTGTCAGTGTATGTCAAAATACTTGGTGCAAGTGTGCGTCTTTGTTACTTGGTGTAAGTGTATGTCTTTGTTACTTGGTGTCAGTGGATGTCTTTGTTACTTGGTGTCAGTGTGTGTCTGTGTTACTGGGCATCAGTGCATGTCTTTGTGACTTGGTATCAGTGTATGTCTTTATGACGTGGTGTCAGTGTATGTCTTTTTTACTCGGTGTCAGTGTGTGTCTGTGTTACTTGGTGTCAGTGTATGTCTTTGTTACTGTGTATCAGTGTTTCTCTGTGTTACTGGGTGTCAGTGTGTGTTTGTTTGTGGTACTGGGTGTCAGTGTGTGTCTGTGACACTAGGGGTCAGTATTTAGTTTAGTTTTGAGATACAGCACTTAAACAGGCCCTTCGGCCCACCGAGTCTGTGCCGACCCTCAACAACACATTTATACTAATCCTACACTAATCCCGTATTCCTATCACATCCCCACCGGTCCCTATATATTTCCCGACCAACTACCTATACTAGGGGCAATTTATAATGGCCAATTAACCTATCAACCTGCAAGTCTTTGGCATGTGGGAGGAAACCGGAGCACCCGGAAGGAACCCACGCAGACACAGGGAGAACTTGCAAACTCCGCACAGGCAGTACCCAGAATCGAACCCGGGTCCCTGGAGCTGTGAGGCTGCGGTGCTAACCACGGCGCCAATGTGCCCCCACCCCAGTGTTTGCCTGTTTTACTGGGTATCAGTGTATGTATTTGTGACTTGGTGTCAGTGCATGTCTGTGTTACTTGGTGTCAGTGTGTTTATTTGTGTTACTGGGTGTCAGTGTGTGTCTGTGTTACTTGGTGTAAGTGTGTGTCTTTGTTACTTGGTGTCCGTGTGTGTCAGTGTTACTGAGTGTCAGTGTATGTCTTTGTTACTGGGTGTCAGTGCATGTCTTTGTTACTTGGTTTAAGTGTGTGTCTGTGTTACTGGGTATCAGTGCATGTCTTTGTTACTTGGTATCAGTGTATGTCTGTGTTACTTGGTGTAAGTGTGTGTCTGTGTTCCTGGGTATCAGTGTATATCTTTGTTACTTGGTGTCAGTGTATGTCAAAATACTTGGTGTAAGTGTATGTCTTTGTTACTTGGTATAATTGTCAGTCTTCGTTACTTGGTGTCAGTGTATGTCTGTGTTACTTGGTGTCAGTGTGTGTCTTTGTTACTTGGTGTAAGTGTGTGTCTTTGTTACTTGGTGTCAGTGGATGTCTTTGTTACTTGGTGTCAGTGTGTGTCTGTGTTACTGGGCATCAGTGTATGCCTTTGTGACTTGGTATCAGTGTATGTCTTTGCTACTGTGTATCAGTGTTTCTCTGTGTTACTGGGTGTCAGTGTGTGTTTGTTTGTGGTACTGGGTGTCAGTGTGTGTCTGTGTTACTAGGGGTCAGTATTTAGTTTAGTTTAGAGATCCAGCACTTTTACAGGCCCTTCGGCCTACCGAGTCTGTGCCGACCCTCAACAACACATTTATACTAATCCTACACTAATCCCGTATTCCTATCACATCCCCACCGGTCCCTATATATTTCCCGACCACCTACCTATACTAGGGGCAATTTATAATGGCCAATTAACCTATCAACCTGCAAGTCTTTGGCATGTGGGAGGAAACAGGAGCACCCGGAGGGAACCCACGCAGACACAGGGAGAACTTGCAAACTCCGCACAGGCAGTACCCAGAATCGAACCCGGGTCCCTGGAGCTGTGAGGCTGCGGTGCTAACCACGGCGCCAATGTGCCCCCCCCCCCCCAGTGTTTGCCTGTGTTACTGGGTATCAGTGTATGTATTTGTGACTTGGTGTCAGTGCATGTCTGTGTTACTTGGTGTCAGTGTGTGTTTATTTGTGTTACTGGGTGTCAGTGTGTGTCTGTGTTACTTGGTGTAAGTGTGTGTCTTTGTTACTTGGTGTCCGTGTTTGTCTGTGTTACTGAGTGTCAGTGTATGTCTTTGTTACTGGGTGTCAGTGTATGTCTTTGTTACTTGGTGTAAGTGTGTGTCTGTGTTACTGGGTATCAGAGCATGTCTTTGTTACTTGGTATCAGTGTATGTCTGTGTTACTTGGTGTAAGTGTGTGTCTGTGTTCCTGGGTATCAGTGTATGTCTTTGTTACTTGGTGTCAGTGTATGTCAAAATAATTGGTGTAAGTGTATGTCTTTGTTACTTGGTATAATTGTCTGTCTTTGTTACTTGGTGTCAGTGTATGTCTGTGTTACTTGGTGTCAGTGTGTGTCTTTGTTACTTTGTGTCAGTGGATGTCTTTGTTACTTGGATTCAGTGTGTGTCTGTGTTACTGGGCATCAGTGTATGTCTTTGTGACTTGGTATCAGTGTATGTCTTTGCTACTGTGTATCAGTGTTTCTCTGTGTTACTGGGTGTCAGTGTGTGTTTGTTTGTGGCACTGGATGTCAGTGTGTGTCTGTGTCACTAGGGGTCAGTATTTAGTTTAGTTTAGATATCCAGCACTTCAACAGGCCCATCGGCCCACCGAGTCTGTGACGACCATCAACCATCCATTTACACTAATCCTACAGTAATCCTATCACATCCCCACCGGTCCCTATATATTTCCCTTCCACGTACCCATGCTAGGGGCAATTTATAATGGCCAATTAACCTATCAACCTGCAAGTCTTTGGCATGTGGGAGGAAACCGGAGCTCCCGGAGGAAACCCACGCAGACACAGGGAGAACTTGCAAACACCGCACAGGCAGTACCCAGAATCGAACCCGGGTCCCTGGAGCTGTGAGGCTGCGGTGCTAACCACTGCGCCAATGTGCCCCCCACCCCAGTGTGTGCCTGCGTTACTGGGTATCAGTGTATGTCTTTGTTACTTGGTGTCAGTGTATGTCTGTGTTACTTGGTGTCAGTGTGTTTGTTTGTGTTACTGGGTGTCAGTGTGTGTCTGTGTTACTTGGTGTAAGTGAGTGTCTTTGTTACTTGGTGTCCGTGTGTGTCTGTGTTACAGGGTGTCAGTGTATGTCTTTGTTACTGGGTGTCAGTGCATGTCTTTGTTTCTTGGTATAAGTGTGAGTCTGTGTTACTGGGTATCAGTGTCTGTCTTTTTTACTATGTGTAAGTGTGTGTCTGTGTTACTGGGTATCAGTGTATGTCAAAATACTTGGTGTAAGTGTATGTCTTTGTTACTTGGTGTAATTGTCTGTCTTTGTTACTTGGTGTCAGTGTATGTCTTTGTTACTGGGTGTCAGTGCATGTCATTGTTTCTTGGTGTAAGTGTGAGTCTGTGTTACTGGGTATCAGTGTCTGTCTTTTTTACTATGTGTAAGTGTGTGTCTGTGTTACTGGGTATCAGTGTATGTCAAAATACTTGGTGTAAGTGTATGTCTTTGTTACTTGGTGTAATTGTCTGTCTTTGTTACTTGGTGTCAGTGTATGTCTGTGTTACTTGGTGTAAGTGTGTGTCTTTGTTACTTGGTGTAAGTGTATGGCTTTGTTACTTGGTGTCCATGTATGTCTTTGTTACTTGGTGTCAGTGTGTGTCTGTGTTACTGGGAATCAGTGTATGTCTTTGTGACTTGGTCTCAGTGTGTGTCTATGTTACTTGGTGTAAATGTGTCTCTTTGTTACTTGGTGTCCGTGTGTGTCTGTGTTACTGAGTGTCAGTGTATGTCTTTGTTACTGGGTGTCAGTATATGTCTTTGTTACTTGGTGTAAGTGTGCGTCTGTGTTACTGGGTATCAGTGTCTGTCCCTTTTACTTGGTGCAAGTGTGTGTCTGTGTTACGGGGTATCAGTGCATGTCTTTGTTACTTGGTGTCAGTGTATGTCTGTGTTACTTGGTGTAAGTGTGTGTCTGTGTTACTGGGTAACAGTGTATGTCGTTGTTACTTGGTGTCAGTGTATGTCAAAATACTCGGTGTAAGTGTATGTCTTTGTTACTTGGTGTAATTGTTTGTCTTTGTTAGTTGGTGTCAGTGTATGTCTGTGTTACTTGGTGTAAGTGTGTGTCTTTGTTACTTGGTGTAAGTGTATGTCTTTGTTACTTGGTGTCAGTGGATGTCTTTGTTACTTGGTGTCAGTGTGTGTCTGTGTTACTGGGCATCAGTGCATGTCTTTGTGACTTGGTATCAGTCTATGTCTTTGTGACGTGGTGTCAGTGTATGTCTTTTTTACTCGGTGTCAGTGTGTGTCTGTGTGACTTGGTGTCAGTGTATGTCTTTGTTACTGTGTATCAGTGTTTCTCTGTGTTACTGGGTGTCAGTGTGTGTTTGTTTGTGGTAGTGGGTGTCAGTGTGTGTCTGTGACACTAGGAGTCAGTATTTAGTTTAGTTTAGAGATACAGCACTTAAACAGGCCCTTCGGCCTACCGAATCTGTGCCGACCATCAACAACACATTTATACTAATCCTACACTAATCCCGTATTCCTAACACATCCCCACCGGTCCCTATATATTTCCCTACCACCTACCTATACTAGGGGCAATTTATAATGGCCAATTAACCTATCAACCTGCAAGTCTTTGGCATGTGGGAGGAAACTGGAGCACCCGGAGGAAACCCACGCAGACACAGGGAAAACTTGCAAACTCCGCACAGGCAGTACCCAGAATCGAACTCGGGTCCCTGGAGCTGTGAGGCTGCGGTGCTAACCACGGCGCCAATGTGCCCCCCCCCCCAGTGTTTGCCTGTGTTACTGGGTATCAGTGTATGTCTTTGTGACTTGGTGTCAGTGTATGTCTGTGTTACTTGGTGTAAGTGTGTGTCTTTGTTACTTGGTGTCCGTGTGTGTCTGTGTTACTGAGTCTCAGTGTGTGTCTTTGTTACTGGGTGTCAGTGTATGTCTTTGTTACTTGGTGTAAGTGTGTGTCTGTGTTACTGGGTATCAGTGCATGTCTTTGTTACTTGGTGTCAGTGTGTGTCTGTGTTACTTGGTGTAAGTGTGTGTCTGTGTTACTGGGTATCAGTGTATGTCAAAATACTTGGTGTAAGTGTATGTCTTTGTTACTTGGTGTAATTGTCTGTCTTTGTTACTTGGTGTCAGTGTATGTCTGTGTTACTTGGTGTAAGTGTGTCTTTGTTACTTGGTGTAAGTGTATGGCTTTGTTACTTGGTGTCAGTGTATGTCTTTGTTACTTGGTGTCAGCGTGTGTCTGTGTTACTGGGCATCAGTGTATGTCTTTGTGACTTGGTCTCAGTGTATGTCTTTGTTACTTGGTGTCAGTGTATGTCTGTGTTACTTGGTGTCAGTGTGTTTATTTGTGTTACTGGGTGTCAGTGTGTGTCTGTGTTACTTGGTGTAAGTGTGTCTCTTTGTTACTTGGTGTCCGTGTGTGTCTGTGTTACTGAGTGTCAGTGTATGTCTTTGTTACTGGGTGTCAGTGTATGTCTTTGTTACTATGTGTAAGTGTGCGTCTGTGTTACTGGGTATCAGTGTCTGTCCTTTTTACTTGGTGTAAGTGTGTGTCTGTGTTACTGGGTATCAGTGCATGTCTTTGTTACTTGCTGTCAGTGTGTGTCTGTGACACTAGGTGTCAGTATATAGTTTAGTTTAGAGATACAGCACTTAAACAGGCCCTTCGGCCCACCGAGTCTGAGACGACCATCAACCACCCATTTACACGAATCCTACGCTAATCCCGTATTCCTATCACATCCCAACCTATCCCTATATATTTCCCTACCACCTGCCTAGACTTGGGGCAATTTATGATGGACAATTAACCTATCAACCTGCAAGTCTTTGGTATGTGGGAAGAAACCGGAGCACCGGGAGAAAACCCACGCAGACAAAGGCAGAACTTGCAAACTCCGCACAGGCAGTACCCAGAATCGATCCCGGGGCCCTGGAGCTGTGAGGCTGCGGTGCTAACCACTGCGCCAATGTGCCCCCCACCCAGTGAGTGCTTGTGTTTCTGGGTATCAGTGTATGTCTTTGTTACTTGGTGTCAGTGTATGTCTTTGTTACTTTTTGTCAGTGTGTGTCTTTGTGACTTGGTGTCAGAGTATGTCTTTGTTACTTGCTGTCAGTGTATGTCTGTGTTACTTGGTGTCAGTGTGTTTGTTTGTGTTACTGGGTGTCAGTGTGTGTCTGTGTTAGTTGGTGTAAGTTTGTGCCTTTGTTACTTGGTGTCAGTGTATGTCAAAATACTTGGTGTAAGTGTATGTCTTTGTTACCTGGTGTAATTTTCTGTCTTTTTTACTTGGTGTCAGTGTATGTCTGTGTTACTTGGTGTAAGTGTGTGTCTTTGTTTCTTGGTGTAAGTGTATGTCAATATACTTTGTGTAAGTGTATGTCTTTGTTAATGGGTGTCAGTGTGTGTATTTGTGACTTGGTGTCAGTGTATGTCTTTGTTACTTGGTGTAAGTGTGTGCCTTTGTTACTGGGCATCAGTGTATGTCTTTGTGACTTGGTATCAGTGTATGTCTTTGTGACGTGGTGTCAGTGTGTGTCTGTGTTACTTGGTGTATGTGTGTGTCTTTGTTACTTGGTGTCCTTGTGTGTCTGTGTTACTGGGTGTCAGTGTATGTCTTTGTTACTGGGTGTCAGTGTATGTCTTTGTTACTTGGTGTAAGTGTGTGTCTGTGTTACTGGGTATCAGTGTCTGTCTTTTTTACTTGGTGTCAGCGTATGTCAAAATACTTGGTGTAATTGTCTGTCTTTGTTACTTGGTGTCAGTGTATGTCTGTGTTACTTGGTGTAAGTGTGTGTCTTTGTTACTGGTTGTCAGTGTGTGTCTTTGTGACTTGGTGTCAGTGTATGTCAAAATACTTGGTGTAATTGTCTCTCTTTGTTACTTGGTGTCAGTGTATGTCTTTGTTACTTGGTGTAAGTGTGTGTCTGTGTTACTGGGTAACAGTGTGTGTCTGTGTTAATGGGGGTCAGTGTATGTCTGTGTTCCTCGGTGCAAGTGTCTGTCTTTGTTACTTGGTGTAAGTGTGTGTCTGTGTTACTGGGTATCAGTGTCTGTCTTTGTTACTTGGTGGAAGTGTGTGTCTGTGTTACTGGGTATCAGTGTATGTCTTTGTTACTTGGTGTCAGTGTATGTCTTTGTTACTTGGTGTAAGTGTGTGTCTGTGTTACTGGGTATCAGTGTATGTCTGTGTTACTGGGGGTCAGTGTGTGTCTGTGTTACTGGGGGTCAGTGTGTGTTTCTAACTGGGTGTCAGTGTGTGTCTGTGTTACTGGGGATCAGTGTAGGTCTTTGTTACTTGGTGTAAGTGTATGCCTTTGTTACTTGGTGTCAGTGTATGTCAAAATACTTGGTGTAATTGTCTCTCTTTGTTACTTGGTGTCAGTGTATGTCTTTGTTACTTGGTGTAAGTGTGTGTCTGTGTTACTGGGTATCAGTGTATGTCTGTGTTACTGGGGGTCAGTGTATGTCTGTGTTACTTGGTGCAAGTGTATGTCTTTGTTACTTGGTGGAAGTGTGTGTCTGTGTTACTGGGTATCAGTGTATGTCTTTGTTAATTGGTGTCAGTGTATGTCTTTGTTACTTGGTGTAAGTGTGTGTCTGTGTTACTGGGTGTCAGTGTATGTCTGTGTTACTGGGTATCAGTGTGAGTCTGTGTTACTGGGTATCAGTGTAGGTCTTTGTTACTTGGTGTAAGTGTATGTATTTGTTACTTGGTGTCAGTGTCTGTGTTTGTGACTTGGTGTCAGTTTATGTCTTTGTTACTGGGTGTCAGTGTATGTCTTTGTTACTTGGTGTAAGTGTGTGTCTGTGTTACTGGGTATCAGTGTATGTCTTTGTTACTTGTTGTAAGTGTATGTCTTTGTTACTTGGTGTAAGTGTGTATCTTTGTGTCAGTGTATGTCATTGTTACTTGGTGTAAGTCTGTGTCTTTGTTACTTGGTGTCGGTGTGTGTCTGTGTTCCTGGGTGTCAGTGCATGTCTTTGTTGCTGTGTATCAGTGTGTGTTACTGGGTGTCAGTCTGTGTCTGTGACAAGAGTTGTCAGTATTTAGTTTAGTTTAGAGATACAGCACTTAAACAGGCCCTTCGGCCCACCGAGTCTGTGCCGACCATCAACAACCCATTTAGACTAATCCTACACTTGTCCCGTATTCCTATCACATCCCCACCGGTCCCTATATATTTCCGTACCGCCTACCGATACTAGGGGCAATTATTAATGGCCAATTAACCTATCAACCTGCAAGTCTTTGGCATGTGGGAGGAAACCGGAGCACCGGGAGGAAACCCACGCAGACACAGGGAGAACTTGCAAACTCCGCACAGGCAGTACCCAGAATCGAACCCGGGTCCCTGGAGCTGTGAGGCAGCGGTGCTCACCACTGCGCCAATGTGCCCACCCCCAATGTGTCCCTGTGTTACTGGGTAACAGTGCACGTCTTTGTTACTTGGTGTCACTGTATGTCTGTGTTACTTCGTGTCAGTGTGTTTGTTTGTGTTACTGGGTGTCAGTGTGTGTCTGTGTTACTTGGTGTAAGTGTGTGACTTTGTTATTTGGTGTCCGTGTGTGTTTGTGTTACTGGGTGTCAGTGTATGTCTTTGTTACTGGGTGTCAGTGTCTGTCTTTGTTACTTGGTGTAAGTGTGTGTCTGTGTTACTGGGTATCAGTGTCTGTCTTTTTTACTTGGTGTAATTGTCTGTCTTTGTTACTTGGTGTAAGTGTATGTCTTTGTTACTTGGTGTCAGTGTATGTCTTTGTTAATTGGTGTCAGTGTATGTCTGTGTTACTTGGTGTCACTGTATGTCTGTGTTACTTGGTGTCAGTGTGTTTGTTTGTGTTACTGGGTGTCAGTGTGTGTCTGTGTTACTTGGTGTAAGTGTGTGACTTTGTTATTTGGTGTCCGTGTGTGTTTGTGTTACTGGGTGTCAGTGTATGTCTGTGTTACTGGGTGTCAGTGTAGTCAATTTCAGCGTAAGTTTAAAAGTGAATTCCCTTTTGTTTTCGGAGGACCAGGGGACTGCTGGGTAAGGAAAAAGGTATATATTTGTGTGGTGGCTGTACCCGAGACGCTACACATGTAGTGTCTCCCACCCACCCTCCTCCTCTAACCAAAAAAAAAAGGACTCTGGTGTGTTGCTAAGGTAAGCTTTTTATTTCGGAAGTTCTGTCCGTTGGATTGCTAACCTAACAAGTTTTGACGTTTTTTTTTTGTTTGTTTTTTCAGTCGATTTGTTGGGAATTTTGAATAGTGGGAATGGAGGTTAAGGCAGTTGTATGTTCCTCCTGCAGAATGTGGGAGGTAAGGGTCGCCAAGAGTGTCCCTGCTGACTGCATCTGTGGGAAGTGCACCCAACTCCAGCTCCTCGAGAACCACGTTAGGGAAATGGAGATGGAGCTGGATGAACTTCGGATCATTCGGGAGGCAGAGGAGGTTATTGAGAGGAGTTATGGGGAGGTAGTCACACCTCAGGTAAAAGAAGTAGGTAGATGGGTTACCGTCAGGGGAAGGAGAGGGAACCAGCAGGCAGTGCAGGGATCCCCTGTGGCCGTTTCCCTCAACAACAGGTATACCGTTTTGGATACTGTTGCGGGGGACGACTTACCAGGGGTAAGCAATGGGGTACAGATATCTGGCACAGAGTCTGTCCCTGTTGCTCAGAAGGGAAGGGGGAAGATGAGCAGAACATTAGTCATTGGGGACTCCATAGTTCGGGGAACAGATAGGAGGTTCTGTGGGAACGAGAGAGTCTCACGGTTGGTATGTTGCCTCCCAGGTGCCAGGGTTCGTGATGTCTCGGATCGTGTTTTTGGGATCCTTAATGGGGAGGAGGAGCAGCCCCATGTCGTGGTCCACATAGGCACCAACGACAGAGGTAGGAAGAGAGATGGGGAATTAAGACAGAAATTTAGGGAGCTAGGGTGGAAGCTTAGAGCGAGAACAAACAGAGTTGTTACATCTGGGTTGTTGCCCGTGCCACGTGATAGCGAAGCGAGGAATAGGGAGAGAGAGGAGTTGAACACGTGGCAGCAGGGATGGTGCAGGATGGAGGGTTTTGGTTTCCTGGATAATTGGGGCTCTTTCTGGGGTAGGTGGGACCTCTACAAACAGGATGGTCTTCACCTGAACCAGAGGGGTACCAATATCCTGGGGGGGAGGTTTGCTAGTGCTCTTCGGGGGGGTTTAAACTAATTCAGCAGGGGAATGGGAACCTAAATTGTAGTGCCAGTGTACAGGATGTTGAGAGTAGTGAGGTCAGGGACGCAAGAGGGCACTGGCAAGCAAGAACCTGGTTTAAAGTGTGTCTATTTCAACGCCAGGAGCATCCGGAATAAGGTGGGTGAGCTTGCAGCATGGGTTGGTACCTGGGATCTCGATGTAGTGGCCATTTCGGAGACATGGGTAGAGCAGGGGCAGGAATGGATGTTGCAGATTCCGGGATTTAGATGTTTCAGTCAGAACAGAGAAGATGGTAAAAGAGGCGGGGGGTGGCATTGTTAATCAAGGAGAGTATTACAGCGACAGAAAGGACGTTTGAGGACTCGTCTACTGAGGTAGTATGGGCTGAGGTTAGAAACAGGAGAGGTGAGGTTACCCTGTTGGGAGTCTTTTATAGACCTCCGAATAGTTCCAGAGATGTAGAGGAAAGGATAGCGAAGGTGATTCTCGACAGGGGTGAGAGTAACAGGGTAGTTGTTATGGGGGACTTTAACTTTCCAAATATCGACTGGAAATACTATAGTTAGAGTACTTTAGATGGGTCAGTTTTTGTCCAGTGTGTGCAGGAGGGTTTTCTGACACAGTATGTAGACAGGCCAACCAGGGGCGATGCCACATTGGATTTGGTACTGGGAAATGAAAGCGGCCAGGTGTTAGATTTAGATGTAGGTGAGCACTTTGGTGATAGTGATCACAATTCGGTTAGGTTTACGTTAGCGATGGACAGGGACAGGTATATACCGCAGGGCAAGAATTATAATTGGGGGAAAGGAAATTATCATGCGATTAGGCAAGATTTAGGATGCGTAGGATGGGGAAGGAAACTGCAGGGGATGGGAACAATCGAAATGTGGAGCTTATTCAAGGAGCAGCTACTGCGTGTCCTTGATAAGTATGTACCTGTGATTCAGGGAGGAAGTTGTCGTGCGAGGGAGCCGTGGTTTACTAAAGAAGTTGAAGCGCTTGTCAAGAGGAAGAAGAAGGCTTATGTTAGGATGAGACGTGAAGGCTCAGTTAGGGCGCTTGAGAGCTACAAGCTAGCCAGGAAGGATCTAAAGGGAGAGCTAAGAAGAGCAAGGAGACGACACGAGAAGTCATTGGTGGATCGGATCAGGGAATACCCTAAGGCTTTCTATAGGTATATCAGGAATAAAAGAATGACTAGAGTTAGATTAGGGCCAATTAAGGATAGTAGTGGGAAGATCTGTGTGGAATCAGAGGAGATAGGGGAAGTGTTAAATGAATATTTTGCGTCAGTATTTACAGTAGAGAAAGAAAATGTTGTTGAGAATACTGAGATTCAGGCTACGAGGCTAGATGGGATTGAGGTTCACAAGGAGGAGGTGTTAGCAATTTTGGAAAGTGTGAAAATAGATAAGTCCCCTGGGCCAGATGGGATTTATCCTAGGATTCTCTGGGAAGCGAGGGAGGAGATTGCAGAGCCTTTGTCATTGATCTTTATGTCGTCATTGTCGACAGGAATAGTGCCGGAAGACTGGAGGATTGCAAATGTTGTCCCCTTGTTCAAGAAGGGGAGTAGAGACAGCCCTGGTAATTATAGACCTTACTTCGGTTGTGGGTAAAATGTTGGAAAAGGTTATAAGAGACAGGATTTATAATCATCTTGAAAAGAATAAGTACATTAGAGATAGTCAGCACGGTTTTGTGACGGGTAGGTCGTGCCTCACAAACCTTATTGAGTTTTTCGAGAAGGTGACCAAACAGGTGGATGAGGGTAAAGCCGTGGATGTGGTGTATATGGATTTCAGTAAGGCGTTTGATAAGGTTCCCCACGGTAGGCTATTGCAGAAAATACGGAAGTATGGGGTTGAAGGCGATTTAGAGCTTTGGATCAGAAATTGGCTAGCTGAAAGAAGACAGAGGGTGGTGGTTGATGGCAAATGTTCGTCCTGGAGTTTAGTTACTAGTGGTGTACCGCAAGGATCTGTTTTGGGGCCACTGCTGTTTGTCATTTTTATAAATGACCTGGAAGAGGGTGTAGAAGGGTGTGTTAGTAAATTTGCAGATGACACTAAGGTTGGTGGAGTTGTGGATAGTGCCGAAGGATGTTGTAGGGTACAGAGAGACATAGATAGGCTGCAGAGCTGGGCTGAGAGATGGCAAATGGAGTTTAATGCGGAAATGTGCGAGGTGATTCACTTTGGAAGGAGTAACAGGAATGCAGAGTACTGAGCTAATGGGAAGATTCTTGGTAGTGTAGATGAACAGAGAGATCTTGGTGTCCAGGTACATAAATCCCTGAAGGTTGCTAACCAGGTTAATAGGGCTGTTAAGAAGGCATATGGTGTGTTAGCTTTTATTAGTAGGGGGATCGAGTTTCGGAGCCACGAGGTCATGCTGCAGCTGTACAAAACTCTGGTGCGGCCGCACCTGGAGTATTGCGTGCAGTTCTGGTCACCGCATCATAGGAAGGATGTGGAAGCTATGGAAAGGGTGCAGAGGAGATTTACTAGGATGTTGCCTGGTATGGAGGGAAGGTCTTACGAGGAAAGGCTGAGGGACTTGAGGTTGTTTTCGTTGGAGCGAAGGAGGAGGAGAGGTGACTTAATAGAGACATATAAGATAATCAGAGGGTTAGATAGGGTGGATAGTGAGCGTCTTTTTCCTCGGATGGTGATGGCAAACACGAGGGGACATAGCTTCAAGTTGAGGGGTGATAGATATGGGACAGATGTGAGAGGTAGTTTCTTTACTCAGAGAGTAGTAAGGGCGTGGAGCGCCCTGCCTGCAGCAGTAGTAGATTCGCCAACTTTAAGGGCATTTAAGTGGACATTGGATAGACACATGGATGAAAATGGAATAGTGTAGGTCAGATGGTTTCACAGGTCGGCGCAACATCGAGGGCCGAAGGGCCTGTTCTGCGCTGTAATGTTCTAATTCTAAGTGTATGTCTTTGTTACTTGGTGTCAGTGTATGTCTGTGTTACTTGGTGTAAGTGTGTGCCTGTGTTAATGGGTATCAGTGTATGTCTTTGTGACTTGGTGTCAGTGTATGTCTTTGTTACTGGGTGTCAGTGTGTGTCTTTGTGATTTGGTGTCAGTGTATGTCTTTGTTACTTGGTGTAAGTGTGTGTCTGTGTTACTGGGTATCAGTGTATGTCTTTGTTACTTGGTGTCAGTATATGTCAAAATACTTGGTGTAAGTGTATGTGTTTGTTACTTGGTGTAATTGTCTGTCTTTGTTACTTGGTGTCAGTGTATGTCTGTGTTACTTGGTGTAAGGGTGTGTCTTTGTTACTTGGTGTAGGTGTATGTCTTTGTTACTTGGTGTCAGTGTATGTCTTTGTTACTTGGTGTCAGTGTATGTCTGTGTTACTTGGTGTAAGTGTGTGTCTGTGTTACTGGGTGTCAGTGTGCGTCTGTGTTACTTGGTGTAAGTGTCTGTCTTTGTTACTTGGTGTCCGTGTGTGTCTGTGTTACTTGGTGTCAGTGTATGTCTTTGTTACTTGGTGTCAGTGTGTGTCTGTGTTACTGGGCATCAGTGTATGTCTTTATGACTTGGTATCAGTGTATGTCTTTGTTACTTGGTGTCAGTGTATGTCTGTGTTACTTGGTGTAAGTGTGTGTCTGTGTTACTGGGTATCAGTGTATGTCTTTGTTACTTGGTGTCAGTGTATGTCTGTGTTACTTGGTGTAAGTGTGTGTCTGTGTTACAGGGTATCAGTGTATGTCTTTGTGACGTGGTGTCACTGTATGTCTTTGTTACTGGGTGTCAGTGTGTGTCTTTGTGACTTGGTGTCAGTGTATGTCTTTGTTAATTGGTGTAAGTGTGTGTCTGTGTTACTGGGTATCATTGTATGTATTTGTTACTTTGTGTCAGCGTATGTCAAAATACTTGGTGTAAGTGTGTGTCTTTGTTACTTGGTGTAATTGTCTTTCTTTGTTACTTGGTGTCAGTGTATGTCTGTGTTACTTGGAGTAAGTGTGTGTCTTTGTTACTTGGTGTAAGTGTATGTCTTTGTTACTTGGTGTCAGTGTATGTCTTTGTTACTTGGTGTCAGTATATGTTTTGTTACTGGGTGTCAGTGTATTTCTTTATTAATTGGTGTAAGTGTATGTCTGTGTTACTGGATATCAGTGTCTGTCTTTGTTACTTGTTGTAAGGGTGTGTCTGTGTTACTGGGTATCAGTGTATGTCTTTGTTACTAGGTGTCAGTGTATGTCTGTGTTACTTGGTGTAAGTGTGTGTCTGCGTTGCTGGGTATCAGTGTATGTCTTTGTTACTTGGTGTCAGTGTATGTCTGTGCTACTTGGTGTAAGTGTACGTCTTTGTTACTTGGTGTCAGTGTATGTCTTTGTTACTTTGTGTAAGTGTGTGTCTGTGCTACTGGGTGTCAGTGTATGTCTTTGTTACTTGGTGTAAGTGTGTGTCTGTGTTACTGAGTATCAGTGTCTGTCTTTGTTACTTGGTGTAAGTGTGTGTCTGTGTTACTGG